>NC_133387.1:168470057-169738807 GCF_047511655.1 Castor canadensis
ACAGTTAACACAGGTAATCTAGATGATTATATTCCAACAGCAAACTGATCTCTCAAGGAATTGCGCCAACTACACAGTCACACAGTTCCTCTGAATTGGGAACTGGCTCCCTAAAAACTCAAATCAAATGTATCTTAGGGAGTTTACTGCTGTCATAGACAACTCCAAGTCTTAGAAATGGTAAGTTCACCTTAATCTCACGATGCAAATGATAGTCACAATTATGTCAAGATTATTAGAGAAGAATTTAAGTACACAAGAAGGAGCCAGAACTAAATCCTGGGCTGGTTTAACTCCTAAAACAGATCCGGTCTCTGCTTCTTTCTTTAATGACAAAGGCAGAAGAGGCCTTTTCTAGACTTACTTCCTTCTACACTGTTATGATGGCAATAATAACAAATGAAATCCGTAGACTATTTCAGTTTAAGACTGATCTTCACAGAATCCTCCCACACCTGTAATCTTACTTAATCACCCTAGTAAACTGGAGAGATAGGTGGGATCCCCCACTTTGCTGATAAAGAAACAAATTTTCTGACAGACCAAGGGCTTCGTTCATAGTCACAGTGCTGGCAATGGAAGAGTGGAAACCCAGCTCTCTGGACTCCAGATTTCAGCCCTTTTCTACTGGGGTCACATTTTCTCTGATGCTTTCTTAGCCCACAAACATGGTGGCCATGAGCACATTCATTTTCCATATTGATACTACTTTTCTTTCCCTTTTGATCTTGCCCTCTTGGTTAGATTGTAGGCGGCTTTAAGGCAAGATCTTTATCTGTCTGTTATTTACCGTTTGAACTTGCAGTGAGCTCGTTAGGAGTCCAGAGACTTTGCTGATTGATGGCATGCACTGGACATGAGCCTGCTGGCTTTGACATTTCCAAACTGCACACTTCCTTCAGTGACAGCATGCCCAAGCAACAGGCCTCACTGCCAATCTTCTCAAAACCAGGAAATGAAACTGGCCCACCAAGAGCAAATGACCGCGACTCAGGGCATTGGTGCAAACCAAGCAAAACACACCATGGTGCAGACAGCCTGGGTCATAAGGATGAATGTGCTTATTTGCAGTTATGGTGGAACAAATGTGACATGCTCCTGGCTGTTGCCCTGGTTTCAGTCACAACCATCCTCCACTTTTAAACAGGTCAAATTCTGTACCTATATATTTGTGTGCACAATTCCACTTTAGTTCTGCCTTTCGCTATAACCTTGAGTCTGCATAGACCGTCTCTAAGCGTTTGACTGAGGGCAAGGCAGGGCTGTTTAATGTGCAGGAGAACACAGTTTTTTCTCACACTTTCCTTGCTGTATCTCTCCTCTATACACCCCACCCCACCGTCCTAAGTATGTCTTTTAACCAAGTCAAATCTCTGGCAATGGTTTCTGTGTGTTGCTGGAGCTGTTTGGAGCTCTGGGGAGGCTGTGGCTACACAGGTAGCAGTAATCTGAACCCTTGCATCTCAGCAGCAAACCCTGGTCATGATCAGGTGCTCTGTCACCCTTCACACTGTGCCGATTGCAAGCCAGATAGCAGAAGCACGTGGGAGCTGACTCGTCTCTGAAAAGAGCTAGTTTCTCTAGAGCCTTTTTCATTTTGATAGGTCATGGCACACACACACACACACACACACACACACACAGAAAGAGAGAGAGCGAGAGAGAGTGAGAGAGAGAGAGAGAGAGAGAGAGAGAGAGAGGAGCTTTGCATGTGCCTTCATCAAGATGTGTCTTTCTGGGTAACTTTGTTTCATTTGAAAGAAAGGGAGTAGGCCAAAGATACTTGGTTAATAAAGACTGATGGGCACTGTAGAAAAAAAGTCTACAGGATCCTGTATTTGCACAGTTTCTAGAATTTTCAGTGCAAGTCATCTTATACCACACATGATGTTCCCTGCCAACTGAGTTCAAATGTAATCTTTGTAGCTTGATAAGTGACACCCAACAGATTCTAGCTTGTGATTGGATTTGCTGTCTGTGACTCACTTTATGTGTTATTGTTAATATTATTTTTTAATCTCTTCTAGACTAATAACTTGTCTGTGTCTACTCAACATAAATCAAGTTTAAAAGGAATGAGAAAAAGCCAAGAAAGCTTAAATGATAGAAATGTGTAGAGCTACTGAAACGCTATTTGGAACAACAGCATCGTTTCTGAAAGCGGGGTTCCTGGTCTTGCTGCATCAGAGTGGCAAGATTAAGAATGCGTTTTCCTGGGACCATTTCAGATAGAGTAAATTAGAACCTCAGGAGCCAGAGCTGAAGAATCAATATTCATTAGGTTTCCAAGAGAGTCTCCTGCAGATGCAAGTTTCAGAACTATCGCAGAAGGCACTCAAAACTGTTTCACAATCAAATTGGTTTGGAAAATGCTGTAGACTGTATGGCCCCTCCCTCTCCCTTGGAGCTACAAAGGCTGTATTGGCAGAGTCAAGGCTCTGATAAATCCTGATGCAAAGAGACCTCTTATGTTTACTTAAAAATTCCCATACTCATTCGAACACAGAATCCTATTTTCATAAAGCATTTTTGAACCTCCCTCAGACACACCTTGGAAGCAATGCAATGCTTTCATAGAGCCATTACAAGTCATTGATGGATTCTGACTGCCTAGGTCCCATTTTTCTTCTCTTTTCCTGCTACGAACTTCTCACACTTTTTTTTTTGTTTATTCATATGAGCCCCCGTTACCCCCTCGCTTCCAGGCAGAAACTGTTCTGCCCTTATCTCTAATTTTGTTGAAGAGAGAGTATAAACACTAATAAGAAAGACAAAGCATTTTTGCTAGTTAAGATACACTTTTGAGAGAAGGAAGCATGGTTCCCTGGGCAAAAACAAGCATTACAAGCCCAAGAGATCACTGACTTTTCTTTTTTCTTTTTTGGTAACTAATTGATTCTTAGAATCATAACTTGCTTTAGTTATGTGTTGGAAGCGATGAAGCATATTCCTTCCTCCATCTGAACAATTTGTGTGCAAGTGTCATACCTTCACAGGGGCTTTCCTGAATCCTCTGACCCAAATTATGTCCTGCCTGCAAAGCATGCTGCCTTTTCTTCATAATCCATATTACATTTATAGTTATATGTTCATTGGTGCTCTGTGTCTCACTCCCATCAGACTAAACTCAATGAATCTTCATCTCTTTGTTCACCTGGGTACCCTGGGACTTAGCACAATGCCTGACCAGCAGTAAGCACTCCAGAACTATTTGTTCCATGAATGAATAAGTTATAAAGTTTTTATTCAGCAATTTATATCAAACATGAGAGTTGAAATAATTTAGACTCACAGTGGTTCTGTTTCCACACCAGGATTTCCTGAAAAGCTTCTGAAAAAAAAAATGCAGATCTCCTAAATAAGAAGAGTGGGAGGAGAGGTCAGCAATAATGAGCTCCTCCCTGGATGAGTGGATGGAGAAAAGAGAGTACTGCTGAATTTTATTCTGACCCCTTCTGGGCCGCAGCATGTATTGGTGACTTCACTGTTTAGTAAAGTGAAATCTCACTTGCCACCTACCTCTTCTACTCTAAATGATGCTGAGATGTCTACTTAAACATTTTGAAATCCTAAGATGAGAGGCAACACTGAAGTTCAAATTATGGTTACTATTTATAGCATGACGGGTTTCCAGCACCAGGCTGTGAACTTAGGGTTTTGCCAAATGATTTTTCATACTTCACTAGGGAAGTTTTTTTTTCTTAAGACTGCCCTTTTCACAGAAAAATAAAAATAAGAAGGACTGCTTGATTTGTTAACCACCCTTCCTACTTGACCTCTTATTTTGCGGTGCAAAAGTTACACAAGCAGACCGTTAGACACACACAAGGGTCTGCTCCTGTTTTCTGCACTTATGTCTATCTGTAGCTGGGTGCTCTGTGCTCGGGGAAGATTCCAGCACACTTGCTAGCCCCCACATTCAGGTCTAGAGGGCCCCCCTCCTCCTGGGCATCAGGGTGAGTCCAGCCTGAGTTGTTAGCAGCACAGGAAGTAGAGGGCACAGGCTAATGTACATGTCACCATGTGGCTTATGGTCACAGCCTCACCCTACCTTCAAGCCTGCATAAGCTGTGAGAGCAACAGGAAACGGCCAAGACTATATATATAGCCACACTGTGTTTATCCAAAGGTGCTGTTCTGCACAGATAATGATGAACTTTGCAATGGGAGGGCACACGGCTTGCACCTTTTCCTCAGGGCCTCCAAGGCCCTTGTGAAATGAATCCCTCCCCTTGAGAAAGAAGAGGGTCATTGCACCTTTTTGATTTTTCATTTACAACTGAGAAGACCAGTGTACTTTCTTTTCCAAAGGATTTCCGGAGACATTCAGCAAAGGCTCAGGAAAGATGGGAAATGGCAGTGGAAAAACGCAGGATTTCCAGGAGTCTCTCAATGGCCCATCTGGGCAAATCATTCCTTTCCACTGATTGAGATTTCCCCTGAAACTCATTAATTAGGCTTTGTTTCCCCCTGTAACATTCACCTGGCAAAATAGCTAAGAACATCTCTTGATGGTGTATCTGTCACACAGTGCTTGGCCTCACTCCGCCAACATCCAACCAGAGCCAGAAGCAATAGAAAAGTTGTGGGAGCCCACATGAGGGATCAGCCCCCTAGACTCACTTTGTTCTCAAAGGAGCCATCAAAAGGAGATGTTTCCTCCAATTCAGGTTCACCCTGATCACAAAGCCCCCTTCACTGCTTTGGAAGAGATTTTTTGGCATGTCAGTGTATCTTTTAACATTCTAGAATCAGAAAATCAGATGCATTTTTTTTTTGGTGGTGGTGGTATTGGGGCTTGAACTCAGGGCCTCACTTGCAACACAAGCGCTTTACAACTTGAGCCAAGCCCCAGTCCTTTTTGCTTTTAGTTTGTTTTTTTCAGATAGGGTCTCACGCTTTTGCTTAGACTGGCCTCGAACCTCAATCCTCTACCACCATCTCTGTAATAGCTAAGATTACAGGTGTGCACCACCACACCTGACTTCACCCTGATCCTAGGAGAGGGGGCTTTTAGCAGTGCTGGTTTGTTCTTTACTCAGCCTGTCTCCCTATTGCATAAGCACGAATGAGTGTTATGAACAGTGGAGCTGTAGAAATACAGGCTCCACAAAGGCAGGTATACATGCTGTGGTCTGTACATGTTTGCTATGAAACCTGGGAAAGTTAGGAACCTTCTTTGAGGTTCAAGTTTTCATCTGCAAAACTAGAATCGTAGAGTTGTAAGGATTAAGTAAGAGACTAAAAGTAGAGTTTACAGAATAGTGCCCACATAGCAAATTCTCAATACCTGGCAGTCATGTGGAGGTAACAATGGTAGGAAAATCAGAGTGAGACTTTAGAGCAAAGAATCGTGTGGAATATAGACCAGAGTTGCAAGACTGTCAACTTTTCTATGTCTTTAAACTTCTTGTGCCAACTTGGCTGGCTGACCCATTCAACTTAGCTAAGCTGTGCTCTGACACTGGGATGCTTCAAGGTTAGGTGTTGGTCAACAGTCCTTTCAGAGTACTCTACTTAGTAAATGGAGCACCTAGGAGTCTTGGTTCTTCCTATTCTGAAAAGACATAGGATCCATTTTTTAAAAAGTAGCCAATCCCTTAGCACAAACATCTTCTAGAACAAATTTAAGTTTTCCATCTTCCCAGTTCTACCAGCCAATGTCCAGGATGCTTTTCCTGACTGGCTCCCAAGAATCCAGCTCAAAAAGCAGAGATGAATGAAAGCTTCTAGCTGCCATCCTTTTTTTAAAAAAATGTGGTGAGTGAGGACCTCTTTTCAGTGCACTTTCTACCTCATCTAAGGAGGCCACAGGTTGTAAAGGAGACTTGGGCTGTCCTGAGCCCTGTGTGCATCCCAGAGCCTGCATGATGGGCTTGCAATTTTCATGGGAAGCCCATAAACATCATGGAACTTCACCTTGGGTCTTCCTCCTCCTCCCAGTACTTGAACTGAGTCCTAAACGTTTTTTTCATTCCCATTTCTGAAAGCTAAGCACACTGTTAGGGCTTGAAGCCTATGGCTGTGTGTGCCTGAGATGTAGATTTTATCTGATCTCCGACAACTTGCACAGGAAATCCTGTTCCCAAACTCAAGGCCCCACGAGGAGAATAGCCAGAAGTTCTTCTCTCCCACCTGTGAGACAAGTCAGGACACCTGAACCAGAGAACATGGGCTCATTGTTTATAAAAATAATAAGCATATTTCCTGTCCCTCTGTTAATCAAGCCCTCCCCTACCTTTTTTCTTTGAATGAAAGCATAACAAAGTCTCTTGGCAGAGCCAGGCTGGGAATACTGGTGTTCTAGCAGCAAAAGCTCACTGGAGAAGAGACTCACACTGCCATCCAGTAGGATCCACATGGGAGCACGGCTGGCTGTCTATGAACCAGGACTGGCATGGGTAGCCATGTCGTCACTTTGCAGACCCAAAGTGGTTTAAAATTTGCTGAGGCTGAAGGGTGTGTTTTCTGGTAGTTGGAGTAGAATTTGTGGAAAGTTGTAGGTTCCTTTTATTTCCCTCACCTAATTAGGGGACTGATAGAATGTCATTAGCTTAAATGCTCCTTATGTCCTGGCACGATGGTGGCAAGCAGATCACCTGGTATTCAGGTAAAGATGGTAATGACTGCCAGGATAAGTGGGGATTAAAAGCAAGCTATTTCCTCTACTTGAAGGAAGAAGTCCCAACATAGATTTGTCCTGACTCTGCTGTTCCCATCACTAGTCCACAAGTATGACTGGGGCTATGCTGGGTGCCCATGGGCAATGTACAAGAAACAAAAGGCCTAGACCTTGCTTCAGGGAGCTTATTCTCACACAAAGAAATCGATGTGAGAAAAATGTCAGCCTTCCATACATAGGAGCACCACCCAGCAGTAGGCAAGAAAGGCAAAGCGACACAAATGAGAGGTTTGCTTTCTGGCCTTGGTACCCTCACCTGTGCAGCAAGAGGACACTCGGATGATTGCAAAAATCTTTTGGCTCTAGTATTTCATGGTGCTACAATTCATTAAGGATGAAGCCAGACCTTCCTTGTTGCCACCCTAAAGGTAAACAGAAGGTACACTGCCTGGTTGTCTCACCTGTGCTCAGGTGTGGCCACACCATGGCTACTGCACTTGCAGGGGTGACTGCAGTCGGAGAAACATTAGCTCCTTGAATGGAGCATGCCTGGGTACCATTAGACTCCGTCACACTGGGGCTGCACTTTTGGATTTCTCTTTAAGCAGAGCTGTTCTACAGAAGGCTCACTAGAGCTTTTTTTTTTTTTTTCTTCAGCTTGTGAGGAAAATGAACTTGCTAGTCAGTATGGAACTGGCTGGAGGGGAAGTAGGTCCTGGGAGGGAAGCTTTACTTCTGCCCATCTTAGGACAGAGAGTAGGAATGCCTGATCTTCTCTGTCCTTCCACTTCTTGCCTCTCTACTGAAACAAACAAGAAGCAAAGCTATGCAGGGTGCAGAGGACAGAAGCCCATTCTGCTCTGAGATGAGGCACAACTGACCCCTGGGATAGGGTCGCTGGATGGAGGAGTGAGTAGGAACTGCCTCATTGGAGCTTCCTGAGAGTTGATGGGTTGCATCTTTTCCTAAATCTACATCTGGGAACACCAGATGATGATTTACACCATGGAAATTGGTGAACATCACACAAACTTGGAGAGCAGGCTGCTCAAATTTATCAGCACTTGTGTACCTGCTTCTCAGTGAAACAGGACTCAAATCCGGGTACCCAGGGCTCAGGCTGCAGCAGGATGCATTAGCCCTGTTGACAGCTATGATATAGGCTGAGCACTTGAGAGGTATTCAGATCTTGACTCACTTCATTACATTGAGAAATTGAGACCTGATCTGCCCAAAGCCTTATGTTCTACCTCTTGAGGACTTGAAGCCATTTGCCCTGGCTGCATTTCTAATCCACCAGCTACCAAATAAATAATATTAGTCACTGTGGATTTAGGAGCTGCTTTTTTTTGCCAGTACAGAACTAAGTACTTTGGGTAAGTTATCTCATCTAATTTTATCCTCATCGTGGCCTTATGAAATAATTTTCTCACTTTACAGTTCAGGAAGGTGAGGCCTGAGAGGCTACCAGCTTATAGTAAGTGGCAGAGCTCAGAGCTGAACTCTGTTGCATTCCAAAGTGTGCTCTCTCCAAAATCTGTGCTCTTTCCACAGATTTGGAAATATATCCCATTTTACTGTTCTTCCTTGGAAATAGACCCCATCCCTGTATTAACTCTGAGCAGGACCTTCAAGTGTGGCACAACTCCTAGGGACACCATGCAGACATCCCCCTTCCAAAGACAATCTACCTCCCCCATAGCATGTACTTCCTCTTCCCTCTCCTCTGCACCAGCCATGGTCCCTCCCCTTCTTCACCCTCTACTCAGAACTTACTTCCTCTCCTGAAGCTTTCTCTCATTAACCCCACCCAGTGCTGATCACTTCACCCACTTTGCTTCTCCTTAGACACACACTCAAATCAACTCTAGATTTCTTTTGTCTTGTTTTTACAACTGGAGTCCATTTGGGTCTTCCTCATGAAGCTATACCCAGGAGCAAAGTGTCACAAGATATGTGGTCCACAGTGGCCTCTTGGGGCTGGGCTCCTTTGTCGGTGGGCTTGTGTATGACCTGCCCTTCCTATCCTGATCAGGGCGGCTCTCAACCTTCTGGCCAAATGTTTCCTGGTGTTCACTCTGTTCTGGCTGGAGATGCCATTGGTGTGGATCTTAGACAGGAGGGCAGAACAAAAAGTCCAGACCAACTACTGTCCCTCAAGTAACTCTGCTTTTCAGTTTTCATATTTGATATTTTCCAGGACTTCTTTGATCCAGCTGGGGACCAGACAGGACCTGAGTGCCTCCAAGAGGGTGTTCTCCATCGTGTCTTCCTCTCCCTACTCCCTTTGATTGAGTTTTAGGTTGGAACAAGCATTGGAATGGGAGTTTGGGGTGGGGCTAGAGAGGCATCTTTCTGTTTAATCATGGGTATTCTGGAAGGTGTGACGATAGGTGACCATGAGTGGGTGTTAACTGGGGAGGAGTGGGAGGATGGTGCTGACCCAGGAGTGGGGTGACAGTTATAAGTGTGCAGTCATGCTTCAAAAACCCTTGGTGGATTTAAAGGGGAGGCCAGACCTCAGGTCTTCTGGAAGAAGGTATCAGTGATGTGATAGTCACAGCTGGTCTGCTTTGCATTTATTTGGGAAGCTTCTGTTTCAGATAGCTCAGCCCATACCAGAGCCGTTCTTGAGAACCTCTCATGGCCAGTTAGGCTTCCTCCTCCTCTCTCTGGGCTCCCCTCCCACCTCGTCCTTGTCCCCTGCTCCCCATGCCTGGGACACAGGATAATTCCTTTCCACCATAAACACCCAGCTGCAATCTCACACTGCCTGCTTCTATCTCCTGAACGTTAACAGGCTCCCCTTACTCCCCTCCCCACTGCATGGGCTGCCACTTTTAGACTGGCACACGGTTTTCACAAGACGGGGTTTGTGGTTTCAGTTTTTTTCCTTCATAAGTTTGCAGCTGTTAGTTTTGAAACCACTGGCCCTGAAGCAACTCAGAGAGAGAGAGAGAGAGAGAGAGAGAGGGAGAGAGAGAGAGGGAGAGAGAGAGAGAGATCTGTGCATTATTAAATCCCAAAGGTCTCTATGGCAGCTTCGGTCTTAATTTGCCTCTCCTGCCAGGCTTCAGTTGATGCAAGGCTCCTAGACACATTTTTAAGGGTCTGTGAATCAGAGTGGCTTTTTATGAAGTGAGCTTCAGGCAGAGCCTGAGGGTGATAGGTAAGTTGTGAAGGATGAAATGCCCCTCAGCTTCCAAGTTCTGGTTGGATGTGTATGCATGCTGGGCACAGGGAAGGGGGAGGAGGAGGAAAGCACAGGAAGAACCTGATTGAGTTTGTGCATGAGGTAATGATTCTGTTCAAGCCCATCTAGTAGGTCATTTTGCATATGCAACCAGAAGTATTCAGCCAACAGAGACCTGAGGTAAGAAGAGCCAGAAATAAACTGTATCCAGAAAAATAGATTCACATTCAGGTTCCCCTCCCCCTCCAAATGCCTCCTTGCCTGGCATTTGTGGTGGTTAATTATAGTTTTCATATGAACTGAGAGAACACCTACAGTCATGATGTGGAGTCATACCCTGGGCAGAGAGCATAGAGGACTGTCAGGAGGCAGAGTTGGCAAGCCTATTTGGGGTGGCATCTGTATGCCATCTATTTGCTGGAATTCCAACTTGAACCTCATAGTTCTCTGTGCCTAGTAAAAACACTTTAGCTAGTGGGAAGAAAGAGAATCATGGTAACATTACCAATGAAAGGAAAGGAGAAATGGCTGGGTCTCCAGGGACCACTTCCATTAACATTTGTGTCTGCCTCTCCTAGAACCACAAACTCATTCCAATCTTATATACAGATTATTTTGCTCATGTTCCTCCTCACAATTTTCCCCCATTCACTCTTTCTCAGGTTTATTGCAGTCCTGAGAGCTTGGGATGGGGTTTTCTTTCCATAAAGCTTCCTAAAAGCTTTCCATAAAGGATCCATGTAGTGAACGCTGTATATGCAGTAGGCACCCTACCCATGCTTATTTAACTGAATCAAATGGAGTGTTGATTGTCATACTCTCTTAAGAAAACATGGCCCTATTTTCCTGTCACAGACAACAGCAAATCCAAATTCTCTAGAGCCTGACCTTGGGGTCAGGGTCTCACCTATCTTCCAACTTCCCTACCAGATATCCAATATTCATGTCACTCTGACAGACTTGGCATGCTCTTTTCATGTTCATGCTTCTATCTTTGCTGGTCCCTCTCCCTAGAGGACCATGTCCAGGTCATTTATCAAACCAGCTCCATGGGTATATTCTCTGTGAGTCCATCTCAACTCCCTGGCCCTTCCCAGGAGAGTTCACCATTCCTTCAGTTAGCTGCATTCTCAATGCTTACCCATTGCCCAGAAATAATTGGTGCTCAATAAATGTTTCATAATGGAATCCATGAAAAGGTGAATGGGTTGCACTGACCTATTCCTGGAACCTCAAGCAAGAAATTCCTTTATTTCTTCTCTTTCTGACACATAGCAACCTCCTGGAGCTCAGCACATACATAGTGCCAGGAATGCATTTCTTTTGTTTCCATTTCTGAATGCTGCTATCCTTGTTTCATAAGATCACTCACGACCAGTCCTGATCACCCTGCTCCTGGGCTGCCAGTGTTTGCAAAGACATTGATTCATTGATTCATGGCCTGCCTGAAATCATAACACACCTCTTTCAGGAAGCCCTCCTTGAGGAGTCCAAGTCCACAGGGATTTTCTTATAATTCTATTTATACTGCCTGAGCCCCCACTTGCTGCTCTGTCCTCTTTCATTGCTCCACTGTTGCCATGGTGGAATGGATTAAATGTTTGTACCCTCTAAAATTCATGTTAAATCCTATAACCCCCAATGTCATGGTACTAGGAGATTGGATCTTGGGGCAGGGGGTGAGTTGGTCAGGGGATGGAATCCTCATAAATGGGGTTAGCTCCCTTATAAAAGGGATTCCAGAGAGATAGCTTGCTCCGTTTCTACCATGTGAAGATACAGGGAGAAGTCAGCAGTCCACACCTAGAGGAGGAAACCTGACCATGCTGGCACCTGATCTTGGACTCCCAGCTCCCAGGACTGTGAGAAAGACATTTTTGTTGTTTATAAGCCACCTAGTGGATGGCATTTTGTTAAAGTAACCTGAACTGATGAAGACATGGATAGTTTTCCTCCTGATTCTTTGGAGAATGGGGGATTCTTTGGAGATGGGGGATATCTTTACGGTTCTCAGTGCTTGATACGGAGTCAGAACACAAAATCAATGACATTCTTCCTTTACCTACTTCATGCTGCCATCCACCCCTCATTCTCCAGGTAGAGGTTTCCCCAAGGGACCTGTACCTCAACTGACTAGCTCTTGCTCTAGCAATAGTAATTAACAGCATCTCAATGACTGTAATTCTTGTTAAGAAATAAATCTCCAATAATTTAGACATTTTTTACCATGAAGCTGCATTTTCTTGTGGAAGTAATACAAATCCCCTTGGCTCAAATATTGTTAAAAATTGTAAAATTTGGCTTGGTGTTGTGTCTCACACCTATAGTCCAAGCTGTAGAAGGCAGAGATCTGGAGGATCAAGGTTTGCCACCAATCTAGGCAAAAAGTTGGTGAGACCCCCATCTCAACCAATAAGCGGGTTGTGGTGGCATGCACCAGTTATGCCAGCTTCATGGGAGGCATATAGAGGAGGACTTTGGTCCCGGGAGGCCCAGGAAAAAACCATGAGACTCTTATCAAAAAATAACTAAAGCAAAAAAGGGGGGGAGGCTGGGATGTAGCTCAAGTGGTAGAGTGCCTGCCTAGCAAGTACAAAGCCCTGAGTTCAAACCTAGTACCACCACCAAAAAAGAAAAAGAAAGAAAGACAGTAAAATTCTTACTGAAAGATAGAACTGCCTTTCCTGAAGCCTACCAGACTAGCCACCCAGAGTTTGCTAGCACCCAGGTGACGGACAATGGAGTAAAATGTGATGTGAAGACCAACCCTTGCTAAGTAAGCCAGGTAGGTCTTTTTGGTTTCCATAGTCACCAAGCTGCACTGCTCCCCATCTGAGGAATCCTCTTCTCACCTTCCTCCATTCTCTGGGTCAGACCTTTCTGAATCATATCCCTTGACCCAGGACAGCTTCTCTCCTCCTGCCCCATACCATGCTAAAACTTACCAGGTTTCCCATATTCCCAGGACCTTGCTAGGCTAAGATCATATATTAAATGTCATAACATCATATATCAACTATCATACAATCATATCAGGGGTGATTCTTGTATTTAACATGAGCCTCCTGGATGCCCAAAGGTGGAGCCCATGGCAAGGATTTCAGGCAGTTAAGATCTGGGATGGAGACTCAGGAAGAAGGATATTTCACAGCACCTGACCACAGTACCGCCATGTCTTCATCTAAGGCCAGGTGTGGAAAGGGAAAAGGTTCCCTCCTTCCCCTTGTAAGATGATGAGGGGAAACATGGACTCCTGAGCCCCTTGGTGGAGCTTTAGAAAGCCACGGAGGATGAAGAGGGGCTTCTCCATAGGCAAGAAGGGGAAGGCAATGGGTCCCCCAATTAATACCTGACCTGAGTCATCCAGCTTAGAATTCAGAGTTTGAAAGTCACCCAGTGCCTTTCCAGAGAGCCTGGAGCTGGCAAGTTTTGGATTCATTTGCGTCAACATGTTGTTTGGTTAATGTAGCTGAGGATCTAAGCCCATTTTCTTAGAAACAGGAAATCCCAATGTGCCAAGAATAAACAGATCCCAACCCCCAAATGTTTTGAGTTCACCTCCTTGACCACAGGGTCTGGAGGGCTCTGTGCTTGAGCCAGGCATGCTCTGCTACATCCATAATTGATCCTGGTATAAAGAGATGGTCTCTCTGCAGCTCAGCAGCTGAACTATGGGCCTGAACCATGCTGGAGGCTGATCACAATTTCAAACATAAAGCAAAGAGTGAGTCTCAAGGGTCTTTTATCACTTGGCATGCATTTGCCCTGAGATCCCCATCCTTGTTGCTTCCATTCTAGTTGCTTCTCTTTTATTATTTTTTTATCGTCCATGAGAGCAGAGACCTTATCTGTCTCATCTTCCATCCATCCCAACATTCTAGCACAGGGTCCAGAATAGGAGGCACTAAATACAAATTAGTGGAGTGAAGGAATGATTGAATGAATGGTACTGTGAGTGTCAAGGCAGATGGAGGAAGAGGAAGGCATGGATGAAGACCTGACTGGTTTAGTTCTCTGAGAGGCATCCTACAGGGGGAGCCCGACACAGTTGCTAGTCTTGAGGGGCTCCAAGAACACTTGCTCACAGTCTTAGCCACACAGATTCTGCAGAAACTGCCAGGAGGTCCCAGCCTCTCTGGCTGAGTTGAACAAGTGCATGTTAAGATGGGGCTAGAAGAGAAGTGAACATTGCCTCTGCAGAACTTGCCAGCGTGGAGGGGGAAGGGAAGGGGGACTGGAGGGGCTCTGCTGCACAGAGGTCCTGCTCGCTTTCTCGCAGACAAAGAGCCCTCAGAAAGCTACCTTCCAACCTCTGCCACACACAGAGAAGACTGAGAGGTCCTGGCTTCTTTCTGACAAGGAGCCTCGCTGACCCTGTTGCTGGGAGGGGCCAGAGAGTGGCAGACAGCTGCCCTGAGACACAGGAGTGGCTGAGCAGGAATTGTGGAGCTGACAAGGAAAGAAAAGAGGCACGTTTTCTCCTATTAGGAGCTGCTTCCATGTATGTGTAAATCAAACCGCCTATGCAAAGAGGCCTCCTGGTAGCAGGAAATTTGGAGCTGTGGAGTCTTTGTGGCATCAGATCAGGTCCCAGGCTGGCCTCAGTCTGCTCTCAGACAGGCTTCCATCTGGGCTGCATTAAGAGGCACAAGGAGGTGAGCAAAGCTCTCGCCCCACTCCCCGAGTTTCTGATTTTATGACTCAAGGGGTCTTTGTGACTCCTATAACATTGCCTTTTCAGAACTTCATGTGGGTTCATTTTGAAGTCTACATGGAATATTTTATTAAAATAAAAAAGAAAGAAGTCTAGGTCAGTTACAGAATGCTATCCCAGGTCAGAAGCTGGGGATAGCCAAGATAGCACATATTATTCAGAAGCCCATATATTATGTGGGGTGTAGCTTAGTGGCAGAACATTTGCCCAACATACAAAAGGCCCTGGGTTTGATCCCCAGCACTGAAGAAAAGGAAAAAAAAAAAAATCCCAGAACTTCACTTATTCATTTAGTGGTTTATTGCACACCCGTTCGAAGTAATGATATAGAACATTAATACTTAGAGATACCAGAAAATGTTCATGATTTAATATCTAGAGATGAAAGCAGGTTACAGAACAGTATGATTCTAGTTATATGAAAATAAGACATGTAAATCTATATTTTCATTAAAAGACTAAAATAAAATAAAATGTTAATATTGTTTTCTGAGCTTTTGTATTTTTTATGTGGTTTTCTTACTTTTCAAATTTTGTACAAGATTTAATATAAGCAGCAGACAGTATTTTGGAGATTATTATTTTTTTTAAAAAAAAAACCTTTAAAAAATAAACAATACACTTAATGAGTTAAAAAAAAAAAAAAGTAAGCCATGTCAGTAGCTTCAGGAGGGACATCCATGAACCTTACCTTCCCTGACCCTGGCTCTGTCTCTTCCCTCCTTTCTTGTTCTGCACTGCCCTTGTTCAATTCAGCTGAGGACTGTGCAGAGCACCTGGCTCCCAGCACACCTGCACCTGCCTGCCTAGCACTACAAGCTAGGAGTAAGAGCAGAGAGGAGCGCAGTTCAACCTCGAAAGTTTACTGTGTCTCACTTGTCACTGAGACTGTCCGCCATCTCAGACAGTCTCAGAACTCATCCTTTCTGAACACTGAGGCTTCACTGTCTCTGTGCTGGACAACATTTGATGGTTAATTAGGTAGATTTCAGCACTTCAAATGCCACAGCACTCAGGAGTTGGCTGCCTGAGATTCCAGAGGAATTTATTTAAGCACGGAAAACACATTTTATATCATTATATATATATATATATAAAATGCACATACATATATATAGTATATACACATACACACATACATGTCATAGGTATTTATGAGAAAAGATGGAAGAGAAATACATACACACACACACAGATCACTTTGTCATGGGACATCATGAACCAGTATGTTTTCTTCACCTAACTGATGAAACTGTGAGACAGTAACTCACATGGCCAGAAGTGGCAGGACTAGAATTTGACCACAGTCCTGCCTGTCTCCAAGGCCTGTACTCTTTACCAAAGTGCCATTCTCCCTCCCCCGCTGCAGTCTGTGGTTGTAGTGAGTTCCAAAGATCCATAATTGCTGGGTTCCACTTGGCCTCCAGAATAACCTTGACAAAATTTGTGGAAATGTTCACAACAGCTCTCTACTTCCAGGTTCTGAGATCAGAAACGGAAGTTTCAAAATACTGAAAGTTCGTTTATGTTGAGCATACTGCTTAGGCTAAAAAGCAGGAAGTCCAAGAAAGCCTGATCTCATGAGGTTTTTCAGCCCAATTTGGATCCACATCTGTGCTTCTGGATTTTCCACTGAGTCGAACCTCAGCTGTTCTACTGGTCTCCCTGAGTCTCCACCTCTGGGGCACTGGGTACAGATAAATAACACACTGAGATTTAACCAGTGACTGGCCAGTTGCAAGGTAGTAATTAGGCAGTAGAGAGGAACACTTGAAATTTGAAAAATATGGAAGTTTCTTTCTGTAAGGTTAAAAAAACAAAACAAAAGAAAACCCTCTGAACAATAAATCATCTGAATAATGGCCTGTGTTTTTGTCTCTAGGTGCAGGAAACAAGTGGAAGGGAATCTTGCCATCCACTCCTTCCCGTACAGACCTGTTCTCCCCATTGGTCAAACTCTGGCCAGTGGAGGAGAGGGAGGCTGAGGGGCGGATGTGGTGCTCAGCAGTGGACTTGTGCTGCCGGCTTTTGCGGGTGCCACAGAACATTGTGGAGAATCAGCCCAGGCCACCCATCTCATGGATGGTAGGAGGTGGGCTGAGAACATAAATCCATCACATCACTGGCTCTTTTTCCAGTCATAATGGCTGCCCTGCAGACCTCTCAGCATCCAAATGAATTCATAGTCATGATAGAATTTTTAAATGACAAAGTGGAAAGTAGATGTTAGCTGTTGTATTTCTACATATTTCAGTGTGGCTGGTACTATCTTTAATTTGGGTCTCTCTCTATGCAAATATAGTTTTCGGGGGATTCCCTTATCTCTGAGGCCTTCCTGCCAGGAGGGCTCAGAGGTTCCCAGGAACATTGGGGCATCCATCTCCAGGACCCCTGAGAACATCTGAAAAACTTTTGGGTAACGAGCACGCACAGCACATCATGGATTGGGTTCCCATACTGTGAATTAGACCTCGTTCTTTTGAAGCACACTTTCCAATCAGCCACACCCAACTGAAACTGCCCAGGAGACGTAACAGACCGCATCGAGGGGCCACCCTTCCTCAGTTTGAGGAGCCCAGGCACACGTGGGTTACTACTGTCTCACCTTAACAACCTGTTCAGACTAAGTGCAAAGGAGATGGACCACGGGCTGCTTAACAGCTACATGCCATGTAGCTGCCTTGAGTCAATGATTTAACCTCTCTTAGCCTCAGTTTCCAAAATGGTCATTGTAATATACACCTGATACGTTGGCAAAAGACCTGAAAGAGATGTTCATAAATGGCTCAACAAGTTCATGCAGCCCTCCCTGTATCCCTACTCTGCCTTTTGGGGTAAGACCTAGGTCCTAAATCTTAATGCCCTGGAAACTCCATCTCTGAGCTACAAAAGAACTTCTAGTACTTAGAAGAACAAGCATTCAAAATTTGCAGTACGCTTTTTTTTTTTTTGGTGAGGAATTTCTTGCACTTAGCAATCATTAAATAAATAGCACCTTCCAGCACCACCATCCTGATCTATTTTTCTATCCCAGAGGCCTTCTGGGAACCTCCTCTCTCCTTTCACAGGTCCGGGATATTTCCTTAGCCACAACACAGCCGTGCATTCTGTGCTGGGTACTCTGGTGTGAGGTACACTCGGAGCAGGGGTGAAGAGAGTAATCTCTCCCCTCACTGGAAGCTGAAGTGGGAGGAAATCGGGCCTTTGATGTGGCAGGATTGGGCACTTTCTATGGAGCAGTTTGTTTCTCGGAAGCCAAACCGATGGGCAGAGACAGAGGCCACTGCCATAGCTTCCTCTCCACCTTGGAAAATTACACAAAGCTCTGCTTTGCTTTGCTCCCTGACTTACAAGGCAAATGCCCTGCTGCCTGCTGGAGCTGGTCTACCTCCTTAGAATGAAAAACAACAGTGTGCCCATCCCCACAGTGAGTCCATGTCCACAGAGAGTGCTTACCCTGTCCTCTTTCTCCCTGCCCTGAAAAAAGTACGGGATTGTAAACAAGTCATTAGATTCAAGATCCTGCCCAATTTAGACTCTTTGTCTCCATTTTCTCCTGAGTAAACTCATGGTCACACCCACCCAAACCCAGCAAAGCCCAGAAGGAATGCAGGGCCCTGTGGCCAGGCTAACCACAGCTGACCCTGAGATGCCCAGGGCCGGGTGCTCTTCTGGGCTGGGAGAAGAGAGGGAAGCCTAAAGAACACCTTGCTCTTCAGAATGTGGGTTCAATTCTCCCAGGCAGCTTTTTGTTTGGAAATGCCTCCCCAAACTATCAAAAGCCAAATATCCACCTCCTTTGAAGTAGGGCAAGAAAACCCCCAACATTAGCTTCTGTCTTATTCCTGTACTTCCCGCCCAGGCAGCTTCAAGAAAACAGAGGTTGGAGAAAATGAAAGTCAATGCCAAATACTAACCAGACAGAAGAATAACTGCTTTTCCCCACGGCCCCCACCCCCAGCTCTGGCATTATGGGCTGGGGAAGTGGGCCCCTCTCCTGCTGTTGAAGATCTGTTTATTTTGCACTCCATAAAGGGAAACCAGGCCCTTTTCTGACATTTTGGCTTGGAGGGGGTGGGGAGAGAAGGAGGTCCCGAATTTAAACTCAAAACCAGATCAACTTCTCTAAATCTCCTGATGCTTACTCTCTCATCCCATGTGCCTCCATTTCTAACAGCCTGGTTCCTAACCTCTACGTATGCCATAAACTGCACTGACCCCTTACTGACTTCAACCACACAATGCTCCCCAGATGAGACTGGGGACAGACACACTCATAAGAGAGACACACTCAATAAGGTTCTCTCTAGTCCGCCTGTGCCCCAGCCAAGCCCTGTGTCTCC
Organism: Castor canadensis; assembly: GCF_047511655.1. Classification (NCBI taxonomy): domain Eukaryota; kingdom Metazoa; phylum Chordata; class Mammalia; order Rodentia; family Castoridae; genus Castor; species Castor canadensis. The sequence goes on from NC_133387.1 coordinate 168,488,930, forward strand.
TCTCCGCGGCAGGAAAATCTGTGTCTATGACCCAATCCGTGCTCTCCTGAGTGGAGGTGGCTTTCTTTGAACAATGAATCAGAGAATTTTCTTTGTCCTGGAAATGTGCCACTTGTCATCCATATTATCCTTATCAGCAGACCACAGTGCAGCAAGGAGACGCCCCAGAGTGTTCAGGACACATGGGGGGTATCACTGCAAAAATGTTTTCTTCACTTTTTCACTCTGCCTTGAATTCAAAGCGTGACCTTTTCGGATGGAATTCAATCAGGTCATCTCTCAGATTCCCCAGTGGAGAAATAAAAGTGGCACAGGCAAAGTCTATTGTTTCCATGGCAAGAAGGTAGAAATATTATTTTCTCCCTATATCATGCAGCAGAATGAGGAACAGCAGAGGTAATAACAAGACCTTTAAAATTGTTTAGGTTGTGTTCATAAAGCATAGCCAGGTTCTACCATCCCATGGTACTTGCATGGTTTTCACCAAGTGTCACTGAATCCTCAACTTCAGTCCTTCTCTGCAGCTTTCACTACTTTTAATGGAAGTCATTTTCTATTTGGACAGGCTTGAAAATAAATTTTCTCCACTTTAAACACCAGGAGAGCAATACAGTTAGGAAAAGGGCTTATGGCATGTGGAAACACCAGAAGGCCAAAGGAACTGCAAAAATAAACTCTTGCTAATGTTAACACTCTTGTATTCCAGGGCAGGTATAATTAATTGTATATGTTTAGTCACTTAGCAACCTGGTGCTCTTATTCGGAAAAGCTCAAGCTATTTCACATACGATGTGAGTAAAGTTTTTGGTATCAGCTAAACCCTGGTAGTGGCAAACCTTTGACAAGTCACTTGAGTTTTCTGTGCTTCCATTCCTCTTCCTGGGAAAGTGAGGATAATAATGGATCAATGCCATGGGGCTATGATGGAAATGAAGTGCTGAAAGGTCTGGAAGGGTTCAGCACCATGCTGGGCTTGTCAGTAACTAACTAATAATCAACACCATCATTGTCATTATCATTGGCATTATGGATCCCTTCTGTCAAAGTTGTTTTAAAGAAATAATGAGGTAACAGACATAGCAATTCCAGTCCTTGACCTCTCTAGAGTCTTGAGTCTTAGATCAGAGTTTTCTCTGAAATTCTAGAAACACCTGATAGAGATAGCATGCCTGTTTTTTTTTTTATCTTGCAAAACGCTTTTACTGCCATCCTTATTACAACATCACTTCGAGGTAAAATTATCATTGGCAGAATCTCCCTGATCTGCAGCTAAGGAAACTGAAGTCTGGGGAGATGAGGCCCTTGTTTAGGCCAGATTGTGGCTCATGTCAAAGTTAGCAAGTACATCTTCTAGAGTGCTAGCTGTCTGACTTCACCAGTGAGGAATTATATCAAGCTGAAACCAGGTTGGGATCTTTGAAAGGGAAGTCAGCTTTTCGGAATCTTCTTGTCCTTGAAATTTCTGGGTGCTCTGCACGTTAAATGTCTATTAACTGATACTCTAAACATTCACTCTATGCTTTGGTAAAACATTATTCTAAGTATGCCTGCAAAGACAATTGTCTTTGTCATAATATTCTTCATTATACTCTACTTGCTTTTATTGAAGAAGAGAATAGCAAAAAAAAAGACATCTAGGCATACAGATAATTCCTACAAGGACCATGGTTAGAATGACTAAGCTTCTGATACCTAGTTTAGCAAGGCCATGGAGTGGCCATGTAGGAAAGAAGCCATTTCATTCATTTATTCATTCATTCACTCATTCATTAGCAAAGACATATCTAGGGCCTATTCTTTTTTTTTTTTTTCTGGTATTGGGGCTTGAATTCAGGCCCTTCACCTTGAGTCACTCCACCAGCCCTTGTTTGTGATAGGGTCTCAGTAACTATTTGCCTGGAGCTGGCTTCCAACCATGAGCCTCCTAATCTCTGCCTCCTGAGTAGCTAGGATTATAGGCATGAGCCACCAGCACCAGCTCAAAGGCCTGTTCTTGTTCATACTTACTCCTGCTTATCATTCAGGGTTCAGTCCAAATGAACTTCCTTAGGGAAGCCTTTGACCTCTCAGACTAGGTTAGGTCCCCATGTTAGACTCTCTGAGGCACCCCATACTTCCCCTTTCACACAGAACTCTTTGGACTAAATACCTGCTTGCTCAGCTTGATCATAATTTCTGAAAAAGTAGGAACTATATCTGTCTTTTTTACTACTGTACCCCAGCCCCTGGCACATGGAAGCTGTTCAGTTAATGCACAAATATGTGTGAAGTGCTGAAGACACAAAGATAAACTAGAAGCGTCTCTGACCTCAAGGCACTCAGAGCAAACATGAAAAACCAACACTTAGATCCTGAAAACAAGAGGAGTAACTAAATCACCTTGGCCACAGAATTATATCTCCTACACAATCTTCACTATACGCAAGGTGAAATCTGAAAAAAAACAAAGGTGGAATATTCCAAGCTGAAGAGAAATTTTTTTTTCTGAAAGTGCAGAAGTATGGAACTCATAATAAACTCTATGCAGAATCAGGACAAGACTACGAAAGACTCCCCTTGGGCACTGACTGGGGCCTCTAAGCAGATCTGTACTTCATCCTTTCTAAAGAGCAGGTATGAGTGAGAAGCAGGACCACAGTGGTTCATCACCTCTACAGCTGTTAGGTAGGGTTAGACTTCATTTTCTTTGAAGAATCTGTCCAGCTCAGTGTTAAGCAATTCAATAGCAACTCATAGGTTAATACTATGACAGACATAGTATTGACCTTCACAATGTCATGTACCTGAAGGCTTCCAAAGCAAAAGCCACTGTAGGTCTGCTCATTAAAGAGACCTTAGAAATGAGGTCAGAGCTCCCCAGGGGAAGGACAGGGCTATTTATTCCTTCCAGTAATTCTAAAGTCATAGTAAGTTATGTATTTCCATTATTCATGGTTGAGAGCATGAAGGCAAGAGATAAATTGCTTTATGTCTTGGGATATCAAGGATGTAGATCTTTGGGACTGAGTGTACCACAGAACATTAAAAACCTAAGGAACTTACTGGAGGGAAATTAGGTTTCCACGACCACCAGTCCAGCTAGTCATTTGCTAAATTAAATTGTTTTCTTCACATTTATACTTAAGGAGAATTTTTCTTTCAATGAGTTATAAAGATCTGGGAACTAGAAAAGTGAACCATCTGTTAATGGTACAGAGCCCTTTGCAATAGGAAATCATATTTTCATGGTGGAATAAAGCATAAAGTATTAGAGCTGAAAACGATCTTAAAAAGAATTTAGTACAATGCCAGCATTTTACAAACAAGGAAACTGTAGTTGCCATGTTGTATGAGGGTTCTGATTGGTCAAGTTTATTTTTCAGGGAAAGGGTGTATATTAAAAGCCCATTACCTTTCTTTGACAAACCCAATATACATTCAAACATAATCTGTGAATATCCCTTTGAGAAATTCCAAATGCCCCCATTTTACAGATGGAAAGAAAGTATCGTATTCTTAAAAGTCAGCATAGAATTGGGGATGAAGCCAGGACACTAGATGCTGACCTTAGGCTCTGACCCCAGGCCATCGTGGGTAGTAACTTGGCAACGCTGAGCATGGACTTTTCATTTTATTTGCTTTAATGTCGATCATCAGAGCAAATGCAAGTGTTAGTCTCCATGTGGAAAACAAATATGCTGCTGACTCAGATAAATATAATCCATGTAAATATACCCTTCTGACTCAATTCAGATTTTAAAGTGATGTTTTTGACCTAAATTATATAGATGTACACTGTTTAATATGGTAGCCACTAGCCATATGAAGCAAGTTAAATTTAGATTAATTTAAATTAAATTGTATTAAAATTTTACTTCCTCTTTGCTCTGGCAGCATTTAAAGTTCTCAATAGCCATTTGCATAGATAGGCTGGTGGCAACCATATCAGACAGTGAAGAACAGGACATTTCCTTGTTTGTAGAAAGTTCTGTTGAGCAACACTGACAGTTTTTTGTTTTTTTTTAATCTTCTACTTTTCCTGGCCTTGAAGATATGGTCAAGAAAGTTGAGAAGAACTGATGAAGTTTCTCAAATCTCTTCTAAAAATTGTGTAAGAGCCATATATTTTGTCAAGCTTCTTATCTATGGATACTTTTGAAAGAGAGATGTTAGAGCTTTCTATAGCTCAAGGAAATATTATTGCTCCCTTCTACTCAAAACAAATTAAAAACCAGAAATTCAGAGTTACTGAAGTAGTGTATTAGCTATTTCCAGATTTGTAAATGTCTGGGCAAGACATAGAGCATAGTAAAGATAGTAGGGCAATATGTTTATTCAGAACCATGGTACATCAAACCTTACAAAAATAGGTAACATTGTCAAACAAATGAATTTCCTGAAAGACTGCCTTGATGGTTTTTACAATTTGAAATATGTATGTATATTGGAGATGCTCTGTCATCTTTTTACTTTCACTCCCCGATTTTGTTGTGGGAAAATATGGAATGTTCTTTCAATGCAGCAACTAGGTCTTGGTGATATTTTGTTTTTTTTTTTCATGGAGCAAGAAGCCATAGGGCTGATCTTGCTAGATTGTGATCTCTAAGAACTACAGATACGTAATGTCAGAACAGCTCAATGTCCAGATCCGAAGACTTTGGAATTCCAATTCTGTTGGCTAGGAATGAAACCTTAGTAAATAGTTCAGCCCACTCAGAAAAACAAAACAATTCAAAGAGAAGTTCTTAATCTCAATCCTAAATGTAGGAATGGCACTTGAAATGGAAACACTCAATTTCATTTTCCTTTCTTCAATCTCTCCACTGTTCTACTACTTCAGGGCAGGTAGAATATGGGAAAATGTTCTCCTTCTTCACTTCACTTCACTTCTGCTCACATAATCACATTTGGTGACTTGTAACCCAAAAAACATAGATACAACCTTTCCTAAAGTTTTGATGATGCAAGATGAGAACAAAGACGGAGCTTGCCTTGCTTGGGTTCATTAAGTGAGAGCCACCATTATTCCCCACATCAGCACCAGGCAAATGACTTGCTTTTGTTGTCTCTTAGCTCACACTTAAATCAGTTAAGCTACTGGTGCAACAACCCTGAAGACAGACCATCACTGTCCATTGACCAGCAGAGTCAGCAATACTGTCCTTCTCAAGCAGAAATGTCTGGGAGGGGATGGAAAACCAAATGTAGACAGGCTAAAGTGTTAGCTCCCCAACTTTTTGACCAACTTCTGGCCTGCGCTTGTATCTCCTTAACTCATGACAAAAGGACATTAAAGAGACAGTAAAAGAGGTGGACCAGATGAGTGAAGGGTGGCAGTCAGGGAGTGTCTGGCCAGTCAGATGGGAAATTAAAAATTCCTTGCAATGAGCCGTTGAAAAAGACAGCATGTTTTGTAGTCTGGGATGTTTATGGCTGTGTAAAGGTAGAGACAAAACTAAAACAAAATGGAGTTGAATAGCATAGGTTGGATAGGAGAATCTGTTTCTCTGATGTTTTCTGTTTGGCACAAGTCTCTTTATCAGCAGCACAAGCCTGGAATTCCTGAACCCACAGTCATATCCTGCCATCATTTTTTACTTTTTACGCAAAACCCCCATTGATTGGGATGGGAGTTTCATAACTAGAACAATGGCCGGATATGAGGGAGGGAAAGGAGGACCATGGGATGTTTGATCTGTACTGGGCATTGGTAGAGAAGGAGTCTGTATGAGCAAAGAGAAATGAATAAGTAGCTAATTGACAAAACTAACCAAATGCAAGTGTCTTTGGAAGTCTTAACTGCCAGAAAAAAAGCAACCCAACAAATTCAACTAATGCAACATGTATTATCTGTTATGTTCAAGCACTGATCAGAATGATAACAGTAACTAAGAAAATAATAACTAACATCTGCATGGCCCTTTCCAATGACAAAGTACTTTACTTGCATACTTTTTTTGACTTTAAAAATTAGTGAGGCAGGTAGAAAACTTAATATTACTTATTATTACTATCGTCATTATTCTTATTTTACAGACCCAAGATCACACAGTTTAAAGAAAAGTAGGACTGAACCCAGATTCTCAAACTTCAAACTGCATGTGTCTTTCACAGACTCTTCTGCCACCACCACAGTAGTCTGGCAAAACACTCCAGCTACTACCTCCCAGCTTCACTAAGATTTTGTGTCACCTTTCTTGGGCAAGAAGTACCTTACAGTACACAGCATTCTCACATTGCGTTGTGTACCCATGAAGTTACACTTTGTAACTTAGGCTGACTCTGAAACCTTGCATGGTTTCCCGTTGCTACCAAGAACAAGCATACGATGAGCCACACCAAAGTCATCCAAAATTGCTATAAATGATTAATGAATTTATTCAAGAAACTCAAAGAAACTCAGTTCTTCAGATTTTTACCAAATCCATGGGAGGAGAGGATTAACCCTTTTGGGTGGATGGAGAGGCTGAGGTCAACAAAGGGTGAGTAACATATCCAATGCTACCCAGTCAGCTTAAGGTAACACCAGGCACAGAACTCAGATGACGCAAACCTTGAGCCCACTTTGATATGTTGGAGGGTAGGTGCACAGTGTACAGAAGCTTCCAGGGGAGCTAGTACCAAGGTATTCCCAGATAGGTTTATCATCAAAGCTTTTAATGACCATGAGAAGGAGCTGGAGAATGAGCCTCGCTCTGATTATAGACAACTAACTCTCTCCCATCAGAAGGAAGTTGAAAGCAGTGTCAGGATCTAGAAAAGGCCATGCCACTGACCCTATCTTGGATGAGAATGGCCACTCAACTGAGTGCTTGTGGTTGCAGGTGGACTGAATTAAGAAGGACTCTTGTGTTTCTTATAACACTCTCTCTACTCCCTCCCAGAGGACTTGAGCTCAGAGGCCCTATGATCCCCCTGTGATGGCCAATCTTCAGTTTCATCCCTTATTTTATCACAGTTTACCTTCATTGAGAATTCGTCTCTCCTTGCCCCTTGTAAGTGTGCTTGTATTGTAAACAGTACTAAAACATCCTCTCCTGTTTCTAATTAGTTTTAACAATTAAGCATGCAAATGTCTGAACAGCATTTATTGAACTTCTGTGGACATTTAAGAGGAAAGAAAAGATGAACCAAACAAGAGAATTGGAATCATCAAAGAGCTCTTACAAAACCAGTATTTTGAGCCTTTAATTGGAAATGAATCAGAAACAGGCATGTGAAATTTCCCATGTAATACTCACGGGGTTTTAAAATTTTTTAAAAGGGTGCTCTGGGCAGAAAAGAGGCTGGGTCATAGCCAGTCCACAATGATGAGAGAAAAATGACTATTCCAACAAACTCCAAACTGAGCCCACTGTCCATTCATAGTACATTGGCAAAACCTTCTGGGGACAAAGTCAGGGAGGACTTGGAGGTAATTTCTTTACCACACTACAGACCCAGGAAGTATACAGAGACCTGGAAATCTCCAGAAGGAATAGCTTAGAAGCCGAGAGCAGCAAATCTGCATCACTGACTACTTCCTCCAAAGTACTCTGGGGAAACTCTCTGCATGCCCATTTTCTGAAACAACATTTCCAGAAAAGTCAGCTGTTTTTTCTCCCTTTTGTTTCTAGAAAAGTGGAGAAAGTGCAGGTGTCCCTTTGGACAATGTATATGGACTTAAAATGAAGGACAGGATTGTAACTGTCAGGGAGTGAGTACTTGTGGGGGGGGAGGGTGAATGGAGAGGATAAAAGAGAGTGAATATGGTTGATGTACTTTATATACTTATATGAAACAGATCAATGAAATCTGTTGTAATCTTTTTAAGTAGGGTGGAGGGGGATGAGGAAGGGAGATGGTGGGAGGTGAGCCTAACCAAGGTACATTGTAAGCATATCTGGAAATGTCACAATGAATCATCCTTGTACAACTAATATATGCTAATAAAAATGTTTTTTAAAATGCAAAATAAAAAAAGAGTATAGGTATCCCTCAATTGTTTGAACTCTAGGAAAGTCCTGTATAGCACTAAAGGTTGTATTTGAGCAAGACTACCTGTGCTCTTTGACCCAATGTACTTTTATCATGGAGCAGGCCAGGGCCTGGTCAGTATGATTCTCCATAGACAGTGGTGTCAGGGCTGAGGAAAGTTGTATACAACAATGCATCTTAGATCCTTGCTCCAAGATGCCTGACTGGTCACAGATCTGGGTACATGGGTTGTTGGCAGAGTACACTGCTAGGAAAAGAAAGATATCACCCTTATGTACACTGATGTAGTCATTCTAACCCTTTCTCTTTGGAACCAAAGGGGGTTCCATGAGGCTGAGCATGTCAGTCATTCACCAAATATCCTCACATATGCTCCTCATGTGGACATGCCAGATAGCTTGAGTCCTTTTCCTTTTTGAGAATACCCTTTCAACCTGTTTTCTTCTAGAGATGATAACATGGAGGATTGAATTAGGAGAATTAGTATGAATTAACCATGATGAATTAGCCCTCTTAGAGATTCTCTTTGCCCCAGAGCTATATTTCAATTTTATTCTTTTCCTATTCCAAACCAATGATCCTTACACACTCACTTTAACAGCATTTGAATGGCTACATGATTGCTTAGCTGCCTAAGTGGTCCTTATGGAAAGTGTCTTCTTCCACTCCTAGGTATATTGCAACAATGATAAAGAAATAGGATCAATGACCAAAAGGAGCACAAGTCTTTGTGGGCTCAGTCTTGGTATCTTTGCTCCAGAAAGCACCCTAACTGTGGAACGTGTCCTTTGGGAAGATGAATCCTTGTGCCTCTTTCCCACGTCTCATCTTGAAGCTCAGATATCTTTCTGTGCAATGACCTCTTACTTTCTAAAAGTTTTGAGAAAGAGGTACTGTAGACAACGTGCAACAGTTGCTTAGACACCTGACGGAGATACAAGCAGCTGTCTTAACAGTGCTCCTTTCTTGCCCTGGGTCATGCCTAAAGGTTTCTGAGGAATAATGTGTTAGAGTAGATAGCCAGACCAAGTTGCATGGAGTGACATGGGATATTCCAGGCAAAAAAAAAGGAAAGCAACAGCTTCATCCCAATTTCTGGAATTTCTTATTAAACTGATTTTGATGACTCTTTGGGTACACTTTAAAGCTTCTTTGCCTACATGCATGTTTCTAAAGTTAGGAAGGTAAACATGGCTAGTTTGAAATCTTTTTTGTGATAACTTGTTACATTAAATTAGGATATCCAAAGGTGAAACCCTATATAAGAAGGTGTTCCATGTAACTCCTGAAGGTGTACTCACGTGTGGGGTGAGGTGCTTATACACTGGTAATTGGAATGAGATCCATTTTTTCCTCTTTGAATGAAATCAAACTACAAATAGGATGAGTTCAAGTTACTCACTGACCCTTCATAATTGTACCTGGGGTTCATCAAGATACACACAGAATGCTGCAAAAAAAAAAATGCAAAGACAGGCACTTAGCCCTATGTATGGAGAATGAAAAAATTTTAAATAGGTCCTTTAGTGCTAAATTATGTTTGCTCCCAAGGATCCTTGGAGCTGTGGCTTTCTTTGTTCTGCCAAAGGAAAAAGGAAATATATCAGGAAGCTAGGCCAGTCCACAGGAAGTCTCACTTGGGCTGATAAAAGGAACTGATGTGAGGTGGCTTTGGATGCAGTTATAAGTCAATCGCCTTGAAATAACAAGAAATGCTGTTCAAGAGAAACTGAAGCCTGAAGTCAGCCTTGCTCGATGATTTCCTTTTAACCCTGCAGAACATTCCCTTCTTTGTGTTTCTTGTAACCTCCCAAATCAATTATTTTTTAGAATTAATTTGTGTAGTTTTAGAAGAAGTATACAAGAGAATGAAAAAGAGAGCAACAGTTAGAGGAAAAGAAAGAAAAGAAGGGAGACAGGAAGATAAAACATGGTCAGGCCAAACAATATGTTATTCGCTACTGAGTTATAAAACTTACTGCTAAATCACCTTTGTAGTTCATTATGGCAAAATAGAACCTGTTGGCTTCACAGCCTGTCACTTGCCCACTGGGACACCTGCTAACAAAGTCAGCTACTCTCTCTTTCCTGGACCCATACGGCTTAAGTAAAGAGTGGTGGATTATTGAGTAATTTAATGAATCTGACTAGCTCAGACTGTATATAGGGGTAACACTGATTAAAGGACAAAGAAAATGATAAGACCTATGAGATCCTCAAAAGATGGGTTAGGTTTGGAGTGATGTGTCACAGTGTCCAGGCTCTATGAACTTTGGAGATAAACAGGATCAGATTCAGATTTTTTACCTTGGCTAAGTTACCCAACCGCTCCAAAGTGACAATCATATAAGAAAGTCCTGAGCTGGAGCCATTGGAGCCTGTGCACATGATGGGTGATACAGTTTCAAACTGAACTGGGGCCTTTTGGGGTTGAATGTGTTTGCCCATAGCACAACACCACTTCCTGTTTTAGAAAGAAGAAAAAAAGCCTTCCAGAAAACTCATTAAGAAGCTCAACATTCTTCTTGGACATCAAATAAGTCCTCAAAACATCGGTTTTTTTTTAAGACTTAAGTGTAAATGAATGAAAACCAGACAAATTCAATTTTCCTTCAATTAAACAGGATTTTTGTAAAAGTCTAGGGGAAAGGCACTTGGAGCCAAATATGTTTGGGTTTTTTTTTATAAGACCAAAGTGTGGAAAAGAGTCTAAGACCCCTGAGTAGAGTCAGACCCTATTCTTAGTTTGTGTTAATGCAAAGGGACTGGCACAGCTCCAGTGTCACTTGGCAGTAAAGACAATTGGCTCCCAGAAATTCACAAAGCCCCTCCTAGGAGCTCCAACCTTTAACTGGTCTCATAGGTCACTCCACAATACAAAACAGCCCTGATATTGTAGGAGAGCCACACGGAACCAGAAAAACCACCCAGGAGAGGCTTGGTCATCCACACCCCCAAAAAAGATAAGAATACTAAGCCTGTCCCTCAGACTTAAAAGAACATGAGTGGTGAAAGCAATTTTTGAAATCATGCCCCCATTTTTTACACAAGTAAACCTTTAACAGGAGAAACTACAAGAGTAATGAAGAAGTGGTTTGCAATCTCATAACAACCGGGGGTAAGAACCAGGGCTGGAAATCAGGTGTGAAGATCCTCAGCCGGACTATTTCTTCCTTTATGTACACAAAATGGGACCCAAATGTTACTGAGATCCACACATTGAAATTTTTTACTTCATTGTTTTAATTACAAAAGTAATATATACCAATGATTAAAGGAATAAAATACTCCACACATTTATAATATGAATAGCACGTCTTCTTTCCATACCCAGAAGTAACTACTTTTAACCATTTAATATATATCCTCCTAGAAGTTGTCTATGCATATTCATGCATATGTGTGTTTAAATTTTTTTCCATAAATTGAAATAGGAATTTTGGAATTTGTTTTTTTCATGTAATAATACCTTTGAGTACTTTCTAAATCAGTGTATATGACAATTGGCTTTGTTCCATTTAATGTTGACTTTTTGTTTTTTTGGTGGTGCTGGGGTTTGAACTCAGGGCCTCAGGCACTCTTATTGCTTGAGTCACTCCACCAGCATCATGGTATTTTCTTAGATCAATCTTCCCAAATATTTGTCTAATTTCCTATTGATGGATGTTTAGATTATTTCTGATTTTTTGCCATTACAAATAATGCTCCCCTAAACATCTTTGGTATCTGAATAACTATATCTGTAAGGTAACAATTGGAATAATTATCAAATTTGTATAAATAGTTAACTTTCAAGTAGATGTTGCCCTCTGGAAAGATTGTACCCAGTTCTGTTCCTACCAAGAGGGTAAAACAGTGATAGGTTTCCTTATTCTTTCTAACACAGGGCATTATTAAGTTGTTCTTTTCTTTGTTGTCTTCCTAGGTCACAAGTGTAGGAATTTCATTATTTTCATTTTAATATCTTTATGTAAGAGCTTGAGATTCTTTTCATACGTTTATTTTTCACTTGTGTTTCTTTTTCTAGCATTGCCTAGTCACAGTGTTTTTGCTATTTTCTAACAAGTGGTCTTTTTCCTAGTGATTTGTAAGCAGTTCTTCACAGTTACTCATTTATCTTTTCACTTTGTTTTTAAAGGGCTGGGATTGAATATAGGGCTTCACACATGCTAGGTAAGCACTCGATCACTGAGCTACACCTCCTGCTCTATCTTTTCACTTATGGTATTTTTCTCCAGGTCAATATATTTAAATAAAGGAATTTAATCTGAGAAAAGGAGAATAAGAAGGAGTCTCTTTGGCTTAATCTCTGGCTTTCCAAAAATGTTCATACCAACTACTGATGAAGAAGATGGAACAACGGAGGTTATTATACGATGGTTGTCATCTTTGGGAAAATGTGCTTAAATGACCTCATAATACTATGCCACAAATAAAGATTCCCCCAATGGGTATTGCTTCTTTTGGAATCACCAACAGTCAGAGCTCAAAATCAGGAAGCAGAGAAACCTCTACTCTATAGAAGTCTGAAAGAAATAGTAGTGACATCTTACTCTGGTTCATTTATGCAGATACTCTACTGAGCACTGCGCCTGGCAATACAATTCAACTTTTGGATGAATGAATAAATGAATGAGTTTGAATTAAGGGATGAACGTTTTAGGACAAAATGATTCTACAAACACAAATTTCAATCAAAATGTGTGCTTTTATGTAGATTATAACAACAATAATTTAAAGACAATTCAGAAGCTGATAATTTTGTAATACTAACCTGTTTCTTTTCACATTTTTGTTGCACAAATGGTACTATAAAATGGTTTGTTTTTAAACCCCTTCCCACATAAAATCAATGATTACCCATATATTCAGAACCAAATCTGCTACTGGAATGTTAGATTCCAGTAGACATGTGAAACCCACACATGTCTAGAAATTCAAGGTTAAAGCTCCCCTGGCACCTGTAATTCTGGCCTCCTGCATGTGTGTACTGAGATGTGACATAAGGTCTTTCATTACCTTGGATACATAGCGTTGACTGGTTAAATGGGCCTGCTCTTGGAAAAGCATTTTGGTATTCAAGTCTGTATTCTCCTTAAGGTGGTTTGAAAATTTTCATACTCTGAGATTTTGACCATAAACTTACATGACACACACATTGTTCCCTAAAGATTGAAATATCTTAAATACTTCAGTGTTTTGGTTCATTTTGTGGGTATAAGCAATTTCAAAGCTCCTGTAAAATTGATCCTAATTATCTGAAAATGCATTATACTTCGATCTTTGATCCTATTTTGAATGATGGTGATAAATCTCTGAGGATTTGGTTAGCTAGGGTGAAATGTCAATGTTTGTAAGTGAGGCAGTGGGTCCACTCAAGCCATAAGAGAATGTCACACCTATCTGAATTTCCATAGAAATTTGATTTGAGTTCCAGGGAAACAACCTTCTCTTTTGCTTCTTCTCAATTACCATCTGCTGACTCATTCTCAAAAGGAACTAACTTGTAGCCCAGGGTCAACAGCCCAATTGAAAAGCAGCTGTGGTGAGATTCCCAGAACACTGGGAAAGAAGACTCATTTCAAGGGACAAAAAGAATAATTGCGTTTTTTAAGACTTGGAGAAATAGAATTTCTCCTCCTTCCCTCAATGCCATATTTAATAAACAGCCTATTTAAAGATCAATAATAGTGCTTCTGGTTGCCTGAACCTATCTGATTGTCTGATCCTACTCTCTTCTCCTAAAACTCCTGATAAGTGATGAAGCCACTCCCATCTCCACTGCCAAGGAGAAGACTGACGCTGGAAAGGATTCAATCCCGAAAGGACTTGTACAGCTAATATACAGCTCTTTTCAAAAGTTTTGATTCCTCTTTTCTCTATTTTTTTATAAGACTCTCATTCTTTGTTATGGTGCCGATGGCCTCCATAATCTAGTTCCAGCTAATATTCCTACTCTCACCCTTTTCTTCACATGAACCTCTTCAAAGTATTCTACTCTGTCCTAGAAAGCCCTTGACCGCATCTTCTTGGGCAAGTTCCATTCAAATGTTAAGGTCAACCTCTAAACCTAACTATGTATAGTGTGGCTGGTATGTGTATAAAAAAAAAAACAGGTATTCTGCAACCAGAAAGCCAGTAATGAATGTCACCTATTAGCTGTAATCTTGGAAAAGTTGCTTTTCTTCTGTGAAATTTTATTTCTTCCATGTAAAATGGAGATGTACTTGAGAGGCTAAGATTGGGAGGATCCAATAGATAGATGTTTGTGAGACCCCATCTCAATAGTAAAAAGCAAGGTGTGGTGGTTCGTATCTATCATCTCAGAGATGGCAGGAAGCTTAAAATAGGAGGATTGTAGTTCATGTTGGCCTGGGCAAAAAGCAAGACCCTATCTCCAAAATAACCAGAGCAAAAAAGGCTGGAGGTGTGGTTTAAGTGGTAGAACACCTGCCTTGCAAGTGTGAAACCCTAAATTCAAACCCCAGTACTGCCAAAAAAAAATGGATATGTGACAATTTAATCTTCCCCAGGACGGTTGTGAGAACAAGATGTAAGTGAACATGGGTAAGTGCTGAGCAAACAGTAAGGAACTATATAAGTGTCCCCTATCTTCTGGTCTTTCTCTGTCTCTCCAGTTCAAATAGCTCTTTCCTTCCTTGGGGCTATCATAACACTTGCTGCCTTCCGTTGGCACACACCACCTTGTCCTCTGGCTGGTGTCCCAGGCAGTGGCCCTGTTGCCACTGGTGTTCTCTCTGCATTGAACTTGGTTCAGGCCCTGAATAACTGTCATACAGTTATATAGTTGCATTAATATGGTTGGTTAATTCATAATACTCACGAGACTGGAGTTGGAGATGCCCATGAGGGCAGCTCACTTTATTCAGAAAAGGCTTATATTATTTCATAGATTGCCTCATTCTGACAAATTTCATAGGTATTGGCCCTAGGGGTGACAGTGTGAAGATAGATGATGACCCCTTCTATTACCTCTGGGGAAACACACCCAAAATACACAGGCTACTGATGGTGAGTTTACCACGTCAGTAGCAGAATTATAATATGTGAAAGGTAACATTGCTTAGTAATGCCATCCCATTGATGGAGTGATATAGAAATGGGATGAGCACTACAGATATGAAATCATTAAGGCAACAGAAAATGAAACAGGGCGTAGTCTTCTGCAGAGGAAAAGACACCTGCATAACTTTGAGATTACTATAAAAACTATTACAGGTGGACGGTGGTACACACCAGTAATACCAGCACTTTGAGGGAGAGGCAGAAAGATCTCAAATTCAAGGTGATGAACCTGGGCTACATAGTGTTATTGGAGGTTTTATGAGATTGATTGATTGATTTTGAGTGTGTGTGTGTAGATAATGGCCAATCTCTTTTAGCTTATTCAATTTTTGCAAAACAATAAGCAAAAGATGTCTTAAGTGCACTCTTCCAAAAAATCATGCTCAAAATAAAGCAGAATGAAACAAAACAAAATACACATGATTCTACGGTTATATTATGCAGCTTGTTGTCTAAAATGAAAGAAAATAGTGGATTTTCTATTCTAACTAAAGATAGTTGTTCCCTAATCTGAAAATCTATATATCAAGCTTGAGAGTGAATAACACTTTAATTGGGGGATATTTTATGAAGTTTGAGGTAAGAAATTCTGCCTGGTATTTTCCCAACTTTTTCTTTTCTTGCTGGGGGCAATTCAGTACTTACATTACACTAATGCTACATTTCTAGAAAAGAGGCATGGGTTAAATCAACCATTTTTTAAAAACCAACACCAGCTTAACTGTTTAACCCTAAACAAAGAGAGACGTTGAAATCCTAAATATTATTTAATATGGGCATTATTAAAGACTTACTTTCTGTAAAGTCTAGAAAATGGATCCATAAGATATGTTGTAATACATCTGAATGCATTTTATTTAATTAAGCAAATATTCAATTAGTAAGATTTGACAGAGGAATTGCACACCTGGTCACGGTCAGCAGAGTGGCCTACTGGTCATTTCCTGGTAATAGAGACTTTGTTTACTTTGCTTACAAGTAAAGAAAGATTTATTTTGGAAAACAGTTGTTTCAAAATCCTATCTGCAAATTTGGAATTTTTTAAAGTATGAAAATAATTCAAGATGTCTTTAGTTCAAAGTAGCAGATCTTCATGATTTCTCCTTTTAAAAAGGCTTCTCTCTTGGTCTCTTCCCCCCCCCCCCTCTCTCTCTCTCTCTCTCTCTTTCTCTTTCACACACACACACACACACACACACACACACACACACACACACACACTGCCTCCAGTATTCTATAATCAACCATAATGTAACAAAAGTGAATGATATCTTCAGGGTATAGGGGAAAGAACACTGTCCTATGGTGTTAGGAACTCTGAATTCTCTGTAAGAAGTTAACTATGCAATCTCAGACACTCCATTTAACATTTTGAGTCTCACTTTCCCCATCCATAAAATGAGAATGTTAGGCTAAATACTCTCTAAAGCTCTAAACTTACAAACCTATGTATTTGAATAGAAATAGAAAAGGTTTTTTGGTGGAAGTTATTCACATACAAAACAGGATTCACCATTTGGTAATTCACAGGGTAGGAATGGAAAGGCAGCATTCCCTCCTTGAGAACAGAAGTCAAGCACAGTTTTGTAACATAAAAGACACAATCACAAATATTTGTTGAATTAACAAAATATGCATTATAGTAAATCCAGACCTGTGTTCTAATATTCTGATCACCAGATCTCCATCAATCCTAATCCAAAGGAGTCTAGCTAATGTGTATCCAGCTTAGATAGAAGACTTCATTTCATCCTTACTGTAACTTGTGGCAAGAAGGTGCTTTGGCTCCATTTAATAGATGAGAAGACTAAGACTCATGTTGCCAAGAGCCTTGCTATGAGGCACACAGCAACAAAATAGTAGGGCTGAGAATGGACCCAGGTTTTCTGACTCCAAGTCCTTTCTTCCTTTGCCTGTTTCCCAATTTCATGCACAATGTCTACTTCTCTGATTGTTTCTCCATCTTTGATGGCATGGTATGCACCCAAACTTCCATAGATGAAATTAATTGGATTCAACTGAAGCCTGCCTAGAACTAAAATACATTTTTTGAAACCAGGTCATTTCTTTAAGCAGCAAGCAGTTATCACGTGCTTTTCAACACTGATAATATCACTGTGGGGAGCAGGGGTGGGGTAGGGTGTTATTTAATATGCCAGGTTAACTTGTCTTTAGCAAAAGAAGAGTGACATACTTTGGTACTCCTAATATGATGCTCAGAACCTTCAGGAGACATATTTGGAAGGGAGAAGAGGACATAATGTGATTGGGAATTTATAATTCAATGGAGTTGTGTGAATTATGCACAGAATAAAGGGGTTTCTGAAAGAAATCCAGATTTCCCTGGCATCCTGCACCAAATACCTCCTGAACACTGAAGCCCATGGTATTTTCAAATATGGATGGCTTTATCATTGAGGAAGAAATGAGCAGGTGCATAAGTCACATCCCAGAATGGCTCAGAGATGATTTTCCAGGCTGTTTAAACTAGAAGCACACATTTTGAATTTGAGTCTACAAATTAGATCTGGTTTATAGTATCATCAGACCTCTTTCATGATAGGGCAGGATTTAGTGCACATACAGGCAAGTGTTCTAGTATATCAGCATAATATTCCAGGCGTAGAGAGCATTGGAAAGATTCTATTGTAGAAGTAACTAAAGTTTCCCAGTTTTGTTTTTACAAACATTATGAAACTCAAAGTTTAATGGATATTTGCATTCTGCCTGCAAGACTTGAAGTTTGTTGGCCTCTCTCCCACCTCAATGTCTTCTCCAAGCACTGTTTCAGACCATTGTGAGAGTGGTCTGAACCCCAAGATCCAAAGGTCACATGTGAACAGGAAACTGTGGCTTCCACATAATTGGAACACCAATTGGACCAAAGATTGGTGACTCTGTGTAGTTAAAGCAGCTTGAGTGAGAGACAAGGGTGCTCATGAGGAGTCTTTAGAGGGGCTCATGGGTTCCACCACCCACCCTAAAAGAGGCCTTGAGTCCCATCTTTGGCATGAAATGCCATGTTTCTGGTCTAAGACTGTCTCACTGCCTACCATGCCAATCCCTATGTGTGTATCTAAGGAGGTTAGCACATCCTGGGTACACAGACCACAGCTTCCTCCCTCTGCTCAGGGCCTGTGCTGGGAGGTCTGAGCACTGGGGAGATATTGCCTTACTTCTCCTTAGGGTGTCCACATCAAGACCCTAGAGTCATCTTACCACCCTTCCAGATCAGAAGATCAGAGAGGTGTCTTGGAGGTAAGTAGTTAAGTGTCCTGATTGGGATTCCCAGAATGGAACATTTCATTACTAAACCCACAGATACAGACACTTGCATACACACACCAACAGGAAGCAGAGAACAGGCGTAAAATAGCCTGGTGACCTCCACTCCTGGGTCTCTACAGCAGCCTTGTGTCATCCACTCATTTTAAGTTTAAGGGACACATGACTCTTGAAGGCTACTTTTTAAACCCCTTACAATCTGTTATCTCATCTCCAGATTTTCAAGTTCCTTCAGTTGATGCCTTTCACCTAAATCAGCATATTTCAAATTGAGAGAGAGAGAGAGAGAAAGAGAGAGAGAGAGAGAGAGAGAGAGAGAGAGAGACATCTTAGAAAATAAAACCCACAACCCCACCCAGATGATAAAAATCTCTTGAATTCTCTAAGCCCAAAATCTTAGCCTTCTCTCACCCAGCCCTGAGCGGGGAGTTGATTCCTTCAGGTTCTGGAAAACGGCCAACTCTGCCAGTCCCCACTTCACCAGCCTAATAGTTTTTCCAGACAAACTCCTGCATGGTGTTGCATGACAGCCTGAAAGCTAACTTCTGGTTCCATTCATTCCCTTAGGCCAGCTAAGGCCAGTCATGTTAGGGGGTGTCCCTCCTCTCTGCTCCTGGCCCCACTTTCCCCTTTCAGAGGGAGCAAACTGTTAGTAGCACTGCTGAAGTATGACACAGAACCCAGACCCTCTTGGTTCTCTGGGCTGCACTTTGCAATCTAGACCCAGGCGTGGCGGCGAGGATAGGGGTGTGATTGGCAAGGCAGGCGTGGGGCTATGGGCTCAGAACCCGCCACCGCAGGGGGACGGCTCTAAAGGGCGCGGGCCCCTTAGGGAGAAGACAGCTCGGGAACTCTTCTCCTGAAGCTGGCGCATGCTGGGGCGCGGAAGGGCTGGGGTGCAGAAGAACTGCGTGGACCGAGGCTGAGGGAGGAGATTCCCTGCGGGAGAAGCGGCCAGGCCGGACCGTTAGTCCCGGGAAACCGGCGGCTGAGGATCGCTGAGCACCGGGCTACAGAAATACGAGAGGGAAGAGAAACCAGCCTCGCTGACAGTAAACAGCGTCTTCCATCTGGAAGATCCCGCTCTGGCAGACCCGCACGCACACTATCTCGCACCCTGACTTGCTTGCAGCTAGTCCACTTACTGGTCCCCGGGCCCTCAGGCAGAGAACCGAGCCGGTGGCGGCTGCTGCCCCCGCCCCCGCCGCTTTCGGCCTCTGGCGAGAGGAAGCTGGCCGTCAGAGGAGTGCCCAGCGCCGGGGCCAGGGCGCCCGGGTTGCTGGGTGGGATGGTAGACCCAGTGGTCTCCCCCCCTGGACTCTGATCGGCGCTCAGGGTCTCCAGGTTTTACGCCGCCCCCTCCCGCATCACGGCGGGCAGCCGGGTGGGAGGGGGCCGCCGACTGCACTTCGGCGCAAGGGGTGAGGGGGAAATCGCCCTCGGCGGGGAGTCTGGCCGGCCTCCCCGGAAAATGGGACTCGCCTCCGGAGCAGCAGAGGAGAGAGACAGCGCGAAGCCGGGGCGCGGAAGTAAGGGAGAGCGGCCACGTCTTCCGGGACCCCGCCACCCCGCGCCCAGCCCGCCAGCCGCCCGCCCGCACCGGTCGGCCCCGCAGCCTTGTGCCCACTGCCCTGCAGCTTACCTTAATAGTCCCGTCCATTTGGCCAAGTCTGCAGCCGAGCCCCCCAATATTCCACACATTGACCCGGTTACAGCCTGACCTCGCAGCCCCTTCAGATTAGCCCGGCGCGGCCTCCCTGGCGCCCTGGGCCCTCCCTGAGTGCCCCCTGCGAGCGTCCTGCCCGCGCTCCCCTGTGCACGTTTGTTGTTGTAGCGGAGAGACAGTTAACCGGATGAAACTTTTTTTCAGCTAATTTTGGGAAGTGACTTCACTTTGCGATCGGGGAGGAAGTCCTATCTCTCTCTCTCTCTCTCTCTCTCTCTCTCTCGTCTCGCGCTCTCCTCTCTCTTCTCTCTCCTCTGCTCTCCCTTGTCTTCCCTCCCCCACACCCCCTCTTCCTCTCCTCCGCTAGTCCTGCTTTTCGCATCACACACTATATAAATATACGCGGAGATGCCCAGATACATTCAGGCACTGCGCACACAGGATACTTGCTCCTGGTAGATAAGAGCTGGCTAGGGAACAATGACAGGGTCCACGCCCAACGTCCGCGCCCTGATTCCCGCAGTCTGCAACGCTCTCCCTACCAACACCTTCCCCCTAAATCCATAGCCAAACGCCTTTGGCCCCTTTCCTTTTCCCGGGGCCGTTGGCTGAAAGTGGCGTTCCTGACTCATTCACTTTCCGTTTCTTCCCACAGATACGATCATTAATGCTTTTTCCAGCCAGAGTCAAAACTTTTTTGGGGATGGAAAGACAGCGGAAGAGTTTACTAGGACTGGGGATAACCTGGCGCCTAGTTCTGGAGAAGATCCGGACGCAGACCGAAGCAAACCAACCATTAAAAAATGCATCCAATGGGAATTTTCCCAATAGGGTCTTCCGCTGCTGAGACGCGGTGGACTCGCAGCTCACCCACGCGGATTCGGGGCGCTTTCGGGCTGACCTTGCCGCCAGGGGCGCGACTCGACACCCCGCGCATTGTTAGGAGAGGGGCGCCCTCTTTGCCGCGCGCCTTGTCTTTGGGCTTCTGGCGCAGGAGAAGTGCAGGCATCGATGGCACCCTAGGCCACCTACCCGCGTTTTCTTGGGCTAAACCCTTCGCGCTTCCCCGGACCCAACAGCCCCAGCCTGGTCTTCAGAGCTAGAGTCGCCCTTCCAATTTCACCTGGGTTCCCAAGGAACTGACACTACGGAAGGACTTGCCCTCCACGCTGGTCAGCAGGTTCCGGGAGCGCAGCACGCAACAGCTCAACACGGACCCAGACTTCTCCCGGGTGAGAGCTCAGGAGCCCGAGCCGGGCACTAGAATTCCCACCCAGCCGGGAGGCCGGCCTCCCCTCGGCCCACTTCTCTGTCTTGTCGTACCCCAGAGATCTCCCGGACCCCCTGCTGGGCTGCCCAGCTCTAGTTTGGGCACCCTTAGGGGTCCGGAGTTATCTGCCTGACTCCCTTCTCCCCGACCTCCAGAACAGGTTACCTTGTCCACGCTCTCCAGACCACGCTTTGGACTGTCTCACTTTTATTTAAGAATCCTCCCGGGGAAAAAGGGAAAAAAAAAATCCAGTGGAGATCCGAGTAAAATGGAAAGAAAAAAATTTTCAAAAGGGTGTCCACAGCGGCAAAAAAGGTGACTTATTATGCTTTATTTCTTCAGGAGCTATTGAGCCCGAAAGCTCTCTCGCCTCCCTCCCTCCCCCTCCCTTTCTCGAAATTAGTCTCATCAATTCAGCTCCAATTTTGGGTTCGAATACAGACAAGAGTCTGAACGTGACCAGACCTGGAGTGGCGGGTGCAGCCTGCCAGCAATTGAGACTCGGTGTGCGTGTGGGGGGTGGGGTGGGGTGGTTGGTGGGATGGGGGCCGGGCCGACTCCCCCCTCCCTCCTGTCTGCTTCTCAATCCAGGGGTCTGCTCCGGGGCTCCCCTGGGACCGCCACATCTGGTTACCGCTAGCGGGGTCAGTCCCCCCCTTTGCCTGGGGCCACCAGTTCTGGAGTTCAATTAAAAGAAATCAGGCTTAACCCTTTCCTCCCCGCCGGCCGCCACCCGCCCTCTTGCTCTTCCCTTCTGCTTTTCCACATGCTTTCCAGAGAGGAAAGAGGTTAAAGGGAAAGGAAGAATGAATTACATCCTTTCAAACCCCAAATTGTTTCCTTTTCAGCCCAGACTCTACCGACCTTCAAACGACAACAGCGTTTTCTGGAGGGTGCTTGGAGACCACGACTCACCAGGACCTCACCAGAAACCCAAACATCCCTGCCACATTGCCTCTCCTTCAGCCAGAAAGGACCCAAGTTCACCACCAAGAGACCCCCTTCCTGGTACTGGGCACTCCCAGAGGCTTGCCACCCCACACGTGGCAACCCCTCCTTCCCCACACATGCACACTCCTAGCCTTCAGAAGGCCTTTTGTGACCAACCTAGTCACCAGTTTTCTCTCTCTAACTCCTGTGGACCTGGCAAATGCCAGTTGTCTTCACTACATTGGTAGGTAGTCACCCCAACATCCCTAGTATCCCCCAACTTCATTAAGGGCAGTTGCCTCTCCCTTTGGAAGTGTTGAATATGAAACTAGATGAAAACGAAGACTTGCCTGCCTGTCCGAGTTGTGAGCTGAATAGCACTTTCTGTTTCTGCCTGTGAAACCAAAGTTATGGCAATTTCGTAATTTTGGAGATGTGGTGGGGGAGGGCTGGCATAGGCATCACCCTGTGCATAGACTTCGGCATCATTCCCTCTGTGACTCATGAATTGGCACTAATGCTCCCTGTCTTTTACTATTTACTGGCCCCTCCATGAGGAGCTACTGCCCATTTACAGGGGTCTCCACCCAGAAAGAAGACCCCCTTAATTTTGAGCAGATCTCTGAGGGAATATCAGATTCTTTCCATCCCTTGTTGACGTGCTGGTGGGCAAGCTTGTCTTGCTTATGTAACTCTGGGTTTGATGCTCCACTCCATTGCTGCTGGTTCTTTTTTAAATCCCGAAGGGGGGGAAAGCCCTAACCAAACACAACAGTAAACAAGTCTGCCCTGCTTAATGTGGTTACCACCAGACATCTGGAAAGATGGTTTGATCCTGGCAGCTCACATTGTTTTCACGAGCAGCCAAAGAGAATATTTTGAATGTTTGCATTGAGACAAATTGATAGAGAGCCTGCGGTGAGGCCGCTATAAATGAAAACTGTCTTGTGTTGGGAAGAAGGCGTTCCCTGCCCTCTCTTCTCTCTCTACTCCTCTCTCCTCACTTTCTTCTTCCCTCTCCCCTCTTTCTGTCTCCCCCTCTCCCTTGTCTACTAGCCTAGCTTGGGAATGGTTGCCCCTGCCCACACACTTGTGCACACCCTCTTTCCTGGCTCACTAAGGACTGCCTGGCTTCACTCTTTCCCAGACTGGGCAGGGCTGGGGACCAGAATCTGGTATGGGTACCACTGTGCCCATTCCACCAGCCCATTCCTGGCTTTCAAGTCAGTGGACTCTCACAGCCAAGGACACTAGGCCAAGCATTTTTTTTCTTTTTAAGCTACCAACTGGAGAAAAAAAATACTCCGGCAACAAAACAGCCCACCTTCTATTTATACAACGCGAGCACACACGTGGGCGAATAGTCAGGAAATATATGGATTTGGAGCCTTATTCATTGAAACGTTGACGAGCGGACTTGCCCGGCACTATTCGCACTTGACAATATTTTCAAAGATGCGGAAGTCCTGCTTCCCCCGGGAGGGGAACGGCGGGGAGAAACGTGTCTTGGCTAGCTCAATGTCAGCCCTTTTGACCGGGTCAAGACTTTCCAGACACAGGCTTCCTGGGGGCTCCTTCGATCCCAGCCTGGGTCGGGGATGGGAGACCGACAACTGGAGCTGGGTCCCTGGGGTGCCTCCGGGACCCGGGGACAGCTTGGTCACTTGAAACTCAGAAAGATGCCAGGCCTGGCAGGGTGTCTCGGGCGGGGCCTTCCCCCTCTGTCCTCTCTCTTCCCCCGCTGCTGGTCCATCTCGGCAGCCGCGGGTATCCAAGCTGGCAAAGGGGGAGGGGAGAGGAGGGCGGGAGAAGCGGGGGGGGGGGTCGGGGGGGGCAGGGGAGGGGTGGAGGGCGAGCGAGCGCCAAAACTCCAGACTGCACAACTGCAGCTTCAAGTGTCTGGCCTCTCGCTCGAGGCCATAATTAATTTGAGATTTATTTTTATTGGAGAACTCGAGTCTCGTCAGACCTTAGCCAAACAAGGCAGCTTGAGCCGCCCCTGGATGCGCTTGAATGCCGGGGAATATTTCTGCAGGAAGGCTCTGCAGGCGCGCCTGCTTTGAATTTGTTTCTTCGACTTCATGTACTCAAAGATTGAAGGAAGATTTAGAGCCTCTACTCGCCCTGCCTGCTCCCCACGCTCCTTCTTGCCTTAGCTCGGAGCGGGTTCAGAAAGCTACGTGGGAGGCCGCGGCTGCTGGGGCGGGCAGACCAGAGGGGGGTTGTCTCTGCGCCCAGAGGTCCAGGCGATCGGCTCTAGGGCCCGGCCCCTCTCAGACCACACGGCGTCGATGAAGAAGCCCCAAGGGAGTGCGAGGCTGACCAGAGAACGCAGACTGACAAGAGGTGGAGACCAGCCAGGTGTTGGGCCCCTTACCCAGTGGTGGCGCCAAGATGGGGACGGTGGAGGTGGGGAGTGGGCTCAGTTTTTCCAGACTCTGTCAGTCCTCTCCTCCCATTATCCCCAAACAATATTCACTCCAAGTACAGATCCGTGTCCTTGAATGCAGCTTCAGGACCTGCTGGCCAGATGTCACATCTGGGCGGTGTCTCTGAAACCTTCAGGAGCTAGCAACCTCCTTGATCTAGAGGGGCAGGAACCAGGGAAGGCATGTCCTCCAGAATGGTGCTTGGGCCAAATCTGAAGGCTGGTAGATGGAAGAGCAAAAGCAAGGCATCTAGCAGACACGCAAAGAGGGGGAAAGGAGGGCCCTGCCAGTCTTGCATGGGGGCAGCAAGTAGCCTGAAAGCAACTACAGCTTTGCATTCTGCTAGTGCTCCTACTCAGAAGGGTCACTCCACTGGGTCTCCTGGTCCCTCCCCTAACCCCATCTCCAAGAGGAGAATGCTGCCTTTGACTTCTGTTTAGACCACTAGGCTCCCTTGGTTTGAATTCCAGCTCTGCACTGATCAGGTTTGTGACCTTAGACAAACTCCTCAACTTCTCTGTGCCCCAGTGTCCAGATGGATCTCAAAGAGCTGTTGCAAAGAAGTGAGCGTTTTAGACTTGCCTGGCAGTCACAACTTTGCCCTTATCTTATGGATCTCGACTTTATCCCTCATAAACTCTATCACACTAATCTCTCAGTGCTTCATTTTTTCATCTGCAAACTAGACTACCGCATAAGGTCGTTATAAATATTAAAAATCAGTTAGTGTAAATACAATGCTCAGAACGGGGGTTGGGGAGGGTAAGAGCTTTGTGAGAAGTAGCTGTCAATGTTACCACCTTTGTGCATCTAAGACTGCCACTGCCTGTCAAGATCTTGAAGAATCACCTTCCTTCCTCTCTCTTTTCCCCAAGCTGCTTCCTAACCCATCTCTGCCAAAGCAATCCCCTGCGGTACCCCCTTGAGTGTTCTGTGGGCTCTTCAGAGCCCACAGTTCTGTCCAGATCTCCTCCTTGTGGAGAGGACAGCTTTGGCCCCTCGGGATAGGGGATTGTGGGGGACTCGGTTCCTGGAGCCCTGAGCCTGGGTGCCTGGGTCTGCGGTGTTTGTCAACAACCCCGAGCTGGGTACCCAACTGGGATCGGCAGGACTTGGCAGCTGGGGACTGTTTGTACCCCTCTGGCAAATGATCGGCGGAGGGAGCCGGCGGAACAGACCAAAGATTGTCCCTGCTGCGCAGACCTTTCGCCTTCATCAATGCACCCCTTTGTGCAACAATACAAACTTTGTGGTTGCTGAAAAATCCATTTTTTCCCCCTTGAAAAGAGCTCCTGCGGCGAGCGGCCCCTCTGGCGGCCCTCAGCTCCCAGATTGCCGCCTTCCCACCCCCTCACCCCTCCCACGTTTGTCCCTCCACACTCTTGGACCAGTTTGCTTTCCCCCTGACCCTCAGCCTGAGTCAGGCTCTGGGCTTCCATTGCCTCTTGGGGGAGAGGGCATCCATCATCCCTGAGATTCTGGTCCTGGAGTGTGCGTGGGAGAAAGACTGCAGCTCGCGTGTCGGGGCCATTTACGATCCTGATGGCATGGCTGGAGGTGAGAGCTCCTCAGGCTTGGCTCCATGTGCTGGGAGGGTGGGGTGAGAGGGTTTACAGCATCTGGAAAAACAGACACCCCGAACCCGTGTATGCTTTAGTGTAGTCTTAGAGTACGCTCTGGCACCTCCTGGGAGCCCTTTGTCCATCTCTCCATTCGCTGATTATTGACACATGGATTCGCTCATTTTTTCATTCATTCATTCTTTCAGTCATCATTGATTAAACACCAATTCCGGGCAAAGCCTTGGGGATGCGGCCTCCCCAAACTGACCACAGGCAGCTTCAGACCTCAGGCGGGGAGAAGGAAGATGCTCGCCTGAGTCAGCAAGTTTCCCTTTATGGAGCTCTGAAGAGGGTCGGACACTCAATTGGCTCTCCTTGGACCTGACCGGAGAGGCTCACGCCCTACTCTAGAATTCGCAGATGCTTGGGGAGCTCCTTTGAGTGGCACAATGGGTGGGGCCTTCGGGGCGGAGCTTCAGGATTGGCTGGGGGTGCAGAGCTGGACCCAAAGAAAATTTGGGTACATTTGCAACATTCGAGTGAGTCTAGCTCTCATCCAAGGCAGTCTCTATTAGTCCCGGGCTCTGGGCCTCTTCGAGCAGGCTAGCCGTCGGTCGCGGCTACGCAGCGTGAGGACCTGGCCACCATCCGAACTCTGGGCTGGGCCGCCGGGTATGCACTCTTCGCCCCGCCCCGCCAGAGGATTTTCATTAAACGTGTAACCCAGATGTCCCAGCCCCGGTTTGTTTACATTCTTGGGAATTGTTGTGGAAGAAAAAAAAAAAAAAAACCTCTATATGCTGTCAAACATAGCAACGTTGTGAGCTTTCGAGGGGCGGAAGAGGCAGAGAAGATTGGCTTGAGGGCTGAACCAGTGTCCAACCAGTGGAAGGAACTCATTGCGCGCTCACCCCTGCACACTGCAGCACACACGCACGCACACATGCAAAAGCGCACGTGGACAAACAGATACTTTCAGAACTGCACACCACGCTCACATGCAAATACAAACATACCCTTAACGCCGAGAACCTACTGTGGCGCAGAGCGCGCCACCGGTTGGGACCCTACAGAGGCGCGAGTTTCTTTCAGCACAACCTTTACCAGGCTCACCTGCCTCCAGTCTCCCAACAGAAGTTGTCAAGAGTGTTATTCCTAATACCATACCCAGGGGCTTTCCTCATTCCCCACTTTTCCAGGGGACAAGAGAAACAGACTGACGACCTAGGGTAAGGATGGAGAAGGGGTGGAGGAGAGGTTATTACCTGTTTAAAGACGCTGTCATGTCTTACCTTGACGTAAGACGATGTGTCAGGGACTGTCTGAAACATCCTGCGTTGGTGAGGAGGGGTCAGGAAGGCCCCAAAACCAACCTAAGTGGGAGAAACTTAGTCACCCAAGAGTGGAGCAAGGGTGAGGCAGCGGGGTGGTGGGGTGGTGGTGAGGAAACCCTAACACAAAGGAGAAGACTTACTCCCTTGGTCCTGTGAGGGAGGGTCCTGGTACAGTCCTTGCTTCCGGTCCCAGGGGACTTCAGGCTAGGTCTTGGTGTGGACTGAAACCAGCTCACACCATTGGATCTCTTCCCTACAGTTCCTTATCCTCTCCTGTGCAGTCAGAAATACTGGCTTTCCCTTCCGGAAAGAGCATGGGTAGTTGCTCCCTAGTGGCTGCTGGGGGTTGCTGGTTAGGGGACAGAAATCCACTAGGATAGAGGTAGATCTCCCCTTCCACACAGCTGAGGCTCCAGGGAACAGATAATTATAGAACTTCCAATTGGATTTAGGGTAGAGACCTGTCTGACTTTCCCAACACCCCACCACTGTGCCAGGCCAGCTGTCCCATCTTTCCTTCTGGAGGATGGACCCCTTAGGGAGAAGACTGAGTCAAGGTTCTGAGGTCTGTGAAGACTTCTTTCCCCAAACCACCTTCCATCCTGAAGAAAACAGGTTTTCTGCAACCACAGCGACAGTGACTATAGGATTTTCATTTTTAGTGGCAAATGAGATGTTTTCATAGGTCTTAATATTTGGACTAGAGGGAACAAAAACCACCTTAGGGTGCCAGGTGCCTGCATGAGCAGGTCTGTCCTCTCTTTGCCAAGTCTGGCGGCTGTCTCTCTCCTGTTCCTCTCCTTCCTTCTCGCAAACCATCTTTAACGTGGCAGCACACAGCTTCTCCTGCAGCCAATGTGTTTCTGATAAAGCACTTTTCTCCCCACTAACAAATTCCAGCTTTTTTTGGCTCCTGAAGCCACACAGACACACAGGAGTTCAGGGACAAGGTTTGCTTCTCCAGCTCAAAGATTTTCTTCACTATTTTGAGCCCCCACCTCCATGTCCTTTCTCCAGAGTCTCCCCATTTTCTTTGAAAGCTGGGGCATGATTTAGAAAAGAGAGAAGGGAGTGAAAAAAAAGAACAAGAGGAAGCACCCGAAAGCCCTTGGCAGAGAGAAGCTCCTGACCCAGAAGATTGCCCACAGAAGATCAGAGGCAAGTGGACACTCACCTTAGACACCCTTTCCACCTAAGCCAGCAGGAGTGAAACTCAGGCAGTTCCAGGATGTTCTAATTGTAGGTGCTGTGTGTATTGTCTGTGCCCCGAGATCCGGGAAACCTTGGCAGTGAGAAATTAAACCTGCTGGCTGCCTGCAGTCAAAACTTGCTTTTCTTTGCAGTGCATGCAGACAGGCAGCCTCAGCTCCGGCACATCCTGGGGGGCGGCAGGAACCAGTGGAGTTTGTGCCTGAGCCACAGCTTGCTGTCTCCTGCCTGCTCTCTCTCTCTCTCTCTTTCTCTCTCTCTCTCTGGATCCCACTCCCTCTTCCTCTCCCTTTTCCCCTCCTGTAATTTGATTTCCGTTTTCTTATCAATATTTCAACTGCTGTCTGATGAATTGTTCTAAGAGGACAGCCACACATCTGCCCCCAGCTGCTTTTCCAGAAACTTCCCTGTGTGACTAGGAAACCTCAAGGAATACTAGAAACCACACAGGCATCACACATATAAAGACAGACAGCTCGGTGAAGCCACCAGCAGGCTTGAGACACAGGGCTTCTTTAAACTGAAACTTTCATATTATTGCTGTGTAAATAATCACTCCTCAGCCCCTAAGTTTTCCTACTTAAGGTTCCTCTTTCCCCTTATTTGATGCCCCAAGAATAAGCCTCCTTCTGACTGCAATTTTTAGGCAGCATTGATAAGAGCAAGGTGGATTACAAATGTCGTAGAAATGCTTCTATCTTGGGGTTTTAATTTTAAAAACTCAAGCATTTAAAAATACTCTTGCTAAGGAGTTCTTTTGAGGTCCTTAAATTTGTATTTTTGTGAGATTCAAAATGTTTCCTTAACTTCCCCTTGTAGACCTGACCTTGAATGGGGCTCAGATTTCCAAGTCCATGTTCAAGTCTCCCCTCCTCCTAATCCGGGGCTATTTTCCCCACTGCAGCCACAGCAAAGCTGTTGAGTTTCCTTTGCATTCTGCAGTATGCAGTTGTCACACACTTGCACTCTCCCCTCTAGGTTCCCTGCTCAAAGGGCCCCACCTGGGACACCTTCTAGGGCTCAGAGTAGTAGGTCTGGGAAGGTTGCTATTAACTGGGGGGTGGGGGTAGGGAGACAGAGGTGACACAGAAGAGTAGGGATGGGATTGTGCCAGTTCATAAAGACAAACCAGGACAACTTCATTCTCCTCCCCTTTCATTCTTGGGTACTCAGATCCTTTTGTTCTGGACTCTGAGAAAATTGGTTTAGTATCTGCTGCCCTCCTCCCCTCCCCACCTTCCACAACTGGCTCGGGAAATTTCTGGCCAAAAGGCAATTGCTAGGATTCCATTTCAGGAGAAAGCACACTTATCACCCAGATCTGCCCACGTGGGGGGTATGAGGACTGGCGGCAGGGTTATTCATTATTTCCTTCCAACAATATTCCGATTTTTCTCTCCTGTCCCTCCCCCAAAGCTCCACATATTGAAACATTTTGCTTCTTAATAAGAGCAGCCCTGAGAGCTGTGGGGTGAAAGGCCAGCCTGGGACCGTGACTGGGGCTGCCTGGGCTCCTTGCTGGCGACCAGGCTGCCCCCCTCCCCACACCACCCTGTGCATTCCTGACCATTGCTTAGGAAAACAAGACATGGCAGGGAGGTGGGGGGGGGGTTGAAGGACAGGAGCCACCATCCTAGGAATTCTATTCTCCAGATTCTTAGGGAGATCATCTTCCCTCCCAAAGGAGCAAACATACTACTCTGAACAACAGAAAATAAAAACAACTGCTGTTCGCATGTCAGATAATACATCCTATGCAAATGTCATGAATTTTAAAGACACGTTCTGTTTAGGAAAGGAAGAGATTTGAAAGGTAGTGCTCCAATGATATGAGACAGATGTGAGAACCAAACACATTGTCTCGTACCGTACCTCAACAACATTGGTCCTTCCCTTCCTTCTTTCCTTCTGTCCTTCTTCCTTCCCTCCCTTCCTTCCTTCTCTTCTTCTTTTCTTTAAGGGGATTCTTAGGGATCACTTTGGGGATCCCCCCTCTAGGCTCTCCACTCTTCCATCTTTATGTTTTCATAGTTTTTAGGACATCCTTATTTAAGGCATATCTCTTTAGTGTCTGTCTCCCTGGTTAGTTTGGGAGCTCCCTGAAGGCAGGTGTTGAGCTCATTTTGTTTAAGGCTAGATACTCAGTGTCCCCACTGATATCAACAGGCAGAGAAGTTGGGATACTTACTTAACTAGAGTGAGGAATACACCAACCCAAACCAAACCAAACCATAGCATCACATTGATGTTAAAGAAAAGCTGACAGGAATATTTGGCTATGTGATACTGATGCACTTTTGGCTTTTGCAGGGAGGGTTCCCTGCAATCCTGTGTTTGCTTTATTTGCACACAGATGGTTTAACCAGAGAGTCTGAGTTGAACCCCATTCCAAGCACCCTAGGTGTGGTCAGCTGATGGAGGCACCCATGTTTCTAGGCTCTGTAACAAACAGTGTGTGTGTGTGTGTGTGTGTGTGTGTTCTATTTCTTACTCTTCCTGTGACTTTGGAGCCAGAATGAATACTCATTCAAAAAGTTGGGAAAATAATAAAAATCTCAGTGGTCCTGGGAAATCAGATGAGCGGGCAATGAACTGAGAATGAATCTTGCATTCTGTTTAAATAGGTTTTCAGAGATGAACACTAGTACATCTGTGTGTGGGCACCTGATGAGGAGGGTTGTGAGATGCCCTTTGGGGGCCTCTCCTACAGTCTAGGCTCAGGAGTGGGTGGGAGTAGGACCTCTAGGCTATCTCTTTATCCAGAAGAATATGGCTAACTCCCTTTGTCACCTGGAGCCTTAGATTCACCAGAAGAAAATTGCTGAAATTGGTAACAGCTGCCATAAGACAGGACCAAGCGAGAGGAGGTGGGGAGCAGGGAGGACTCATGAAAGCTGGCTAGCTTACCCTCAACACTTCCTAAAGGAGAGCGGGAGGTCAAGTTCTTAGTCCACAGTTAGGTTCTCTCACCAGCCTCTACCAAGCTGCTTCCCTTGCTATCCAGAGCCTGGGTAGTAGGCAACACTGCTGTGAAGGTGAGGAAAGCAGGAGATAGCAGGTTAGGGGAACAGAGGAAGAAACCTGGGTGGTGCTCTCCTGGGTCGTGGACGGGCTCTGTGATTTTGAGCAAGACTATTAGGATTCAGGTTTCATATCTGGCAAATGAGGGGTATATAATTAGATGATCATGTTCCAGTTTGAACCTGCTGTTAGCCTAGGAAAGGGTATGAATGAAAGGCAAATCAGTGTTGTAGAGTTAAGTCTTTGTTTTAGTCTTGGTTCTGCTCCTGAGGACTGGTGTTGTGGACTGAATTATGTCCCCTCAAAATTCATGTTTGCAATCCTAACCTCTAATACTTCGGAATGTGACTATCTTTGGAGATGAGGCCTTTAAAGAGGTGAAACAAGGTAAAATGATGTCACATAAGTGGCCCTAATCCAACATGATGAGTGTCATAAAAAGAGGAAATTAGGACTCAGGCATGAGGGAGCCCAGAGGAAAGACCACGGAACACACAGAAAGAATTCCAGCCCCAGAAGAAAGAGTGACCTCAGAAGGCACCAGATCTGTGGACACCTACCCTTGGACTTCTTTCCAGAACTGTGAGAAAATAAATTTCTGTCATTTAGATCTCTGACTGTAGGATTTTATGGTGAACCTAGCAA
The DNA here is from genome assembly GCF_047511655.1 of Castor canadensis. Lineage (NCBI taxonomy): Eukaryota > Metazoa > Chordata > Mammalia > Rodentia > Castoridae > Castor > Castor canadensis. The sequence continues at coordinate 168,521,323 of NC_133387.1, forward strand.
ACTAATACAATTGTAGGATAATATTGTGTCATGATTTGGTTTCAGGCAAGTGAAAGGGAATTAACGACGTTAACCCATTTTATGCAACTCTTCTAGAACCTGCAATAATGATCCATATTAATTTATTTTGTGCCCATGTGTTTTGGGCTTGTTTGTTTTTGCCATATCTTTGGCAAAAACCAAATAAGGTCCAAAGCCACATTAGTTTCAGCCTTCTTTGTGGATTTTCTATTCTTTCTTTTTTTAATATTGGGGAAGGAGGGAAGTCACTTCCTGCTTGTCAAAAAAACAATTTCAGATTTTAAAAGGTAGCCACCAGGAGACAGCTGTTTATCTCTCATTATCTGTGTCATTTTGTGGTCCTGGACAGGCTACAAATGTAGATTGAGCTCCTGGATATTTCAGGGACAGAGAAAGGGTGGGAAATCTGGTAAGGGAGATAAGACCAGAAAATAGAGGCAGAGATCAGAGCACAGCCTATGGAAAGTCATTGGTCAGGGGTCTCTTCACATTCCAGGATACACGTGGCCTGTTGGGACGTTTGATTCCCATCATATGCCAACACATGTGTGCATGCATGCACACACACACAGCCATGTTGACACATATTCTCAGGGTAAAAGAGGATGTTAAGAAGGGTAGCAGGAGGTACAAAATAGGGAGCTGCCAGGGCAAAAGATCTGCAATCCACACAGGTGCAGTGGAAATCAAACACATGCAAAGTTTCCTAGCATTGAGGATAAAAATGTGGAGTTAATGGAGAATGAAAGAAACTATGTATTGAGGCAAAGAGGAGATCTTAGACCAAAGATTTTATCAGCTGTATACTCAGTTCTTCAACTCTCTGAGCCAGTTTTTCTTCTCAAGTTCATCTCATGGATGTCAATGAATTAAATTTATTTTATTAGATAATCCCTATTCTGATTTAAAATTTCATATGCTATAGAGCATGCTAGTCTTTTCTATGGTTACATTTGTTCAGGTTAGTGGGGAGACATTATCTCTTTCTCTGTTTCAAACTGTGGAGTCTTTTGCAGTAATTCCTACGTGATTCCAGAGAAAGTGTTGTCTTTTCTTATTGAATGGATCAGTTGATTCATTCTTTCATTTTATGTGTGAGTGAAGGGCAGTGGACAGGACCTAAGCAATTTTGCTTTGCTCTCACTGAGAAGGCAAAGAATGGCAAAGACAATGTTATCTTTGCTTTATCAATCTGTCCTTACTTAACTCTGAAGAGAAAGAAAGAGAACAGAATTAAAAGTAAGCATCAGGATCAGAACCTTTTGTAGGAAAAGTATACCATCATGTTGGGATCATCAGCAACATTAAAGGTTGAAAACTTAATCACATAGGGGTTGAAGATGATTGTATATAGCGAAAATTAAATAATTCCTAAAGTCTTTGAGTCATAGAAATTCAAAGCATAATTACCCTAGCCACTAAAGATAATAGACAGCAGAATTGTCCAAAACATAGATGCTATGTTCTTTGTCTTTGTCCTTACTTCCTGACCTCAATTAAAAAAAAAAGAAAGAAAAAAGAAAAGCCCTGGGCAGAAGTCAAATTGGACAGTGCCAATCATATTTAACATGAAGATCTTTTGGGTATATTTTTGATGGGGATGGTAGGAGTGGACCAGGTGTGTGGAGATAGTTGGATGAAGAGAAGGTATATGTAATATTCTTAATACTAATATCTAATACTAATACTAACGTCTTAGACATAAGTGAGATTCATTTGGCCAAATGCTTCCAGCTTCTAGAGAGAAAAGATGCTATGTAAATACTTGTCTGATCAATTACAGGTCTAATATGTCATGGTTATTGTTATGATGGCCCTCAACTTTGAGAGACTGGTCAGTGGGGCCCCAGAGAGAGCATGTTCACTTGGTATTACGTCAGTGTACATCACAGCTGAACACAAAACAATGTGCCTTACTTAACACAATAAACACCGGGTACTCACAGCCTCGAAAGTCCCTCTGAGAGAACCTGGTTTTGCTAGATAAGAGATCAAAGGTGGAGGGCATGTTTTCATTTCTTGGTGATTGTTTTTAAGTCAGACTTTGTGAGCTAAGGTGTCTCCTAGATTTTTGGCTGAGGGAAAGGGAGACATAGCTTTTTATCCAAATCCTATCTTTTCTTTTCCTTTTTTTCTTCTTTCTTTTTTCCTTCCTTCTTTCTTTCCTTCCTTCCTTCCTTCCTTCCTTCCTTCCTTCCTTCCTTCCTTCCTTCCAGATTAAATCCGAGTGACACACAGGTAAACTGAATGTTTGCTTCTCAAATTTTCATTACTTCAAAGTTCCCCAGAAATGTGGAGCTAGAAAGAGGAGATTAGATTGTGCTCTGCCCAGCCTGCAGGTTGATTCTTTGGGTGGTGACTTTCAGTGGTTCTACTTTACAAAAATTGACTAGAAGGAGTGGAATGAATCTTGAAGAAATTGCAATCTTTCTAAAGGATGTAGTTCCTATTCCCCAGCCCTTACTACTCCCCTTCCTAAGCTCAGGCCTGAGAGCAGATTGGCCTGTGTGACTGCCAGAGCCCACTTGATTTGAGATAGAGCTAGTTGAATATGTCTTTTATTAACTCAGCTGGCCACCAGTGCTGGCTGTCTTGTGCTTTTGAGATTCCTATCCTTTTTATTCTACCACACATTTCATGTAAATGGCACCAACAGTAAAACATCAGAGCAGTGTTCTTACTGAAAACTTCACAGGCCAGCAGAGACAAGAGTCAAGTGTATACTATGACATCAGCTGCAAGCCTGGAGAACCAGATACCTCACAGTTTTTAATACATCCTCGCTAGCCCCATGTGAGTCCAGTGTGCAGTCAGGGTGGAGAGCAATGTGCCAAGCAAAGAATCCCACTCATGGTGAAAATCCAGCAAGCATTTGGAGGGAATTCTCCCAAGGAATGGTGAGGGGGTTCTCCCAAGGATGGTCAGTGTATTGCTTGGTTGGACAGTTATTTTCGATTTGGAATCAAACTGAAATTTGGCCTGTGTCTCTAGAAGAGAAGCTAGTCCTGGTGGTGGGGCCCAGAAGCCAGTGAGATGATAAGCACTTGCAATCTTAAGTGCTTATCTCCTCCTGTATCTGGCTTTCTTGCATTTATAAAGTAAATCGGGAAATCTCACCACAACAGGCTTTCCTGTGACGAGGCTGGCATTTCCTGCCTGCCCCAGTGGGGACAGGAATGGAAGGAACACATGGCTGAAACTCAGGCCCTCACATTTCAACCCTCTTGCAACTTTTGTGGCAGGAGAAGTGGAACCCACCAAGAAGGACAACATGTGGGCTGGAGTAGGAGGCAGCCATATCACATAGCGTTCTAACACAGAAAATTAAAAAAAAAAAAATCAACCATACTCACTTGTCTGAACACACACAAACGTGGGCATTTAGCATATATATGAATGTGCATATGTGTGTTTCATGGGGAGGTGGCTGACATTAATTGATGCAACTGATATTCTCTTTAAAAAACTTGTATTAAATTGATCACATTAAAATTAAGTTATACTTTAATGCACTGGGGAAAACAGTTATGTAAGTTTCATAGTTAAGCATTAAAATTTTTTTTTGTAAATAAGTAATGCTTTTGCAAAGGAAGTCACCCCTTCCCACCTCTCACATTTATTTGAGTTTTCATATGTGCGCTATTGAAAATGCCATTGTGTTAATAAGAAAAGCACACATACCACTTCTGTCAAAGACAAATAGGAGTGTGGGTAGCCTGATGGTATTCTCTATCATAACACTTGAATGATGCTGGAAAGGACCTGAGAGGAACTTGTGCCCAATTTTCAGTTGAGCAGAATACCAAGCAGAACTTGGTTCATTGTTAATGGAAAACCTTAAATATGTTATTTCATCAAAAGACATGATTGTTAGCATTTTTTTTTTTTTTTGGCAGTGCTAGGGGTCAAACTCCTGGCTTTGATCTTGCTAGGCAAGGGCTTTACCACTTGAGCCATGCCACCAGCCCTTTATGTGTTTGTTATTTCTAAGATAGGCTCTGGCTTTATGCCTAGGCTGGTCAGGACAGTAATTCTATTTGGGCTTCCCCTGCACAGCTGGGATGAAGGCATATGCCACTGTGCCCAACCATTTGTTGAGAAAGGGTCTCATGAACTATTTGCCTGGGCTGACCTTGGACTTCAATCCTCCTGGTGTCTGCCTCTTGAGTAGTTAGGATTACAGGTTTGAGTCACTGTGCCCGGCTATTATTTCCATCTTTTACTTGCTGAAAACTGAGTCTCACATGAAAAATCCGAGTGTAAGAAACAGTAAGCAATTTATCAAACCTTGCAGAGTGAGCTGCAAAGCCAGCTACAACTCACTCAGTTTGTTTAATTTCTAATTTCATATTCCCTGGTTGAGTTTCTGTCACCAAGTCCAATGATACAGATGGATTTTCCAGCTCTTTTGAGTGATGGGGGCTGTTCACTAATAATCCAATGCATTGATTTTCAGTACTTCTTTCTCTCTTTCCTTGTTTAAAACACCCAGTGTTGCCTTCTATTTCCTTTCCTTTCATCCCAGGAGGAAGAGTTGCAAAGAGAGGACAGGCAGTTTGCATGTATCCTCCACTCAGCTTCCCTTATTCTCACATTGCATAACCACGGTACTGAGATCAAGCTTAGTATCAGCACAGTTAACTAAATTGAAGGCCTTCAGATTCATTGGTTTTCCTACAATGTCCTCATTCTGTTTCAAGGTCCAGTCCAGAACCTGACATTGCATTAAATAGTTAGATGTTCTTAGTAGTCTCCATCTGTGAAGTTCTTTAGTCTTTCCTTCTCTTTCTCGATCTTGATGTTTTTGGAACACGTGGGTGATCATGTTGAAAAGTATTCTATGTAATACTTTATAGGACATTTGAGTTTGTCTCAAGTTTGCTTATAATTAAATCGAGGCTGTGTATTTTGGGGAAGAGCACCACAGAGGTGAAGTGCTACAAAAGGCCAGGAGTGCATGACATTGACTTATCTTACTACTGGTTGTACCATTCAGCTTCATGTTGTTATAACAAAATATGTCAGGTAATTAACTTATACAGAGAAAAGGTTTAGCTCATGGTTCTGGAGGTTCAGTTCCAAAATCAGGCAGTCCCACTGCTTTGGGTCTTTGGTGAGGGTAGCCAATAGAAATAGTGGGAGTCATGTGTAGGAGGAAACAGCTCACACCATGACAGACAGAGAGAGAGAGAGGGAGGGGGTGAGATGGACTAGGTCTCACAATCCCCTTAAGGGCACACTCCTAATGACCTAAGCTCCAACCTCCTAAAGTTCTCCACTTCCTAGTAGTGCCACCCTGGGGGTCGCCCCTTTAACATATGGATTTTTGGAGGACATCACTCATATTCAAACCATAGCACTAGAAATGTTAACCTCAATTGCTTGGTCAAAGTGTTTTTCACCAGTGTTCTCCCATGTTGTTATTATCTTGCAATTAACAGGAATTTGACAGAGACACTTTGCAGCTAAGAGGGATTTTGTGGGGAGGGGAGACACTTTGAGTCTATTTTTTCTTACTCTTTTTTCTACTCACCAGTTTAGCATTCATTGGTGAACATGACTTTGCATAGTAATTAGTGTGGTGCTCTAAGGGAGATTTCACTCCTTCTTTCTACCCTATTAGAATTCTTTTGAAAGGAAGAGTGGTCCTTTCTCCTTTACTTATTAACATACTCATCTATTTATGTCAGTATGGACTCAGGAATATTTCATCCTTTGGATTTGATCCATTACTGTAATTATTTGGTTTGTTGTTTATTTTGCTCTGTTGTCTTTGGGAGGTTTAGCAGGTTGATACCTGTATCATTTTGTTTGTTTTGGTTTTTTGAGACAAGAGTCTTACTACATGGTCCAGGCTCACCTCAAACTCTCAATCCTACTGCCTCAGCCTTTTGAGTGCTGGGATTACAGGGATACACCACTACCCTGGGCTCCTGTAACCTTCTATTGTGTCCCTATCCTTTTTAATTATTTTTCCTTCAGTACCTCCTTACTTTCTGACACCATTAGATGCTCTAGGTTTGTCTTATACTTTCCCTGCTCCAAGCCTGGTATAAATTGCTTCTCCAAGAATCCCTGGTTCTTGCTATCAAAGAATGGTATTTAGAAACCAAGATTTGGAAATTAGTTGTGCTCTTTGTTGCTCGGTGTGACTGCCTTTCAGCTTCTTTTCAGCAGATATATCAAAGAATTTTATGTATACATAATAATGTAAGTGCACATGCATATCTGTATTTCTTTGTCTTTCCTTCCGTTTGTGTCTGAGTTGGGTAGCATGCCTTAAGAAAATACTACAGACAGGGTGGCTTAAGCAATAGAAGTTTATTTCTCAAGATTCTAGAGTCTGGAAGTCCAGGATCAAGGTATCAGCTGGTTAAGTTTCTCCTCAGGTGTCTCCTGGGCTTACAATGGCTGTCTTCTTGCTGGGTCTTCACTCAGCCGTTCCTCTGGGCAATCAGGTTGTTAGTGTTTCTTCTTCTCATGAGGATATTTGTCATATTGGATTACAGTCCACTCTAAAGACTTAATTTAGCCTTAATTAAGGCTAAGCTTAAATTCAAATTCAGTCTCTCTGGGATTAGAGCTTCAACATATTAATTTTTTGGGGGGGACATAACTTGATATGTGTCAACCTGTACGTATATATTCAAAACTGAGTCAATGCTGATACTCCAATGTCAATCTAGTTCTACAGTGTTCATTCTAGAATTTCCTCTTGGCTTATTTGTAATCGATTTCCTTAACAGTGAGAAAGCTGGCTTTAATTAGCCCTAAATGTTTACTTGTTGTTCAACCTTAGTATACCTGTAAAGTGGTTTCACAAATGCTAATGCATACCCTCAGGACAGAAAAACTCCCCCACCTGAAGTACAATGTTTATGTTTAGTTTCTGTCGGTCTTTAGCCTTACAGTATCTGGCCAATAAACTTTTAAAAGTTATTTAGATAATCTCCTTTTCCCTCACTCTCTCAGTTCCTTTGTCATTCATTTGTAATACAGTTAAGTTCACTTGTCATATTGTTCATTCCATCTTGGGTTTTACTGAAATTGGAGTTGTTTAAATTTACATACGGTAAAATTTGCTTTGTGATGTACAGTTCTTTAGGCTTTGCAGACACCTAGCGTCACCATAGCACTGTACAATAATTCCCCTGCATCACACCCTCAATCCCTGGCAACCACTGATTTGTTTTCCATCTTCATAGTTTTACCTGTTTTGTAAATGGAATAATATACTATGCAGTCTTCAAGGCCTGGCTTCATTCCCTTAGCAAAATACATTTAAGATTCATCATATTATGGTGTGAATTAATAATTTATTACTCTTCACTGCTAAGTAATATCCCGTTACATAGATGTACCATGTTTTATTTATCCAGTCAGTTATTGAAGGACACCTAGGCTGTTTCAAATGTGGAGCGAACATGCTGTAAATATATGTACACAGGTTTTTGTAGTACATAAGTTTTCAATTTGCTGGAGGTAATTACTTAGGAAGTGGGATTTCATTTTCTTAACCTTTAATTAAAAATTAGAGACTATTAGAGTCTCTCTGTTTTTAAAATTTTATCAGCATGTATTAGTTGTGCAGGGGAACTTCATTGTGACATTTTTATGTGTGCTTGTTTACAATGTATCTTAATTAGATTCACCTCCTCCATCCTTCTCCCTCACCTCCCCTCTACTCTTATTGGAACAAGTTCATCAGGTTTCATTGCTCTGTTTTCATACATGAATACAAAGTACTTCATCCTCTCCATTTACCCACCCCCTCCCACACACATTTGTACCCATCCCCAGACAGAACGTGTTTTATCTTCCTGTCTTCCATTTTTTAAGTGTATATTGACTGTTCAAGGGGGGGTTTGTCTTGGTATTTCACACATGTATATACCATACTTTAACCAGATTAATCCCCTTTATTATTTATTCTTTATTGTACTGCTCCCCTCTTAATCAATAGCAATCAGTGCATTTTGTTATACTATCTTCATACACAGATGCATATAGTGTTTAAATATTATTTATTCTTTATCATTCTCTTTTCAGGAGATGGATGTCTGAGCTTTATGGAAGGTGAATGTTTAACTATAGGAAATTGCTGCACCCATCTTGCATTCCCACTTACAGATGTGAGAGTTCTACTTTTAATATTCACCAGCACTTAATTTATTTTTGCATGTCTCTAAAGACATTCCATATGTTTTCATATTTGTATTTACCCTCCATGTGTCTTCGCTGCTGTTGGTTCAGCTCTTTTGTACATCATTTTAGTTTATTTTCACATTTTAAAATTTTGATAGTTTTAAAAAACATGATTTGGAAACAAGTCCTTTGTTGGATTTATGCTTACAAATATTTTCTACCATTTTGTAGATTATCTTTTGATTCTCATAACCATGTCTTTCAGAGCAAAATTTTTAAATTTTGATATGGTCTGATTTTTAAAAAATTTTATGAGTGTTGCTTTTGTTGTCGTATCTGACTGCCTTGCCATACTCAAAACCAGGCAGATCTTCTGTGTTGTCTTCAAGAAGTCTGATAGTGTTAAAATGGTTGTTGTATCAAGTGTGAAGCATGTGTAATAGTTCATTAGTTAATTAATTTCACAAATAGGCATCTAAGTGTTCTAGTGCCATTTGTTGAAAAGGCTAACTTTTTTTCACTGAATTACATTTGAGCTCTTGTCAAAAATCAGTTGGTCTTATTTTCTTTGGTCTAAATGGGTTTCCTACTCTGTTCCATTGAGCTATATGTTTATCTTTTGGCCAAAGTAATAGAGTGAGTGGACAGTGTAATTCCTCTGACTTTATTCTTTTAGCCATTCCACTACTTTTGCATTCCATATTTTAATCAATTAGCTAAGTAATTAATTTCTGTGGCACTGGGGATGGAACCCAGGGCCTTACACATCTAGGCAAGTGCTCTACCTGAGCTTTCCTCCCAGATCACACTCCATATACATTTTGTAATCATCTATTGAGATATTAGAAAGCTTGCTGGGTTTGTGATTTGATTGTGTTGAACTCAGAGAAAGTGGAGTAGAACTGACTGCTTGACAATGTTTAGAATCATGTAAATTTGAATACGTTTTTTAAAGATGTTACAGGTACCACATTGCTGCTTGTTGTTAATCTGACTATATTGTGATATTTTGACACTAGTGGCTAAGCTGACTGAAAAAGCTATATTTACCATCACATAAATGGTTCCAAACTGAGACACAAAATATGAACATAAATTTCCCCTGGATTATTAAGCAATTAAGGATTCCATGTTTCAAAAATAAGACCCAGACATGCAATGCTGTAATACGCAGAGACTTATTTGTGCTTGTATTATGATTCTGTTTGTAGTTAAAGAGTACCTCTCTCCTTCTTTTCATTAGAAAATTCTGTGAAAAAGAAAGATCTATGGATATTTAAGCAGCAAGGATCAAATGCTCAAAAATAAGATTGACTGATAGTGTTGTCAAGGATGACAAGTAATTGCTATTAAACTAACATCCCCAGGTGTGCAGTGGGGGAGTGTGGTATATGGTGGCGAGGTTCCTGCTTTGGGTTCTAGCTCTAGATTTGTGGAATGGCTCTGCTGTACCCTGGCCTGTAATTTAACACTCTAGAGCCCCAGTTTTCCCATCCTAAAAGTAAGAATATGTAACAGCAACTATCTCCAAGGGCTTTAGTTAAAATTACATTATGTTATATATTAAAGCACTTAACATGGTGTCTGGAACTTATTTTTAATAATATGAACTGTATTAATAATAGAATTATATTTTAAATGTCCCAAATATATAATTCACTTAATCGATGAAAATGGTTTAAAAAAACTCAAACTCGAAAGCAGTTACCAAAGTATACATCGCCAAAAAACCTTCTAATAAAGAAATACTAAATTATTGGCATTGTAATCAGCCTACATATAAGGCATGTGTTCGTAAATTGCTATTTGTCAGAAAAACGGAGGGTGTATGTGACTGACTGCTGATTCACTTTTAAACAGAGCTAGGCAGCATGATAAGCTAATAGTGCTCTTGAACTATTTATTATTGCAAGAAGCTTTCAGTTCACAGGCACACACACACACACTCACACACACATGCAAGAACACACATTAGGGGGATGGAAGAATGAGTTGGGTCTGGGCTTAGGGATTCATCTTGCCCAGCTTATCAACAATTCTGTTTAATGACTTAAACAACCACATGACAAAAGCAACAACAACAAAACCAAAGCCCTTTTGCACTGCATTACTCTTGCATGGTTGCCTCTACTACCTCCAAAGTCATCATTTCTGCATAGCAGTGTCATCTTTACGGCTTCCATAGGCAGATTAGCCACAGAAAAGAACCTTGGGGTACCAGGTGCCTCCCCTGCCACCAGGGGCACAGGACTTGTCCTTCCACTTTCAGATCTCATTATGCCAGGGTTGGTGAAAACTGAGGATAAAAGTGAAGCGATTTGTACTTATAGCTTTCCCCGTATTTAGGAGCAAGGCCGGGACACCCTCCCCCACTCTCCCTCTGCTCCCGAGGCTTAGACCAGAATCTGTGCACCACTTCATCCTCACTTTTGCAGGAAGCTCAAAGCAGCTCCTTGAAGGTGTCAGAGCAGCACCAGCCATCCTGGAGGCAGGTCTGGACTCAGGAGTAGTTCAGGAAATGCAATAGGCCATCTGAGCCCTTGAGGATTTGCTCAGGTGCAAGCTTGTCTGGAAGCCTTGGGACCTGGAAGAGCACTAAGTGCCCTGGGCTCTCCATGGTGGGTAAGCTTGAGTCTCTCTTCTCTGATGCCATTTCCTGCCTCTAACGGCCACAGTTTGGTCGTTGAGACTTAGCTACCCATGACTGTTGAGGAAACAGAGGGAAAACTGAGCTGCAGCATTCATCTTCTCTCCTAGCATGAGGGGCAGGGCCTGTCTCTTTCTGTGTCAGCCTGTTCTATAAACCTCTGTTAGGACCCAAGGACAGAGGTTCTGTGAGACTTGCAGGAGAGTTCTCTCTGCTCTTCATCTCTTTTGCTCTGAGTTTAGGGATGGAGAAAGAGAAGTAATACAGAATAAAAGCACAATATTTAAGTTCTAGGGAGGGAGCCAAATGAGTGCATATTGAGAAATGATGAGGGAGAACGATGGGTTAGTATCTTTGCCCCAAGAGGTATGCTGATGAAGAAGATATTTCACCTGTTTCCCAATCACTGAGAATTTATGCAGGTCATTTTCTCTCCATCTGGCCTCAGTTTTTCAGTCTTTAAGATGGGAATATGATCTCCTTTTGAAAATGCAGTGAAATATCCATGGATGGCAAAGATCCTAAAAAGCACAGCCCGGGTCCGTGTGTGGAAAGCCATGCCTTACAACTTGACTTAAAAATTCACTGATGGCTAAAAATACTCTGTTGACACAGGCCTGTCTGCACCTTCTGACTTTTCATTTTACGTGCAAAAATTTATGTTTTTCCATTTTCGTTGGCTATGGTTCTGTTATTTGAAGGTAAGGTGTGGGAAGTCCTTCAGAGGTTCAATGGGAGACAGGGAATCGGATATAGTTTTTCTCTTTGGAAGGAACTTTCATCGAGATTTAAGGGAAAAAAATGTTTAGGCTCTGCTTGCTACTGTAACCTCTAGTCTCCTGCCAAATGGCAACACAACAAAGACAGCCTCCTTTTCAAGTTTCTGGTTAATAAAACAACACAAGGCAAGACAAATAAACAGAAACAGAAGGCTTGAGTTCGCATAACTTAGTGTGCATATGTGCAGAGCAAAGAAGAGTCTTTCTGCTCAGACAGGCAGACATCTCCTGCTGACCACCCTACCTAGACATAGTACCACTTCGCCTAAGATGCAAGATCCATTGTGCAGGGCCACACCAACATGCAATAGTGGGCCTGGGAGAATCTCACAGACATGTGACTTTTTTCTCCCCTTCCTTTGTAATCTGTGCTCATGGAGACCTGAGCTGATGCCTGAATTTCCAGAGGCTGTAGTGACAGACATGCTCGCTGAATTGCTATCCCAGGGACAGAGAGAGTGTATGGTATTGGAGGATGATGGCCCCACTTCATTTGGGAGAGTTAGGATATAATGGAATGGACAGATGGTTTATTTTAACTATGACATCAGCCTTCTCAGACTTCTGTTCATTCTTGTTAGTGATATTCTGTCTCAGGACTCACCTGGAAGTGAGGTGAGAACTTCAAGCCTCTTGCTAGAATGCAGGAATGGGGGTGGAGGATGAAGAGGAACTGGCTGCATGCAGAGCCGTGATCCCAGTTACCTGCAGGGACCTGGACAGTCCATGGGGTTCTTGCAACCCACACTTTGCAGTCTGGGAGGGGAAGTGGGCATGAGCAGGAGGTAGAACAACTTAAAACTCTCACTTATTCATTCCATGCTTTCTCTCTTCTCTTTCTTTTATTCTTTGACATGGAAGAATTTATTCCCACCTCTGGGTTCCACTGGATTTCCTCTTTCTACCTTCTTCTAAGATTCATAGGGGAGCAGCTTTCATCACAGGATTGCATGTAAGCTCCAAACCCATGAGGAAAGCATTTCTTAGTCATGTAGGGAAGAGTTTTCTCAGTCCTTCATCTCGGTTCTCAGGGGACATCTTCAGGCTGTTGCAGGGTAGTATGTGTGGATCAGTGGCAGCCAAGCCTTGGAACAAAGAGTAAACCCAACACTTGAAGAACTGCTGAGGATTTATGATGTTTCAGAAGAGGAACTGTTCATAGAAGATGAAGAGCCAGCTTCTCTGAAACGTGTTAAATAACAAATGGAGGGTGTGGAACTGCTTTTTGTTACATGGAGCAAATTAAATGACAGGAAAAACCATGAAGCAGCTGGTGGGATGTGTGCATCTTTGGAATTTTACTGTGTGGGATTTCCATCTTTTTGAGGATTTTGCACATCTTGCTCCTCTTCATTCAGAACTATTGTTTCTCCTCTTTTCACCCATTTCTTTCAGATCTCTTTGGGGGAACAAGGTTCCCTTAATTCTCTCAGAACTCCCATCAAATCTTGCTTCCTTATTTTGAGGGCTCTATCAGACTCAGCTACAACTCCTGTTTTTGGATGATTGTCCAAAAGAAAATAGAAGCTGGACAACATAATAAATGAAAAGGTTTTAAGTGTTAAATATCTACAGGGTTTGATGATGGCGACTCGTGGGGCTCCCATTCCCTCTTCCTTCCTGGCTGAGACAACCTTGACCTGGTATTTACCTCCTCTCCATGTTATCTGCTTTCCCAGGCGCTCTCAAGCCATCTTTAGCTCCAGGTGTGGTAAGATCTGGCTACACAAATAGAGCAAGCCTGTTCTACTTGAAAACATTTGGTTCAGGAATGGTTGTATGACCTAATTTTGGCTGAGGCAGAGATCGAAGAGGCTCATTCTCACTTTTTAAAATTATTAGTTATATCTCTTTGTTTTGTCATTTTAATCATTGCTATATTTATACTTTGACAAATAAGACATGCTGTAAGCTTTCCTCTCTCCCCTTCCCCCATGACACAATGCTACAGTTTCTGCTAGTGGCCATCTTATGACCACAAGGAAGCTACTTTGAGAATGAGGTTGATGCCTATAAGAAGGTGGATTAAAAAAATCTCAATGACATGTAACCAGAGTTCTGACTGGATATTCTTGGAACCTACCCAACCCCTGGATGTCCAGTTATAGGAGCAAATAAAAGTCAATGTAAGTTATTTGAGCCAACTAGAATCATCCTTGTTGACTGGGGACTTTAGACCCTCAGTGTGGTAAAAAATGGGCCTGGTGAAACACAGAAATCTGAGGCCCTGGCTCGTCTTAGACTATAAAGTAGTAAGCATGTGTTGGCTCCACTTCTGGTGACTGACTCCTGAGTTTTGTGTCACAAAGCTACATGAGGATCAAAAAGCTTCAAAATTTGCTGGTGGCTCATGCCTGTAATCCTAGCTACTTGGGAGGCTGAGATAGGGAGGATTGTGTTTTGAGGCCAGTCCAGGGAAAAAGTCATTGAGACCCCATCTCAACCAATAGCCATGGCATGCACCTGTCATCCCAGTGATGGTGTGAAGATTAAAATAGGAAGATCACAGTCCAAGGCCCACCTGGGCAAGAAGTGAGACCCTATTTCCAAAATAACCAGAGCAAAAAGGACTAGAGACACAGCTCAAGCAATAGAGTGCCTGTCTCACAGTGTGAAGCACTGGGTTCAAAACCCAATATCACCAAAAACAAGCTTCAAAATTTATTGTGCTACATGTCCTTGGTATAATCGTGTGTTGATTCAATCCCCAAGTCCATCACAATGAAAACAGTAACAGTGGCTAACTTACCGAGAGAGTATTATTATATGTCAAACACTGTGATGAGTGTTTGAATGACTTAGCTCCCTTAATTTGCATTGCAATGCTATAAAGTATGGTGTTATATTCCCATTTTGCAGAAGAAAATGTTAGAAAAAAACAGTATTTCTTTCAGTGTTATACTGCAGGGAAGTGGTGGAACTTACTAAGAAAGATTTAATAAATATTTGAGAATGATACTAGTTGACTAAGTGTGTGTTCAAGAAATTATCAATTCCACAAAAATGTCACTGGTTTCCTATTCTGTACCAGACCTGTTCCTTTTTTCATTGTTTCACTACTCATGTGGTCATTATTTAACCTCCTTTTACCGTTCCCTAAGTCCTCAAACTTATGCAAATTTCCCCTCCACAATCAAGGACTGTACTTATTTTACTGAAGTAGGAAAAGAAATAGTTTTTGCTGGTGTTCGTTTACACCCATGTCTCTAAAGTTTGTGCACATATGTGGTGTGTTGTGAGATGTGTATGTGTGTGTGTGTGTGTAATCTGTGCTGGGGTATCTTGGTAGGTACATCTTCAGTATAATAAGAGAGGGTCTCCTAACTGTCTCAACCAAGAGTTCTCACATGGAGACCCTTTGTCCCTCCATAGTTTTGATTGTCACAACTAGGAGGTGGTGGTGTGCTGTTGACACCTAGTGGGCGGAGACCAAGGATGCTGTTGACCTTCCTCCAATGCAAAGGACTGCTCCTAACAGCAAAGAATTATGCAGCCCCAGCTGTCACTGGTGCTGATGTTGAGAAACACTGCTATAGACATACTGAGGACCAGTGTGGCCCATCACTCTTTGGTCAGGGATAAGGAATTGAGTGTCCTGGAATGTTCACAAATTAGCACTCACACTGGACTCAGCAAAGTCCTGGAGCTTGACCAGGTGTCCTTCTGTTGGAGATACATGCCTCTTGCAAGATATTTGGCTCATACCTGAAAGAGTTAGGGACAGCTGACATGTACCCTTTGAGTAGTTTGGTTTATATTCAGCCCTTGGTGTGGTCAGCTGCTGATGAAGCTTGGCTATCTGTGGGACAGATCCTTTCCCTCCTTATAACCTCAGGTTTACTTCCATTTCCTGGGCCCCTGGCAGCTCCAATATCTCAGCCTAGGCACCTTGACTCCTCTGCTGCCAATCCAGGTCACCATTATCATGTCTCTTCAGGGAAGGGCCCAGTGTTGCATTGACTTTTCTTTTACTTCTCCTTCTTACCCGTGTTCTGGCATACACACTACATCCACTTACATGCTTTGGACTTCCTGTTCTAATTCCCAGGAGCTTAGATTAAATCTTTAAATAGACTAGAATATTAAAACTTCTTTTGTTTTAATACTTTTGGTAGGAAACTGCATTTTCTTTAGGGCTATACAATGCCTCTGAATGTTGAGGGCAGAGTCAAGACATCCAACAAAGAAAGGAAAGAGTCACAAAGATGTGTTAGTCAATATCTAATTTCACTACATCAGATATTTCCTAAGTTTCCTGCCCCCTACACGTTGGAGTTTGGAAGGAGGTAGTGGCAGAGGATAGTTTTATAGGTTTAGCCAGATGTTAGGGACATGTGGTGACTGGATTTTTTTTAAAGCATTTCTGACTGTTATGCTCATAGGATGAGAGTGGGAGTTGAAAGGTGGCTTTCAGGCCATGCTGAGAGGACATTTGCTCTGAGGGTAAGGATTGGGTGCAGGATTATGGAGACAGGGTTTTGGCCTAGAAAAAGGCAAAATTTTGCCCTTTCTGCTTCCATTTCTTTATTTGAAGGTGAGTCTCTACCTGTTTTATAGATTCTAATGATTCTAGCTATCATTTGCAGAGTGCCTATGGTATCTTGTTTTCCTTCTGTTCTGCTATGCCAGAGTCTAGAATGCTCTGGAGAGATGTTTCCTAGTGCCTCTAGAATGAATGTCATTCTTCTTCTCCATTATCTGAGTGCATACCATGTTTTAGACTTAAGCATATTGTCCTCACATTTAGGAATGTTACTGTTACAAAACTCAGTGTCATGTTTTTGTTTTGTTTTGGTTTGCTTCTTTTCCACATGGTGTTCGTGCGTTGTCTCATGTTATCCACATCTTCTAGCCCAATTTTCTTGGAGAAGTTGCTAGGTTAATGTTATTAATGATATTTGTGAATGTAAAAGCTTTATGTAAACTGAACTCCTCTACTTCAAGCTCACACCCTGGGACCTTTGTTTCATAAGCTCCAGCCACCAATCAGGTAAACCAATTCCTCTCTTTGAAGAAGGTGCCAGGTTGTTTGAGGAAGTAGTTCTTGAACTTGAATTTCTGTTCCATCAAAGGTAGCCTGGTGGAATAGAAGACTATGTTCAATGCTCAAAATCTAAATGCTAACAGGACAAGAAGATGGTGAACAGAAATCTACCCCTGCCAATATATTGCAGCCAGCACCTACAGTCCAGGTAGTTTTTGGCCATTGTTCCATGGACCCACTGGTAGCTTTTAATTTATGGAGATTTTCTTGAATCTGTTGGAGGTTGTCAGTGGCAGCAAGAAGGTTCTGAGGTAAGTAGAAAAAAAGATGGAAGACTACATTCAGAGGAAAAACATCTTGAGGGTTTTTCAAAGAAAAGAATAGTGACCTGAATAAGAGTCAAACAGGAAAAAAAAGGTCAAAGATTCAGGAGGTGGGGAAAGATCTTGACTTGAGAGCTATAGATGAACAGTCTAGCTGGAGTCAAGAAGAGTCTGGGAGATATAAATACAGAATGAAACCCTGGTCTGTGGACCAAGCACACTGGCTTTTGAGCCCATTCCATCTGTTGCAGTGGAGTCACCTGGAAATGTAAACATAGAGCATAAGAATGGTGGAAAAGGGGTGGGCAACTGGTGACACAAATGAGCAAGCCAGTGCTCTGGAAGGCTGTCCTCACCTATCTGCTCCAAGATGACCTGTCTCATTATTTGAATACTCTGGAGGTAATATGGCTTAGAAGGTTTTCAAGGGGTTGCACCACTGCTTTGGGGCAGGTGGGCTGTGCTCAAATAGGCACCAGCACACTGTGGCTTCTTGTTTTTTTAGGTTGGTGGGAGGGATTTGATGTATTAAGAGGGTACTAAGCTCTCTTAAGACACAGGGTGGAAGACAGAATGTGTTATGGAAATTTCTCTGCACAATGACGTGTGCATACCTCCTTTGCTTTTAGACAGAATGTGTTATGGAAATTTCTCTGCACAATGACGTGTGCATACCTCCTTTACTTTTAGAGAGGGAAGCTCATCTATTAAAACAATATTCTAACATAGGGAGTTTTGAAGACATTTATTAAAAAAAACTCTGGAGGCCAAAGAGAGCCCAAATATCTTCCATTTTATTTTCCTTGTTTTTCAGTGACTGCTGTGTTCAGTGTTAGTGGCCAGAAGTACCAAAAATTGGCTGCAAACCAAGACCATTTTTTGACAAATCTTATAAAGGGGAAAACTTCTTTAAGTTTGGAAATCTCAAAAATTAAAAAAAGAATATTTTGTGAATGGATCCATAAATAAACAAAGAAAACAGAATAATTACCTTCTGTGATATCAACTTTCACATACAGTTTAAGCATTACTACCCCTTGGGATCAACCAAATACTTTCAACTCTATAAACTTTCCATTATTTCGTTTAGCCAGAGAAATCTGCCAGCTAGTATTTTACTAAGCCTGAAAAAAGTTTAACTAGCCCTTTCCATATCTATCAAGTCCAAAGAGATGGTATACTTCATGTATCAAGACTCCATAAAATTTAGCCCTAGAAAGGTGGATTATATTTCCAATATTTATTAAAAATTTTTTTTGTATTAACTGACTTATTTTAAGCCCAGAGGTGTGCTAAGCATAATTCATATTCTCTGACTTGATCACTCCAGCATCCTTCTGAAGATCACTGAAGATGAAAGGCATTAAAACAAGGTAGACTTTAGGTGTCTGAGCATCTGTTTCATACAGCCCCTCTCCATATACTTATTTCTGGTGCTGGGCATCAAAGAAAAAAAATGAAAAGTCGGCACTGTTCTCTTAAAAATACGTTCAGGGCCCCCAACTCTTTAACAACACAGGAAATGTCAAATATTATATGGATATAAATAACTCAGTAAAACAGGGTTACAAGAACATCTGGCTTTGCACAGTTCCACGCACTCGGCTGGCGCAGAGATATTTCAGTAATACTATCCAGTCGTTGGGTTGTGTGAGACGGTGGGGCACAGAAGGGAATTTGAGTGTCGAGTGAAAAATGTGCTTGTAAAAAGGTCTGAGTTGTTATCTGTCTAATCCGTCCTAATCTGTTCAGTCATTTGCTCTGGGGGCTCTTAAGAGTGGAATACTGACCCCCTCTGGAAGTCAGTCTCTTAGACAGATCTCAAGGGGCCCCAGGGTTAGGGACAGAGGGCAGAAGGTTAACGACCCCCAAGGAGCAAGCTGCCCCAATGATAACTAGAGAGATCATTTTTAAAAGGGACGTCTCAATTTTCCAAGGAACTTCCAGCTTTATTTTGGTTCTAATGTTATGTTCAGTTCCATTCTTTGGTTCCTCTCTTCTCTTCACTGCATCATATTCCTCACTGGAGGTTGTCCTTTTATTTTTAAGGTCTGGTTTCCTTGGGCTTTGGGCAGGCCACCATTGGGAGAAGGTGGCTTATGCAATTGAGATTATTGGTGCTCATTTCACTTAAGCACCCTTCAAAAAGAAAGTAACCCTCTAAACAAATAGACACATGCAAAAAGGTTTATAGTCTATGGTTTTCCTCTGGGTCTAAATGACAGTTTCAGCATTATTAAGAAGAATAAAGAGCAACATCGTCCATGTTAAAGGAAAGCAGAGCAAAATACAAATGATACATAGACATTTGATCCTTTGGAGCTCATTCCTCAATCACTCTTTCACTTGTTTCCTCTGTGTATTTTCATAACTGTTTTGTGCCAAGCACTGCAGTGGGTATAACTCTGGGCCCTAAGCTGCCTTCAAGGAGCTCATGGTCTAGTGGAAGGGGCAACTCATGGAAGGAGTTACATACAGTATGCTGCCATGCAAGGCAATGTGATCCCGTACCACACAACACAGTACAGTTCCTTCCAAAGCAAAGCAAACAATGGAAAGAAAACTACTAGGTAGAAACAATTCTCTTAAATATCTTCTATCAAAATGGGGCATATGTATTTATATCTCTATTCTTCCATTCCTTCAACGGTCTTCTGGAAGTCATCCCATCCTTGGATAAAATCAGGTCTAGCCGAGGAAGACATAGACCTCAACAGCTGGATGGCAATGCTCCCCAGCATTGGTGCAGGGAGTGGAGGTAAAATCAATTTCTTTCTGAACAGGTGGGAAATCAGGTTGAGCTGAAAGAAATCCCTTTATCTGGAGTGTGGTTAGTAAATGGTGTGGGATGATTTGGTTCTGTAGGGGTCCTGGAGACTCCAATGTACTATCCTTTAGACATCTCTTTTTGTGTTCTTTCTCCAATGGCCATATGCTATTCATAAGATAACTGGTTAAGTCAACTATTATGTATTTACCCTCTGAGATAAACTTTTCTCTCCTCCTTCCCTTTCCTCTTCTCTCTCTTCCGTCCCCTCTCCCCTCTTGTCTTCTTTTCCCTCACTTCTCCTCCCCCACCCCCAGATTCAATCCATGGCTGTACCAGTGAGACACACACAGACCCCAGTCCAAACTACTATTTATCTAAGAAGCTCCTTACAGGTGTCAGGGTCTGTGGTCAGTGACAATCCTTGCTTTCAAGAAGCTCAGTCAGGTGGGGAAAGCCAGGCAAACAGCAGTGTGATAAAGTGTTAGAGATCTGTACTAAAGACTGGAAGAAGATAAAGACTGGGTTGGAATGCAAAACCCCAGGGGGATGAACAGAAGTCGTGGACAGATCAGAGTAATTCTCACACTGAATATTCAAAAGTTCATTGGCATTTTTCATTGAAATCCTGATCGTCTCTATACCTTGAATACATTGATTGGATGATTATCTCCACTCCCTTTCACTGTGTGCTCTGTAGACTTGACTAAAAAGGAAGGACCAATTAGCATGAAGGAAGGACCCTCTACCCAGGACCTTGAGAAAGTTTCTTAGGTTTATGTCTTGGCCAGGCCCCAACCCCTCAGCACATTCATCCCCAGACAAACACCCTGTTGAGCTTTACCTGCCAATTGGCTCTTCTGCAAATTGCTTGCACACACTCTCGCCTTTTCCCGTTCCCATTCCGTACCAGGGATTTGACAGAACAAATGGTACCCAGCCACCATGGAGATTGTGACACAGGCCAGTACACATCAGGAAATTCAAACTGACAGACACTCCTGCCTTCTTCTATTGCAAAAGTGTCTTAGAGCAGCCAGCTCAGAGCCACGGGCTGCAGCTCCAGGTCCCCCACCCTCTCTGTAGAGATGGGAGAGTCCAGGGGTTGAATGCTTTGGCAACATTGAAATAAACATTCAGGTTGAGGCATTTTTCATCTGTTTAACCAGATCTCATTATATTGTCAAACAAGACTGCAAACTCACAAGAAACAGTGGTGTATTTTCATCGAGAGTTGGGATGAGAGGGAGAATTTGTTTTTCCCACTGAGGTAAATTTCCTTGATGCTGGGACACCAGGCAACATTTTCACTGAGATAAAAGTGAGGGGCAGTGAGGGTAAGTGTGGCTTTGAAGAATAGCCCACTGGCACTGCCTGTAGCTGCCCTGCTTGTGATGGGAAGAAGGGAGGATTTTGGTAGTAATATCCTCACATCCGGGGTGAGGACTTGTCCTCTAGGCTGCCCAGAGCCTTATTCTGATTCCAGTCCTCTCTTACTGTCACCTTCTCACAGCCCCCTTCTGTTGACTCGGAGAAAATGCCACTTTGCTATTGCTGTTTTGAAAATAACTACTCTTGGTTTTTGCTAGGTTGAATTAAATTTAACACCGGTTGCTCAGCCCTAACGAAACTCAAAGCTAGAGAAATGATGGTGCTACCCAGCTGCAAGATGAAAACAGGAGCAAGGATAGGGAGCCATGTGAAAAGCCCTCTGATAGACCTATAAAGGGGTCTTACTGAAAGAGGGCACCTGCATTTTGGGAAATCCAAAGCAAATGTCTAGGAAGTGAATCCTTTTTTCATCACCAGCTTCTACTTTTATCTTAGTTTGCATTTGTAGAGTGCATTTGTTCTAATTGTAAAACTCTACAGCAAGCCTTAAGTTTTTGAAGTCATTCTCAATTATTTATTAGAAAATGTTATTGAGTTTCTACTTGGAGGATGTCTGTTCTATGTTCCTTCCCTCATGCCCTTGACATCTCCTCTTTTCCCCTTGAGCATCCAGCACCCTCCTCCTCCCGCCTGAGGAAGGGATGGCCCTGTGTCCTATTTACACTGGGGAAATGAAGTTACGCACTACCACAGTAATAAATCCATCCTATGTTTGCCTTCACGTCAGCCTTCTCCCTCCCCTGAGAGAAAGGGCTCTTGGGGAGCAATTTTACAGAGCAAGGAATATGCTGAATGACTTGGAGAACTGTCATATACATAGTCAGAGGCAGTGGCAGAATTTGAACTCAGGCCTTCTGATTGTTGTTCCTAACATCATTTTCACTACAAATTGGTGCCTTCAATTTTTTTAAGACTAGGTAAGCAGTATTTTATTTGAAATTTTACAGAGGAAATATCTGTCAAGCATCCACACTCACTGCACCCATTCCCAACAGCCATAGATCTGTTTGCTGAACCATATGATTCCAGGGAAGCTGATTGGATGGCCAGCTCTAGCTGTGAGGGAATGACCTAGTAGTACCCCTCAGTCACTTCTGATTGGCTCAGAAGTGGGTGTGGTCTAATCAAAGTGGATCAGAGGCATGGCTTAAGAAGATGCCTTCCATTCTTCTCTAGGGCATGGTGTAAGGATGGAAAATCTGGAACTACTGCAGCTATTTTGCCATTATGAGGGAAGTCAACCTGAGGATGAAGCCAAAAACAGCAATGAACTGAAAATGAACAACAGACTTGCAGGAAAATAAAGCAGATTAAATCATGACACAATCTTCTCAGTGATGTTAGCCAAATAGTCTTGTTATTGTTTAAGCCATTTTGAGCTTCATTTTCTGTAAGCTATAACAGAAAGAATAAATGACTAATGTAATTTTTTGTGACTGAAAGATTCATGTATATCTTCCATATAAATAACTTAGAAAAATTTGAAAAGTATAAAGAAAATCATCCATAATCCTAGCACCCAGATTAATTTCTATTAGCACTTTGGGGTTCCTTTCCAATTTTTCTGGGGATAAGTAAAAAATAAGATTTGGCCTGGGAGTGTGGCTTAAGTAATAGAGTGCTTGAATAGCAAGAGCAAGGCACTGAGTTCAAATCCCAAAAAGATTGTTTTTATAAAATATTCTTACCAAATATTTTTATTATATGAAAATTTAATGTCTCTATGTAATTATTGAAATAGTCTTCTAAAATGACATCATACTTTAATCATTTAATATTTTTTTTGACTGGGTTTTGAACTCAGAACTTCACTCTGTGAGTCAGGCTCTCTACTACTTAAGACATACCTCTAGGCCTGTCTTAAAAGTGAGATAGGGTCTCACTTTTTGCCCTGACTGGCTGGACCATGATCTTCCTACTTATGTTTTCTGCTATCTTTGGGATGACAGGTGCAGCTTTCTTCTGTAAGATGGGGTCTCATGAATATTTTTTATCCAGGGTTGACCTGGAACTGTAATCCTCCCAATGTCAGCCTCTTCTGTAGCTTGGAGGTGCATGCCACCATGCCCAGCTACTGGTTGAGATAAGGGTCTCACAAAATCTTTACCCCTGCTAGCCTCAAATTGTTATCCTCCTGATCTCATCCTCCTAAGTAGCTAGAATTATGGGGACGGGCCTCTGGCACCCTGCTTAATAATTACTTTTAAAACTAGTATGATTCAACTTTTCAGTTGGTTTTATGCTTTGTTCATTCTTTTGTAATTTCTTTTAGTTTTATTTTTATCACTTGTGCTATATAAAAGTCTATAGACTGAGTTTTTATTAAGCATTTATTGGACACTCACTGCATGTAAGTGTCAGGGTCTTAGGGTGATGAGTTCCTTCCCTTATGGAGCTCACAGTCTGCTGGGGGAGGAAAACATTTAGTCTGAAATCCACAAAGATAAGTGTATTATTACAAAAGTGATGCCTATTGAAAGGAAAGAGGTGTGCACTATTAGGATGGTGTAGAATTACATCTGGGCCTGTGGGGCAATGGGGTGGAGGGCTGTAAGAGGAATGAGCTGTATGGATGAGGCAAAGAGCAGCTGACTGGAAAGAGGGAGCTGGGGGTAAGGGAGACCCTTCTCTGCATATGGGAAAGGGTGGGCAAGGCCGTATGTTAGAAGGTGGCCTGGCACATTTGGGGATCTGCAAGGTCATCATGGCTGGATTGCAGAGTGAAGAGAGATGGGCTGAGGCTGGAGAGAATGCAAGGCCACCACAGAGGGTACTTAAGAGGCCACACCAAGAACTGTGGATTCTGTCTTGGGAAAAAGAAGATGTTAAAGAGTTTCAGTGTGGGAGGCAGACAGCACAGGTGTGTTGTTCTCAAAGCTCCCTTGTGATGAAGCTGGTGGAATGATGGGAGGACTTGGTGATCCTGTAGGTGGAGAAGTTGATGTGGGGAGATGCTGAGGAGGTGCTTAATCAGGACTCAGCGATGGACAAGGTGTGGACAGTGTAAAGGAGAGAGAGGTCAGAGGTGCCTTGTTATTTGGCTTTGCATATGGATGGATAACAATTTTGTAAAGCTACTAGGTGACTCCAACATGCAACTAAGACTGACAATCACTGTGTTTGAGGGAAATGTGGGGTTGAAGATATATGCAAATTGTCACACCTTGGTATCCCTGTGGGGTTGTTTCTAGGACATCTCCTGCACTCCAAGGGTACCAAGACCTGTGGATACCTATGTATAACTTCCCTTACACTTTGAATCTCTGCATTACTTATAATCCCAAATATGATGTAAATGCTGTGTAAATAGCTGTTGTACTGTATAAAAGATCTATATGTGTTCAGTACAGGTGCAATTTGTTTCCAAATATTTTCCTTCTGTGGTTTGTTGAACCAGTGGATGTGTAACTGGGGCTGTGGAGGGCTGACTGCATATTTTAAGGATTGTAGAGGTTTGATTGTTGACAAGAGGGGTCTAGATGAGGACAAAATTCAAAGTTACAGTGGAGAAAGGGATGGTTTGGAAGGAAAGCATTTTGCTTTTAATGGCACTATTGGCTGTTTTGACACTTTTCAAAAAAAATGTACATTTCTTTAGTTAGCCAAAGTTGCATTTGGATGCATTTGCTATAGAAGATAGTGCACTTAAACCATGTTACTTTGCCATCCTCCCTCTTCCTTTTCCTGAGTTTTTAATCCTGATGATAGTTGCAAATGCCCTCTGACATTTGCACTTAATATGGTAACTATGGTTTAAAATAATTTTTCAGGTGTAATTTTTCATGGCATTCCTTTCAGTGCTGCCTGTCAGTATGATGACACCTTGTCACCTGGCTCCTGGGCTCTGAAATTCCTCCATCTCAAAAGAGGAACATGGTATTCTATTTTGGTAGCATAATTGAGACTCTTATTGCCCTTGCAGA
This sequence comes from Castor canadensis, assembly GCF_047511655.1. Lineage (NCBI taxonomy): Eukaryota > Metazoa > Chordata > Mammalia > Rodentia > Castoridae > Castor > Castor canadensis. The sequence continues at coordinate 168,546,304 of NC_133387.1, forward strand.
TGAAAGACAGCATCAATGAGCATATGATTCTTTTACTTCAATTCTCCATAAACACTGCCGATCTTACTTTCTGTCCCACTGCAGGTTACATGCTTTCTTACCTGTGTACTGAAAGGGAGCTTTCCTTGTGGTTATAGTGGATTTCCAGAATGTGGCTGTTTGTTGTTAATTGTGCTTAAGACATAGTGAACACTCTTGGTCCCAGGGACATTTTTCCCTCTTTAAAAAAGTGTTCTTCAAATAGGATTCTGATTATTACTCTGGTTTCACTAGTTCTGGTTTATTCTTCAGGGCACCACCATTCTGACACAAAACCTTCATTCTTAGTCCTCTGGCTCTAACATATTTTCTGTTTTCACTGTGACCTTTTCCTTATCATCCTGGAAGAACTTTTTCACTTTATCATCCAATTACAGCTTGTTTTTTTCCTGTAATTTCAGTTCTTTACTTGCAATCTTCCATTGTTTTATTTCCTTTCCCCTTCTCTCTCTGTCTCTGTCTCTCTCTCTTTCCTTGGTTACATCATATCTTGTTCTCTCCTAAGGATTTCTGTTATTATATATTTTGGCACCCTCTTGACATTACTGTTTATGATTCTGATGGGTCTCAGAACCTGTAAGATATGTCTCCTTTCTTTTATTCTGTGTTTTTTCCCCAGGAAAAAAAAAGTTTGGCTAACCAAGCATGCTGTTGCCAGAATACAAAGTATGTGGACTGCCTGTATGCATTGTCTGTATCCTTGGACACAAATCCCCTTTTTACCTCATAGGCCTGTGTCAAGTTCATATATACTCAGAGTAGAGCTAAATCCTCAATGTCTGACTATTCTTCATCTAGCTTGTCTACTGCCCTATGCTTTACCTTTGATACTTACACTTCCCAGAAGGCAATGCACCCCTCTATCCAGTTTTATTATGATTTTCAGATGGCATACTTGGGAGAGCTGTCTGGTACAAACCTTTCACCCCTGAAGCAGAGCAAAATGGGAAGAGGAGCAGACTTTCCTTGTTCCCCACACCCTTGACTGCTTCCCATTCAAATTCAATGAGAAATCTTTTCAGATTCTGTCCATATTCTTAAATTTTTGGCCTCATGAATTTTTAGCTTTTTTAAAAAATCTTAACAAGAATGTTAATAAACAGCAGGCAGAGTCTTAAATTGAGCCCAGATGCCATTTCTTGCTTATATTTAAAAACATGAGTGGTGGTGCCATAGAAGTAAATGTTCATTAATTAAAGTGAGAGCTTTTGAGCAGAGAAGAGGAAGAGCCAGCCTACTGAAAGGCAGCAGGTGGTTTGTGGGTGTGCAGCCCTCCTTATGGAATGGAACTTTTTTTTTTCCACACTAGGAGCATTCTTTAATTCCAAACTACCCCCCAACCTTGAACTGCATAGGCCTCTCCCTCTTTGGGGTATTCTAGGATTCCCTACATCTCCTAACACTGTCCCATTCCTTCTAGAAGGGTGTTTACATTTGCTTTAAAATTAGTGCTGCAGAGTCTTTGTTTTATTATGATATAATTAGAAATATATATGTGTATATATACATATATTCCAACTTCTGAGGGGAGAAGAAGGGGAGGAGATTGAGTTCAGTCATCAATGGCCAATGATTCAATCAACCACAAAGAAAGGCATAAAAACTCAGAGAATTTTGGGATTTGGAGAACTTCTGGGTTGGTAATTAAGAACCCAACCTTGTGCCAGGAGAAGCCTGCACCCCAAACATCATGGAAACAGGCACCTGTGGTCAAAACCCTTTCTGGACTTTACCATATGCATCTCTTCATCTGGATGTTTGTGTGTGTCCTTTAATAAACAGATTCCCTGAGTTCTCTTAGAGTTATTCTTGCAAATATCAAACCTGAAGAGTGGGTTTTGGGAACCCCTGATTTATAGCCAGCTGGTCAGAAGTGTGGGAGGCAGGGACTCGTCACTTGTATCTGCAGTGACAGCATACTTGTGGAACTGAGCCCAAAGCTCAGGGATCTGACACTGGTTCAGTGTCAGCATGAAAGTGGAATTGGATTGTAGGAAACCTACTTGGTACTTAGAGAATTGAGAACTACTTGGTGTAGAAGAGATCCACATAGTTAGTGTCAAAAGTATCCTGAAAATAGAAAAACAACGGGTTTTTATTTGTTTTTCTTCTTTGTCTAGGTTGTATGGTAAAAAGTTAGAGAATATGATGACATATTGAGACTTTTGGGTTTGACCCTATAAGACAAGTGGATGTTTATGAGAAATTTCATAGATTTAGTTGACTCCCTGGTAAAAATACCTATGGGTCATTACAAGGAAAAAAGCTTAGAGGACTTGCTAGAGTACTTACCAGCATCTCAGAGTACATTTGGAAGTCATAAGTCATTCCATTTATTTAGTGATGACCAGTATTTATTGAGCATCTACCGTATGTCAGGTGCTGAAGTAGGTACAAAGGACACAACAGTGAACAGGATAGTCTCTGCCCTCCTTATGCAGATTAGAGTTTACTAGATAGATAAATACTAGAAAAATTATATGTGCTCAGAATTGAAACTGGCATTAAGATTATGGTATTGTGAGAGAGTGAAGGAGTAGGACAATTAAACCAATCTCGATAGATCAAGAAAAACTTACTGCAGGATAAGTTCTAGAAATAAAAGAAAGTCAATATTTAAAGAAACTCTAGCATAAGAAGAATGCAGTCCTGAACTGAAAAAAGACTCAAGTTCATAGAAGCAAAGGGGGTGCCAAGACCCCCTTTCAAGTTCAAGTCTTAAATCCTTACATGACGTGTGGTGAACAGCAGTTTCAGGACACAGACTATTTGGACTTGAAGGTCCCTTTATTCCATTATTTAAGAGATGTTTGAACTTGGATCATGTACTTAATTTCTGAGCCTTAGTTTCCTCATCTTTAAGATGGAAATAATAGTTTTAAATACCTCAAGAGTTTGCTGTGAGGAACAGCATATAGTAAGTGCTTAATAAATAGTGAATGATAGTGGTACATTTTTTTAAAATAGCACTCTGATGGGAGTCCTTACATGTCAGGATGGGAGGGAGGGTAAGGGCTGGAACGAAGTGAGGGGAGGGGAAAAAAAACCTTGAAGTTGAAGGGAAAAAATCTTTTAAGTTCCAGATAGAAAGAACAAGTCACATACAAATTAGAAGCAATCAGACCGGCATCTTACTTTTTATATTCAACAAGTGGAAATTGGAAGCTATCCAAATAACTCAGCAATCACTGATGTACACTGAAATGTTATAGATTAGTGGTAGTTGGCACACTAAAAGGCACAGTGGGTGCTAAGTAACAGTTCTGAAAGTAAAAGTTTAGACCACACAGATTGTAAGGGAAGCTCTAATATTGTTTCAGAATTAAAGAGTCACCAGAAGATGAGCTGGTGACATGGGGAAGGAAAAGCTTTGTGGAGATCACTTGATGGGAAAAAGGTGTAGGGAGAAGTACAATGCTCTGAATATCTTGGTTTATTGGAATATGGAGAGGAGGTGGGGAAGAAGAGCATCCTGGAAGAGAAATACTTGATTTTTCTCAAGTAATAGCAGAGAATTACAATGTGTTAGACCAAAAACATTTGGAGAAGAGAGGCAGCCCTTAAGGAAGAGAAAATACCATGAGAACTTTAAGTTCATATGAAAGGAAATGCAATGAATAGCTTCTTGGTTGAATAAGAAAAAAAAAAAAGGAACAAGAAAGAAAAGAGGAAACAAGTAAAACCAGGAGCAAGTTCATGCACATAAAGTTAGCTTCCTCCTCCTCCTCCTCTCTAATTCATCATCTCCTCCACATTCTTATTACTACAATAAATATGAATGGACCGAATTTTTATACTAAAAACCAGGCAATTAGCCTGGAATTTTGAAAGCATAATTCAGTTATATGCTATTCCTTTGAAAAACTTAGTGAAAACGATTACTTTAAAATGAAGGGAGCAATAAGTACTTCAGCAGGTAATGCCAAGAAAAGAAAGTAAAAAATGGTAAAATTAGATTTATAAAAGGCTAACTTTAAAGTCATAGGAAAGGATAAAGAAGTCCAGTTATGTAAAACTGGAAAGTATAATTTACAAGGACATATAATATGATGAGTTTGTATCAAGCAATACATTACAAGTGGTAAGAATAAGAGGAAACTACAATGTGTGGATTTCAGAATTTGCAATATCACGTAGACAAAGGCAAGTAGGACTATAAATGAACCCAGTGATATAATCAATAAATACAATTCAATTATATATGTATATAATTAAATAATATGTTATATATTATTTAATAACCTATAAAATGCATATATTAAGTTTGTATATATAGATACAAATGAGATTCAATTGTATACATATTTTCATATCCTTTGATTTAAAAACACAGTTTTCTCATATCTAAGGTGCATTTACAAAAATATATCATGTACTTGAATGCCTTAGCAAGATAAGAAGCTAATTTTTTGTCTTCACAGATTATGTCCAGACTATAACTTATTGTAAGTAAAAATAAATAATAAAATACATCTAAGAAACTTTTCTTCTGAGAATTTAAAGCTCTAAGACTACCCCTGAGTAGTCTTAGAAATTTGATTGCAAAGTTTCTAGAAAGAAAAGGAGATTGTTCCTGTCCCCCCACCTCCATGCTCTGTGTCCTGCGCCTCCCAGGAAGTCATTCTCACTGCCCTGCGGGTTTCAGAGGCTGCGTGGTGACCAACACAGTAGAAGGTGAGGAGGGGGAGTGGGGTTCTAGAAGTATTTACCTTAGGCAGGAGCAAAGATAAACAGCCTAGCTTTTCAAGCCCTTCCTCTCAGGTGGTAAGGTGCCAGGGAAACTTGCCTGGAGAAGAATTTCCCAGCTGTGCCTGTTGTTCCTTTTTTTCACTTGTCTTGGTGTTTTGCTGTATGATTTTGCAGGAACTCACACATTAGCGCTGTATTTGCAACAACAGTGTTTGCAACAGTTGCACATGGTGCCTGAGGAATGCTTTTCAGTACTGAATAATTCATATTATTCTTACATTTGTGCACATCAAAGTCTAGACATCACGTGGATGAGGTGTGATAATTATTCTCTACTCTTGCAATTGAAACATTGAATGTTAGAGGTCCAAAGAGCTTTCCAGTTGTAAAATTATTTTAAAACAGTTGAATTTTCAAAAAATTGAATGAAAGTTTCAGCTTTTATAATGTCTTGATTTTAAATGTGATATTTATTATTAATATTTTATATTTGGCCTTTTAATCATAAATAATTTTGAATTCTTAGAAGAAAAATAATTCTGAAAACATAAACAATGATTTTTTACTTTCCTCTAACATTTGCTTTAGATTTTTTGTAAAACATAATAAAAATGTTTTTACTTTGGTACAAATACATTCTCTGTTTAAGTTCATACTGTCAATAGAACATAAATTCTGTGAAAAATCTTGATTATAATGATATAATTAATTACTTGGCTGAAATGTGGGCATGAGAAATAAAGTTTAAAGACTAAAATAGAGAAATAAAAATCTATTATTTTAGCCTTACCCAAATGTTATTGGTTCATTAAGACAAAAATCAAGAGGCTGGATCTGTAGCCTGATTGCCTAGCATGCACAAGTTTCTGGATTCGATCCCCAGCAGATAAAGAGAGAAAGAGAGAGAAAGAGGGAGAGAGAGAGAGAGAGAGAGAGAGAGAGAGAGAGAGAGAGAGAGAAAGAGATCAAGCCTTCAGCACCTCATTTTCCATACTAGAACTATAGCTTTCCACAGGTGTTTTTTTTTCTTTTGTTTCTTTTTTAGGGGAGTGAGGTTTGAATTCAGGGCTTCATGTTTGCAAAGCAGGCACTCTACCACTTGAGCCATACCTCCAGTCTATTTTTCTCTGGTTATTTTGGAAATGGAGTCTTGCGAACTATTTTCTGAGACTGGCCTCCAACCATGATCCTTCTGGTTTTATCTTCCCAAGTAGCTAGGATTATAGGCATGAGCCACCAGCACCCAGCATTCCACTGGTTTTTAATAAAGATTTATCAAGTTAGAAGGCCAGAATGTATTTATTTACAAGTTTTTTAGCTTGAGCTAAACTTTTAAACATTTAGACATAGTCTCTGTGAGCTTTTGTTTTTGCTGTTGACCTGGCTCCTGCAAATGCTAAGGACATTTCTGTTATTTGGGACCTGGCCACCACAGTGCTGTTAGCACAATGCCTCAGGCAGCCTGCATCAGAGAAGGTTCATAAATAAAAATTCTCTTCAGATCTCCATAGCAAGTGGTTATAATAAACACTTGCAGTCTTTATGTGATGGAAACATTTTATTCCTGTGACATGGACATGACACTTACACTACTGTTTGAGTATCCTTTATGCAAAATGCTTAGGACCAGAGTGTTTCAGATTTTAGATTTCAGAATATTTGCAATTTACATAATGAAGTATCTTGGGGACCGGACCCAAGTCAAAGCACAAAATTCATTTATGTTTTTTAGACACCTCATGAACATAGCCTGAATTTTTTGCGAACATAGCCTGAATTTTTTGCAAGATATTAAATAACTTTATGCATGATGTGGGATTTTCCACTTGAAGGTGTCATTTCAGCTCTCAAAACATTTCAGATTTTGGAACATTTTGACATTCAGATTAGAGATGTTTGACATGTGATCAGTTGTTTTGTTTTCTTCAAGTACTATGAATAAAGGTGATTCTGCACAACCTTTTAAACAGTGAGGCAAATCTGGATGGCTGGGATTCTTTGTAGCACTTTTAGTCACAGAGCCTTTTTCACTGTACATTACAAAACAAAGCATGTTGTTTTCAACATTCAAAGAGGTTGGTAAAGAATAACTCAGCACTGAATGACCATGTTAGCTCAAGATGTCTCTTTGTCAATACCTTAAAGGATGTCACAGCTTGCTCACCTTTCTGTATCGACACATCTGGAGTAGTTGATGCAGAATGAATGTTTGTAGAATTGGAAACTTCTAAAAGTTACAAGGGGTTGAGACTATGGTGGGGACCCCTCAGTGGAGTCCTGGGCCTGTTTGTTACATTTATTTCTTGGGTGTTCTTAGGCAAGAACTCTATCTTTTTGTGACTCTGCTCCCTTGTCTATAAAATACTAATGCATACCTCAGAGGGTTTAGATTAAATGGTTTAAGAAGCTAATAGTTCTCAGATCAGGGCAGGCACTATGTGGACATTGGCCCTTGTAGTTCAGTGGGGCCAATATTTGGTTCAATTCAACATTAACTGACTGTTAGTCTATGTTGCTAGAAGTCATGTGCCAGGCACTGTGATATCTACAGCCACCAGAGCAACATAGTCTTGTCTCTGACTTATCTGGGTATAGTGAGTAGAGGATTTTGGATAAGCAATCAGATGACTATAGAGCAATTTGTTTTCTACATGGTCCTGGGAGCTGTGGGTACATGTAGGAGAGACCCCCATCCTTGTCTTGCACAGTGAGCAATTATTTCCTAGCAGATGGCATGGAAATTGTCATAGGGACTCTTTATGCTTATAAAGGGATGAGAGGAATTGGGAGTCATTTAGGTTCTAATGTCAGTAGGTATCATCTGCCTGAAATGTTAGATATTTAAGAAAAAAGCCATAAGGAGGGGACTCACAAATCTAGAAAACTGTCCCCATCCTTCTCTTTTGAAGTGGCTGCAGGAAAGACCTCAGCCTCTGCCATTCCTGCTGGTCCACTACATTCTTTACAATGGATGGGAGGATCCTTTGGCATTCCTGTTTGTCTTAGCTTAACACACAACCAAGCACTGCCTCTGAGTTTATAGGGCATGGGTTTATCTTTTGAACCAGCCCTTCCTCTCCTGAACACTTCCTCACACGTTTCCTGTTTCCACCAGAATCAATTCATCCTGTAAAGACTTTCTGCTCTTGGATGAACTATATGCAAAGAAAAGTGACTCCCCAAACACTTTTTTTTCCCTTTTTTTTCTAACTTCGTTCGTTCCTTCTTTTCCTTATCTCTCTGCTCCATTCCTCACTTGCCTCAAATTCTCAGAGTTCCTCTGTCGATTCCAAACAAGGATTTCAGAGATCTTGAGTCATTCAGGGTCTCAATCAAGGACTGAGACACTGAGGGGTCTACTTTAGTTTTGAACAGTGCAATTATTTTGGTGCAGTATAAATTCCATGGGTAATTAAGGAACTCCCAAATCTGTCATCTGCCTTACAAATATACCCCTTGGTAGAGAAATTGATATTTCACAATTCTCACTCATTGGAGACAAAGAAACAAACAATTTGTTGGAAATCTAAATGTTAAGTAAGAAGGGTCAAGTATTAGTTGTTCGTACTACAGTGTGGATTGGATTCTCTGCCACCTCCTCCACCCCACCTGTAAGAATTTTGAAGGTCTGAAACCCAGGACATGTAACTTTTGTGGGTTTTTTTTTTTTTTTTTTGGTACTGAAATTTTGAACTCAGGGCCTTGCACTTGCTAGGCAGGCATTCTACTATTTTTGCTGTAGTTATTTTTCAATAGGGTTTATTTAGCATCTCTACTTGGGCAAACCTGGACCACAATCCTCCTACCTTTACCTCCTATATATATGTGATTACAGGTATAAACCACCATGCCCAGCTTTTTTTTAATGATAGGATCTCACTAACTTTTTTCCCCAGGGCTTATTTGACCTTCGATCCTCCTATCTCCATCTCCCAAGTTCCCAGGAATATAGGTGTGATCCATCAGGGCTGGGCCCAAGATGGGTAATTTTTATAGAAGCTGAGGGATTTGAAGAATGAGGAAAGATGATGGTCATCTTATATAAATCTGTGTACCAGAACCCTGTCTGTCCATCCACCTACCCACCCATACATCCATCCATGTTTTGATCTGCTGGTCTTTTTATCTGATCTATACCATCTATGCATCTACCTCTCTATTCCTTTGTCCATCCATTTTTCATGGAGAACTGTGAGTGCTTACCACTTCCAAGTGATGCAATTTCCACATTCTTGGGATTCAAGGATGAGCAGACATCCATTGTTCACCTGGAGCTCAACTCAGAGGGAAGGGCAAAACACATAATTACAAAGTTCAGTAAAATGTGTTAGGAGAGCAGAGGAATACCAAATGCTTCCTAGTCATATTTTCACAGGACATTTGAGCTGAGCAGGAACCCAAAGGGTGAATCAAGACTCTCCAAGTGGACTTGGTGGGGAAGGGATTCTGGTTAAAGCTGTAGAAAAGCATGATATGATCTGAGAAGAGAAAGTAGCTCACTTGTAGCACGTGCAAGGGGCACAGAAGGTTAAGAAGTCCAATTATTTTCTTGGAGGAGTAGGCCTATTAAAAGCCAGGATGAAACCCTTGGGGAACATCTCGATTGAGTGGAAATCAGATCAACACTACAATGCTCATAGTTTTCATATTAATGTGTAATAATTAAAAATTATTATTTAATTATTTAAATTTAAATGTAAAAATTTTAAGAATGAAGAAATGAAAAGGAAGATGTTAAAGTCAAGAGTATTGAGGAGGGAAGAAACGAATCTTAAAAGAGTTCTAGATTTTTCATTAAGCTAGGTATTTTAGGGAACAGAAAGCCTACTGGGAACCTGTGGTAGTTGTGTCCACACAGTGACTAAGAGGGAAACTATTACAAATAGGCGACACATACTCAACATGGTAAGAGAAACTAAAATTCAATAATTTGGGTTTTATTTTTCCTTGCACTTTCTTGTTTGGCTTTGATGATTTGCCCAATTCTCCTTTCTCTTTGGATTGCCCATTTGGATCTTTGCCTCGTTGGAATTCATTCTTCTGTAAGAGAGAAGGAAGAAAAGCAAATTCCAGTTTCTCCTTGGCCAGTGGTCAGTGCTGGAGGGTGCAGACACCAGTGTGCATGTGATCTGTTCTTATCAGTGCCAGTTTCTCTTCATAGGCTTTTCACTAGAGAGCCCATGGTCTTTTGTGGGCTCACACCAAGTGTGTGTGACTATGGACATTTTCCTGAGTTAGCAAGCTGGCCCTGATCCCTTTGGGTCCTCCAGGAGCTGCTGTCAAGGCTGGAGGTAACAGAAAAATAATCTAGAAAGAAGGGAGAGCAAAAAAGCAAACGTGTTTCTGGTTGCTGTGTCCCGTTGCTTTTGGCGCCTGTGAGACTCCCTGGCTGCCTGCAGGCTCCGATGGGCCTTGGGTGGGGACATTCTGAGCCCTCTCAGGTTCTTCTGTCGTGCCTGCTAAACTTTGTTATTTGTTGACTTTTGCATTTCAGTGGTTTCTAATTCATGGGCACAGGTGGGGAGTAAGAGAAAGGAAGGGGTAGCGGCTTAGATGTAGCTTCCCGTTTCAGAAAGACAGCTTTTCTCCCAGTGGTGGAGGAATTGGACCCTGCAGTTAGAGCATGTGGCCACTAGGTGGCAGACTCCCAGTGCGGTCCCAAGCAGCTGTGGCTTCTCTGCAGTGAGTCAGGCAGAAGGTGGCTGGGGTCACCCAGCATTGTTGGGCCAAAGGAAAAACTTCCAGAAACAAGGGCCCCGTCTGTATTACAACATCTGGCACGTGGTGATGAGTCTATAAGTGCTTGCTGTAAATTTTAGAGTCCAACAGTAGTTCAGGTTCTCCTAGCTCTGATTGTGAGCAATGAAAACCCAACAGGAACGTACAGGAGTTTCAGCTCTTCTTGCAGCAGGAGCAGGATGAGTTGACCCAGTGTGGATTCTTTTTCTTGCCTCAGGTTGTGTTCAGTTGTCTTTCCTACCTGTTCCTAAAACACTGTCAGTATTGACTTATGAGTGCCAAGATCAGGCAGCATGATTGCCTTCCTCACTCTATAGCACCACAGGCTGAGTATGGCAGCAGGCAGCCATTACCTAACTTTGCACATCACAGAAAGTGAGTCCCTCCTTGGTTCAAGCCCCAGGCACCTCACTTGTGGAGCTTGGACTCTGGATTTCAGCACTGCGCCCATCAGGGAGATAAAGTATCCAGAACAATTCTAGGAGTCAGGGCTAGAATTTAACCCAAGAAAGGACAGAGGCATCCATGTCAGCTTTTTTAAGGGATTACAAATCAGAGCCTAGTGCTTGCTAGGCAGTCATCTTGCCACGCCAGCCACTTCGCCAGCCCTTTTTGCATTGGTTATTTTTGAAATAGGGTTTTGCATTATGCCTGGGTAGGCCTGGACTGTGATCCTCCTACTTGTGCCTCCCCATGTAGCTGGGATGACAGGCGTGCCACCTTACCCAGTCATTAGTTGAGTTGGGGGTGTCCTGAGCTATTTGTCTGGTCTGGTCTTGGACTTTAATCTTTCCAATCTTTGTCTCCTGAGTTGCTAGGAGTACAGGTGTGAGCCACCATGCCTGGCCTATGACAGCCTTTTTGTTTCCCCAAGGCCAGTCCAAATGGTCTCTTGAATCTTAAGCCAATTTTGGCCCCAAAATAGCTTGTGCCAGGTATTTGAGGTCAACCACATTCAGCCAGGCTGCTTATGCCTGTGACATTGGGTCACAGCATATGACTTTTCTGTTTCCTCTTTCCTCTCATTCTTTCAACCTCTTGTTTCTGTGCTTCTCCCTTGGCTCTTCTCTTTCCTAGTTTCTTTCCCAGTTCTTGTCATTGTGGTCTTGGGGACTGCTGGAGCTTGGGTCTGGAGTGTCCCCCAAAGGCTTATGTGTTAAGTTTAGGCTTGGTTTCTAGTCTATGGCACTATTAGGAGGTGGTAGAACGTTTAGGAGGTGGAGCCTAGTGGAAGGAAGTTAGGTCATTGGGGTTGGTCTCTTGAAGGGAATATTGGGCCCTCTTCCATACCTTTCTACTTACCAACTGCCATCAGGTGAGCAGCCTTGATTCACTGTGTACTCCTGCCATGATGGACTGCCTCACCACAGACTCAAAAGTAGCAGGTCAACCAACCATGGACTGAAACCTACAAACTGTGAGCCAAAACCAAATTTTTCCTCCTTTGATTATCTTAGGTATCTTGTCACTGTGACAGAAAGCTGGCTAACACAGGGTCCTCATTCACACTTTTCATTGTCCTCTACTATTGTGAAGGCCTCTTGTGATGGTTAATTTTATGTAACTAGTTGAATAAGCTGTGGTGCACAGTGTGATCAATACTTTAATCAGTTGATTTGAATAAAGCAGATCACCCTCCATAATGTGTGTGTGTGTGTGTGTGTGTGTGTGTGTGTGTGTGTGTGTGTTTTCCTATCCATAGGCCTGGCGTTGAGAGAAAGGCTGAGGTCCCCAGAAGAAGAACGTATTCTGCCTCCAGACTGCCTTCTGACTCAAGACTGCGACATCAGCTCTTCTCTGGCTCTTCAGCCTGAGGGCCTGTCCTGAAGGTTTTGAAATTGGCAGTTCCACAGTCATGTGAGTCAGTCTCTTAAAATTTCTCTCTCTTGTTCTCCCTTTTTCTCTCTCTCCTATTTTCTCTGCTTCTCTGAGAGTTCTGTGTAATATAGCACTCTCCCCACCTAGCTGCTCTAAAAGGAATAAATGAGTTTTCTCTGCAGCCCCTTTGACAAGAGGCAAGAGGTATTCATTTTCAGATTGTGATGTACCAAGTGCCTGAAGTAGAATAGTCTCTCAGTACCTTCAGCTTCTTCTGGCTGTTTCACCTTTTTTTTTTTTTTTTTTTTAGATAAAAGTTTGCCTTCCATACTAATCCAATGAACAAGCCTTCCATGTCTTCTTTCTAGCAAATTATAGGTTGTGTTTCCTCATTAGTAGAGCACTTGGACCTGTCTTAGAATCTTGTTCTCTACAGTATCAGCCTTTCATAATCCTGGCAGAGCTTTATATCTAGGGCACATTGCCTATCCTAACAGCCCAGTTCCCTGTCTTGACCTCCTGCTCCCGTGACCTTCATCTCCTTTCCTTTCCAGCCTCACAGGAGCAAGCTGGCTGTTAGCATCATTGAGAGCTCTTCCCCCAGCAGAGTCAATGTTCTATTCCCTGACTGGCCTCTTGCTCTACTTCCATGTTCTTATGAGTAACACCAACTGATCTTTGAACTCTCAAGACATCTTTGGGTCTTTGACCTCTCTATTTCCTTCTTGGTTACCAAGCTCTTTCCTAGTGTTCCCTCCCCACTGTGCTATACCCTGTGGTGGACCAGATCTGAACCATACTTCCATCAGTAGCTGCCTTGGTTTCCTTGTGCCCTGTCTTTCTCACTGTGATGTGTGGATCAGAAGGGCAGAGTTGACACTGAATTTGCTTACCCTGTGTATTTAGAGTAGTCCATTGCCAGGAAAAACACTGAAAGCTGTTGATTAATAGTGAGTAGGAGGAGAAGGGAGAGTGAAAGAAGGATTAATCTGATTTAAGTACAATATATTCATGGGTAAAATACCATGGTGAAATTCCTTTGAACAAGGAATATACACATTAAAAATGAAAGGCTGGAAGGAAAAACAGGTCTTGTGGGGGAGGTACTAGTGGGAGGGGTACTAATGGGAGGGGGAAGGTAAATGGAGAGGGTAAAGGAGGGGGAATAAGGTCGGTGTACTTTATATACTTGTATGAAAATAGAGCAATGAACCTTGTTGAGATTATTTTAATTAGGGGAAAGGGAGTGAGGGAAAATGATGAATCTAGTTTCCATATATGGAAACGTGACAAAGACCCCCCACTTTGTGCAACTAATATATGCTAACGAAAATGTTAAAAAGTAGAGTAGAGCATGGTAAACACACACATTTGTTTCATGAATAAATTTCACACATGTGCAATGAACGGGACCCCCCCCAACTCACAGATCTCTTATCTTGGGAGTATGGTCACGCAACCATGTTGACTTAAAAAAAAAAAACCAAAGAAACAAAGCATGATTTTTCTAATGCTACAATTTGAAATTAAAATTCATGGTCTCCTAATTCAGCTTATCATCAATTCTTTCACTTGATTTTGGTCAGGCAGGTCTTTCTTCCATCACCTTTACAGGTGTAGTTCAAACCTTCTTCCCCTTACTTCTGGCTTCCTTTTATTACTTTAGTTCCAGTTTCTACCAACTCTCCTTATTCTCATTTCATGGGAAAAAGCAAGAGTATCAGGATTGTCTTTTCCATGAGTCTCCTTTGCTGTTTATCTACTTCTCCACATCTTTTTACATCTCCCCTTACCTCCTTCCCACCCGGTTCCTAACAAGGGGACACTTCACCTGTTCCCAGCCAACAAGAACCTTCGAGGCTGGACCCTTCCCAGGACCTTGGGGAGCCACATTTCCTGCTCCTTCTCAGAAAGAGGGCTGTCATCAGCTTTGCAGTCTGTCAGTCCCTGGCAGCCCGGGTTATGAGAGAGCCTGGAGTGGGGACCCAGAGAGGAGTCACGTTTCCTGACTTGGAGGTAACAGGAGCTCCTGCACATGTGAGAGAGCACAAGGAGTTCTAGGGGTGAGGGGTGACTTCAGAAGGCTCAGGCTTTGGGTGGTAAAGCAGCTATAGAGGTTTTTCAGGGCAGTGGCCAGGCTTCCAAGCAGAGTAGAGCAAGACTACCCTTGGCCCTTTATGGCAAATGAATATTTCATTCTTCTCAGTATTCAGTCTGTTCAGGTGGCAGAAGGCTAAGCCCTGCTCCAGGATGGCCAAGGGCAGTCTCCAGTTGTCCTTCTAGGGTTAGGGACTTGGCTCTCTGTAGCTAGGCCTTGCTTGAGCTGGGACTCAGGCTGCTGATTCCATTTTGGGACTGTTATTTTTATGGACATTTTAAAAAGCCCAGGTTTGGGCCTGGGACACTTGACATTTCTTTCCTAGTCCAGCAGTCACTGCTTCCACCACTAGGGTCAACTGGTGTGGCTGGGCTGATGTGATTTACCTGCCTTTAAAACCTTATGTGCACTAAAGGAGAATTTGGCAATGATTTTTGTTTTTAACATATTTGGGGTTTTGTTGGAAACCACCTCTGAGTTGGATTCCAGTGACCTCAGATGCCCAGTGTGGTGAGGTCCAGATTTTTCTTTGTGGTTGATTATGGGCTTTCATAATATGAAATTAATATGGCTTCCATAGTCAGTTCCATTGTCCCCAGGAAAGAGGTGATAAGTGATTTACATAGGAAAAGCTGAGGCTAAAGGAAGAAGTGCCTGACTCCTCGGGAGTGCTCTGCACTGTCTCTTTGCCCCTGAGTCCCTACAGCCCCAGGCTGGGGTGCCCATCCTGGAGTCCTGTATCCCTTGTTTTCCTTATTTTCTGAAAATGAAAGAAGTGGCGACTTGCAGATAGAAGGAACCACAAACCATTGGAGGGACAGCCAGGGTCCCCTCCAGCCTGGCTTCCACCACCTCCCACAGCTGTCCTGACCCTCGGGAGACCCCTCTCTCGCTCTAAAGGTGCCCTCCCCTAGGCCTCTGCACTTTGCACACTCTATCTCTGTCTCCTGCTTCAGACCAGCTCAGATAGTCCTCTTCTGGAAAAGTTCTGGGTGCTTCTCTGCAGGGGTCACTGTCCTGTCTCATCACTCCCCTCCCCTGAAGGTCTCTCTCTTGCAGCGGGTTCTGAGCACTCAGGAAAAGTGAAGAAAGTGCCCACCTGTCTTTGTCCCTGGCAACTCCCAGCTCACAGCCTGGTGCTCAGTGGGAACTTGGTTCAGAATTTCCAAAGCCTGGTGGTTCAGGGTGTATGCAGTAGGGAGCAAAGGTATCTGCCTGTTTGGCTGCATTGCACAGTCTGCATCTGGCCAGATGGGGTCTCTGCAGAGCAGACCACAAGCTTAATTCCAAGGCTATAGCCCCAGGAAGCCACCAGAGGGGCACCACCTAGCAGGGTGGGATAGCCTTCCCTGAAAATCCAGCTGTGCTCATTAGCTCTGTGCTGATAGAAGTAGCTTCCTCCCGAAGGTATGTTTCCGGACCCCTGTACCCAGAGAAGACAGCCTTTTGCCTCTCCCCTCCCACCAGAAACTCATCTGCCCTCTTCTTTAAAATACAGCATGCCACAGAGACGGTCTCTTTGTAATGCATGCATGGTAGATATGATTGGGAAACGCTTCCTGACTTGAATATTTCTTCTGTTGCTACTTGTTTACATCAACAATAAGAACACCAAGAATTTAGAAGAAATATTTTTTAAAATGCTAAGAAATTATAGTGAAAGGGAATTGCTTTTTAATCCATGCATAATTTTATATGGTATGCTGATGATATAAATACCATGTACTAGTGATTTCTTTACCCACTGATGTGACTGTTGATTTTCATGTCATGAAAATGTGACACAATGTGATATCACCTCACACCTCTCAGAATGGCTGTTATCAAAATACAAAAAAGTGTTGGAAAGGATGTAGAGAAATTGGAACCCCTTGCTCAGTTGGTCTGAAGGCAAGATGGTGCAGCTGCCATGGAAAACAGTGTAGAGTGTCTTCAAGAAAATTAAAACTAAAACTACCATGTAACTCAGCAGATTCACTTCTGGGTCCTTTTCCAAAAGAAATTAGGATTTTAAAGAAATATTAGTACTCTCATGATCATTGTTGCGCTCCTGAAAACAGCCTAGATGTGAAAACAACTAACTGTCTTTTCACAGATAAGTGATAATGAACATGTGGCATATACTTCCAGTGAAGTACTAGTCATCCTTAAAAAAGAAGGGAATCCTGCTGCAGGTGACAACACAGATGAACCCGGAGAACAATAAGCTAAGAGAAGCCAGCCACACGAGATCCACCATCTTGCTTTGTGCAGTTAGCTTCCTTCTAGTCATTTTTGTAACACATTCCCTGCATCTATGGTCAATTTTATGAATGTGGTCTACCAAGAAAGGAACCTAACTATAGCTCCTATTTGCTGAGCATTTATTCTATGCCAGCCCCATTCCTTTTTCCTTCTACTTCTCACAGCAGCCCAGATTAGAAAGCTCGGGAGGCAGTGTGCTGTGTGGTTAGGTCCAGGCTCCCAGCCACACCACCTAGACTCAACCTGGTTTTGCCCATTACCAGCTTCCTAACAAACTCTGGGCCTCTGTGGATAATAATAGAGACTAAATCAGAGGGGTTTATGAGGATTGAAACAGAACAGAGGCTATAAGATAGTAAGCAATATAAAAAAAAAGTTAGTCTGCCTTTCCTACCTGTTGGATCCACATTCTTGGATTCAAACAGCCATGGCTTGTATACTGTGTAATTAGGCCTAGGATGCTGCTTTTCATTATTATGTAAACAGTAACAACTGTTTCCATAGCATTTACATCATATTGGGTATTACAGGCAATCTAGAAATGGTTATCAGCAATGGGAAGATTTGCATAGGTTCTATGCACATGCTGCACCATTTATGTAAGAAGCTTGAGCATGGGTGGATTTTGTCATATGGAGGGGGTCCTAGAACCAATCCCATGAGGATACCAAAGAAGGACTATACTTTGTATTCTATGTTATACAGAGAGGGACACTGAGTCAGGAAGGTTAAGTAACATGCCTGTGCTGGGGTTGAATCCACTGCCTGTTTTATGTCGAACCCCAGTCTCTTCTTGGCTATGTGGCACAAGCATAAACAGCAACCACGGTTGCAGCACAGTGACCCTGCCTTAAGCTGAGGTACTGACTGTCTTAGCTGCTCAGACATGGAGGACTCCAGGCTCCCTATCTCTTTACTGTATCCTTCCCTGTTGGCCTTCAGGGGGCGCCATTGAGCTGTATTTGCCAAGTTTCTGGCCGAAGGACTCCACAGTACAATTTGAAATCATGCACGATGAAAAGAACAACTCAAAGGCTGAATCCTGACTGCTAAGACTTTTGCCTTTATGATAAAACAGATCTTAAAAAACTGCAGGAATGAGAGGACTTTTCAGAAGTCAAGGTTATTGCAACCCGGGTTGTTTCTTTTCTATGATCAAAATACTTTAAAAAGAAAGCTTTTGAAAAGATACCTTAAAACAAACAAAACAAAAAACATCAACGAAACACAAGGAGACAAGTATTAGTGTGGAATCTGCAGCCTTCACCATGTTATGTAAGGTGTCTTAGAGCCTGCCTCGCCACCAAAGGATGAAACAAACTCTGGTTACTGCTAACAGGGATCTAACATGCCAGAGCACATAAATACCCTGGAAAATAATTAGGACCTATTTTTCCTTTACCTTTTGATAAAATCTGAGGTTCCAAACTAGTTGGCTTCCCTGGAAATTTTCAATAGGAAAAGCCTATTTTGGAACACCAGCCTGTGCCCCCTCGAGTGTTATGCTGTCTACTTCTGGACCCCTGGCCTAATCCTATACTGGCCTCTTCAGTCAGCCTCCTGGGTTGATGTTAAAGTCACTGGTGTTCTTGGAGAAATGTCAAAGGCCACCACAATTACCCTTTTGTCCATGCACAATGCACAATAGAGTGATCACTATTTGTCTCTCCTCTTAGGCATAAACTAAGTATGGAATAGAGTCACCCTCAACTCAAAAGAGAATGCTTCAAAGGGCCGGAGTTATAGCTCATTGGTATAATGCTTGTCTAACATGAATGAGGCCTTGGGTTCCATCCTTAGCAGGAGAGAGACAGAGAGAGAGAGAGAGAGAGAGAGAGAGAGAGAGAGAGAGAGGGAGGAGGACAGAGGATGCTTCGGGTCCCAGTACTGGAAGTAGTCTGGCAAATAAGTCAGATCATCTCAAAGTGAAAGAACCTTCAAGCATATCATCACTGTAAGGCAGGGTGTAAAGGAGTAAGGTGACTTAAGTGTCACACGTCTATTGCAATGACTATGTTGAGGTTCGGCTCTTTGCTTCAAGTCCAGGGGTTTTTAAATAACCAAAGCTTTAACTTTCTCTGAGCAGCAGCCAGGGCTGAGGGTCAAATGCACTCAGCTTCACTGGTTGTCTCTTTTCTTTGCAGGACTTCCCAGGGCTGTGGTGATAAGAGAATCTTTGCTCTGCCCAACCCCCACCCCCCAAGACCCCCAGTCCCTTCTCACTCTCTAAAGTTTGCACTTATCAAAAAGTTCCTTACTGCTGGCAAATGACCAGAGCCAGTCTTGGGAAATATGAGGTGCTTTGGAAGGCCTCCTAACTCTGCCAGGAGTCCCAATTCTGGCTTTAGCCTTCTTGCTTCTCATTCACTGTTCATCTTCTGTAGTCCTGGTCTGCATTCTGCTGTGTAAAATGCAGACACCTCCAGGACATGTGGCTAGTCAGTCTCTAATGGCTTAACGTGATGTGTTGATAACTCCTTTCTTGACTAAAAATATTAGGAATAGGAAGCAAAGGGAGGAGTCAGGGAGCAAACAAGGGAAGGGATGAGGGGCTGTCTTTTCATTTGACTTGGGACAGACCCCAGTTCTGAGCAAATGGGTTCTGAGACCACCCACAGTGAAATGAGCGAAGCGAAGTGTGTTTGGCTTTTCCTCAGCCTCCCTGCATAAACCAAATATTAGTAACCTGCCCCACAAATACTTTGATAGCATCGGTGTGTCTAGCAGTACCTCTTACTTCCTGCCTTGTAGTGTGGGTGACTGTCAGCACTCCTTCTTGGTGACAGGAGCATCACACTCTACTACAGACAATGCCCATTTCTGTTCTTAGAGGGTCATGAGGGAAAACAGCCCTAAAAAAAGTATTTAAAGGGGGATAAAACCCTAATTGCTTAACTTACTTAAGAAAAAAAAAAGAGCCAAGTCCATCTGCTTTCTTGAAATAAACAGATACAGTTAATAGTTTGCAGCCTTGGCTGGGGTTTTTCTCTTTTCTTTGTTTCTGAGATGTGTTTGCGCCTCACTTTTAACAAGAAATTTCACATCTTCCTCTGAGTTTGTCATAATCTTGAACACTGAGCTAAACCTCCCTTGAGCCCTTTGAGGATCTCAACAAATGCAGTCTTGAGAATCCTGGAGAACCTTCAAGATGCAAATACCTCTCCCCTTTGTCCCTAACCCTGTTTCCCTGAAGGCTATAGAGGAGACACCTGAAGAAGGTCCAGGGTCACTGGGCAGCCCCAAACACATCCAACCTGGTCCCAGAGGCTGGTGTGTTTCTTCCCCCCAGGCAGCTAGAATGTAACTTAATTCCAAATGTCACCCTTAGTAACATGGAACAGAGATGGGACCTTGCACTGTCAAAAGCACACTTTCCTTGTCCCTATCTCTGCTTCTCCCCTGTGTTTCATGAGGGTGGTCTAATAAGGGGATTCTGTAGCCTACAGAAAGCTCTTACTTATTGCCCACCAACAGCATGCCCTGGGGGAGAGAGGTGAACAGGCCCTGAATGTTATGGAGCAACCTCCCCATCTTTCACTTCTTTCTCTCTCTCTCTGTTGTCCACTATTCCTTTCTACTGTTACCATTTAGGTGCTTTTCCTTATGTGTTCTCTTCCTCCATAGGGGATGAAGTCCCCTGCTCCCTCTCTGCATTTCCAATCAGGGTGAAGGAGGCCTGGCATGCTCCTTCTGGTGGTGGTCATTCTTTTCAGAACACCAGAGAAGTTTGTTTCCCCAATTAGCAAGAGAAGTGGGGTTTCTTTTGATCTCCTGAATGAACCCAGGGCTAATCTGGCTGGTTGTCTACTCAACCTGGCTGGGCTAACAGGGCCCTGAGGAGTTGGGGGTCAGGAGTTGCTCTCACTATGGCCCCACCAGTGCCAGCCAGAGTAGGCGGTGGGATAGAGCGAGGGTGGGGTGGGGTGGGGGGCAGGCAGGCCTACGCACCTCATCACTGTGTTTTTCTGGTCCATCTGTTGGATCCCAGCCTTGGCAACCAACCCCACCCACTTAACAACAATTCATGGCATCTAATTGCTCTTTCCTTTCATTTTATTTAGTAACTTGGCTCAGCCCAGGAAACTCTGGCTTTCAACCCTTGAGTGTTTTGACTCAAGGACTGTAAACTGTCTGATTTCTTGGACAAACACAATCTTGAGGAATTTTTCTCTTTACACAATGGCTAGGCTCTGTGAATGTCATGGTTCCCCATTCAGACCTTGGACATTTTTTTCCCCTTTCCTACAGACGTCAGATTACTTAAAATAAATATTCCCTTTGGTTTTGGGGCTCCTTCCTTTGGATTACTCACCTTGATATCTGGATTTGAAGTCAGCTAGGAGTGCTATAAGGCTTATTGTCACTCTTGCACAGAACCAGGGCAAGAGAGGACTCCCAGTCCTATTTTAGGGACTCTGGTGTCAATGCAGCTTTGAAGATTTTACTCTTTTGCCATGAAGTGCATGGGACTGTATGACTTTCCTACTTGGAGTGGCTACTGATTGTTTCCTTGCTTCAATTCCCCACCCTCTGTGTTCCCACACAGCCATCAAAGTCACCTTCCTGAAGTAAACCTGGCCCTGTTTTCCCTCCCTCTGCTGGGAACCTCTGAAACTTAGTTCCAGGACTCAGTCAAACAAAATGAAGCCTTTGGCACATGGTTGGACCCTCTACTTCCTCAGTCTTCTTTCTCATCCTTTCTTCCATGCATCCCTGTCTGTGGCTGCCCCAACTTCCCAGGGCACCAACTTGTGGGTGCTCACTTAGCACTCCCTCTGCTGGAGCCCACAGTATGCTGTGTTGTAACCAGGTTCACCTCCCCCACTGACTTCCATCTTCCTCCACTAATCTGTTTGCAGAGCTTCCTCTACTCTTTGTGTTATTACCTGGTGTCCCCAGGGTTCCCACAAGGTCCTATACCCACGTCTAGCAGGTCTGCTCACTCCTGACTGCTGTTTAAAGGTGCAAACTACTATCCTTTCTCTAGCAACCCAAGCTTATTACAGCTGATTCTCCCAGGGATGAATTTCTTTGACAAGAAATGCACAATACATTTGAGGGTGGGACAGGGAATCACAGTGAGAAGGGTGTAAAATTCCAATTACCTTGCTTCTTTGGAATGCTTTACAATTGCAGGTGGTTTATTATGAAACTGCCATAGCCATCATCCTGAAGACCACCTGTTGCTGTGTCCTTTTCCATCTCCCAAAGGGAACATGCAGGCACAGCAAGTTTACCTTTCACAGTCAGCCCCTGGGCCAGTCCTCTCAGTTATGCTCCCCATACATGGGGCACCATAGAGTTGCTATGGGGTAATTCAACAAAGCAATGATTTGGAGTCATGAATTCTGGTGCATAAATTCTGCCATTGCTAACAGTGTGACCTTGAGACATTTAATTCAACTCACTAAGCCTCAGTCTACTCATGTGAAAATGAAAAGTGACATTTAATCACAGGGTTTTAAATGAGATATTTAGATAACAAACAAAACACCTGCTCTGTGCTTAGACATTGCAGTTTTTGATAATGTAAAACTTAACATGTAAAGCTTTTTTTTTTAATTTTTAGCATACTAGACATCATAGCTGGCCAAGAGGCTACAAAGATCTTATTATTAGTTACGCAAAAGGAAGAGGAGGAGGAGGCAGAGGAGAACCAAGAAGAAGGAGAAGAAAAAAAAGAAGAATTAAAAGTAGTTATCAGACTATTTTGGATGGAAATAGTAATGATCCCAGTAAGCCGGCTGCTATTTGAGTGGTTGGCAAAGTTAGCCACCACATAACGCAGTAAGAGCTGTAACAGAGGCCCCTGAAAGGAAAGATTCTCTGTGTGGAGGAAGGCCTCAGCCACTGAAATGTGAAGTGAGTTTTTAATGCATGAGTACAAATCCAATAAGGAGAAAAGGCAGCCTTCACAGAAGGCCTCATATGACATATGATGTCTTTGTAATCCTCAGCATAACTCACTGTGGGCCTCCCACCCTCTGGTGCCCTGGCCTTTCATCTAGATTTAGAATCTACTAGACTCAATCATTAGTGTATGATTATTAAGATGCTTACTGTGTATATGACCCTGGGAGGCACAGAGTTATAAGACTCAGGCTCTGCTCTTAAGAAGTTGAAGCCATGAAGGCATGAATACAGGTTGAACATTTGGGAATTTGGAATGTTGGGGGTTCAAAATATTTGCATATATATAATGAGCTATCTTGGGTATAGGACCCAAGTCTAAACATGAAACTCATTTATGTTTCATATGCATTTTATACACATAGCCTGAAGATATTTTAGACATGACTTTAAATAATTTTGTGTATGAAACAAAGTTTCATGGGGTGGAATTTTTCTCTTGAGGCATTATGTTGGTGCTCAAAATATTTTGGATTTTTTGGATTGGGGTGTTCAACTGGTAATAGATTTCTGCACTGACTCACTCACTCTATTAAATGCTTTGCTACATTTAGGGGGTAAGATGGGGGAAGACCAATGAGCCAACAAAGTGTCCACTGGTGAAAGTTGTTGTTATTCAGAACAAGAGAGCCTACAGGGTAAAGGATACAAGGGGAACCTGGTGGAGTGTGAGTGCTATTTTATGTGGTGTGGTCACACAGCAGGGGGGCATCCCTGGTGCAAAGTCAGACTCAAACCCACACCCCTCTTGCTGTGCATGGTCGTGGTGACCTCATTTCCATCACTGAAGTGGGACACAGGGCTAGTAGCTAGGTTCTATTTATGGAGACATTTGGACCAGCAATTAGAAGTTGGGCCTTGCCCGGAAAACCTAGTGTGGGTTGTTGCCCTACTGAACTGTGTGTGCACCTCAGTCCTGAGGAACCTGTAATGAGCTGCTATGTACTGAGAGAGCTTTCCTAGAAACGGAATAGGTAATAGGCTACAAAAAGCCAGCACCTAGCAACCTCTAGCTTGTAGCTCTCTGGTTCTCCATCACCTTCTTTCAGCACTGGGTTATTTGTCTCTTGCTGAAAAATTGTCACTGAATCTGGGCACCCTGAGAGTTCTTTAATGTCCGTTACTCTCTCTTCAGGTCTTAAAGTCAGCTTTGCTTTGGCATCTCCCCACCCCTCATGCCTAAGTACATGTTCCAGCTGATTGTAGGTTTCTTGTTTGAGGAGTTGTCCTATCTCACCAGCTGTGCCCCAGTTATGCTGAAGTCAAAAGAGGACTGTTTTGTCAAAGCCGCCTAGTGCCCAGAAAGTGTCTCAGCTTCTACCTACCTCTTTTCTTCAAAAACAGGAAGTCACACAAGGCCTGTGTAAACCAGCCCCAATATCCTGGGGCTTAGATAGTTGGGTTAAGAGGCTAGTGGCTGTAGCTCAGAGTATAGCATGTTACTTACAAGTTTGAGACCTTGGGTTCAATCCCCAAGTGTAGTGAGGGTTGGGGGGAGAAAAGAATAAAAAAGAAAGTTGGGTTAAAACTTCCAAGTTAGGTTCTTCTATGGCCTGGCCATTTTCTTTTTATTCTCTTTTAGGTGTCTAGATTCCTCCTTCTGCCCTGACCTTCACCCTTGGGTTCCAATTCAAGCTTCTTGGGTGAGACCTTCAGGAAATTACAATTGTGGGTTTGGAAACCTGCCCTGTCATGGATTTCACGAGCACATTCTACAGGTGTGCAGTTGACTATGGTGGTCGGAGCAAGTCTAAAATTCTTTGATTTTTTTTTTTTTGTTTTGTTTTCTTTTTCTGTGACATCACGTGTTCTACTGCCCCAGAGCCCGTGTGGTACAGTCATCTATTTCATTATCAAAAGCCAAAATATTATAAAAATACCAGTTTTATTTTTCTAGGAGGGATGCTTTTGGCTTCACCCTAATCTGGTTTTATCATTCTAGGATAGATCAAGACATACCCAAGGACTCAGGTGATGGTGATCAGATCAGGAAGAGAGCCAGAGAACCATCACACATCTGATTGTGTTCCTGTCCACATATGAACACTCTTTGTAGGACTCAGACTGGGCCCAAGCTGAGTGTTCGTGCCTAACCCTGGTAGCTAACTGCCATAGCTCTTCCTTCCCTTGTCTGCTATCTAGGCTACATTCTCTTTCCCTTCCCTCTTCTATTCTCTAGCCACTCTGATCTCTCTCCCTCTTCTGAACCTAAATGCATTTCAATATAAATAAGAGGACTTTCTTTGAACAAATGTGTTCCCTTTCTCCATCATTGGTGAACTATCCCTACTACTCTCCATCCCCATTTTATCATCTGCTGAAAAATGCTAGAATATGGAAAATAATCCAAAGAAGAAAGAGGAATTTAAGGCAAGACCCAACAAATAGGATGTTGTGAAAGGGATTCACACTAGTTTATCTTTCTGGTTGCCATTTTGGTGTTATACTTCCTCTTCATCAGGTTTCTTGCAGAGGTATCTTGGAGACCTAACTTTCCTCTCCACCTCCTCTGTCCTAAGACCATCCCTAGGCCTCTCAGTTTGTGCTTTCTTAGAGAAACACATGTGGCATTTCCTTGAGGCTGTCTCTGGTCAGATTCCTCCAGGCTCCACAGGACTTTGTGGCCTAAAGGAAGGATGATGGTTCCATTCTATACTCCCTCTGTGAGAGGAGTTAAAGTACACAGCTTTGTCTGGGGACATTTGCTGGAGTCATGTTTTGAGAGACAAATCACATAGGATGCAACACGAACTGACCACCAAGCTGTGAGATGCATAGGTTCTCAGGCTCAGAGACCCTATGGGAAATTGCCTATAGGGCCCCACAGCCTGGGAAAGTGGCCTAGAGGTTTTATAGAGTGACTAATATCCTAGAGGGATCAGTCAGGTCCCAGGGCTTGCAACAGGGTCAGCTGACCAGCCCCTCTCTGAGCAGCACCCCTGGGATTGTTCATGTCCATCTGGAAGAAACTAGTCTCTGAGTCTGATGCAGGACCTTTCTCTCTTTCCAACCTCTCACTACAGCCATGTGATTTACACATCATTTTATATTTTCTGTTGGAAACCCCAAAGCATCTAAAAAGCAAATTTTGATACTCTAGCTGTAGTTGAAGGTATAGGGAAAGGGGGAGTTGCTGCAGAGAAAAAAGGGGAGGGAGAAGAAGGGAAGGAGGGAGAGACAAAGAGGAGGGAGGAAGGGGAAGAGAGGGGAGCAGGGAGGGGGAAGAGAAGGGAGAAGCAGGGAGGGGAGGAAGGGAGATACCTAAGAAGATAGGTCTTCAAGTGTCACAGACACAAAATTTCTTTCTCCCCATTTGGGCTCATTGGGAGCAGAGGTTGATTCATGTCTAGATGTGTAACAAGTTGTTTCTGACCTGGGGTCTTCTTCCCATTGTCTAATGGGGCCAGATGTGGGAACCTGCTTGGTTATTGTTGTCCATAGAGTGAAGGATCTCTAAATCCTGAGAACTTTGAACTTCAAAAACACTGAATTTTACACTGTCATGCTGGTGTCCTGGCCACATGGACATACCCCAAAAGATTCAGTCATTCTTCTGAATTGAGGATAGGTAAAGGTTGGAGCTGAAGGATTAAGTGGAAATGAGTGAAATTTGGATGAAACCAAAAGAATTTTAAATCCTGACTTATTGACCATGTGGCTTTATTAACCATTTGAAATTTCGTTTCTCCTTTTGGAAATATCAGTATCTCTGAGGGTGTTGTACATTGAATTGCATGTGCTAAGTATTCCATGAAGAGAGCCCTTATTAATTTCTAGTGTAATTGTCTTATTTTACCCAGATGTAACTAGAATCTATATAGGAGACTGCTATAGAGGAGGAATTCAGAAAATACTCCTTGCACAGACTAAAGTGATTTGTTCAAGGTGACAAACCTGGGACCCAGGTCTCTGGACTCCAATTCAGGGCTCTTTAGAATGGATTTCATCTTATTCCTTCTCTGCCCAAGCTTCCTGTCTATTCTCAATCACAGGAAAAGCAGAGGCCCTATCCCTTTTTCCCAAAACTGATTCTGCTGAGGCTGTGATGTGGATACAAGTGAGTTTAGCTCACTTTGCTTCCCCGGGACCAGCTGGAGCAGCTGGCTTCTCTGACTAAAGCCCTGGGTTGTAGCAGCTGGAGGCTGAGGAGGGAGGAGAAAAGTCCATCCAGGAGGGGAATTGGCAGATAAAGTTCTTTCCCTGCAGGCCTGGCTGGAGGTTGATAAGCCATCTTTAGAGATGTCCAGGGAGCTGTCTGCCCCTGCTTCCTTGCAAAATCATGACTCAGGAATATTGTTCACATCCTCAGGACAGCACAGGAGCTAAAAATAAAATTTGAAATGCAGTCCAAAGAGACCCTCGTGAGGGGGCGAGGACAGGGAGGAGGGAAGCTTGGAAGAGTTGAAAGCCAGGAGCCTGAAGATGGAGGGATGCTTCCGGGAAAGAAAGAGAGGAAGAGGAAAGGGGAGTGCCCATTGGACAAGAAACACACAAAAGGAGAGGGAGAAATGGAGTTAGAGGCTGAGACAGGAGAAAGACATTCAAGAAAGAGTCCTGGGGAGAAGGCCAGGTTTTGCAAACATAAAATTAACATTTAAGTGACAAAACTCTCAGGTAGGATGCTTTGCTGAAGGTCTCAGGCTGCTCTTCTCCAGTCCCTAACTGAGTGTCCCCACACTTAGCCCTGTACTCTGTCTTCCTCAGAGATGCATAGATGTCTTTAGTTATCAGTTCTGGGCTGTGACCTCAGATCTTCTACTGAGTCAGCTCTGTGGGTTATGGTTAATTAAATTTCTTCAATTTCCAGAAACAGTGTTCTTTCTTTTCATTTCCTTTCCTTTTCTTTCTTTCTTTCTTTCTTTCTTTCTTTTTTTCTTTCTTTCTCTTTTCTTTCTCTCTTTCCTCTTTCCATCCCTCCCTCCCTTCTTTCCTCCTCCTTCCCTCCCTCCCTTCTTTCCTTCCTTCCTTCCTTCCTTCCTTCCTTCCTTCCTTCCTTCCTTCCTTCCTTCCTTCCTTCCTTCCTTCCTTCCTTCCTTCCTTCCTTCCTTCTCTTTCTTTATGGCAGTACTGGAGTTTAAACTCAGGGTCTTGTTTGCTAGGCAGGTGCTCCACCACTTGAGTCACATCCCCAGCCCAGTAATTTTCCAAAGTTGAAGAGTTGAGGGTGAATGTTAGAGCTTATGACATCCCTTGTTTTAAACCAGTGCATCTTGCTCTTAATTCATTTTATGCCTTAGGTTTCCACCTAAGATTTTATTTTCCTGATTAATAAAAGTTTGGTGGTCATTGAATTGTAAGACAAAGGTGTCTTTGGTCAATTTATATGATCCCAAGATACATGTGCCTTCTCCCCAGTGCTGTGACCTTCCCTCACCCCCTCAGAGGCAGGGACATGATCTCCACATATACAGTTACCCTTTTTTGCTTGGGGAAATGCCTCTTAGGAACTTTCTCTTCTCACCTGCTGGAGACCCCCTGGGTTCCCTTCAGTTTGGGCCTCAGCTTCACTGATATCTGGTCAGCCAGTCTCTGCTGCTTCCTCAAGGCCTGGGCCCCTTGTGGAAGCTTCTCTTTTACAAGCACTGTGTGCTGCCCACCTTTGGGGCTGGGAGTGCTCCTCTCCTGTCCTCTCCCAGATGTCCTCTGGCCTCAATTCTGTCTGTGTGGCCCAGCACCTGCAGGACTGGACCAGCCATGCAGACCTCCCTAGAATGCAGACCTTCATTGGCACACTTCTTCTTACGCCATCTAGGAAGGCCCTACTGTTTAAAGCTACTCCAGTTTGGCCCATCCTTTGGTTTCCCTTGAGTCTTTGAACCCTGTACTGGGGACTCTTGGCCTCTGGCTCTGTACTGCTCCCCTCCCTTCACTTCCCCTAAGGCACAGTGGACTTCCTAGGCCCAACTCACCTTGTTCCTGAGCCACAAATCTCAGGTGGGTGACTGCGTATGTGTGTTCTTAGCTTCCAGGGTAGTGACTCCATTTACACGAGGGTATTAGTGTCCCCAGCCTTTCTGTTTCCCAGCTTCAGAAGAGCACCTAAGCATGTTAGTATTCACTTCAGTCTAGTCATCCTGGCCTCTTTGTTCTTCAGACATGCCAGGCTTCTTCCAACCAGAGCCTTTACAGTAATATTCCTCTCTATCAGCTCTGATAGAGTTACTCACCTTTCAGCCTCACCCTAAAGTCACTTCATAGGGGACAGCCTCCTGACTGACCAGGCTGCATCAAGTACCCCTCTTATCATGCTCTCAAAGCATTCTATGCCTTTTTTTCATAGCACTTACCATAACTACAGTCGTATGGTTAGTTCCTTAACACATGGTCCTCAGTGCAGACTCAGTGTGGACCATTAGGACAGGGGCCTAGTTCTTCTGCCCTATCTCTAGTTCTGAGTACCAGAGTCTGGCTTGCAGTGGGATACAGATTTGTTGACAAACTACAGCAGAAATATTTTGGATTTGATGTGGAACTTAGAGACTAGTTGGTACTGGATTTTGTCTTCCAAACCCACTGCTGGAGTATTGACTTCAGTCCTCACCCTCACTAGTAGTGGAACTTAAACTCAGGGCCTTGCCCTATGACTAGAGCCACACCTCCAGTCCTTTGGCTATTTTAGTTTATTTTCCAGATAGAATCTCTTGTGCTATCTTTGAACTGGTCCCACTTTGAACTATGATCCTCCTACCTCTGCCTCCTAAGTAGCTGGGATTATAGGTGTGTGCCTATGCCTACCCTTTGTCTTCATTTTTTGACTGCAGTCTTTTTACTTTGTTTTGAGCCAATGGTCAGCTTGGAAAAGATATCCTTGTCCCCAGTGCATTTTCTCTTATTCCTTGCAATAAAAAAAGTGGTATCCAGGTAAAATTCTCACCTCTTCCAATATCCATGGCAGAACCCCTTCTCCCTCAGAATGCTCACCTCCCACCTCTCTCTGGCACAGATTGAAGGCAGCAGAAGAACACAAAGACAATAGCTCTGCAAGCCTGTGTGTCTTATCTCGGGGCCAGCTTGAGAGCATGTGGGGATGGACTTGGAGGTGGAACTGGAAATCAGGAGAGGAGAGAAGCAGTCCCCCATGGGAGTGCAGAGCCCAGGGCAGGGAGGCTCCCTGGGAGACCAGCACAGATCAGTCATCTTAGGCAACTTGCATCTGTGCATCCATCCTACAGTGTGCCTGGATTCCACCAGGGGCAGGAGAGAAACCTACTTCCTCTTCCACAGAGCTCATGATCTAGTGGGGGACTCAGACTCCAAAGAGGTCCACCAACTGTGGATTACAAATGGATTGTGTAGTCACAAAAGGGGAAATCAAGGTCCTGGGCTAGAGAGCCATTCAGTCCCTGCTCTGGACCAGGACGGTGAGGACAGGAATATGGTTAGGACTAAGTTCATCTTCCTTCCCACCTGTGTCTGGCTGATGGCTCTGCTTCTAGCATCTCTTCTTTACTCATCTCTGGCACATTCTCATTTCCTTCTATCCTGATTTTCTATAGTCCATGTTCTCTCCCTTCTGGTCCTTGTCTACCTTTGGTTTCTATTTGCTACAACCTTTGAATGCCTAGAAACCTGCTTTTTCTTTTATTCTTGACTTCTTCCAACGAAAGTCCTAGAGGTTCAGGTTCTATCTAGGTTACTTCCAAAATCACCAGAACTGGCAGACTTAGAGGGTTGGAAGAGAACTTACAAGTAAGCATTCTGTTCCTCCATCTTTGGTTCTCTACCCCCACCCCTCACTCTTCCACCTCACTCCATGCTTTTCTCTCTGCTGTGTCTTTCCTTACCCCTGATGCTCCTTCCTCTCTGCCCTGTGGGATGATGAGTGGTCTGAGAAAAGGAAGAAGAGCCCCTCTCCTGCGGTAGTCCAACCAGGTATGTGGAAAGACTTTGTTTCAATTCTCACCTTTCTGATAAGGGCCAAGTTGCTTTGCCACAAGCCCTATGACTGTCACTTCACCCTTCCCCACTTTTGTCCTGGACTTTTTTGTTCTGAGTCATGGGGGAAGGAAGTAGGCATTTTACTTTTCCCTTTCTGGAGAAAGAATGCCAAGTAGAGAGAAGTTTGGAACCTTTAGGCGGTTGCTGGTATATAGTACATAATTGTTTTCTGTATCCCCCCTCCCTCTCTCTTTTGATGTAACACACTTCAGAAGGAGGAAAATTGTATCTAATGTCTGAGTAGTCTTTCTCTTCAGACATCAAGGAAGCTTAGCTCAGTGGCCACCTGTGTTAGGAAGTACAAGAATGCTCTGGAAATGGGGTGGGGGGTGAGGGGCTGGATGCAATCAGAGTATGGTCATTTATTAGCTGTGCAGTCTTGGGAAAGTTCCTTCACAATTCTGAGACTCAAATTCTCATTCATCAAATGGAGACAAAGTAATAATCACTTCTAGGATTTCTCTTGTATGAGGATTGAATCTATTATAATACCAAAAGCAGCCAGCATGGTTCCCGACTCACATTCTCATTTCAGTGGTCAAGCGTGGTCTAAGCCCTTCACATTCAGTTCTGCAAACTGTACCAGCATGGACACTGTGTCTGGGGGTGCAGAGAAACAGCAGCCAGGGCTGGGTAGATCCTTTTACAGACATGGTCCCTTCCTGCCTTGGGGGCGGGGGAGGGGGGCTGTGCCTGGCTGGGGAGTGGGAGGACAGGCAAGCAGGCCTTCTCCCCAGGATCTGGGGTATACATTAAAGCTGCCATAGCTCAGGAACTGGGCCCGCTGTGCTGAACATCTGGATGCTTTTAGATCTCTGTCTGACCCTTCTGCTTGTCTTGTAGGATCACTTATCAGCACAGGCAGACCAGGCCTTTACCTTCCTCTCTGGGGCCCAGCCCCCTGCCTTCCTATCCATAAACACTGGTGAGCTGGGGACAGTGCATCTGCTCCAGGACCTGCAGACAAGGCTTCCCCACAGGCTCTTTCCTTCCTTACCACCCTCGTCACTATAGATGCTGCTGTCATTCAGGGCCTGCTGTCTGGACTCCCTGCAGGGTTCCCTTCCACTTACTGAGGCTAGACCAAAAGTGGGTGTCCCTTACATTGATGTCTTTGTGAACCCATAGGTGGGGGCTGGTTGGCATTCCTCAAGACAGTGCCCCAGACTTTGTTCTGTCCCATGGGGTGATTCCAGGCAGTGATTTCAGGCTGGGGATGAGGAAGTCATCACCAACAGCAGGAAATGTTTTAGGAGATGGGACCTCTGGTCTCCCTTCAGATGACCCTAAATAAGGAAGTGAATGCACAGTCCTTATCTTATTTTTCCACTCTGGCCGTGCATGGCACTTCAGCCACTGATCCTCTCTATGCTCTTCAATGAGTCTTGGGTAGCCACTCTTGTTTGGAACTCCTCCTACTTCACTGTCCTCTGCTTGGTCCCTTCCATTTGTTCCCTTGTTTCTTGTCTCCTTTCCAACCCCTTCCCTTTGGAGCATCATTGGCTCTCTAGTCTTTTTTATTTACTTCTGCTTGGAGGGCTCAGCCAGACTCATGGCTTCAGATGGTATCTCTGAGCTGGTAACCCTACACTTGTGACCCCAGCCAAAGCTCCCTTCTGACTCCAAACACACACGGGACTCACAAGACAGACTCTGCAGGATTCAGGCAGCCATAACCGCAGCCTGGACCATGCCACACTGTCCCTCTCCAGTTTTCCCCCTCCGAGATCTCTCTCCCACATTTCCAGCTTTTGAGGCTGAAATGTGGAATCCAGCTTGATTTCTTTGTTCTTGCAACCCTGTACCAATATGTTAACAAACCTTGTTGACTCTACTTTTAACCTTAATCCAGTACCCACCTGCTTCTTGTACCCTTTGTTGACACCCTCCTGGCTAAGCCACTTGTTAGTCTCACTTAGACTTCTGCAATGTCTTCTTCCTGTCCTTTCACAGAAGAAGCCAAGGTGAGCAGATCTTGGCTCTTTTCTTCCCTCACTCTTCAAGTCTTTCATCAAATATCTGCTCCTCAACACAGCCTGCCCCAACCATCCTGACTGAAGGGACAACATGCTCACTCAGCCTCCTCCTTCTCCCATCTCACCCACTTGTCACTCCACTTTCTTTTTCCCATTGTACCTGCATTATCTCTTATGCTGTTTGTTCACCTCACCAGGCCTCAAGCCCCAATACAGCTTTGAGTCCCAGAGCCTGGTGACGCATGACAGGTGCTCTGTAATAGACCAGCACTGCTGCTTTTGACAGGTGTCCCCTTCTCATTCTCAGACTGTAGTCTAAAGGCCACTTCTTCAGGGATCACCCCAGGTAGAGAAGGAGCCTCTGCCCTCCCTGTGCTCTTTCTTGGGGCCCTCCTCCAGAGATTGTCACAACCTGTAAGTGCACGTTTTCATGTACTTATCATCTGGATCCCTCTGGCTGCAACCCATCTGTTGTGTTTGTTTTATTCTCTGTGGTCTTCCTAATACATGGCACAGACCTGCAGGAATAGGTGCTAAGAAAATATTGGCTGAATAAATAGGAGCAGCTTGTGTTGTATTGTCTTATTTGATGTTCATAGCCATCCTGTGAAATAAATTTTATTAAAATACCTACTTTTTTTTTAATTGAAGGAATTTGAGACTCAGAGAGATCAAGTAATTTGTCTGTAGAGTCAGAGATAGATAGGGAAGCCAGCCTGGAGCCTAGATGTGTCTGACTGAGTGTGAGTGGGAGTATGGGCATGTGTGAGGTTCTGTTCTGCCTGCCCTCTCTGGCTGTCTGTGGATTCTTCTTCTTGTCACCCCTAGATTGCAGGTCAGTCAGATTAAATGCTGCTACAGCAGACTCCTTTATGACTGGAACCTTCCACTGGAGGACTCAATGTCCTGTACTGCAGTGTCCCAGCCCTACCAAATCTGTGACTTCCAAGGGAACAAATATCCTGTGCCTTTGTACAGAGAATGTGACCTTGAGTGACTTTGACTATTGCATAGCATGTGCAATCACTTGAATCACCTCCACTGTGAAATTCATTCTCTTCAGACCCTACTGCCTGCTGCCCTTTCCTGGTTCAGTCATACTGTGGGTCCTGTATCCTCCCTTTTCTCCCTAACAGCAGGTGTTCTAGCCACACTTAAGTCCAAGTGCTGCACAACACAAACTTGCAGAAAAGAGACTGGAGGAGATCAGCCCCAGGCCAGAGCCTCTACCAGTCCCAGTTACGCTGCTTTTCCAGCTGCAGAGCCCATGGCAGCAATGGCACTTTCCAGAAAGGCTCAGCGGCTTCCCAGGAATTCAGAGATGGCTCCAGGCTGCCTCCTGCAAATAGCAGCCACTGCCTGCTTGCTGGAAGACCTAGCACAGAGGCAACAGCAGGGCTGTGGGTTCCACAGACACCTGGGTTTAGCCATTGCAGCAAACCCAGAATCTTTTGTCTTTTGCCCAACTTGCTGGTAATGCATAGCCTGACATTTGAAAACTGGGGGCTGATCTTTGTTCTCCCCCAGCAGGCAGAAAGAGAGTCGAATGGCAAAAGAAATAGAATCATTTTGAAAATTGTTATCTGGAAGCTTTTCCTCCCAGTTTTGATACTGGACGCAACTCTTTTGGGCCTTCTGACTTTATGTTCCATGCTTCTAACAGCAGAGCTTTTGTTTCAGTAGCAGGACACAGGGGCAAGTCTAGGTCTGGGTGCCTGGTGGGGTGGCTGGGAATAACTGAGGGACAGTCCCCTGAATATGGCAGGGACTCAAGCTGTGTGAGCACCAATGGAGTTACTCAGTACTGCATCCCAGCTTGGCACACACATGCACACACGCGCACACACACGTGCACACACACACACGCCTAATTTGCAACAGGCAATCCCAGAAGCAGCCCATTCAATGCTGCTTGCTATTCTATCAGATAAGTATAGACCCAAAAATAGACCCAGTGCTTTGCTTCAGAAAGTGACAAGTGTGCAGAAATGATCTCACAAACAAGCTAAAGTGTTGGCTGGCTCTGTGCCATTTGCTCTGCTCAGATGGTGCGGGCGTCTCAGGGCTGTGCATTCTCAGGCAGGTCTGCATCATCACCTCTTCTGCAGCCACAGTGTCACAGGAGGACTTCAAACTGTGGGGGGTGATGTTCACCCGAAATGGCTATTGGTTTCGTCATTTGGGCAAACTATTAATCTGTTTTTTTTTAATTAAGTTTTTCTCAGTTTGTATTGTACTGCAATACAAACTGGCATTTTTCGGAGAGGGAGAGAGAGAGAGAGAGAGAGAGAGAGAGAGAGAGAGAGAGAGAAGGATAGGCAGATAAGAGGAGAGGGGAGGGGACAAAGGAGGGAAAGAGGTGAAGGGGAGGGAATGATAAAAGAAGGAGGGAGGAAGGGAGGAAGAAAAGGAAGAAAGAAAATGAGCTGGCTTCTCTCCTAGTGTGGCCATGGTTTGGTGAATTTCATGGCAAGCTCACAATGATAAGAAAACACCTGCTCCTACTTTTAATTGTCATCCTGTTCTCACAGTTACAGACCTGGCACCACCCACTGTGCCCAGTCTACATTGCTTCATGATCCAATCACAAATTAAGATGAACCTGACCTGAAACATGGAAACCAGTTTCTACTAAACACTGTGAGGACTGCTCTATCCCAACTAAAGAAAGCACCCAGAAACATCGAGGGCTAAATCTAGGGAAAGCTACAGCTGCTCAAGTTACCCCTGTCAGCCATCCACCACTGATTTCTCCATCTTCACCAGCCTGTGCTTCCATGCAGGCCCCAGGGTCCATCTCCATTCTGAGCTGGTCCTGACAGTGGCACCTAGCATGTGGTGACATTGGCCCATTTGCGCATTTTAATACAGCATTAAGTCTTGAGGCCAAAAGCAGAAACCAAGAGACCAGGAGACACCCATACCCATAAACTCTTTGCTCTGTAATCTGAGTTAGACAACCCCTCACTTGTTCCACTGACTTCTAATTCACAGCCCAAGGAGGTTGCCTTGAATTTTTGGCCTAATCTTCAATGTTCTATTGCATAGACTGAAGTCTTAGCCTAGAGGGGGAAAGCATTCAAGGCCTTCTTTCCCTTTAGGGGGCTGGATCTAGCTCCATCTGCCCCTCTACTCAGTCCCTATCTTGCACAGCTGGACAAATGTCTCAAGCTCCAGCATGGCTGTCCATGCTAAGACTGGGCTCTGCCCCAGAATGGTCCCCCAGCTGACCTCTAGCACTGAGCCATACTTGGTGTGCTTGGGCTATGCTGCTGACCAGAGCCAGACCCTGGTCTTTGATCTGGCAAGGTCCCACTTCACTTCTCACTAGGCCCTGGCTCCTCTTCCTCCTCCCATCTGCCTGGGACACATAAACCAGCAGTTTTTGCACAAATGCTTGTTCACAGTACAGTAGCCTGCAAAGACAGGCAGGGTCAGAGAGAGAAAATGCCTCACCATGGACATATATCTAGTTGTATGCAAAATCTGGACAGAACCTTCTAGGACTTTGAACACTACATCTGTAAGTCTTTCTCCTGAACTAACACAGGTTGCTGTGACTTCCTGTTCTGTGCCACGTGAACAAAAAGGAGCTCGGGGCATGGCACAGCCATAACTTAGAACCAAACACAGTCACACAGCAGATGCCAACAACCCCCACACTTGGCTCCATATGTGTAGACAAGACATTTGCCCGTCTCTGGTGCCTGCTAGCCCTGAGCTGTACAACCACAGGGCCCCACACTGCAGGTGGTAATTTGCATGGGGTGGTGTAGCCTCTCCCAGGAGGTTTGGCCTATCAGAGTTTCTTTTTTGTACTTGGGAGTTAAACAGTGTATTTTAAAAGACAGAAAAACAAGACACTAGTAGCTCTCTGCTTGGACTTGGACCTTAAGGTGTTTCAAAGCCTCCCATGGCTATTTCTGGTCCCATTGTCGTCTGGGTCTGAGAGGAAGGCCTCATGGCAATTCTTTGCTTGAAAGACAGAAACAGAACATTGTTTCTGCCGGCTTTGATTTAATGGCCAAAAACAGTTATAGGAAACTGTTGAGCAGATGTTCTATGAAACTCAGAAAAGATTGGGTCTTTGAGAAAAGTTATTTTTAGATAAATGCTTCCTACCATCGGAGTTTGGTGCTCACAAAAGGGACAAAAAAGGAGGGGGAGAGAGAAAGGAGAGAGAGAGAGAAAGAGAGAGAGAGGAGAGAAAGAGTTGGAGGGAACTGTGAATATTTCAGCACTTGCATTTTACCATTTTATTTTTCCATCCATATTCAGGATGAATTAACTGTCCCAGGGAACCTATGGAGGCCAGTTACAGATATGGGTCAGGGGGGAGGAGTTTATCTTAGCGTTTCTATTCTAAAGCAAGGGTTTTCTGGGTGCTAGAAAATCTCCATTCTCTGTCTTTCTCTACCTTCTGCTCCAGGGACAGGCTAGCTTTCCTTGACTACTTCACATTCTTGCCTCTCCTTGAATCTTATCCCTGCTTTTCCTTCCCTTTACCTCTTTTACCATTTCCCTCTAAGCCTTCATTTCAAAGTCAACCAGGTATTTCCTCCTCCAGGTAGAAAGCTTTCCCTAAATGTGCTGGGACAAACTGGTGTTCCTC
The DNA here is from genome assembly GCF_047511655.1 of Castor canadensis. Taxonomy (NCBI): domain Eukaryota; kingdom Metazoa; phylum Chordata; class Mammalia; order Rodentia; family Castoridae; genus Castor; species Castor canadensis. The sequence continues at coordinate 168,583,367 of NC_133387.1, forward strand.
TTCCATCATACTGAGAACATGACAGTGACCGCCCTGCTTTCTGTGTTTGCCCTGTTTCTGTATTGCAGTCAGGCTGGAAGCTCTCTGCGGTTACAGTCTGTCTTAATTATCATTCTGCTCTCACTGCTTAGCACTGGTTAATGCAATAACAGACATAGACTAGATGTTTATTTAGTGAACAGATGGATGGAAGCTAGGGGATTTTATGCAGTTGATAAAGGAACAGAAATTAATCATTTTTGTTTTTTTGCTGTTCAAATCTGTTACAACTGTAAGACAATAAAGTAGTGACTATACTGTGAGTTGGTTGTTACTATTTCCAGGAAACAATCTTAGTGACAATTAGTTAAAGAGCTGGCTTGTGAAAGCATTAAGATTAATTCCAAGTCTTGTTTTCTTCACTTTTCAGGGAGAATAATTTTCTCAGGGGCAAAACTTCAAGACAGTTTTGGGTGTTTGACCCCAAGAAAGAATCTCTGATGAGGGACAGAGCACAGAGAAGGAAAGTGGGAAAACCTCAGAGTGTCGCCCTTTACTGCTATTTCTGGGGCCACATCCAGCTGGAACAAGAGGACAATGAAGCTGTACCAGGTGAAGACCCACAGATAACCTTCCATCTTCTCAATCATACTGAAGCCTCTGACCAATGTCACAAAGTCATGTGAACAGAGCAAAGGCCAACACATCCAACTTTCTGGAAAGTCTTTGACCCAGCCTAGGAAGAGTGAGGCTCTCTCTTTATTAATGCCTCCTTCACCATGGTGTCCTGGCTTCTGAAGCCCTCGTAGAGCACTTTGTAGAGAGTGCTTTTAGGTAAGTTCCAATATCTGGAAAAAGAATCATCAATGGCTCTTACTCTGCTCTGGGCAGAAGTCTCAGAGTTTCCTGGAAGCTGAACCCAGGCAGAACTTTCTTTTATGTTTCATGGCCTTTAGTGAATGTTTCCACCTCCTTTATTTTCTTTGCTATGTTTTTTAAAACACTATGTCATAATTACTGTGCTAAGTGCACTAGAAAATGTTCACACTTATCTTTGTTGAAGAATCTTATTTAAAGCACATAATATAAAAATGTTTCCTGATTGTTAAGGAACATGGAAGCTGAGCATGGTGATTCGTGCTTGGGAACTAGAGACAAATCACAAATTTGAAGCCAGCCTGGGGAAAGTTAGTGAGAAGAGACCCTCATCTCAGAAACAAAATTCAAAAACAAAAGGGCATGATTCAAGAGGTAGCACTCTTGTGTAGCATATGTGAGACCCTGGGTTCAATCCTCACTTCTGCAAAAAAAAAAAAAAAAAGGTATTGTTTTGTTTTCTTATGTTCTCAGGAATCCCAAACGCTGAGTTCTGTTCTCACCTCTGTTTTACAGATGAGGAAACTGGGTTGGTTAGAGAGGTTAGGTAACCTACTCCAAGTCACGCATCAGCAGGTGAGTGGAATATCTGAAATTAAGCTGAGGTTTGACCAATGCCAGAGACCTACTTCTTCACCATCTATTGCAGTTTCCAGGGGTTTTTTTTTTTGTTGTTGTTGATTGATTTGTTTGTTTTGTTTTTGTTTTTATGGTGCTGGGGATAGGACCTAGGGCCTTATACATGCTAGGCAAGTGTTTTACCACTGAGCTGCACCCCCAGTGGTTTTGACTGAGGTCTCTATGAGGATTTTTTGGTCTCTTTCTCTCTGTGTTTCTATCTTTTTTAAACATTCAATATTTTTATTAAGCATCTACCAGCATCAAAGTAGGCATATCGCTACTCCTGCTAAAAATGTGGACAAATCTATGAAACATAGACAGCAGTGCATAAATAAATAAATCTAAAGCAAGGTAAAGCTCTCTTAATTGAACCTTTCTGTTCTAGCCTTTGCATACCCTCTTAGATGAATTTTCTCCCCAAATTCTCTGCTCCTTTCCAGGACTCTTTGTTAGAATTCTTATTCTGACCATTAACATCTGTAGGCAAAGATGGAGACATCATTTCTGCTTAGCCAAAAGGGGCCTTAGAGTAGAGGAGATGCTGGCAGATAAAAAATGTCAATGGCTCTAAGTGGTGCTTTTCTAGAAATACGAACAATAGCAATATAGTCTTTATCTGTGGTTTCACTTTCCACAGTTTCAGTTACCCACAGTCAACCACAGTCCAAAAATATTAAGTGGAAAATTCCAGAAACAAAAATTTCATAAGTTTTAAATAATTTTTATACAGCATATAGTTATAATTGTTCTATTTTATTAGAAGTTACTATTATTAATCTCTTACTGTGCCTAACTTATAAATGAAATCTTACTGTAAGGATGTAGATACAGGAAAAGACATACATAAGTTTTAGTACTATCTGTGATAAGGCATCTGATGATGGTCTTAGAATGTATCTCCCATGGATAAGGAGAGAACTACTGTATTAAAAAGAGCTAGCAACGTACTTTTTCCAGTGCAGGTAGCTTTTTCCTATAGCAACAACCAAGCTACTTTGTTTTCTTCATTCCCCATTTGCTCTATTTGAGCCATCAGTATAGTCAGACATCAGCAATATTTTGAGCACTTCTGTATGAGTCAGGTTTGGCCAGGTTATGATGCAGTCATGAGTGCCAAACCTCATTGTCTTGAAGCAACACTCTCTACTATATGAGGACTGTGGATTGGCAGGGGGCTTTGTTCCATGGAGTCAGGATGATAAGCTGCTGTCACTGCACCTGTGCCAGAGGGAAAAATGAATGACTGAAATTCTTAGTGGTCTTAGATAGCTTTCGCCAAAAGTGACTGCTTTCGTATCATCAGTGAAAGCAAGTCGTATGGACACTCCCAATATCAGCTCAGGAAAATGACATCCAACTGCATGCCCAGATTGAGAAAAACCTGGTTATTTGGTGAACAGGCTTCCATTGCACCTCCCATTGGGTTACATATTACAGAACAAGCAAATGTGAGTGTGAATCTTGTCCACAAGGAGCCTTCTTCCCTTAGTTGGGAACTAGGATTCACCACACCTCAAATGACTCAAGAACATTGTTACTTGACTTAAAGGACTGTACCCTGCTGAGCCCTGTCGGAGGATCAGCAGGATTTCAGTGTTTATAAAGAAGGAGGAGCCAATGAGGAAAATCGGATCTGGAAAAATGCCCTGGACAGTGTGATGTTTAACTAGAAAGAACAATTACACATATACCCTTCAGAGATGAAAGGACCTCTGAGCTGATCGGATTTTGTTTTCTCATCTAACTCCTTACATGACTTCACTAAAAATTTACATCATCTTGTTATTTGGTCCTCTGATAAACTACAAGCTCTTTAAGAGCAGAATCTTACTTTATCTTTTATTTTCAGTTCTTATCAAATATCTGGAACAGAAAAGGGCTTATTACATGTTGTTTGGATGAGTTAATCCTGCTAAAATATCTTGAAACAGGTTCCATAGAAGGAAAAGTATACCCACCGCGTGAGACCACCCACGGAGACATTGACACCCCTGGCCTGGCACTCAGGACTCACCTTTGTGAGAGTCTCAGCATTCTTGCTCTTCCCCCACCAGACCAGTCCCACAGCACAGCTCTTATTTGCACATCTTCTTCTGGACATCTTTTTACCTGGCCATCCCAGGAAGGAAAGACCCTAGACTTCTAAAAGAGCAAATTTGCTTCCGTACTGAGATCAGGGTTAGAATAGCCCAAGCTCCTAAAAGATCTCTACTCTCTGGGGGTCCTCTAGCCCACCCCTTCTAATTCTTTTATGTACACTGAGGCACAGTGAGCTCAAGTGTCCCTCTTATGGCTCTGTAAAATCTACTGGGAGATCTGGGCTATAATCCAGGTGTTTTGACTCATATATCACTGCCTTTCTACACTGGATTAGTAGACACATATTGCTGTTTAGACTTGTTGATAAACTTTACAATGACCTTGTATTTACCTTTCTTTTATGTTTAAAGCAAGACAGAAACAACGAAAGGAAACCAAAATAAAGTGGTTTCTATGGCAAGATGAGAGCAATCCCACAGTCAACATAAACATGAGCTCTCATAGAAACCCCAGCTCATCACGAACACATAACCTCTGAGAATAACATCTGAGCCCACATGGGTGGAGCTTGAAATCCCAGGTGAAGCAGACCAGCTCTTCAGGCTGGCCTGAAGGTTAGCCTCTGGGGCTAAGGAGAAACTGTCATCATTTTGTGGCAAACAGGTGTGATTTGGCAGCAGCTCTTGTTCAACTCCCAGCTTCAGTTATGTTGATTATTATTATTACTGAGCTTCAGTTATGTTACTTGTAAAGTAGGCAGATTAAGAATCCTAACTCATATACTTATCCCACTCATCAAATATGGCAACAAGAATGAATATGCTTATTAGTCCCTGACTCATGGAAGTTAGCACCTAAGAGATTATTCTCTGTACTGAGCCTGGAAAAGACAAAAAGTGGAGTTATCCAAGGTCATGCTTCTTAGTTCAGCCATCCATTTAGGATTTTGATGGGAAAGAGATTAAAGAGAGAGTGGGAGGTTGGGGAGCACAAAGGATGCAATGAAGGTCTGTTGAAGCCTATGGAGGCTGAGAAAGGAAAGCAACTATTCAGAAATAGAGGCAGGATTGAAATTATCTGGTGAATGCAGCAACAATATTGCCTCTCACTTCTCTCCTCTGAAAGCACTGTTTCTCCAGAAATAAAACGAGAGCAGAAAGGCAGTATAACACTGTCAAGAATATGGACTTAAGAGTCAGGCTAAGTTGAATTTGGATTCAGCTTTTCATTCATTTGTATATTACCTTGGGCAAATTATTTAACCTCTGGTAGCTTCATTTTTTTCCTATTAGCAAAATGGAAATAATGATGTAGGGTTGTTAAGTGAGGTAAGGCATATCAAATATTTAGCTAAGCACTTATTAGTGTTAGTTCTTTTCAGAATACTAAAAATGCTTCTTGGATTTGTGCCAAAACATAAATTCACTATTCAATGAGGCTCCATTGAATGGATCTGAGATCCTTGCACACTTTCTCCTTCACCCCCTCTCCAATAAACTTGGGCTCCTCAATCAGTCTTAATTAATTGGTCATTGTATTGAGCATTTTTGAAATACTGGCCTCAACTGAAGGCAAATTTTCCCAAGAGGAGCTCAATTTAAGAACTTCATAAACTGATATAGTTTTCTTTATTTTTATGGCTCTATGGAATGTGGAAGTGAGAATAGGTAATCCTTCCAAGGTCCTATTGGGGTTGTCACAGCTACAGACATAAGCTTCCTGACGGTCGATGACAATCTCTCACAGATTTATATGGAAATGCAAGCTTTTCTTCCACACGCCTCCACTACATTGTTGTAACTGGTATCATAATTAGCTGAGACCCTACTTCCTGTTGTTTAGAGACACATTTACTGTAACCTAGAATAAATAAGCCCCAAAGCAGTCCTTAGACCAGGAAGCACTTTTAGGGCCCATATCCTGCCCTGGCAGTGAGATAGGATCAGATGAGCTAATGGGTCTTTCCATCCTAACTGCTGTGACAGCTGCCATATTAATAATGGCAGGAGCATCTGAACAGCAAGCTGTCCAGTGAGAGAAAGATGGAAGGTCCAGTTGACTTGTTCAATTTTCATTTCCATCAGCACAGGAAAATGAGATATCAAGGTATCCATGTTTATTCTGTTCATGTGGAAATTAGAGTTAGAACAAGGGAAATTTGGACCTACTTGGTCTATAAGATGGAATAGAAAGGGTATATCACAAAAACCCAAACCAACATGTAACAGTAAAAATAACATAAAAACATAAACTACATGAACAATCCCCTGGGATTATATTTTGGAACCAGAGGAAAACTTGTAGTCTATCATCCCATTGAGTTTTTGGCAGGCTCCAGCGGGCGTGAGGATCTGAACGACTGTGGAATATCACCGAGTATTTATTTTTTTAAAAATGGATGGAGTCAGTGTTAGGAAGCCAAAAAGAGACCCAGTCCTCTAGCTCTGTGTGGGGCAGAATCAAACAGAGCTGGGCACATGACCCCAAGTCCTTACCTCCTCCTGAGCTCCCAGACCTTAACTTCCAGCCAAGTGGCATAATTCCCATTGTCTGGCCAAAGAATGACATCTGTCAGTAATGTGGTCTAGGGAGAAGACCGTAAAGCCAGAGGTCAATGAGTCAAATCAGGTCTTATCTGTGCAAATTGGCTATGATCCAAATCAAATCTGAGCTTCAATTTTATCATCTATTAAGTGGAGAAAATACAGCTTGCCCTACAAATTTACCTGAAGGACAAATGAGTTGAAAATGCAAGCGTTTTGACCTTAGAAATGAATCCACACATCTTCCTATATTCCCATCTCACAGTCTTGTCTCCAGTCAAACTCGTTTGCTTGCCAGGGCTGTAGAATTTTCTGGCTGCTTTCTCAAGCTACATTTTGGCTGCAGGGTGACTGAGAGGGACAGGTTTGGCACTCAGAGAGTGTATCTAGCCCATGCATGTGGGTGGCATAGAGAGAGCCAGGAGAATTATTACTGTCTTTGGCTCCCTTTCTCTGTTCCCAGGTCCCTTCATGGGACCATTTTCCTACGTCCTTTCCAGTTCTGGGGGAGTGTAGAGGCTCCGCACAGAGGTTACTCCTTTCATAAGTCAGACCACAGGGTATTCAGTTGTGTGGACACCTTTCTTACCCCTTCTGGCCTGCTGGGAGGAGAATGGGCCTGGGGTGGATCTTAGAACCATCTCTATAAAACTGATGCTGCAAATCAATGAGAAGCTTGAGCTCTGCCTTCCAGGCTGGGTTTGCCAAGAAACAAAGATCTGATTCATACTAACTCATTGACTGCCTTATTTGTAATTTCCCCCCTTAATATTATAAATGCAGGCAACCAGGAATGCAGGCTTCCCAAATGAGGATTTGTACAAATCATTTTTGTTTTCCATTTTCTGTATATTTCCTGTCCTCCCCCATCTCCAACCCGGTTCACCCCATGGAAAGGCCATCACTGTGGGGAGAGGAACTGGAGTGGTCTTTGTTTGGAAAAGGGAGAGCCCTGCATGTGTGCAACTGGGACAGAGAGGAGTTTTGCAGGATTCCTCCTCTTATCTTCCCTGAGCTTCATGCCAAAGAAGGTTGGGTACCTGGAGCCTGGCAACACATCTTTGTGTTACAGAGGATGAGGCTGGCCTCACAGATCTCTGCAAAGGAAGCTCCTCATCCTGACCCCACCCCACCTGTGTGTTTTCAAGGCTGTGAGCTGCGTGGGTGGCTGACAGCAAACTGTGCAGTAAGTCAGCAGTTTCCTGAGAACATGCAGAAATTTGATTCTGCAAAGGAGCACATTGGAGCCAATGGCTTCAAATCATATGGTCATTTGCACACTTGGCTTATTGATTTGCACACCATAAATGCATAAGAGTTGTGCAGCCTGTTTCCATAAGTACTGAGTGATACAGGCTGAAGATGACCATAGGCACAATTTCCTATAGGTTAGCATTGGACTGTATCATGTCCTTGGGATGCTGAGTAAAGGAGTAGAACCTTACAGGCAAGACTTCTGCTGAAGGATGGAAAGATTAAGATATAGATATTTACTAGAAAATTTTCTGAAATTAGTTTCTTTTGATTCCAAATGTTATAGTTTTTTCACGGTTTCTTATAGACTTCCTAAGGTACACCAGGAAAAGTAAGGTAAATTTTCACTTTGGGAATTTTAGCTGTCTGATTTATCTCATCCTGACATGACACATGTCATATAGAAAAGGTTATGTGCCAGCACTTTCTTTTTTTTTTTTGTAATTAATCTTTTTTTTTCATTTTTCTTTTATTATTCATATGTGCATACAAGGCTTGGTTCATTTCTCCCCCCTGCCCCCACCCCCTCCCTTACCACCCACTCCGCCCCCTCCCTCTCCCCCCCCCAATACCCAGCAGAAACTATTTTGCCCTTATTTCTAATTTTGTTGTAGAGAGAGTATAAGCAATAATAGGAAGGAACAAGGGTTTTTGCTGGTTGAGATAAGGATAGCTATACAGGGCATTGACTCACATTGATTTCCTGTGCGTGGGTGTTACCTTCTAGGTTAATTCTTTTTGATCTAACCTTTTCTCTAGTACCTGTTCCCCTTTTCCTATTGGCCTCAGTTGCCTTAAGGTATCTGCTTTAGTTTCTCTGCGTTAAGGGCAACAAATGCTAGCTAGTTTTTTAGGTGTCTTACCTATCCTCACCCCTCCCTTATGTGCTCTCGCTTTATCATGTGCTCATAGTCCAATCCCCTTGTTGTGTTTGCCCTTGATCTAATGTCCACATATGAGGGAGAACATACGATTTTTGGTCTTTTGGGCCAGGCTAACCTCACTCAGAATGATGTTCTCCAATTCCATCCATTTACCAGCGAATGATAACATTTCGTTCTTCTTCATGGCTGCATAAAATTCCATTGTGTATAGATACCACGTTTTCTTAATCCATTCATCAGTGCTGGGGCATCTTGGCTGTTTCCATAACTTGGCTATTGTGAATAGTGCCGCAATAAACATGGATGTGCAGGTGCCTCTGGAGTAACCTGTGTCACAGTGTTTTGGGTATATCCCCAAGAGTGGTATTGCTGGATCAAATGGTAGATCGATGTCCAGCTTTTTAAGTAGCCTCCAAATTTTTTTCCAGAGTGGTTGTACTAGTCTACATTCCCACCAACAGTGTAAGAGGGTTCCTTTTTCCCTGCATCCTCGCCAACACCTGTTGGTGGTGGTGTTGCTGATGATGGCTATTCTAACAGGGGTGAGGTGGAATCTTAGCATGGTTTTAATTCGCATTTCCTTTATTGCTAGAGATGGTGAGCATTTTTTTTTTTTGGCCATTTGAATTTCTTCTTTTGAGAAAGTTCTGTTTAGTTCACTTGCCCATTTCTTTATTGGTTCATTAGTTTTGGGAGAATTTAGTTTTTTAAGTTCCCTATATATTCTGGTTATCAGTCCTTTGTCTGATGTATAGTTGGCAAATATTATCTCCCACTCTGTGGGTGTTCTCTTCAGTTTAGAGACCATTTCTTTTGATGAACAGAAGCTTTTTAGTTTTATGAGGTCCCATTTATCTATGCTATCTCTTAGTTGCTGTGCTGCTGGGGTTTCATTGAGAAAGTTCTTACCTATACCTACTAACTCCAGAGTATTTCCTACTCTTTCTTGTATCAACTTAAGAGTTTGGGGTCTGATATTAAGATCCTTGATCCATTTTGAGTTAATCTTGGTATAGGGTGATATACATGGATCTAGTTTCAGTTTTTTGCATGTGCCAGCACTTTCTTATAAGTAGTCTCTTCTGTTCAAAGGCACAAAAAACAAGAACATACAGAAATTCATGCAAAAATGAAAAGTCAAACAGAACAGAATATAATAAAAATTTGAAAGCTGACAGCTGGTCATACTCCTAAAAGATAGCTATTTAAACCATGCATATTTTAATTTTTCTGTTGGAGGTTAATTTCATATTTTATATAATATACTTCTGCTACTTCTTGATTTAGTCACTTTGAACCATACCAATTGACCATCAATCCAAAACATAAAATATGTAATTCAATTATATTATACCCAGCCCATCAATTTCCTAATCTTTATGTGATTTTTTAGTTTTGTTTTCTTTTAGCTATCATTGTAACTTTGAGTAATGTACATTAATTTTTATTTCTTGGCTCATTATCCTTAGATCACATATCTGATTTCATGCCATGTAAAATGAGGAAATTAGCACCACCATAATTCTCTCCACCTTTTTACAAATGTCTCTACCTTCTAATATTATCAGTTAAATTTACATTCCATTTTATAACCAAAGCTAAGTCATTTATACTTGGTATGTCCGTAGATTGATTCCAAAATGTGAAATTTGTAGTAAGATGATTATGTATTCATATTAAGTTGATTCATCACAGAATTGAGCTGTGTAACTAGACTTTACAGAATGAAGTATGTCACTAAAAGTGAATTTAAAAAATATTTTTACTAGTATATATTGGTTGTACAGGTGGGTTTAGTTGTGCCATTTATCTTTGTGCTTACAAAATATTCCAAGTTTTAAGATCAGATGGAGTCTCTTTCTTATATGCTATAAACTGGTTAAAATTAGATGGTATTCTAGTTTTCTTCATATGACATTCTTTTATAGCTTTTTGTTTTTCCTGGTGTTTCTAGTTGCTTTTCTTCTTCTCATTTACTAAAGTAGTTTTTATTTTCACCTTTCATTCAGCTTTTTAATTTCTTGTTCCAGGGTGAACTACCTTCCTTTAGACATTCTGATGTTTTAATTTGAAACATTTCTTTTTATATCTACTGTATATGTGTCTCCAGGATAAGGCCCACTTTTTCTTGGATCACATTTGCTTTCCTTTCTTTGATTGCATTTTCATTTTGTTAAAATTTATCTTATTTTTTAAAGAACTGCTTTATGGAAAGTGGATGTTCATATCCTTTGTAAATCTGAAAATGTTTTTATTTTTGTGATGATTGATAATTTAAATATAGAAGTTCAGGTTCAAAATAAATTTTCTTCAAGATTTATAATATCTATACTTATTATCCTTTAGCATCAAGTCCTAGTAATCTGAAACCTGGAGCCAGCCTTACTCATATTCTTTGATAAGTAATTTCTCACCTTCTTTCTAAAAGCTTCGTGTGTAGGCTCTCATTCTTGGATGAAACTTCAGTTTTTAAGATTGGTAACTTTTGTCAGCTTTTATTAATTTTTTAAATACCTTCTCCTTTATTTTCTCTCTTCTCTTTCTGGGAACTTCATAAAGTGAATGTTGAACATCCTGAACTGATTCTCTATGTCTTTTAAGCTTATATTATTTCATATTCTACATCTCTTTTTTATTTTTACTCTTTTTTTGACTTTTTTATTCAGTCCTGATATTGATTTTTATGCAATGTTGTATTCCATTTGTAGTAATAAGAAAAAAAGTACAATTGGCCTAGTGAAGATTACTTTACATCTAGGGTTATAGCACATACTTTTATTGGGCAATCATATGTTTTTAATTTTTGTTAGCATATATTGGTTGTATAGGGGGTTTCATTGTAGCATTTATGTATGTGCTTACAATGTATCTTAATTAGATTCACCCCTCACCCCTGCTTAGAACAATTTCAGCAGGTTTTATTGTTTTATTTTCATGCATCTATACAATTAATAGACCATATTCACCCTCCTTCACCCTCTCTGTGTTTACCTTCCCCTTTCCCACTGGTACCCACCCTGTAATAGGATCTGTTTTACTTTCCTGTCCCTCATTTTTTGGGCATTCATATTTTTTGTTTCAATGATTCATTCATTTATCATTTACTTTCTTATTAAATGTCTAAAGAGCCTTTTCTATGTGGTAGTCATTCTTCTAGGTCTGGGGATACAGCAAAGAACAAAACCCACATTCTCTTTTCTACTGTTTAGAGTAAAGCCAAATAATAAAAGAAGTAAAAGAATAAGCAAGTAAAAATGTAGTATGTCAGATGGTGATTTATGACATAGAGAGAAATAAAACAGAGTAAGGTGGGTCAGGAGTGTTGAGGATGGGGATGGAGAATTTTATTTTATATGAGTAGTCAAGTAAGACATCATTGATAAGTTAATACCTTCACATCACATATGTTAACTGAGGGAGAGAGCTATGTGGAACTACAGCAGCAAGAGCAAGTACAAAGACCTTGAGGTAGGAGCTTCTTTGTTCTTGGGTCTTTTCCACAGTGGCCCAACATGGTGTCTGGAGAGATTCTTCACTAGATCTAAGATGTTAAGACACTCATGTTTTGTCTCATTTGAGGCTGTCACAGAATCTATTTGCAACTAACCTTCCAGGCTCTAAAACAAAGCAAAACTTAATGTGCATTTTTTCTTTTTAACTGATACATACTAACTGTATGTAACCTATATATTTTTAACCAAATAAACATATATTGAGAAGTTCTTAGGGGTCAAGCATCAGGGGAGATGCTTGGGATACGAAGATACATAAGGCACAATCCTCACCCAAAATATAGACAACTAAATCGTGTGTGGCAGGAATTTGTAGACAGGGTGACTGGGTGTATGAGTTGGGAATGTGAATACCTGACCCCACAGAGATGCCACAGGTGATTCCAAGGAAGGGTGAAGTCAGGCAGGGAGATACTGAGAGGAGGGAGGTGAAGACTTAATAAGACTGTGCTGTGGGAAAGATGGAGGAAAGCATTCCAGATAGTAGTAGTCACATTTAGCACCCAAGATCAAATGAGTTTCCATCAAGAGTTTTCATTCAATTCAATCTAGTTTCTGGAGACCTGAGGAGAGCCAGGGCATATTAACTTAATTTACCCCTGAGTGAGAAAGTCTAAAAGAGGAAGGAGTTATAAGGCAGCAGGACCAGAAGAAGACTCTCAGCAAATTCTCATTCACACCTGACTTCTCTTTGATCTTAAAATACTGATTTGCCAGGTGCATGTGGCCAGGGAATGGAGGAGGCAAATGAGACCGGGGACCTGGAAGCAGATGACCAGCAGAGGTTTGAGGTCTAACATCAGTGGAGTAACTTCCATCAGATTATTCTTCCATGGTTTCATCTATGTGGGCTTGAAGAAAATGAGTAATATGTTTCATCTGAACGTTTGAATGTTGTTCCTTTGTCGTACCAAAGTTTGCCTTCTTCAATATCCATTAACTGGGTCTCACTGGATGCTTTGATATAAAATACTTCTTCCAAATTTCAGCCCTTTACATATTTAAAAGCAGCAGTAGAGATCACAGTGGACTCACAATGTTCTTAGTGCTGGGTGGAACCATAGCTGTTCTCTGGTTTAATGCAGGAGGCTTTGCCACAGCGTCCCTGCTTCAGAGATGGTCCGCCAGCTCTGTCTCCACCCACCCAGTGCTTTTCCAGGCACTCATTTCTGTTTTGAATGGTTCCAAATGTTCAACAGCCCTCTAAATGTTCAAAAGCACTTCATCATTTTGATCTGAAATATGCTTCCCTGTAGTGTTTATCCACTGATCCAAGTTCTGTGGCACTTGTCTATTCTAAGGCAGTCACAGTTCTAACAATGAAATATTATAACAGACTGATGTGGGGAAACAAGGCAGGACTCATTGGTGCTATCATAAACAAAATCTCCAATGTCTTTCATATGCAAAGCATTTTATGTTTTATTTCATTTTATTTCTCAGCATCTCAATGGAAGAGGCATTCTGCTAGGAGCACAGACAGCAGAAGGGAGAGGTGCCCAGTTCAGTGCTTAGTATTACTGGGATTGGTAACGCTGATGAGGAGGGAGAGGACAGACAAGCAGGAACTGTCTCAGAAGGTGCTCATTGATGGGGGGGCCCTCCTTCTCTGGGATCCTGCTTGCTGACATGTGGGAATATCAGCACCTCAGAGACAATGAGATATGAGGTGGCTATTCCTCTCTCTCCTATTTCACACAGAATCACAAGTGTCTGAGCTCAGTGGAATTCATGATAACATCAGGACATCAGAAGCTTCTCCATATCTTCTCTATGAATATGCTACAGAAGACTCTTAGAGATTTTTTTTTTTTTGAGATACCCGAACTGACAGACTCCAGAGATATGCAGAGATAAAAAGCAAACCTGTGCTTGATCTCCAGATCCTTGCAAGAAGTTACATGGATAACTTGGTTAGGCTAGGATTTGGGGGGAATCCTTCCTTTCAGGCAATGGACATGAACATTTTCTCAAGAACTCAGTTTGTGCAGGGTGTATAGGGAATTTTCAGGAAATATGGAAAATCTTTCTATATCAGACTTCAGGAACCCCTTTACATTCCAAATTATGAGTGAGTAGAATTCCCATCCATTTTTAGAGTCTATAGTGGAAAACATTCTCTTTGTAGCCCATCTCTGATGGGGTAACACAAAATTCTTACTAGCTCTTTTTAAAAAGGAAGGGATTGGTGAGTGGGAGGCTGAAGCAATCATGAATTCAAAGCAAGACCAGCCTGGACTATGTAGCAAGTTTGAGACCACTCTGGGCTTCATAGTGAGACCCTGTCTCAAAAAAACTAAAATAACAATATAATAATAACAATAATAATTAAAAATTAAAATAGGAAAATTGATTTTCTTTTCCAAACAAATGAATGTGTCTTTTATAATTCTTCATAGTTTTGATTTGACTGGAGCTTGCAAGAAGGCAGAGACCTACTTGAACTCCAGAAGTCAAGTTTTTAGAGGAGAGGCAAGGAGCTCAAGTGAGCCTGGTGGTAGCAGCACCTGTAAAGATCCCTGTGGCTCAGAACAGAGCTTTTACTTCCAGTAGGACACTGGTGTCATCTCTGCAGAAGCCAAGCAGGGATGAAGCCAACCACCCATCTTCAATGAGAAGATAAAAGACATCATGTTTCATTGTTTCAGGGAAGAGGAAATGGAAAAATAAAGGCAAACAAATCAAAGGATGAAGGGAAAGAGGAAATCCCTCTCATATGGAACAATCATAGGCAAAGTGAAGCAGTCAAGAGGTTGCAATTATGTGATTTATGTATCAGAAGTCTTCCTCTTGAACTTTCTAGAAATCAGCTATGTAATCCTTTACTTCTGGATGAGAAAAGCAATGTTCACAGAGAGACCTTGCCCCCAACCATACACCTAGATAGCAGAATGAGGAGGTGATCCAGTTCTCATGATTCATCTTATTACTAGGAGGGTCAGTATGAAATGAAAGCTATGTCCTATGCTAACTATTTGGGTTTCTGTTTTTAGGAATACATATAAGAATACCAGGCAGATATTTAAAAACAACTGTGGAAGGCAACCACTCAGTGGTATTAAAAATAGGTTAAGATTTATAACTAAGAAAAAAATAGGTTAAAATACCACATGTATTTATTGTAATAATTTATCTATTTTATTTGTTATGGCATAAAAATGCCTATTTACATCAAAAAGATGGAAAGAAATCACTGAAATTTTATCACTGGCTACCTCTGAATAAAGAGATAGGGAGTTATAGATTCATTTAATCTTCCCATTTGACTTTTTCCTTATCTTCCAAATTTTAAATGATTGACACATATTGCTTTTAGATTAAAAAAGAATAATTATTTAGGAACTCTGCTAGAAGGCAGAGTTGCTTTTGGATTCAAGATTAATGTCCTTGGAGTTGAGGTCATGGCTCAGTAGTGGAGCACTTTTCTGGCATGCTCTAGGCTCTGGGTTGAATCCCCAGAAGTGAAAAAAGAAAAAAAAGTCATTGAATTTCAGTCTTGAGAAGAGACTTTAAAGAATGAGCATAATTTCAACAAAAAATATTCTCTTTAAGCTTCCTCAAATTTTGACCACCTTTAGGGCAGAACTTCTCCACAATCCAGACAAGTCCTTCCAACTCATCAGAAGGTTGGGCCCCACTTTAAGCAAGCAGCAATTTCTTTTTTTTAAACTTTTACTTTTTGTTTCTTTTGTTCCTCTTTAGAAGTAGCTATTATCCAAACACTCAGAATATCTAAAGACATTTTTGAAATGCCACCAAAATAAGATAAAAAGTGCTAGACTATATCATGTTGTGCCTTGGCCAGGGTTGAGCTGAGATGCAAGATGCAAGATGCAAGATGCAAGAAACAGCTCTGATTAGGAGTTTAGTTTCTTCAGATAATGAGCCAGATTGTCTCCAGTCACAAGACTGTCACTGAGAGCAAAGTCAGCATGTTTGGTGGTCCCAGATACTTTCTGGTGGGTACAAGTTTGAGTTCAAATTTATGTGATTTCCTTAGCTGGCTTTTAAAAACATTGTGGGGCAAATAGTATTGTGTGCTTGTTAGGGAGTCCCAATGCTGTATTTTACAATTAAAATTTCTGTCCATACTCTGTGATTGTCATGAATCAGAGCTAAGATTCTGGGGATGAAGATACCTGTTCCAACTGCTAGAATGAGTAAAGTATTTCAAGGTGGCCCTTAGACCTATATCTCATGGAAAACAGATTGAGAGAGAATTAAAACACAGAAGTCTAGATTTAGTCTGAAAACCACAGGCTAGTTTCTTTTATTTTACTCCTCAAGGAAAAATAAGATGAGGGATGTATCGAGATAACTATTCAAATAATCAGGGAAAACCAGACCAGATGTAGTCTGAATTACCCAGATAACAGACAAAAAGAAATCTGGTGTGAGGTGATGACTCATTCTGTCTGTTTACACAGGCTGAATTTTTTGGTTAATTGTCAGCTCTTCACTTCACTTTGTGCTACATAAGAGATAAATTATTCTCCTGACAGGTTTATTTTTGTGTTGATTGGGAAAAACTTCATGCTAAATCACTTGTATGGTATATACTAGCAAGGACAGAGATAGGGGCCAGAATTCGTTATTCTGTTGTGTGACACCAGGCCAAAGCAATGAGAGAAGGATGAAAGATCAAAGAAGTAAGAGTTGAGAAATTATTAGATAAATTACACATCCAACATTCCAATACCCATTTATCCATCTCTTCATCCATACAACCATCCATCTGTCTGTCATCTGTCTGTTATCCAGTCATCCATCCACCCACTCATTCATCCACCTATCAAATATTTATTTAGTCTTAATTTAGATTTCAGGCACAGGAATAAGTGTTGTTCATGATTTTTACCATAAACAATGAAGAGGAATATTGCACAAGTAATTATAGAACATTTCTTGCTACATAACAGTACATAATTGAAACATATAACAGGAAGACAGAATCTAGTAAGAGATAGGAGGTAGAAGTGGTCAGAGAAATATCCTTGCAGAGGTAAACTCAGGGTGAAACCAGATGTATGAATGTCTGAGACATCTGGATCTTCTTAGCCTGTCTCCCCAAGTCCCCAAGTACAGGGATAGTCTTGGCTACGTTGAAGAAGAAAGCAAAGTATCCAGGATAAAGATATCAGCAGAAAACTTGACATTTGGTTGAAATGATGGTCCCAAAAATCTCACAAACAAACCAATCTACTTCTAATCATTCATCAGCCCCAAGCCAATATAACAGCCAGCCAAGGTGGCTTTCCATAAATCTCTCAGTGCACTCATGGCTGCAGCTTACTGTGGGTACTAGACTTATGATCTAGGCATGTTCTGAAACAGCCCAACCTATGATGATCTTTTTGTGTATCTTCTCTCCCTGGTCTACTGAGGGCTGAGCTATCCACTGAAGGCCAGGCGTTTGGTGTGAAAATTGGAAGATTACTCCAACAAGAGATCAATTAAATCAAATTTTGCTTTTTCAGTTTGTCCACCTTAGCCTCAGTCATAGACTGATAGAATCACCCAAGGTACTCAGTATGCAGTGGACACTGTTTCTTCTAAGTAGGCTAACCATTTAGCTGTGAAGAGATGCAACAAACTTATCAGCTCTCCCTTAATCAAGAGATTGATCTCTCTGGGTCTGTTTACATATTCAAAAGGTGATAAGGTTGCAGAATCCCTAAATATTCATGGCTTCTAGACGTCTTAGACATGGTGGTCCTGACCTGGGAAGCACATTTTGTCTGAGCAGATACTACCAAGTTAGTCCAGACATTGGGTGTGGGTAGAGATGCCCTGGGATCAGAGAAAGAGTGCACTTGGAGCTAAGGCAGCTAAGTACTTTGGAGAAAGTAGAGCTCAGACTGCTTTTCAGAAACCCTTATAGCCTCCCATCAATGAAGGGAAGGTGGGGACCACTTTATCCAGTGAAGATCAGGGAATCCATTAATGGTATCAGTATCCCTCCAATGAAAGTGTACTGCCTTGTAAGTTGAAGAGTTGGCCCAATCATGGTGTCTTGGTCCTGGGTCAGAGACTGAGCTCAGTTGGACTGTTTCTAAAGGAAAAATGAACATAGTCAACATTTCTTAGTGTGAGCTTCCTAGCCACAGCTGCAGCTGTCCTAAAGACTCAGCAGGACACCTTCCCTAGCAAGTGTGTCCTAATTATGTTACTGTCTCGACTCTCTCCTGATTAGCACACCAGCATTCCAACCAGGAGAGAGAGTCAGCCCCTGGACTTTCCTCCTCTGAAGATTCAGGAGTGTGGTAGGAACAACATTAGAGTGAGAAGTATAGCCTTGGATCCAGGCCTGGCCCTGCTACTGACTGCAGTCAGTCATTAGGTACAAACTCTTCTCTGAGCACTGAATTAAATACTTGCTTCTTTAATCCTCACAATAATATTATTTCATTATTTCATTATCCTTATTTTATGTAGAAGGAAACCAAAGACTGAAAATCTTAAATAAAATGCTCATTATAACATAGAAGCTGGACTGGGAATTGAATATTTCGAGTTTGGCCTCAGAATATGTGGTGTAAACTGCATGCTGTAATATTCACTGGGCCAATTTTGCCTTTTGTTCTTATTACAAATGGAATACAATATTGCAAAAAAATCAGAAAACACAAACATAATATAAAAATAAAGCATAAAGTCTCCCATACCACCAAAATAACAACTTGAGTTCTACTTTTAGATTTAAAAAGTGGTGTCCCGTTGTGTATTGGGTATTTTGAGCTTTATAGCGATGACTGTGGTCAAGCGAGCATACTGGGAGGCGCTTTATGTGACTACTGATGATAAACAAATGTGAAAAACACAGATCCCTGCCCTCCCAGAATCACGCTTTAGTGGGGGAGATAAGACAGGGGGATGTGGAAAGGAAATAGGACATTGGGACAACATAGGAGTAAGAAGAAGTGCAGGAGGAGAAGACTGGGCTGTTCAAGGAGACAGAGGAGAAAGAACTAGCCTGGAACCTAGGAGACATGGCAGAAGATGACTGGGGGAGTTGCTGAAATGAAAGAGGAAGCAATGAGGGTCAGACATGGAAAGACTGTTTCAGTGTACCATACAAACCAACACGCAATGGCAAGTTACAGAGCAATACATCTAATACAAGCTCATGAAAAGGGCTGGTAGTGGTATAAAAGTAGGAGAATATTTGGGGAAATGCATATCAAACATCGGGCAGCTTTTCGGTGTGAAATTGGGTAAAAGAGGGATAGGGGTGAGTCTTTGTTTTGAATCCATACACTTCTGCATGGTTTGGAGATGCTACAAATGTACTGATGTTGTAGTTGAGACTGAAAACTTTGTAGGAGTTAGATTGACAGAATAAAAATATGAAAGGTATTTTGAGTGAGAAGGGACCAGTGAACTGACAAAATGTACAGAGAGAAGAATAAGGGTCAAAGGAGGTGGTAAGAGATAATTTACTGCAGGCTACTATTATCTCAGAATCATCCATTATATTGCAAGACCCTGCAGTTGTGGAATCTGAAGCACGTTCAGTAGCCCCAATAAAACTGGGATGAAGCATCATCTTTGGCAAACCTTATAAAAGCTACTTTACAAGGGATCCATTGAAGGCTCTATCCTCAGCCCATTATACATTGCAGAGAGGAAGTTTAAAACAGAGCTGGTACCAGCAATAACAGGGCAACTCATTATGGGATCCTGGGAGAACTGGGCCAAGAAATCCAGCTTTTCCATAGATAGGCTGTCTGACATAGACAGAAGGACAAGCACCTGGGTGCCAGATGTGAGCATGTGTATGTGTGTCACTGCAGTTCCATCTGGGACTCAAGACAGAAGCTTGGCTTTTGATCATGGAAAGGAGAGCGATTCATTAAAAAGCACAGGATAAGAAGTTCCAGAACTGGAGTGTGACTGGACAAAGGTTCTCCGCATCTTGCTTTCCTTTCATTTTATCTTCTGGGGCCTCTTCGATATTTGGTGACAACTGTGCTTATAATGGTGTCTGGATTTTACCTCCACAGTTTTGATATCGTGCTCAGATATTGCTTTCCTGCATATTATAGGGAGTCCTCTGAAGCATCAGATAGTTTTTTCCTAAGTGAAAGGGAAGAAAACAAAAAGTTATGTATACTGTGCAATGGGTAGCTAACGCTTTATTTTGGTTTTCTTTCAATTTAATACCATTTTTCATTTCAAACTTAACTCTGTGTGCAGAGAGTGGCTGAAAGAATCAGTGTGAGTTGCTGTGAGGGGGGTATTGCACCTTGGGGGCAGGAGGCTGGGGTAGGAGTGAGGGAAAGTTGGTGGTTGGTTGGAGGGTTGAAGACCCTTACTAAGCTAACATTCTAGAACTTACCTCCTTTTCTTCTTGCACTGCAGCTTGTTATATGATGAGAAAAGGAAAGAGATTTCCTCACACTAAGAACAGAAAATAGCTTGGTGGTCTTTCGTCTAGGTCTCAATTGTGTCTAAACTGTACTGAGTACCATCATTTACGCTGGGTTGTGGAGATACTCCTTCCGAGAGGTAAACAACTCTTTTACATGAGGTCAAAAGGTATACATGCTATGAGATCACTAGGATTTCAATTTTTTTTTAAGCTTAAAATGTATTTTTATCTCCACTGAGGTCCTTCCTTATAAAATATTGCACATAGGAGACAGGAAAGACTAAGCAACATCACTTTTGCAACTCACTGTTGACACAGTGTTCCAACTGTAGAGTGATCTCCACAGCCCTGTGAAGTTGGCTGGAATTGTTAGCTCCTCTTTGATGGATGACTTAACTGAGGCTCTGGGGAGCCATTTCTGAACAGTGGTGATACTGTACTCATTGCTGAGTTCCTATCTTCTTCTGGAGATTTGTTTTCTTTTGCCTTGTGCTATCCATGTGTATCAGAAAGCATTCCTCCTGTGGAAGGCCTATTTATACCAATTTTTCTTTTGGGACAGTAGATTTAGAAATTTTGGTTGAATATATATAGCATACAATTTGCCATCATAACCACTTTAAAGTGTACAGCTCAGTGGTATTCAGTGCAGTTACATACGCAGCCATCACCTCCAACTACATCCAAAACATTTGCATTGTCCCCACCTGAAACTCTGTCCCCATTAAACCCTCCAGTCCCTGCTAACTTCTATTGTTAGCTTGCTGTTGATGAATTTTACATTCTGGGTAATTCAAATAACAAATTATATAGGCTTATTTCATTTAGCATCATGTCCTCAGGTTCACCCACACTGTAGCATGTGTCAGAATCTCATCCTTTTGTAAAGTTGAGTAATATTCCGTTGGGTGTATATACATTTTGCCCACCCATTCATCTTTGGATAGACATATGGATTGTTTCTACCTTGACTATTACGAATGATACTGCTATAGACATCAGTGTACAAATCTGGTTACATTCCTTGTTTTCAGTTCTTTTGACTATATAACAAGAAACGGAATAACCGGCTCATATGGTGATTTTATGTTTGCTTTGAGGAGTCATTACACCTTCAAAACTACTGTGGAACCACTGTACATTCTCGCCAATGAAAGTTCAATTTCTTTACATTCTTGCCATCATTTTCCCTTTCTTGGATAAATAGAAATCCTAATTCTTGTGAAGCGGTATCTTATTGAGGTTTTGATTTACATTTCCATAATGGTTAGTGATGTGGACCAGGCTGTCTTTGGAGAAATGTCTATTCAAGTTATTTTTTTTCCCCTGATTGAGTTAGTTGTTGTTACAAGTTATAGGAGTTCTTTACATGTTCTGAATATTAATTCCTTGTCAGATATGAGATTTAAATGTTTTTTTCCATTCTGTGGGTTTCCTTCTTTTTTTTTTTTCTCCCAGTAGTGGGAATTGAACTCATGCTTGATAGACAAGCATTCTACTACTTGAGCCACACCTCAGCTTTTTCTGCTTTAGTATGTTTTTCAGATAGGGTCACTTGCTTTGCCTTTTGGCCAGGGCTGGCCTTGGACTGCAATCTCCCACCTTTATCTCCTGTGTAGTTGAGATTATAGGCATGATCTACCACACTCGACATCCCCTTTCACTTTCTTGATAGCACTCATTGATGTACAAAATTGTTTGTCTTGATGAAGTCCAATATCCATTTTTCTTTTTTTGCCTGTGCTTTTGGTGTTGTAGTAAAAAAAAATCATTTACAAATCCAACATCGTGATGTTTCCTCCTAAATTTTCTGCTATGAGTTTTACATTTCTAGCTCCTATGTCTAGGTCTTTGACTCATTTTTTAAAACTTTTATGTATTTATTTTTTATTTATTAGCATATAGTAGCTGTACATGGGGGATACTTTGTGACATTTACATATGTTCTTACAGTACGTCTTAATTACATTCATCCTCTCCATCATTCTTCTCTCATTCTTTTCCCTACCCTTCTTAGGACAGTTTCAACAGGTTTCATCGTTCTCTTTCATTCATGTATACAAAGTACATCTACCACATGTGTCCTCCTTTGCCCTCTCTGGGTGGGAGGTAGAGTCCAACTTCATTCTTTTGCATGAGGATACCCATATAATATTATATTTCTGAAGATACTGTTTAAAACCAAACTTAGGCTTTCCTCTGCATTCTCTAGATAATTTATGGCAGCAGTGAATTATTTTGCATCATTCAGGTTCCTAGTTCTTTTTTTCCATACCATGATAGGTAGTAGCAGAAGCTGGAGCTAAGTAATGTCCTAAAGGGTAACTGTGTATGTGAACTCTGTATAAACAACTCTAGACTGAGTCACTCATCAATCACACAGTAGTTGGACACAGTTGCTCACATCTATAATCCCAGCTACTTGGGAGGCAGAGATTGGGAGAATGACAGTTTAAGGCCAGCCTTGGCAAAAGTTACTGAGAATCCATCTCAACAAATAAAGCCAAGAGTGGTAGCATGACCCTATTACCCCAACCATGCAGGAGACATAGGTAGGAAGATTGTGGACTGAGATTGGCCCCAGGTGTAAAGTATAAGACCCTATCCAAAAGATAGCCTAAAGCAAAGAGGGCTATAGGGCTGGTTCAAGTAGTAAAGTGCTTAACTAGCAAGTGCAAAGGCTGAGGTAAAATTCCAGTACTACCCCCAAATGATAATAATAACCATACTGTACAGTTTTATAGAGCAAGAATTGAAGTCTTCTTTTTAAATTTTTAGTCTCTTGCAAACATAGTGGATACTATTATAATTAGTTGCGACTGATTTAATTGACCATATGCTCTTTAAATGGAGTAGTGTGCTGGAACCCGCTGAGCTTTGGAGACAGGTGGGAGCTTCCTTAGTTTCATAGACTTCTCTTACAGCATGGATTGCACTTTAATGGAGATGGTTGATTTATATGTCTTGATTCCTAGCACCTAGAGTAGTGCCTGGTGCCAACATTTATTAAACTAACCCGAACCAAAGACACTATGTATTCTTTACTTCCAAGTCATGTTCCTGTGCTGATACAAAGCATGAGCCAAATGATCCTGTTTTAATTACAGCATCCAACTGCATTGCTAATTTATACAATGAAAGATAATGATGACGTTGCTGCGAATGACGTTTATCAGATTTTTATGGACTTTCAAAGTTGACAACTTGTGACTTTATTAAGAAAGAGTCAACCATGATTAACTCTCATCTCTTACCCAAAGTAAATGAATCTTAAAAGTCAGAATAAGCAGGCAAATACCGACTTCCCAACAAAAATTTTTCCGTAATAAAATAACCTTATTCATAGAAATGAGATTACATTGTAACATCCTTGCCATTTTCCTGAATATATGAATAAAAGATGGCATATATTTTTACCTAGAACAGTTGTAAGACTTCCATATTATTTACAGTGTCTCTGAGACATGTATGAATATATTTTGCCTTTTAATTCCTACAACACAAACCGTGAATTAAGGCTACTCATGGCCATTTATTTTACAGATCATCTAAAATCATACTTAAAGAGACATTTTAGCTTTTTTTTTTGAAATCCCAACTCCCTGTTCAGTCGGATATCTTCCATATACAGTCATGGACCATATAGCCATTTTAGTCAATGCCAGAGCACAGAAACCAGAGTGATCCCTTAAGATTATGTCGCCTCAGCCATTTTAGTTTGTGAACATGTTATAAAACTCAACCAAGGGCATAGTCACAGAAGAATGCATTTCCAGTATAAGTAAGGAACAACTGTAGTTATTTTCCTTTCTTAGGAAATATAGCATTTCATATCAGGTTAGTAGAGAGAAACAAGAAGCTGAGCAAGTGAGAGTGCAGTCTCCTGAACTGGTTTTACAGCAGCCCTCTTCCTCCTTGGTCCTTGCCTAGATTCATGGAGCTCCACTGAGGAATTCAAGCAAAGAGGGGCACAGCTATTGACATATTCGATAGCTCGGAAATCTAAGGCATCAGCCTGTGTGTGGAAGGTCACAGTGTCATCCCTCAGAACCTAGATCCTTTTGGTCCACACTGTCTCACTTTGCCCCTGGCTGAGTTATATTTAGCTGAAGCATAATTTGAAGGGTGAAAAATTAAGTGTGATCTGTCATTGTCACAGCCAGCAACACTATTCATTTTCGCTTTAGACCACAGCTCCTGATCTGATGATCGCTGCTCTGGTGCCAAGGACTTGCTGGAGACCGCTTGGCTCCAGCTTTCCCTGGCTTGACCACACCCCCCAATTTAAGGAGGCAGCTCTATTAGGAACATTGTGGTCTTTGCATCCTCTTTAGCCAAGGAGCCCAGGATTCCTGCAGGTAGTTGGAAAGAGACCTCAGAACCTCAGAGTCGCTCCCTTGCTAACTATTCTTCACCCATCCGGCAGAGGAGTAAGTGAGGGGTGAGTTTGTGCTTATAACTTTCATTCCACTTTTTTCCCTGATTTTTTTTGTTTGTTTCCATTTGATGGAGTTAAAGGTTAAATGAATGGAAACTTTCATAATACAAGCAGGTTTCTTCCTCTTTTAACATCTTTCTCTATTCATCCACTCAACTGTCTAATAATACCATTCAAAAATATTTCCTGACCTTATTAGAATAGCCTGAAATCCAGAGTGTGGGTCGTGATCATTTTTTTTTTCCCAAAAGCAAAGTCATGCGCGTGGTAGACACTTGCAGATGACTTGTCACAAACGCTTGAGTTTTCTTCGTAGATTGGAGCACTTCCAAAGAAATAAAACTGCAGTTCAGCATAGAATTTTTTTCCTTTTTCACTCTTAGTGAAGCCTCTTGTTTTACTTTTTTTTTTCCAGCAGCTTAATGAATTTCTTTTATAGTGAGGAAACTCCTACAGGTTGGAACCATGTATGCCAAAGTAGCCTGTGGGTGGCTTTTGCTGTCCGGAGACTCGCAGTTCTTTTTCTAAGGTCCAGCAATCCTTTGGGCTGTCACTGCAAGTGGTGTGAGTGTGGGGGGGTGGGAAGTGGAGGGGTCTCCTGGTAGCCATTGCAACAACGGATGGCAATTCCTCTCCATTCCCTGGTCGTATCCGGCAATTCACTTTGTATGTGGCTTCTCATCTCCTGTTAAAAATGTCTCTGTTTCCACCTTTCAAAGTAGCATTTTGTGTGTGAACTGTGCAAGAAGATATTGGGTTTCTGAGCTCAAGGCATTTAATTGTATGTTTTCCTTATTACCTTTTTTCTTTTTCTTTCTTTCTTTTTTTTTTTTAAGTCTCAAGGCCATTTTTCTTCCTGCTTTGTACCACTGAATGTAACTGGGGAAGAAAAAGATATTTGTTAAACAAAGGAAAATACAGATGCTAAAATGGTAACCATTTGATTTATAAAATTACTGATACTTTAACTCTTTCATCAGTTGTGATCTGCATTGCTTCACCTCCCTTTTATCTAAGGAGAAACCCCTTTCACACTGGCGTGGATTATGCAGGGCAGGCTGAGCGGGGTGGCCCAGGGTTCCTGGGGAGATTCTCGCTTTACCTGGTGCTGCTGAATGGAGGGGAGAGCTAATGAGTTAATGTCTGCAAAGTGCTTTGAAGATGAAAAGGTCTTTTCATGTGTTTGGGTATTGTAGTTATTAATATTAATATTTGAAGACGCATGCTGCTTCTAATTGTAAATCAACAACTTCCATCCTTGCCAAATCAGTAGTGAAATAACAAACAGTGCAGGCAGCCAGGCAGCCTCTTCCGTCCTGGTTCCAGCCTTTTCCATCCTGGTTCCCCTACTGGGGACGTGGAGAGCCCAGGCTGATTACCAAGGGGACATCTTTGCCTTACACCCAGGTGCTAGCTACTAGAGGTGCCAGAAGCTTCCCCAGCAGAGTCTGGGGGAAGCTGGGTAATGGGGTATAACCCTCCAACACCTGGCCCTCTGTGACCTTGGAGAAAGGCTGACAGCCTGAGTGTGGGTCAATTGCTTGTCCCAGATGATGGTGGAGTTCAAAGGCAAGTAGTTCAGAGCTGGAAGCACTCTGGATTTGGAATCAGGAAAATTAATATGCATTTGGATTCTATTAGAAATTACTGAGGACAGGTTATTGAATGTGACGTGCTTTATTTTCTTCATCTCTAAAATATAAATGATTATTTGAGTCCCACCTAGTTCAAAGATGAAAGACTAAAAATAAATACAGCATAGAGTTCTGAAAAATAAAAGAGCCAACAGGTCCAAGACAGTTGAAGTAATCCTGTAGGAAAGTGGGTGTGAGGGTGCAGGTCCCTAGGGGAGGATGAGGCAGAAGCAAACAGATGCTATGGAAACAGAACTTCGCACTTAGAATTCTGTTACTGCACTGGTGAGTGTCTCACCATTAACTCAGGTTCTGCTGTGCCTCATATTTTATTTATTGGTGAACAGATTTTTTTTTCCCCTACAAGTCTGAATTACCCATTCAAACTTCCCAATTGTTCATATTGAAAAGCAGAAGAAATGGAAATATCCCAGAAGCTGGGCCTTCCTTCTTCCTTTCTTCCTTCCTCCTCCTCCTCCTCTTCCTTCTTCTCTCTCTTTCTCCTCTTCTCTCCTTTTCTTCCCTCCTTTCCTCCCTTTCTTACCCTTCTATTTTCTCTTTTTTTCTATATGAAAATTAAAAAGCACTTTGAGTGAAATTAATGTGATTGGCAGCAATTTATTGGCTTCTGAGGTAAATCTTGTAAGTTTCTTAAATCCTGGAGAAAGTTGGATATAAAGACATAACTCATTTTTTGCATCCTCATTTCCTTCATCTCTACCCTACTGAAAATGTAGCATCACAGAACTCAAGGGTTTACTCTAGCTGGTTCTCTGGGCATCATTGCTGGTCTCCTTCAAGTCACCTGAAAAAGGATGGCAGTCTCTTACATTTATTGAGCACTTCCCATGTTCCAAGTCTTTGTTAGGTGACTTTGCTAGGACTCCTTCATTTAAATCACAATAGTGAACTCCTGGTGGTATCCTGATTAGAACCAAGGGAATGTGAGAGCACAGAATTTGTGACTAGAATTGCATATCATAGAGTTTGTTGTGCCTGGAATTGCATGCCTGCAGAATCCAAGTACCTTGAGACATTTACACAAAATTGGGCCCAATTTTCTGCATGTCTGGGAGAATACTGTAGATCAGACCTATTTTCCAAAGCAGAATCTGTAGATTAATTATCATTTTAAAGAAGATACTAACTCTGAAAAAACTAGGAGGTCTAGTTGCCTGTGTGAGTAAATCCACTCCTCCTGTGACAATTACCATTCTTGTTTCTGCCCTATGCTCGGTCTTGTTTGTTGAGGGATATAGAAGGAGCAATATGTAAGTCAAATTTTTCTATAATTAATTTTATTAGCATATAATATTTGTACAGGGAGATACATTGTAATATTTACATATGTGCTTACAATGTATCTTAGATTTACTACTTCCATTGTTCCCCCTCGTTTTTAGAACAATTTCAACAAGTTTCATTGTTCTATTTTAATATATGAAAACAAAATACATCTACCATACTCACCTGTAATCCTCCTTCCCTGTGTCCACCCACCTCCCACTGGTACCCATCTCCAGAAAAGACCTATTTTTCCCTCCTGCTCTTCATTTTTTTAAAGTGCATATTGATAGTTCAAGGGGGTTTCACCTTGGTACTTCAGGCCTCTATAATTTATTTTAGAGAGTAATATTTTACTGGAAAAGAGATTGATAATGAAACACAATATAGTTTTTAAACAGTGTGACTCAGTCTATCAAAACTTGGGAAGTTCAAGTGGAAAAGCTGGTTTCCAATCTATTGGAAGAATGTTTCCAATCAATTTTTTTTTCCCTCAAATCAGAGGTTGGGTTTGGAATTGTAGTAACTAAATACAGGTGTTGTCTCAAGAGCTTCCAGGGGACAGTATGGATAGCATTTAAGAAAATGAGAGTAAAGCAGAGAACTTTTAGTACCAAGGTCAGGAATATACTTTCAGGGGAGAAATAAGATTTTTTTTTGGTGGTACTGGGGTTTGAACTCAGAGCCTCATGCTTGCTAAGTAGGTGCTCTACCACTTGAGCCACTCTACCACCCCTTTTTTGTGATGGGGTTTTTCAATAAAGGGTCTCAGGAAGTATTTGCCAAGGCTGGCATCGAACCTTCCTTCCTTCCTTCCTTCCTTCCTTTCTCCCTTCTTTCTTTCCTTTTTTGTGGCAAAGTTTCACTCTGTTGCCAGGCTGACCTGGAACTCCTGGGTACAAGGGATCTTGGATAAGCTATAGGCATGTGCCATACACTTGCCTTCAGTTTCTTGAAATGAGGCTGAAGAACTTAAAACAGACACCTTGTCATATGTGGCCATCACCTGTCATGTGTTATAAGAAGCCCATGAAAGGACCTGAGCTGGGCAATTCTCCCTGGTCAGGTTTGCCCTGCACCTTACCAAACTTCTGCTCAGTCTTGGCACAAGTGTCTTCTTGTTTGTCCTTGAGTGGTGCCTGCCTCCTAAACACTTACCTTGTTAACAGTCCTCAGAAATGTAATTAAGTGAGTCCAGCTCTGCCTAGCTACTCAATGGGGTCCTCAGAACTACAGCTTCAGCAAATATAGCTTCAGTGTCACATGGGGAGGCCAGACCTGGGACCTCCCGACACATGCTCTGTAACATGATCCCCATCCCTGGGTGATTAATATGCACACTGTAGTTATGGGTGGCACTGCTTTAAAGAAAATGGACTAACAAAAAATGGAAAAACCAACCAAACAAAAACCCTTGCAGTGTTTTCCGGAGTAGGTTACTACTTCTGTATATTTATAGCTAGTTGCTACAGTGTTACTTCACAAAAGATTGGCATTTATATCAAAAAGATGTTGTTTTAACTCAGGAAGTGACAATAGTTCCCCATTGGTGCTATGCAATCTTTCAATGACTTTGTTCAGAGCTGTAAGAAAAATGCTCACTTCTTGGCTTTATGCATAACAATGATACAAACTGACTACCATTCAATAGAAATTGTGGCTTTTTTCTCCTACAAAATTCTTGACTACTCAGTCTATGATTATGAAAGGAAATGCTTCCCATCCCTTTTTTTTTGCTGACTTACATGAAATCCATAGAAAAAGAGATGAGGATTTAGACCCTCCGGTTCTAGTTCTAATTCTTAAATAATGCTGCTACCACAGGTTGTAAAAATAATGCTGAATCAAACAACTCTTACTACCTGCTAGTGAATGATTACTAGTTGTCAGGCACTTTTGATAAAATAACAATGATCATTATAATTACTATTTATTGACCCTTTTTGTCATGTATGAGGCATTCTGCTAAGTATTTGTATTTTGTATAATCGTCCTTGGTAATCCTGAGGGTTGTTTTTTTTTTTTTTGTCCACTTTGTAATTGAGGAAATTAAAATTGTGAGGTTAAAAAATTAGGCCATGACCCTTCACTCAGGAAGGAGCCCATGGGCACTCATAGTATGCAACTCCAGAGCTCTGGCTAAAAATGTAACCTCTCTAGACTTAGTTTATACAAATAAAAAATGAGCCCATTTGATGAACTTTTTTCTCAATTCCAAAATTCACTAAATTTGCAAAGCCCCTCTTTATAGTAGAATGCCAGCAAGCTGTTTAGCATTAAACTGAGAAATTGGAACCTTACAATTTGGGCAATAAAACAAATGAAACTCCACCATGAAAATCACAATCAGACATAGTCCAAGAAGTTGCTTGCCGAATTTGTAAGGTTTATGTCAGCTGTTGCCTTCTAATTCAATTTTTAGGGACATTATTAAAACTATCCAGTTCCCTTTAACTGTTCTCTCAATCTCTCTATTTATGGTGTCTCTCAGTTTTATGGAGAGCTCCTTACAAGCCAGAACCAAATTTAAGTTCTAGATTAAATCTGACATAGTCCATACACCAGGGGTTGAAAAGAAATTACTTAAAATTCTAGACTCTTGAGAGATTTCTTTGGCAGCAAACATTGGGTGAGAGTTGACATTTTCAGTCTTGCAGTCCTTCTTTGGTCTGGACTTGGCCAGGAATCTGTTCTATGCTGACTGCTAGCACATCCGCGGTTGTGAAGCAAAGAGTACTTACTGTCATTTCTGCAGCTTTTTCTTTTCTGCTTCTGAGTTCTTAGTTAAAAAAAAAGCAATTTATTGATTCAGTTATTTATGAATACCTAACATGATCGTGGAACTGAGCACAGCCAAGTGTGATAGTTTGTTGAATTTCATGGTCAAACCCAGGATTGAGGAGTAGCATTCATACACAAGGTGTGGTCACTTCTTCTCTTGAAACAGCTCATTCAGTGTTGACTTTGAGATTCCAGAGAATGTTCCTACATGAAGGCTGATTGTCTAGAAATAGTGGATTGTTAGTTTCTGACAAGTGTCATTGACTGGGTTTATCATTGTCCTAGTTAAATTCCCAAACATTAGAGTCACCAGGCTTTCCTGTATTTCCATGATGCTGTGAGCAGCAGCAACTTTCTGCCTGTTGTTGACCATGCATCCACCAGTGTAACGGTGAGGGAATTTTTTCCATCAATGAGGAAATGCAAAAAGTAAGCCTCCTTACAGGAGTTTTACTTTTCTGCTGCACTGCAGGAGAGTAAAACCACTTTTTATCTTTCCCTTTTCAGGAGACATTAGCAACCTATGCCCCAAGAAGGGACAAAACAATATTCTCTTGTAATATTATAATGACATGAGTCTATGTTAGCATTCTAAGAAAGATTGGTTGAGTTGTGTCCATTCATAGAGGTCTTGAAAATGTTTCAGTTAACTAGATTTGTTTTTCAGAGAAATAGGAGATGGAGATGAGCCTTTGTTACTTAAGACAGGGCTAGGGGAATGATGACCGGTGAAGGTGGGGAGAAATTAGAAAGATGCTAATTATACCATGAGTTGCTGTCTTGTGAACTTTGTAAAAAGAGAAGGTGATGGCAATAGCATATAGTGCATAATATTGCCTTTATTGGTCAGTGCTGGCTATTTAAAGTAAGAAGGAGTGTTTGCTACTGTAATGTTGGAATCCTTAGTCAAGGAATGAGGTTCTTACAGATGTAGGCGTGAGACAGAGAAGCTACCTTCAGTTCTAAACATTTTTCTTTTTATGCATTGTAATGACAAAGTTTCCTTGGTGAGTGACTGTTCAGTTATTTAAATATGAGCTCTTTTAAATTTGAGTTCTTAGAAAATTGGACTTGGTAGCTTTTGTTGTACTAGAGAGCGGGGAAGACATCTACTCAAATGACTTGAGAATTACAAATGGAGAGTGGGAGGGGGATAGGCACAATCATCAGTGTGGTACTTCCATCAGTTTAAAGAAAAATGTGATCTTGCTTGTAGTCAACACTTAAGAAGACTAACCTCAGGGTTGCACATGGATATACGTCATCATGGATGATGACTTATTTTTGTCCCATAGATATCTATATCTTCTTGGAGATGCTCAGGTTCTGACACATCACTATTGTACACAGCAACTCTATTTCAAGTTCATGCTCTTTCTTTCACGTAGTCAACAACACATGTTGTATGTCTACTATGCAGCATCTAAAAAGACCCTCCTGCCAAGTAACCCATGACTCAGGAGCTCCGAAAGACAGGAAGTACCATGTCTTTGTTGCATTGTTATAATCAATCCCAGGAGAAGAATCAGGATGACCATATACCTGCCCAGGAACATCAGCAAAAGCTTCCTGAAAAAGGTGATACTCTGAACCTTTGAAGACACATTTCTGAGGTGCGGTTGGCTTTGTGTTTCAACAGATCCAACCTACCACAGACAGAAAATATTCACAAGAAAATTATACCAGTATTGAACATGTACAGATTTTTTCTTTATTAGTTCCTAAACTATAGTCTAACACTATTTACACAGCATTTACATTGTATTAGGCATCATGAGTAACCTAGAGCTGTTTTAAAATATCCTGGAGGTGGTACATGAGTTTTATGCATCCTGGGTGGGATACCTGGAACCAGTCTTCAAAGATAGTAAGGGGTTACTGTATTCAGAAAGAGAAGACTCAAAACCTGTACTTTGAAGATTAAAAATGTAATCTTGATAAGATGGGTGTTGGTTTTAGTTTGGCCCAGGTACTATTGTTCAGAGCAAGTCCCCTTTATATGGTGAGTCTCTTTGGAAGCTAAACTCTCTCCTGCATCCTAAGTAAAAAAAAAAAAAAATCCTTTTTATTGAAATTGATGAGGATCTTAAATTGGCATTTGGAGAAATGCTAATTGTAAATCTGATCGAATTTTCCATAGGTTTCCCTTGTACTTTTGTATACTGTCTGTGGTAATCTTCATACCTAGGATAGGTATAATTTCCAGCCTGTGAAGCTAACATGAAGACTAGAGGGCAAGTTTAAATTTCAAACACAGTGCTAACTGGGTGTAGTCTATAATCCCAGTGCTGGAGGCTGAGGCAGGAGGATCTCCAGCTATACAACCTGGGCTGTACAGTGCTAGACCAGCCTGGGCTATATAATAAGATCCAATCTTAAAACAAACAACCACCAAAATCAAAAACATAACACCTTTGTCTGTGGCCATATAATTTTGGCTTATCTATTATGAGGTGTAGTTTGGTAATATTTATTAAAATATAGAACATACATACAATTTTTTCCCCAACAGTACTACTTTTAGGTATTTAATAAGAGTATATAATATTTTAGAAATTTTTATGATGCCTAGGATTGAAGATAAATTAAGTATGGAGTAGAAGAGGCTCACTAAGAAAAGTGCAACATGCACATACAATAGAGAGCTTAAACTTCAGGATATAGAGCTATATTTATTGACACAGGAAAATACCCATTTCATTCATATTATGTCTAATATAGATGAATAGAGCAGATTATAAAACAACATGTAGGGAATAACTTCACAAAGGTAAAATTGCCATCTTCTTTACGTGTTACGTCTGCATTCATACAGATGCGTTAGGTGGATTCAACTATGATATATGGTAAAAGCTTTTGCACATGTCACAATGTACCCCTCAGTGTGACAATAATATGATTAATAAAAAGAATATTGGAGAAAATATTAGTATAATTATCTCTACATGGTAGGATTTTAGGTGATTTTTCATGTCCATTTGAGACTTTTCTGTTTTTTTTTTAATTGCAAATAAATATATATTGTCAAAACCATTTATTTTAAAAAGAAAAAAAATTGGGATAGGTCTTGCAATGTATTCCAGGCTGGCCTCCAACTCTTGGTCCCTCTGCCTAAGGCTCCCTAGTGCTGGGATTATACGTATGTGCCACCATGCTGGGCAAATAGAGAAAATTTTCAAGTGCAGCTTACTGGGTTATTTAATTAAAGGCATAATTTTTCCTTTAAGAGCAAATATTCAAAATTAAAAACTTGATGTCACAGTTACCTAGAGATACAGCCAAGCAGGGCAGAGTGGATATGAGCTGGATTCAGCCCTGATTAAGACCTTGTCTCTTTGGGATTTCCTACTGTTCTGCTGCCTTGCTCCCTAACCTTTGCTGCACTTTGTGCGTCACTCAACCTGGCCTGGTGAGAGAGATTGGGTGAAAGGAAGCACAGATCCTGGCTGGGTTACAAGGTTGAGGAGGGGGGAAGCAGGAGAAGTGGCCGCATGCTTTAAAGACTAGGACTCTCTACAGAGTCTGAGAGAAAGCTAGTGCTAAAGGGTTTTGTTGGACATAAAACACTCATATAAGCCAACTTATTACTTTTTGTCCTTTCCATCGACTGATCCATTCAACAAGGTGAAGGTAAAGAACCCGAGGGGATGATGCTGAAGACCTGGAGCCACGACTCAGTTGGGTCAATTAAATAGTGTGGTCTTAGTTTTGCCCCTCATCTGAAAAGAGGAGCTCGCTTGAGTCAAAGGATGTGTACAAGTTTCCTAACTTAGTCTCTGATGTTCAGCAATTATTTGTGTGCCAGCCACCTGCCAGCATTGGCCTTGGATCCAGGGATACCACCTGAAGGAATGGACGGTCTCTGCTCTGGAAGAGCTTGGATTATAATGGGGCATAGCTTGGGGGAGACAATAAATGAGTATCCAAGTGGGGATTAGGGTGTGGCTATCTGTATAGGGAAAAGACTTCTTTTCCCTATAAGATAAGCTGACATTAAATAGCTATGTGAATAGAAGAGAGTTTTCCCTTAGAGGTAGATATGAAAGAAACTCGTTATAATTTCAAGTGGTCTTTATCCAGACCCCTAATCTATTCAAATTGTCTGATTTGACAGATGAATGTATTCACATCTGATCCACCTCCTACAGTTTTAGTCTTGGGAGACCAATTCATTCATTCAACCATCACTCATTCATTCATCCAACCATCTGTCCATGCATCCATTCACTGATTTAAAAACAGTGAGTTGCTATTACACAAAGTGAAAAAGGCATGGTACCTACCTTCAAGGAGCTCAGAATCTAGTGGGAAAGGCAAATAAAGACAGATGTTTGCCAAACAGTGTGATAAGCACAGATGGTATACAGATACTACACTGGAGAACTTGGAAAAGGAGCAGCTAGCCCCCACTGGCATGAAGGTGGTTCAGGAGAGGGTCCAGGTAGGAGACCTTCTGATATGAGTCCCACAGCTTGAGGAAAAGGGGTTCACTAGTTCTGAGAAGCAGGAGAGTGGAAGGACAGGAGAAAGAGCTCAAGAGAACAAGAGAGGTGCATGTTGAGAAGTAGATGGTGGAGGAGGAAGGGTGCACCGGGTTGGGAGGTGAAGGGAGTGTGGAAGGCTGAGTGAGTGAGCTTGACAGTCTTACTTTGGACTCACAGACTCTGCCACTTGGGTGATGCTGGTCCCATTGAAGAAAACTGAACTTTCTTCTTCATAATCCTGTGTTACCAAGGATTCAAATCATTTCTACACCCGGACAGGTCTCCCAGCTGCTTCCAGGCTGGGGAGTAAACCTTAAAACCACACAGTTGTTTTCTATTTAGGTAATGCACATGTGCAATGCCAAGACAAAATGTTCAAGTCCAGCTGATGTTGAAGGCTTGTCATGTGGGAGGGAATTCTCTTTGGTCAAGAAGCCAAGGGGAGGAAAACCCCCCCCACAAAAAACTCTGAACACTCCTTTTGCAACTTCTGAAAGGATTTAGATTTCCAGCAGCTGTTCTCTGTCACAATCTACAAGTTGGAAAAGGGCGGGTTCTTTTTTTCTTTCTCCAAAAAATAATAAAGCAGCAATCCATTTCTGTCCCAGAGTTATTTCCTGAGATGAGAGCGCCTGAGAGCCCTGGCAACTCCCTCTTTTCAGTTTCCTCCCTGGGCAAAGGGCTTTTCCCCAAGGGAAGTGTCATTCATGGATTGGAGAATATGGTCCAGCACAGAATGCACCAGATGTTCGGCCAGAGGTTTCCTCCCTCACTCTGTCAATTGGAGGAGAAAACATGTTTCCACTGGACCTTTTTCCAAGCATGTTGCTAAGAGGGGGAGCTCTGTCTGGCCAGCAGACAGAAACTCTGGGTGTCTTTGAGCTGGGCTCCAGGACATTGCTGCCAGTTCCTGAAGTCCTTTCTCTTACAAATGTATAAGTAAAAAGTAAAACAGGCATTCAGAAGGGCAAAGGTCCTTTGCTGCCTGTGGGAGTCTAGGGATGATTCATAGGCCATGTGGTCACACCTCGTTCTGTGCCATCTTCCACGATTTCCTCTTCCCTGCACCCAGCAGAACTTATTTTTTCCATATTGTTGGCAAACTACTCATCACATTATGCTAGCTATGTGTGAGTCTGCATTCTCCACTGCCTGATGCAGGAGCTGTCTTTCTCAGCTTTACTTCCTAAGTCTGGTATAGTTTCAGGACCATCACATCAGGAACCTCAAGGACTCAGAACAGTGCCTGGCACATAGGAGACACATGTAATGATTTATTGAAGGAGTAAATAAGTTCACAACTAAAGATGCCTACTAAATGATTGCTGGATAAATAACTGAGGTCTATAAGGATGTAGGGATCCTTGGTAGTTTGGGAAAGGAAATCAGAAGGTTGAATGGCTTGCATGAAGCAGTATCCCTCCATGCCTGGATTCTCCAACAGCATTCCCCCATGCTTGGACATCTCCAACAGGCACAAGTTGCCTTGCAGGACCCTGGAAAGCTGGCCAGCTCCTGCCTAGGGAATCTGATCAGGGTAGGCCAGTCTCAGCATGGCATAATCAATGAGCCTTGAGTAGATCTAAATGTCAAAGTGGGGATGTGTTGTTTGATGATGAATGATTAGGACCTCAGTGGGAAAGGGGCCATTGAACACCTGGAGATTATTTGCACAATATTTGGTCAGGTCATGCTGACCTAGGTTGTATGTGTCTTATTTTTATTCCATGCTCAGTGCCCAGATCAGTGTCTGCGGCATGATAGCTGCTTACCAGTTTTAGAAACTGACACTGACTGGGTAACCACTGGGGCAGGTATTGATAATGCCCTTGGACATTGACCTTTTCTACCCTTCAGCTTCACCACTGGGGAACTCTTCCTAAGAGCCATTTGCTGCAGTGCAGATCAATTCCTTGAAAACCTACAGAATGAAATCTCGATTGACACCTAGACTCCTTAATTGAACTTTTAAAATAATTCAGACTGCCTTCTATCTTTGGAAGAAAAGGCATTATAATAAGCCAAAATAATTAAAAACAACAACAAAATAGTTCTGGAATAAGTTATGTCTTCAGAAATTTTTTAGCTTGTATCTCCCAGCCATATGATAATAGGGGCTCATTGGTTGAAGAGCACAGTCAGTATAATTTTATATTGCCATGCCTGTGTAAGTATATCACTTAAACACATTCTGTATGAAAGTAGGCTTGTCATTGGTCTTCATACAATATCATGATGGAGAGCCAGAACAGCAAATTGAACATAAGACCCATCTTATTACTCTCTGTTTTTTCTTGAAATGTGTCAATTGCTTTAAATGTTCACAAGATTAAAGTAAAAAGACAAAGAAAGACTGGACAGCAATGAAGTTGAAATGTCACTTCCTAGCAATAGGAGTTTGGCATCTGAGATATGCTTAGAAATTTAATCTTTTAAATCATTCAAGAAAGACATTTATTTTCATATGTAGTATTGAATTTATGAAAGTGTGTGAACTAATACACTCCAGAGAGCACTTTAGGCCTGATACATAAAAGATTTTCCTGATGACTGGCAGCTAGCTGGAAAATCCCTCTAGCTAGAACATTCCTCAGGCATTCTCATCATTCAGTCTCTCAGTAGAGATGAGAGCTAGCACCAAGCATTATTTGTCAACCTTCTCCTGATTTGAGAGAGAATACTGTTTAGTCTCTTTTGCAGGGCTTCCGTTTTTCTCTCTGAGCCCTGGGGTGCTGGTTGACATGCCTCTTTGGGGAAACTTTCCATTCCTCTTTTTTCTACTACTTTATCCTTTGTCAATTAATTTATAGGTCAGCTATGTATTGAATTTCTGCTATGTGCCAGGCATGGTTGAGGGAGGGAGGCAGGTGATACATGGATGGAGATCTTATTTAAAAAGGCCAGAAATTCTACAAAAACTGCCTTTTGTGGAGCTTCTCACTGCATAGTTTCTGTAGCACACAGACACAATCTGTTACCCATGCTGCCTTGCTGTCAGGAAACTGGCTCTGTCTGGGCTCTGTCCCACTCTTTGTGCTGGGGGATTGGTTACTTATCTTTCTGAATTTCAGTTTCCTTTTCTGCGTCATAAAGATGTTCCTAGGGAGACTCCTAGGTCTAAGAACTCTATGCCCTTTGGGGGTCAGGTCCCCACACTTGGGTATAGCCAGAAGTTCAATCAATGCTTTCTTTCATACAGGTGCTAAGAGCAGAATGAGCTACTTTATGGATTCCACCATGGGCAGCCCTGTCCCTTACTCAGCAGCTCGTCCTGCAGTGGCGGTGAGTGCTAGTCTCTTCCCTGCCTCCCTTACCCACCCATCCTTCTGCTCCCTCCTGCTTCCAGTCCCCTGACCCAAGGAACACACAGAGAAGCTAGGGACCAGAACACCAAAGTTGGAATCAGCTTTGAAGGAGGTCAGTTATGAGATTATCTCTTTTTTTTTATCAGCATATAAAGTAGAAATCCAAGATTCATAGATTTGCAGAAGAAGATTTTTAGTATATTTGAATTTTATAGAATGTGACTTTAATGGTAACTCACAGTTGACACCAGTTGAGTTGGAACTGCCTGGTGAAGATTTTCCTCTTATTCATGTACCTTAGGCCTGTTCATATTTTAATTTAACTTATTCAAAGCCTCAGATATAAAAGCTAAATAGTATAAGTTTTTTCTAATCAGAGAATTTAAAAGTGAAAATAAAATGAAATGTGACAAGAAGTTTATGGGAAAATTTCATAATCTTAGATTAAGAGGGATAAAAGGAATTTTAAACTAGGACTTGATAAAGTTTTTTTTGCCCATAGAAAAGAAGACTCTTGCCCAGGCTACATTCTGATCACTAGAAATGTTTAGATAAATTCCTAAAAAATTTACAATATAAGAGATTCTATAATGCTGTCATGGACCAAATTCAATGTCAAATGAAACTTTAATATTAACAGATGTGTCATTAACTATTCTTTCTAAATTCTGCACGTTTTTATACAAATAGAGCTGCCATTGATGTTGAACATTTTATCTTACTCTGGAAATGGATACATAAGCTTATTATTAATTTTTCTCAGTACATTTATGGGTTTAAAAAAGATACCAATCAATCAGAGCTCTTTTCTGACTTTGGTTTTTATGACCTGACTGAAGTTCTGTGTAACTTTTAACACTGGTACCCTTCTCTAATTAAATATGAAAAGATTTGAATGGTTTGAAACTCTTTTCTGTACTGATGAAAACCAGTTATTCAAAAGCTATTAAATATTCATGGGAAAAGACCGATTTTAAGAATGATTAATATACCCTTCTTCACTGGCTTCTCTGTAGCATATTTTTCTTCTTTCTTAAATGGCTTCTGTTTTCATGTAAGCACCAGTAACTATTCCAAAAAGTCGGAATCAGGAAAAAGTTTAGATCAAAATTTACATCAGAAGTATGTTTAAAAACAAAACTTTACACAGGTACAGGCAAAGAGTCACTTGAGTTTGCTCCGTAGAAATTGCCCAGGGATTTATAGTTTCAAGTCACAGAAAGGGCTGGAGAAGCGCCCTACTTCTCAAAGAGGTTATTATCTAAGGTCAGCAAAATTACACTCTATTTTTCTTAAAGATGATATTGTAGAGATTTGTTAAAGTAAATAATGATATTGTGATTTCAGGACAAAATGTGTCATTGACTTGGAAAAGACAACCTGAGACCAGTCTATTGCCAATTCTCTTTTTTGGTATTGTAATCAAATTAAACAAGATTAATATCTTGACTAAGAAAAGAATGCTACACAGTATGTATTTATTTTATTTTAGACACTGAGGTGAAAAAAATTTTTAAAGTATTTATGTTGTAGGCATAATATGATATTATCCTAGACAGGGTATCTGGAAAATTGTAGGAGATTTAAAAGAAAACTCAAACCAAATCAATCAAAGTGCATATTTTCAACAGAAGATTACCACCCCCAACAGAATATATGGAATGTTTCCATTGGTTTTAAAACAAAAAGCCCATAATCCTCTCCCTACAACAGCTATATCTGAAAAAACACTGTCAACATGTGGGATCTTTTTGACTACAAATTTCAAAGTTGCTTCAGTAAAAAGTAGAAGGTTGCATAAGAACTGTGAAGTTATTTGTTCCAGCGCTTTCACTCATGACTGCTCTCTGGACCTCAGTTTCTCCATCACTGAAACTAGTTAGGCAACCTTCAGAACCATAGAACAAGCAAAGACATCTTTAACACCTTCTTTCTGATCAAGATAAGCAATAAGTAACATTTATTAGTGCAAGTTCAAATTCAGTAAGCTGGCTCAAACAGGTAGATTTCAATATTTGGCTGGGCTATAAAAATCAAAGGATCTACAAATTGTCTACAACATAAAACCTTGAGATGCTGGCACTGGAAATGCTAGCAAGGAAACTTATAGTCTCAATCCTGATG
Source organism: Castor canadensis (assembly GCF_047511655.1). Lineage (NCBI taxonomy): Eukaryota > Metazoa > Chordata > Mammalia > Rodentia > Castoridae > Castor > Castor canadensis. Next base: position 168,623,497 of record NC_133387.1, read on the forward strand.
TAAGATTTGGCAGAGGAATGAGCACAGCTCCATGAGCTCTTGATGTTAGAGAAGGAAGTTGATGCCCAGGTACCCGGTGTATTTTGTTTGTCCTGTGTTTGGGAGTTTGAACTCAGTGCTTATGCCTCGAGCCACTCCACTAGTTTTTTTTTTTTTTTTCCTTTGTGATGGGTTTTTTTTGAGATAGGGTCTTGTGAACTGTTTGCCCATCCTGGCTTCGAACTTTGATCTTCCTGATCTCTGCCTCCTAAGTAGCTAGGATTACAGGTGTGAGCCTCTGGCACCTGGTACCCATTATCTCTTTGGCACTGATGAAGACTTGTTGTCTAGAGTTCAATCCAGTTGCTTAATCTAGGACTCCCCAGTCCTCTTGCCCGTGACTGGTTTAATTAGACTGGGTCACTAAGAAAACTCTCTCCCATTCCAGGTATGGTAAGGTTGACTGAGAAGGAAAACCATGAGAGTCAACTGGGCCAGGGTGGGGGTGGGTGGGTGGTCATTTTGCCTCTAAAGAGATGCCTGGAGACACAATTGTTTGACTACTGTCATCTCATTGGAAGAGGCCAAGGATGTAATTAAACTTCCCACAATGCACAAGACAGCCCCCTATGACAAAGAATTATTCAACTCCGAAGTTGGTTGGGCTGAGGTTGAGAAATACGGGCTCAGAGTAGCCATAGAAGAGCTTCATGTTTAAAGGCAGGATGGCACTATGTGCCCAGACTGGTCTAAGCAAGTCTGAGTTACTAGTACATTACTGCTTTAGGAAGGGAACTCTCAAAAAAGAAAAACAATGAGAATCTATTCCTGTTCTATTTAGCATGCTGCCTTAGTTGACCAAGAAGCAATCTTCTGAAATAGGAAGCAAATATTTTCTAATCCCCAAAGATTGCCAAGTCTCAAGTTCCTGGTCTATAAATTAGAGGTCCCATTAGCATTCCTTGGTTATTTGCTGTTCTAGAAGAGTGCTTAAAATAAGCCCAGTTGTTAAAATGGAAGTTGCCACCATCAAGTAATGATTGTTTTCGACAAAAGTCATAGCTCTGACTCTGGGTCAGTCTATCAAAAGAAGGACACATGTTTTCCCACCTATAACATCAGCCCTCAGGAGACTATAATGAACAAAGTGATGTCACAGTAGGGTAGGTGGAGAAGCAACACTTTTGGAAGCTGTCTTGGCTTTTTCGTGGGAGTGGTGCATTTCCAGGTACTTATATCGGTTGTGTGAGGGATCCTTTCATTTAGAAGAGGAAGTGCTCCTTCCTGTAGTCCTGCCCTGGCCTGTCGACCTGTGCCCTGGAAGTCCCTCCAGTACTGGCTCATCCACCCTCATGCGTCATCCTCCTTCTCATGCTGCCACACTGGCCCCACTAGGAAGGCAGGAGTAAAGGCTGGGTTGCTCTTAGTTTGACAAAAGGTGTCCCAGGCCTTGGCCATCTCACAGCAAGGAGGATGTGTGGAGGAATCACTGACCCTTGGCCATGGGGGACATTAGAAGCATCTTGAGCTCCTTAAATGATAAGATAGTAACTGTCACTCACCTCCTCTCAGAGCTGTGGACTCTTGGGGACATAGTGAAGTGCCTGGGGCAAGAGTGGCTGCTCAGAGTGCTAGGCTACATGGAGTGCCAAAATATTTGAATATTCCAAAATGTCAGATGGTCCTAGCATGAGACTCAGTTTAGGGGACATCTCTGATCGTTTGAGGGTAGGGCGATTGCTTTGAAAACTCACCACTCTCACTGCAGATCAAACACACTTTTCTTATAAATATGATGCCTATGTTTTCAGAACAAAAACAGGGGCTCAGAAACTGTCCAATAAAAGACTTTTTTTTAATGTATTAATTTATTATCTGAACGACTTCAAAGTTGCATAAATGGGCTCGAATGTATTAAATACTTAATTACTCTTATGCAGAATAAAGTGACATGGAAGGAGGGCTATTTCAGACATATGATCACCAAAGGAACAAGATGGTGGAACTACGCCCAAGTACTTGCTGGGTGTCAGCTTGGAAGGGACATCAGCTGCAGGTTGGCCCTGGGCATCCACTCCATCCATCCTGTGCAGTGCCAGTGGGCCTTTGTGCCCGTGTATCAGCTGAATCTCAAGTTAGCAAAGGGGAGTGGCCCAGCCATGAAGCTTTGCTAAAAGCATTTCAAAAATGAGCCCCAAACTATGATCTTCATACACAAGCTCTCTGTTTCAGAGGTTTTGAGTTGAAACGTGAATCTTGCCAATCTCTCCATGGTTTGGGCCGATCCTCTTTTGTACATTTTCTTTCTCCCTTCCATGATTGATTGATTCATCAATTGTCTGATTTATACACAGCTCTATTTCCACATTCAGACACTCTGGTGAAGCAGAAGGGGGGCCCGCCTTACTCTATCTCTTTTATAGTGCTCATTAGCTGGAGCCTTTAGTTTGGGCTAAGTAGCTGTGGAATGTACCTGTCTTAGCTAATTTTCTGCTGCTAGAACACAATATTTGAGGCTGGGTAATTTATAAAGAAATTTATTTAGCTGACAGTCTGGAGACTCGGAAGTCCAAGACTATGGGACTAATGGGTGATGGCCTTCTTGCTGCATTAACATGCAGAAGGAATTACACGGCGAGAAAGTATGTGAGAAAGGGTGAGAGAGGGAAGGGTCTGGACTCAAACGTTTTTTTTTTTTTTAATCATGAATTTGTTCCTACAACAATGGGATTAATCCACTCATGAGGACAGAGCCAGCATGGCTTAATCACCCCTCAGTGCTCTCACCTCATTGTCTTTGATGGTGATTACATTTCAACATGAGTTTAGAAGAGACCTTCAAACTATAGCAGTGTCCCAGGCAATCACAGAGAAAGATCTGGGTTACATGTGGTCTATTATTTCTTAGCCACCTAACCTTGGGCAAACTACTTAACCTCTCTGGACCTCAATGTTCTCATCTTTAAAATAAGCAGATTATAACTTACTAAGAAAGGGCGCTGTGATGCTTACATGGGAAAATGCTTGGCTTTCATTATTTTCCTTTTCCTTTTACTCTTGTGTCTTCTCCTTATTATTCTGAGCTTTTTGATTATGTTAGATGGCTATCTGGGGGGAGGGGGAGGATGATTTCCACTTGCCAATACAAGGGTGTTGCCAGAGCAAGATGGGGCTGCTGGGGGGAAGATGGAGACATTCTTATTGGGAAACCTCCTTGCTTCATCACTGCCCTGCATGAGAAACAGCTTTCTCGCCACCAGATCAAAGTTCTCTTGTCTTGGGATGGTGGTTTACAGCCCCATTGTGTAAACAGACCTGGTTCTCTTATCTGAGTAATTAGAGTTTAATTGTGCCGCCTTGGGCAGTGATTCTCTTCTTGCCCATGGCTCTGGTTTTTGGCACCCTCTTCACCTGATTCTAGTCTTTGGGTGTGTTCACTGCTTTGTGTGCAGTGAAATTGCTACTATGAAGCTAGTGTAGATGCTTTTTCTTCTGGGGAGAGGTGGTATTCTGGAGACACATGGATTAGATAAGTGGGAACATGCAAAGAGAAATTTAGAATCCAGAAAGGGACTATTTTTTTTTTCTTATTGCTTGGGAGTGGTGATGGCTTTGTTCCTGGAGAGATTATTGAAATAGAATGTTTAGAGAAGTTCTTTATACTCATAATTCTTAGTGGTAGTCAAGAGAAATTAAAGGGGAAAAAAGAGTTGTAATATTTGTTTTTTTCTGCATCTTAGAAAGTGAGATTTTTCTAAGCTACTAGGTTTAATCATACAAACTAGAGAATTTCCGAGTCAGTTATAAGTTGAAGAAGATCATGTCACAATATTAGAAAAGTAAGATCCTAAGAGGTCAAACGAACTGCCCGAGTTTACAGAGTTGGCAAGGAATGAAGTGTGGTCCAAATCTCCTGACTTTAGCTTAGAATATTCCTGTCTTAGTCTGTTTATGTTGCTATAGCTAGAAACCTGAGACTGGATAATTTATAAAGATAGAAAGTTATTGTCCACAGTTCCGGAAGCTGAAAAGATCAAGATCAAGGTGCTGAGCCTGGTTAGGGGTTTCCAAGATGGCGTCTCATTGCTGCATCCTCTGAAGGGGATGAACACTGCCCTCACATGACAGAAGAGATGGAAGGGATTGAACCCATTTCCCAAATTCCTTTAATAAGAGGCCTATATGTGAGGCTTCTTTTACCTTACTCCCCTTCTAGAGGCCATGCCTTTTAATACTAACACAATGGTGATTAAGTTTTCAACATAATAGATTTTGGGGGAACTCATTCAGACCACAGCAATTCCTTACAACTGAATTCCTCTTACTGACTTTTTGCTTTTTTCAATGTTTGGTGATAAATAAGAACTTATAACCACTGAGCAAGTCACAATACTGACAGTCTTTTAGCCATATGACTTCTCCCAACTATGTCTCACCCCAAGGCTCCAAGTCAGTGTGATCATGGGATACCTGAAGCTGTCACCCTGTGGTGCCATTGTGAGTCTGAAGGCTTCATGCTGGGGTCATGCAACTTGGAGATTCAGGGAGCTTGAAGCTGACAAATGTCATGCATCTCCCAGGGGCCCTTTCCATGTTCCACCAATCCATGCCCCTTGGCCCTGCCTCAGCGGTGTCTGCTGTGAGTGGAGGTCCTTGTGTTCTTGGCTGGCACAAGGAGGTGCAGTGTTGGTATTGGATGTGGCAGTGCCAGCTCAGTGTGCTAACCAGGTGGTCTGTATGGAAGCCAAGTCCTGCTCTGCATAATTAGGTATTCTCTGTTTCCTGGTGCTCCTTCTGTACTTTAGAGTTTTATTCACTCAGAAACTTGCAGTGTGTCAGGCTTGCCCTTTCACCAAGGCCCAAGCTATCATTCCTATTGTTTCAAAAAGAATTTCCTGGCCTTGAGTCTAAAATTAAATTGCCCTTTGAGAGTTTCCTATTTTGTCTGTTCCTGCCTCTCCCGATGGCTGCACCGCCCTCCTGTCCCTCTTTCTTGACAGGCACACTGGAAAAGCTAGGGAGGACTTCTGCCTTGCCTCCTTCCCTTCTGCCTCTTAATGGAGCAGGACAATGGTGCCCAAGAAACACCTCTGTTCCCAGTGTGCTTCTGAGGCCAAGCATGGCTTGACCAAAATCCCTTCTTGGCATCGCCCAATCAGCTGGATCCATGTATTTGGCAAGCAGTTAAGGAAGGACCTCCTCATCAGTATCTTCTATGGGTGAAGGTGACCCAACTGAGTTAGAAGTCTGTAGAGTTGTTCACCACTACCCTCCTCCCCCAGTCAAGGAGTGACTGTGTACAATGAAGTGATTGCTGAAACACAAGGAATGTGTGAGCAAACCAGTGTTTCAGCATGGTTTCAGGGACGCACAAGAACAAACAATGTAAAAGGTTTGACTACATTTTAAGGGAATATTGTCATGAATCCACATCATGACTGTGATAACTTTGGTCTCTCTAGGCTTTTCCACCCTGTGGGGCTGTTGATCCGGTGAAGGTTGTTAGTCGCAAGGTCAGGATAAAGAATGTGGGTGGATCAGCAAAACAGAGCCCTAGAGTTGGCAAGGAACTTGCAGATGGTCAGAGCCAACCTCCTCAGGAAACAAAAGTTTAGGGAGGTTAAGTGACACACCACCGGTTACATAGCTCCTTGGTGGTAGAGCAGAATTTGAACTCAAGCTTCCTGTTTTATAGTCTTCTGCCTTTCTGCTAGAGGGCATGAGCATCTTTGATATTCCCAGAAAATAATCATTACCCCAAATCACAGTGCCCATCCACCCAGTATTGACTCAGCTTCACTTCTGGGTTTAAAATATGCTTAGCGAGCAGGAGCATCTAGAAGGATTTATTGTGTCTTCTATGTTTTTGGCCTGAGGTTAAGCTGTAGGATTCTGGAGACAGCCAAAGGAAAGGGAGAGTTTATGCACTGAGAGACATGAGGGAGTTAATAGACAAACACCTGCATGCTGGAAGCTACTTGGCTAAAGCCAGAGAGACTGACTGGACAAAGAGCTCACATACACACTCTCACAGACACACTGACTCCATATGTTTGTGATTTGGTGTCATAAAATTATTCCCATATTCCCTCTTTTCCAATGTTGTGAGACTTGGTGGGGCAGAGAGAAGGAAGACTCTGAGCAAATGAAATGGCTTTGAGGTGTGGTAAGGCAGGAAAGGAAGAGGTGGCCCTGGAGACAAAGCTGCAGGCAGTGGAGAAGAGAAGATGACTGGAAAGCAAAGCAGTTCCTGACCCTGAATTGTAAACATGGAGCTAGGGAGAGGGCACAGACAGGATACCCCTTTTCTGCATGAAGAATGGACATGGTCAGCTTAGACAGTAGCTGTTCGAACTGACTCACCCTGAAAGCAGAGCAGGGACAGGGCAAAGAGCATCCTTGTTCATGTGGTTTCCAGACTTGGAGGCCTTTGTTTCATTTGTTTCCGGGATCAGGTAGGTAGAGTTAGGCTGTGGACTCTTGCACTCTGGCAGTTTCATTCTTCAGAGCAAGAGGGGCAACAAAAATGAAGCAGAGCAGGGCTGAGATGCCTAGGGACCCAAGGCTCTATGGCTGTGTGGCTACCTGCCTTTTCTTAGTGGCCACTTGGAAATCACCCCTTGTGCTTGAAACTCTGCTTCTGACTGTCACAACTGCATGTCTTGTTTTCTTATGTTTTCAACTGGCATGTCTTTGTTATTTTTGTCCCCTTATTTTTCCTTCCAACTGTAGGCACTGTTACAAACTCATTTGATCCTTTCCTTTTTGTTTCAACTGCTATTTTCCTTGAGTCTGTGCTTCAACTAGATCATTTATGTTGTGGGATCTGACTTTACTCTTTCCTGCCTTCTATCATCCATTTACCAGAGGGGCTTCTCTACCAAGTAGCTCTGCCATCTTTTCCATCTAAACACAACCAAAAGTGACACTGTTTTCCACCCTCCTTATTTAAGTCACTTAAACTCACCATTTTTATGATTATAAAGGCAAGCAATATAAGTGTTATCATGGACTTACCCCTTTCCATCATCTCTTATATCCAATCAGTTGTAATATCATGTTGATATTTCCTTTAAAACATACCATGTAGTTCTTGTTTCCCCTTCACCTCTACATGCATGACTCCAATCCACCTCTTTCTTCATAAATGGACAAGGCAGTCACATTGGGTAGGGGTGCCCCAAACTCAGTGATCAAGCTGAATAGCATTTTTAATACACTATTTTTGAAAAAAAGTTAGAATCATTGTGGGAAGAAATAAAAAGTTTAAATAAAGGTTGGATCAATAGCACTGATTTATTCTTTTGCCCCAGGTCCCAGTATGGCTTGGCAGGGCTCTGCTTCCGACTATGTCAGCCTTCTTACCTTCCATCCCTACCCTATCCATTCTACTTAACACACCAAATGAGTCTTTCTAGAAGGTATTGATTCACCTTGTCTCATACTCAACCTTCAGTGGACAAATTCCTATCTAGCATTTACAATATGCTCTTACTTTGTATCTCCAGCTGTAATTTTTACTACTTACCATCCATTACTGGATGCCCATGAGCATGTCTTTCCTTCAGACTTGTCCACACTGAACAACAGTCTTTTTCTCTCTGTGACACTTGCCTGAGTCTTTCCTTATTCCTCCTTACACAATTGTATTTGCCCCTTTTTTTACCTTTAGGTATGTCTTCTTCTTCCTCTTCTTTTGACATCTTGGCCATTCAGCAAATGTCCAAGGTCAAATCTTACTCATTCTACAGTTCTTACTTTAGTTTGCTTTCTCCAGAAAGCCTTCCCTGCTACCTACTCCTCTCCCTTACACTTTGGTACTTAATCCTGGCTCATCCCCTCATTGTAACTTCCTATTCACTTGTCTGTATGCACCTAAAGGTATGGTTCATTTCTTGTTAATATTGCATTCTGAGCAACTAACATAGCACTTTGCATAGAGTATGTGTACTGTACATATTTGTTCCATAGATACACATTGCCATAATCCATCATGTACCTATTATGGAAGAGTAGCCACCATTTTTATTCTTAGTTTTACTTTTGTAGTGCTGGTGATGAAACCCATGATCTCATACATGCTAGGCAAGCTGTCTGCCACTGAACCATCAACCCTTCAAGCCAACTGTTCTTGAGCCACATAGCTTCATGTTGTACAAGTAGGAGAAAAGACAATCTGAAATCAAGCAGACCAGGGTTAGAATTATGTCTCAATGAGTGGCATGGCCTTTGGAAATTTGCTCGCACTCTTAATACATTTCTCATTTTGCTCTTTTGTAAAATGGAGATGGAAATAGTAATCTTGCAAGATTGTGGTAAGGATTTCAAGTGGCCATGTCTGTATCATGCTTAGCCTGCCAGCTGGCCTCTGACAGGTGTGTGATGTCTGTTAGTTCCTTTCAACAATCACTTGTGGGATGAATGAATGAGAAACTGTCAGATGGCTTCCTTAAAACTGTGACAGAGATTGAGTGTGTTGTTTGCATCTCATGGACTCATCTCCAGTTATAGCCAAGAAAGGAAGGTGCCAGTGAAGAGCCTTACTAGGCAGGAGTTTGTTTTGGGTGGTGCTCTTTAGAGCAATGAGGTGAGGGTTTGTGCACCCTGATTTCTAACCTGCTGATACCCCAGCTTCTTTCTACACAATTAGGGCAGTTTCAAAATGAATTGGAACTGATAATGTGGTTCTCTTGAGTAAAAATGTCATTTTCATACTCTATGAAATAGTTATCAAGTCAATTCATGAAATGTCTAATAGACAGGTGTTTAGATAACAGAACTGTGAAAGATTTCTCAAGAGCAAAGATACTGGTGGCTTATGGTAGATTTGGACATTATCTGATTCTTAAAAGCAGGGTCCTCTGGCTTCTTTGAGAACAGCTACAGAGGAAATATATTTTAAAATATGCAGTTTCATTTATAAAATAAAAATAAGAGTTGGGCACATTCATGCTCACCTCTAATCCCAGCTATGTGGGAGGTGTAGGTAGGAGGATCACGGTCCGAGGTTGGTCTTGGGCAAAAGCATAAGAACTTATCTGAAAAATAACTGAAGAAAAAGGGGCTGGGGGCATGGCTCAAATGGTAGAGCACCTGTCTAGCAGATACAAGGACCTGATTCATGAACTGTCCCTCTTGACAAAAAACTCATTTAGGGACAGAAGAAATGCCACAGAAAAAGCCAGTCATGCAAAATCAAGCTAATACAGTGTATGCTGTTATACAAGTGCTGTGAGGTGATCCACAATCAACTATACAGACCCAGAAATTCGTTATTTTATACGCTACTCATTAACTGGTATTCTGCCTTCCCTCTTTCCTCTGCACACTGTACTCAAATCATTTTCATTCAATAACTCTTTGCATATTAATTAGGCCTTGCCATCAGTGACTTTTTCTTAGAAAACAAAACCCACACTCTTAAATCTGAATTCCATTCTTCTCAGTTATCTACCACCCTAGCAGGGTCTGTAACAAACTACCTACCTACTACCTACTTGCAAGGTTTCTGCCTGCTACCTTCGTACAAGGATCCTATTTATGCTACCTAGTACCATCTTACAAGGGTCCTACTTAGACTTCCCATTACCATCCTGCAAGGATCTTCTGCTTTAGGTAAACCATGCACATCATATCCCAAAAGAAGGCAGATGTGAGTAACTTAGAGTTCTCCTGAATACCATTTAGAATCAAAATTTCCTCCTTTGAGATCCTATTCCTATAACTCTGATACATAACATTGGATTTTGAGAATGGATCTGAAGGAATAGGAAATGATGGGGGTAGATACCGAGAACACACAGCCTAATTAATGAATCTAGGAAATATATTTTCAATTGATTGTTTCAAAGTGTTGTGTAGGACTTGCTTATTGTTGGGAACTCAAAAGAAGTACTTTATACAGTCACTTCAGGAGCTTATGGTATTAAAATAAGATGTCAGCAAAATGGTTTGAAGCCAGAATTCAGGAATCGTTTTCTGACTGAAGCTTAGTGTATTTTTGTTGTTGAGTTCCCTAAATCCCTTGGCCCCAAATACATTTAGGTAGCATATCTGCCATTGTTCCATTTATACTTCCTCAGCTTTTCAGCCTCCTGGCAGCAGAAGACCAGCCAGGATGTTAGCCCTTGCTATGAGACAACGCAAGCCATCTTCCTTCATTCCCCGGGGTGTTATTATGTTCTCAGTGCTTTCAGTGCAGTTAGAGGATGAATAGCCACAGGGTATACTTCATCCAAACCTGGTTTAAATAGTTTTATGAGTATTGTGGAAAATGAGTGCCAAATTAATGAGATTTCTTTCTTTCTTTCTTTCTTTTTTTTTTTTTGGTGGTTAGTACTGGGGATTGAACTCAGTGTTGGTTATTTTTGAGTTAGGGTCTCTTTATGCTCCAGCTGGCCTGGACTGCACTCCTCCTATTTGTGCTTCCCTTCATAGCTAGAATAATAGATGTGCACCACTGTACCCAGCCATTAGTTGAGATGGGGTCTTGAAAACTTTTGTCCTGGCTGACCTTGAATTGCGATCTTCCCAATGTCTGCTATCTGAGAAGCTAGGATTACTGTGCCCAATGACAAGGTTTTTACAGTGGGCTCAATACCTTATTCACATTTGAGTTCAATTATCACTTTTTTCTGTGACAATATATTCTCTTCAGTTATTTTCACTTAGCTTGAGTGAATGGACCATTTCAAAAAGGGGGGATAGATAACGAGCAACTGAATGTAAATAATGGGCTGAATTCTTGTGTGCTCCAGTTAGAGAATCTTGCAGGGGTTAGCAAGCTGTCTTGGAGAATGAGAATGTTACCTTAGGAGCTACATTTGTAGCTCTTTCTTACCAACAGATTTAATTACATCAAATTCTAGCAGAGTTTGGTTTTCCTAATTAGGGTTTTTATGGGGGTGAAGGGGTTGTAAGAGAAGAGTGAAGGAATAAAAAGAAAAGGAAAAAGAACAAAAGAAAGTTGAGTGTGAGCCAGTATGGATTAGACTCTTATTCTCATGAACTCCTCCCATGAATCTTTCCGCTTTCTCTTTTATATCTTAATGTTTAACCCACCATCTCATTTGAAGAATGTTAAGAGTCTTCTGTTAAAATGATACCTATTTTGTGTTGAGGACCAGGCTTCATGTACACTATGTATTACAAGCATTTCATAAAACACATAGTTTTATTAAACACATTTCATGTATCATTTTTCTTTTTCTTTTTTTTTTTTTGGTGGTACTTGACTGAATTCAAGGCCTCATGCTTGCTAGGTAACCACTCTACCATGTGGTGGCCTTAGATGATTGATCCCTCTACCTTTTCCTCCCAAAAGACTGGAACTATAGATGTGTACCACCATGCCCAGCTTTTATTTTGCTTTATATAATTATCTTATGCATATTACTTCACTCAGTCCTCTTACCTTATGAGGAAAATATTATTATTCGCATTTTATAGTTGATAACTGAGGTTTATATTAACAAGCAAATCCAGGCTCACTTTAGTAACTGGTGGAGGCAGGATTTGTGCATATCTGGATTCTTCTGGTTTCAAAGGGTAAGGTTTTAAACATTGCAAAATATGGCCATCCACAGAATGCATTTGTCTCCCTTAGACAGTGCTCAGTGGATAGTATATTTTAGGGAGCTCATAAAACTAGTAAGGTGGCACAAATCCCCAAATATTGGGAGAAATGGATAATTCTTGTCTAGTAACCGATGTCATTAACCCACCACTTAACTGAAAAATGAGGTGAGTTTTATAATATAAATTCATTTTTTGCTTTTTCTTTGGCATTTGCCACCTATTAGTTCTATGATACTGGAATGACAGGTGCTTTATTTATTTATTTTTTTGATGGCAAAGGAACAGAGTTTATTTTTTTTTAATTCATGGTTGACATGGTATCCAGCGAAGGGAAGCTTTGTAAATAACTTAGATAAGCAAGGAAGATGAACAACAACAAAAACCCTCTTGACTTGTCAGTTGACAGGTGCTTTAAAAGAGCAAGATGACATAACAAGAAAAAGCAGGTGTGTATATATTTAAGATGTTTAATATGCTTCCCTGCTGTTTATTTGAAGGTTAAAAAAAAAGTGGTCAAGAAATGGATGAAAATAAACATACCAGACATTCTTCTCATTTCCTGGGAACGTAGTGAGCAAACAGCAAGGAAAGCAATATTTGGTTCTGTCCTACTATCATGTATTTGGATAACTTTTACTTACGTGTGATTGGTTAATATGAAGTCATGGTTCCACGAGGGATAACCTCTAGAGATTGCTCTCCTAATATATATTCCTTTATCTTTCCTGGTCACAGAGGCAGGGACCTATCAATACTTTTGAAGATCCTCGAATGACTTGTGGTTTCCAGTCCAATTATCACCAGCAAAGACCTTGCTACTCATTCTGGGATGAGATGGCTACTCAGGAAGTTCCTACTGGTCTCGAACACTGTGGCTCAGGTAGGAAGATAAACAAAAGCTGGAATGAGGATAGAGTTGAAGGACAAGGGAAATTTGATGAGGGCTGAATTCTCTGAAATTACAGCTGACATGGCTTGCGTGGGTATGGGCACTATTGTTCTCTAATGGGAAAGTCCCTGGCCCTGTCAATAATTTTGTGTTACTTTATTGTCCAACAGGAAGATTAGACTCCAGGAATGGACTCAAGAAAGGGTCTTTATTTTGTAAATAGTTTTGCCTACTGTGTACTTCCTAACACCCACTTAGGTGGGGCTGTTGATAAAAGCTCCAAGTTTTGCAATCATAAAGGATGAACTGGGAAAACAGAGGTGTGCTGATTAATCTTCTTATAAAACATAATTTCTTCCCATTCATAACCTCTTCCACTATGCTGTTTCTGCTCATGCCCACCTGCATCTGGCCTCTCCTCTCTGCTCCTCTCTCTAGTCCTTCTATCCCAGTGGTCCCTTCTCTCTGCATTCCTTCTCCTTCCTGGGCTTGCCGGTTACAGTGCTGCCCTCTGGTGAACACGAAGCAGACTCCTCCAGAGACTTCTCTGGAATAAGTGGATCTACTCTCCCCTGGACCTGAGAAGTCTAAAGTCCTTACCTCCGTTCTGTTTTCAGGACTCTGTTTGTCATTAATTCCATTTGTCTGTGTTTACGTACTTGCTTAAAAAAAACAAATGCAAAAGTTGAATTTGGGGATTCTGAAATGATTGATTCAGATATTAAGTTTAATTTTCCATGAGACCATATCATGATACTAAATCCAAATACCAAAAAGCCAGTCAAAATTTATGTTTTTCCTCGGGATGAATTCTTATCATAAGAAATGTCATTACTCTTGCGTATTGAAAATATGTAATTCTGAAGAATTACATGGGCGATGCCATGGGTTTGGGGGAGTTGATGGAAATAGCTTTAATGTGATTTTTTTTTAAGTCACTATCCTTTTACCTCACAATTTTATGGTAATCTGCTTTTATAATAGTAGAAAAATAAAACAAGTGTTAGCTTTGTTGTTCACACTTTATCTCTCATTAGAAATGAACAGATGGGTACAGGGCAGGAGGCTGTGATACTTGGTGGGGTGTTGTGAAAGGATGGGGAAGACAGGAGAGGTGCTTTCCACTTACCTGGTTCTTCTCCAGGGCGGAATGAGATCAGTTCCTCTACTCCATGCTGTCTTCTCCCAATAGCCATTGGTCTTTGAGGTATTCTTTGGAAGCACCCTAGATTATATATATAATAACATGTATACTATCATATTACACATCTGTCATATTTTGCTTGGTGTCTCAGTTCCTCAAAGTATAAATATAAATATCTCATCCATCTACCCATTTTACAAGGAGGCTTGGAAGATTCTGCACTTGTTCACAGGTTAGACTTAAGACTTAAAATTTACTGGGTGCTGGTGGCTCATGCCTGTAAATCCTACCTACTTAGGAGGCAGAGATTAGGAGGATGGAGGGTCAAAGCCAGCCTAGGAAAATAGTTCATGAGATTGCATCTTAAAAATACCTGAAACAAAAGGTGCTGGCGGAGTGGCTCAGGTGTTGGCCCTGAGATCAAGCCCCAGTACCACAAAAAAAAAAAAAAAAGACTTAAAAATTTAAGAACATGAGAAAAATTGTTTCTTTAAACTTCTAAATAATAGACATTATTTATAAAAACAAAAGATCAAAATGGTTGTCTCTATTCACATAATTCATAAATGCTATTAGTGCCACAAGGATTAAGCTTTATATCTCCCAATACAACTGAGATTAAAGAAATATTGTATTAAAGTTTCGACTCTGGATGATACCTGTGCTTGCTAGAAGTTACATCTTATTAACGACTGTGGTTATCTCCACACTGCCCATGGCCTCAAAATGAGAATGTCTTTTTTCACATTTAAGAGACATGTTCCTCCAGGCGCCAGTGGCTCACCCCTGTAATCTTAGCTACTCAGGAAGCAGAGATCAGGAGGATCACAGTTCAAAGCCAGCCTGGGGAAATAGTTCATGAGACCCTATCTTGAAAAATCCTTCACAAAAATATGGCTGGTGGAGTGAGTCAAGGTGAAGGCCCTGAGTTCAAGCCCCAATACCCTCACTCCCCCCCAACCCACCCACACAAAGACATGTTCCTCTCTTTCTTAACTGAGAAGCACAGAAACTCCCAAGTGGAGATGATTTTTTACTCTTCTCCTGGCCAAGGTTCTCAAAGGTTAAGCAGTGTTTTTTATATCAGGGCTAATGAGACAGTGACTGTGAGGCATATGAAGACCTCTCAGGACAAAACTGCCTTTAAAATGAAGGGACTTACTGGCAGTATGCTATCATCTTCTTTCCATAGTCTACTTTATTGTTGTGAGATGAAAATTGGGATCACCCAGCCTTGTGGCTTTGGGGTAGGATGGGAAGGTTGGAGCATATTATAACCATTCCTAGAATGACCTGCATTGCCATCCCCTGCAGCTCAGAATAGTAAACAGCTCCCCATGGGGGTTTAGCTCCCTACCAGTTGGTGGCAATCTCTTTGCAGATGTGGGCCCTAGATCCCACTTCCCCAGGCTCCCTCTGATGGAAGTATCTGGCAAGAACCTTGAGCTTTTCCAGCCCCTCCTTTGCCTTGTGAGCTATTCAGATGAAGGAGTTGAAGGAATTCTTTTCTGGGCTGTGGTCCAGGTTGACGCAGTGATGGGTGTTGTTTGGAAGGCGATTGTGGGGTTATAAGGAAGGGAGATGAAGACATGTACCAACCAATGCTTTCTCCAGCTGTGGCACATTTCCTTGGAGATGTGTTGAATAAAAAGAAAGGGAGAAAAAAATACTGTACATTTTTTCATCTTCATCTTCTTTTATCCTATTTATAACTTCAGTTTCCTTCCCGTCCTCCATCTCATGGACTTCCCACTCCTGCTCCCCCTCACGTTTGTGCTCTCAGAAGGGATGAATGAACGTCTTTTCCAAGGATTACACATCTGTCAGTGACTGGAATACTGACGGGGGGGGCCATGGAGGAATGGTCAGGACCCCTCTCAGCAGCCTTTATCAGAATGTTGTTTCCATTCACAAAAGGGCAGAGGCTGAGAAGGACGAGAGGAATAGAGGGAGGGAGGGTGAAGAAAGAATAAAACTGAGTGAAAACATGAATGGAAAAGCCTTACCAGGTGAAGGGAGAAAAAACCCAGTAACCAAGGGAAGTCAGGAATTGACTGGACAGAATAGATGGTAAAAGGGATGCAGAGAAGAAAGGCCAGATGTGTGGAAGTGGACAGAAAGTAAAGGTGAGCATTGGTAGAGAGGTAGAGCATAATGGGAAGAGAAAACGAAAGATGAATGGCAAGGGGGAAAGAAGTGGGGAGCCCAGAGAAAGACAAGGCAAGAAGGGAAGGGGAAAATGACATGAAAGAGGAAAATAGATGATTCTGAGGATATTAACTATACAGCTAAAAAGGGAAGCCACATTTGCATGCAATTGCCTGTGCAGCTGTACATTTCTTCATGGCAATCTTGTAGTCATCATTTTCTTTCATTTTTACCTCCTCCTCCCTCCGCCTCTGCCCCCTCCTCCCTATCAGCCTGGAGCCATTATGAGAGCCAATGGGGGCTGAGGGCTGGGGTTCTGCATGAATGAATGGGTCCTTTCTGTCTCAGCTTCTCGTCATCCTTCTGTCAGGGAACTTTGTGAATCAATGGCGCCCCTTACACAAGACAGGGCTGAAATGTCTGTTACTGTTTATAGTCTGACTGGAGTGGAGCCCACTGACCCTGCCTCCTCTCCATTCCCCTCCTCTGCTTTGTCCCTCAGCTTCAGCCCTTTCTTTTCATCATCATAACAAGAATCACTTTTTATGGCAGGCTCTTGCTCCCTGTCACTAAGAACTCAACAATGTTTTACTGTCATTGGTGATTATGATGAGTTCCTATCCACAGCCCTGTTGAGAAGTGACAGGATAGATGCAAACCATTCTTAGATGGAAGCAGCAAGCCTCAGAGTGGAGTCCACACCTACCTAGAGTCATGCAAAACCTGGCTTCTACTGGAAACCAGAAAGCTGACATCAGAGGCCCAACTGAGCAACAAAACCACAAGACCACAGTCCATCCCATAAATGTCATCGATCCCAGCTAGGATGATCATGAGTGACCATAGTGTATGTCAGAAAACATTATGCTTCTCTGGCACTTTTCAGAGAGATACAGCATTAATTTTTTTCACTAGGATTAGTTTTCAAGTGCAAAATGGATTTCATCTCAAATCAGCTAAATTTATGGAAGTGATGTCGTGATCAAAGTACATGTTTGCAACACACTTGCTTGGAGTTGAAAAGGCATGTGCAGCTATAGAACACAGGAAGCCCAACTTACTTCATGAAAATGAGCTGTGGTCTCATTACCATGGTTCTTAGTTTGAGAAATAAGACACACCTTTTCTCATATAATGCAGTTTGGTGTGTCTGGTTGCTGAGCACAGTAAAACCCTCATCTACCCACGTGTATGAATACCTGTCACTTCCTTTATTCTTGAGAGTGAATGTACATATGGTGCCTCGGTAAAGAATCCAGACTCTGGTGTGTTGTAGGGGGGCTACTCAAGCTACTAGGGGGTGAGGAGGGGGCACTGCAAGAAGGCCCAGGCACAAAAGTGAGATCCTATCTGAAAAGCAAACTAAAACAAAAGGGCTAGAAATGTTGCTTAAGCAGGAAAGCACAAGCACTAGGCCCCGAGTTCAATCCCCAGCGCTGCTGCAAAAGAAAAAAAATTCAGACTGTGGAACCAGATTGCTTGAGTTTGTATCAGCTCTTTGTAACTCTGTGATCTTAGGCAACTTTATCTCTGTCCTTCAGTTTCCTCGTGTATAGAGGGCCTTCTCAAAGTGTGTTCCCAGACCAGCAGAATCAGTATTACCTGAGAACTTGTTAAAAATTAAAAAATCTTGAACCCTACCCCACATCCATTGAAACAGGAACTCCAGAGGTGCAGAATCACCTGGAGAGTTTATTAAAACACGAAGTGTGCTGCATTTTTGATTCAGGGGGTCAAGCTTAGCACCCAGGAATGTGCATTTCTGACAAGTTCTCAGGTGTACTGGTCCAGAGAGACCACACTTTGAGAACCACTAGGTTAATATATGTGAAGCATGAACCAGTGCCATCACTTATTAAGCATGACATGAATGTTTGTTTAAATGCTTTTTTGACTCATTGTCTTAAAGTGCATTTGGAAGTCCAAAAATGTCTGGGAATCATGGAGTCAGAAAGTGACCCACTGATTGGTTAGACACCTTTGGTGGACAGTACCACATACTGGATACTGAGGAGATAGAGAAGGGAAGCAACTTTTACTTTGACATGATAGACCAAATGGTTCCCACAGAAATGTCACATTTATGACACAAAGACTGGCAAATGTCAGTGCGTGACTTCAGATCTCACTATTTAAAATTTCTAAAATAAATTTACTAATAAAATGGTAGAACTGAAGAATGTCTTTCCTAAATAAACTTTGGAAGTTCGAGTGGCAGATATGTTGAAAGTCTGGGTTCCTAGTCTCTCCTGGGGCTTTCTCAGCCAGCTGGGCGGCTGGGAGGGATCAAACCTGGGCAGTGTTTGGAAAAAGCTATCGACAGCCAGGTGGGAAGTTTCAGCAGGAAAACCAGAGGCCTCCAGTTTGGCTTTCAAGTGTTGAGATTGTTGAGGGAATGCCAGAAACACTTGTTAAATTGAAACTCACCTTGCTCTGAAATGTTTATTCTCATAACAGGTTTATTCTTTCAACTAACCATCTCAGACGACGCTGGGGTTTTAAAAAATGGTGTTTCCAACTCTATCTGCTGCACATATCTGTTCTGTTCTCCTTCAGGATATGCTTCCTTTTTCTAGAGGATGGCTTCAGGTTCTTTGTTCTCTAAAACAGTTCTGTTCCTGTGAGTGTGTGTTGCCTGAATGTCATAATATCAGACACCACAATATTGGAGAAATCTTTTCCCCGAGAAGATGCTGGGCTGTTCATCTCGGAGAAGACTTACAGGTTGTCCATAATGAAGTAGATTAGGAACTCTGTGTGTAGTGGGGGGGGGGGTTCCCCATCTCAGGATTTTATTTTATTGTATTTTCTCAATTTTCCAACTCAGTATGGAACTGCCTTAAATTTTCTAAAGATGGTACCATGTAACCCTTCTGTTGCACAGGAATGAAACTCTTCTTAGTAACAGTCTGAACACTCAGGAGATGGGAAATGTGGACCTTCTTGGATTCTGACTTGGTAACTGTGGTATCTGGAAAGGAGCAAGAGATAGTCTTGTCTCAGCTCTTTTTTTTTTTTCCTGTGGTACTGGGGTTTGAACTCAGGGCCTCATGCTTGCTAGGCAGGTGCTCTACCACTTGAACCACTCCACCAGCTTTAGCCTTTCACAGACAGAATGCTTGGGGCCTAGCTGCCCTGAGCAGCTACTCCAAGGGGGCAGTGCCTAGAGAAGTTAGGCAGGACTCATCTTGAACACTGCATCTTGTTTCTGAGGTAACCCAAAGTGGCAAGGATCTGGAAATCCTGAAAGAAAGAGAAGTAGGGTGGGACCAGCCCAAGTAGGACACAAGGAAGCAAATCCATATAGCAAAAAGCATCCCATATACTTTGCTCTGTCATTTTTTTTGAAAAAAATTATTCAAAAATTATTTTAATTTTTAATTTAATTGTTAAAAAATTTAAGAAAAGTATTCAAAAAGTATCCCACACACTTGCTCTATCTTTTAAAAAAAATTCACATAAAGTAATTTTACACTTTGATATTTGCATATGTGCATATAATGTACTTTGATCAAATTCTTGTATTACTTTCTTACCCCTTTGTCTCCTTCCCCCATTTTAGTGGATTTCATGCTATTTTCTTACATATACAATAGATACAATGTATTTTGGTCATTGTCACTCCCTTACCCTCTCCTTTCCGCCCTGTCACTTTGTTCTTCTGACAATGGGATGCCTATGAACACCTGACCCTACTCCTGGCAAATGAAGGGTGTCACTCTGGCTGGCTGTGGGTATTACGTCTCCTCCCACTTCCTGCTGCCTTGGTAGCTTTCGAACCTGTGCCATTTCCCAGGCTGCTAAAACCTGCATCGTAAGGGGTTGACTATAAACTGAAGAATGTAGAGTCCAGGCCCAGGATTTAGCCTGGCATGGTGCAGAGGGCACGGACACACCTGGAACTCTGGCACCTGGAACTCTGGCACTGCCTGGTACAGGCCTGGAGGTTTGGTTCAGTTTGGAGCCTCCAGGATCCCCCTTTAGTAGGAAGGGTAGTCACACTTACTTGTGCCCATTCACCAGGTGCATTTTACTTAAACGGTCATGGTTTATAGCAGGTGATGATTAAAGGTCACCCCTTTTCCTTCCAGCCTGGTTTGAGCCTGGATTTAAGTGAGGCAGAGAAACCAATTGTCCACCTAGCAAATCTTGCCTGCTGGCTTCTTCCCCAAGGCTATTTTTCTGACAGGTGGGAGTCACCTCTGCTGGTCCTTGGGAAGGAAGGTGACCCAGATGGCCTCTCCTGCACACAGGCCGAATAGTTACAACTCGGATGCAAGCACTCTGTTGGCCTGGCCACTGCCAGATTCCTTGCTTCTCAAAAATCCAAGGAAGTAACAGCATTGCTCTGGAACTCCCAGGGGGCTGTGGAGAGAGAAGTTCTCTTAACTTTTTCAAACCGCAAATATTTAGGCCGAGTTGGGAAAAGGTCCCTGGGGCATCGAGTTCTTATTGGACTCAAGCAGTTTGACCCCTCTTCTGGAACAGGGGCCGGGGGCGGTGGACGCCGTTGGCTGGCGTCGCTGGGCTCCGCTGGGCTCCGGCGGGCAGGCAAGGAGCCGGGGCGCCGCCGCACTCTGTGAATGGAAATGTGCGGGTGGGTGGATGATGTGAGGGCTGGAGCCAGCGCCGTGTGTGTGAGAGAGGAGGGGGCGGGGGCGGCCGCGCGGGGACAGCCTGTTGTGCTCATGTCTGGCTGGGGAAGGACTTGTCCTCTCCCTCCAGATGTTCGCTGTGTTTATAGCTGCTGGAGCAGGAGGCCCAGCTCTCTCATTAATAAGTTGCTTTCTTGCACTGCAGCCAGAGGTCTCAGCCCTGAGCCTGCAGCTGGAGGCTGCGTCCCGCTCCCCTCCCCCAGCCTCACCCCGTCCCCGCCTTCCTCCTCTGCAATCCTCCCAAAATACACGAGCGCACAAAAAGAAAAACACCAGCAGATTTTTTATTTCAGAGAGTAAACACTTGGGCCGTGGGGGTCTGGAGGTTATGGGAAAAGAGGAAACCATCAGGCTAATCAGGCAGCACACACTTCCCCTGCCGAAATAAAACAGAAATCATTGCTCCGCAGGCCCAGAGTTAACCCTGGCGCTGCCAGCCGGTCTGGCGCGGCCGCCGGCCCCCAGGTGGGCGGCGAGGCTCCGGCGGTCGCAGCTGCGACCCACTCCGAGCCCAGAGGGGAGGAGGGGGGTGAGAGCTGCGTGGGTCTGTGGCATATGTCTGCCCCATGATGGGCTTAGGAAATAGACGGTTGGAACAGAGGGTTCCAGATAGGAAGAGGGTTCCAGATAGGCAGTGTCATTCTCCTCTCAGGGCACCCAGGTGCGTAGCTGCCACTTGGAGACTGATAGGGACCCATAGGGACCTAGGTTGGACCTCCGCCACCCACCAGCTCGTTTCCTCATCTGTATTATCAGAGTGATGACGACCGCACAAAATTACTATGAGGCAGAAAAAAACCGATTGGACATGGAAATGGCAAAACACCAAGCATGCAGTAGAAAAGGCTGTTACCTCAGGATTTCGTAGGCTGGTATGGATGGACCAGGTGCCTCCCTTCGTCCCTCCCTCCTTCCTTCCTTCCTTCCCCTTCCTCCCTCCTTCCCATTTTCCCCTTCCTTCCTTCCTTCCCCTTCCTTCCTTCGAAGCTTCCCCTTCCTCCCTCCTTCCCATTTTCCCCTTCCTTCCTTCCTTCTTTCCTTCCTTCCTTCCCTCTTTCCTTCCTTCCCCTCCCTCCTTCCCATTTTCACTTTCCTTCCTTCCTTCCTTCCTTCCTTCCTTCCTTCCTTCCTTCCTTCCTTCCTTCCTTCCTTCCTTCCTTCCTTTCTCCCTTCCTTCCTTCCTCCCTCCCCACCAGTCCTCTTTCCCTCCCCACCAGTCCTCTTTCCCTCCCCACCAGTCCTCTTTCCCTCCCTCCTGGTTTCATTCTTTCCCTATTCAGGCCCTTCAGCTTTCCCTCATATGTCCCCCTGCTGCCTGTCTGGAGAACATAAATATCCCATGGGACAGAGGTTAGGGGTCAAACACAAGGCCTAATTACACTCTGGGAGAAATCACCTCTCTGCTGATGTGTGGGCAGCCCTGGGGGGCAGACCCTGCTTTATCTCACCATCTAGTAGGTTGGTTCTTTCCTCCTTGCATCCCTGTTCTTTTTCTATAGGAATCTGCCTTTCCCACTCCATTCCTGAACATCCCTGTTAAACCAACTCAAGACCTTTGAAGAATGTTTGACTGTTTTGGACTTTCTTGCTATTTAAGAAAAGAGAACTTAAGAACCTGTGTTCACCCTCCCAGGTGGAATTAAAACACCCCAAACCAAAGTTAGCAATCCCTACAGTTGTTTGTCAATGGTGCTAGGGAAGCTGAATTGCCAGTGATTCAAACATCTATCAAACGAGGTTCTAGATGCCTAGACCCTTTGCATTTGCTATCCTGCTTACCTCAGACATTGTAAAGCCTAACAACTTTCTGGCCAAGCCTTTGACCTGCCGATTTTCATACAGCAGGGGTTCTTGTCTGAGAGGAGTTTCAGAAACTTGTGATCTTGCTGAAATTATGCGCAAGAATTTTTCTAAGGTTCTGTTGCTTTCTTCTGATTCACAAAATGGTCTGAGACCCCTGGAGAAGTTAAGAAATTCTGCTTCAAGGGAAAAGGACCACTGCACCTCCTGCAGCAGGTAGAGTTGGCCTTAGAAAGTGTACCATGAGTATCTTGTGGAACGGGAATGAATTCAGTTCTCTAAATCCCTCCCTGGTCAGTTGATACTGCTTTGGTCAGTCCCGAGAGAATGCATTTGAATCTGGAAGCTGTTTTCATTCCACTGTCTCAGACACAAGCATCACAGCCTTGCCCAAAGCCCAAGCATGTCTTTGTTTTTCAACCTCCCTTTTATTGCGTGCTCCTCTCTGCAGACACCGTTGAAGTTACGGCTCTGTGGCTTGGCTAAGGTGAGCTGAAGTGTGGATGGGGCTCTTTGGTCCACTTCACGGTACCATGAGAAAGCCATACTGAGATCTGCTTCTTAGGGACTTTCTAATGAGCAAGAGATTTCTCCCATCATTCTTATCTCAGGCAGAAGGAGGAGGGATGTGGTAGAAATAACACACTCCGCACCCATACAACAATGGCAAATAAACCACTGGGTGTTGTATACTCTGCCAGCTGGCTGTCCCTCACCCTAGATCACCCTTTGAAGTCTTGGTTCTCAATTCTGATCTTTGGACTCTCTTGGAGCCACTGACTGTTATATCCACTGCTACAAGCTCACTTAGACAAATTGAGACCATTTTCAGACCTCTGCAATCTAGAAAGAGAGATTACCCTCACGGAGCCAGCTGCTGACAGCGATGTATTAGCATTTCTGTCCTTGGTCAGTACATGAGATGGACATTCCTAACTGAGCAGGGCTTAGAGCTTACATTCCAGTGTTGCTCATAGGTTGAATATTGGATTTGTAATGCAAATGACTGGCTACTGTGGCAACACATATGCCAGTAGGCTGTGCCTGGAGAGTGCGGTAAAGACTAGATGATTTCAGGGATCATCAGTACGTAATAACTTTGAATATTCTGAGTTTAAATTTTGTGTACAGTAAAACCAATCAATCATGATGTAAAGTTTTGTTGGCTGTTAGTCTTTTGTTTCGTTTTTCAGCATGGTTTAGATCCCTTTGAATTTCCAGTTGGATTGCTGAGTTACATCTTTCTATGTTGCTTTTCTCCTGACCAATTAAAAAAATCAAGAATATTGATGAAGAGAGTTCTTAGCCCATTCTTCTCTAGTTAAATGAGAATTTAAAAATGTTATTCTAGAAAGCTCAAGAGAAGTCCTAAGAGGTGGTCACCATTCATTGAATACCTTCTCTGTGCTGAGGATAACATACATGTGGTGTTTGGCTCTTACAATGTTCCTAGGAGGGTGATATTTTACAGATCAGATGAATGAGACTCAGAGAGGTAAAGTTACCTCCCCAAAGAACCCCAGTGCAATTTAGGTGGGGAGAGAGAGAGAAAGAGAGAGAACTGGCAATTAAACTGGAATCTTCAAATTCTGTTTTCTTAACCATTATACAAACTTTGCCTGCCAGATATTTTTTACATCTTCATTGTTCCCTGTCTGTTAGTGACTAATGCTAACCCTCTGGGATAAGAGGGTCTGAGCTTTCCTACCCATGAAACCCTCACAGAGATGGAATGGGAGTGAACCACTGCTTTCTGTTACCTTCAGATCATCCCTCTGGTTTCTTTTGGTCCATCACTGATTATTCAAGGATGTGAATAAGCCTGGAAATTTGCAAGGCTTCTCTGCAGAATGGGTTTTCCTTTGTTGGGTATTCAGTTTTCTTATCCCTTCAGCAGGATCGCACTCACTTGGCCCCCTTACCCCCATCCCCAACCCAGCAGCTCTGTGAGCAGACAGAGTCTAAACCCTAAGAGGTTCCTGAAAGGTTATATCCTTGAAGCCATCCACAGTGTACACAGCACGTGCTGAAGTTTACACAGACTTCCCAGACCTCTGAATAGAGAGACTAATTGTGGGGAAACTGCTTTTCAGCACACAGGATGGGCTGTTCCCTGTGGGGTTTACTATCAAAAGGCTTTTAAAAGTGCAGTGGAGCCATTGTTGAATATTTCACAATGAATTAAATACCATTTCTCTCCTCACAGCTGTTCCATGTGAGTGACTATGGAGTGCATTTTTTTTTTTCTGGCAGAGGACGTCTGCTGTATAAACCCAAGCACTGGGGTAATGAGATTATTTGTGTGCGAATTCTTTAGGAAAAGCATTTCTTTATTTTAAACTCAATGTGATGGAGGGCTGCTGTTCTGGAGCTGAGCAGAGAGAGAGCTTTGGCTAAGAATGGAATTGCAATGCTGGGGCAGAACTGGGAGAAGGCAGGGTGAAGGCCTGAAGATGAGACTTCTGCTTCACACACTTACCCCTTTCCCCAGAACTGCCCGCAGCTCTCAGCCTTGGGGATGCCATGGAGGAGGGAGGGAAATTGCTTTTGTTTTCAGTAAACAATCATTTTTCCATCTGCCCTTTCAAAATTCCTTCCTGACCTCACAAGTTTTTAATGGAGTTGACAGAACATTTGTTTTGCTCTCTATTTTTATTTCAAAGAGTTCTTAAAACCTTTAAATTGCAGAATACACAAAGAAACCATCTTTTTCTGAAGACATTTAGGGTGGTTTCCACAATTTGGGTCTAAATTGTTATATTATTTGTGCTATACCAAGGACTGTGTTTGAGTGTGTCCCCCCAAGTTCCTTTTGCTGCAAGCTTGGTCTCCTGTGCATGATGCTGATAGGTAGTAGAACCTTTAAAAGAGGAGCCTAGAGGAAAGTGATTAGATCTTTAATAGGGATTAATGTTTTTTCTCATGAGAGTGTGTTCTTCTCTCTGAAAAGTACCTTGAGACTGAGAGGGGGTTGTTATAAGTGAGCCTGGCACCTCCGCTGAATCGCTTTGTTTCCTGTCTTGCCTTGTAGCCTCTTATCAATTGTGTTCCTGCCAATTGTTATTCATCTGACATGAAGCCCTTTCCAGGGACAAGCAGATGCTGGCACTGACTCTTGACCCTCCAGTGCTGTGAACTAAATAAATCTCTTTTCTTTATGAATTAAATTACCCAGCCTTAGGTATTTTGTTATAGCAACACAAAATGAACTAAAACACCAAGTGTCCACACATTTTCCCTTGCTTGGTTACTTTTCTTCTTCAAATTTTTCACTGCCTTTTTGTAGAAATTGAACTTCAGGTGAGCAGTGAGTTAGAACTAAATATAAAATCAATAGAGATTAAATACTAGCATAGATTTAACTCTTCTTCATATTTCATCAGGGCATGACTAACTTGTTCTGTAGCTCATTGGATATAAGAAAAATGTGGGATTAAATGGGAAAAGAGGGATTTAGATTCATTGGGAGGAAATTCGACTCCAAAATTAGTTACTGAAGAGTTTGTGAATTAGTTCTTCTTTCAAATTCTTTTAGGATATTTCAGAAGGAGTTTTAGTATTTTATAAAATTATTATCCAACTGGTTCTAGCAAACAAGACAAAACTTTCAAAACTTTTAAGAGTACTCGATGGGAATGGTTTAGGAAATTCAAGTGGGAAAGAACAGGTCAGGTATGAAAAGAAAAGCATTGAGTTCAGAATAATCTTTTAATTCTTCCTCAGAGGCAAAAAGAGAACTGCAGCCAGGCATGCCAGTATAAGAACTCAACAAATAAGATTTTGGAGTTTGGAAGAGAACGTTTGAAACCTAACTCTGCACCTCTCCCATTGTTACTTCCTCAATTTCTGTGTCAGAGTGGGCAGGTAGAAGTTAAAAGTTTTTCCCTCCCTTTAACTGAAGTGAAGACAGAACCTATGCTGCTCTGGTTACTTTCCTACAATCTTCCTGGCTGTGACCTAGAACTTTTCTATGCACACATACTATGTTTAGTTTACTCTTTAAAATAATACACCTCTTTAAAGAAAATTTGCAAGTTAAAGAATAGTAGGAGGAAAGGCTCTTTAGTCTCATCACCTGAGGTTTCACACATTGAGATATATCCATGGTATTTTTCTGTGAATACTTTCCTGGATCCACAGAGGTGCCCTAAGTTACAGCTGTTCATACTGTTTTCTCCCTGCCTGTGTCGCAATTTTTACCTGCTATCCTGTCTTAATGAAGGACACCATCAGCTACCTATCACCAGGCTGGAAAACTGGTAGTTACTGACTCCCTCTTTCCTACTTTAACTCTTATGTTGGTTAAGTCTCTTTTGGACTGCAAATTGCAAAAAACTACCTTAAAATAGCTTAAGTATAAGAGGAAATTTATTGACTTTAGAGTTGAAAAGTCCAGTAGAAGAGACAGTCTTGGAGAAACTGGGAGGTAGAAAGTTTATCAAGTCTCTTTCTTCTCTTCCTCTTTCTCTTTCTCTCTAGCTCATGGATTTGCTTTGGTAGAACCCCATGATCATAGACATCACCAAAGAATGTCTTCCTCCTAATGTTCCCTATTAAATTCATGGGTTGCATGCCTACTCCTAGGCAGTCAATGAGATGATGGGAATGTGGACCCTAAATGATCCTGTAGTGTCTTGGACTCACCCTTGTGAGTAGGGGACACAGGTAGCACTGTGCTCATCAGAGCTGTCCTGTGTGAAGAAAGCCCATTTCCTAAAGGAAAGCAGGAGGAGTCATGTACTAGAAGAAGAAGGAAAAGATTCTAGAGAGAGAGAAGCAACAGATGACCACCATGTCTACCATGTCCTCACATTCAGTCAGCATTGAGTCTTGTCAACTTTACCCAGCTAACCCAGCTTCTAGTCTAGTTTCTATCCCAGCTTCTCTGTTATTGTCCTCAGTGTTTTAGTTCAGGTCCTGATTGTGTACCCATAACACCAGTGAGCACATGTGTCATAGAGATTATTGAACTGTGTTGCAGTCACTGTCATTTTCTTCCTTGTGAAACTATTTGTACCTTTGGGCAGGGATTTTATCTTTACTACCCAAAAGTTTTAGAGTTATTAAAATTAATAACACACACACACACATACACACACACACACACTTTCAATAAGCCATAAGGCCTTCAGAATCAGATCCAAAGATTGATTCAGAAGGTTTTTTTTTCTATGGTTGCTTTCCTTCAAAGGTCACAGAACTATTTACTGTTTACTTATATGTCTCCAGTGCCCACCCCAATAGTTGCCATATAGCAGAGATTTGATCAATATTAGTAACCTGAGGGTCTAAACTCATCATAGCTGTGATGAGCAACATAGGTGACAGCAACCATAGGTGGTTGCTGTCTTTGTTCTTAATTGGAATACAGGTAATGCCAGATTTTTGGCTGGCATTAACAGTCTTGGTTACCTTAGAGCACCATTATGCTGTTTCTTCTCAATCAATACATATTCACTGGGAGGGGGCGAGGGGAAGGGGGGAGAAATGACCCAAACATTGTATGCATATATGAATAAAAAAACTCCCACATATTCACTGAGGCCTCATTTTGCTTGAGACGCTGAGCCTACAGAGCAGGGTGGTGCTCTTGTCTCCAGGAGTACCAAGGGCATGACTTGAATGGGGAGCTCAGGCAGACATAGCCATGCTGGATGGAGTCAGATGAGCACCAAGGGAACAGGAATAATGCAAGGAATGCTTTTGCTGCAGACTAGAGGTAAGACAGACCAATGTGGTTCCATCCATGGCCTCCAAATGATGTGCAAGAGAGGGTCAAGGGCATTTGCCATGAGGAGTGCTCATTTTTCCAAACTTGGTCAGCAGGATAAGGAGTCTGATTTGCAGAGGGGCTGTTTTACTAGTGTTTAGAATAGTGGTCACTCTGGCTCTGCTTTATGTATCCCAGATCATTGTTATTCTTCTCTACCCTGTGTTGATTTTCACCTCCCTGGCCCTAACCTGGCCCCTCCTTGGCCTTCCTGCCTGCCTTCAGAGATGCGTTTAGGTGTCACTCGGGCCTCCCAACCTGAGTGAAATACTCCATTCCTGGGTCTTCTGCTCCTCACTTCATTAGTGTTCCTGATGTTTATAAAGCTAGGAGATAATATTTTTAGGTTCCATTTGGAGTTCCCCGGGCAGCTTCACTCTAAGCCACTTAGGAAGTTTAGAAAAGAAGGTCATGGAAATGTTAGACGTTTTTTCCACTGAACTTTGGTTAAGCAAAAGGTCTTAAGATGCTCTTTGTAGACCCCATTGGGCAGACTTTACTACATGTTGGGAATATTTCTCCGTCTTTTATTTTCTCTTTCTTCACCTCTGGAGAGCAAGGTTGCCTTTTAAAAACAACTGTATTGATGTAAGCTCTATTGAGATATAATTCACCCATGTTCAGTATACAATTTAAATTATTTTTAGAATATTCACTGTATTGTACAACATCACCACAATTTAATTTTAGAACATTTTTGTTCTTCCTAAAAGAAATCCCATACTCATTAGTACTCAGTCAGTCTCCATTCTTTCTCATCCATCCCACCCCTGCACCTGAGCAACCATCGGTTTGATTTCTGTCTTTATAAATTTTCCTATTCTGTACTTCTCATATACATGGAGTTGTAACCTTTTGTTACCGTATGTTTTCAAGTTCATCCATGTGGTAGCATATTTCAGTACTTCATTCCTTTTTATAATTAAAAGAACAATTTCACTAGATAACTATGCCACATTTTATTTGACCATCATTTGATGGATATTTGGGTTGTTTCCAAATGAACATTGCTATGAACATTCTTGTACACATTTTTTCATTAGCACGTTTTCACTTCCCTTGGGTATAGGCCTGAGAGTAGAATCATTAGTTCATATGATAATTCCATTTTTAACTATTTGTGGATGACCAAACTCTTTTCCAAGGTGACTGAACAAACATCCACCAACACACCACTCATGGCTTCTCCAATGCTTGTGCTTGTCTGTCTTTTTGATTACAGCTCTCAGAGTGAATGTGAAGTAGTATTTCATTGGGCTTGGGTTTGCATTTCCTTAAAGATTAATGATCTTGAGCATATTTTCATGTACTTATTGGCCATTTGTATATCTTTTTTTGGAGAAATATTTATCCAAATCCTTGGTCCATTTTAAATTAAGCTATCTTTTTCACAATTGAATTGTGAGAGTTCTTTACAAAGCCTGGATACAAATCTCTCATATATAATTTGCAAATGTCTTCTCCTGTAATGCTGGCTGTCTTTTCATTTTCTTGATGTTATAATTCTCCAGCACAATAAAAAGGATTTTAGCTTTAATATAGCACAATTAATATATTTTTCTTCTGTTTCCAGTGCTTTTGGTGTTGTATCTAAGAAATCTTCACCTAACACAAGGTTATAAAGATTCATTCCTGTGTTTCCTATGAGAGTTGTGTAGTTTTAGCTCCTACATTGAAGTCTATGATCCACTTTGAGTTAGTTTTTGTGCAGAGTGTGAAATCAGGGGTACAACTTTATTCTTTTGCATTGTGCATATCTGTTTGTCCCCACATTGCTAATTACAATCGTTTTCCCATTGTCTGGTTACTCTTGTGAACAGAGATTTTTGTATACATAGGCAACCTGTATTTATGAACTGCTTTCTTGTTCAAATAATTATTTGTATTAAGTGGCCTTTTAACATTGCTCCCTATGACAAATGAGTATTTCGAGGACACCTGAGCTCAAAGCTGGCTTGTTGTGTGTGTATGTGTGTATGTGTTCAAACCTGAAAAAACCCTTGTCATTTATTATTTACATTGAGGCAGTCTCTGTTGAACTTTTTACATACATTACTGTATTTAAATCTTATCAAAACTCCTGTGAGTTATTATTAACTCCATTTTACAGACCAGTAAGCTGAACTTTACATACTTGAAGTAATTTGTCAAAAGTTACTCTGTAAAGTAACAGCCCCTGAGTTTGAGCTCAGGTTAGCCTGACTCTGTAGCTTCATATTAAACACTGGCACATTATGGGAAGTAATAGTAACCAGGAGACAACAGCCTAACACAGCCCTGATGTGTGTAATTTGTGAAGACCACAAAATCTGTAGATTTAGTTATTTTAAATTGTTGTTTCTTCATCTCCAAATAGGAGTGTTAATGCCCTCTCCTTACCTCCTGTGTGACAACCAAAACAAACCACTTTTACAGTTTCTTCAGTGTATTCAAACTCAAAGAAGTCAGCAAGCTTTTCTAGAATAACTCCATTATACCTTTTATGAAACAATTATATAAATTTCATCTAAGGCAAGTTTATGTATCAAAGATGTGATATTAACATTTCTTTTTCACTTTTCTTCCTTATCTTTGATAAGTTTCTAAGTAAATCTGGTAAATAGTATTAATCTATAGAATTTATCACACATTAGAGGTTTAATACAATTACTATATTCAATTTAGGTGTTTGGAAGAAATAAACACTGAGTCTAAGGAAAGTAAAATACCTCATATTGCATGGTTTGATACCTACTATACCCAAAATTGCTGCCCAGTTCCTCTTTCCTATCTTGTTACTCTTTCTTCCTCTTGTAGGCATGTTTGGTGAAGAATTTGGGGTATGTGTTTCTAGAATAGGGGTCCTTTTCTCAGAATGTATTGTTTGTGTGCTTCCAACACTATGTTTCTGTTATTCTAAAATCTCTATTGGAACATGTTACTATAAATCCCAGTATACATGTATAAGTGGAAATAAAAGCAATTACTAATATAAGTTTGGTGGCCAGCTGCTCTTACTTCCAAGGCTTCCCAGTGCTTTCCTGCTGCAGCTGCAAGGGAGCTTCACAGCAGTCATTGAAGCTCTGTATTTGTGTCAGTTTCCCTTGCCCTCTAGGTCCCATGGGAAGGGAGCTGAGTCTGCTTTCCTTTTCATAATCCCCAGCCTTGATTTCATCTTGCCTCTTTCTTGAGCTCCTCATTCTTGAGCTCAGGCAGATGCATCACTTGGAGTCCTCCTGTCTCCACCTCCCAACGATAGGTCCGTTTATTTCCTTCTGAGTAGAGATGGGTAGGAATTAAGAATTTCATCATCTACCACCCTATGTGCACCCCCCTCCGTCTTTCCTGGTGGGAAAATAATGACTCAGATGGTTTGTGGCATAAGTGATAAAAAGTCTAATAAGAAATCCGATAAATGATAGCAAGAGGCTTGGCAGGAGAAAACCACATTTAAAGGTCTTTGAGTGGTAGGTGAGAGTGATTTTGGACACATGAATAAGGGTTGAACTCATGTGCATCTTCAGTGTTTTGCACAGCTGTCTTGGATCAGAGCTGAACATAATGTTGGAGAGAATTTCTACACCCTGAATGGACGCTGCATGTGGATGCTTCTTCTCCTACTCTTAGGCATCTCTGAGATGCTGTGAGGTGTTGCTATGAAAGTTATTTATGATCGTCCATGCTGGACCAGGTGAATCATCACTGTGATTTCAACCAGGGCAAAGAAAAGATGCATATTCAAAAGTAGTTCTGAGGTGTGGCACATAAAAGATTTAAAATGACTCAAACTCTGTGAAGACAGTGTGAAGTGAATGAATGTTTTCTATTACTCTTCTCAGGGATCCCATTTGCAGAATTGCATGACCATCATCTTAACCTGAAGCATTTGCTTAAGTAACTTGCTAACTGGAATGTATTGACATGAATTGTCAGCACTGCCACTCCCTATAGTCAGTTCTGAGCTCTTCCTCCTCCTCATGAGAAATTTCTTGTGAATCTTGATTTATCTATATTATGTCTTTTAGTATTGCTCAGAACTTCAATTGAGTTCAGTAAACAGCTATTTCTAGCCCAGAAAATGTATCTATTCTCTAAGATCTTACATAGTACTGTTTTTACCCAATGTACTTAATTCTTGTATCCAATATCTCTATGGCAGCACTTACCTTTGCAATAAACATTTCTTCTGTTCTTACTCTTCGACTAAAGCACATTGATTATATGCACCCGATGTTTCTATTTGATTAATGCAACAGCATTCAGGCTTACTCATTTCCAGTGATTCTCTTTCCACTATGTTTTCTTGTGTATCTTTATTGTAACAGTTTATTTCTGCAGTGTAGCTTATTTGATTTGTCCTTGGTAAATTAGCAGGTGTGACTTTTATGGGCTCAGTACTCAATGGCTGCTTTGTATTCATGCCAAACCTAGGTGGAGGAGGCAAGTGTATATGAAAATGCAGATCTCTTTGTCCTCATTTATTGTCCTGCTTTCTACATGCCTTAGAGGTGTGGGATTAGTCTTCCTTAAAGCAACAGCTGAGAATGGAGGCCTACTGTGCAAAGGAGAGTAATAAAGAGCTTATTGCTAGTCAGGGTCTAATTTTACAGCTTTCAATCAATTATGATCCTACAAAGTGGGTATTCCACTTCAGCTTGTAGGATGCTTGCCAGAACAAAGCAACTGCCAAACAGAAGACAGTGTTTTTCCTCTTAATCTCAGGCTGGAGGTTACCAGTTCTTCACCAATAATATTATTTATTAACTCAGCCACCATGGTATTCTCTCCCATTGCTGCAGGCCTTGATTTCTCTTTGTATATAGAAGGCATCCATAAATATTAGAAAAACACATCTTTTTAAAAGTTGAGACTATGAAGGAACATGAGCAAGGAACAAACAGATGCTAAATGTCATTACACACAGAAACAAACTTTCACAAGAATCATTTGGCAGTGGCTTTTGCTACAAAGCTTTATGGGATAGGGTGAGAATTACTCAATGACTTTAGCTGTTTTTAAATGTTTGGGGATTTGGCGGAGTTGGAAATCAGTTTTGCCAAGGACTTTAATTTTTCTTTTTCTTCACTACTGCTTTTGAGATCTACTAGTACTTCATGAGACACTTAAATTGTTTATGAGATCATGTTACAAATTAGTCATCTATTCATCTATGTGGGACATCCAAGAAGACTGGTGTGTTCTTAAAAACACTTGGAAAGAAAGGTTTTCATGGGTCCTACAATTAAAACAGCAAGAAACCTCAAAGACTGGAGTTGATTTGAAAAGTTAAGCTCTACAATTATTATGTGGGTTTAGAAAATGAGTGGACTGATCTTCTAGGTTTTTTTTTTATTATTACGAGAAGGAAAGTGTGTGTATGTATATATGTATGTGCATCCATATGAGAATTGACTCTTTCAAGTAAAGAGAGCCATGCCATAAAATGGTAATGCCCTTTTCCAAGCACAAAGACCATCTATAGTGAAGCCAGAAGTAATACTGAACTTACCTTTTTGGATTATATTTAATATAAAAAGGGTTTTACTAATTCATACATTCATTCATTCCTTATCTCATTTATTTCTTCATTTGTTCGGTTATTTATTCTTCCATATTTATCAAGCATTTGCTATGCTTAAGTCACTGTGATTTAGGCTAGAAATTCAAATTTGACTCCCATGTGCTTCCTGCCCTTGGGGTCCCATATTATTTTCTGCAATATACTAAGTGCCCCACTTTAAGCCTGTGTAGACTTGAAGGTTGCTTATTCTGATCAAAAGACAAAAGTGCCAGGTTCCATCTTGGAAAGTCTTAGAAACCTTCACAGGGGAAGGATGTTTGTTGTTGAGTCTTGACAGTGTTGTGGAGCAGGTAGACCAGGGCTTTCTGGAAAGGGGGCCTATAAAAATACACAGGTGAAACATTAGATTCCAACAAGTTCAGGACTATTGGAGAGCAAGGTCCTTCTGTGGGAAAAGGAGGAGAAACGAGGTTGAAGCGTAAACAAGACCAATTTTAGCTTTTGGGCTCTGCTTGGATTTTACCTGCTTGGCTGTAAGGAGTCTTTGAAGGAATTTAACCTGAGCGGTAGCATGTTACTTCTACATCATGCTTAAAAAGTCTTTTGGGGATAACTTTTCTTGTTCCTGCTTTCCTAGGCAACACCTTTCCCAGAAGTCTGGGCTTCATCTTTCACACAGGTCTTAGTTCTGCCAAGAGGGGAGAGTTGCCTATGGCCACGATGGCTGCTTTTCCTCCTGGCCTGGTGACTTAGTGAAAGTCCTTTGCAAATGTTTCACTTTATTGGCCACAGGAGCACTTTTGGACTGTGGTGTGGGGGCAGTTCCCCCAAGACATCATGGAGATGAAAACTTTGCATTCCTAATCAAGTTATGTTAAAAAGAATATCAGTTTTGTCTTTTCCTTTAAGCTGGAGGTGACTAGGGTCTGAGCTGTGGCTGAACACAAGCATGAATGAATTCAGTGATATCGATAAGGATGGCTTTTCAAGAGCTACAGCTAATTCGTGGTGGGGGTGGTGCTTATGAGAAGTAGAACATTGGCTTGTCTATCTCTAGGCTCTTTGCATGGGTTTCTGGATTGAGGGAGGCTAATCAGGAGACCTGCATGGGGAGAGAGGCGTGTTATTTAATTAGCTTTACAATGGGCTGACTTGAAGGCACGTGGTGGTTTTAATAGAGGGAGATAGATGTCCTTTTTTGCAGGGCTAATTGTTGGGAAAAAGCAGGGTCTTTGTTCAGGCCCAGCATGAGGGCTCTGATCTCTTGGAGCCTAGGGCTGCCCCTGCTTATAATTTTAGACAGAGCTATTCAAGGCTGCTCTGCAGAGAAAAGAAGAACAAGAACAGTATTGTGTATGCAGGATCCCTGCCCAAACCTCCCCAAAGTCACTGGAAAGAAAAAATGAGAGAAAAGAAAAGGAGAGCCAGAGGACTCAGCCATATGCATTTTGGAGCATTTCCCCATCAT
Source organism: Castor canadensis (assembly GCF_047511655.1). NCBI lineage: Eukaryota > Metazoa > Chordata > Mammalia > Rodentia > Castoridae > Castor > Castor canadensis. Next base: position 168,658,427 of record NC_133387.1, read on the forward strand.
TTACTTGCTATGACTGCTGGAAAGGGCAAAGCTATACTTTCATCAACTTGAAGCTGAGGTGGGGTGACTTAACCAAACACCCGCAGAAAACCAATTAAGTCTGCTTTCCCAACAATACGGCATTGGTCTTGCCAAAATGAAGCAGGCAACTAGTGAAGAGACTACGTGAGTTTCATGCTGCCAGCCTGAAGGCGAGGTGCCAGGCAGGGGTAATGCCAGAATGCAGATTACATATTTGCTTCCCCCCACACCACCACCAAAGAGCAAAATCTGTGTTGCTGGGTGCTGGTTCTCAATGGCATCCTACAGGGTAAGGTAAGATAGCATTTCCTAGGCTTCTTTGAGGCAACTGGTCAGTACAGGTAGTCAACACCAGCAAGAACAGTTTCATCCAAATTTCAGGTGGCAAGTACAAGCCTGGAGGGGGGTGCTACTTGGGTCCAGAATTCTGCCATTAAAATGCATGTGCGTGGCACGGTTAGAAATGGGTAGAGGTTCAGACTTATAGCACAGCTTAGATTGTTAGAAAACTTTTGATTGGCAGAAAAAGAGACAGCCAAGGAAACTACAAAATGTGATTACACGAAGATTGTCCCTGATATAGATACCATAGTGTGTTGCCTAATGGGGGCTTATTTGAGAAGTACCTCAAGTGACATTGTACAGGGCTCACATTGTACAAAAAATTATTGAATGGTGATCAAATTTATAACCAAGTAAGAGAGAACCTAATATTGAAAAGAGTCCTTGAGAGTTCATATATGTGTCTTTGCTGTGAGCATGTGCTTAGAAGTTTCGCGGCCACATCTCACATCTCCATAATGGGAATGAATCTCCTCTCATCCAAGAGGGATGGTGTCAAGGATTCATGTGACATGCTTGCTTAAACCAAAAATAACCTTGGTCACCAAGAGGGGATAGCATGGCCCAATCTGTTCACAAAGAACACCATGTGTCATGGATTGGATTGACATTCATGAAAAGTTTGTGTTCACTAAATCTGAAGTCACCATTCTGATTTTTAAAATTGACAATAGCAACTAAGAGTTACTGAGTGCTCATTCTCTTTTGGGAACAGTGTGAAGCACTTGGCACACATCATATTCAGCTCAACTCTGTAGAACCATGCACTTACATCAGCTCCATTCTCCAGAGGAAGATAATGAGGTTTTCTGAGGCCAAAGGACAGACAGCTGGAGGGTGGTGAAGCTCAAACTCAAACTCTGGTTGGTGTATTTCTGAAGAAGCTTGTGCCATTAACCACTCTACTGCATTGCCTTCCACTTATTTTAGAACTTAGGTGTGCTTTGTATAGTGAGGACACCAAAGCCCAGTGGTTTGTGCTTGGCAAGAAACTTAGGTCTCTGTATGGCCCACTTGGAAGCAGGAACATTTATTTGGAATTGTCTCTTTACCTGCACACCTCAGTTCAATTCAATTCAATTGAAAAAATACTCTCCATGGGAGAAAGCATTACTCTAAAAAAAAAAAAAAAAAAGGGTGTGTGTGTATATGTGGGTGCTGGGCCTTTCCTGAATCTGAAATAATTGCTGCCAGCCATCTGGTCTCTCTCAATGCTGTGGGATTCCCTGAAAGAAAAGTCTATAGTCTTTTTGATTTTTTAAAAATTCTCAACATTATTTAGAATTTTTAATTCCTGGAAAGGGATCTCTCCTGGGAACCTGCCTCCCTTTTGTTCTTTCCTCCCACAGTCAGCAGCCAGCTCCCTACCCAGATGTACCCTTCCCCCTCCCAATGGGTTCCTGGTGGTGCTTCATACCCAAGGTCCTTTTGTGATGATGTCTTTCAAGATGGTTTCCCAATCTGAAAGAACACATGTTTCAGATCAGTCTGATGAAATACATTTCCATTAAGAAGGAAATTGTAGTTTCTACTTTCTTCATTCTTCCACCTTTTCTAACATTACCTATCATTTCAAGTCCTAAGGTCTTCACTATGTTTCACAGGCCTGACTGATTACATGGTACCTCCTTGCATGCCATGCATGTAGGATTTGCTTCTCTCTTCTTCATCAACTCAAAGAAAGAAAGATTTCTGTTGTGGGGAAGCCAATGATAGTAGATGTGAGCTGAGTGAGTCATGACTCTATCACTGGGGCTGATGCATGATGGGAAGCAAGCATACTGGCTTCTTGTGTGTGAAACAGGACTTCATATCTCTCTTTGGTCTTTAAGATCACACAACAAAGTATGAGCTGCAATCCCAGTGAAGATGATATGTCCCTTCTTGAGGCTGTTTTTCACCTAACGACTTTTCTTGGGTGGCATTTTAGTGGTGCTCAGTAAATGCTAAATATGAATAATTACACTGGACACACTAAAGTTCTTTTTCTGGATTTATACTCCAGCATGCTTAATGAAACTCAGATCCTGTGCACACTTTTTATGATAGTACACATATACACACCAAAAAAGGTTGAAGCAAGTGAGAATTTAACAAGTGCTGTGCACTTCATTTCCCCTGCTGTTAGATTTAACACTAAGGAAGGTAGGATTCCTATTAATTCATTGTGATACTTTCACACGTGGAGAATGCTTAAGGTAACATTAAGTAAGATGTTTATGGATGACTACAATGATGTTTTCTTAGTAGGATGTTCTCAGTGAAGCATGTGATGTTTTTCTTGGGATTCTTATATAGAATCAGCTCCGGGAAAAGTGATGTAAAATTGGTTTCTGGGGTTTAAGACCAGCCAGTTTTTCTATTGCAACATCTTGATTATCCACTAACAGATACAAATAATGAAGTGTAGAGAATACTATTCTACTGCAGCAAGAGAAGTCAGGCCTTCTTTACATGTCTCTGTGTGTCTACTAGGCAACCTTGGCTCATTTGGCCCTCTCTGCCTTTCCATTCTTGTCCCCACTCAATCTTTCCTTATCATCACCCCATTTGTACTCCCTACCCATCTCCTTCCTCACTGTAGGGGATACCTATATAGCAAAGGGATATATTTCAAAATACAGTGCTTTGGGGATGACGATTTTAGTAAATTTGAGAAGGTGGAGAGGATTTGTAACAGGCAAGGGGCTTCCTATAAAGTATGTGACTTTTGACTCTGTTGTAAAGATAGAAAAAAATTGAGTTCATTGTGTGTATTTCCCTTATCTTACAAATAATGTATATAGCAACTGTCTATCTGAACTTTGTGGCCATCGGTGAAATGAAAGACCCAATACAAAGTGCAGATATTCCTCTGAGCAGAAGTCTGAGAAGATGAACAGCACACTGTGTAAAATGTGCAGAGTGACAATGAAATACCTGGTTTGCTGCGTGGTGAGCCAAATGTCATTTTCCACAAACAACTACATGTGTTTAGTACACTCAGATGAAAAAACAAGTGAATTTTGTTATCTTAGCAACATTCTCTTTTAAGTGGATACATGGAAGGACAATCAGAATAAACAGAATAAAACTTTAGAAAACCTTTTTTGGCTAGAAAGAGTTGGTCAGCTCTTTAATCTTAAACTTTGGGCAATTTTGAGTCATGCTTTAGAGAAGACTAATATGTAAGTTTTATTTTTCTGCAAGGATCCATGTTTGGGATATTAGAAAGTTATCTGTTCATTAATGAAATAATCAGCATCATTAATTGAGTTCCTGCTGTCTTCAGCTGAACACCATAGGTATAATAACAACAGAAGCTCAGCTGTTGCCTTTGGAAGTACGTGAGCCAGATATGCTTATTCCAACATACAAGGGGAGGGGATGTACTCAGGCTGCTGAGCACAAAAGGGGCAATTTATAGGGATGGGATGAAAGTTTCCAAGAAGGAAATTCTTCCACATGGCAAATGTCCATGTGGGGAAAAAACTGAGAATATTCTCTATGTAATGTGTCAATTTTCTCCTTGAACTGCCGTACATCTTCTGTGACCGCATAGGACTCTTTCACCTCAATTCTATCCTGGATTCGTTGTGACTCTTTCAGCATGAGGACTCCCTCTGAGACATTTTTTATAGTTTTGACTGTTGGCCTGCAGGACAGTTAAATTGGCTTTGTGAAGGTATTGGATACTTTCTCAGATCTTAATTTCAGTCTGGAATCCTGGGGACCTAAGGCCTAGAAAACGAAGACGTGGAATCATTGTGACTGTACCACCTCATCTTCCCTCTCCCACCTTTACCACCTATGACTTATTTTCTTATCCTTCTCAGAGGAGGCCCTTTCTACTGCTTCCTCCTTTACCACTGTCCCTTTTCTTGTCAGACACATGTCTTCTAGTGCTAGCTGCTCCCTCTGCTTGACTCCCAGCACCAAGAATGGGAGGGAGAAGTTCTCCGTCCATCTCTGTTCCTGATTGCTACCTATGTTGTAGTCCTTTGGGGCAATTGACTTGGCATTTAAAAATGAAAGTGGGTGGGGGAGATGGAAGAAGGTTCCACAGTGAAATGATCTTAATGTGAGATGCAAGCCACAACTGCAGAGAACATCTGTTTTGAAGTTTGCTGTTGTCTTTGTAACCCAAGAGACAAGCAGGGTAAGATCAGAGGAAGGCTGTTGCCTTCCACCAGGAAGAAACCACCTGCAGTCCTGGGGGCATGTGTGTGGCAGGGAATCCTGCTCCCATGGGGTGCCTGGCCCACCACTTCTGCCACCTTATTCAGGAACGTGGGTTCTCCTGTCATCTGTGCGAATTCCATTATCCCTCCACCTCCTCATGAAGCCACAGGCCTTGGAGGGCAGCCTGTATTCTGTGTTGTCTGGGCCCAGGAGAGAGCAACTGTTCTGGTAAACATGTTCAATCAGTCTCAGGGAAACAAACTGACCCTGGGCGGGGAGGAAGCCTCCAAATTCTGTAGTCTTGATTGGCAACTCCTCTCTTTCTGTCTGAGGCAAGTCTGATTTGCTGTGAGAAGAATACGTGATATCTAAACTGATGGGTTTTAAAATGTCGCTTGGTCTGTGGATTAGGCCAATCCATCCCACATTGTTGGGGCTGCAGATGCAGTTGAATGTTCATAATTATAGTCTAAAGAAACTGCAGACAGCAATAGAGCCAAGCCAGACCCTTTTTCTCCTTATAGCCTATGCCAAGCTGTCTCCCACAGGGAACAAGAGTGTGGTTATCCTGCAATCTACTTGTCCCAAGACTGCTCATCTAGTGCACAGAATCTTACTGGATTTCTAGAGCTTGAGTCTGATATCTACCTGTTCTGATGTACACAGGGTGACTGGAACCGACCAAGCTGAGTAGCCTTGACTTCTCTTGTCAAAGTGGCATCTGTAAATGCCAGGTGGTTCCATGGAAGGACAGCTGTCAGGGGATACCCTTCTGGTCCTCACTCTGTCTTCCTTACTTGTGTGGCCCTGGAGAGGGTGAACTGCTCTCACTCAAACTCAGTTTTCTCCTCTGGTGAATGGGAGGGTTGCACTTGACTTTCACTAGATCTGGTTTGATCATGTGGTGATCAAGGTCTAAGGTTTTGTCTCCAAAGTGGCACCACTAACGTTGTCTTGAACAACAGTTTTTTTGTATCTCTTAAAACAAATACAAATCTGAAGTTTTCTTCTCCAGTCAGGTAGTACTGGACTTTCCCAAGTGAGGCCAAGGCTGGGCAATTCCTCTTTCAAGATCTGAGAAAGGGGCTTGAAGAGATTTTAAAATTAAACATGATAGTTGTCTCCATCTCCTGTCAGTTCAGGTAAATTGAGGTTCCAAGGTAAGAGAAAGACTTAAAGTGATTTCTCGCTTAGTCTACTTTACACTGGATCTTCAAAACAGTAATAGTAATTCCATATTAATTGAACACTTTTTCTGATCTAGACATTGTGCTAAACGTTTTGTATCCATCACCTCATTTCATTCTCCAAATAGCCTTAAAAGGTCGGTGCTATATTTTCTCCTCTCAAACATGAAGGAACTGAATTTCAGAATTGTTTAAGTGACTAACCCCCATAGTAATTCAGATGATTAATTAGTACAGCTAGAATTGAATCCCGAATCTTATTCCAGAGTCCACGCTGTTTACTACCCTAGATCTCTCATTAAAGAGAATTTTTCAGGGCAAAAAAGACCCCCAAGTCTTCCCCTCACTCCTCCCCTTCTCCCTCCTAAATAGGCTCTCTTATCCCTTTATTGTTTATTGTACCTTCTAAACAATAGCTAATGAGTCTGTATTACATGGTAGGGACAGCCAGGGGTGATTTTATTCCCTGAAGCAAAGATGAGGTTGTGACACCAAAATGTTAAGCAGCCTGGGTGAGGTCATGGAGCCAGCCTGCAATCTGCAATACCACGTTGTCATTCCAGACTTGTGTTCCTAAACTGACCCTAAGCCCTTTTGGAATTTGAGTTTAATTAATAGAGTTATTTTAATTGTCTTCTCTATCTCCAGTTTTCCCTTTCCTTGCTGCTTGATAATGGTAGATACTGAAGCCCCAGACATGTTCCTTCTCTAGTGTGCTTTTCACTGAACATATCACATAGAAACCACTTGGTTCAGAGTTAAGTTTTTGAAGCCTTTTTTAGAGTATAACAGGGACTGTTGCCTTTTTTCAGACAAAAAAGACCACAAATGCAGCTCAAACAGGTTGCTAATTGAGAGCTTGGGAGCTTTTTTTTGTTTTTTTTTTAAATCTTACATTTATACCAGTAAATCAACATCTGTGAGTCATAAACTTACTCTGGATCATCCGTTAGTGGTCTGAATGTTTTTGTACCTGCCTTCAGTAAAGCACACTGTTGCTCAAATCTCAGATTCTTTGCTTTGTTGATGTTCAAGATTCAAAATTTTAGCTTACTTCTGGAGAGGGAGATTATGTCTCCCATGATTGTTTGAAATTAGTTGTATTTTTATATTTTTGATTCTATTGAGGTTGAAGTGAATTGAGAGAGGAATATAGAAGGGAAAAATTGTGTTTTTTACATAATCCATGTTTTGATGCCATTCACGTCTAGCTTCATACTCTTGTTCTTCAATTCCTTTTCTTGGCTTTTTTTTTTTTTGCTTGTGTTTTGACTTGGTGTTCCTGTTCTAAGGAGTTCCAGCACTTGGCTGGATGTCTTGCTGGATGGAATTAGCAAAAGTCACAGGAATGTTTGAAAATACAAATCTGTTTTCTGTCCAGTGCATGAGACATCACTGTATTGTAAGCAAAAGCAAAAAAGTGTTTGACTTTTTTTTCCTCTGAGTCCCTTAAAAATGATCTTGAAATATGGTGCTCAAGTTGGTGGAAGGTGAGGCTTGGCTGCTCTTGTTTCACTTACAGGGAAACTGAGGTATATGTGAACCTGAGTGGACATAAGTGCTGGGAATAGGTGTTTTGCTCTACCATGAGGGATAAAGGGCAGAGTTGCTGACATCATTTAGTTCATCTTCCCAAGCCATAGTATATCAAAGTCCCTTAACCTAGGGATTAGGAAGAATTAGGAATTAGGAGTTAAGAATTGGTGGAAAAGTAGAAAAGCATAAATATCCAGAAAGCTGACAGTTCCTCATTTAACACATATTTATTGAACTTCTATAATGTCTTAGGCATTGGGCTAAGTATTTTTTTTAGGATATGAAATAGTAATGTCATTTAAAGTTCATAAGAATATTTAGAAAAATCTACAAGTGTCCTAAAAAGAATAAAAATTTCATTTTATCAAAAATTAATTAACCAAGTATGACACAGGCCTGGTTGGATTATTAATGTCCCCAATATGTCAAAATATTTTAACTTGACCTTATTACTGCTTCCAAGGGAAGTTTCAACCAGATTCAAGGCTAAATGAAAAACTTTTGATGATGTAAACAACATTCATAATTAGTATCACCTAGAAATAGCTTTCCTGGAGGTCCATGGTGGCCCCAGGCTGTCTCTCCTGTTTTGCCCATCCCCATTCTCTGATTTGGACATTTGAACACTTGAGCTTCTGTGCTTCTGGACTGGGTTAGAAACAGAATGACTGACTAGTTGATTTGTCTTTGTTGAAGCATTAGAAGGAACAAATTCCCTTCCCGAGTGTTGCTCAAGTGGCAAGTGTTTACAGTTGAATCATGGTGGGCTGTTTGAGAGTCTCATGTGAATGTTAGCAGCAGTGTTTAGGTTAGCTTGGGGAAGAAAGTGGAGGAACAGACCTGTGCTGAGGAAGCTGCATTTGCAGAGAAGTACTCATACTTGGATTAAAAAATTCCAGCATTTTCATAAGACATCATCAACAAAATAAAATTCCCTGAAGCAACTGTTGATTTGTTCAGTTTTCCTACTTGTGTCACAGTGTGTAAGGCATGGCTAGTTCAAGAGCTTTTTCTTTGCTGCGTATTTGGGTGTGTGAATATACAATTCATTCATCAGCTGTTTCCTTAAGCTTTTCCCAGGATCCAAAGTGTCTGTTCTTGTCATCTGGAGGCCAGCATTGTTTTCTTATACCTTCTGGAAACACAGCTGGACTGCAAGTCTTTGTTCTTTCAAAAAATTAGGATTATCACATACAAGTATTTTCCTCTGGTCACTGAAGACAGGGTGTAATCTGGAAGTTGAACCAAGATCCAGAGGTTTACATTCTATTCATGTCTCTTTTCCTGATTTGCTGTGGGAATCTGCAAGTTACTAATGCTCCAAGGAGACAAAACTAGTTTTAGATGAAGGTAAGCAGGTGTGCTAAAATTGATCAGAGGGGAGAGGACACAGAGGTAAGTGTGGAAGTTCAACACACCTTTAGAAATCAGGGAAGAATATTAAAGATAGCTCTCTCTGAGGTTGTTCAGGAAGATTTATGTTTAATTTTCTAGTTAATAAAAGATTTCAGTGCCTGGCTCCAGCTATGTATGTACTTAATGCCCTGGTGGCTCACGCCTGTAATCCTACCTACTCAAGAGGCAGAGATCAGGAGGATCGTGGTTCCAGGTTCCAAGCCAGCCCTGGCAAATAGTTTGCGAGACCTTATCTCATAAAAACCCATCACAAAAAAGGGCTGGTGGAAGTGGCTCAAGGTGTAGGCCCTGAGTTCAAACCCCAGTACCACACACACAAAGATCAACTCTCTCCATTTATAATCACCAGTGTATCATGGCAAATCGTGAATTATTTGGCTTCATATTGTGTTATCTGAGGAGTTGGGAATTTCCCTAATATAACAATGGCTGTGCATTGAGGGTCTCCTGGACTTCCAATGGTGTACTTCAGAAATTCAAACCAGAGAGCTGCATGCTCCCCTTTTGGGAGCGGTGGTGGCAGGACGGATAACAGTTTTATCTAATGGAGAGTCTGAAAGATAAAGTGACATAATTAGAGTAATTGAATAAACAGAAAGAAACTATGTCTTCTACTATTGGTGTAAAACTGGAAGCTTATGGAAGCTCATTTTGGGTCCCCCAGGCTGGAGTCCCCCGCTAATCCAGGAGCATTTGGGTCTGCCTTTGGGGGGTCTCCAGGCGGCTGGAGTCCAGTAAGCTAGGTTCTGATCAAGTGCCGCGAAGCAAGACTTCTGCTCCCTGTCACTTCTTAACCATTCCACGGATGGGCTCTGAAAACTCCACGGGTGGGTTCCTGACTCACTGCCCGGCGGCTGGGGATGGGGACCCAGCTCACGAATCCCCCGCGCCTGCCCGCACGCGCACCCCTGCATCCACATGCCTCACGTCCTGTGTGTCAGTCTTTGTGAATGAATGATGTACACGCACTTGCAAAACTATGCTGCTGCCGGGAGGGGGGCAGCAGCGGATGACCAAACCCTCAAGAATGCGTGGAGAATCAGATGGACTTCCCCGAAACAGTGGAAGCGGCCCCTGCGCGCAGCCTGCCGCCAGCCCCAGGCCCTTCCTCCCGGCGTGGGCTCCGCGGCCCGCGCACTCCGCTTAGCTGCAGGGCGGCCGCGCAGCGGGACTCGGCGCGCCCCCGCCCTTCCTTTCGCTTTAGTCTGAGGGCGGTGATTGGTCGAGAGCACTCGGGAGGCTGCGCCCTCCCCTCTCCCCCTCCCTCAGCAGACCGCCGGGGCTGGGCGCGCGGACCCGCGGCTGGGCGCTGGCGCCGGGAGAAACGCCCTAAAGAGGAGGGGAGAGCGCGCAAGCGAGAGGGAGGGAGGGCGATCGCGGCCAGGGAGAGTGAGCGAGCAAGGGAGCCGCGGCAGCCAGCGGCGGCCGAGAGGAGCGAGCGAGCGAGAGGGCGAGGGAAGCGAGGGAGCGAGCGAGGCGGGGACCGAGCGCGCTCACTTCTCCGCAAAGTGCCAACTTCCCGGGAGACAGTGCCGGGCGCGCACCGTCCCGGCACGGGGCAAAGTCGGCGGGCATTTGGGATTTTAGGGAAGAAAGTCGGATTTCCCCCCTCCCCCGTCCCCTTTCCCTTGTTAAGAATCCTCATTAAAAAGAAAAACAACAACAGTAACAGCAAACTTGCTGTCATCCCGTTTGCCCCCCACTCCTGGCACCATGAAGGCGGCCGTCGATCTCAAACCGACTCTCACCATCATCAAGACGGAGAAGGTCGATCTGGAGCTTTTCCCTTCCCCGGGTGAGTGGTGACTGCCGAGGCCCCCCCCCCCAACCCCAGCTCCGGGGTCCCCTCCACTTTTCCTCTTCACTGCTCCCTTCTGGGCGCTGCATTTCTACAGGGGATGCTGGTGGCTTCTGGAGAGGGAGAGGCCAGGAGGAGGACTGTAGGTGGCCAGAGACTCTTGCTTTGGGGGGTGGTATTTATTTTCACAGCTGCGTTTTTGTGAGTGGTGGGAAAAAGCTTATAGAATTCCCATATTTCTGTTTTTTATTTTCCCAAATGGGCGAGAGCACTCTGGACCTATTTGTTCATGTTAAGGAGTGGGTCAGATACTGTCTGGAAGGACATCATCCCCTGAGTCTGCATCCCCCAGTATTGGCACTGGGCAGTAAGAGATGAAAGGGTGTCTAACCTTCAATCACGTTTTCAAATAATGTCATGCCTTCCCTAGCTCCACTGTCACTTGTCCTTTGGCTGTCTAGCTCCTCTTTTCTAGGTTGAGGGTAAAGCGGTGACAGGAGAACTGAAATTACCCTCTGAACTCTGGGAAACTCCGATCCTATTCATACAGGCTACTAACTTTACCCATTTCTGTTCCACTGTATTTTGGTCTGTGGTACCAAAGACCTAAGAAAAAGAAAAGCATCCCAACACTAGACATGACTTAGTGTCTTTGGTTCATGGTGTTGTCTAGAAGAGAGGAAAAGAAATTTCTTTTGGTCTAAGGCACGAATTTGGTGCTAAGCAGATGGAGTCAACTCTACAGGATTCCTGGAACGAATGTAGTTTGAGAGAGAACTTTTAGGTTGGGAAGTGCCAGTTGTCCTTAGAAATGATTTTGGGGGTGAAAGTATAGAAAGATATGGGGAGAAGGTGGTGCATTCTGGAAGATAATTGTAACATTCACCTCAGTTGTATCTAGATGATCACTAACTTTAGTTGTTCCTGTCCTTTCTTTGCCTTTGTCATAACTAGTTTGTTAGTTTAACCCTTTCTTAATCTGCTTAAATTTTCAACATGAGCCAAGCTGATGTTCTGTCATTCTGAGATTCTTCAGAAATGTTAATAAAGACATTGAGATCTTGTTGCTTCTCCATGACCTCCTAACATTCAGCCTGGAGATTGCTCTGTACAAAGAAGGCTGAGTTTGTCACAGCTTGATGATGGTCAGAGCAATGCTGGGGGCATTTCAGGCGTTGAGGGCTGCAAACCAGAAGTGATGTTGCTATGAAGGTTGTGTTTGGGGGTTCAAAGAAGCCAGGAAAAGTTCTGTGTGTCACAATTGATACAAACCATATATAGTAGAAGTGAAAAGATAGTTCACAGCAAAGATATAAACTCAACTAATAGACCCTTTCCTTAAGAATGACTTGTTTATATGTGTTGTTATGTGTGTTTATGGGGAAGAGACAGATTTGGTCATCTGGGAAATATCATGTAGATATGTCAGTTTACATACCTACCGTGGGTCTTTCTTGCTAGAAATGAACAAGAGCCCCTGGCAACACATGTTTTAGATCACAGTAAACAGCTGAAGCATGTTTTTTGGTAATTTAATATTAAATATTAGAGATTTAAAGTATATGGTGCTGTTACTTCAGTTATTGATAAAAATAACCCCAGGCAAGTAATTTTACTTAGCTTTCCTGTCTGTAAAATGGGGATAGTATGGCCTAATGCTACAGTCACTGTCTGTTACAATAAGCACCCTTATAATGACTTTCTTGTTCCAAAAAGGTTCCTAAGCCACCAGTCAGATTTTGTAAGTGACCTTCAATATTTCTAGTACTTTCTTGGGGGAAAATAAAGAGGGAAACTTGAAAATATATGTACAATACGATAATTGCTTTTTAGCTAATTTTTTCTGGACTTTATTTGCTTATATGTAAGTATTATAACTATACCTTAGAGAGGGAAGTAGAGGCACATAAAAGGTAAGTAACTTATGTAAAAACGTCCAGTCAGTGGCTGAGTAGAATGAATGTGTGTAACTTCTCAGTGTACATTGCCATGAGTAACATTCAAGTTACTTGTGAAAGCTTAGCAAAGAAACGTCAATTAAGACTTAAACTTGCAGGTGCAAAAATGGAAGAACCCTTGGCCAAGGCTGCCTGCTTTCACCAATGGATGGATAAGACATTGACTAAATAGAGATTTGCCTGGCTCATCAGACCATATAGGACATGTGTTTAAAGTTTAAGTGCTTACACTGTGGCTTCAGATCCATAGCTGTGAGTTAAGTATTTGTCAGTATGATTTCTTTGGGTTGCTTAGTTTTTTATGTGTAGAAACTAGCGTGGGATGTTATCTGGCTTCACTGATTAAACTAGAATTTTCCTTTCTTCACACTCCCAAATTTAGCCAAAGAGAAGCATTAGGGAGGTAGGGTGTCCAAACAGAAGTCAGTGGACCTGGAATATTTGCCTGCTTTGTCATTAGGACTTGACCAAGAACCTTTATTCACTTTTATTCCTTATTGAGACTTTACAGGATTTGACAGTGCTAAGCACCAAAATAACATATACTTTGAAAAAACATCAGCATTGATTTTCCATTATAAGTGTAAAATGGGCTATACTGCCTAATCACACTGTTCTCAGATCTTACATAGGCTAAAACCAAACCCAGCTATTGAGTTGTTCCTGGTTCTTTCTTGGTATGGAGTCTGCTGAGAAGGGGCTGAGGCCACCAAGGCTGGGTGCCAAAGCAAACACATTCCCAAGCTGCTTAATTTTTCCTCCCCTTCACCAAGAAGGGAAAAATCACCTTCTTGGTGAGGTGAACCTGGTATAAAGATAAGAACCAGAGTTCCAGTTCTGGATGTTTACCCATGTATAAGAATAAAAGCAGTAGCCCCAAACCTTGTTCCACCCAGCAGAGGATGTCCGTACAGTGGGGACCTTTATTGTCCTTAAAGATAGGAAGAAGCTTTTTGTCCTTTCCTGGCTTGGTCAGTCTTTGTCCTCAATGTAGACAAGAAAGAAGGACAGAGAAGTTCAGGCTGTTAGGATCATTTTCTCACTGTGTTCCCAGAACCCCACTGACCATGTTCTGTTTGTGACTAAAAGCCCCAGTGGTTCAGGGCAGGCACTCTGGAGCCAGCCTGTCTGAGTGTGAATTCCAGCTGGGCCACTTAGTAGCTGTGTGACCTTGGGCAGATTACTTAATCTCTCTGTGCTCTAGCTCCTACATGTGTAAAATGAATATCAGTAGTCATTCTGCTTCTTAGGGTTGTGTGAGAATTAAAACTATGAATATGTGCAAAATCTTAACATTAAAGCCTGACCTGTAATCATTTCTATTTAACAGTTAACTGGAAAGCAAGTCAACAAACATAACCTTGACCAGTGTAGAATTTTCAGAGGCCCGTGAAAGGGTTGATAGGGGATATGGTGCTGTATTATATACCTTCCCCCAAATCTGCTGTTAGAGAGGGCAAGAGGAGCAAACTTAAAGAGGACTCTTTTACCTTCTTCACTGAGATCTTGTCATAATGAAGCTTCATTCTTGCCCCAGAGAACAAACGTGGTCAGCAGGTGACTTTTAGAGTGTCTTGAGGGCCGTCACAGTTAGAGGTTGTTCAGTCATTTTGGGTGATGGAGGCTTTCACTATTTCCTCAGAGTAGGAAGTCCACTGAATCTCAGGACAAGGAGGACATTTGCAGGGTAGATGGAAATCCATGATGCAGGATTGAGAAATGCATTATGTCCAGTTATTATAAAGTATCTCACATTTTATTTATTTATCTGGTTGGCAGAGCTTGCATTCCTGGCATTTTTGGTTGGTTTGTGTTGCTGGTTTTTTTGCCTGTGTAACTTTTTTTTTTGTTCCCCTTAAAGAGGCCAGACCACCCTGGAGGAGCATTACCTCCCTCTCAGAACCAAAGCAGCCTGTGGTCACCTTCCTGAAACCCAACTTGCACCAGGCTCCATCAAAATTTCTGCAAAACCTAGAGCTGGTTAGGTCAGGATTTTCCAGGAAAGTCTCCCAGTATCAGAGAGTATAGAGGGTTGCTCTCCACTGGTTGCAGCAACTGTAATTATAGACAGCTCTCTGGTTTGCAGAATGAATAACCCATGGTTGTGGTGGCATTCCATGAACTTGCATTGAAGGTGGACTCTTGCCATCCAAAAGTTATAGGGATATTTCTGAAACCTGTATTGAGCTTGTGTTGTATGTGTAACACATTCACATAAAAGAGCACTTTTATGCTTACTCTGCGATAAGTATTATTTACTCCATTTTTCAGATGAAGAAAACAATATTCAAAGAGGTAAATACTTTGCCCAAGGCCACCCTTTAGAAACTTAGAAACTGATGAGATGTGGCAGGCATTTTGTACCTGAAGTAAAAGCACAGTGTTAGTCTTAGGAACATTGCAAACTAAAATATGGTTGTTATGAGCAGGCAGTGCTGCTTGGTTCTTTGTGGGTTCGGGGTGTGCAGGAGCTCCTTACCATCCATCCAGATGCTTCAGAGCTGAATCAGGGCCTCATTATCGCCCGAGTGCTCTGGAAAGCTTGAGGAAAGGTTGTCCTCAGGCCTGGTTGTACAGGATGTGTTGTTTTAGGAAGAGGCTTAAAGGTTCCAGCAGCACTGACTTTAGAGGGTGAAGTAGAGAACCAGGTTGCTTATATTTTCAGGGTTTTCCAGATGCCCTTGGTTCTCACAGGTGGGAAGGTTATCATGTTCACTTCCAAGGTCAAACCTTCCCTGAGCTCATTTCACCTCCTTCATCACTGGTGCTACTTTGCTCAAAATCTGAATGATGATAGATGTCAGTTGGCAAATGAGTTCATTTTCTGAAGACCTGCTCACAGTTTAATTTTCATGCACACAAAGAGGCTATGAGTAGTTAAATTTGTAGTCTATGCAGCAAATAACTTTTTTTTCTCTAAAATTTAGGCTTTTTTGGAGTCTGTTTCATGTGTCAGGAACATGGTTTGGAGTTGTCATTGGATAACTAGGGAAAGACAGCCCACCAGCATGTGGGTAATGGAGAATCAGATTCCCTGGCTCCTTATTCATGGCCAAGGTCCTGTGTCCTTTATCACTGCATTTTGGGGTACTTAGCATCCTAGGGCTCACATGGTCATCACAGAGAGGAATTTGTTTATGAGCAACACGGTTCCCTATGCTTTTATTTAGTAGCTCCATAATGACACATCGGTCCGGACCCAGTTCCCTGATCAGATGGACTCTCTAATAGGATTTACCTCTTCTTTCAGTGTTATGGGTCTGTGCTTTGTTAAGCTGTTAAACTATTCTTAATTCAGGATTAGGAATGTCAAGGCTGTTCCCAAATCTGTCATTTTTATTTGACATATGTTTGTAGCTACTATTTTGACTTTTTTTTCAGTTGAATTGGATATCTTTTTTTCCCAAAACTTCAGTGGATGTTTTCCAAATTACATAGATAGGCTGTTTCTACTTTTCTGAAGCCTTGTGATTATCTGTTACCTTTTCTTTTAATTGTATAGCTTATAATCTTCACTCAAAAGAAATTGGCCTGTAGTATAGGTTGTCATAGGTCTGGTTTCATTGGCAGAGAACCATGCTTACAGATATACTCAAAATATTGCTGTGCAAGCCATAAATATTTATTATTGGGCCAAGTCTGTCATATTTCCTAGGTTCTTCCCAGTGGCTATGGTTTGATTAAGCCTATCACTTGGCACTCCAAAAGTGGTTCTTGTTGCCCCTCCAACTTTTCTGAATTGTCTTTTTTCTGTTGCTTTCAGTTCTGTCTCTGCGAGTTGAAAAAAATATTGATCCAGGGAGTGCTTTTAGACCTATGTAGTACTGGGAATTTTTAGACTGTTGGATTTCAGATCCTGCTGGTATATGGATAGGAGGATCATATAATTTACCATCTAAACCAGCACACTTTTGAGTGTGTAAAGGAACAATATTAATAACTACACCAGAACTACAAGGTATAAACTAGGACCCTCCCAGCAGATGAGGGTCACCCTACTTGGACACTAAATTTGGACCACAAATTTAGTCTTCTTATAGTCTTCTCTCAATTGCTAATCTTAGGGTTTAAACCATCCAGAGTAAGCAGACCAGATTAAGAATTTGAAGCAATTTAAGTTCAGCGTGGTTTCCCCCAACTGTGAGTAATATTTTTAAATTTGTTTTTGACGCATAGCATAATATTTCTTAGCGCCTGAGAAACAACTCAAAATCAACCTCAAACAAGTTCGCATCAAGCATTTGAAACCTCTTGGTAGCTTTGGGTAGCTGTGATAAGCCGTTAATTTTTGCTTTGCAAGGTTCTGCAGAGGAACTGTAAGCTTTTTGCAAAGAGAGAAGAGAGAGGGAGAGAAAGACTGAATACACATGCATATGAGTGAGAAAACGAACTTTTGAGTGAGTTGGGGAGGGGAAATGATGTCTTTACATAGTGAATTAAAAGTTGTTTTAATGTTTATCCTTGATGAGACCTTTTACTGCTGAGATAAAAAGGGGTAAAAGAATAGTGCTTTTTTTTTCCTTCTTGTTCTTGGGGATGAAAATAAAAACAAAGGTACATAGCAAGTCCTTAGTTGTTCAGGAGGGGAGAAGGGATGAGTGGGTTCAGTTGCAACATTCTTTTTGACCTAAATAAAGAGTAGGAGGGAAAAAGGAGAGCAGGGGAAGAGTAAGAAAGTACAAAAGCATTAATTAAAAAATGAAAGAACAAAAAGAAAAGATTAAAAAGGAATGAAAGAACTTATGTGGTATTTCCATTGACTTTTGGAAAAGTCCGTATCTGGAGCAAGCATTGTACTTGACAAGGACTTCTAGTCTCAGGTGGCCTGGTATGTAATCTTGGGCCTGTTGTTCTTGCTCTTTGTCTGTGTGGCCATATGAATACTTTAAACCCCTCATGGGTATATGGCTGGTCAGAATAACTCAGATGTCATCTTCTTGTGATTGAGACATTTCCACAGTTAAAAGTATGGGAGGACCAGTGTTTGAATTTAGAAGAACACGCCTGGATCAAGAATATGCATCTGTTTCCTGTGCCCCACGGGCCCTCTCTTCCAATAGTTTTAGGATAGAATACTTTCATGGGTCAGCTATATGGAGAGCATGGGCATTTCTGAAGCACTTGAAAGAGGTATAAGAATAGAGAAAATACTATTTTTGATATAGTAAATAGCATGAGAAAAATGCTGCAAGTTTGGAATCAAAGAAAGTCTTGCATAAACATGAAGGAAAACGTCTTGGTTGTAGAAAGGAAAGAGAGAAGCAGGTGTGAGGCCAGGCCCTAAGAGAAACTTTGTGGAATCTCAGGATGATTTTTGCCTTTGAAAGTAGGGCAGTTTTACAGACAGAGCAGTGTTAAGGAATTGGCTTCTGAGAGAGGTGATTTTTTTTTTTTTTTGCATTATTTTCCCTCCTACTCATACTGTTAGTTGTTAAAACCTCTATATCAGTTCATCAGAACAGGCGTTAAACCTCAGAGAACATGACAAAATCAATCAGGTACATATTTTTTGAGGTACAAATGGAAAATAACCTAGGTTAGGCAAGGGTGTCTCTTAAACTTGATGTTTGTAGATACATGTTTTTTGAAGTCCTTAGTATCTTGCACTATGTGCAGTGCTATACCTGTTTTTAGTGATACTTTTGTGCAATTACTGTTTTGTGCTAGGGTAAATTTGTTATTACCATGTAAGTTCAAAGTAAGACAAAGTTATTGGGTTTGATTTTAAAACAGCTTTCTGAAAATTTTTTTTTCTGAAAATTTATTGCAGGGAATTTTCAGTGGGAAAATTTCCATGTGACTGACTTTTTCTACCTCTAGTATTTATACATTTTTCCTATTTGCTATTACTTGCCTAAAATTTAATTCTATACATTATACATAGGTTGTCTTACATCATTGAGATAACTAATAAGTGCACAGAGTGCAATGAGAAGTCATGAATTGTAAGGGAGACCTATCAGCATAGTAGAAATAAATACTATGTAGAAAATAAATAAAGGGTCCACTCTGGAGCCCATCACTGGCTGGAAGAGAGTCAGGAGACTTGGATTCTAGCCATGACTTTGCATCTGTGTGTGTGATTTTGGGCAAATCATTTCATTTATTCTGGACTTCATTTTCTTCAATAGTCAAATATATTAGCTGGAGAAGATGGCCGGTAATATTGATATTTTATGACTTTAGGTAACATTTAAGGCTTGGACAGAAGATAGGCTGTCACTCAACAGGTAGGCAGATCCCTAAATTGTGTTTATAGCAACTCATTCACTGGGAATTTTGGGTGCTTCTGTAAAGGGCAACTTCCACAGAGAGGAGTGTTAGGAATTGATTCGAGTCTTGCTCACAGTGGTCTGTACGGTTGTTTCTGAACAGATTGTCTTGGGGTGACACTGGAGTAAGAGTCAATGCCTTCCTCTTGGTCCCCCAGCATGCAACAGCTTCCCTTCTTCATATGCCTTTGTCTCCATGGCAGCTGAAAGTGGCTCTAGTGTGGAGGTCTGAGCTGGAGAAAGGAGTTTGGGGAAGTGGAGTAGCCAGCCCAACTGCATCCTCAGGGCTGAGCATATGGGCTGAGTAATGAGTTATTTCATCTAAGCTGCCCCTTCTTGTTGCTCTGCTCTGTTGAGACACGGTCCCCTCCTGCAGTAGGAATGCATTCTGTTTTGAGCTACCTCAGCACCTCTTCCTGACAAGCCTAGTGAGTCAAGGTTGCTGCTGCCATTTACACACAGGGAAGGGCCAAGGCCTGCATGTGGGGCTGGTCACAGGTGGTGTGTGGGTAGCTACCAGCTGACCCTTCTGCAGGTAGACCTGCTTGGTGGAGTCAGGGGCAGGCAAGATGCCACCTGCTTTGGCTTCCCAGATTCAGAAATCTGCAACTGTGCGTTGTGTGGTGAACATATCAGGCCCCATCTCTCCTCAAAGGCTGCTTTTGTGGCAGTGGTGTTGCCTGCACACAGTTGTTACCTGAAATCTCATTTTATTGATGTTATTTCTACATTTTGAGAAAGCTCTGTCACAGTTACCCTTTTCTTTGAGAAGCAAGGACCTATGTTCAGCACACCATTTTTTTTTTTCCAGATAAACAAGGAAAACTGCCATTGATGCTAGGGTAGAGTTTATCAACTGGTACTTATCTGGGCACTACTCATTCCCACTCATTTTTCTTTTTTCTTCTTTTGTTATGTTTTGTTCATTTTTGGTGAGGTTTTGGATGCAGACTTTGTACCAAGAACCTCATTTCTTACCCTAAACCCATCATAGTGAAGCATTACTCCCATTTCACTGATGAAGAAACCAAGAAGTCAAAACACTTGCCCAAGTTTGCAAAGCTGCTGACTTGGAGTTTATATTCAAACCCAGATGTAGCTACCTCTAAAATTCCATGTCTGCTATCTTCATAATTTTCTGAAACATTTGGATGTTGGTTGAATTTTGGGGAAGCTCTAAGGTCTGGTGTGCATATTGTTTACCAGCTATAATCTGATAGTGTTGCATAGGTTGACATGTAATTTACCACACTGGTGTTTACAAGAATCCTTTGAGTTTTCGAGTTAATGATATTTTACAAATAAGGAAAGTACAGAGCAGAGATGTTCTCCAAAGATTACCTAGCCAAGATTACCTAGCAAAGGTGAAGCCAGAATTCATCAAATGCCCTGACATTTGCATTCAGCCAGACTTGTTCTAAATATTTCTTGGTTTGACTAATAACCAGTACATGTACTTACATAATAACAATAGTAAACATCAGGTTGAAACATGAGATCGAAATGTCAACAAGGCATCCTCTCCTCTTTTGCTGGAAGTGGATTTCCTTTATCTATTTTATACATATTTAATGAGTCCTGATCAGTTGGCTAGTTATGGAGCTTTGAGCAGGTTCCTCATATCCCTGCTATAGGATCCAGGAAAGTGACACAGATATTCATGATACCAAGTTACTGGGTAAACTTGTAGTAAGATGGCATATTAGTTCCTTCTCAAGAAACAAAAGGTAATGTCTAGGTATCCCATAGGCTACAGGACAAATATGAATTTTTCCTTTGGGGAGGGTTGACCTTGGACTTTAAGAAATACAATTTTTCTTTTAATCTAAAGAGATTTGAAATAATTCTCCAATCTCTGTTTTCCTAGATTGAACTACAAGGCATACTGCTTTGGTCTTCTGTGTCTGAGTTTACACTTTTTAGCAAACGAGATTCATTTAATGACTAGCAGGAACTTCAGGTAGATGGAGGATTATATCTGGATAAAACAAAAGAGAAGCAAAAAGCACAAAATTTTGAATCTCACAGTATTTTTTCATGGGAAAGAGTGTGCCTAGGAGGTATGTAAGAACTAGAGACATCCTAGAAGAGTGACTTGGTTCTTTTCCCTTGTTAGTTTCCATTTGGTATGGGGCAGTTTGCTCTGGCAGAGTATAGCAAAGTTGTATTGGATTTTCTCCCTAATACACTGTGCTGTTCTTAGCAATAAAAGCAAGCCCTTTGCATCCCTACCTTGTTTTGGTTGTGCTAGAAGCCAAATGACAGGTTGTTAGACTGAGAAGTATTCCTTTGGCACTTTACTGTTTTCTTGCAAGTGGGTGTAAATCCCAAGTAGCCATCACTGCCCTTGGGTGCCTCTGGATTATTGGGTAGGAGGAAGTGGGAATGGGAAGAAGGGGTGGTAAAAAAATGGAGAGAAGAATTTTAAGTTTGGCATTTTTTAAATCTGGGCACTCAATTCTTGCCAGGAAAATTTTAGACCTCATAAAGCAAATCCTAGTGTGGCCACAAAGCGAGTCTCCTCAACCCAGGGTTCAGCTTCTGGCTTAGTGCCCTCCACTTAGGAATAGTTAGGTCAGGCCTAAGGGGTCCTTGTCTTGTTTTTGCCTGGTTTGAGCATTTTCTATGCTGTTGACTGAGCAAGTCTGTGTAGATGGCCATCCTGTGTCCTTCATTGCCTGGTGTAAGAATCACAACACCTGAGTGTTTTTTACTGGAGCTGCTGGATGATTGTCAGACTTCGGCATTGGCTCTGCATTCTTCTTGGAGGAATTTGCTCTTAGTGAGTGAGCTGCCTTTCTTTGGGAGAGAGTGGGAGAGTCAGTGAGTTCATGTTTAGAAAGTGCTGGAGTCATTTGTGATGCAAAAGGTGTTATTAAATGAGTGGGAGACACTATAGCTACCTGGTGGCTCTGGATAACAGATGAACTCTCCAAAGGTGAGTCATGTGCCAGTGTACAGGAAATGGATCCTTGACTTCATGTAGACCAACAGTTCAATCTCACACCTGCCTTGTCTCCTAATGGAAATCACAAGTTCTTCAAAATTTCTGGGTGCTTGTTTTCTGGTCTCTACATTTATCTGTGTTGGAGGTACAAGACTAAGAGAAGTGAAACTAATATTTGTAGAGGATCTTCTACGTGTCAGGTACTTTGCAGGGTGCTTTACAGAGACAGAGACATTAGTTAAATAATCCTATGATATTGGTGTTTTCACCCTCATTTTGTAGATTAGAAATTGAATCTCAGAAATGTACAGATAATTTTTGCAGGGCCATAGAGTTTCAAAGTTACAAGTTTGCATAATTACAAAATTCTGCCTATTTAGATCCATTTGGAGAGAAAACCTGCCAATATTCTTATGGGAAGCCTTGATTCCTAGGATGCAATTCTGTGTAGTATGTTCTCTTTTAGGACCTCATTATCATCAGGGTTAGGAAGAAAACATCCAGTTTATCTATAAATATTTACCAAAGAGATGTGTTAGTAGAGGAAAAGGCAAAAAAAAAAAAAAATCATGTAACTTCCACAGTGCATTTTCAAATCCAAGAGGGACAAACAGATAAAACTTACTGAACCTTCATGTAGAACTAGTGCTTTGGTCCCCTTGTTCCAGATTGGGAAATCGAGGAATGAATTGAGAGCTCCACCCATGCCTGAGAATTTTCCAGGGAGGGGACATTCACAGACATAAATCTAGGCTTTGAGGCCACTTGATGCAATAGGAATGCTTGTTGAAAAATAAACACACACATGGAATGAATCAACATGTACACGGTGGACCTGGAGTTAACCTCTGATTCAATGGGAGATTTTTTTGGTACTTATTTCTGATAAGGAACCCTCTGGGGGGTCCCTCCTGGCTGTCTGTGCCCTCACCCATATTCTTTTTTGATGGATGGGCTAATGGAAGAACTTTTAAATTTCAGGTTGGCTGCAGAGTCTCAAGGAGTTTGGGTGCTGGGTGAACTGTTTGCAGTGACTGAGTTGTTGCCCTGGGTTTACAGGTCTCTGCCCAGCATTTGCTGCTTACTGGCACAGTGCAGGCAGTGAGCAATGAGCAGACGAAACAAGTTTCCAGTTGCCCCCAACTGCTTTGCTTTGTTTAAAAAAAAAAAAAAAATATATATATATATATATATATATATATATATATATTCAGTACTTTTACAAGTCAGCCAACTCTAGGGAAGTAATATTTTGAATTTCCAAAATCTGGTGCAAAAATACACACTATGTTCCTCCTACACAAGCTAGTCACAGTATTTGTGAATTTCCCCAAATTCCTGTTCCAACAAAGTCTCAATGTGATTTACCTCATTCAGCCGTTGGTACTTACTTATTTATTTGTGCCATAGGTTGTTTATCATAATCTTACAATATAGATTGTTTCTCCTTTTTTCATTTGGCAGATGAGATCTGTAAGTCAAAAGAAAAGGATTTACATTTAGGTTTTCCCATAGTAGTAACTTTTAGCCCTGAAAAGTGAATTTGTCATTTTGAAGATGTTGGTTATAATAATATTCCTTACTTGAGCAGGTGAGACATCCCTGGAGTTGAATTCAGGCTTGATGCTTAGTAATTTGTCTGTAGGCAAATTATTTAGCTTCCTAAGCCTTGCTTTTCTGATCCTTTCAATGGAGATAATAATAAAGAGCTTTCCGGGCTATTTCGAGGATTAGAGTAATTCCTGTAAAATGCTTTTTCATGCCACAGAAGCTCAGTAAATGGGATTATCATTATCTCTCAGGCCACCAAATTCTGTGTAAGTGTTCATGGCTGCTGACGTGGTTATTACTTGAGTGGTTGTTAAAACTGTGGTTACTGTTAACCTGGTTATAGAAAATTTTCCACTTGACACCCCCATAACCAAGTGGGCCAGAGCAGTCCTGTGGTCAGTTGCGTTATTTTCCAATCCCTCTCACGCATACTTGCCTTGCCTGAGTTCAGGCTTTAGACCAAGTTTCCAACTCTTTAACACATTATTTTCAGGTACTATCCTTGGCACTTCAACTAGGCAGCTTTTTAGAATTATTGTTATCAGGAGCTATAATTATTCTATTGCTAAAATACTCCTCTTTACCCCAGAACCCTTTCTTTTCTGGGAGGTTATCTAGGCATGTGAGATTTTAGGATGAAAATTAATGGTGGATGGAATACAGCCAGGCAGGTTTTAGAGTTCTTGTTCTGCCAGGTGTTACTTCCTGAACCAGGTGCCTTCCCATACAGGTGCCTAAAGGTCCTGGGCCCTTTCCCTCCTGTCCCCTAGCAGATACCTGTTGGACTGACTCAGCTCTTGCAGACTTTCCCTAAAGGATTTTGCAACTGAAGAGATCTGCAGGAGCCATGCACCTCTGGGCTTTGCCAGTCGCTGATTGCAGTGGATGATTTACAGCCAGAATCTGGCACCTAGAAAAGGGGATCGTGTGTCTTTAA
The DNA here is from genome assembly GCF_047511655.1 of Castor canadensis. Taxonomy (NCBI): domain Eukaryota; kingdom Metazoa; phylum Chordata; class Mammalia; order Rodentia; family Castoridae; genus Castor; species Castor canadensis. Next base: position 168,682,553 of record NC_133387.1, read on the forward strand.
ACAGCTGTGCACCAGTGTGTGTAAATGTGCTTGCTAATCCAGTGACTAATTCAGTATAGTATAAAGCAGCTATGAGCCAGCTGCCAAGGCAGGGCTGTATCCCAACTGGAGGGGTGTGTAAGGCTTGGTGAATTATTTCTTGAGTTCTGTCACACACACACACACACACACACACACACACACACACACACACACACACACACACACACACTTCTGAATTTCATCTTTCCTGAGCCAGAGTCAGCACTTGCCTCAGGTTCCAGTCCTTCCGTGAATTATTTCTTGAGTTCTGTCACACACACACACACACACACACACACTTCTGAATTTCATCTTTCCTGAGCCAGAGTCAGAACTTGCCTCAGGTTCCAGTCCTTCCAGCTCTCCCTTTCCCTCCCCTAGTCTCCACCCTCCTCCCTCTTATTTACTCATCTGAGGGTGGGGCCCTGCTCCTTCTGAGTCAGCCAGGGAACCAATCAGAATTGCTTTGGGGCATTCCAGGGGACAGAACTCATGATCCCTCTCGGAAAAGAATTTCCCAAAAAGATCCCTTGCAGGCACAGTGTTGTGACTGGGTCTTCCTCAGTTCCAGTTTAGGAATGCTACGCCTGTTATGTTTGTTTGTCTGAGCTCTTGTCCAAAAATCCCTCCTAGGTTACCCTCGGGAGTTGGGAGAGGAACCTTTAGTCAAGGGACAAATATCTAATGGATACTTTCTTCCCCTGAGAATCTTACAAATATGAAAATGCAAATGTCACTTTAAATGAGGGCTGGTGTGGCCTCTTCCTGGAGCATCTTTGGTTAGAGAGTTGGAGGGATTTGTTTGTCTTCTAGAGTTTGGGTCCTTTCCTCTGGTCCTCAACATAAGTGCTCCCAGAAGTTGCAGACATCAGGTGTCTGTTCTGGATGGACCTTGCCCAGCTTCTCCCACAGTGTCTCAGTGAGTGCAGCCTCGCTGCCATCTCAAAGCATTTCCATGTGTCAGAGATGGTATGGGAGGTCCTAACCTCTCCCAGTCTTTCCCTCTCAGTAATGCCATCCTGGCTTCATACTGGTCACCTAGATTCCTCCCCTTCTACCCCAGGACATGAGTAGCCTCCTTCCTACCCATCTCCAAAGCTTCTGGAATCCACACAGCTACTCTATTTGGGCTCATTGCAAAACTGTTAGTGCTAGCCATCCTCAGAGTGCTCCTCTGAGTTGTGAGTGTGGAGCTATTGTGTATACTTAGGTGGCCTTTGCTTTTCCCATGAGAAAGTTAACTCCACATGAAAGGTCTATTTGTGGCTGTCAGTCACCAAGGTATTCCCATTGCTTGGTGGGTCAGCAGCTCTCTCTGTATGTTTAAAATGTATTGTTTTTAAAATTGAGATAGAGTTCACATAACAAAATTCACCATTTTAAAGAGTACACTTCACGTCGTTGTGCAACCATAACCAATAACTGATTTCAGAATCTTTTCATCACCCCATAAGACGCCCCATGCCTTTCAGCAGTGATGGCTCTTTTGAATCAAAGCATGCTGTCCAGCAGGGACATGTTCCTGATGAGAGCTGGGAGCGCACACCTGGATGAACTGTACATCTCCCCAATCTCCAAGGACTCGCTTCTCATTCTTTCCTCCCCAGCATGCAAACCCTTGCTGCATTCTGAGGGCTTGCTTGGTTAGACTCCTCTGGAGTGAGTGAGTGTATGTCTGGGCGGAGATAATGAGTGCTTTTGCCAGCTGCATGCAGACAGTTCAGCTTGGGGGAGAATGGGCTGTGGTGGCTGCAATTTCCTAATGGCTTCCTGATGAGGCAGAGCCAGTTATTAGTAGCAGCGGATAAGGGCTGTACATTCTGGGCCTCCCTTTCCCACCTGACCCAGGCAGATGGAGAATAGCTTTGGCTGCTGCCCCCTTTGCATTGATCACTTTTTCTCTGCTCTCCACTTACTGATCTGTCTCTTCTATTGATCTGGAGGTTGGGCCTGCCTGGCGACAGGTCATCCTCTTGGGTTTGCTGCTGGAAGAGGCAGCCACAGCTGTCTGCTCTGGGCCTGCATGGGCGAGACTTTGGGGCAGCAGTGGGATTGGAGGGATGCTGAAGAGGTCTCGGGTAGGTGAAGCATATCCTTTCTGGAACCCTTATGTTTTGCACTCTAAATGCGGTTGCAGTAGGGACTGGAGCTGTTTGTGTTGTTCCTGGGCTTCAGGTTTCTTAGGATTAGTCAGGCAGCTCATTAATTAGGTGCAGAGGGTTCACTTCACAAACCTGTGTCCCTGGCTTCATCATTGAGTTTGTTACATCCTTCAACCCTATCATTGTGTCTTGGTCACCCTGTTGACTAGAATGGTAGTGTTAAAGGGCCTCAAATGGCATGATGACTCTGTTCTCCATTCAGTGTTTTTTAGCTACAGGTCCATAGTTCACTGAAATCAATTATAGTCTTCTTCGCTTCTGGATTGATAGGAATAGCATCCTTAAATTTCAGAGTTGGCATGCATTGTGGTGCTATTGAGGTTGGGCATCAAAGATTGCTTCTTTATAATCCCTGTTGTGCCATAGGAACCTCTACTAGAAGGAAACTCTAAAAGTAGAGTCTGACAATTGTTACTTAATACTTGTTACCTGTAGCAGGAGCAGATATCATTGTGGGTCCATAAAATCCTGTCATATTTGTTGACTCTTTGGATGGGTTGTCCTGCTGTGGTTCTGAAGAACTTGGAAATGAATACTGTGTATCCAGAATGATGAACCAGGATTTTTTGGTAGTGAAGACAAGGAGGAGATGCTCTTCCTTCCAAGGAATGGCAGTGAGTAAACAGCAATGGTGTAGGGAAACTGGGCAGGGAGTCAAAAGGTATAGAATTAGTAACCATGTGACCTAAGGCAAGTTGGGGTCGCCTCCTGAGCTTCACTTTCCCATCAGTAGAGGAAAAACTTGAAGTAGATGACGTGTAAGGTTCCTTTTAATTCTGTGTTCCAGGAATAGTGTAGGAGCAACAACAGAGCTTGGCTCCTCCTCCTCCCCACCACCGGCAGCTTCCTTTTCATTCATCTTATAATTACGTCTGGTTGCCAGGAGAGAGAACTTCCCTCCAAGGAGTTGTTAAAGTTTTATAGCAGATTCTGTAAATTCTTCTTTTCTGCTTTTGGCTGCAGATAAGACTTTGTGCCTCACACAGCCAGAGTGAGACCAGTATAGAGGAGCAGAGACAAGGAAATGGCTACAACACTCAAGTAGACGCTTGGGTGATAGTTATTGCTCTAGGCCATAGGAAAGGCCAAAGGTGAAGAGGTATGGGGGCCAAAATTATAGATTAGGTTGGTCTGCATAAATCCTGAAGTAGCCTCAGATGATAGGGTTCACAGTGAGCCTAATGGTGTAGGGCAAGTAACCGTACTCCCTTCAAAGCTTTTCTCTCTGGGTTCTAAATACCTCCTTAGCAACTGGGGAAACTTCAGCTGGGACTCTGAAATTATTACCTAAAGGCCTCAAAGTCATAGGATTTCTGGCTCATTAGGGACGTGCATTTGGTTTTATAGAACTGAGTGCGGCCTTTATTCCATGAGTTGTTAAACATATAAAACCTGAGACTGTAAACTCCAGATGTTCTGGGTTGGGGCACTGCCATTGTTTTTAGGTGCATTTTGCTGGTATGCAGGATTTTTTGGAAGACTGTGATAGGTGGAGAGGTGGGCTGTCTCGTGTGCTCGCCAAACATGCTATGGGTGGGAATTTTTGCATCTTCTCTGATGTCAATCTTGCTTCAGGGTAGGAATGTGTGTCTTTCTGCCTTCTCCCTACTTCTACCATGTGGTTCCCATGTGGGGCTTTTGAATTATCCTGGGATGAGTCAGCAGGGCCTTTGGAAAGAAGGGAATGTTTAGCCTGTAGGGAGTAGGGGTGGAGAGAAGTGGAGGGAGCTGTGTTTGAATGAAATACTGGACCAGGTCTGGTGGCCCATGTACCTACTTAAATATTTACTGTTTGTTGAGTTTTAGATGGTCAAATGCTTCATCTGAGTTTTTGTTTCCACCATCTACATTGAATGAAAGATGTATTGGAGTGTTTGGTTGTTGTGGTCTTGTACGTATTATCTCAGGTTTTTGGTAGTTCAGGTTTATTAGTGTGCCTTCTAGATGGTCAGAGCTCTGAGCATCTTAACTCATGCACTTCTGAAGTCAGTGAAGGGAGTGTGGGACTGGGGAAGGAACTCAATGCATCTTTTTAACTGTTTGCTTGGTCTGTTGGCCCCAGTGTTGTCCAGCCCTTGCCTGCTCTGTGCTTAACCTTTTAAATTGTAAAACATTTGAGTGCTTGCTCTTATTTCCTTTTTCAGTGTGGAGACAATACCTGGGATAATCCTCTATGAATTGCCTTAAGCTATTTAAATGAAAGGAGGAAAATGATCTTATTTAGGCTTCTTTCAACCTACCCAGGTGTTGACTTTCCAGGAACAAAGAAGGAAGTCATTGCTGTGGTCTTGGAGGCATGAGTGGAAAGCTGCAGTTACTCTACAGGGGATCTCTATATTGAACCCTAAATCTCTTGGTTCTGGGAGATGCCAGATTTACACTCAGGATTCTTAGGGCTGTGAGGTTGAAGTTGATCCAGGGGTGCAAGTGCTGATTATTGTTTGTTCCCCTGTTAGAGTTGGGGACTATGGGCATCATGGAGACAGACAGGAGGATGATAGCCAGCAGGGACTCACTGCTGGGGCTCTTTTCCCCCACCTTCCTCTGGGACCCAGGTTCTTTGTCTATCACAGGCTACTCTAACTACTGGTGGCCCTTTTTTAGTAAACCTGGAAGAGGATTAAGACTATAACTAACAGAGTAAGGAAGGATTAGAATTGATAATCACTCCTGAATCAGGTTAGAAGAAAAGATGAAATTCCAGAAACTAGCGAAGCTGTCAAAAGGATTTGAAATAAGGGGAAGAAGTCTTCACTGAGATTTCTTACACACATGTCTGAATTTCAACTCTTGGCCTCTTTGTATGTGTGTGTGTGGTGCTGAAGATGGAACCCAGAGCCCTTTACTAGGCAAGCACTTTACCCCTGAGCTATGCTCCCTGCCCTAGCTCTTGGTTTCTATTCAGCTCTAAAGAAGTGAGGAGGGAACTTTCCCATGGAAAAGCTCTTTTATAGTATCCTTAACTGTGTATAATTAACAGACTTGATAAGACTGTTCTCTCAGGAGCCATAGAGTTGACCTCCGACTATTGGTTGCTCTGTGCTTGGCATTCTCACCTTCTTATGACTGCATTGAGAGAGAGGCCTTAATTGCTTTGGGTTGGGCAGAGCAGCAGTTTTACCTTTCTGGTCATGCTTCTTGGAGGTGGTGTCTTTCAGCAGTAAGCAAGAAAACGTCTCTACTTGGCTGAAGAGATCCTTTAGGCTAATGAGCAATGAATGTGAACAAAAAAAGAAGCCCATTCCAAAGCAGGCAGCATTCTTGGTGACCTCATCTTTCTCCCAGCTTGGGTCCAGTTGGAGCTGTGCATACAGGGCAGATTTCCAGTTCCTCCTGTCTGGGACTCACGGGGCAGATATAAATAGACCAAGACTTTGTCCTCAGCCATTGTTCTCTACATGCCCATTGTTTTTGGAAGTAAAGCATTGCTGTGCTGCAGTGTGCTCTTGAGCTGTCTCTCCTGCCCCCACACTCTTTCTTTCTCTTACTGTGCAAAAGTCTGAATCTCAGCCCAGCCATTTCTATCCACTGCCTTTGCATTTGTTTGGTGCTTATGGGGAAACTGGGAGAACTGGCTCATAATGTAGAAATGTAGATCTACTGAATTCTGTAGCCTCCTCTTTTGATTCCAGCAATGCTTTTGCCTGAGTCTTCCCATGATATATTTGTGGTCAAGACAAAGATATGTGGATGTGCTGATAGTAGAGTTAGGAGGGTTTGTAACTGGTTGAGCAACTATACTTGAAGGGTCTTGATTAATGTGCCAGCTTCAGTGCAATGCATGGTCTGTGGTGTTACATCATGGGAGTCAGTACTTGATCACTGCTTTTTCAACATTTTTTTTATTGGTGGCTTAGAATAGAGAAAGATGCAGAAGGCATGCTTAGTAAGTTGAGGATGGTGCAAAGCTGAGATGTATAGCTAATAATGAGGACAGATTCGTGATATATGCAAGATCTCTCTACACATGGAAACATGGATCTAAACAAACAAGGTGAAGTTTAGTATAGATAGATGGGAAAGCCCAGCTTTGAGGTTAGTAAAGTTTAGCCAATAGGTGCAGAACTGACTCAATGTCAATCTCCATGACTGGCAGTGTACTTGGAGTGGCTATTGCATTTTGGCTGTTAGTGTTCTCCTGGTCTTCAGCCCAAGTTTAAAGAGTGAGATTATCATCTTGTTGATCTCAATTACTCCTGAGAAGTATGATGTTGGCCTGTGGATGCCTGTGATTCTCTTTAGGGACTCAGGCATGCAGGAATGATTCTAGATGTGGGTCAAGGGTGGCCCCAAATCCTTCCTCCATGAATGGTTGAAGGAACCAGGGAGTTTTAAAACCTGGACAGAAGGGATGATACAGGAAAGAAGAAAGGCTATTAGAAGAAGAGAGATAAAATTTGTATTGTGTAGTGACAGAACTGGGTTAATGGATAGAACTCCCAAGAAGACAGATTTTTAACTCAATCTGGATCACCATTTTAAAATAAATATTGTAGCTTATAAGTGAAATTGAGAGGCTCACAAAGCAAGGAGTTACTGAATATCTTAAGAGGGAAGAGTTCTGTGGAAGAGTGGTAGTTTTTCCCAGATTCTGCCCTTCCATGATACCACTCATTCCTTTGTTGGTCTGGGATGGTTGGGCTGGGTATGTGGGTACAGTATGTAGCTTCAGTGCCAATGGCTGCCATGTTGAAAATCTGCAGCTCCAATACTGGGAAAATGGACTGACATATTCTTATTTTTTTTTGTTGTGGTTTCCCTGGGTTGGCACCAGAGTCGCACTGTGTGAATGTGTGTGAGTACGCATTTTCCTTCTCTGTCCAGATTTATTTATTAAAAGAAAAACACATCTGCATAAAAAAGCTGTAGAATGCAGGAAGAATGTCTACTTTGTTTTTCTTTCTGTAGCACCAAGACATGTGGGGTTTCAGCTTCCTCTGAGGGGTTTTTGAAGACTGGCTTTCATCTCAAACAGGGCTTTTTCCCATTGGAAAAATGGCCCTTATTTTGGTTAAAAATTTATTTATATAACATATAAATAAATAAGAAGATGGGGAGAGAATTTCCTTTCACAATTTATGGAAAAATGCTGCTTTCTGAACATCATTAATTGGGACTATACTGCTGCTTCTTTCCAGCCTATTCCCATTCTGTCTTCTGCTCTTTATTCTGGTTCAAGTTTTTCTAACATTTCCTTCTCTGCCTTCTCCTGTCTTTCCCTCTGTTTTCCTGGCTAGCTCTTCCCCTTCTTTCTCCTCCTAGGTCATGCTTCCTCTTTGATTGCTTCTCCGTGGTCATGGCCCCACCTGTCCCCAACTTCTCTCTCCAAGGCCAGCTTCCCTCTACCCTTTCTGGACTAGCTTTGAGCCACCGAGCACTCACTGGAAAAGGCCTGTCTCTGTGTTTGTTTCCTGCGTGGGAGGGAGAGGCAGGCCTTGAGAAAACAGTTCAAAAGTGCAGAAAAACTTTACCTCTTCCAGCCTAAATAAACGGCCTCTACTCCATTTGTTTGCCCAGATTTTTCCTTTGCCCATGGAGAAAACTCTTCATCCTTCACCTTGCCTAGTCTAGCCTTCCTGATGATTCTCAGGACCCTTCTTGGTCAGGACTGTTTTGTCCTCAGAGGAAGTGCCAAGTGGGCCTGGAGCCGAAGGTGGGAGCAGGCCAGTTCTGGATAGGATGTGCAAGGACCCAGTGGTGCCTGGAACTCAGTATTGCAGCTGCTGTGAATAAAGTCTCAGGATTGAGGCTCTGCCTTTCTCCAGAAAGAACTTTTTCAACAACAAAAGTCCCACCATTTCTGCCTTCCCTGCTTTTAACTCTGCGTACAGGTTACAGAGAGGAAATACCTGGTTTTTGTGTCTGAAGATCTGGTCTTGAGTCCTTGTTACATCACATTTCTTTTTTTTTTTCCTGTTCATCTTGGTTAAAGCACTGACATTGCCTTTGTGAGCCTCAGTTTCCTCACCTGTAGAGTGGAGGACATCCTAAACTTAGTTGTTTGGAAGAGTATACTAAAATATTCAAAAAAATACTTTCTAAAACTTAACTTTCTGTTCAGATAGCAATAATGATAATTATTGGTAGAAATTAAGTGAAATTAAAATAAATTGGCTATCCTACTTAATCAGTATCTTCAGGATCTCAGAGGATGAGGCCTCAAAGACTGATGGGAAACCAGAAGTAGCAGAGGCTAGGATAATAGCAAAATATAGGCTGTCAAATATTTCCCATCTTCTTGAATGGGGTTATCCTATGTCACCTTAGTAGCAAAAGCCCTATAACCCTGTCAGGAGTGTTTTAGATGGAGCAGAGCACCAGTTTTTCCTCTTCTAGAAGTGTGAGGGCTGAGGGTGTGGCTCAGTGGCAGAGATTGCATGGCATGTCTGAGGCCCTGGTTTCCATCCCCAGAACCTCAGACAAAACAGTGTGAGGCAGGGGAAGAACCAGCAGGATGCATACAGCTGGGCAAAGCTGTGGGTAGAAAGGGCCCATCCTGTGTTTTCCTTCTTATGCTTTCCAGGGATAGGTTGTTCTTTGTTTTTCATGACAAAGAAATAATACTGATCTGGGACTTGGGACTTGCTGGACTTAAAGAAATATGTCCTGTGGTGAGAGTCAAGTGTAATCATCTATGTTGGACATGATTTGAAACATACAAAACACTTTGTAAATGGCTTAAAATGATCATGTAAGTTTTAAACTACTTAAACTACTTGAAGTACCTTATTAAGGTAGCCCTTACACGCAGGAATTCTAATCTCTGGAGTTAAACTCTTTTCTTCAGTGCTGGATTGGAACTAGAATGCTAGATAAGCATTCTACTACTAAGCCATACCCCCAGCACTCCAAATATTCTTTTTAGCTATGAGAGTTATCCTTGATTTAAAAGCCCATAAATGACTGGCGTAAAATGTAACATGAGTTCTGGAAAATCTCAAATATGTAGAAAAGACTTTTGAGTGCACAATTATACTTTGCTTTTGTGCCATATTAATTCTAAAATGGCACTCAGAGGATTTTTTTATTTTTTGGTACTGGGGTTTGAACTCAGGGCCTCATGCTTGTTAGCAGGTGCTCTACCATTTGAGCCATATTACCAGCCCTTTTAGCTTTAATTTGAATTTCAGATAGGGTTTTGCACTTTTGCCTAGGCCAGCTTTGGACCATGATCCTCCTACCTCTGCCTCTCTAGTAGCTGGGATTACAGGTATGAACCTCTATGCCTAGCCCTTAAAGGAAGTTTTTAAAACTAACAGATCCACTGGAATCATATAGCTTTGTAGTGTTGTCATGTCAGACATATTTTAGATGATAATTGGCACAAAAATTAGCAAATAGGAGAATGCAGAATAGGTAAGAAGTTCTATTGGAAAAAAGAGTGAACCAATTTCAGATGACATCAATATCCATTTATATCTCAGAACGGATTCTTCATTCATTTTTCTCATTTCCTCAGTTGTTTAATTGTACCTAAGGAAATTGCCAGTTTAAATCTTATGTTTTTGCTCAGTCATTATATAAGATGCTCAAGTTCAATCAAACCACCAACAATTTATTGAACATCTGATTTATATTATTAGTCTATCACATTTTCAACTGTCTTTCATGTAGTCATCATTGCAAGGCAGGTAGTGCACAGCCATAGTTCCGTCTCTTAGTCTTGGGTCAGCTTCATGGGCCTTCACTTGCCAGGGCTGCTAGAAAAGACGCACATGCACAAGTTTTCCAGCAGGCACCTTCATTCCCATATTTCCTCTTTCAGGCCACTTGCCTGATGTTTCAGGTGGGAGATTTGAACTATTCTAAGGAACAGAACAAGAAAATTTAGCTGCAGGACCCAAGGGGCGGTTCTGCTTTCTGGCATGGATCCTGGAACGGAAGAGACTCTCTGGGTTTCCCTGAACACCTGGAATTGATTTGGGTTGTGCTCTGCCTTCCAGTACATTTGCTAAGGTGGAAGATGGTGGAGGGGCTAGGAAAGAAATAAATCTAGTGATTAAAAATAGCTTTTGTATGTCAGGTGCCTGAATGCATTTGGGAACATGCCTGCAATCCCTTTTGTCTGGCAGGTCTGAACTCTGTCGCTGCCGAATTACAACTGCTTTCATTTGTTTTTCCTGCTTTCCTACCATGTAATGGTCAAGGGCTCATTGGAACCATGTGTAAGCCTGATGAGTCACCAAATTCTTAGGACTTCAGTGGTAATAATGTGTTAAAACTCCTTTTGGGGGATGGGGCAGGGGGTGGATGAAGGGAAGGAGGGAGAAGTCTGAGGTCACTTCCTACAGATGTTCACTGTGCCTGGCTGGCTCTGCAGGCTTCTTTCACAGGCCCAGCTGTAGGGCCTGCGGCCGGCTTCTTGGTGTGGCTTGGAGCTTGCTTTGTCCTCTAGCATACCATCTCTTGTGTCCTAGGGCAGCTTCCCTCTGAGAAGAGCCATCTACCTCAGAGTTGGCACGTTGTACCCAAACAATGTGCGTTCCCTGGTGGCTGTGTGCATTGGCAGCACAGAGAGAGGCTGTAATCTGAGACTGGTTTGCATTTTTGGGCAGTCAGGTCATTGAAGGGTGAACTGGGGATTTTCTGTATAGCTACTTTCTACCTTCTTTGGAATGGTTTTATTGGCTGATGCCTTCCAGGGGTTGGGCATAAGAGAAGGGCAGACACCCAGTTGTATGTTGCCCTAACCATAGGAGTTCATTCCAGATCTCACATGTTCCATTACTTGGGACAATGATGAACTGTTTGGTTGAGATGGGTGACTCCCCATCAAGGGCACTGAGCCATTTATTGCTTAGCTCTTGCCGAGCCAAGATTTCTACTTGTCCCCGTTGCTCTATCACATCATTAGGTTTATGAATACTGGACCAGGGTCTGAGGAAGGACACTTACCTCCCTTCTTTGCATGAACTTCATCCAGAAGCTTTGTGGATTATATTAGCTCCTTGGGATGGAAATCCTGCCTGCTAGGTTTCTAGTGTCTTTTATTAGAATCAGGAGCATAACAGAAAGAAGACTGGTCTCTTTAACTCTTCATCCAGTTCACCTTCCTATGAATGAGACAGGGCAATAGACACCATTTTTGAGATTCCCATTCATATTCTTCTGAGATTATTAGCCCCCCCCAACCCCATGGGTATGTCCTTTTAGAGGACAGTAGCAAGTTCCCAGGAACAGTCAACTCTGGAGCCAGAGCTTTCAGCCATTTTTCTATTTGTGTTGGTCCAAAGGAGAAAGGCAGTTTGCCTCCTACACTGGGGCTTACTCTAGGCAATGCGACCATGGCCCTACCTTTCAGATTGCTAGAATCCTCAGCACTTTTTCCTTCCCTCCCTCCCTGCCTCCCTCCTTTCCTTCCTTCCTTCCTTCCTTCCTTCCTTCCTTCCTTCCTTCCTTCCTTCCTTCCTTCCTTCCTTCCTTCCTTCCTTCCTTCCTTCCCTCCCTCCTTCCTTTCCTCCTTCCTTCCTTTCTCCCTCCGTCCCTCCCTCCCTTTTTTTCTTCCTTCCTTCCTTCCTTCCTTCCTTCCTTCCTTCCTTCCTTCCTTCCTTCCTTCCTTCCTTCCTTCCTTCCTTCCTTCCTTCCTTCCTTCCTTCCTTCCTTCCCAAGCTCCTAATTACAGCAGAAAATTCCTGAGGATGTGAACCATTAGGAAGAATGGTTATCACTGCAGTCTTCTGCATGCAGGATATGGGAGTCAAGGGTCAAGGGACCACCTTTCCATTCTGACTTGAAGTCATCTATTTCTGCTTCAGTTTTGTCACTTTCTAGGTCATAATGGTGTTGTAACAGAAATTCTGTGAAATTAGACCTCAATGTAGCACCAAGCAAAGTAATTTAAAGCCTTATTTGCTTTGTCTTTGAGTGTATAGTTTGCCTCTTGTAAACTTTCACACTAAGGTCCTAATTTATTTCAAGCATATCTTTGTGACAAGAAAATACTAGTGGGTAAAATGACATGGTTCCTGGGATCAGCTTCATTTTGTGTGTGTGTGTGTGTGTGTGTGTGTGTGTATGTATGTGTGCATACATGCACATGTGTATAAGCTGAAATAAAAACTGGTAATATTGATAGGTTTTCAATAGGGGTTTATTATACCATTTTTTTAACTTTTGTGTATGTCTGAAAATTGCCAAATGAAAACTAAAATCTGTGAGTGATACAGACACCATCCATTAGCAAGCCTCTTAGAGGTGAATGAGTACGTGATGTACCCAGAGTGAGTTCACTGATATCCAGAGTGAGATTGGAATCCTCAGACTGACCAACAGGCCAAGTCAACCCTCTGCATGTTCTTCCAGCTATTTTTTTCCTTGTCTTCAGAATTCCATCTTTCCATTTGTACAGTTGTTCTTGTTTCCCCCCCATGTGAACGATAAGGTCTCTTCTTGGTGTCCTTTTGGTCTGAGAAGCCTTTATGTAATGAATTAACTTTACATTTCGTGCACACTGGCCCATTCAGGTGATTCAAAGGTGAATACAGGCAGAGAAGGAAGCCAGGTTGTCATTTAATGTGTTTGCTTCATGTGATAGGAAGGAAGCTTCACTACCTTTAGTCTCTGGGAAAGAAAAAATACAGATGATTCTGCAAGTGACTGTTAATGATGTCTTTATGGGCTATCCATACATATGAAACTCAGGGTTTCTTGGAATAGTTTTGTTTAATTATTTAATTATCTCCTCACATTTTTCTAATTCTCAAACCAAATTCTGACCATTTTAGTTTGCTTGGATCTCTGATCTGTTTCCATTTGCAGTGGAACAGAGTAGAAATACCCTGGATTTTATGAGTTGAAAGACTAACTTCTGGGCCTGGTTGGTCTGTTCTATCCCATGACTTTAGGCCAAGCCCTTCATCTCTTGGAAGAACTAAGATGGTTTCCTTATCTGTAAAACAGGAACCTTGTAGCATTTTCGAGGCTCCAAGTGGTGCCAGTGATCATTCTTCCTTATGGTTTGTGTCCTCATGTACTTTCAACTGTAACTGGGGGTATGCCAAAAAAAAATTGCTGAGGATCTGGCACCCCCCAGAAGTTTCATGTCGTGAGGATATTGTGGAATGCGAAGCATCTCGCACAGATCTAAGGTCCTGCATCTAAGGCAGTTTTCAGATGTAAGGCACATTATTCATTCTTGGGGTTTCTTTCATGCTACTCTGATTGTGATAATACCCAGCACACATGGCAGGTATCCAGTATGGTTTGGCCTAATCCATTGTCACTCAAGACTGGTGCATGCACCTTGGATGTCTTGTCCTTGGCTTGTCACCTTGCCTTGGAGTCTCAGATGCTCTGGTCTTCTCTGTGTCATTTATTGAGAATAGCAAGAAAGGGAGCATGTGGGGTCAGCAAAGCACATGTCTTAAATCCTGCTGAACAAAAGCTCCCTCAAGTTTAGATTCTGTATAACAATGTTGGTATGAGCCATTTAGTTTCAGAGAACTTGTAAGAATGGTATAAAAAGACACATGAAACACCTTGAAGGTTTCTTGGAAACTGAACAGCCCTTAACTTAAGAGTTACATACGAGTGAATGGAAACCGTTGTTTTACATTTCACTTGAAATGTGTATGAGGTGGTTGGGGTTAGGCCACAATGAAATATGAGCAGATGTTTCCCTGGTGTTGGCTCAGTATGTACTGCAGATTTGAGGAGAGCTGCCTGCCCACTTCTACCTCCACCTTGTACCATCTTGGGATAGAGTTTTTATTCACTAACTTCTGCACAATCATCCTTTCAGAAACCTGGGGTAATTTTTAGAGAAATACTAATTCAGGTTTAGGGTCCTAAGGAATAATAAGTGATCAAGAAATCTAATATAATTATATTTCTGTCTCTAACTTCCATATATTATGTTAAGAGTCTCCATTGTATTGATATAACATTTTTTCAGGTCAGATTATCAGCATTTTGAGACAAATATATAATTTGAATTTAAGATAGTGTGATTATTAACACAAAGCTAGTCTTAGTATTTTTCCATAAAATGCAATTAGCTAGTGTCTATATAAGTATTGATTAATGTTTAGATGTTGTTCCTAAAGTTAGAAATATTTGATACCTAATAAGAAGTATTATAATAGGAAATAAGGTAAAGTATTTTAAGAGTAAGAAATATATTTGCTTGGGCTAAATCATCTCAGATTCTCTGCCTGCAAAATAATTTCACTATTATTATTGTTCTAAGTAATTAACAGAACTGCTGCAATCATAAACAAGTAATATAGAAGCACTTTTTCGCAAGTATTCTATGTAACGAGTTGAATATTTTCTCTTACTATCTACTTTTGGACATGGTTATTCCGTGCATGGTTATAATTTTAAGTGTCCATACTACTGAAAAAGGCAAGCCTGATCAATTGTTTACTTGGATATAGAGAAGATTTAATTTTGCTTTAAATCAAAATTGCACACTTTATAAATGTGGGTAAAGCTTTGACTTTCCCTACTGCTTCCTCTGGGACAATGGTATGCTGTCTATGAGAACTCAAGTCCAAACACAGATGTCTTAAGTAGATGGGGACGGTTTTTACAAGCTGGGATGTGGGCTGTTCCTGAGAAGATCCAGTGCCCAAATCCCATAGACAGAGGAGCAGAATCAGGTGTCTCTGATGGGTCCCTGTGCAGCTATGGCTATGCATGAAGACCAGTCTTTGGGGATGACATTGAGGTAGATAGGCAAAAATAATTCCCACTACTTCTCACAGTGAGAACAAGGCAATAATGCCAGCTCCCTGACTGGAAGAAGAAAGCTGCTTGGAGAAGTGTCCACTCAGCACTCCTGCCCAGGCCATACTGCCAGATGCGTGGAGTTAGAGGAAGCTGACTCAGGGAAACCTCTTCCTCAGGCTTTCTGCTGTTGTTGTTGGCCTTCACCTCACACTGGCATCACACCATCCAAGCGTTCATGTTTAGAAGATGCCCGAGGCCTCCTAGCTAGTCTCATCCTTCAGTTCCAGATTGCAGCAGAATAACTACCCTTCCATTGGGCCTGGCCTACATTTTCCGCATGTGTTATTCTGGCCAGTTTATGCCATCAGTAAAGTCCTTTTTATTGAGTTATAAATCTAATGGAGGGAACAAATACAACCCACATAGTTCAAATTCATGAATTTTTGTTGGATGGGAGTAAAGAGAGGAAAGTTATTTCAAATGTGGAAAAATTTAATTCACAAAATATTTGTTGATTGACTTGTGCTAGGGGTTGGGGATGCTGCAGTTTTCCCTTCTCAGAACACTTCCTGGTGAACTGAAGAGTCTTTCTGTATAGTAAAATTGACTTCTGCTTTAAGTAGGAGACATTTCTAGATCTGTTGCTTAACTATCCTTGGACTAGTAGAGAGGGATGAATTGGGGAGCACTGTTATGTTTTGTAGTGACTCATTTGATGATTACTCCATTGTTTGAAGGGCTGGGTGTTATGTAATCAATGTTCTTTTCCCCTCCTCCCCCCTTACTCCTAACAATCTGGGATTTTCCACCATTTTGTCAGTCTTCCTGGAGGCATGCTGATTTTCCCATTAGAGTTTTTTTTTGGCATGTCCCAGGGCAATGCAAACTCACCACTCCCTGGTACTTCAGATTCCCAATACTGGTAGGGCCTAGGAGAGCAGTTATAGTGATTGCTTCCTGTTCTTTCTGGGCAGGACCTGGACTCTAGGCCATTTCATGACAGCATGGATGAAAGCAAGCACGGGGAAGGTGCTGCTTGCCCTTCTTTTATGCTATGTTGTTTCCATTCATTTTGACATTCAGAGGCATATATATATATATATATATATATTATATATATATACGTATATATATAATATATATATATTATATATATACGTATATATATAATATATATATATATAATCTATATATTATATATATATAAAGTCACCAATGTCATCTTTTCCCTTCTACGTTTCCATCTTATTCACCAATAATACTTTATGTATGTTTAGGGATTTCTTTTTAACTAGCCAAGGCTTAGACATGGCTAGCTGAGGAACGTCTATACTGCCCTTGCATGGAACCCAGCCATTTTGTAAGCCAGTTTCAACACTTACACACTGATGATTCAGGCTTCTAGAAATCACTGAAGTGGCAAGCATCACTGCTGAAAGGTCACAGGAAGTCTAGGAGAGATTAGTTTTTTGGGAGAATTTGAGCCTAAGGTGAATTCAGAAGATGTTTGACTTCAGCTACATTTTTGTAGCTATACTGTGAACAGGGTCTGTAAGTTCAGGAGGGGCTGGACACGAGAGAGGAGGTAAGGGTGCGCAGGTCTAGCAAATGATGACATGTTGATGAATCCGCACGTTTTGATAGCCCACTCCTTCAGTATGTACTCGTCAACAAGTAAATCAAGTTAGAGATGTTACCTCCTATATGTACTTAATGCCTGCCTGCTTGTCAGCATTGCCACCTTCCTTGTCAAAGCCACCATCATCTCTCATCAGGGCTAAGTCTTCTCACATCCACTCATACCTCCTAATCCACTCCTTGAAGAATTTCAGGGCAGTCTTCTATTGCCCAGTGTGGTCTGGTCATTCCTCGGCATTAAACTCTCAGTGACTTTCTGTTTTACTTAGGATAAAATGATAATTTCCTTAACATGCTCCCTGGTTACCTGTTCAAACTTTATCTCAAGTGACTGTCTTCCTTGATCACTCTGCTTCCCCCGTATCTTTTTGATACTAACATATATCCAATCTCATGACCTTCATTTATACTGTTTTTTTCTAGGATTGTGGTACCTTAATTTTAGTGCTCATCAGGATCACCTGGATTCTGTGTTAAAATACAGATTTCTAGGGTTCACTTCCACAGCTTCTGATTCAGTAGGGCTGAATTTTTGCATTTTATAGGTTCTGGGTGATGTCAATATAGCTATTCTGGGTATCATACTTTGAGAACCACTGTGCAGGTCACCTGTCTCTCTTTTTTTATGTGAGATCTTTTCTGGTTCCTCCAGATTTGTAGGAATTTCTGTTCATATGTTAATATGCTCTTGCACTTTTCTTTTGAAGCCCTCATTGGCATTATATTTGAACATTTAATTGTGTCAATAGATTTTTAAATCCACTGCAAGAACTGGATATCTAGGTGCCATTTCTGTTGTTTACTATTGTTTCTTTCACTAATTCCTTACAAATAAGTATTTCTTTTTATATGTAACTGAAAATATGTAGCAACACTAATACTTCCAGTGAGTATGAAAGATAATCAGGAACTATACCTGGGTAAATTGGCAGAGGTATACAGAAAGAATAAACATACTGTGCTCATTAGGGATGCAGGACATTTTAGACAAAAGTTAGGGTTTTTTTTAAGGGGGCCTAGGGCATTGTGGAAAACCCCTTAAATTTTACCTGCTCTGATGGGGATGTTATCATGATTCTTTCTCATCTTGCTGCCTTCAACCCATCTGTACTCTATTGTGTTTTACAAGTGGTTAATTACCTATTTAATTTTTATTATTAATATGCTTTTTTTCTTTACAGATATGGAATGTGCAGATGTCCCACTATTAACTCCAAGCAGCAAAGAAATGATGTCTCAAGCATTGAAAGCTACTTTCAGTGGTTTCACAAAAGAGCAGCAACGACTGGGAATCCCAAAAGGTGTGTTTTTGTAGTTGAAAAAAGAGACACTGAGGCAGATCATTGGGAATACTCATTTGCTCACCTATAGTGAGGTAGACGAGTCTGATGACTAACCACATGTGAATCAGCAGCAAGGGTTTGTTGCAGACATCCATTAGAACAGCCATAAAAGTACACACGCTGATGATCCACCATCTCCTAGGCTTGTCACCAGCATCCTGGTCATAGGACAGTAGTTCCCAAACCTGTTTTCACATTCAAATCTCCTCTGGATCTTTGAAAACTTCCAAGGCCAAGTTCTAGGCCAGACCAATTCAGTCTTCACTTCTGGTGGCATCTGTACTTTTTAAGCTCCTCAAGTGATTCCCAAATGCAGACAAGTTTGGGAAACTTTATTTCAGGGTCTCTTTGGGCCATCATCAGATGAATTCAGCAAGCTGCAGTTCTTCTAATTTAGTGATTGCTCTTTTCTCTTCCATGTTCTTTGGCAAGATGTGTTTGTTCTTTGGGTGTTCTTATCTGAAAGCATTTATTGAGGAATGGAAGGGGTCTGGAGTTGTCAGAAAGGAGAATTTAGTGGAGAACACATCAGCTTCATCGAGGAACATTTCATGGACCATTGAGAGCAGAAAGGGTGCTTTTCTATTAGGAAGAGTATGGCTGACTTTATATAAGGCCAGTTCTGCTACTAGATGAGAGATGTCCAGTCTGTCAAAGATGGATTCTGTGAATGTATCTGTACACCTTTTCGCCATGTTTACAACTGTTTCACAAATCTCGGTGGGCAGCAATGTCAAACATCCTTTACAGATCACAAGGAACCATAAAGTGACATTTGGCCACTGGGTTTTCCAAAATCTCATAGTTGCTGGATTGATGTGTGTGCTCTTGGAGCATCAGTGATGTGGCCACTGCAACCTGCTCTCATCTGAGAGCTCTTTTGGTCTCATTGGTGAGTGTAGCAATGTTTGACCTCAGGTCATGTGTGAAGATTATATATTGTTTGTGCTACAGTTCCACTCAAAGCAGGGTCTCTGATACGTACAGACTTGCAAGGTATCTAGTATAATGTCAATACCCTGCGTCATTTGAATGACTTCCACTAATTGCTATGGTTGTTACTAAACACAATTGGCTAAGGTAAAAAATAATTGAGAATAAAATCCCAAGTATACTATGAGGGTTGAGAGCAGAGAAAGGCATGTGCAATTTGTAGAGAACATTTGTCATTATTGCTATTGAAGCAGCCATATTCCCTTGTCTAGGGCTTTTTAAAGTGTCTAATGGAAATAAGGCAGTGAGAGAGGAGAGTCATGAAAATGATTCATTTAGTTTACCTGAATGGAGGGAAGTTACTATTCCTGCATTGCTTTTTAGCTGACCATAGTTCTTCCAAAGGGCAAAATAGAGAAGGTGGGATGTTGAGTGTGAGGAGGAGGTTATGAAAGGTGCCTGAGGCTCTGTAGTCCCAGACTGGTATTTCCTAATTCTATGGGGAATAGTATCCTTGGTGATGTTCAAGTCCTTGTTTTCCACTTCCTAAGACTGACCCAGTGCATCTTCATTTGGTCTCTTCCCTCAGACCCCCGGCAGTGGACAGAAACACATGTTCGGGATTGGGTGATGTGGGCTGTGAACGAGTTCAGCCTGAAAGGTGTGGACTTTCAGAAGTTCTGTATG
This sequence comes from Castor canadensis, assembly GCF_047511655.1. NCBI lineage: Eukaryota > Metazoa > Chordata > Mammalia > Rodentia > Castoridae > Castor > Castor canadensis. The sequence continues at coordinate 168,702,009 of NC_133387.1, forward strand.
AGCGGAGCAGCCCTGTGTGGCCTGGGTAAAGACTGCTTCCTCGAGCTGGCTCCAGACTTTGTTGGTGACATCTTATGGGAACATCTAGAGATCCTGCAGAAAGGTAAATCTGTGAAAACTGTGGGGTGGGGGAGTTGGGTGGAGTTGCTGTAAGAGTAGCTGGGGGATTGACCTAGTAGTGGAGTGTCAATGTCATTGGCTGTGGGTGTTCAATCATAGCATAGATGGTTTTTGGGGATGCCCTTCATATAATGCCTGGCATACAGTACATGGTTTATTTTTCTTCTTTGTTCAGACTCTAATCTTTAGCAAGATTGTACTCCTGTAGTTTCCTGATACACAAAATGCTGACCCCAGTTGTTTTCTTAGATCCATGCGTTATTTGAATGAACAGTGCCCATAGCCAACTTCAGAATAGTTTTTGTCCTGCCCCCCCGACCAGAAATTTTAATAGACACTCCCTTGACCTATGGCCTTGTAATATCTGTTCACATCCACAGAAGAGCTTAGTTTCTCTGAGCTTATTAATAAGATTGGCTTCTCTGCCCACTAGTTGGATTGGAATTGCTGTAGCACAGAATACCTTTTACATCTGGAACAGAAACTGGGGTCATATCAGGACACTGTGTTGCAACCTTGTAATGACATGACCTCCCCTACGGGCCTCCTCCAACCTTTTTGGACCAAGTGACTCACATCCCACGGTCCTGGCTGAGTATAGAAACAGCAGCAGCAAACTCGGGTGTTTTGGCACTTATTTTTCTGAATTTCTTCTTAAAATAAATTGCAGTTACCAGCAGTCAGCAGTGCCCTGCAGCTGACTGTAAGCCTAGAAGCCCGTTGCCCTCTTTAACCCAGGCCCACCCTTTCCCTGTGGTCACCAGTTCCAGCCCTTGGCGCAAACGTTGGGGGGAAGGGCACAAAGCTCAGGAGTTGCACTTTTATTCCATATAATACCTTCCTCTGTTGAAGAATGTTTTCCACTCTGCAGTGTTCATGAGAGACCCATGTTTGATTCCTCTGGGCACAGAGGAATCTGCTTCTCGTTGAAAATGAAAAATAAGTGAACACAGTCAAGAACTAGGTGACTCTTTCTGTGGCTATAGTTTCCAAGGGCGGGCAGGCAGCTCAGTCTTCCCCAGAGCACTGGTGTGCTTTCTGTGTAACTGCACCTAAGCCTACCCCTAGGTGTTGACGTGGGGGATCTGTTTATAGGGGAAAAGATATGGCAGGCTCCTTGCATATCTGATTCAACTGGTGGCTTCTAAACATGTCAGAAGATTGCACCAGACCATGTAACCCAAATATGTTCTGCTAATACAGTATTTCCCTCTATTGTGGAGGACAGAGCTGCTGGGTGTATGGGAGTGCATCAGCCTGCCCCTGCAAGTAATATCCATAGTGTGCCTCCTTGTTTCCAAAGTCCTCTACAATACATTGTTTTGAATTATAAGAATAACCCTGTGAGATAGGAAGGGCAAGGACTCCTATTGTCCTTGTTTGCAAAATGCGACTTGGGTTAGAGGGTTACTTCAGTTTTTACCATTTTCTTGAGCTTTATTTTATTTAATTTTTAATCTTTTTTTCATTTGACTTTTTGATCCTTTTAAATTTAACTTCCCATCCTGTGTTATTTCTGTGATAACTGTGGACTCATTGGGAGCTTTTGGCCCTAAGACAGGATTGGCCTACCTTTCTGCAAAGGAACAATGGAAGGGAATTTAAGTGAATTAGGATGCAATTGGATATGTGTGTGAACAAAAGTCATGCCATCCCGCCCAGTGTTCCATTGAGAGAGGCAGTTAAAACCATCGCTCTTCAGCATTACATATTTGCGGAGATGAGCAATGTGTTTGTACTGAAGGTACAGCCTTCATTCTGTAATTAAACTAAAGCAACACAGCATCCAAAGAACATAGCTATTTGGGGTGGAGTTGAAGGCCAAAGGTACAGGAGATGTTTTAATCTGATAAGCTGCTAAAGCAAAGTTTAATCATCTTATCTTGACTGGGAACTGTTCTTTTTCTTTTTGTTTTGTTTCATGCAGGCATAAACTTGTTTTCCCATCAGGCTTTGCTCCCAGCAAGCTATCAAATACCTGAGGAAAACCCCAAACCAACACAACTCTCTTTATGTCTGATTCTTATAGTGAAATGCAGTCCAGCTCCATAAGAGCCAGAGGCTACCCCATTTGATCCTAAGCTCACCCTGGCTTAGTGGAAAGCATTTCTATTTTCAGGTGTCTTTCCTCTCCATTCCTTTCTCATTCCCAGGGAAGTTGGCATCTGGACATCAGTTATGCAGTTCTTCTCCCCCTTTACAGGGCCCTCGTGGTTCACCAAGTAGAGTCACCTTACCAGTGTTCTGCTTCTTGTCTGGGCCTGAACTTGAATTTGAGAGCAATGGGAAAAATACAGAAAAAAAAAAAAAAGACATCTGTTAGAAGTGGAAGATATAAAATCTACCTGCTTAAAGATTGGACAGTATTTCTGAAAAGTTTTTGAATCGATCAGTTTAAATATTGGGTGCTGATCTTGGTCTCCTGAGACATCTTTAAGACCTCAAGTCTAATCTCTAATGTTGTATACATACTTACAGCACAAAGGCATCAAGAACAAGGGTAGAACGTTTTCCCAACCCTTAGCAATTACTCACTGATTCTCTTTCCAAGATATTAAACCCCATTTTGCAACTACTGAAATAATAAACTTAGCCATACTTTTATGATCTCATCTTGAGACAAGGCCCAGTCAAGGGAACTCAAGATATCAATTCAGTTAATGAACTTGCAGATTTCTTAGAAAAAGGGTTGAGATCATTGTGGTCTTTGTATTCAATATCCTCTTAGGCCAAGTGTTACTTGCATATTGACTTTACTTCATTTCCTACTCTGTCTGTTTCAGAGGATGTGAAACCTTATCAAGTTAATGGAGTCAACCCTACCTATCCAGAATCCCGCTATACCTCGGATTACTTCATTAGTAAGTTCCATTTCCTATTCCTCCCTCTCTTTGTTTATTATAATGAAGAACTAGGACAGGTCTCCTATCTCAATTGATCTCAGGCTCTTTGATAGGAATTCTATGGAAACTAATATTTTCTTAATGGAGACTCTTATTTATGATTTCTCACAAAGTACAAGGCTTCAACCTATGTATAGACGTTATCAACCTGTAAGTTCCTGCATCACTAGGATCTCTCTCTGATATCTTCAACATGAAAGTCATGGAGAATGAATATAACCTTCTTTAAGAGAGTTCCATGCAGCTTTCTAGTGCAGAAAACAAAGCCTCCTTTTTTAGTATAAGATACTTAACCATACTGGAGAGGTGGTTAGAGAAAGAATAGTGTAGGATTACTCTTAGCTGATGGCCTTTCTTTCAAAGGGAGTTTTAGACAGGTTTGTTTTCATTTTATCTTCTTACTTTATTAAAATTTTTATTCCAGTAACAATAATATTAATTACTATATATCAAGAATTTACCGAGTGTGAGCCATGTTGGCAAACATTTTACATATATACTTTCACTCTCATTAGATCTTCATCATAATGCTCTGGGGAAAATTGCAATCATCCTCATTTTGTAGATGAGGAAATTAAGTCAGAAAAGGGAAGTATCTTATCAAGGTCGTAGCAATTAAGTAGTGGGTCAGGTTAAGACAAAATATCTTTTCACTTAAAGCGTGTTTTCTTTTAATTTCTAAGGTAGCCAGCTCATTCCACACTGTGAGGTTGTAGGTGGTAAAGAACTGCTTGTTTAAGATACAAATGTCACCTCTCCAATGATAAACATTCTCTGCTTCTAGGCTATGGTATCGAGCATGCTCAGTGTGTTCCTCCCTCGGAATTCTCAGAGCCCAGCTTCATCACAGAGTCCTATCAGACGCTCCATCCCATTAGCTCAGAGGAACTTCTGTCCCTCAAATATGAGAATGACTACCCCTCAGTCATTCTCCGGGACCCTCTCCAGACAGACACCTTGCAGACAGACTACTTTGCTATCAAGCAAGAAGTTTTAACTCCAGACAACATGTGCATGGGGAGGACCAGTCGTGGTAAGTCAAAGCTCTTCTCTTAAAGCTTTTGGGTTTACAAGAATTATCTGCCTTTATGAACTTTTCAGGTCCCATATTTTTCTCACTTATTAGCACCTTAGATCCTTAGTTTCTACCTTCCCATCTGGGAATTTCAGCCACATTCATTATGATGACAGAGACCTCAGGGTCCACTGTGGAATTCAAGTATAGCAGAATAAACAATCAAATATCTTATTTGGAGAAAATATTTCACCCAAATAATAACTCTAGTTGAATTTGTTTAGTTTTTAAAGGTATTCTGTATTTTCTTTGAGAGGATTTTGTTTGAGGAAGACACAATCAAAGAAAAATGGCCCTGGTGACCATTGTGGGGAAACTTAGGCTCTGCGTGTACCTTGGTATTTCTCCCAGAGTACTCTCCTAGGTCAGACTGTAGAACCTGGTTTGGTACCTGGAATGACCTCTTGCTGCTCTGCATCTGTTACTTACTTCTTTGGTTTGACAAGATACAGGATGATTAACCAATGGTTTACTTGGAACCAGTCATCAACAGTGTGGTGAAAGTGTGTATTTAGCTAGAGCACCAGGGGAAGAGGTGGCTAAAAAGTTCCAAAAGAAGACACTTGCTGACACAGCTATTATAATAATGATAAAACATTCACTGGCAGTGAGGTAAATGCTTCAACATAGAGCTGGCTGACATAAAGCAAAAATGGTAAAACACATCCAAATTTTTAGATCAGGACATAAACACTCAGAGGCATTGCCCACCTAGTGGTGTGTTCAGATTGTTTTATTTCTGAGAAAAGTGCAGTCTGCTATAAGGAGGGGCTTGCTCATCCAGGAAGATCTAGTTGATTTCTGAAAAGGTAAAAATGATGACTTTTCTGGTGGATACATAGGAAGGAATCATAAATGGGAGGAGGAGCAGGAGAAAGTGATAGAGAAACCTTTGGTCATTTGGACTAGCCCATGAGTACTTTCTGCTCAGTGACTGACTTTCTGTGATAACCATTTTGAGGATCTTGGAGGAGAATCAACGGCACCTTTACTTTGGAGAATCACGCCGTACACATCATGGACCATGCACACTGTTATCTTCTTTGTGTGTTCACGCTCATGCTTTTTCTCAGCAAGCCTTGGGATACCACCAGGTCCTGCACAGGGGAAGTCCCTGCAAGATCAGAACCCATAATCGTCCTTTTTAGGGCCTCAGGATGTTTGTGTTTCAGACCAAAGGGGATGGGTGGGACCAGGTTTGCCTTCCCCTTTCTGACTGTTTTTTATTTTTGGGTGGGCCTATTTAAATACATACACACCAGCAATGTATATGTGTTCTTCTTCTCAAGCAGGTCAAAGCATTAGAACAACTTTCTCATGGGGTTTTCTCAGCATGTATGTAATGAGACCAAGTTGTGGGTTTGGTGTTCAGCTATGGTGTAAATCTGGGTAGATCTACTGTCATATCGTTTTAAAATTGTCTGGCTTTGCATTTGTGTGATTGTTCCTTCTTCCTCGCCTCTTTTTGTTTTGGTCTCCACCAACCCTTCAAACCCAAACTAATGACTATAAGCCCAAAGTGACCCTTACCAAGGGACATGTGGTATTTCCTTCTGGCTCTACTGTCACTCCTTCCCTCCAGATTTCAGGCCACGAAAACTTAAGGGAAGACCATTTTTTGCAAATCTTCTTTCTGTGTATTAGAAATGCTGTAAACAAGACTGATTCCAAGGGCCAATTGAATCTGAGATGGTATGCTTGGTTTAGACTGAAAGCATTACTGTTAGCTGCTTGTTAATACTCGTGGTATTCATATACTGCATTATAGTATACAAAGTGCTTCTATGTCCCACTCATTTGGACTCTAAGGACTGTCTTTGTGCCAGTCTTTCCAGTAGGTTGCTGTGGACTACCCATCACTGTTCAGAGTGCTCTGAGGTCTGCTTGGCAGAGTCGGATAGCTTGGGAAGGACCTTGCTGAAGTATTTCTCAGGAAAGCTGGCCAGTAGTTGTCTTAGAGGACACTTGCTTCCCTGCATGAGCACAGTAGCAGAACTGAGTGTCTAATCCAGTTGGAGTCAACCCATTTTTGGAGAAAATACCCGTAAATGAAGGTTTCCAGCTCCAGGATTGTGAAATAGATTAAAATGAAAGCTACCCTTCTAATGTAAACTGCACTTCTCAACCGGTTGTGTTTGCTCATGTTTGAGAGGTTGCCAGAGAGTGGTTCTGGTGTAGTTTAATGCCCTTGCTTATTGGGACTCTTTAGAAACTCAACTATTTTGTTTGTGGAAATTCTTATCTCCTTGCCATCCAAATATAATAAAAATGGGTGATAGATCCAGGCATGGTAGTGCACGCCAGTAATGCCAGCATTTGGGAGGCTGATGCAGGAGGATCTGGAGTTTGGGTCCAGCCTGGGCTACATGTTGAGACCCTATCTTAACAAAACAACCTCCCCCAAGCCCCTCCCCACAGCCTGATAAAGATAAGAATCAATTCAGGAGATATAGCATAGATAGTACCTAAATATGGGTAACTTAGTGGGGGTGTTCTTCATGAAAATATTCTTTCTTAGGCTTTATAGTGTCTCACAGAGAAATAAAATGGCCATTAAGATTAATAGCTGGTATGAGCAAACACCTTTTCATGAGATGCCAGAAAACTTCCTGTTTGTTAAGAAGAGGCTATGGTATTCTACTTGTGGACTGTTTTCCTGAGTCACCTAATGTGACTTTCTGGAAGGGACACCTCCTTCATTTATAATAGTAACAAAGAGGTACGCATGTGACAGGGATGGGTAGCCTGGGCCAATCACTCCACAGAACTTTTTGAATTGCCCTTGGAAGGTTACCCTCATGGGTGAGCAGAGGAAGGAATGAGATGAAGCAGACAATGCCACTTTCTGCTGTGAGCAGGACAAGGAGGGCTTAGGGAACACAGAAAACCCATACCAGTGGGCTATGGAAAAGTTCTGTTTTCTTTAAGTACATTTCATCTGGGATTGAAAGCAATTTTAGAAAACATCTTTCCTATGTATTTAATTTTGATTTGGGCATCCACTTATGTTTGAATTTTATGTTTATAACCAATCCTCACTGGTATGAAGGAGAGAGTACGCTAGAAGCACATTAATATGAAGTCATACAAGCAAAGCTTCTTCTGGGATTTAAAATTTATAGATCAGCCATTCCTGAACAATTGAGAATTGATTTGTGGGTATTTCTGCATAAACAGTTGTCACATTCTTTTGTCTCTTGGCATATGCTGGATTGAGATGGTCGTCAAATACCCTGTGATTTGCCTTAGGTTACCTGAAAAGTATCTGAGCATATAAAAAAATAATATTTTTATATATAAAATATATTATATATATAATATATATAAAATATATTATATATATTATATATATAAAATATATATATTATATATATAAAATATATTATATATATAATATATATAATATATTATATATATAGTATATATATATAAAATATATTATATATTTATTATATATATATACTATATTATATATATAGTATATATATATAAAATATATTATATATTTATTATATATATATATAATATATATATATACATATAAATATTCCCAGGAGCCTTTTTAGCTCTAGATGCATTTATTTTCTTCTAATTTTTTTTATTAGCCTCTGTTTTAATGGCATTTTTGCCAATGGAAATTTCTTTAAGAGCTCTTGTGCAATCATCACAGCTGTTTATAACCTGGTTTGGGAAATTAATGAACTTGCATGATCTTGTGGTCAGTTAAGAATGTCTGAAGCAACTCACAGAGTAAAGGATTTCTGCAATGCTATGGACCTTAACTCTTTAATCAGCTGCTTTGTTTTTTTACTGCACTTTCTCAATGAAGTTTGAATTTCAAGTATAGAATTGTACTTGGGAAGGATAAAGAATATGGTTTTCTATTTAAGAGTGAATGTTTTTGTAATATCCTAGAAAAGCATGCCACAACATCTTTCTTTTTTGAGAAGGTATAAATGTAGGGCGTATTTCATTTGAAAATAGTATTTGGAAAAAAATGCTAAAAAAAAAAGTATCACTTTAGTTCTAGGTCAAAAAAGACTAATGAAATTATTTTCTAATGATTAAAATATTTTACCAAATACATATTTGATCTATTGCAAGAACCTTTGTAAATGCTACAATGTACCACTACTCAGCACAACAATAAAAAAGTAAAAAAGAAAAATTCTATGAAAATAAAAGTTTTTTTTGTGAAGTTGGCCCTTTTGAAATCATCTCACTGGCTTGAGTTGGGAAAAGAATTCAGTCTAACACTACTCTGATTATTTCATTAATTCATCAGGTCTGATACATCAGCCCCAAATCCTGTAACAAGAAGTGCAATTTTCAGCTTTTAGATTTTTGACTTTGGAATTCTTGAGGTCCCCAATACTGCATGTCTTTCTGGCAGATCTGAGCAACACTTGACATTGAATCTTTGTACTAGGAACTCTCAGCCAGGCACAGAATGGTAGCAGCCTCTCAGGTTGCAGCCTTGCACTCCCATTCTTCTACCTAGAGTAGACCCCATAACCTCTGGAGCTTCTGTTCCCATGGGCCCCTTCCTCCTGCCATTCCTCCACAGATCTGATTAGCAATCAGTCCTCCATAAGAGGGTTTTTACAGTTGTTTTTTCCCAATCCCTCCTTCCCTGTCCTCTTCCCACCCCCTCCTTTACCTCCAGGTAAACTCGGGGGCCAGGACTCTTTTGAAAGCATAGAGAGCTACGATAGTTGTGATCGCCTCACCCAGTCCTGGAGCAGCCAGTCATCTTTCAACAGTCTGCAGCGCGTTCCCTCCTATGACAGCTTCGACTCTGAGGACTATCCAGCTGCCCTGCCCAACCACAAGCCCAAGGGCACCTTCAAGGACTATGTGCGTGACCGTGCTGACCTCAACAAGGACAAGCCTGTCATTCCTGCTGCTGCCCTGGCTGGCTACACAGGTAGGCGCCTTCCCCACAACTAGTTGGCCTGTCTGCATGGGCCAGTTTAGTAGTAGGCACTGTGAAGGTCATACTCTTTTTTGGGGGAGTGAGGAGATTTCTTTAAGAGGTCTCCAGTCTCTCAAACCACTGTGCTTGTGAATCCCCAAGGGGTCATTTTCAAGAGTGGTAGGAAACATATTTTGGATCTTTTCCATATCTGGGGGAAGGGACCTATAATGATCTTGAGTTCCTGGAAACTGTCTAAGGGCTTGGCATTGAGGGACTTTTCCTGGCCTACTTTTGGGAGGTCTTCCCAAATGCAAAACAAAAAATTGCTTCTCTTAAAGAATGACTTCCATGCTGGACTGTTTTGTAGTACAGTTTTCATTAGGTTCACTATTTAAATGTGGGAAAAGTATGCTTTGTGGCCCTAGATCTTATTCAGATCTATCCTGGCCATATATAGGAAACCTTCTTTCTCACTTAGTTTTAGGATCAATCTTATTCCAGGAGGGAAAGCTGTAATTAGAATAGTAGTGAGTAAATAAAGATAGCAAGAATGGAGTGAATAAAGATTGGGAAAACTTGGGTTTTGATTAAGAATTTGGTAATAGAGCAAAACACTTCACTGTTCTGATGGTTGTGGCACATATGCTGCCTAACTTGGGAAACATTTGAGAGTGCATATCAGAAATATTCCAAGGAATATTAACTAATGTGTTAATCATTAGACCCTTTCTGTAAGATGGCAGTTTTTTTTTAAAGCTTAGAAAGTGTATTTTGAGTAGAGCTTATTTTAAGCTTTGCTCAGATGTTGTCTAGGCCAAGAAAGACCTTCTAATGTCCTCTCCTTGGACAGGTTATCTTATGGGAACTCTGTGTGAATGAAGACAAATGGCAAAATCTGTGTTTTATTGAGACATCTGTCTGATCTGAAGAGTGTGCTAGGTCCTTATTGTATTCAGGAAAACCTCAGGACTTTTTTTTTTCCAAAGAAAAACAACTGACATTTGAGAACAAAACTCAAATACTTAGAAAAGTTACTCCCCCTTCAAAGATCAAGACTGTGTCTTTTATGTTTCCTGCCTCAAAGCCCTTAGTACAATTCATTGTATGAAATGCTCAAGAGCTAGGTCCATGTTTTGGGGGTAGTATCAAGGACTGTGTATAGAGTCCTAGGCAAGGAAAGGAACTTAAAGATCTCTACTTTAGTCTTTCTAAAAGATCCCATGGTTGTTTCTTGAACATGGGTAGTAGGGAGGAACTTGCTGCGTTTCTCATCTCTGGAAGGGAGATTATTAGAAAGTTTACCCATTTTCATAGAGACATCTGGAAGTAGGAAAAGTATATGAAGTCTGTCAGGATGTACAAGAGTGCCAGGCCCTGTTGTTAGGATTAGACTCCAATTGGATGCACTGATAAAGTGGGGGAGGGGAGAAGCTCTGCTTAATTGGGAAGAGAAAGAAAAGGCCTCAGCAGCTTTAAAATGATTGATGGCACATTCTTGGGTATTAAATCTTCCTCCCTCCCCCCCTTCCTTCCTTCCATTGTTTCTTCGTTATGATTAGAGATTTAACTTTTCAGACTCTCAAATGGTGGTAAGAACAACAGCACAGAAAACAGAAGTCCTCTGTGCTCCCTTCCAGCTTTAACACACTGTGTGACTTTAGGCAAATTTCCCTTGTACCCTTTTCTACTTTTAGTGAAGCAGAGGTGTTCATCCTTATCTTGACAGTAGGAGATGTTTGAAAACATAATTGAACCAAATCAATTAGTTAAACAAATAAGTGCTAGACCTTATGTTAGACGCGGGGTGGGGGACCCCTAATTATAACAAATTATTTCAGCAAATGAGCACGGACCAAGGGCAGATAAGACAGTAGCTCTTGCCTGGTTGAGTTTATTGCACATGTCCTTAGGCTTGAACCAGAATGTCTTACTTCTGTGATTCAGGTGAAGATTGGGATTTGTTAGGGTGTGGGAGCAACCCACACTTTGGTGACTTTTTCCATGTGTTCTATGTCTGGTGAACACTCCCTGCCTGCATGGTGGACTCTCTGATATCGTACCCTTCTGGCCCCTTCTTATTTCAGATATAGGATGGAGAGGGGATGGAGTACATTCTGCCTCTTCTCCTCCACCCAAGATCGTGACTACAATGCCTGCAAATGGGTGTGTGGCTTTTTGCAGACATGTTAAGATGAGTTAAAATTTGGACTAGTTCTTTGGAAAATGGAACTCATTGTACAAGTGTTGACAATACTTTTTTCTCTTCCTCATAAAAGTCACACTCTGGTCCTGCCCTTGTTTTCTATCTGTTCTCTTCAAATTCAATTGCTGCAGAGTATGTGTGGCCTCACAGGAGGAGCGCCTGTATCCCGAATACTTGACCCACATTAAAGGGCATATGTTTGCATTCTTGGAGCTGGGAAGAGAATATATCTTCCTGCCCTTATACTAGGAGCCCAGGTTTCTGTCCATACCACCTCTGAAGGAATACATTTTTCTTCTTTATATGATGTCTTAGTTACTGCACTGTAAGTGTGGAAATCAGCTAGAAACCGAATTTTTACATTCTCTTGCACAGTTACATTCTTCATCCAAAGATAAGAAAATTGCATCAAACTTCACTGGGCTCCCATGGCAACTTGTTAAATGAGGTCGAGATGTGGGGGCAGATAACATGGCTTGAAAGCCTGCCTGTTAGCTGAGTTAAGAATACATCAAATGCAATGTTGGCTTCCGCCAAAATGTACCTCCTTACCTTACTGTGAACTGCTTACGGTTATCAAACTGATACGATCAGAAAGCTCCATTTTCTCTTATTCGAAGATAGATTCTGAACCCCTTCTTATTACAACACAGTCTAAGAGAAGTAGCCCAATGTTTTCTGTGTATCTTACAGACCTTAGCAAAAATTTTTTCTGATTCTTGGAAAATATAGGCATCTTTGATTTTTTTTTTTTTTCAGTTTTGGCAGGGATAGAATACTACACTGGGTGTCAAATTGTGTTCTTCCCTCCTCTCTGTTCCTGTAGCCCTATTTTGTAGATGGTGAAACTGAGGTACAAAGAAGTGGTTTCTTCAAGGCCATGCATTTGCATTTTACAAGAAGGTAGATCCAGAATTGAATCTTAAATGCCACACATGTTCACCTGAATACACAGTCTGTTCTCCATTTTCAAAAATGAGAATTCTCCTTGGTTTTAGGAATGAGAATTCCCCTTGCTTATCTCCATTGCCTCCTGGAGGATTAGGATCTTATTTACCTCTTGTCACTAATTATCATCATATATATATGGGTTAGAGTGTGAGGGAGAGAGAGTAGAGCTCGCCTTTGGCTTCAGAGTTCCTGATCTATGAACTTCATTCCAGATTGCCACAGATAATAGTCCATTCCCATGTCTACTGCAATTGTTACTGAGTGGATCCTATGTAATGACTTTGTAGAAATGACTATTTGTCTTCCCATCTTTAAGTTGCAATTATGAATGAAGTGGTTCTCTTTTCTTACCTGGAGCCTGAAAAAGGCTAAGCCAAAAGCCATTCATTAACTAGCATGAAATTATGTTTTATAGTGTAAATCTTCTCTTAGTTTCCTTAAGGGTGAATTTGGGGCTATGTGGGATTCAGATATGTGTGTGTGTGAGTGTGTGAAAGACAGAGAGAGAGAGAGAGAGAGAGAGAGAGAGAGAGATATAGCACACAAAAAAAGTACCAGTCTTGTACAAAAGTGGCCTCATCTTTCCCCCTATGCCTTCTCAAAATGCTTCTTCTCTGAGTGAATCCTCTCTTTTGGCCTTTCACAGGCGGCACCAGAACCAGTCTAAAGTCACACAATAACAGAGGCCCAGGGCCCAGCTCAGAACCTTGGAGTTCTGAGTTTCAGGGCTCACTAACCCGAAGCTACTGCTGAAACGTGAAAATAGACATGTTTGCTGGAAAGGGAAGTGCTCAGAGCCCTTCAGTGCAGAATGCAGCCTGTGATCTGGCAGCACTACCCATAGACACAGTTTTCTGAAGGAAAGCTGGGCTGCCAAATAATCTTCACATCTTTGGGCACAAAGGACAGCTGGAAGCTTTTGGTGTGAGCCTAGGTTAGGGATAAGAACAGTCACCAGAGGTCCCGAGAAACTAGTATAGTGTAAGTTTGTGCAGATTTTTAATATTCTAAACACAGATGGGTTTGTTATTAGGAACAGTGCAGAGTTTTTAAATGTGTCACCTGAGCTGGGCACTGGACTGTAAAGTCTTTCCGTGTAACTGCTGTTGGAATAAGACAGTGAGAGGTGACTAAAGTTGAGAAGGATGAACTTGTTGACATAAGCACAAAACTCTGGTGTCCAGTTGGTGCACTAGCTACCTTTTCAGAGACCTGGAGATGTTAGGTGGCTTTGGCTTCCCTGAGCTCCATGGGCCTGGTGAGGCCAAGGCTGGCTCACAGGCTTGCTAAAGCTATTGCAGTCTGTGTCAAGCATCCTTAGGCAGAACCTGGATGGGGAAGAGGAAAGAGCTTGGAAGAAGAATGGCGGAAACACAGTCTTCCCTCTCTTGCTCAGAGGCAGCTGTGATTAGTAGGTTGTAAGAAGTCAGCCAGCAGCTCAAAAACCGAAGGGATTCTGATTCTTTGTGCTGTTTGGCAGTGGGTCTTAAGGGGACGTGTTGGATGGATTTGGGGCTCTCAGTAGAATGATGAGTTAACATGCTGCTCAGTTTTGGGTTTATGGGAAAATATGCTGGAGCACTGGGAAGGAAAATTCCCAGAAAGATTTGCAGTTGAGAGGAAGAGCCCTTTTCCATTGCCTGCAGAGCTGTTCGAAGCTTCTGCCTCTTCTCTGATGAGCTTTGTAACAATTCTCTTAATCGTTTTCCACCAGTAGAAAAGAATCAGATGCTTATAGGATTTGGCTTCTCTCCCCCCACCAATGTCTTTAAAAAGATACAGAAAGCAGAGGTTCCCTGTTGTAGTTTTTGAAGGCCGCAACAGCTGAGCCCCTTCAGAACCTTGATTCAGCAACAGTGGAAGCTGGCAAGCTGCCTTTGAGGCAGGAGAGGCCCATTTACACTTTATAATCTATCTGGACCCCTGTTGCTGTTCACAGCTCTCTGAGGCCTCCTGTCTTGAGTTTTGGGTAGCCAGAAACTCACAGGTTGACTCCTATGACCTGGAAACAGCCTGCTTGACTGTTTTAGAGGAGTCTCTGAGACTCATATTTCTGGGGTCACTGTTTCTTTAACAAAAGTTCACTGGGAGTGATGGAATTGGGTGGTGCCTGTTCAGGAATTCCACTCTTGTCTTTAGCTTGAGGCTCCACCTTTCTGCCTTTGAAGCAGAATGTTTCCATTGAACTAAATGCAGCCAGCTGAGACATCTACACAGGTCCTAGCTGCCTTTAAGCAACAGACCTTGGAAACTCCCCATCGCCTTTGTTAGGAAGGGCCTTGCCACATATCCTGAATATTCCTGCTCTGCCCCTTGGCATCTCTCTTTTTGCTGGATGGCCTTCCCTGCTGTGGAGAATGAGTGGCCGTGGCTCAGGGTAGAGGCTCAACTCCAGAAAGCACTGCCCTTACTGATCTCCTGAAAGTGACTGTCATCTGATGCCTGTGGGTTGGAGGGGTTGGCATCCTGTCTGTCCGTTGAGAATGCCTTTAGGTTGAAGTCCAGGTTAGACATACAAGAGGGTGGTTATCCATGCTGCTATCATGTAGGGATTAAGAGCAAAGACTTGGGCTCTGTCACTGATCGGCTGGGTGTCCTGGGGCAAGTTGACAAGCCTGTGCCTCTCTTTTCTCATCTGCATACTGGTAATATGATTTCTTTATCATAAGCTTTTGTGAGAATTACTGAGTGAGTTTATGGAAAGCACTCTGGACAGTGCTTGGTACGTAGGAAGCACACTCTAAATGATAGCCATCGTTGCATGCTTCCTGAACTTACTATCCTTCCAGGATAATTCTAAGTTCCTTGAGGTCAGGGGACAACATATTTTACTTGTAGAATCCCAGTGATTGTTGGCGGGGTCATACAGGTTATTCAGCTCAATCACATGTATTCAGTTCCTACTGTGCGCTGAAGTCTTCCATATCGTACGTTAGTATTTTTAACCCTTCGCCAAAACCATGTGAAGAAGCTTCTTTTATTTCCATGTACAAATGAGAGAATTGAGATTTTGTTTTTGGAGGGGAAGGTTTAGCAGAAAGCTACACAGGACACAAGTGAGACACCTTTCAAAGATTTTCACAATGTCCAAACATTAGTAAGAAAATAATCCAAAATAGTAAGAAGCAGATACCGAGCCACGATTGGAGGTACAAGAAATGTGTGAGGGAACATCTATGAAGAACAAAGAGGGAGAATAGGAAAGAGAAAGCAGGTGCCTACAGAGCGCAGTGCACATCTGGAAGGAAAGAGGTTTTGGGAGGACGAGGGTCCATCTGCTGCTCAGTCTAAGAACGTTTTGGCTACACTGATGGTGAACCCGTGGAAATTGCCTAATGGAGGTGCTCCATGTCTCACAGGGCTGGGCCTGCATGCCCTCGCTCAGTCTGACTGCAGAAGCCTACAGGCCTTGGTGTGGACTTGGTAGTGCCAACCTATTACACTCCCTGTAGCAGGACATCTGACAGCCACATCGGACTTGACCCATAAAGGTGGCTTGTCAAAAAGGCCAGCGCAGCTTTTCCACCTGGCCTCCCATAAGGCAGAACTCAGGGCCATGTGTCCATGATGGGCCTCAGCTCAGTGCACATCGTTGACTGTAACTCACCCAATTGCATTGTCTTCGGTGTGACTCACTCTCCCTGAGAGATAACGAGAGTGAAAGTTCTCCTGGGGTGACTGAATGTGAAAGTTTAGACTCTGAGAGGAGGATGGAACTCAGGTGCTTGGAGAGAGGGTAGCAGGGCAGGGCCCTGTGGAGGAGTTTGACATTCAGAGCTGAGGCAGGGTGGTTTCTTGTGAAGGCCTCTCTAGGCTTTTTCTCTGGCTCTAATTCTTTAAAGGCGTAGGTAGGACACTTTCAGCTCCTCACATTGTGGTGAGCCCAAAGCTTTGCTTAGTAGCTCCATGTTGTTAATGCTTGTTTTTTGATTCAACCCAATCTGGCCACAATGCATTACACTTGAGAGATATTCAGAAACCATTTGCTGGGTAAATGCTTGAAATGCTAGTGCACTAGGATCACTTAGGATCTCATTCACCTCCCTGTTAGTTCTCCTGCACCTAACTCATCTTGATTTCTTTCATCCTGGACATGCAGACAAAACTATCCCCTGGGATAAAATCGATTCCAGAGATGAACTTGAGAATCCCACTGACAAAGCTAGTTTCCCATGTTTCTTTCTTCTTGTCACCTAGATACTTGGGAAGGTGTTTCTTTTAGATATTTACATTGGTTAGAAGAAGCATTTCTTTGGCTTATAACACAGTTCTCACTCCCCCTCCCCCACACCAAATCCCAGCCTAAGCCACCCTTGCTAACTTCTTAAAAGACTCAGTTCCCTAGAAGACACTAAGGAGGAAAAAGTTATAAAGAAACCCACTTCCTGACATGATCTTCACTGGCTCACTGTCCAAGTTCACATCTGAGTGCTGGGCTGCACGTGGTTGGACAGGGTTTGTGGTGGATTTAGAGGAAAGAGGTGGCCCCATTTGAATAGAGACTGCCCCTTTAAGAGAAAAACGGCCTTCTTTGTCCCTCTGCCTCCCCCCACTCATGTGTACTTGAACACACAGGTGTGCAGATCCGTCACATTAAAAACAAAGGTCTTTCTTTTCCCCTCACACTAAGAATGTGTAACTGCTTTATTCTCAGACCTAAGCCAGGCTGGTCCAGGGAGCTTCGCTGAAGTCTGTACTGGGTGGGTCAGCCTCGATGGCCATGGAAGCCAATTGCACTTACTGTCCAGCCTTTGACGGGCACTGAAGGCTGGACAGGACTCCTTGCTTCACCTCAGCTAGTGCTGGCAGGATCTGGCTGTTTAGGCCTCACATTTATGGGGATGCTGGTGAACTCACTGTAGGTCAGCCACATGGCAGTAAGGCTGGGGGGCATGGTGAGGAGCATGAATGATCAGGAAAAAAGTACACTGTTGGGGAAAGAGGATCTAAGTCCATCTGTGGCCAAGATTTCCCCAAGCCAGAAACGTCTGTGATACTTTCACTTGCAAAGCAGTTTGCATCTGCTGTCTCTTTTGGTGCGTACCTACTTTTAATTAGAGAAAGGATTTCAGAGTCAACTCTAACTTTGAAAAATCTGCAATGGTTATGCTCAATTAAAATATCAAAAATTTTACATTTATATCCTTCAACTTTTGTTTTTAAACTTCCAGCTTTCTGCTTTCTCAAAGTTGCCACATAAAAGATTGATTTCATTCTTGGAAGCCTAATTAAATTTAATTCATCATTTTTCCAATTAAAAAAAAACTATCCCTTTTTTTCTTTCTTTGAAAATTCTGTTTTTAAAAATACTTTTGCTGCTGTTGCTATTATTCTCCTGTTTAATTCCATTATATTTTCTCTTGCTCCCAAATTGTCCTGCTCTGTGGTTGCTTCCTTAGATCTTTCTCTCTATTTCTATAATAAGGCTTAATTTGCATCTCTATAAAGTAAAGAGAAGCAGAGATTATTATTTTACTATTTCCATTTTAGGAATAGGGAAATAAAGCCCAGAGAGGTTAAGTGGGTTGCATAATTTTGCACAGTGAGCCAAGAAGAATTGAAATGAAAGCCTTATACACTTGACTCCCCATGTGGGGCTTTCCTAAGGGCATATATACGTATAATATATATACATTTTATAGGGTGCTGTCATCTGTCAATCCTCTGCTGCCTGATGTATGACATATTTTTTAAATAGTTTCTTGAAATGCTCCTTTTTTATTGTCTAACACATCAGAGACATGAACCTAACAGTCAAAGGGCTGGTTTTAATAGATTTGAGAGCTGTTTTCTAACTTGATTCCATTGTTAGACAGTGGTTATTGTAGCAACAAATAGAGGCAAATTCGTGCAGTTGTTGCCAAGTACATTTTAAAAGCACCTGTTACCATGTTCTTTGTTGCTGGGCATGGTGGTGCATGCCTGTAATTCCAGTTATACATGAGGTGTAGGTTGAAGGATTCAGGTCAAAGGCTGGCCTAGGCAAGAGACCCTTGTGAAAAAAAACTAAAACAAAAAAGGACTAGGGACATAGCCCAGTGGTAGAGCACTTGCTCATAGCCCTGAGTTCAAGCCCTAGTACATTTTTACCATTTTTAGTATAATCACTATAATGATTCATTAGACTAAGACATCATTGTCTAGTTACAGAATGTGTCATATGGGGATTATGTTAGAGATGAGAAGAGGTTGGATCTGGGTGTAGCAAAGGTATAATTCAGAAGAAACAGGAGAAGATACCTACAGGCACACAACTGAGGCAAACATCAAGCAATGTCTGCTCTTTTCTTCCAGAGCTTTTTCCAGGGCCCTGACTGCCAAATAGCCCAGCACTGTCATGCTGAGGCAGTACTTTGTGCAGGTTCAGGTTCCCTTTGGTTCAGAGCAAAAGCTGCCAGGATGTCTTCTGTTAAATTTCTCCTTAAACTTCATTTCATAAGCACCTAATGGAAATAGAGGGGTCTTGGAATCTTTTGAAAATGATGACGTAGAAAGCGGTTGACATAGGGAGTAACTCTGGAGTCACCCCTGCTCCCTGAGGTGGGTTCTCCTGTAGAAGTGTGAAGAAAGATGCACTTGTGAGCAGATGGGTCATTTCTGGATTCTAGTGTTCTGTTTTTGCTGTCATCGTTTGGCTGTGGGTAGAGACACCTGGCTGGAAGGGAGGGGCCAGTCAGGCCTGTTCTCTGTTTTAGGGCCACCTGCCAGATGTGTGCTATCAGGGCAGAATCAGCCCTGTTCCAAGGGTGACCAACCATGAGAGTTTCATAGGTTAAAATAAATGTGGTGTCCTGCCCACAGTGAGGTATTTGATTTGAATTTTAGAATAGAGTTAAGGATTTTAGCTTCTCAAAGTAGAAGATTAACCCCCAAAGGACTGGAGGTGTGGTTGTTTTTTATTTTGGGAGCGTGTTGATGCAATGCAGCCTGGGAGTCACCCACATTGTTTGGCCCCAAATGTAATTTAATAGAGAGAAGGAGTTTGGGTGGCTTTTCATATCTTTATGCCCCCCTCTTTTTTTAGACGAGGATTCTTTTAATAAAATCATCTAATAAATGTTTATGGAGTCCCTACCAAAAGCGAGAGGTTTCATGCTGGTCCTGAGAATACAAGGATCCATAAGATACAGGGACTTGAAACTGCAGTTGTTCAACAACACACTCTTTCTTGATAGCTGGTGTTTGTTGGTGAGGCACTGTTTTAGGCCTTTAGTGACAATGTAAAGTATTTCCTTTAGCAACATATTCTAGTGATGGGAGATACAGACATTGAGCACATCACCAGTGTTGATCTTGGTGTTAGCAAACCACAGTGAAAAGCCAAGCAATCTGCCTGGAGAGCTGCTGCCTGTCTTGACCTCCATCTGTATGGAAGTCAGCTGACCTGTGTGGCCTCTCATCAGGGCACAGATGACAGCATGTGGTTGAAATGGAAATGAGGAAGGAGTAGAAGGAAAACCTGAAGTCCAACCCTGAATTCTGTTCACCAGCCACGAGGAAGGCATTGTCGTGGGCAGCCCACCCCCAAACCTGGAGCAGGAAAGAGTCTGAAGATTGGCAGGTGGGGAGGACTATTAAGAATCACTCATTAAGCTTTCCTTCCTAGCTCCCTGCTGTTTAAGTTGCTCTGTTCTTATTCCTAGAGGAAGCGATCAAGAAAGTAGGGAGCTTTTATTAGCCAACCCTCTTTGAGATAGATGGTAGGCCTTGTAGTTCCTGGCTAGGACAGGGGACATATGACCAAAATAAGCAGGAATTTACTTGAAACTTTACTTTGTTTTAATGAGATTTTTTTGAAAAAACAAAACAAAACAAAACTAGATTTGTGGTGTCTCCAGGGTTCCCTGGAAGGAAGTACCCTTGGTATGATTTAGCTGCTGGCCTGAGATTCTTCCTGGTGTTTCTTCTTCTGAGACTCCATCGTGTTCTTTGTGTTTTTTAAATCAGGACCATCAGTATTGTCATAAGGATTTTCCTCTCATCCCAAAGTGGCAAAGGACAAAGCAGTCAAAGGAAATTCCCCAGCTGCAGCCAGGCTGTGGGGAGTGGAGATTCAGTGAGATGGGAGAGAGATGGCA
This sequence comes from Castor canadensis, assembly GCF_047511655.1. Classification (NCBI taxonomy): domain Eukaryota; kingdom Metazoa; phylum Chordata; class Mammalia; order Rodentia; family Castoridae; genus Castor; species Castor canadensis. The sequence goes on from NC_133387.1 coordinate 168,722,257, forward strand.
GGGGACCATGGCAGCAGACTGTGGATGTGTGTGGCGCCCTCCCTCCTGCACTGCTTTGGAAAGAGACCTCCTTCTAACAGGGACCCTTCTGTTGTTGTGGCTCAGAGCTGTACTTGAGAAGCATAGTTTCCCAGTGATGCCACTGGATTCCTGATGTGTGACACCGCAGGGCAGCATGGTGAAGGGCGCTGTTGACTGCCTTGGGGCCCCAGACAGGGACACCATTGTGAGTCACATTTAACATGTGAGCTCCCCTTTTCCCATGACTGGCGCTATTCTTAGTACCAGTCTCTGCTCCCAGGGACGAAGGTCATTGGGACTACAGTCCATTTGGGTAGGTGGATGGGGCTGGGCCCAGGGGTGAGGGGGTGGTGCAGGGAGAATGAAAGAAGAGAACATATTGGAGCAAGGGCAAGGGATGGACCCCTGGAGCTCTGTGGATATGAGCAGATCTATGCTAGGCAGTACAGAATTGTCCTTCAGGAGAATGGTAACCAGGAGTTCAAGACTCTGTCATTACTTCCATGAGTTTGGGTGTAGAATTGGATGCAGAGTGTGAAGCCAGCGAACATTGCAACCCCAGACCTGCCTCCATGCCATGTATGTCCATATGACCCTGATTTCCCTACTAGACCTGCCTGAAGCGAGGGTGACACATTGCTGTAGAAACAGGCTCCTGTGGGAGGCCATCCAGGGAATGAGCTGGCCCTGAAGTTAGAATTCTTGCCATGGCCAACTTTTGTGGATGGGAGAACAAGCCATGTTTTCCTGTTACAGAAGGGCAGTGTAGGGGTCAGTAGAAATCCCAGGAGGGAAGCTTCAGGGGGATTGTGGAGTGTCCTCGCTGGGTCCAAGAGTGGGCTTTCTGAAGAGCAAGAGCCTGAATGTGCCCATCAGCTCCAGTGTGCTTGCTGGAGTTTCGCTGCAAAAGTCCTGGCAAGGGAACTTCAGTTGGCATCACCACTGTGGTGACTTTTCCATTGGGAAGCTAACCAGAGGTGTCTCTTCCCATTCCAGTTCTTGTTCACTCCTAGACATCGCTTTTGAGAGAGAGATATTGAGAGTTTGTGAGTACAATACAGGAAGAGTTCACAATAACCTCTCAGGCTAGGACTTATCCTGTTCCCTGGCCACATTCACAGACATCAGGGATCAAATTTATACAGAGAAATGACTATTTAATATTTTAATTTGGGAAATGTTACTGGAGGAAAAAAATAGCAATAATAGTCCCATCTGGGGTGATTCCTCTGAGTTGACAACATGAACTGAAGTCCCCTTCTCTCTCTATGGCTGCAAGTGTCAAGGGCAGGAGACTGCCTGCACTCAGTCCTTACTTCCCAGAGCCTGAAAATGTGCTTGTCATTCCCTTCTAATGGCTAGGACTTACCTGTATTTCTTGATCTTTCCATTCTTTCCTCAGCTCGATATTTTAGCCCCTTCTTCCCAAGAAATTTTACACAATGTGACAGAAGTTCTAAAGTAAACTGTGGGAGAGAGAAATAATGATGTAAGACAGCTTAGCCACCACAAGGGGACCTGACTGGGCTGGGCTGGCAACATCACCTATGTAGTTAGGTGTCAAGGCTAGAGGTAGTTGGGTGTCAAGGCTAGAGGTAGCATGGCTGTCTAGCATCCCATGACTTCCAGGAGAAGTAAGGAAGAAATTATGACTTTTTAAAGCCAGGTCCTTTAATCCCTTGGTCATGCATTTGTTTGGGCAATGTAGCATCGAAGAGTTTGGAGACCAGACTACTTGGGTCCGAGGCCCAGTTACTCCACCTCTGATCTGAATAGAGTCATTCAAATTAAATATCCAGGCAGTGCTCAGATTTGTCTGCAATAAAGTGATAGAAATAAATCGAAAAACACCAACATTACCTCTTAGAGTCACTGTGGAGAATCATGAGATGACCATAAAGCATTACTCAATTGTCTGGTGAATAGAAGATGTACAATGAATCATGGCTCCTGTTAGAGTTTTGTTCTCTATTAGAGGTCTTAAGGCATCTCTTCCATATCCAGGGTCTGTAGTGTTGACACAGGAATGGCCCAGTTTACAGAGCTTTGGGATAGCTGGCTTCTCTGTCTCTCTTCAAGGATCCTGTTGGTTGTCTGTAGTCACTATGAAAGTCATCAGGACATTTATAATTGTCACAAGGGCTCTTTCAGGTGCATTTGTTAAGTGCAGTTTGCTTTCTTTGTCCCTGGGTCCATTAGAATGGCTTCTCAATGGATTATTCATATGATGCCATGTTTAGTGTTGTGAGCCAAGGCAGAGAGCAGTAACTGCCAACCTTATTCAACTCTCAAGAAGCATGTAAATGTATCTGAGTTATGTACCACATGAATTTTTAACAACAGGTAGACATGGAGCAAGTGACAATTTTACAGTACAGCCCTCCTGGCTGTTTTTTCCACTGTTAATTTACTTTGGAGACCTTCATAGAATCCTTTTATTCTTTAATATGAGTAAGGCATTTCTTGCAAGATGGTTGTAAGGAGCAGCAGGTGCATTCTCAGAAAGGTGAGGTGGGGATATTTCATATTCCATCTCTAGCTTTGATGTGTGGATGAGAGGAGTGCTGGAAACCACCATTGGAAAGCACTTGCTGTAGGAAGGCTTCCTGGGGCTGTGGTGGTACTATAAGTCCACAGCAGCTGTTTCCTCCTGTAGGGTCAGTGGAGGCTACCCTGGTGCTTATAGTCTGACCTTGAAGCAAAGTCAACTTACTTTTCTGAGCACCTTTTGCTGTACCAGTAACATGGAAACATAAGACCATCTGTGCCCAGCTCACTGTAGGGAGGTGGGAGAGTGGGTGCCAGGAGCAAGAAGAATAGAGCCTGTGAACATACCTTGAAGAAGCATAAGATATGATAGAGTGCCCTTACAGAGCATAAAGGGCATTTCTTTTTTAGATGGAGAGGAATCCTAAAGCTTGTCCCCTATTGAATCTCAGTTTACTTTGGAGTACACATGTTTGAAATAGCTAAGGTTAAGGACTAGAAACATTAGAAAGTTAAGTTTCAAGAGCTGGGCATGGCGGCTTATGCCTGTAATCTCAACTACTGAGGAAGTAGTGATCGGGAGGATTGAGGTTTGAGGTTAGCCTAGGCACAAAGCTAGTGAGACCCAATCTCAACTGATAAGCCATGTATGGAGGTACATGTTCATGATCCCAGCTACTACGAGACAGGTATCAGTGGGAAGATCATAGTCTTTAAGACTGATCTGGGCAAAAATCATGACACCCTATCTGAAAAATAACCTAAATTAAAAAGGGCTGCACATATGGCTTAAATGGCCCCAGTTCAAACCCCGAGTACCACCAAAAACAAAACCAAACAAAACAAAAATACTCAAGTTTCCAAATGAGGTGGGTAATCGCAGGCATTATTCCTCTACAGAGGGTCATTGCCAGTCTCTTCCTGCTCAGATTTGTTTCTGATTTTCGGTTTCACGTCACAGTGTAGACACAGTGTAGCAGTACGGACTGTTGGACCCAGCCACACCTATAAATTAAATATGATTTTTGGAACTATGCATTGTCATTTCAGAATAGGAAGGTATCGTAAAAGGAAGGTTATGTGGCTTAGGATCATTTGGCATAGGATAAATTGACTGACAGAATATACCAGGCCTTCTGGAGCTAAAATCTTGGCAGCACTGATAGCTAAGACAAGAGAATAGTGCGTGTGTGTGTTAGCATGTATTAAACCTATGAAGACAGTGTAAGTCAGTCCTCTTCTGACCTCTGAGGGTTCTTTGGGTGGCAAGTTAATTCCTTAAATAGTGATAATGCACTTCTTGAGTTTGGGTGCTTACCTGTGAGTGACCTGGGAGGGAGGGGTGTTGACAGGGAGAAACATGACTGAAGGACATTCACTGTCTGCTCCTTGTGAGAGAACCTGAGGAGAGTGGGCTTCTTGTTAAGGCCAGGGGCTAGAGGCTCCCTGCTGAAGAAGGCCACGTCTAAGCTTTGACTTCTGCTTGGAATGGCATAGACATTCTTTAGTAAATACTAAGGCTAGTATATAAGAATATGTTTCCTTGGAAATATCAGAAGATAGACCCTATATTTTCTTCTACAGTTTGCCTAACAATTAAAATGGACTGACACTTGAATCAATCAAAATAAAGCAATTGCTAGATTACATGTTTTTTTTTTTTTTTAATTCACCTTTTCTATCTGAGCTCAGCGTTTTCTCTAATGTCTGCACTATGGCCTGTCTTCATTTTCTCCTGGCTACTGGGCTGAGAGAAGGATGAGGTAGTACAGAATAATGGGATTAGTTGCTAAGAGCCCTGAGTGTGTGGGGTAAAGACTCATGACACCTTGTATTTCTAGGCAGTGGACCAATCCAGCTGTGGCAGTTTCTTCTGGAATTACTCACTGATAAATCCTGTCAGTCTTTTATCAGCTGGACAGGAGATGGCTGGGAATTCAAGCTTTCTGACCCAGATGAGGTAAGAAAGGAATGACTTGAGAGTCCTGGGTTGAGGGAGGATGAGAGGAAATCCTAGGACGGGCTTGTGTGGGCCCTTCCTAAGATCACAAGCTCAGCTGTGTGACTTGTTACTTGTGAGATCTTGAGCAAGTTATGCAGCCTGCCTAGCCTTACTTTCATCATTTGGAAAGTAGAAAATGTCTACACTGCTTATTTGTTTTCCAGGATTAAATGATATGCACATAATAAAGTGCCAGGCACATAGTAGGCCCTTTGTCTAAAGAGTCTCTCACTTAGCCCTCTTCCTAGCTCTGTGGCTTTGTGATTGTGGAAGAGGCCAGACAGTTCAAGAGGCCTTGCAAGATTGATGTAATTTGTTCATTCATCCTTTCATTACACAAATGCTTATTGAGTGGTTGATCTATGCCATGCCCAATTCTGATGATAAAAACAATGAACAAGAGAGACAGATTTTTGTTCTGGCAGACATGAGAAAATGTTTGTGCCCTGGTACAGAAAAGATGCTTCCTGTTGATGAAAGGCAGGTGTGATTGCAGCTCAGCTCTTCCCCTTCATGCCCTTGTGTTAGATTTCATGCTTTCAAAGCAAGAATATTCTCTGAATAATATCGGGAAAAAGGAAAGTCTATAGTATGGCTTTTTTCCCTCTCAAAATCAAATGCTTTTAACCTCATGACATAAGAGCTCAAGGTCATGGCATTTTTCATCAACTTAAATAATTAACTTGACAACCCTCCCTAGAAAACTACAATTCAGAAATTCTGCCATTTGCAGCAATATGGATGGAACCAGAGGACATTATATAAGTGAAAGAAACTAGGCCCCTAAAAGACAAACACTACATGTTCTCACTTACAGGGAGAAATGAAGAAGGTGGTCTCATAAAAGTAGAGAGTAGAATAATGGTTACCAGAGGCTGGGAAGAGTGTAGAGAAGGAGATGGAGAAAGGATGGGTAGTGAGCACAGAGTACAATTGGAGAAGAGGAACAACTTCTAACATCCTACAGCACAGTAGTATTACTGTGTTGACAGTCACGAATTGGACATTTCAAAATAGCTAGTAGAGAGGATTGTGAATGATCCCACAGAAAGTGATGATAAATGTCCAAGGTGTTAGACAAGCCGGTTACCCCAATCTGTCTACTACACATTGTATGCCTGTATTGAAATGCCATACTCTACTCCATAAATGTGCATAGTTACTATGCATCAGTTAAAATAAGGATATAGTAAAAAAAGAAAGGTGGGATTCAGAGGAAATAGCTCTGAAAAATATCTTGTGTATGTACACGAATCTCTGATTATCTCATTGGAATATCACAGGTCATGAAAGATGGTATAGACATATAAGCATATATTTTGGGGTTATCCTATATATTTTTACTCATTAATTAATTATTTTTTTTTAATTTCAGGTGGCCAGGAGATGGGGAAAGAGGAAAAACAAACCTAAGATGAATTATGAGAAACTGAGCCGTGGCCTACGCTACTATTATGACAAAAACATCATCCACAAGACGGCGGGCAAACGCTATGTGTACCGCTTTGTCTGTGACCTGCAGAGTCTGCTGGGATACTCCCCTGAGGAGCTCCATGCCATGCTCGACGTGAAACCAGATGCTGATGAGTGATGGGACATGGAAGGGGCTGGGGAAACCCTGCCGAGACCTTTCAAAGAACAACCGCGTTGGTCGGACTCTTAATTTTTAATTGTTATTCTATTTTTTATTTTCCAGAACTCATTTTTTACATTCAGGGGTGGGAGCTAAGGGAGCTGCAGCTGTAATTCATTGTGTGTGGCTGGAAAGGGAAAGCCAGGATTCGTGGGGTGGGTGGGGCAAGAAGTTCTTGAGCAGATTTTCAGGAGAGAGGGGTCTTCTTAGAAGCTTGAAGGATCTGGCTTAAGGAGGAAGAGACTAAATGTGTCCAGTCATTTCTAAAATTGTCCATGAAAAAAATGCATCTTGAGTTACGGACCCATTAGTAGGAGAAAATGTCATATCAAGAGTCGTGAGACTGATGAGAGGCAATTAATTTGCTTTTGTTTTTAAGTCTTGGAGGTTACAAAAGAGAAGGGTGGGATAAAAATATTTTCTTCGGGGGATGCACTTAAAACCAAGAATTATTTACCTTTCACTCTGCTTTTTGAAACAAAGATGGACTTCCATGGGGAGGGACCAAAATTGTTTTTATGTTAAAATTTATTTTATTACATTTTGTGCCAGTATTTTTTTTTTTCCTTAAAAATCGTCTTAAGCTCTAAGGTGGTCTCAGTATTGCAATATCATGTAAGTTTGTTATTATTTGCTGGCTGAGGATTCTGTCACAGTGGAAGAAGACTGTTTATATAGACCCCATTGGAAAAGCAAACTCTGTCACTGAGATCAGATATCCCAAGTTCATGTGACTTATATATGAAGGAAATATTAATGGTGATTTGGGTGCAGGGGGATTATGCATGTGAATTTTATCTATAACTTTAAAAAACATTGTCACACCCCCTTATTTGTCATTAGAGGATTCTCGGGGTTTGGACTTAATGTTGAGCTGAGAAACTTTAAGTCTTTGAACTGAATGTATTTTGCAGCTCTACATTTGGACTATAGTCAACGTAGGAGCACTGTTGAAGTTGAGGAAGGGAAATTGAAGGAGGAAGATTACCTTGGTTCTTGGTTAATTCTCTACCTGTAACATAGATGACTTGGAATAAAAGCTGTACAAATGGGCATTATCCCTCAGGTCTTAAGAAATAAGTCCCGAATGCATGTCTTTCTAAACTAACACTCTACAACGTCTCCTTTATGTCTTATTTTCCCAGCATCTCCCTTTCATTGCTCCCCCTACTCTGTTACTCAGCAGAAAGAAATATACAGTTTTCTGATAGGTAAGTGAAAGTGTACCTTCAGACATGTCATGAATCAAAGAGCGTAGACTTGCTGGGTTTTAGAAGCCATGGAAATTCAGAGAGAATTTCAGTACAATATGACTTGGCCATCTTTGGGAAGAGGCATGCAAGGCTTTCCTTTGAAGAACTGAAGCTAGTTGGGGAGTGTGTCAGGAGAGATTGCCTGGGAAGGAAATGGCAGAGATGATGCTGGGGCCTTGTGTTTGGATCCATTATCTTGGCAGAGTGGTAAGTGAAGGGTAGCTGCAGAAGTGAGGAATGATCTGAGGGCAGAGGACACGGGGAAGGAGGTTAAGTGAGGAAAATAAGGTGGTCCATGAGATTTGAATATATTTTTAGTTCCCCCAAAGTTTAAATACAGATAATGAACTAAGGCAGTCATAATTCTGCTGATCATAAAGGAGTATCTGAAAAGGAGGTTTGAGGGCAAAACCCAACATCTAACTACTGAGGATATGTGCTTAATACAATTAGAACTCCTCCCACTCTATACACACCCAGTTAAAATGATAACAACGGACTTCCAGGAGAAAGAAGAAACAATTAAGGTGGGTGTCTCAGGGCTGGCCCTTTTGGGATTTTGCTAAGAAACTGGAAGTACTAACTACCTTCTAGCATAAGTTGATTGCTGACTCTCAGATCCCTTTGCAAACCCTGATCTATCAGAAACGTAGCATAGCTCTGTGATTTATGAGAGTCCTCATGCTTACCAATTGGAATGTCCACATGGACAACAAAAGCAGAATATTGCAGCTGTGTGTTTTCATCTTATGGATGCAGGTGCCTTAATGAAGCTCTCAAAATATTTAGGAGCTGCTCAGGGAGTGTTAGGTGGAACTGTTTGGACTACATATTTTCTCTTTGATCTTTTTTGGGCACTGGCAAGGGGTGTGTGTGTGTGTGTGTGTGTGTGTGTGTGTGTGTGTTTGCAGACATACCAAACCGCAGCTAAAACAGTACCTGAGTTTTCTAGTTAAGTCTTTCCACATTTAAATAATGGGTGAGAGCAAAACCAAGGCTAGGTATTGGTCATTGCCTGCTGTTTGCAACTAGACATAGTATCATTTTCTCAAGCCATCAGTCTTTCCTATTAAGTTATGCAGAGAACTCCTCTTCTGTGAGTCTGTGATTCCTGCAGCCCTTGTAGCAGTGCCTCCTAGTGCTCCTCAGCCCCCTTGTTGGCTAAGACACCCTTTCTCCCCAGGTCCACCGTTTCAGGATTTGTAGATAGTGTATTAGTTCAGACAGCTTTGTCCATCTGGCCAGATGCTTTTCCCCTTTTGTCCAAAGGCCAGAGACCATCCCAGGAAGAGTGGTGGGTGGTTTATACACTGGATATGTAGCAGCATTGTTGCATTTATGCTTTTTAAAAACACATATTAACTTCAGAGGAAGGACGGGCAAATCTGGTCAAGCTGGGTGACACCCTTGTTTTCCCAGAGATGCCTCAACCTATGTGGGTTTTGGCTTTTGGGCTCAGAGCCACGTGTTCCCTTCTGCGTTCAGGGGAGGGGCTTCCTTACATAGAGCCCCGATTTTGTGGCCGTGGGGATTGGCAAGAGCACTCAAAGATCAGATGCGCTCCTCCTCACTTTGGAGATGAACACTTTGGGTTTTAGAGCATTAACCTGCCTGACCTTCATGGTGAGAAATACACCTCTCTCTTCTAGCCATGCTGTGCATGCTGCTTTCTCTGTTGGGGTCTATATAAATTTGTTGAATTCTTACATACATTCCAAAGAAGTTTCATGGAACCATAAGTATATGTATACATATACATATATGAAATATATATATATTAAAATGAAATTATCTCTATCAGGAATACTGCCTCAGTTATTGAACTTTTTTTTAAGAATACTTTTTTTTAAGCTGAGAAGTATTGGGGTAAAAAAGATGTTATATTGTGTTTGACTCTTTACCAACTTGTATTTTCATATAATTTATATTTTTTAAAAGCTGAAAATTTAAAAGCAAGATGAAAAAAAGGAAAAGCAGGTGCTTTTTAAAAATCAGAACTGAGGTAGCTTAGAGATGTAGCGATATAAGTGTCTTATGTGTTTTTTTTAAAAACATGCAAAAAAAATTTCTTACGGGGAGTTTTTTGTTTGTTTATTTTAGTAGCTGATGCTGGCACATCATTTTGCTGGAGAGTTTTTTATATACTGTAGCCTGATTTCATATTGTATTTTAAACTGTGTGAAATTAAAAACAAAGGAATTCCTTCATAATGACGTGGTTTTGGCTTGGTTCTTTCCTCTGGATCATGTAATGAAGCAGGACAAATTAACCAACCAGAGAAAGGCACACAAAGAAACGCAAGCCAGTCTCTGTGATCCTGCTACCTCGGAAACATTTTAGGTAAAGATTCCTAATAAAACACGAACCCTAATAGGAATATAGGGAAGTAATCTCAATTATTGAAAATAGTGTGTCATCCTTTGTGGAATTTTACTGGCCTTTTCATACCTCATTTGTTTGTGCCTATAGGACTGAGAGCCACATGAAGAAAAATTTTAATGACTCAATTGTTAAACATTTGATTTCAGCTAGGTACAGTTCCTGATCTTAATATAGAAAGTTGAATGTGGTGTAGGCTCTAGACAAATGGTACCTTTTTTTCACTTTCTAACAACAGCTTTTGCTTTGTGGTGAGGACAATCACCTTCGTCCCCATGGCCCCAGTTCTTTTACTGGGGCTAAAAATTGGGAATGATAATATCTGTCAGAACCCCTGGCAACCTGTGTCATAAATAAAACACATATTTATAACTTCTTTGGAGAAGGAATGCTTTGGAATGCATTCTGCATGGTGCTTTATCCTCATTGAAACTGTAGAAGGTGGATGTTTTTAATTAACACCAACATTTTCCACACGAATCCCAACTCACAGCTGGAAAGAGAATTTTTGCTGAATTGTTCACAAAGACAGCTCTGTTTTTGGAAAATCTGTTTCCTTGGGCCTGGAACTTGAGGTTTGCTGAGTACATGTTAAATACAGACTGTGTGGTCCAGTGGTCAGAGAGCCCAACTGGCCATGAGGAAGGCCTTGAATCACAGTGAGGCCACTACCACTCACTGGGAGAGTTTGGGAAATGGTTTCAGGTCCTTATATAGTTTTTTTTAGCTTTCAGCTGCAAACCTGGGCAAAGACACAACTTTTCAGCCAACCTGAAGCCACATCTGGACTCTTCTCCCCCTGAATCAACACTTCACAGAGAATAAGTTTCTGCCTCAGTCAAAGTTTGGTCAGAGAGCTATCCTTCAGTGCCAAGTTGGCATTATCCCTCAGAGTATCTGATTTAATGCTGACCAGGGTAAAAGGTATAAAATGTATTTGAATGAAATCAGCTTAGGCCTCTCTTAACTAGTAACAACTAATGGGAGATCTCAGGCAACTGGACTTTGGTGATCTCTTAATGATACCCCTATATCAAAGCCATTGTGGAATGGCCTGAGAGAGAGTCAACATCAACAATCGCAGGAGTGGGAGGATGGGGTTGGGTAAGGTTAGAAGAAGATCCAAGGGAATGGAGTCATTCAAAACAAGATGGTAGTCAAAAGCTATATATTTGAGATGCTTTCAGTAGAGTGGTGGACTAAGAAATTAACCAAGTCTAATTTGATTCCTCACCACCATGGCTTTGGAACAAATTATAGAACCAAAGCTCTGACACCTACTCCCCCTTTCCTCCAATTGAACAACAGAGCTGTATTAGTCTGTTTTCTGAAGCTGTTAATAAAAAAATTACCAAGGAGGCTAGACCATGTATAAAGAAAAGAGGTTTATTTAGCTCATAGTTTTGGAGGCTAAAGCCTAAGGTCAGTGACCTTAACCATTCAGCCTCTGATGAGGGCCTTGTGGTTGGTGGCATGATGGGAGCATGCAGGAGGGAGAAAACTGACATGATGAGAGAAGAAGTGAGAGAAATTCAAGGGCCAAGGCTGCTCTTTTTATAATAACTCATTCTCATTTTTCAATATCAGCATTAATGTTTTTCGAGGGCAATGCCCCATGATCTAATTACCTTCCACTAGATTGCACTTCTTAAAGGTTTCACCACTGTCATGCTGTCATACTGTCATACTGGGGACCAGGCCTCAGCACATGAACCTTTGGGGGACACACTTAAACTGAATCCAAACCATACCAAGAACTAAGGTAGAATGAAATGTAACTATTTTAACCTAGCTTGTGGTTTGGGTAAAATGAGGGAGACAATGTCAACAGGAGGTGATAGACAAACATTGTATGACAGAGATGTTCTGTTTGGCCTTTATAGTGTTGGAACCTGCCTGCACAGCCCAAATGAATAATGTCCTGCAATAGGATAGTGGGATAATCTTTGAATGCCATCCTTCCTTGAGGGCAGCCCTCCCTGGGCACTGAGTAAGCTGTCCCTCTGGATGAGCTTGAATCTCTTATTTTGTTCCAAGTAAGCCAGCACCACACATTTACATTCCTGTCTAGTCCCCGTAGAATTTGAGTTTGTGTCTTCTGTGTACTGTCTATCCACACTTCATGTTTACTTGTATGAAGCTCATTTAATTGTAGAACCTCTGGTGGAAGAGAGAACAAGAGGTCATCAGGATCATCAGAGAACCATCTGATTTCTAAAACCTTATTCTTTCCATTATGCCATGTTGCTGCCATAGAACTTGCTATCCCCTTCAGTGATGCTGGGTGACAGCTTAACATCTGTGGGAGTCACAAGCGTGGTTGCCAAGATGCACATTTCATCCATCAAAACATGGGATGAGAACCAAGTCAACAAGGATGATTTTCACCTTCCAAATTGTCTCTGACCATTCTTTTTCCCATCGACTGCTCTTGAGGTTGTTTGTGATTGATTTCAGTTGTACAAAGGCCCTTCTCCAGTGCAGATGGAGAGAGTCCTGTCTTTGCGCTTCCTGATAGTTGGCTGAAGGACTTGGCCCTCACCATTTTTTGACATACTACATGAGGGTGGTTTGCTGCTCTTTGGGACAAGCCCATTCTCCAATTATCTTCACCCAAGGACAATAACAGAAGAGAGAAGCCCTTTGCTGGTATCTTGTGCACTGAGGCAGACATTTAAAGTGTCTGATCAATTTTCAATTGGCGAAAATTTTACAAGGTTTGAAGATGAGGGAAAAAACATTAATTGAGAATTTGGGACCCCAAATTAGGAGATAAGGTGGATCTGGCCTCTCTGCCCTTGGGTCGGTGCCATTTCCTGTTTTACTCAAGTCCCAGTCCCTTTCACCCGTTCCATTTTCCTGGCAAACACTTCTATGCTGGGAAATCTAGTTTCATTCATTTGCCTAGAGTATCTCAGTGTGCTGACGTCCAAAGCAATGATACTGATGGTCATCTGGCCAGCACAACACTGGAAAATCAACAATGGCCAGGTCTGGTGACATGCTGCACAGTCCCCAAAGCTGGTGTGAGTTTACAGCCCTATCTCTAATCTCTCATCTCTGCCATTCAGTCACTTGTGCATTCTCAGCCATAGCATTTGTACAGGGCTTTGATATCAGGTCAACTCTGGTTACTTCATGTGACACAACAGAAAGGAGCAAGGACGTTTTCAGCAGCCACTTGTGGGAATTACTAAGGTCAAGAGATAGTCACTATCTTTTCTCTAACTCCACACTATCAGTTGAGCAACTGGTTCTGAGTACTAACAGGCTAGTTTTAACGTTTTTATAGGCAAACCTGACATTTCAGCTGTGACTCTTCTTGTACCCTGTTAAGGTCTGACCCCCATGTGTGAGATCGCCTTCTTGAGGCAAGAATGTTCCAAACGTTAAAGGGAGAGATGGCACTGGGAGCATCTAAACTGCTTTAGGACTTGTGTAGTGTTCATAAGAAACAATGGCTGTGGGCTAGAGGTGTGGTTCAAGTGGTAGAGTGTCTTCCTAGCAAGTGTGAAGCTCTGAGTTCAAACCCCAATACCATTAAAAAAAATATGTCATAAGAAATATTGCCTGTTCTCATATATCTCAAGGAAAGGCAAGTTCAAAACTCTTATCAGTGAATTGGGGAGCTCTTCTCTAGTAGCTCTTCTCTAGTAGCTCTTCTCTACCAATCTACTTCTCAGGTAGTGCAGTTTTGTTCCATTTATTCTGACTTCCATAGGAATGAAAGTTTACAAATGCAGTGCAGCCAATGCACCTCTAATTTGGAATCCTTATAGACATGAGGGGAATGTATAGAGATGGTAGAGATGATGACCAATATGGCCAGAGTTTGCAGGTAATGTATATTTTATGCAGGCATCTGTTTCTCTATGACCAAATTTTCATAACAGTTGCTGTGCACTTGAGCCCAAGGGATTTATAGTAGTTTCCTCACTGACTGATCATGGAAAATTGGAGGGTCTGAATTCAGCAGAGTAAGCCCGTGAGGCTGTATTAACTTGGCATAGGCTTCTGTTTAGGACCAATAACTGGGTCAGTTGTGCCAGCTTTATGGTAGTGGTACCAGTTAGCTGCTTTAGGAACCCATGTGTACATCCTCCTTGAAATCCTATATCAGAACCCTGACCACAAATCCCAAATAGCCTTCTTTTTGCTACCACAAGTAGCAACCCATGATTGGAAGCCCAGCCAACAAAGACCCAATTAAAACCAAGGGGAATGACACATTCTGGTGTATCAGTTACAATCCAAGTATTCACCATTGTCCTTCATGAACGCTCATAGAAGTTCCTTTCTCTCCCTTGATACTCTTCATGGTCTCTTTGGTAATCCCAATAATGGCTTACAGGATGATGGGTAGAATAGCAAATGCCAGAATTCTGAAATTCTATACTTGAGTGTGAAAAGGAACCTTAAAGATGATCTAGTCCAATTCCTTTAATTAGGCATCCATGAACTGGAGGCTCAGGAGGCCCAAGGTCTTGCCCCACGTCACTCTGTTAGTGACAGAACTGGTACTAGAATGCAGAGCTAACTCTCCTCATGGCCTCTCAGCATACTGGATCAAAGCTCACCCAATTTCTAGATAGTGAATCCTGCCTTAAATTAACTCCTGTATTGGTTTAGTGTTCATTCTGATAATATTTCTCTTAGCCCAGATGGACATTCCATGTAAGATAGGCTTGGGAATGGGAAACTAAGAAAGGTGGATCCTTGGGTGGTGGGAGGTCTCATGTATCTTAGTTTGCAGAAAATGAAAATGCAGAATCTCTGAGATCTAGTTCATGGAACTGCAGGATGTTAAAGCTAGAAGGTACCTTGCATAATGATACCACCAAACAAATTTACTCACATAACCAGCATTTTTTGAGCATCTGCTATGTGGTTGGCACTGGGTTGACCTCTTCTAAGGAATCCATAGGAAAAGGCTAAACACAACATTTTCCTTTCCTCTGCTTTTAGAAAATTAAGAATTATAGACAAGAAGAATTCCTATCCAATGAGGTAACACTATGACTTGATGCTAGGAGAAAGCTAACTTGAAGGAATGGATGCCTAAAGGTGAACAGCCAAGGAGATTTGAGTAGAGAAGAAGAATGTGCCAAAACCTAGAGGTGAAGTGGTGTATGGAGCAAGAGAAAAACTGAAGTATCTTGGAAGCAGAGCACAGTCTGTCGGAGCTGAGGTTGGAGGACAGGAGAGAGGTGGACAGGGGTGATCTTTGGCTTCATGGTACTGCTGCATGAAGAGTAAGGTGGTGTCCTGGAGACCACACCTATGCTTTGTAAAATAATTCTGACTCTAGTGAGTGGATCAGAGGAGACAGGATGGAGGAGGGAAGCCAGCTGGAAAATTGCTTCCTATGTCTGAAGAGAGGCCTCAGGAGTGACAGTGGGCAAATCAGAAAGCCAGTTAGGCTGTGGAATCTCAACCCTGCGTGATGGGTTGGTGTAGGTATAGTGGGCACTGTGCTAGGCCCCCAAATGTGGGTGGTATGTGAAGATGATGATGGCATCTGCCCTTGGTCACAATGTCATCAGAATATGAGTGTTAGAGAGAGAGAAAGTCCAATCCTTTCATTGTAGTGATAAGGGATCTGAGGATAATAGAGTTTAAGTGACTTGTTTAAGATTATATTGCCAACTGGTTACTGGTTACAATGTAGGATTTTAGCCTACTCACTCCAAGGTCAATCCTGTGAACCTAATGGAGGCTGGGGACTTGTCCCTCCAAAACAACTGAGAAATGTCTTTCTCTTTCTTTCATCTCTCCCTTCCTCCCTTCCTTCTTTTCTTCCTTCCCTCCTTCTTTCCTCTGAGGACCAGAGCTATTTAGCTTATAAATGGAAGTGACAGGCCTCTGTACCTGACTGTCTCTTGTCATCAGGGTACTAATCTCTCCTTGGAGCCCTCACCACCTGCCTCTATCCTAAGCTGTAGTTGGAAGAAGAGGAGAAGGTGTTCATTTTTTCTGCTCTGGCTGCTGCTCCTCCACCTTCCCTGAGAGCAGCTGAGTCCCCTTTGCCAAGTGGTCCTGAGCACATTCCCAGAATCCTGTTTGGGACATAGGGAAGAATAGGTGTCTCTGACCAGTACAACTATATCTTTGATCCTCAGCACAGCATTTCTTATCATCTTGGTCTTCCACACTGGGCTCATTCTCCTGGGGTGACAGCCTCCTGCTTTGTGTCATCCTAGTCCTTGATGTGTCTTCCTCTCTCTTTTAAATCCATTGCATTTAGTCTCCATTTTGAATTTCCTCTCTTTGTAGCTCATATCTTGCATTTTCTAGAGAGGACATTTGGTTAGGCAGTTGCATTTAAGAGTATGGACTCTGAAGCTAGACCATATGGTTTTAAATCCTGGCCCTGCCTTTTGTGATCTGCATGACCTCGAACAAGTTACTTACTCTTTCTGTGCTTCAATTTCTTCATTTCTGAAGTGGGGATGATAATACCAACCTCACAGAACTGATATGGTGATTGGCAAATAATCTATGATGGCAGTGGACATGTAGTAAGTGCTGTGTAAGTGGGAGCTATAGTTTATCTAACTATATCTAACTAGCTCAGAGTCTTTCTTCTTTGAGAACCATGTTTGCCCTGGACTTGTTGGACAAGGGCAAGACCTCAGCACGCAGGGTGAGGACTCTGGAAGGCCCGTCTGCAGAGGGAGGAGTGTATGTTCCCTGTCCTCCCAGACCTTGAGCAGAGAGTGGGTGCTTAAGCCTCCCGCCTGCAGTTGGGCAGAGTGGCCAGCTACCAGCACAGAGGCGACCGCTACTCCCGCCAGTTCTGGGACTCAGCATTTTCCACTACTCCTCACTGTTTGTTTTCCTCTTTGGGCTGCCCCCGCTGAGCCAGGACTTCTGAATGATGTCCAACAGCAACGATTGGCCTGTCCAAAGGCCTCTCCCACTAAGGGGCTCCCAGCCCTCCTCCGCCTCCTCCGGTTGGCAGGCAGAGGGAAGCAGGCGGCTGGCCCAGGCACAAGGCTCACACACAAAGTGCCATTGTGTGGGGCTGGTCTGTGGGAGACAAATGAAATGGATTTCAAAACCAACGGCAAGTTATTTTTATCTGTGGAAGGGCCAAAATGCCTTTTGAAACACAAACCGTAAGGGATCACTGTACTGTAGAGAGTGTTTTCACTTATTCTGGTATTCACCAATTTACGAGGAAGGGAGGCTTCTGGAAGACCTGGGCTCAGAAAGGATGTGATCCAAAGAATCAGGCTGTTGTGGCCAGAGCCCTTTGGAAGGCTGGGGACCTGCAGAGGATGTTCCAGGCCATTGCTGCTGCTGGCTTTCAGCCCTGGGATCCGAGCACATACTGCAGTCCTCCAGAGTGGATGCTTTCCGCTCTGCCCTCCTAACACCCATAGTCTTTACTGGCCTGCTCTTCTCACCCAACCCCAGCCTTCTGTGTCAGAGCAGAGTGTATGTGGGGGTAACACTCAAGAATGTCATGAAAACTGTCCTGTAGGGCAGGGGTCCCCAAGAGGGAAGGGCTCACTTCAAAGATCATGCAATAAAGCCTGAGATAAGGGAGGAAACTATTAAAACTCCAATTATATTAATTTTTATTGTTTTACATACTCATGCTGAATATACATACAACCCTGAAACCCTCAGTCTGGTTTCCTTGGGTCATTTGCTTATATGCAAAGCATGATGAGGGAAAGTGGAAATGTTGCACATGTGTGTGGTACCTTTGTTTCTCCTTAACATATTATGGTGTTTTCAGGTTTACCTATGCACAATGACTAGATATACAAACCAAACTGTCATTTAAATCCTAACCCTCACAAGTAGACAGGTAACTTAAAATGGTTTCTGCAATGAAACTGTGACTTGTGGACAGTGATCCAGGCTCAGGAAGGCATGGAAAATACACTATTACTTTTTCTACTCCTGAAAGAAATTATTTGTCAGCCATGTATTGAAATCAAATCATCACAATTTAATTAGATTTGACAAGATTCAGCCAAAACATTTTCCAAATTATCTGGACTATGCTAAATGTAGGTTTATATTCATTGTCGATTAGTGGTGATTAGTGCTACAGTGTATTATGTTGTTAATTAAGTCTAGCTGGTATTGGCTGGTGCATGTGATTTATAAATAAATATGCATGTTTTGGACGTGGCTTTTAAAGATATTTACTGAAGGAAGATGAGGGTTACAAAAGTCTCCAGATGATGGCTATGATGGCTGTGATGGTAAATATTGATTGGCAACTTGATTGGGTCGAGAGGTGCCTATGAGATTAGTAAAGCATATCTCTGGGTGTGTCTGTGAGGCATTTCCAGAAAGGATTAACCAAGGGAGAATGTGGGTGGCACCATTCCACAGGCTGGGTCCCTAGATGGAATAAAATGGGGAAAGAAGAAAACCCAGAGCATAGGTATTCTTTCCCTCTCATTCCTGACTACCATGATGTGAGCTGCTCTGCACTGCCATATCTTCTCCACCATGGTAGACTGAAACCTTGGACCACATAAGGCAAAATAAATCATTGCTCCTTTAAGTTGTTGTGCTCAGCTATTTTATCACAGTGATGAAAAATTGACTAACAGAACTGCTGTAAAGGATTATTTGTGTAGGGGGCCTCATGATTTCTGGTGGCAGGAAAAGCCCAACACTTGCAATAAGTAAAAATCAATTTAAACTCTGATTCACCACTTAAATGGAGTTTGCATACTCAGTTTATTATGTGGTTTGGGAAGATGGTTAACTTCTGTGAGCCTCAGTTTCCTCAAAACTTCAATAATGATACATAGTTTGCAGGTCTGTTTTGTGGATTAATGGAATAATTTAGGCTAAATGCCTAGAATAGTACTCACATATAGTAAATGGGAAAGATGTATTTTGCTTTTTCTGTTTTCACTTGGCTTCTGGGAAGCTAGAGAAGAGCAGTGGTCTTGAGATGGATGTCCGTCCATTCCCTACAAAATTCTACCACTGACCCCTGGAGAGCATTCCCTCAGGCTGAGAAGGTAAGTCTGTGCTATTCAACACATCACAGATGGGTTGTTCTTGGCTCTAGGAGGGAAGAAGGGTTGAGCATGTATGTGTTTAAAAACCACTCTGGGTAGGCCTTCCTGGTGGCTTCCTAACCAATTTGTAATAAATGATTACATGTTGGTTAGTCCAGATCCCATACAACTTTCTAACTCTTTCTTTTCCTTCCTTCCTTCCTTTCTTCCTTCTTTCCTTCCTTCCTTCCTTCCTTCCTTCCTTCCTTCCTTCCTTCCTTCCTTCCTTCCTTCCTTCCTTCCTTCCTTCCTTCCTTCCTTCCTTCCTTCCTTCCTTCCTTCCTTCCTTCCTTTCTTTCTTTCTTTCTTTCTTTCTTTCTTTCTTTCTTTCTTTCTTTCTTTCTTCTTTTCTTTCTTTCTTTCTTTCTTCCTTTCTTCCTTCCTTCCTTCCTTTCCTCTCCTCCCCTCCCCTCTCCTCCCCTTCCCTTCCTTTCCTTTCCCTTTCTTTCCTTCCATGTTACAATGAGCAGTAATTAGCACCCCCCCACCACCATGTAATTCAGCCAAAGGTCTCAGAAGTAAATGAGCTATGGAAACTAAGAGGCCTATACTGGGCCAGGGGCCTGGCCTTTGGCAGAGCATTTGGCACAGCCAAGCTATGTTTAAAAAAGGAGGAAAGGCAGTGTGTGTTTGTGAAAGGGTAGGGGTGAGGGAAGAGCTCATTTCTTCTGATTTCTTTCCCTGACTCTGCATTTGCACACAGGATGGATGATAAAGGGTGGTGAAGCTATCTAAGTATGAGAACCATAATTTTCCTCTCTACCACATTGTTGCTTAAAATAGGATTTATATTATCTGATAAAAGTTGTATACTAGCTAAGAGAACATTGATGATCACATATTGGGACCCCTTACCCATCAAATCCTCCATTCTAAATAGAGCTTCAGGGTCAAATCTTAATCTTAAATCTATCACTCCCTTACATGTGGCCATGGAGGAACTTTTTGAGAGCCAAGAGACTGCATTCCAAGCTGTAAGATCAGTGAGTATTTCATTAGCAGTTTTACCCTAGGAGATAGGAGGGGAGGGAAATGAGATTACTAGAGCACTCAGAGCACATTGTGGGTGTTGAAGAAGACTTCACAAAGAAGCAGCCTCCAACAAAGTCTAGTGTGTACTGATGTGGCTGGAAGATCTGACCTGATTGCAATTCAGGGAAACTGTTTTGGTCTATTGCTCCCCAGATGGCTTCACTGGCAAGTTCTCCATTTTCTAGACAGGTGACCAATCTATGAGTCAGGCTTGCCAGGGCTGCAAGAGCTGATTCTGTTCCTGTAACTTGACAGCCTTAGCCCTTGGTTTCCAAGATGTTACATCCTCTAGGGACAAAGTAGCCCTTGTTTAGACAACCTGCCTCCAGGGTATAAGGACAGAGCACTTTCCTTACTTCTCACATTGGCTGCCATGCAGGGCCCTAGATGTTTTGATTTTTATCTTAAGCCACCTATTTCTTTCCTGATCTCAGTTCAAATTTCCTTAACTTTCAGATTAACTATATTTGATTTGTGATGCTGACATTGGGATTGTTCAGTCACTTTGCCTTTTTATGAGTAAATTCCCAGAGTCCCAATGTGTCTATTCCTATGTCTGCATACAGTGAAACATTTCTGGGACTCTTCCAACCCGCCAAGCATTCTTTATTCTATGAATTTAAAGAATCCATCCCCGAGGCTTAATTCTCTTTTTAGCATGAAGAAAAGGACTTCAGAAGCAGGCAGACCTAGCATCAAGTTGGGGAACCTTGAACACATAACAGCATGTGTGAACCAACATTTTCTCTTTTGCAGATGTGATAAAACTTACTTCAAAGAGTTGCTATATTGCTCAAAAGAGATAATGTAATAAAATGACTTTTAAAGGACGTGATACATAGCAAACGCTCAGTAAGTATCAGTTTCCTTTCCTGCATCCATTCTACAAGGTGGACTCTTCCTCAAACACTTTTATTAAATATTAATTTTATGTAGTTTTAAAGGGCTATATATATATATATATTCCTCTCTCTGTATATATGCACACATATACATATATATATATATATATTTATAAAATTCAGAGAACAGTTGTTATAATTTGGATCTTAAGTGTCACCCAAAGGCTCATGTGATAAGGGCTTGATCCCTAGTGTGGCACTACCTACTGGTAGACAGTAGAATCTTTAAGAAGTGGATACTTGTGGGAAATCTTTAGGTCCTGGGGAATACCCCCAAAGATGATTGCGGAACTCTGGTTTCTTCCTCTCTGTCTCCATCGCTCTTTCTCTCTCCTGCTTCCTAGTCATGATGTGAATGGCTTTGCCATGATGTAGTGTCTCTTCCCACTAGAGGATTAAAAGCAATAAGTCCATCAGATCACAGACTGAAATTGTGAGGAAAAATAACCCCTTTTTGTTTATAAGTTAATTATCTCAGATATTTGTTATAAATAAATAAATAAATAAATAAATAAATATGTGTTGATAAATATATCTGTGTAAGGAACACTTCAGAAAGTCCCTGTATTCACTCCCTACAGTCAGTCGGTGTTCTGATTTCTGTCCCCAAAGGTTCATTTTGCTTGTTTATGGGCTACATAATTTATGGCACACTGGATAGAGCATCAAAAGTTTTTGCATCAATGGTAGAGTAAAATTAGCCTTGGACAAAATGTTGTTCTATTCCTGCCTTATTAGCTTGGAAACAAGACTCAAAAGGGTCAAAATATTTCTTAGTAACTTAGCTCAGGAGTATTTTTAGGAATGCAAAAATACCCAGAAAGTCTACATTGCCTGACACCCAATAAAGAATTACCAGGCTTATAAAGAAGCAGGGAAATATGATACATAGTGGAGAAAAAAATTATTCTATTGAAAATTTCCAAGAAATGACACAGATGATAGGATTAATGCACAAGGACATTAAAAGAGAGTAATAATCTCACATGTTCAAGAAGGTAGAGTAAGTATGAACATGCCAAGATATGGAACATATAAAGATGCAAGACAAAATTCAAGAAATGAGAGCCACAAATATGAGATGAAAGATGGGGTTGATAGCAGATTCGATACTGCAATAAAAAATGTTAGTGAACTTGAAGTTATAGCAATTGAAACTCTCCCAAATGAAGCCTATGTAAAAGAAAGACTGAAAAGAAAAATGAGTAGCATGTTAGCTGTGTGACAATGTTAAGTGTCTGAAAATGCATGCAATTGGAGTCACCAAAGTGGCGGGGGGTATGAAGGAAAAAATATTTGAAGAATTATTAATGGCTGAAACTGTTCCAAATTTGATTAAAAATATAAAGTCACTGATCCAAGAATTAGAAACCCAATACATGTCAAGTACAAGAGACATGAAGCAATTTTGCTTAGACACATCATAATCAAATTGCTTAAAGCTAAGGATAAGAAACAGCTCTTAAAAGTATCCAGACAGTCAGCCAGGCATGGTGGTGCACAGCTGGAATCCTAGTTACTCTGGAAGTGAAGGCAGGATCACACATTAGAAGTCAGTCAAGACAAAGACAGTGGTAAGACTCTGTCTCAAAAAAAAAAAAAAAAAAACCAAACCAAAACAAAAGAACTTGGGGCACAGCTCAAGAGCAGAGCACCAGAATGTGCTAAGGCCCTCAGTTTAATCCCCAGTACCACACATACATACAAAAAATTAATCAGAGAGGAAGATGGATTACTATGTATGCATTCTATAGTAATGCATCTTACAAAAGTTAGAAAAACAGGAAGTTTTTCACCAGAAACAACTGAAATAGGAAGACAGTGTCCAATAGTAGTGAAAGACAAAGAATTAGTCAACCTAGAATTCTATACATAGTGAAAATATCTTTTAAACAAATACAAAAGAATTTTTCAGATATTGAAAGATTTCAACACAAGTAAAAATGCACTATAAGAAATCATAAGTGATATCCTTCAAGCAGAAGTAAAATGGTACCTGATGGAAATCTGCATATACATGATAGAATTAAGATTCTTGGAAATTGTAATTATGTGAGTAAATATTTTATTGTAATTTAAATCTCTTCAATAGAAAGCTGATTGTTTAAAGCAATCATAAGAGCAAGATAATATAGGGTTTACTACGTAGCTAGAAATAAAGTGTGTGCAACAGGGGTACAAAGTTCGAGTCAGGGATGAAAGTATATCGTTGTAAGGTTATATGACATATAGAAAGTGACACTTGAAAACTGACTGTGGTAAATTAAAGATGTATTTAAATCAGTCATTAAAATTTCATGACAAGGGAGATAAAAAAGGAATAGTTAATTCGAAAGAAATCTAAAGGGAGAAGAAGGGGATCAAATAATAGATGGAAAAAATAGAAAAAAATAGTCAACTGATAAATTAAAAACCAAGCATACACATGATCACATTACATACAAGGGTTTAAACACTTCAAATTAAAGTCAGAGATGTCAGTTGGATTAAAATGAAATACCCAGCCCAACAATTTGTTAACTATCATAGGTTGAAATGAAAATATGAAAAACAACATACAATGACAGCACTCATCAAAATAAAACTAATATACCTGCATTGACATCAGAAAATTTTAATTTTTAGAATAAGCAATGTTATCAGGAATAAAGAGAGTCACCGAATAATAATAAGGTAGTTAATTCATCAAGATAGTATAACAATCCTAAATATTGATATATTTAATAACTGAGCTTCAACATATGTGATACAAAACTGATAAAAGAAAATTAAGCACACCTCCAGTTATGGTGGAAGATTTCAATGAATAGAACATGTAGAGAAGCAAGCAACTGTCCAGAAGATTTAAAAAACATTGTTAACCAAATCGACCCAATTATAATTTTATCTATAAAAAGAATAAACTTTCTTTTCAAATTCAATGGAATATCTAGCATGGTAGACCACAGATTAGTTTGTAAAACAAATCCTAGTGAATTTAGAAAGAGTCAATCATAAAAAATCTATTCCAAAATCACAGTGGAATTAAATTAGAAATTACTACCAGCAAGATGTATGGAAATTCCCCAAGAAGTCCCACGCTAATACTCATTGATAACTCATGGGTCATAGACAAAATCAAAAGAGAAATTGGGAAATATTTTTAACTCAATGAAAATGAAAGCACAACACCCAAAAATGTGTGGGATGTAGCAAAAGTAGTACTTAGGGGGATATTTATGGCACAAAAGGGTTTATATGAAAAGCAAAAGGACCACATATTACTGAACTCAGCTTCTACCTTAAGAAATTAGAAGAAAAAAACCAAAGAAAGCAAAAGAAATACAGAAAAAGATCAGAGACCAAACCAATTAATTAGAAAAGAGAAAAGCAGTAGAGAAAATTGACAAAATCAAGAAATCATTAAAATCTCTCTACTCTTATAGCTAGACTTATTAGGGGAAAAAGGAGAAGGTTAAAAAAAACCTGGTATCAGGAATGAAAGAGGTGGCGTAACTTGTTTCTAAAAAATTAAAATGTAAGGGATAAAGTACTATGATTCCATTTATATAAAATTCCAGAAAAAAGCCAATTATTCAGTACTGAGAGAAAGTAGCTCCTGGGGATGAATGAGTGTGGTGGGAGGAATGGATAACAAAAAGGCATAAGGAAATTTTGGAGCTATGAAATGTTTGTTATTCTGCTTGTGGTGATGCTTAATGAGTATATACTTGAAAGATGATCAAATCAAGCATTTTACACATGTGCAGGTCAGTGCACTTTAATCACACCTCAATATAGATTCTTTGTAATGTTGCCAGTGGCTGATTAGCTTAGTTGGTTGACGTTCAGTGTTATCAAGGTTAAGACCACGAACTCTAGTCATTCATAGACCAGTCAGCTTCTGTATTTACAGTAGCAACAAAACACAATTCTATTTAGCTAAGTTTTAAGGTCACTGGAGTGTGAATTGTTCAGGGAAACCCATAACCACCAGAAGGAAAAAAATAATTTCAAAGTAAATTGTTTACAGACAATGGGTCTTAGAAGATTCTCAGTTTGCAATGGAGAATACGGTTTTTAAATTTTTGTTTAAAAATGGTCCTACTAAATTATCCTACAAATTCTGAGTTTAACTTTATTCTTGAATGCAAAGACTTAATGAATGGACATATTGAGAGCAAAGATCGGGCTGGCAGAGTGGCTTGAGAGGTAGAGTGTGCCTGACTTCAAACCCCAGAACCACAGACAAACACAAAAAGAGTAAAGATCTAATTAATTGTCACTTACATAGGCAAACATACAGACTTATGTCATTTCTTTGTACCCAAGCATCCATTCTTCCTTTTGCTACTTTAAAAAAAATTAAATGGCTTCACTGAAGTATAATTGAAATTGTAATAAGTGGCACAAATTAAAATGTATGATTTGACAGAATTTGACATATTGTACACTGTGAAACCATCACTTAAAGCTAATGAACATATCTATAACCTCAAACTTTCCTCAAGACCTTGTGTAATCAATACCTTTCACCCACAATCTCCCCATCCCCATTTCCTGTCTTCAGGCAACTGATGTGTCACTGTAGATTAATTTGAATTTTCTAGAGTTTTGTATGAGTGGAATCATATCCTATGCATTCCTTTCTTTTGTTTGGCTTCTTTCCCTCAGCATAATGATTCTGAGATTCATTCATGTTGTTGCATTTACCAGTAACTAGTTCTTTTATTAGTGGGAAGTACTCCATGGCATAGATATACCATAATTTACTTATTCATACATCTGTTGATGTACATTTGGGATGTTTCCAGTTTTTCATCATTACAAGTAGAGCTGCTATAAATATTCATGAAAATGTCTTTTTCAGACATATGTGTTTTTTTCTCTTGGGTAAATACCTAGGAATAGAATGGATAGGCAGAGAGGGAAATGTATGTTTAATTTTTTCAAAAAAATTGATTTCTTCTTTTCAGACTATATTTAAGTATTATAAAAAAGTTGAAAGATATGACCAACATTCCAAACCAAGTTTTGCCTGTTAATACGGTGAGTTTTTTTTTACAATTAACGAACTGACACTGATATATTATTATTATTAACTGAAGTCCATATTTTATTCAAATTACCTTAATTTTTACCCAAAGTCTTTTTTGTTCTAGGATTCCACCTAGGTTACCATGCTGCATGTTTTCTTAGCTCCTTGAAGCTGTGATGACTTCTTAGCCTTTCCTTGTTTTTGATGAGCTTGGTTCTGTCGAGAGGCTCTGATTGGGTATCCTGTTAGAATGTTTTTCAATTGAGAGTAGTCTGATGTGTTTCTCATGACTCAGCTGGGGTTTTGCACTCTTGAGAAAAATTTTCAAGAAATTTTCCACCATTTTTCCATGGCAGTTGTAGCATTCTGCGTTCTGAGAATTCCAGATGCTCCTCATCTTCGTCAATACTGATAAGGCCAGCTTTTTATATTTACATGTTCCGAAGGGTATGATGAGATATCACCGTGGTTTTATGTTGTGTTTTTCTAATAACTAAGGATGCTGATGGGAAATTTGTCTTTCTTGGAGATATTTTTAGTGTCGGCTATGGTTTAGATGAGTTACCCCTAAAGTTTCATGTGTTGAAGGTGTGATACCTGAACTGTGCTATTTGGAGGCGATGGAACCTTTGGGAAGTGGGACCAGTGAGAGGTCACTGGAGGTGTGACCTCAAAGGAGATTGTGGGACCCCAGTCTGTCAGCCTTACTGGTTCCTGGCTCTTGATATAAGCCATTTGTTCTACCCCAGGGTCCTGACCTGATGTATTGCCTGATCTTGGACTTCAGACACCTGAGCTAAATAAATCTTTTCTCTTTACAAGTAAGTTGTCTTAGGAATTTCATTACAGTAACATAAAGTTAACTAATACAGTGCCTAAATCTTTTACCATTTTCTTACTGTATTGTCTTCTTACTGAGTTGTAAGAGCCCTTGATTATTTTGGATGCAAGTTTTCTTTTTTTTTGGTCAAACATACATGCTTGAATATGTTGCACTTTTCCCCTTGACTCTCCTCTCCTCTCCCCTCCCCTCTCCTTCTTCCCCTGTCCTCTTCTATTCCTCTCTCTTCTTCCCTCTATCCCTCTTTCCCTCTCTTTCCTCCTCTCTCCCCCTCTTTCCTCCTCTCTCCCCCTCTTTCCTCCTCTCTCCCCCTCTTTCCTCCTCTCTCCCCCTTTCCTCTTCCCTGTTTTCCTCTCCCCTGCCCTCATCTCCCCTCCTCTCTTCTCTCAGTGGCCTTGAACTCGAAATCTTCCTGGCTCAACCTCCTGCGTGCTGGTATTACAGGTGTGCACCACAACTGGTGACCTTCATTTTCTTAATGGCATCTTTTGAAGAGCAAATTTTAAAAAAAATTTTGAGGAGAATCAATTTATTTTCCCTTTTATGGCTCAGGATTTTGTTGTTGAATCAGAAACATCTTACCTAACCTAAAGATTTTATTCTTTATTTACTTACTGCAGTTTTGTAGTGTTAAGTTTTCCATATGATCCTCTGAGCTATTGTCACCAATTCTAAAATATTTTGGTTACTAAAAGTGTTCAATAAACCTCGAAATTAGGAAGGGTAAATATTCAAACTTTGTGTGTCTTGATCCTTTGCATTTCAAACTTTAGAATATATTGGTAATTTCTACAAAAGAGCCTAGTGAAATTTAGATTGCTATTGTATCGACTCTATAAATCAATCTGGAAAGAATTGCTATCTTACCAATATTTGGTCTTCTACCCATAAGCATGGAATAATTTATCCTTTCTTCTCATCTTTAATTTGTTTCAAAAACATTTTATTATTTTAAGTGTAGAACTCCTGAGTATTTTTGTTAATTTATTGTTAAGGTATTTTACATTTTGTGCAACACTAGAAATGGAACTTTAAAAATTTTTACTTTTTATTGTAAAAAATTTTAAATACAGATTGTATGTAGGAATAAAGTTGATTTTTGTGTGGTGATCTTACCTTACAACCATTAGTTAGTTAGTTCTAAAATCCCTCAGATATTTTTTTTGGCAAAAAATTATATCATCTGCAAACAGGGAAAGTTTTGTTTCTTCATTTCCAATAATTATGTCATTTATGTTTTCTCTCTCTGTGTTCTTTCTCTCTCTCTCTCTCTCCTTTTATTATAATTCCTAGGGCTATTATTATTTTTGGATATAGTTTATATAATCAAGAGTTATGTAGACACAACGATTTTTGGTTTTTTGCTTTGTTTTGCTTTGTTTTTGAGACAGGGTCTCACTAAGTAGCTGAGTCTTGACTGGAACTCACATTTTAGCCAAAGCTGACCTCAAATTCACCATCCTCCAGCCTCAGCCTCCCTGGTGCTGGGATTACAGGATATGCTACCATACTGAGTCATTAACCATCTTTTTAAATTGCTTCATCCTCTGACTATTACTCTATTTATCACCAAATAGATCAAAATAGTGATAAAAATTATTTGGTCACCCTTAGAAATAAAAGGAATATATTTAATGTGACGATGGGTAAAATATTTTTAGTTTTTGCTTGGAGTGGAATAGAACAATGAAGTGTGTGTGTAGCATGTTATATGTTGCTATCTCATTTGCATGCTACTCGATGATTTCAAAGGACCTTTGTATCCCACACATTAAGTGGAAAAATAATTAACAGAAAGTCTCTGAGAGGTAATAAGTTTGATGTTTTATCAATGTGGCTTTTTGGTACTAGGAAATAACCACGGAGTGATAATGTTTGGAGTAACTCAGTCGAGATGATTCATCCAAAGCTGAGTTGCAGTAATTATAAGGTAAGGAAATACAGTCTTAGGAAGAGTTATGATTCCAGCAGTTGCTCATATTTTTGTAGTAGCTTGTAAGAATAGAGAGTCAGCCTTACTTTTGGGTGCTTGCCATTTTAAAATTACTAAGCCTTATTCAAAAAATGGCCATTCTGATATGAGCTGGTAATGATCAACAAGAGGGACACAGAAGTAGCTCAGAGGCAGTGGAAAAATAAGGAACCAAAGTGAGAACATTGAACTTGCCCTTAGCCAAGAAGCAAAAGTTGTGACGATTTTTAAAACTATCTGTGGCTGTCTGCTGTTATTTGTAGAAAAGTGCATGGTCTGTTGACGATTTATGCTTACCTGGTCCATTCCATAACTTTTTTGGTAACTATTTTTCTCCTCGGTTTTCCATGTCATGAGTAGCAGTAATCGCTCCTAGTCCTTGACCTAGGTACTCTTATCTGATGCTTGCTATCAAGATCAGTAGTCAGGAAGAGGTGCTTAAGTGCTCTGTTTCACTTTCCCATACATTATTCCGTTTCTCATACTACCTTCTTTGAGTAATCCTTTTGAAACGTTTTGCTATGCAACTTAGCTTTAGTTTTTGCATCTGTAAAAAACAGAATAACTGTAGTTAGAATTTTTTGATTTTCTACTATTTATAAAGTATCTAGCGCTGTGCTAGATATTTTACATGCTTATCTTAAAATATTAGTGGCTATCCTCTAGGGCTCTATGAGGATTCCAATAGACATTGTCTGGAAAACATAAGACCCAATTCCTAGTACAAATTGAATACTGAGTAAAAAATTATTAATTATATTAACCTACTACAACTACTGTAGTTTATTTTACCCAAATCACATTAGTAGGTATTTGAATTGTTGAACTTTTTATCACAATTACATGTTATGTTTATCTTTAATACATTAATTTGCATGTTTCCAACTATTTCTTAAGTTTAAACTCAAAGCGAGATTAATGTTGAGATTCACTTAATTGCAATTAATAAGAACCATCTTAAGCTTTCCTAAAAAAATATACTTTTTGGATTATGGGATGAGTGAAGGGCCCTGTGATTGTCAGGAAGGAAGCTGGAACAGTGAGGGTTCCAGGTTGAGGGAGTGAAAACCCATCTAGACTTCCTCTCCACTTCTTGTTTCTTCTTCTTGTGCACCTGTGGCAGTCTTCTTCTCTTGGCAGGCATACTTCTACTGTTTCCCTTGTTCTACACAATAGGAGGCATGATCTCGAGGCAGTTCCAGAGCTCATGCATTCAGGGTTCAGCCAAACAGCAAGAGGCTGAATCCTCCTCTTGAGGGAAAGACTCAGTGCCTACAATTAGCCATGCAGCTGTGTCTGTGGGGAAAGACACCTGCTCACTGGGACTAGGACTTCTTTCTGCAGTGGGCAGGCAGTGTCCAGGGCAGAGCAATTCCCTGAATTTCTATTTTACCAAACCAAAGCTCATGCATATAATATTCTAATGTATATTGCCATATTTCACCCCAAAATGTTCTCCATTTTCATCAATGGCATAGGTGAGCAGCTGTTTCTAAGTAAACTAACTTTTCTCCAATCTGTTCCCTTAGGTCCAAGTCTTTCTACTATAATATTTAATTTAGGTAAATAAAGCATTTGAGAGGGAGGATCTAATATTATGTATGTTTTCCTAAAGTAGATACCTCTCTTGTATCTTTAGCTCTTTACACCCCTTTACTAGAGTTTCTTTTTCTTCTGCCCCTAAATTTGAGAAGTCTCTAAGGAGCTGGTTTCATTCTTCAGGCCAGACATCTGCTCGTCAGTTCACTTAGCATTTTTGTTTTAAGCACTCAGGCTGTGCATCATTTTCTACGCAGTGCTCTACCACCTGAGTCACATCCTCAGACCTTAATTGCTTTAGTTGGTTTTCAGATAGGGTCTTGCACTTTTTGCCTAGGTCAGCCTTGGGCTGTGATTTTCCTACATAGCTGGGATTACAGGCATATTACCACCATGTCTGGTCCCTTATTTAGCATTTTTGTAATAATGATTTCCAAAGTCTGTATCTCCTATCGCCTTCCTAACTGCTTTTGTATTGTATTTATTAACATAATTCTTCTACTATTTATGGCCATAAACTGAGTCATCAATTTAGATGGCACTATTTTTTCCTTTGCTACATCTAATGTCTCACCAAAAGTTTTCATCAGATACATAGGCACTTTTTTTCTGTATGTCCTCCACCTATTTCTGTTATTCAGTCCCTAGAAAGACAACAAATGGTAGATCTTCAGTTCCCAAGTTTAGACTTTATATTTTAGCCACATACAAAGACTAACTCTCCCATTTCCAATTCCAAATTGTCTTAGTGGGTCAGGTTTGTGTTTCTGGACTTAGGAATGGCCAAAGGTGAGTGTCACATAGAAGAAATATGAATGGCTATCAGCCTCTATGGGTGAGGTGTGCTATTCCAGAAAAGAGGTTTTGGAAGGAAAATTCTGTAGGTGATCATGATATGATGCATTCTGGCATCATAGAAAAAAATTCAAGTGTTATTAGTAATAAGAATTTAGGATATATTCAATACTTCTTTGATTAACTTTGGTTTTAAATATATATTTTTTCTGGGTAAGTAAATCATAGTTTTGTGCTGAAATTTTGATTAAATCATTTTATGAAAAAGTTTAAAATGCAAATGGGAAAAGGAACCTCATTTCATCTCCCTGGCTTTCATTTAAATAGAAAGTCATACGACCTGTGATGAGCAGCATTTTAAGGCTCACATTTTTCATCAGCCAGACGTGCAGCGTGTGACTCCCCTGATTCCAAGGTTCATGGCCTCCACTCCCTGTTGCTTCATGCTTCTGGAGTGACATCAGCTCTATGGGTTTTCCCGGATGTGAGTCCAGAGATCTTAGTATGAGTAGCTTTGGGCTCAGGACACATAAGCAGACAGATCTAGGGGAGGCTTAAATCTATAGCTTAAAATATTACCCCTACTGTACTCACAATGAAAATGAACCTGAAAGAAAAAAGTTAAACTCCAACAGAGTCACTCTTTTGGCATTTCGACCTTTAGGCTTTTCTATTAAGTTTTCCAGGTAGGAGAAATGCGTTAAGCCCATTCCTCTCTTTGTGCTTCTTTCCTTTGGACTTTCTTTTATCTAGGGATTTGCTATAAACCTCATGCTTCCAGGCTTATGAAACTGTTGTTGCCTTTGGGTGTCTGCATAGTAAGACTCTACTCTTGTCTATGTTGTGTCTAGTCCTTTGCCAACTCAAGCATTTTCTTTTCTATACAGTCTTCCCCCAAGTCTTTCCTTCTCTTCCACTTCTGATGTGTCAGTTCCTTACTAAGGCAACCCATCACAGTTTGGTTCTTTACTCTTCAGAATTTAATGAATAGGTTGAACACTTGTTTTGTATCATGTATAATGCATTTGACTGTACTTGTGTATGCTGACAGCATAGGCTGAAAAGGCACAATTCTTTCTTACAAATAGCTTTTATATCCATAGATAGACACAAAAAGAAAAATAACATAAAACATAACTAAAAGTTACAATGTGGATGTGTATATAGGGGAAGATATAGGTAACTTTCTTCTTTCCTTTAACGTGGAAGAGCTCCATTAGTGTAACACTCCAGCCTTTCTCTGCTCCTCTCTTGCCTCACTCCAGGGAAAAATATATTTGATTGGTGAGTTTCAAAAGAGGAGACTAGTCCTGCTTGTAAGGGATTCATATTCTTTTCTGTCAGTCCTTGTCCTAATTCTTACACAGGTGCAGGCCCTCCAGTAGGGGAGTTGAACTCCATCTACCTGAGTCTGTGCCTGGGAGGGTAATTAGCCTAATTCTGGGATCTATTAGGAAGTTCCCTTGTCCAAGTCTCTAACGGTATGATTTCATCCTATTATACCAGTTTTGTGAGTAATAAGGTTAATATTTTGATATCCAGTGTCATCTACTCAATTTTTTTTTGGTCTTTGGAATAAGGGTGCTCTGTTCTGACTCCCTCAAACCTTCCTCATTATCCATGTATATATTTATGGAGAGCAAGGGACTTTGAGAAAGGGAAACTTAGAGAATCAGGGAAGTCACATAAGAGGCAATGTGAGAACTCTTGGTAGAGAGTCAGGAGTATGCTCGTGGGCAATGCAGAGAAACTGTCTTTAACCTGGAGGGCAACAAGGCCACAGAAGGAGCATGGCATTTTCTTGGAAGAATGTGTCTACTGAACTGAGTTGACTGGATAGAAAAATGGGAATCAGATCACAGAAGGCTCTGCCATGTTAAGGAGGTTTTTCATAGCCAGTAGGGGATCCATTGAAGAATTTTGGATTGAGGATCTTGGACTAGAATCTCTAAAATTGTGAGCTCTGAGGAAACTTGGGTCCCCAAAACATTATATGAACAGCAGTAAGAATCTAACTGTGTGGAGGAAGGAAAGGGTTGGAAGCCTGGAGTCTGATTATGGACTAGTCTGGGTGAGGAGTGACAAAGGGAGAGAAAAAGAGATGGACTAGAAAGATCTTACAGAAGTAGACTGTGAGATATGGTGGCTGGATGTGGAGATACAAGGGAGGTTGGAGAATCCATGCTGGGTCTTAGATTTTAGTTTGAGCGTCTAGAAAAATGGAAAAGATAAGGTGTCCCTGATCAATACATCTATCTTAAAAACTAAGGCATTGCATTGTAATTCACTGATAATTCTACCACATGTGGTCATGACCTCCTTACAAAGAGAGATTATGACTTTCATTGGAGTATCCAGAGGGCCTTTTATATTGCCTGATAGTGGACTGAAAGCACCTCTTTAATTTTTCATGGTTTTATTTTGTTGAAAAACATGTTGCTATTCAGATCTTGAATGCTCTCCCAAGACCCATATGTTAAGTATTTGGCACTATTGGGAGTTAGTGGAACCTTTGGGAGATGGGGCCTAGTGAGAGTATACCCTCAAAGGAAATTGTGAGTTCCTGGTCTCTCCCCTTCTCTTTTGTTCCCAGTTATAGGTTTCACAGTTTTGCTCTACCATGTGCTCCTGGCATGATGGGCTGTCATAAGCCTAACGCAGTAGGGTTACTAGATCATGGACTGAAAATGCTAAAACTGTGAGCCAAAATAAACATTTTCTCTTTAGAGGTTAATTATCTCAAACATTTTGTTGCAGTGATGGAAAACTGAGTGACATGTACACTAGTGCTTCTTTCTATGTGCCAGACACTGTTCTGAGTGCTTTACAAATATTATTTCACAACTTCTTTATAACAATCACTTGAGATAAGTCTTAATAACCTTCCTTTATAAATTAGAAAACTGAGGCACAGAGAGATTAAGTAACTTGCTTGATGTGATAACAAGTGGCCAGGGTGGGTTTCAAACTCAGGCTGCTTGGCTTCAGAAATGTTTCTCTTAACCATTGTGTTATGATGTATAGAAAGGTGAATCCCTAGAATGTGCTAATACCTCCAAAGTGACTTCCATCCATTTTCAATTGATGACCATCCTCAAAACGCACCTCCAACTTCCTCAGACATTTCAGCACTTCCATGAGTCCCATGGCTGGGAGCATAGTCCCTCTTGCATGTCTCAGTGGCCGGTCCTTACCTCTTCCTTGGATAGACCTATCCTCTTGCAACTGCCTCTTACTGCCTCTATCTCCCTCTTAGCTATGAGCTCCTTAACAACACCAGAGTGTATCTAATATGTGCCTGTAGTCAGAGCACCTAGCATTCATTTATTTTAGTGAAAAACAGACACAAAGGACCCATCAAGGTAGCTGCCCATGTGGCAGGGTGACAGGATGACACTTGAGAGTTGGAGTAGAAGTTGGTTTGGGTGAAGAAGGTGAAATGCAGGTAGAACACTAGACTGCCTTAATCTTATGAAGAGAGAATTCCCTTCCATGGAAGGCTCCTGACATCTGTTTCACATCTGACTATTCATTTGTGATTTTCTTCTTCTTCCCTTACTCTTGGGGTTGGCTGCAGCCGGAAAGTCCATGTGGAAGTGAAGTTCTCAGTAAATCACCAGGAAGGCTCTAGGGCTTTTAGGCTCATTTTTCACTGGAAAAAGCCAAATTCAGCAGAAGCTGGTAAGGGCTCGAAAAGAAAGTCTGGTTTGGGATATCTCTGTGTAATGCGTGGGGAGTGTGTGTGTTTGTGTGTGTGTGTGTGTGTGTGTGTGTGTGTGTTTGTGTGTGTTGTCCAGGTGTTGGCTTAGACTCTCCCTTTGGGTTCTTGGTAGGAGCTAGGAAGTCAAAGTTTCTTAGTGACTGAACCTGGTAGATCCCATGCTTTCCTGCCCTCTCCCACTAAGGACAAAGCTGCTATTCCTCCATGAGAAAGTTTCTGCTGAGGCTAGGTGGGCCCCAAGGCTCCTGTTCACTGTTTGCTACCCACAGACTTTACAGGAAAGTAAACAGGGAGAGAAAGTGTCTGCCCAAGTAACTAGGCCAAGTGGCCGGATTGGACCTGCACTGTGCAGAGGAAGGTGTGAGACCATAAAAATTATGTATTAGAAAATGCCATCATATCCATTGCTTCAGTAGGGCTGGTGATAAAATTGAATTTCTTATTAATGATATTGCCTTGCAAGTTTAAACTGCTTTCTGCTGCCTGAAACTGCTTTCACAGTGAGCATTTGGTGATAGCCAGGTTAGGACACAAGGTCCCACAAGCTGAGAAAATCACAGATGAACCTGTTAGGACAGTGGAGTGCCTGAGTTCTCATCCATGCTGCAGTTCTCCCTAGCACCTAGCATTCAGCTCTTGTTTCATTAATTTTTAAAATTCAACTGGTGCTGTGGATTTTACTTTGAGATTCTCTAGAGTAAGTGGTAATAATGATTCTCTGGCTAGGAACTTTGTCGTTCTTGGGGGAATTTCTTTTACTGGAACTTCAGACAAAGGTTTGAAATCATCTAGGGTGGGCCTTTGGGGTGTATCGCTTGCCTTTGGGTAGCATCTGTGATTTCCTCCATGCCTTGGCCTGTCAAAGTACTAGAGTGAGTAGAACCAATTTTCAGTCTAGGGATCTTTATATAAATGTATTGGCTCAACTTTACAGGCTAAATTTGAGACTTACATGATATGAAAAAATTTTCTGTGTCATATCCAAGTGTGAGGAACAGCCTGGGAAATAAAGTTCCCAGAAAATGTTAAGGGATATGAGAATAGCAGATGAGATTATTTGGAATTGAGACTTCCTGACAACCCAGGGCTTAAGGTTCCTACTACACAGTGCCTTCTCTATTGGTGTTTTAGGATTCTGAGGAAACACCTCCTGCTCTTCACAATGGTTGCTCTAAAACTTCCATTTAATCCTGAGGATAAATGTGCCAATGCAATTACTGTGGGCAAGCAATGGAAGTGCACTTGGTGGCGTTTAGATGAAGAGGGCAGCTCCTGAGGGAAATGGGGAGACAGCTTGAGTACGAGCTGAAAGGAATCCAGAGTCTCCCACCCCTACCACGTACGTACAAAGATATAGACTTCCATTAAAAAGGACTTGACTCCAATGATAAGAATGCCTGGAATCACCACAGCTTTGTTTGAATAAAGCTTTGTTATTGGGATAATTCACTGTACTTAGTGGTAACTTTCCTTAGAATTAGTCTGTACCAGAGACCCCCTGTGGCTAAGTAAAATTGATTTTTGAACAAACTGTACTATGAATTTGACAGAAATACACAAACATGTTGAATCCAGCTGTATTATTCAGGAGATTGAATGATAATAGTTAAAGTAATAGCAATAGTAACATCGAACATTGGTGGACTCATTGTTATGTTCCAGGCACTGCCACTCTGCATAAATTATGTCATGTAAGCATCATGACAATACCAAGAGGAATATGCTCTTATTATCCCCATTTTGCATATAAGCAAATTGAGGCAAGAAGAGGGCAAACACTTTACACCAAATTCACCTAACTACATACCCAGCCTGGTTAACTGCAAAGTCTACACTTACCTCACTGCATTACTGCTTTTCTGGAACCAGCTCTGAATTTTAAGTCAACATTTAGCCTACAGCCTTCTTGGACCATCACTTGATACCTCCTTGCAAGTGTAACAAGGAAACATGACTGATTCTTGGAGTACAAAACATGCAGGTCTCCAAGAGCTGGATGCTTGGTATCTTTCTTCTTCTGTCATTCCAAGAACAGCGTTGATAAAACCTGTACTTCTGATACCCTAATTCCATGTCAGAGGTGAATGTGGGCGGGAGTGGGAAAAGGTGATCTTGACTACAATTACCTGCTAAAAATGTATGAGTATGAGTGAAGGAGTATGAATATTCCTGGAGATGTCAGATATGACTTTCTCTGAGCAAACCCCAGACAGGGTGAGGAGAGGAAAGGTGAATCCGTCATTCTCAATGTCCTATTCCGTGTAAGTCTGTGTGATGTAAAGAATGAGAAGGCTAAGCATTGCTGAAAACAGTGGTAAAACATCTCTGGGCCAACCAAGGTGAATGTCTTAGTATTACACAGCTCAGCTAGAGGACTGGATCCTGCCTCAATTCCTGAGAACCCAGAGGTGGCCCCCCTGTGCAGGAACCTGTCACTCTTCATCTTTTTTGGACTGTTCTGGTTATCAAATCCCATCCTGTGAGAAGGGAATGCCTCCTTGCCTCTACCTGCTTCAGGACTTTCCACCCTGTTCTTACTTGTATGGAGAGCTCTTCTTGACATTTGGAGGGAAGAGAAGGAAACAAGAGTGTGAGTGGGTTCTAACCCTTTTTGCTGTAGCTGTGGACTTTAGGAAACTTTTGTATTTTTAAGGAGTGTGTGATTGACAGAACAGAATGCAGGTCAGGGGAGGAGGGATCAGTGTGCATGACAGGAAGCAGCTGAGTGGAGGGAATCTGTACCTCATATGAGGAGCAGTAGGGGATGCCACCAATCAGAAGTAGCCCTGCTCTGAGCCTGAGGGAATATAGACTTTGAAGGTCTGAATGCTTCTCCCATCACTGTGGGCCAGAAGTCTGGAGTCCTCACTGGCCCTCCTCTCCAGAGAGCTCCAAAAAAAGATGGGCATATTTCTTTTCTGGTTTGATGACCTGAAGGCATATTGTCAAAGCCTTGGTCTTGCTCAAAGGTTTTGTTTCCAGTCCAGCAAGTTGCTAAGTTCCCTCAAGTCTCATCTACGAATCAAAAATAAGAATGCTGGCTATTTTGTAGGTTAGCGGCAAGACTCAGGTGAGATCATAAATGTCAAGATTATAACGAGCCATTCCCATGTAAAAGATGGCTATTATTACTACCAAAACAAGGCAGTAGGTTACTACTTAATAATATAAGCAGCTAATATTTATTTAACAGACACTGTATTAAATACTTTAACAAAACATAGATTTGTAAGTCTCTATAATTAACTATATGCCTACTGTGGCCAGGCTCTGTTCTAGGAATTGGCAACAAACAAAACTGGTGCTTTCCTTGGGTCCACTTTCTGCTATGGGAGACAAAAAAAAAAAAAATACGAACAAACCTGAAGACAATTTCAGGAATTAAAGAATACCATAGAAAATGGAATAGAGAGTTGCTGTGATGGTTCTGTCTGAGGAGATGAACTTTTTATGGAGACCTACAAGAGATGATGTCCACTACATGGGGTTGGGGGTGGTTGAGGAGCCTGTGTGGGGTTCCTGAGGCAGATAGAAACATACTTGAAGACCAGAGAGGGGTGCTGGGTGTCAGGAGCAGATTGAGTAGAACCAAGTTAGCAAGTGGTTTGTATAGGGCTGCTTAGGGTCTCATTCTTAAAGGTAAGCTGCTGGCAAGTTTCAGCAGAGAAGCAACGAGACTGAAATGTATGTTTAAAAAGAGCTTTTTGGCTATTGGTGGACAAGAATAGAGCCAGACAGGGGTGGAAATAGGAAGATACGTTAACTCAACCACATCCTAAGAACACTGGGAGAGGTAGCATAGTCTTATCTTAATGGGGACACTAGGGTTTCAGGGAGCTGGAGTGGCTTTTGCAAGGCTAGTCTGCAGCAAGTCTTGGAGCTCAGATCTGAGGTCCGGTGACTGGGATGACAGAGTCTGTGTTCCTAGACCTGTGGTTTGTTGTTACTCCCATCAAAAGCCTTTGGAAGCCACTAGCAAGTTCTGCTTCTAACTCTGGCTTGCCAGCAGGCAGAGAAGTGGAGCCAGGTGTTGGAGGGGCTGAGCTGGGCTGAGAGCTGAGGCAGCTGTCACTTGCCCCAGGTCTGCAGGGCAGTAGGGCCTGACTTCAGGAAGGAGGCTGCATGCCCCTCTCCTGCAGGGTTCCCTGGTTCCATTGCTGGGGTCTCCATTCCCACGCAGCACGTCTCAAAGTTTGGGCTGAGTGCATGCCTAGAGTGCTCCACCAAGTTCTGTGGTCATGCAGTGGCTACAGTCCACATTCTGCCACAGGTTGCAAGCCATCCGGTGAAGGTCAGGCAGTTCTGTTTTGCCACAACAGCTGCCTCCATGGCAACAGCACGGGACACCACTGGAAAAGCCATTTGGGAAAGCACAGGCAGGCTGGAAAAGGGCAGGCAATGCTGGAGAGAGCTGTGCAGAAGACCCAGAGAGCAGGCTCCATGCGGGAGCTCAAGGGGTTCCTCATGTGGGTCCCTTTCTGCAGTTCTTGGCTGGCCAGACCTTTTCATTTAGGCTTAGCAAATCCAGATGTTCTAAAAAGAGATGCAGTCTATTTGGTACAGACGTAAAGTTCTGTTCATTTTTCATCCAATCTCACAAGTATTTGTAATCCCCTGGCTTTGTGAGTCCCAGGACACCTTCAGGCTGGAGGGGTTCATGAGGACAAATCCTCCCCCAGGTGACTTCCCTTCCTCCCTTGTGCTGCCCTTGGCAGATGGGAGGCCAGCAGGATTTGCTGTCCAGAGGACCTCATGAGACATCCTTTCTTAGAAACAGGAAACTGTGTTTAGCCAAGAACAAATGAAATGAAGCACCCAGAAACCTGAGGGTTGCTCCAAACTCTAGGCCCAGAGGCAGACAGGGAGGGCTCAGTCCTGGCAGGGCCTCTCTGACTCCTTTTCTCATGGATGAGATTGATCTCAGCTGCATCTTGGTCATTCTTCATTGCAGTCAGATCATGATGCAAGTGCTGGTAACAAATCCACTGAAACACTTTCAGCAAACTCCTTTTTCAATCACACACACATAGAGATGAATTAACACAGTATAACTTTATTAATTTTCATAACCATAACTTTTTCATTGGACAGATACAATGGCTAGCTGTTGAAAACACTGCAGACATGCTACTTAGGCAGTTATTTGAACAGAGGGGAATAAAATGAAGAGCATATTTTTTCAAAATATACCAAGAGTACTAATGGGGATCCCCTTAAGGATTTGGGACTTGGGGTGTCTTACTTGCAGAGCTGCTTCATAAGTCTGTGACTTATCTTTTAAAGGATTTTTTTTAACTCTCTATTTTCTTTAGGGATTGGGATGTATCTCCTTGTTCACTCTGGCATCTCTGGCACCTAGCTTGGTGCCTGGAATTCTATAGATACTCAATAAACAGATGTTAGATGAATAAATAAATAAACTGATGAATAAATCAATAAAGTGACTTCTTGATTCATCAAGATTAGAGTTAGTGGCATCAGAGTGAACAGTGTTGGTAAAGAGAATAGAAAAAGAGAGTAGGTATGTGGATGGAAATAACTTTCTTTGGGGATTTAGGAGAAGGAACTTTAAACTTGAAATTAGCACAGCCAGTATTCAGCCCTGGCTCTGTAATGGAGTAGACTTGTGACCTCAGATAAGTTGTTCAATCTCTCTGAGCCTGAATTTTTTCATCCTCATTTAGCAATTTTCATCTTGCTAAAACAAGACCTTTAGCACCTATAGATATCATGATAATAGTCCTGGGATTAATTGAGACAAAGATGGTAGAGACATAATAGAGGATCTACACAGTGTGCCTCCGTGCACTTTGGATCAGCAGGCATTTCAGTTTGGGTCTGCTGCTCAGTTTCTTTTAAATGTACTGTGTAATTTATTTTCCTACAGATGGAGCTCACCATCTTTTTTCACAATCAACCAAGTGTTCTTTCCTACAGGTCACAGGCCTAGAAGCCTCCTGATCCAGGTAATCTCTCTTTTTCTGGGAAAGCGGTTTCACCTGTGTACTCAGTCTTTTTTTTCTCCATAGCTACTGTCATTGTCATCGCAAGAAGTCTGGGGAAGCAAGTTGAAACAACTGTAGAATACAGTTTTGTTTCAACCACTGTTTTGAGGGTATCAACCACTGATGGGCTCCTAAAATGTGGGGGGAGTGTTCATTACCACTCTGCCTTCATGCCCAACAGCTCCTGCTCTGCAATTCTCTCCCATCCTTGCTCCCACCCCCCAACACAGGCGCCTCAGGGACAGCTCTTCTGGGGGCAGCTTTCCCTCCCATGGCACTTGGGCTTTCCGATGAGCCAGCCAGCTAAGGGAGTGGTTTCTGTGGTATGGTCTGCCACAGCTCATTTTCCATGAGGGTCACCAGGCAACCACCAGAAAGTGACAACTCCTGACGCAAACTCTACTGCACCCAACAACAAGCTCTGGATCCCATTACTCAGCCTGGGCTGGCTCCAGGCTGACTGTGCCAGGGTGTCCTGCCTGAGAGGTTGGACTGGAGAGTTCGAGCCACATTCAGCACACTGTGTAGTTATGGGGCAAGGGTCAAGGGAGTGAGGGTGTGTTGGGTGGAGCCGAGCAGAGCAACAAGGTTTAGAATAAGAAGTTGCACCCAAATGAAGCATTCTCCTTTCTCTCATGCTAAGTGGAACATTTTCTATTAGGATGTCACTCAACTAATAGACTTCTCTGTCACTTAAAAAATATTGTTAACATCTCATTTTTATGTAGCAATTTACATTGTTCCATGTTTGAAATTTATCATTTGACTAGTTGTTTGTGGTAAATATGGCAAGGGGTCTTTGTTTTAGAGATGGGGAGATTAAGGCTCAGAGAGAAATTTACTCAATGTTATATCATGGAGGAACTAATTGACAAAAACCAATCTTAAGTCTTCCTCATACGAGGAACTGTAGTGTCTAGTCTTCTTTCCCAAGGATGTGCTTGCCCTTGAAATGCTAGTTCACAAATCCAGTCATTTACTTTTTATTAAGTTCAAAACCTCTGGAGTGCTGAGTATATGCTAGGCCAAGCAGTGAAAATAGCATGAACCACCCCTGCCCCCGTGACCCTTCAATTCTGGGTGAGAAATTGTGGAAGTACAAATGAAACACTGGGGAAGAGTCACGTGCAATTGGAGGCCAGGGAGAGCAGGTGTTTGGGAGTAGGAGAGAGAGCAGAGCCTCTGTTTTATATAGGGTGATTAGAGCCAGCTTTTTTAGTAAGTTGGCATTCGATCAGAGCCTGAGAAGAGCGAGGGAGTGGGCCCTCGTGCTTGTTCCTGGGCATGTGTCCCATTCCATCACGGATTAGTATCTGCACACCAGCTGCGTAAGGTATGTTTTGTTACCCCAGGGAGAAATGAGAAACCCTCAGAGAAGGTCACACAGCTATAAGTAAGGGAGAGAAGGGCAGACCAGTGTCTTTCTTCCAAGCTTTGCTAGTAACTACCACCAATTTTAGGTAGAGACCCCAATCAGGTGGGGAGATATTTGGAAATAGGTCTTCCTTATCAGCATCTCTCAAAAAACCACTTTGTAGTGGGATGCTGGTGACTCATACCTGTAATACTAGCTCCTACCTACTTGGGAAGCTGAGATCAGGAGGATTACAGCTTGAGGCCATCAGGGCAAAAAGGTAGTAAGACTCCATTTCAACAGAATAAAAAGGTAGGTGTGGTGGTGTGTGCCTGTTATCCCAGTGATGGTGGAAGCTTGAAATAGGAGAATTTCTGTCAGGCTAGCCTGGGCAAAAAGTGAGACTCTGTCTCCAAAATAACCAGAGCACAAATGGCTGGAGGAGTGGCTCAAGTGGTAGAACACCTGCCTCACTGCCACAGAGCTCTGAGTTCAAACCCCAATATTGTCATAAAAAAACAAAAACATACAATTCCACCTAGGTGATTTCAACAAGGCACATAATGGCAGTGTTTACTTTATTATCTCACTTCCTTTCTATTTCTTGTCTATATTTCTTATCAAAGGACCTGAGTTCAGGAACCTCAGTCAACGTCAAGTGTGTTGTGACTGGACCAATTGAAATAATAATAATATTGCTTCAAATCTTCCTTATGCTAAGTTCTTTACATGTAATATTTAATTTACTTTTTACAAAACACCCCTGATAGAGATACAGCAGTCCCTTCCTATCCAAAGGTTTACTTTCTTCAGTTTTAGTTACCTGGGGTCCAAAAATATCACATGGAAAATTCCAAAAATAATAAGATTTAAATTGTGTGCCATTCTGAGTAGCATGGTGAATTTCATGCCTGCTCTTTCTGTCTTGCCCTGGGCCATGAATTATTACTTCTTCCAGTGTATCCACGCTGTATATATTACCTGCCATTTAGTCACTCAGTAGCCATCTTAGTTATCAGATAAACTCTTAGAGTATAAAAGTACTTGTATATAAGGTTCACAACCATCTGTGGTTTCAGAATCCACTTGGGGTCTTGGAATATATCCTCCCAGATAAGGGAAGACTACTGTACTACATTCATCTTCATTTCACAGATAATGAGCTTGAGTAAATAGCTTAGCAAAGGTTGTACTACTTTCCTACCTTAAGATTGAACTTGCCTCTTAAACCCCAAGCAGAGATTGTGACAGATTGCCCTGGGGGACAAGTGAGGGAAATCTTTTAAATGGCAAGAGATGAGGGTGAGGAAGCAAAAGGGTGAAAGTCA
Source organism: Castor canadensis (assembly GCF_047511655.1). NCBI lineage: Eukaryota > Metazoa > Chordata > Mammalia > Rodentia > Castoridae > Castor > Castor canadensis. Next base: position 168,765,576 of record NC_133387.1, read on the forward strand.
GGGGAGTTTCCTGTCAGCTTTGTTAGGGACATATATTTATCTGAAACGTTTAAGTGGGGTAAGTTGGGAATGGTTGTGAGTGAAACATTTTCCCTCCAGAATGAAGTTATAGGATTATGAGAAGAAATTTATAGATTCACGAATGATGTGGGGGAACCTCATGACACACTCAACATTTGACTTTTAAATTTCTACTTTTTATGATTCTTAAAATGTTATATGCTTATTGGTGAAAATAACAACATATATGAAAGTGTGAAGGAAATAAAAAGCTGTTCTAATCTTACCACTCAAAGACAATCTCAGCACCACTCTGATACACTGGTGCACTGTCTTCTTTCTAGGCCTTCTTAAAATACACGATTTAATCAAGCATTGAGTGTTCCCTTGGTTCCCATGTGGATGAACATATGCACAGAAACAGCCTTGGCTCCAGGTTTAGTGTCCTTTTTTTCCCTTGGGTTTTCACCTTTGAGTTGAGCTGTAGTAAAAGGGGAAAGTCAGCCATGCCTGGGCTTTGCTATCTCTAGAGGGACCTAGCTGACCTTGGGCTCTGGGACAGCCCCAAGGCATCAGCCTCTGCTACTGAGCTATACATTTCCCCTGACAGGAGCTGCTCCTAGCCCTCCCTAGACTGCAAACATGTGCAAGCAGACAGTAAGATTCACGGCTGTCTGGCTTCTCCCTGTCCTCCCCCAGATGAGTTGAAGCCAGATGACAGCACCAGGCAGACCTGAGGAGGATGGATGGCAAGCCAAGAAAAAAATGAACTGTATCTGGTCCCAGCTCAGGCTTTGGCTTAATCGCTACCACATGAGCACAATCTGGCCCACAGAGAGGAGTTAGGATTAGAATGGAGTTTCTTTCTGGGAGAATAATGGGGATAAGAACTCTCACCACAGGAGAGCTTGCACTGTCCTAGACAGCAGGGCTTGATGTTTACTGAATGCCTCTCATTTGTCTGGCTCTGGGTGGATTACCTTATTATATCTCGTAACACACTGCTGAGGGAGGTACTATTAACACCACTTTGGAAATGAAGACTCTGAGGCTCACGGAGATGAAACAATGTAGTCAGAATCACCCAGCTAGTAAGTGGTAGAGCTGTGATTTGAAACAATATGGTCTAATCGTAGATTCTAAACCTTCACTCAACCATTTAGTTTCATTCATTCCTTTACTCAGTCCTTTCACATTCTTGCTCATTCACTCACACCATTCACTAAGCACACAATTTCAGGTAACTGTCATTATTAACCTGGATAACAGATAAGAACAATGTCCTAAATCTTGTCTCTCTCTAACACAGGGAGTTTCAATTACATTGGTACTGCTTGAGGAAATTGCAAAAATTCTGATCATGTCCCTCTCCTGGCTTAAAATAGTCTTTGAGACAAAGGCTCCAATTTTCTCTCTCTCTTTTACTTTTTTGGTGGTTGTGGTACTGGAGAGAGGGCCTCACACCTGCCTAACACTCTACTACTTGAGACATTTCATCAGCCCTATTTTTGTGATGGGTATTTTGGAGATAGGGTCTTGTGAGCTATTTGCCCAGGCTGGCTTTGAACCTCGATACTGCTGATCTCTGCCTCCTTAGTAGCCAGGATTACAAGCATGAGCCATCAGTGCCCAACGAAGGCTCCAGTTCTTAACATGCCCATGCTACATGTCTGCAGCCTCTGTCTGCTTCTCCACATCAGCCTCACTTTATATAACTCATCCCTCACTGTCTGCCTGCTGCCTTTTTTGCTTTCCTGACTTTGTAGGTAGAATACTGCATGCTTCTTTCTGCCCTAGGGCCTTCACAGGCTGTCCACACTTCTCCTCTGTCTCATCGACTCTTTATTTCTTAACTCGGTATAGTTGATTGCAAAAATGGCTACTTTTTGCAATGTGACTTTATAGCTCTCTCCATTGAGGAGACTCTATTGGGGTGGAGTCTCTTTTACTACCCCGTGAATCTAGATTGGCCTTGATACTTGCCTTGGTCAAAAGAATACTGCAGAATGGTTGTTGTGCCAATTCTGAGTGTGAGCCTCAGGGGCCTTGGAGCTTCTGTTTGTTCTCTTGGAATCATTGCTGTGTGAACAGCCTGGTCAAGCTTGGTGCTGAACCCAAGCTGAGACCATTCTAGACCAGCCAACACCCAGATGACTTGGGAGCTGGCCACAAGGCCAGGAGAAGTCCAGCAGAGATTAGAAACAGGTGCAGATCAGCAGAATCTTTCAACTAATGCATAGATTTGTGAACAATAATAAATGGATGTTGTTTTAAGTTACTACATTTTGAATTGATTTATTATGCAGCAGTAGATAGCTGATAAACTTAGGTGTCATTTCCTATTTCTCTTCCAGCTGAGGCCTGGTACCCCCATTTACATATTGTCATAACATCTTATACTTGTCATTTATGGCATTTACAACAATTTAATCAAAGCTAAAAGTTGTGCGACTGAAATTGATGCTTTTTCTCTCTGTGATTAGAGCTTAAACTCCAGGAAACAGAGGTCATATCTGATTTGCTTCCTGAAACATTTCATCATTTAGTACTATTTTTTTGCACATAGCTAAGGAGTGTTACATAAGTATTTGTGATAACATGAATGCAAACATAAATGAATTTACCAAACATACATATTGGATAGTATGCAAGATTCTAAAGATGTAAGAAATAGCAAGGCATGATTCTTGCTTTCACATTTTTCACAGTTTAAAAGCTGGGAGATGAGCATGTAAATAAAAATTATAGAGCAGTTAATAAGTGTAATTGGGGTTAATAAGTGTTATGGGAGTAGGAAGGAGTGGTGGGTTTTAGTACACCTCATGAAAAGAAGTTTCTGGGAAAATCTTTACAGAGGAAATTCCTGAGATGATAGCTCCACATCTGATGGGTGTGTTGCAATGGGTATTCAAATATCAAAAGTGGTACTGCCACTGTCAGTGTAATTTTTCAACATGATGAATGTAGCTTTTAAAATTTTCATGCAGGACAAAATACAATGTTCTCTTGATTTACACAGCAGTCACATTTGCAGAAAATTCAACCTGCACAAAACTACATAAATCAGGTCCTAGGTGTTTGCATGTTAATCAAATTAAGTATTGGGCTCAGATAATTCAGTTTTCACCCACAGGAATGTCTGGACTGTGGGGAAATCTTTCATTGTCCAGGAATGTCCTATGCATTGTAGGACATGGTCATTGCACAATAAATGGCCGTAACATCCCCTCTTCATATTGTGACAACTAAAACGTCTCACATTTCTCTTTTTTATCCCGCTGCGGTACTGGGTTTTGAACTCAAGGTTTCACACTTGCTTGGCAGGTAGTTGACCACTTGAGCCACTCCTCCAGCTTTCTTTGCTTTAGTTATTTTTGAGTTAGGGTTTCACTTTATACCCAGGCTAGACTGGACATCGATCCTTCTATTCATACTTCCAGCATAGCTAAGATGATAGGCATGTTGCCACTGTGCCCAGATTTTATTGGTTATGGGGTCTTGTGAACTTTTGCCGGGCTGGTCATGAACCAGGATGTGAGCTCACGATCTCAGCCTCCTTTTGAGTCACCATGCCAGCCTCTTCTTACATTTCTAAAGTTCTTTTTCCAGGGTGGTGCCACTCTGCACTGAACACCTGTTGTATAAAGAAAGCAGTTTTGACTAATTAACACTAGTATTTTATGGAAAAGTGTTATTTGGAGGAATCTATGCTATCTATATAAGAATTCTAACACTCCCAAATTACTTGGCATTATCACCAACAGATGATTCCAGAGATTTTCATGAGGGGGAAGGAAAGAATCTGAACTCTCCATTTCTATTTCTGGATGCAAGTAAACTTAAAATCTGAGCTTCTCACAAGCAGGAAGCCCAGCATGCCTGTATTTCCACAGTACTGGGAACAACCAATCTATAGACTCAATTCATGGCTCAATAGCAGCTCAGAAAACCATGAAATTTCTGGGTGACTTATTCTGAATAGAGCAGGTCCTCATTAATTTTTTTACAGATGGAGGTGGTTTGGATTAATGAGAAATCCTAGAGATTGCATATTTGGATTACTTAAATTATTTGAAAGACTATAAAAACAATGAGTAAATATTTAAGCACCTACATTATGTGAAATCATCATGCTAGTTGCTTTGAGAGTACAAATAATCCTAGTAAATATTTCTGAACCTCATTGAACTAAAAAGAAATTTGGAGGTAGAATATAATTATGCAAAATTAACTGACAGCATAAACTGCAAATGACTAGTCAGTGGTACAGACATGAAGGATTTTAGGAGTTCAAGGGCAAAGTGATTGTGAAAAGCAGAGTGATCAAGGAAGGTTTCACAGGGCTGGAGTTGGACCCTAAAGGACATGTATGAATCAAATAAGAAAATCAAGGAGAGCATTCCATATGGAAGCAATGGCATAGGAAAGACAAGGAGGCAGGGATATGAATAGCATCTTATGCAACTATGAATTTGCTCATCTGGTGAAGGAGCACCACAGATCGAGAGCAAAGCATTTTTCATGACAGGTTGAGATATCAGAATTGGTCCTTTGAAGAATGGTCAGGAGAGTATAAGGATCAAAGGGTTTGTAGGTGTTAGGGGAAAACTTTTCTTCTTTCCCCTGGTTTCTATTGCATCTCAATACAGAAATTTCTCTGTTTGTTAACTCAAACCTCTACAAGGAAGGAGGAATTTTTTTTGTTTGATAATTTGGAAATAAACCTGGGTGTGCATGATTCAACTCACTCATTCCTCCTGTCTTGCGATAGTCCTGGAGAATTTACATATCATTGTACTTTGCACTCTGTCTTTTACAGACATAGGTCCACATGCAGAAGTCTGTCTAGATGTGCTGGTGACTGGATCAGTAGGCCTGCCTAATTCAGAATGCAGTATTGGCATGCCCAGTTGGCTGCAGACCTCAGCTGCTTTCTCCAAAAATAGATTTAATCTGTAATGAAACTGCCATTTTAATCCCAACCTGTCTGACTCTTGTGTTTCTCTCTTAATTAATTCCAATGTGGATGGAAGATAGCTGGTGTTTGTTAGTCTATCCACATCAGAGGTAAAATATCCAATTAGAGGCATAGGGAAAGCCTCACCAATCCAAAGACCCTTAAAATAATCCACCAAAGAAAGCTTATGCCTGATATATCTTAAGACTTGGAAGTAAGATTGGCTCTGGAATATTCAAAGTTCCAGGACAGCAAATAGAGAAATTTACAGTTGGTAAACTGTGGCCCACAGGCTCAAAACAAGCTTACTGCTTATTTTGTAAGTAAAGTTTTACAGGAGCACAATAATGCATATATATATATATATGTATATGTGTACATATATATGTATATATATATAATTTGAAGGTAAATTTACACAATATTTAGAACAATTTTGTGCATGAAATTTGTGCATGAAGCAGAGTTTGATGGTGTGGAACTTTCCACCTGTGGTGTCATGTCAGAACTAAAAAAGTTTAGGATTTTGGGGCATTTCTAATTTTGAAGTTTTCAATTAGGATGAATATATTCATCAGAGTTGACACACTGTGACAGAGACCAAGTATCCTACAAAGCCACAAACTCATTTCCAAATCCTGAGTGGTCAGTGAGACTCAGTTACCATTTACAAATGCTTTATTTTTTATTAGCATGCATTAGTTGTACAGAGTTTTTTCATTGTAATACTTACAACAACCTTGATTAAATTCACCCTCTCTATCCTCCCCTCCCCTCCTCTCTTCTTAAAACAATTTCAACAGGTTTCATATTTTCTATTTTCATAAATGTATATAAATAACTGTATCATATTAAACCTCCCTTCACCTTTTCCTTTGTCTTCCTCCCTTTCCACTAGTCTTCATCCCCAAACAGAACCTATTTTACATTCTTGTTATTCATTTTTAAAGACTAGATTCCGGGAGAGAACATGTGATATTTGTCTTTCTCAGTCTAGCTTTTTTCCATCGATTTTCTTGCAAATGACACAATTCCATTTTTCTTTTGGCTGAATAACACACTGTGTATACACCACTTTTCTTTCCCATTATTCAACTGATGGGCATTAGGTTGATTCCATAGTTTGGCAATTGTGAATAGTGCTACTTTAAACGTGGGTGCACGGTATGAGAAGTGGTATAAGTCTAGCTTTAGTTTTTTTAAGGAACCTCCATACTAATTTCCATAGTGGTTGCACTAATTTACATTCCCACCAACAGTGTATGAGGGCTCCTTTTCCCTGGAATCCTTGCCAACATTTGTTCTTTGTTTTCTTGACAACAAATGTTTACTAAATCAAAACTTTGCACTGCATCATGAAGGGAAAGGGAAGGTCTTCTTCATATTTCCAGGATGGTATTGACTATTAAAAGATAAATAATGTACTAAATCATCCTTATCAGTTCATTCTGTCCATGTCACTAATTCTTGTGCTGCTGGGTATAAGGTAGCAGTCTGTGTTCATGAAATCATCTATCTTTGAACTAACAAAATTCTGGAAAATACCCACCCAGATCTATTGTACAGTTTGACAATCAGCTAAGCATGGTGAACTTGAAATTCTGAAGCTGGTGTTTATGAGTTTTTATCACCTGAAAGCAATAGTTAAAAGTACTTGGCACAGTCATCGCGTCAGACTCTGAGATTGTCTTTTGTTGAAGACAAGGCTGCTGGCTTTCTGGTAAGTATCACAGGAAAGCAGAAAATGTTTGTACAGGAGATTAAATTAACCATAGCCTGTGTCACTAATTTATTACAGCTATCAATAAGATTCAAATGAAGGAGCAGAACGTTCTCTATGTGGCTAATTCATGAAGGCTCACTCATTTCTGCAGTGGATAGGCCATATTGTGGAGAGCAGAGACTTTAATATATCACCATATAATTCCAGTTCATAAAGTGTACAATCTTTGAACTCTTTTTAATTTTAGTTATTTGCTTGTTTTTGGTAGCCCAGGTTGACCTGGAAATCCTAATTCTCCTGGTTTAGACTTTTAAGTGCTGGGATTACATGCATGCTCCACACCCCCAGCCTGAACACTTATTCATTTATTTTTAATTAAAAATTTTTTTTTCATTTATTCACATGTGCATACATTGTTTGGGTCATTTCTCCACCATGTCCTCCTCCCCTACCTATCCCCCTCTCCCCTACTCAGTTCCCGGCAGGTCCTGTTCTGCCCTTATCACTAATTTTGTTGAAGAAATGACATAAGCATAATAAGAAAGACAAAGCATTTTTGCTAGTTGAGTTAGGATAGCTATACAACCTATGTGTTACGATCCATGTTGACTCAACTCTAACCTGATCTTTACACTGGTTCCTGATCCCCTGCTCATGATAACCTCTGTCGTTTTAAGGTTTCTGTAGTAGCTCCTCTGGAGTGGGGACATCACACGCTTTCATGTTTTGGGTTTTCTACCTATTCCTATATCTCCCATGTGTGCTCTCCCCTTATCATGTGATTCAAATCCAACCACATTGCTGCATTTGCCCTAGATCTAAAGTCTGCATATGAGGGAGAACATATGATTTTTGGTCTTCTGAGCCTGGCTGACCTCGCTCAGAATGATGTTTTCCAATACCATCCATTTACCTGCAAATGATAAGATTTCATTCTTCTTCATGGCTGAGTAAAATTCCATTGTGTATAAATACCACATTTTCTTGATCCATTCATCAGTAGTGGGGCATCTCGGTTGTTTCAATAACTTGGCTATTGTGAATAGTGCTGCAATAAACATGGGTGTGCAGGTGCCTCTAGAGTAACCTGTGTTGCATTCCTTTGGGTGTATCCCCAGGAGTGGGATTGCTGGATCAATGGCAGATCTATGTTTAGATTTTTAAGCAGTCTCCAAATTTTTTTCAAGAGTGGTTGCACCAGCTTGCATTCTCACCAGCAGTGGATTAAGGTTCCTTTTTCCCCACATTCTCGCCAACACATGTTGTTAGTGGTGTTTTTGATGATGGCTATTCTAACAGGGGTGAAGTGGAATCTTAGTGTGGTTTTGATCTGCATTTCCTTTATGACCAGAGAACCATTAAAAAAAATAGTGAGCATTTTTTCATGTGTTTTTTTGGCCATTTGAATTTCTTCTTTTTAAAAGGTTCTATTTAGTTCACTTGCTCATTTCTTAATTGGTTCATTGATTTTAGGAGAGTTTAGTTTTTTAAGTTCCCTGTATATTCTGGTTATCAGTCCCTTGTCTGATGTACAGCTGGCAAATATTTTCTCCCACTCTGTGGGTGGTCTTTTCAGTTTAGAGACCATTTCTTTTGTTGTGCAGAAGCTTTTTAATTTTATGAAGTCCCATTTGTCCATCCTTTCTCTTAGTTGCTGGGCTGCTGGGGTTCTATTGAGGGTATACCTATTTGTTCCAGAGTGTTTCCTGCTCCTTCCTGTAGTAACCTCAGAGCTTCAGATCTGATATTTAGGTCCTTGATCCATTTTGAGTTGATACTAGTACAGGGTGATGGACATGGATCTAGTTTCAGTTTCTTGCACAGTGGTAACCACTTTTCCCAGCAACATTTGTTGAAGAGGCTGTCTTTTCTCCACCGTATATTTTTGGTACCTTTGTCAAAAATGAGGTGGGTATAGTTGTGTGGATTCATATTCTGTTCTCTATTCTATTTCACTGGTCTTCATGTCTGTTTTTGTGCCACTACCATGCTATTTTTATTGCTACTACTTTGTAATACAGTTTGAAGTCAGGTATTGTGATACCTCTAGCATTGCTATTTTTCTGAGTATTGCCTTGGGTATTCACACTGAACACTTATTTTTAATAACTTTTCCCCTACGTATCCTTTGATCACATAACTCCGCCTGTGTAGCTCTGGAAATGTCACCAAACTAATTAAGAAGTACAGCACATAACCAATATACCTACTTACTTCCAGTATTTGTCTTTTTATAAGATAAAACAAAAAAGATTTTGGGATTGCCCAGGATTTTCTAGGAAATTCCCAAAATAGTTTTGGTGTTAAATTAATTCTATTTTTTCCCCAAATTTGAGATACGCTATTAGGAAACAATTTTTAAAAAGTTTCCACAGTAGATTCAGTGGCTTGATTAAGATAAGTCCATGGGTGTCTGAAAAACAGTGGTATGATTTCTAAATTTTTATAACATCTTGGCTGAGCCCTGGTGTCCAGATGTTTGATCAAGCATTATTCTGAACATTTCTTCAAGAGGTAGTTTTGGATAAGATTAACACTTAACTCAGTGGACTTTGAGTAAAGTAGACTGCTCACCATAATGTGGGTGGGCCTCAGTTGAAGATCTGAATGGAACAAAGACCGACTTCTTCCCTGTGTCTCCATCCTACTGACCCACGCTGCAGATTTTGGACTTGCCACCCTCCATAATCATGTGGCCAATTCTGGAAAGCATACTTATGTCTACTCTGTACACCTCCTGTTGACTCTGTTTCTCTGCAGAGCCTTAACACATACAAATGTCTTGGCTGCTTGTTATTCAAACTGATGGAAAGTTTTCCATAAACATAGAAGGTAACAATTACAAGGAACTTCATTTTTCAGATATGTGGATTTTTGTTGATTTTAGTAAACAAAGAAAAAGAGAAGCAAACAGAACAAAGCCCAGGAAATTATTGAATTGAGGTAATGAGTTTCTGCTTTCTGTAGTGGATTACATAGGTGGTAAAAATTACAATTTACTACCCTTTGTTAAGAGACAACTAAATTTTTAAAGATCAATTAAAATTTTAATAGGATGAAGGGCAACTTCTAATTTTTCATTAATGTGATATTTGGTATTAAGGTTCACAAGCTTCCTTTAAAACTATCTTATGACTACGTCTACCAAAACAACAAAATTTGCCAAAGTTTAATGCATTGTATTGCTTTCATTTGACTGAATATTGCAATTATTTTACACAAGATTGGTAAGATTTACTTTCTGGAAACTTTGTACAACTTTATATAAGTTTCTTTTTTTTTTTTTTTTTTATAGATCCTGGTTTTGCTTTCCTTATCCTTTGTCATATTCTGGAAGAGTCAGATAATTTAGTTTAGCACAAAACCATGGTTGTGTTTTTACAATAAACAAAAACATACTCCATCAATAAGTCCACAGAGTATGTGACTACACGTTTCCTCTTGGTTCTGATTCTTTGGAGAACTCTCACACTCCGACAGCTTGGCTGCCTGTTACTCAAGCTGATGGTAAATGATTTAAATGCACAGTTTATTTTGGAAACAGAGTTGTTTGTTGTCCTACCACTATGTCTTCTAAAATAGCATAGTCACCTCTACTAACTATAACTTGTAACCAAATTAACTAACTTCTTCTTTCATAGAAAAAAGCTGGGAGCCATGCGATTTGTAGTTGCCCATACATAGACATCTTACCAGACTTGCAAGGACATGATATATATATAAACACGACCCCTATAACCACATACAATCCTTTTACATGCTTCTCAAATGGAAAGAATGAACATATTCATTAACATGACCTGAAAGTATAGCTGCTCCATGACAAATAAAAATAAGAAACAAAAGTACATATTATTATAGATATTATAATCAATGTTTCACTATTATATCTTAGAAATTATCCAGACATCAAAAGATTTGCCATTAATTAATTAGATTAATACCTGTCTAAATTAAAATTAACTAAGGATCTTGGAAGTTATTTATAAGCTGAAATATGCTAAAACTTTAAAAATTATACTTCAATGTAGTTAAACACATAATTTTACAATTTTCATGATCATAGTGATTACATAAAGAGTAACGTTAGCTAATTTTGGTGAGTAAGCCAAGAGAAGGAATTTAGGTAGTTTCAACTAGTCCCTTCCTAAGTAAGCAATTAAAGTCTTGTAAAACTAAAATATATTATATTTGACACTATTAAGCTAAGTGGAAATATATGGCTGTTTTCAAACAATAAACTGGCTTGATTTATCCAAAAATTCACCTTAATTATGTAAACTTGGACTTCTGAGCTAGCAATTTCCACAAAATGGACTTTATATTCCCATAATAACTTATTTAAAATATTAGAAGTTTAGTTTCTTTTTTTTTTCCAGGGAAATATTCTGAATTCTGGGAGAAGATTAGATTTATATAAGTACTTATTATTCTCTCTAAACTAATTAGAAGATCACTTCTTTGCTTTAAAATACTTTATGATCTATTTTTATACATGTTTATTTTATTTATTTATTTATTTATTATTCATATGTGCATACAATGCTTGGGTTATTTCTCCCCCCTGCCCCCACCCCCTCCCTTACCACCCACCCGCCCCCTCCCTCTCCCCTCCACCCCCTCGATACCCGGCAGAAACTATTTTGCCTTTGTCTCTAATTTTGTTGAAGAGAGAGTATAAGCAATAATAAGAAGGAACAAGGGTTTTTACTAGTTGAGATAAGGATAGCTATACAAGGAATTGACTCACATTAATTTCCTGTGCATGTGTGTTACCTTCTAGGTTAATTCTTCTTGATCTAACCTTTTCTCTAGTTCCTGGTCCCCTTTTCCTATTGGCCTCAGTTGCTTTTAAGGTATCTGCTTTAGTTTCTCTGCGTTGAGGGCAACAAATGCTAACTAATTTTTTAGGTGTCTTACCTATCCTCCTATCTCCCTTGTGTACTCTCGCTTTTATCATGTGATCAAAGTCCAAACCCCTTGTTGTGTATATACATGCTTATTTTAGATTGATATATAAAAATCACACACTTTTATGGGGCGTAGTGTGACATTTCAAAACTTTTATACAATGTGTAATGATCAGGTCAGGGGAATTGACATTTCTATTAACTGAGACATGTATCATTACTTTGCAATGGAACCACTCAAAGTCTTTTCTACTAGCTATTTTGAAACAGTTGATTATTTTTAGCTGTAGTTACCCTATCATGCTCTAAAACATTAGAAGTTATTTGTCCTACCTAATTGTACACCATACTTGTTAACAACCCCTTTCCATCTCTCCCTTTCCTAGGCTCTGACAACCACTCTTCTATTCTCTTCTTTGAGATCAACATTTTAGCTTCCATATATAAGTAAGAACATGAAGCATTTGTCTCTCAGTGTCTGGCTTATTTCACTTAACATAATGTCCTCCAGTTCCATCTGTGTTGCTAAAAATGACACCATTTTATTGTATTTTATGGCTGAATGTATATACACAACATTTCCTTTATCTACAGAGGTACAGAAGCATTTCAAATGCACAAGCTGAGAAGTTAAAGCTATTCTCACTTCTGAATGTATGGAGGAGACCACAGCTTCAGTTCTACAACTTCAGTCCTGGGTCCCAGTAAACACATAAACACTTACAAATGTAGACCATAAAGACTTGATCACCTTTGCAGAAGATTACTTTTGTTCATTTGAGCTCACAAGTGGAAAAAAAGCAAAAAATATTAATTAATAAATTGAATTCTCTACTGGCCCATAATCTTAGAGATCAACAGATGAGAAGATGATAACACAGGGTTTCCGATCAGTGCTGACTCATCAACAGCACACCATCATACTCAGAACCAAACCTGGCCAAGTAAAGACACAAAAACAAAAACACCAACTCAGGAGGAAGTTGGGGCAGGTTACATTGTAAGTGCCATTTGAGAATCACTCCAGGAACTCAGAAAATACATTCTTGAGTGTAAAGGATCACAAGATACAATAGTAAGGTTTATTTGGCTCTGGAAGACTAGTCTATATAGCATGTTGGTGGGATCTCCAAAACTGTTACAGATGTGATTCTCATTAAAGGATAGGTGGATGATCTTCTCCAATACATATTAACTCATTGTTGAAGCAACAAATCAGATGATGAGACCAGTTCAAAGGGGGCAGCTTTGAGGAACTGGGTATTTTTCAGGCACTAAAAAATAACTAGAATAGACACCAAATTTGTCATTGTCCTACAGAGTAATAAAACTGGAACCTTTGGGATTATCTTCTCTCCTAGATCAAAATATGCAAGTTATCCCGAGCTTTACAATGTCTGGGTGCTAATGAAACCATAAAAGGAAAGATAAATTCCCCAAGGAAATTAAAGAATCCTTGGGCGGGCCTATTAAACAATGCTCCACTCTGATAGTGAAAGGAAATACCACCCACATTATTACGACTTTTTTTTTCATTTTTTTGACAATTAAAAAAATTTCCTTCTCTATTCTGTTTTTATGACTCTAACATTTTTTTTCTTTTAGTTCTCCCGGACTACTCCAGCTGCTTTCTGACCAAAACTGATTCCTAGACAGCAAGTATTTTCAACATGTATATTCAAATTTCTCTTAAATCTTCAGGTTAACAGTAATTTCATGGAGGTGTTTTTGCCTCAATGTCATCCTGAGATTAGATACTCATCATTCATTTTTCTTTGTTTATGAAGACAGTGTACTGCTCTTGTTTGGGAGAAACTGTAGCTCAGGACTCCTAAGTTTGAAGTGTTTTTTCCAAACTTATGTAATTAACTAAGTTATGCATTTTATTGTGCAGTGAGTCTTAGACTTGTGGATATACCATATGAATTCAAAGTTATTCCTTTCATATTTCCCTCTTGTGGTTCTAAAAGATATTCAAGATAACATACACAGTGAACAAAATGATGGACACCTGATCTAGGACTAACTATTCTTGGTTTAAAATCTTAAGATTAACATCTCACATGATAGTGTTCTGTAGCACAAATGGAAAGTAGACGTCTTGGAAGTGAAGTCCAGACTTACTCTCTTCACTGAGAAATAACTGTTCTGAGCATCCCTTCTCTGTCACTGCTTGCCTGGGCTCTTCCCTATTTTCCCACAGTGCCTACAGGCATGTTTTAGGAAGACTCTCTTTTCCCTTTGATCAGATCCTTGCCAGAATTAATACAGCTTACACATGTTTACTAAGCCTCCCCACGCCCCCATTATCTGGCATTTTGCTAACGTTTGTGGGTGTTATGGCAGCAAACAAATCTGCCGTAAACTACAGTGACTTACAAAGGTCAAAATCCCATATGGTTTACTTCTAAAGCCTACAGTCTACATCTGCCTTTGCAAGCTGCACTAGTTAAAAGCCAACCACACAACTATAGAAACCAGCCCCATAGTGTAAGGTCAAATCCCCACAATACTCAACAGTTGCTAAGATCTGTACCCTAAAGCCTGCAAGTGAGGCCCCACTGGAAGACTTCATCTATCTGGGGTCTATTTAGTTTTCCAAATTCAAATTCTTGTCTATTTCTAAAGGTTTTCAACCTTGGGATTCATAGGAAAAAAATAACACCCCCCTTTTTTCTCCCCTACTCTGGTTTAGAACCATCTGAGAAATAATGGAGTAAATAGGCTGATGATTCAATGTTCCTTTATTATCAATGAAACTTGGAAAATATGGCTTAGATATGAAAGTCATATGACAGGATCTCTGCATTGTATGAAAAATTGTGTCTTCACTGCCCCAAACCATGTGCAGAAAGTTATGCAGGGTGGAGGTGGTGTGGGTGAAGAGTCTGTCACACAATTTGGCATCATTCATGCTAAGGCAGACCTAGATAAGTTACTCTTCAGGGGGAATGATGGGATGGAATGAAAGTGGTAATGTCCTCTGATAGAGCTCTTTCCATTACAGAACATTAAAGCTAACATTAGTCACAGAGAACCAGACTCATTTTTTAGATCAGGACCTTGGAATGGAATAGAAGTTGTTGGAATCTCAGAGTCTCCCATCCATTGATCTTTTATTCAGAACACTCACTTAGAGTGTGTGCTGGGACTTTTGCTCTTGAAAATGAGAGAATATCCAAATTAAACTGGTTTCAATGAAAAACATTAAAATGTTTAAGTTTTCAGGTGCATTTGGCAACAGGAGTCTCAAAGCCCTCAGAATCTAGTTTCTTTTTCTGCATTTCACTCTCTGTGTCTACTCTGCACACCATTTTCAAAAGCTTCCTGTAGACACAGTGGCTCTAGATCTTACATCTCAACACTAAGCCAAGTGGGAAAGAATGAGAAGCTTCATTCCAGCATTCTCAGAAAAAGCCTGATTGGGTCATGAACCCATCTCCATGCCAATCACTGTTTGGCATAGGCCTAAATCACATAGAGCTCCACCCAAATGAAACATGCAGCCTAAGAGTGGGTGGGAGGATATTTTCCCAGAAAGGAAGGACTAAGCTTATTAAGAGAGGGTTGAACTGGAACAGGGAAACAAAGATACCAGAGCTCAGCACTCATGAATTAGTCCAGAGGCTATAGAAGGGCTTTTCTGAAGAAATATGGTACCTCAGTGGGGTGATGAATGTCTCAGAGCTATTTAAATTTTAGAAAGGAGAGAATTCTAGGTGGAGAGAAGATCATGTGTGAAGTTTGCCAGAGATTGTGTTAGGGAAGAACATTTTATATTTTGGGTCAAGCCACCACAAACAAAAACTGATTGACAGCAGAGGAGGCTGGAGATATAGACAGACACTCGGTCTTGCAGGTAAGAGGAGGTCATTTTAATGTAGCAGTATGGATCAAGGGATGATAGAGAAGGGACTAAATGAAAATAAATTCAAGGAAATTTACCTGGGTGACTATAATATTCCACAGACAACATTCCATTATGATCTCAAGGGTTTGCCCATTTAAATAAATGTCCTTGAATGTAGATCTAATTTTTTTTTCTTGAAGTAAGGGATTCTTACGCTGAACATTAGAAATCATCTTGCTTGCCAAAGATGTTTAATATAATCATAGTTAGTGGGAAGGAGATAGGACTTACATACTGAGAAACAATATTATCACCATTCTATTTTGACTTTGACTCACATATCCCTCAAGTAACTTCTTTATCTCTCAGTGGTTGGACCTGGGCCCAGTCCTAAGCAATAGTTCAGCATTAATGTTAAGAAAAGAAGAATGAATGTGCGATGTCTCAGCACAGCCATAATTTCACGAAACATGAAGTGTGGGGGCTGACTTGCAGGGTCAATGTTTGGCTCCCCTCTCCCTGGGGGCCAAGATATCTCAGGAGACAGAACAGTCTTAGAACAGGACGGCAATAGAAGAATCAGTTGGAGAACTCTCTTCAAATTTTGCCAACCCTTTACCTCTTCAGTCTGCGGATTGTTAAGCGATCAAAAGCTATGAGAGACATAAGGAGAGAAATCAAGAACCATTGCTGCCAGCAGAGTTGTGCTAAAGCTAACGACTGAAAAATATTTGCATCTCATTGAAGTTGAAATGAAATTAAAGTCTCATTACTAGAGAAATTAAAGTCTCCATTCTAGGGAAATGAAAGGATGATAAAGAAGTGTTATGGAGACCGGCTGGTATAATATTGAATCATGGAGTGGGATCTTCTTGTAAAGTAAGATTAGTAAAAGTGATTTGACAATATTTCCTAAGCTTTGCATTTTTGAAGCAGTGGCAGAAAAAAGTAGGGGGATAGCTGGAATTGTCAGAATCTGTCATCTTTCAGAAAACTAGGAAGTGACACATTAAAAAATAGTCTCGTTTATGCCAGATGTGGACAGCTGCTGATTTGGAAATATAGGAAGTTTTGAGCTAAGGAAAAAAAGGAAGCATATGTATTAATAGAGGTCTGTGCTAGGAATAAGGAGATGTTGAATGGAGCTTCCTGAGGTACAGAAGTATAGAAAATATAAGTAGAGATTCAGGGACAGATACATAACAGGGACATGTGAGAAGGTCCCATGATTAGGCCATATAGGGTAAAAGGTGAAAAAGACCCCCGGTACTTGAACTTATGACTGCTCAGGTCTTCAGTTCAGACTGCTTCTGATAAACAAACCCTGGATGGACAATGAACCAGACATAGTGGTGCATACAGAAGGACCTATGTTTGGGGACAGGAGTATTTAAATATATACAGTGAGTCTCTTTGCTTCTTGGAGTAAATATAGCCCTCCCCTAAATAAAGGAACTATTCTAATGTCAAGCCAGCTGTTTCAAAGTCAGCTAAAACAAGAAGAATTAGAAAAACATTAGGCTGGACTGTAAAGAAATCAGGCTGTGGTGTTTTTAAATCTGGATCAAATTCCAAAGCTTTAAGTACTGAATTCCTTTGGACAATTTGTATCAGATATATCATTAATGGTCTGTGTCTAGTGTCAGATTTGTAAGCATTCTGTGGACTAACGAAGTTGAAAAATTGCTAGGAGGTTGTTTGAGCCAACCTTTCAAGGATGAGTGATTTTTAAAGAATATTTCTTTTGAGGATCCAAAATGCCATGCAAATGACCAGTGCTTGTCCCTTTATTGTTTGGGGTCAGATGAAATCTGGCAGGGTAGAGATGGGCTTTGGTTTTGCAAATTGATGATTGCACAACTTGAGGAATGGATAACAGCTTCCCTCTTCAAGAATGGCTTTCTCAGCATATAGGAACCACAGAGCAATTAGGAAGGTCTCAAAGCAAACTGGCTGGCATGAGCTGAATTCCTAGGAAAAACATATTGAATAGTGAGGCTCTCCTTACCATGTGCAAGGGTGGGTACTATAGCTCATATAAGCTAATTTTGAGCTAATTTGCTAATCTTTCTTCCATCTCTTCTCAGCCTTATTCCAAATCACTTCTGATTCAGTCATTGGTTGCTGGTTTGGCACCATTTCTCTCTCATATTTCTCTTCTAAAGAGATTGAGGAAGATAGAATGAAGTCTGTCTGCAGTTAGCACATCAGTGAGAAATGTTTACATCTGTGAAAATATATAGAAGGGACACTACTTACTTACTAGAATGGTTGTTCAGAAACAGAATGGAGAGATGTGATGAGAGATTATAGGAGAACCATGCAAGAAAGGAAGGAAGCCTATAATCCTAGCTACTTGGGAGGCAGAGATCTGAGGATTGTGATTCAAGGCCAGGGAAGGAGTGGAGTTTGTGAGACTCCCATCTCCACCAATGGCTGGACATGGTGGTGTGTGCCTGTCATCCCAGCTAATGTGGCAAAACATAGATAGGAGGAAAGAGCTCCAGGTTCATCTGGACATCATAAAGCAAGACCCTATCTCAAAACTCACAAACTCAAAAAGGGCTGGTAGAGTGGCTCAAGTGGTAGAGTACCTACCTAGCAAGTGTGAGGGCCTAAGTTCATCCCTTCAGAACTGACAAAGAGGGGAAGGAAGAGGGGAAGGAAGAAGGGAAGGAAGAGGGGCCTGGCAGAAATGGTGAGGGTTATTGACAGGGTCCATCCAGTTTTGAGATTCTCTACACAGCACAAGCTTATCCTGTCCTGTCCAGGTTGGAATTTTTCTTATGGAAATTTTATATTTTCCATCTTTCCTTCCCATCTTTCATTTAGTTATAAATTTCTCACGATCCTCTCTTCTGGTTCTTCACCTTTCTAAGTTTCTTTTTCTACCATTGTCCAGAGCAAGACAAGAAACACTTGGAGGGTGGATAATGGGTGAGATAGTAAAGATTGGGGTACAGATCTGGGGCCACCAGGGCTTTGGGATGTGCTGGAAAGCACCAGCTTCTCATTCCTTTCTTTATGATTTTTACCCCTGTACATTAAACCTTATTTACTATGTAGACTTAAATTGGGGTTATTTCTTATCATACTGATATATGTTTTTACTTTCCTTACCCTTTGAGGCACATGAACTTTTCTCTGTGGAGAAAGAAAGAATTACTCTGCTAAACAATAGGCTAAGGTGTTCCAGTATACCTATTCCAATGCAGATGTTTTCCATATTAAATATTCTCATCTGTGGGGTCTCTGGGATCTGGGCAGATTTGAGTGGCTATCGTTACTTTCCCTGAAAATTAGTCACCATTCCATAGGCTTCTGGGCAAAGAACTGCTGAGAAATCCAAAGCCTGAGCCAGGGATGCTTTGAAGAAATAGTGTATGTGGCAGCTTCTGCCTCTTCTACAGGAATCCCTGATTCATAAACTGTAAGAACAGCAAAGACTTGTAGAGACCATGAAGTCCAAGCCACTTCATCTTACAGAAGGAAAACTGAGGCCCAGAGAAAAGAAGTGGCTCACACAGGGCCCCTCTTTATGGTAGAGTTCGGACTATCATCTAGAGCCCCTACTCCTTGTCTAGTGCTCATTTTAGTCAACTACAGAAATATTCAGGGGCTCCTCTTTCCTCTCTCCAAACCTTGGAGGAACTGAGAGGGGACAGGTGTAGGTGGCTTTACTCCCAGGTGTCTCCTCCAGTCCTTTGACTTACCACCTGCTACACTGGGAGACCTATTTGCAATTGCTGCTTCTGGCTCTTGAGATTCCTGGGTCACAATCCAGGCTGACACCAGAAACTTCTTTCCCAGGTACATTCAGGGCCAGTCAGCAGTTCTATTCTTCTCTGGGTCAGAATGGGCAGTGTCTTAGAACCTTTCTTCTTAAGACTCAGCTCAATCTCTACCTGACTCAGCAGGGGTTTCTGGGTTCTCAGATGAGTGCTAACCAGAAGTGAGTAGGTTGTCTTTCTGTTTCTGTAATGGGAAGACCAAAAAAAGCTGACAATGACCATGGAGGAAGAAAATGCACACACGTAAACACAGCAATCTCTACCCTATAAATAACCCTAATTAAAATGAAAACACCCGCATACTCTCATCTTTTTTATTTTTTCTTCTGGACATCATGGGAGGTCCTCACAGCAGAATCTCTGGCTCTTGCCAACAATAACCAGGCTCTGGGAAGAAGTTTTTGTATCATTTTTTTTTTTTTGCCAGTTCAAATCTTAAATCTTTTCTGAGACTTCATTTTGGTCATTCTCTCATTTAAAGTGATTTTTAGAGTCTCTACCTCTGATTCCATATTCCCTCTTAAAGTCCTAAACATTATCCAGTTGATTTATTAAAGCAGCTCACCAGGGCTTAATTCATCACACAATTAAAATAGCACATGAAGGTTTCCCTTTGAGGGAGGAGTCGTGGCTATTCTAGTCTCATTTTTTAAATGGACCAGATAACATTAGACATAGCACAGAAGTGTCTTTCTCTTATAAACCAGTGGGAGGGGGAGATGTGGCTCTGTTGTCAGGAGGTGCTGAGAAAGTCCTGGGGGCTCAAAAGGAGACTACTAGACGGGCTAAATCTATGACTGGAGAGTGTGGAGGAGCTGCTGCAGCCCACCAGCTTCTGAGTAAGCTGGATACATGCCCTTGGCTCTCCACTGTCCCACATTAGCCCATCCTCCTGTCACATAAAACAGGGGCTCTGGACTTTCACATTGCACCCTCCAAGGCTAGAAGGATTGTAGGGTTCACACTATGCAGATCCAGGACACACAGTGGGAAAGGTGGACCAAGGGAATAATAAAATCATCAAAATTAGATGTAAACTTAGAAAATATGGTCATTTAACTCCAGCCTTTTTCAACAAAAGAAACAAATTCTGAGACAGTTTCCTAGCTCAAGTTCATGCAGCTAAACTGTGGCAGGGCCAGGGCTACTCATAAATGAAGTGATTCTAGGTGGTCTCTTCAATATCACACTCCACATTTGTATGTCTCTTGCTTTAGATCTCCAAACACTCCCCCACAGTTAGGCCACAAGTATTTACTGAGCATAAATATTTAGTGCCCTTCCATGCTTCCAGCATCCTGTGAATAGCTCTACCATTCTTCTAATGACATTGAATTCCTCTGTTTCTAACTCCACTTCTGCCAATGGCAGAGAAGACTGTAATCATGTGTTAATCATCTTCATATTGCTGATAACTATGCTTGCTAAATTTTACTGATTTTTTCAAACCAGACTTTGTTCTATGCTTAGGAAGACATAAAAAGCATAAAGCATATTCCCTTTTATTCCAGCAAGCTTAGGGGTGGTATAAGATATAACTGCCTAATCCTTTTATTTCCTTGTACAAGAAGACAATACTAAAAACCACACATTAAATATGATTTAAAAAATTAGCATGATGCATAAAGAGATTCTTTTCTTGGTCTTATCATCTTCTTACTCCCTCCAGTGCCGTACAAGTGTTTCAGCTGTTTGGACCATTTTAGGTGTCTAATGTCCTTTTATCCCCCCAACTTAGTCACTTATGGTATGGAGAGCTCCCCCCTGACACCATACCCTGTATTGAAACCCAACATAACCTTTAAGATCCATTTCAAATCTTACTTCTTCTTGATCACTGTCATCCAGAAGTGGTTTTGGAAGTCCTCTAGCATGCTCTTTGGCCCTTTCTCGTGACACTTTGACATGGCCTTTTTTTATCGCCTGAAGTTTTCCACCCTCACCCTGAAGGGAACTTGAGTCTCATAGATCAAGAGTACAGATTGAGGCTAAAAAAACCTCACATGAGTCATTTGACTTCATTACTCTTCCTTGCTGTCACCATTGACTATATGTCTGTGGACCACCATGAACTCTGATGAGGCTGTCAGGACCTTAATGCTCTTATAGCATCTGCAGTACCACTGGGACTAAACGGATCTTCCAGAAACTAGTAAGTTATGGTGTCTACAATAAATTCCCTGTGGTTTTGTCATCCTTTGTGACTTTCTCTCCCTTATAGGTGTGCTATCCTAGAATTAGTACTGTAAAAAGACAACTTGAAGATTTGCTTTCTAGATAGCCAGAGAATTTTTACCACCTAAATTGGAGTAACTTTCAAATAGAAAGGTATGTTGGTTCTCTGGATGAAATTGGTTCAGTAATTATAGATCTCTGTAGGAGTTGTATTTAACCCGTTTTATTATGACAATGGCAGATTGACCTGTAAGATTCGTACCTTATCTAGTACTTTGCATAAAAATACAAAAAAAATTTTGTATGAGTCAGTGTATGTGCTAACCACCTTTTTGGGTGGGAAGTCAAATCAGAGCCATGTCCTTCTTGATAACTTAGCTTTCCGACAAAAGTTTTAGCAGACACATTCCCTGTGGCTCTTTCATGATAAAGATCCTTGAATTCCTCCTTTAATTGGATAAAAAAGATAAAAGAAGGTAAAAAAAATTACATCTAAACTCTAAGTGTTTAAAAAGTATGGTGCTGTTTATCTACTTTATCTATAACATAGTTTATTATCCAATATTTTGGCCCTAAGGCATCTTGATAAATGAAGTAAAAAAGTTCCAGCAAACCAGTAATTCTGATTTTATTCTTAGGTAGTCTCTTTGTTTCCTTTGGAGGTACATAGTAACTATAGGACAAAGTGTTAGAGGTAGAAGAAATACAGAAAAATTAAGGACAAAATGAATTTCCTACCATAAGCAGAGAGAAGCAAATGGAGAGACTCTGCACATGGTTTAATTTTGTGTTTTCAATGAAAAACCTGAAATTTTCCTTTCCTTAATCACAGAGTCATGGATTATCCTGCCCAGTCTTTGAAAGATCTTTTCCTGACATCTGGGCTCCCTGAGGCAAGAGGTGGGAACTTAGGACTTGCTATGGTCTAGCAGAGTCAATCAGATTATGTGGCCTTGTACCAAGCACACTGATATCTCTGGGCTCTGGAGTATCTTGGCTGAAGTGGGCCAGCTCTAAATCTGGAGTGAGCTGGATATGTGGTACCCCAAACCTTTGCATTAGCTTACCCTTGTGTGTGTACAACTTAATGGAGAGCATTCCACTGAGTTAGACATGTGACTGAATGCAATAAACTGTTGTAAACTACTGGAAAAGGAGAAGTCAGAAAAGTACTATTTATTGTCAAGTTCAACTCCTCAGTTGTGTTCTGACATAGTCATAGTTCCTCAAATCAGAATCAGAGGGCATTTTCATGACAGGATCTCAGACAGCATGGCTGTTTCTCAGAACCTGTAGGAGAAACCAGCCTAGCACCTCAAGAGCTAGTAAGTCTGTTGGGCCTTTTTGTTGTTTTGTTTTTAAGCTTGATTAGCAATTGAGTTTCCTAGAATTTAGAAAGAATAATGTGTTTGGGTAATGTGTTTCCTCCTCTCTTAAATAACATTACTCGACAGCTAGCAATGAAGATGGGAAATCAGGTTATTATAGTGATTAGGTATATGGGTTTTCAAGTTCATGAACCATACTTGAGCCCTATTTTACCTTTAAAATCTGTCTAAACTTGAGAAAAATATTAATCTTCGTAAGTTTTGTTTTTTCACTCCAAAATCAAGATACTGGTAAAATTAGTACATATCTCAAAGGGTTGTTGTGAAGATTAAATGAAATAATGTACAGTAATCTCTTGATATCCCTGGAGGATTGGTTCCAGGATTCTCTCCCCCCCTCATACCAAAATCCATAGATTCTCAAGTCCTTTATATCAAATGGGAACCATTTACATACAACTTACATAATCCTCCTCTATAACTCATCTGTAGACTACTATACCTAATGCAAAGTAAATGCTAAGTAAATGGTTATTATACTCTATTATTTAAGGAATCACAAGAAAAAAGTGTACATGTTCAGTACAGATGCAATTTTTTTGGTGGTACTGAAGTTTGAACTCATGGCCTCATGATTGCTAGGCAGGCATTCTACTACTTGAGCCACTCCACCAGCCACAGATGCAGTTTTTTTTCTGGATATTATAGATCCTCATTGGCTGAATCCATTAATTGTGGATATAGAGGGCTGATTGTGAAGCAGTGCTCAAAATGTAGTAGGTTTAATTATCATAGATGCTATGCCAACTCAGCAAAGTTGCCCTTGCCTCATTGTCTCTAGAAATGTTAGCTGAAGCTTTGACTTGACATTTCCAACTTCTGCAATTTCTCACTCAATGGAGTAGTTGACTAGCAACCAGGCACATTTATGGCCTTCAGGATGGTTAAAGATTTACCTCTGAGAGGGATCCTAAATTTGTTTTCAGGAGCCTCTTATCAGTGGTTTGGATGTTGCTAGTTAGTGTGGACCTATTTCCAATTTAGACAAATACCTTAGCATAATAACAGGGTTGAAAAAGTAAGGTGAGAATTCCATGTGAGTTACCAGTGATTTGTGGTATAAAAAAATGACAGCATAAACTCATCTTGTATTAATGGATACCTGAGAACTAGGACAAGTAAAGGATGCTCCTAATATACTCTGTGCTGGTCAGAACTCAGCTGGAGCATCTTACCAACCTCTGAGCATTGCGTTCTGTAAGGAAACTCAATAAATCAGAGTAAGTCCAGAAATTTGGAGCCAGTGTAGCAAAGAGCTTTGAACACATGTAACTAAAGATAATTGGAGGAACTGAAAAGACAAGAACAAATGGGGCACTACTGTTATCTTCAAATATTTATAAGGAAGAATTATTAGGCACTTTTCCCACCTGCTATAAGAAGATCCAGAGGATTATAGGTAGCCCAATGGGGAAGAAGTTGAGTTAAGACCAACTTTTGTTTTTTACATTAAGGAATTAAACTCTGGGAAAATAAGAATTTATTTTTTGATTTGTTTCTTTGCTTACAGCTTTATGCTAGTGTCCAGAATAGAGCCTGGGCTCTTACTTGGCACTTACTAAGCATTTGTTGAATGAATGAATAATAAATAGTTCAAACAGTTAGAGCTGCCTTGAAATGGATTGGGATGCCTTAGGAAGTAATTTCATTCTGGAATTAACCAGGCATGATCTTCGGTGAGATGTGATAGAAGACATTCAATTGTGGAATGGGGGGCTGGACTGGGTGACCTTCAAGGTCTATACCAACCTCGAGACACAATTAACACAATTATTTTGTAAATCATGGAAAGAACCAGTGCTTAGCAAACAATCATGAAGTTTGGTGCCCTTCCAAAGCAGTCTCTCAACAATTCATTTATCCCCCAACACCCTATCCCCCCCGAAGTCTGAGTGTTGGTTGTAATGAACTCAAGGCTAGCAAAGGGGTTCATTCACTAATTGAATGACTGTGGTGACCTCCCTCTGATCTGGCAAGGACACAGATTTCAGGTCTGACTTCCATCATCTTCTCCTGAGAATGTCTTGAATATAGTCTGGCAGTCATCAAGAGCAGAGAAGGATACACTTCTCACTGGGAGTCCAGGATGGAGGAGTGGTCCTTCCTCAGCCCATCACCCCTCCCTGCAAGGGCCAGTGAAAAGCCTGCAGTTTCCAGCTTCCTGCTTGTTCTGCTTGGCCCCTCTTGTCCACCACACACCCACCCCCTCTCTTTCTTTCTTTCTTCCTTTCTTTCTTCTCTTTCTTTTTTTTCTTTCCTCTCTCTTTCTCTCTCTTCTTTTTTTATTAGAGCCGGAACCAAATTCTCAAGCTCCTAACTGGTGTGTAGACTCAGAGCATAAACATGATCCCCGGCATTAATCATGGGTAATAGAAACCAGAGATGAACTGTCAAATAGTTGGCTGTCCTGTTGCTGAGTCAGTACAACCTCTTAAAAGCACACTAAGAAATGCACACAAGGGTTGGGAACAGAGCATGAAAGAAATTCCAAGGACTGTTTTCCCATTTTTTTCTTGCTTTTCTTATTTTAATTATATAGGAATTCAGTCACCAGAAAAAGAATTAAAAATAGAATCAGGACTTCTAAAGATCTACAATAAAGTAGTATGTGGAGAAAAAAAGCTTCTTCTTATTCTAGGCTATTCTTCTAACAAGATACTTAACTATTTCAATATGAAAAGGATGCGTGGTCCATCTGGTGGCTACTTCTTCATTGCAGTTGGTGCTCTCAGCAACCATGTGGTTGGAATATCTTACAGTGAACAGAGAGATCTTATCCTGAAGTTAGATCTGAGTTTAAAATTGACTTCATTCCTTTATGATTTCTGTGATGCTGGGTAAATTATTTCCTTCTTCCTAAATTTAGTTAACTCACCTGCAAAATGTGAGTCAGAGTATCTATTGCACAGAATCTTAATGAGGATTTCATGACATAATTATCTGTCTGGTTCAGACCTTGAAATATAGCAGACACTTGAGAAAAGTTAATTGGTTCTAGATTTGGTTGTAGCTAAGAAACAACTCAGAAGCATGAAGCCTGACATTATCCAAGACCAAAAGCACAGCAGTCAATAATACATGTGTGTGTATGATACTAGCTTACAGTATATATGTATATGCTATGCCTGTATAAGAGGTTGGGTTTTTTGTTATGGCATTTCACATTAACAGAATAATTTTGGCAATGATATGAAATCATTTAATTTTGACCATGCAAATGTGCCTCTTTACTGTTAGTCAGCAGTTGCCCAGCAATGCAGGAGGGGAAAAAAAAGGCAGCAACTAGTCCAGGCTAGGATTGATCCTTTCTAAAATGCAGACACTTAGTCAATATATGCACTTCAAGCAAGATGAGCAACAAGGTAAAAATTAGAGGTGACTTATCTTCATTTGGACATCCATCAAGTACAATCTGCTAAGTGTCATTCCTAATCAGTACTTACACATTTTATTCAGTTTCCAGCCAATCCCTGAGCCTAATTACTTCCTAGCCATTATTTATTACCTAGTGTGGCAAGAAAGAAATAAGTAACCTTGTTTCACAGTTCATGTGAATAAACCAGAGATGCTAAGTAATTTCCTGAAATCACCAAATGTTGCCTATGGAGTGAGGCTGGGACTCAGACAGATTTTGTGCTATTTAAAATAGAATACCTTTGTTAAAATGAAGTTGGGTCTGCCTAAAAACTCTCTATTAAGCCTTGAGCACAAGGCTATATGTGAAGGTGTCTCGCTGACTATTTAATGTTAAATGAGCAAGCATACTCCATATGGCTAGTTTAACTAATTTATAACTCACCATTCAAAGTGGAATGCTTCTGAGTGTGAAAGAGGGACTCTAATAATATTCTGTAGAATATGTATAAACAGGGCAGTGGTGGAAAACCCAAGACATATGTCACCCTATCTTTAGCAGACTACTCTGGGGAGATGTCTGGAGATCTTGGAATACCAGGGAGCCAACTCTCCACAAATGGTCTTCAACTTGAATCTGGAACTTGAAGCCTGGAATTTCTTGGAGATTCTTGGTTTGGATTTATGGAAATGACATCATCCTGAGTCAGCTGATCCTATCTTGGTTTGTGCTACAGTGGACACCATGTGCAGAAGAGAGAATTGTATGCAATTATAGTTGATTACATGAACTTTTTTTTAATCTTAGCCTGTGTAACAGGAGTCAGGGTTTCTCAAAGGTAGCACAGAGAATCATACAAAATATTTAGTAAATGTACAGAGCAAGGCATAGGTTTTTTTGGGAAATTGATACTTTTACTTTTAAAAACTGTATTTGAAGAAACTGATTTCCAGCTTTTGAATCAGATACAGAGTTTTTTTAAAACTATTTCCAATCTTAATTTCCTCTTTTAGGTCTTCTGTGAAAGGTGTAAATTTAGCTCCTTATGTGTGATTCAGAAAACTGCTTAACATGGCATTGTGATACAATGGAAACAGAAAGGAGCTAAAAAGAATAGTGTTTTGACCCAAGTTTGCCATCAAATAGCTCTTGACCTAGCACCTCAAGCTTTCTCAGTGTTTTCTTCTCTGTCTTGGTCTGTCTTTCTGTCCATCTCCTTCCCCTATATATATTAATAACCCACATTATCCATTCATCAGTTGATGGGTGTTTGAACTGTTTTCCATTTTGGCTATTATAAACAGTGATACTGTAGGTACTCTAAGTTCTTGTACAGGTTTTTGTGTGGGCATATGTTTTAGTTTCTTTTTGGTTTCTACCTAAGTAATAGAATTGTTGGATCACTTGAGAACTATGTTCACACTTCTGAGGAACTGCCAAACTTTTCCAAAGTACCTGTACCATTTTATATTCTCATTAGTCACATATACTGGTTCCAATTTCTCCACATCCTCACCAACACTTGTTGCTATTTGCATTTTTAAGTTCTAGTCATCTTAGTGGGTGTGAAGTGGTATCTTGTTATGACTTGGATTTGCATTTATGTTTTTTGGTGGTTCCTGTAACAACTCTTATGAGCATACAATTTTTTATCCTGATTGGTGTTCAGAATTCTGGAATATTGCAAGTGTATTGTGCATTCCTAAACATAGAACTGGGAGGGAAATTGACACCAGAGATTTGTTTAAAGTTTAGCTTTAACTGACAGAAGAAAACTGGATTAGCAAAGTTCTTGATTATTCAGGTTGCTGGCCATTTCTTCTGAGGAAGATTTGAGTGTAGGGCATTCCCTTTACACTGGAGCTTCTGCCTGACAGCTGGCTGATGTCCATCAGTAACCAGCAAATTAGCAGACTGTGCCCAGTCCAACACCTCTGTGCTTGCCCCAACAGTTTGTTTGTCTAATGGCTTTTCACCAATACAAGAAAGGGAATCTCATCTCCCTTGAACATGCATCCATCTTTCATTTTCCAGGATGACATTCACTTGCTCTGATCTTAATGTCTGTCTCACACAGCCTCTCGCTCCATCAAATGGATTGTGTTAAAACTTAGTTTGAGAACAAAAAGTAAGCAGGAGAAAAATATGTCATTTTGTAAGGTTGAAAACCCATCATTTGAAAATAAATAGCACATCAGTAAAGACAAATTGGATGCAGAGATTGTGTGTTCTTATTTTTTTGTGGACAATAGAATTACCAGTGAAGATAATTTTTGGAAACATGCTTGCCTGGACTTGAGAGTCTGGTGATTTAATTCAAAGTGATGCTTAAACAGCTGTTTTTTTTCCTGACAAGTTTCATCATTATCTATGTTGCTGGAATTGAGACGAGATATGAATAATCAAAACCAGTGAAGAATCCCAAGTTGTACATATTTGGTTTCCTAATGAAATATCTCTTATTTTCCTTACACTGTATTTAGTTTTCAGGTTGTGTTGTGGGTGTCCATACATGATTAGAATGATGTTATATGCACATACTTGCAGAGAGAGAGAATAAAGATCATGTTCTCTACTGCATGCCTATAGTCAGACAAAATGTAAGCTTCTTAGATTTGTATGACTTCCATGGTCTACTCCATGTGGATTGCTACTTTTCCACTTGTTCATCTGTGTATTTATTACTCAGGAGTCTCCAAAAAAAGAAAACCAATTATATGTATGGATTTATGATGAAGAATTGGCTCATGCAATCATGGAGGCTAAGAATTCCTAACAAATGCCATCTGCAAGCTAGAGAACTGGGGAAGCTGGAGGTGTGAGTCAGTCTGAGTCTGAAGGCCTGAAACCTGTGTGGAGGTGAGAGTGGGAGTCCCTGGTGTAAGTCCCATGATTCAGAGGCTCAAGAACCTGGAACTCTAAGGCCCAGGGCAGGAGGAGTTGAATGCTTCAGCTCCAAAAGACTGGGAATCTTCCTTTCCGTGACATTTTTGCTCTTTGTGGTCCTCTTTAGATTAGATGGTGTCTACCCACATTGGTGAGGGTGTATTTCCCTTATTCAATATACTGAATCAAATGCTAATATTTTCTAGAAATACTCTCATGGACACACCCATAAGTCATGTTTGACCAGCTATATGGGTCTCCCATAACCTAGTCAAGTTGACACATCAAATTAGCCACCACACTCTATACCCCAGCCAAGTTAGGATACTTATATTTCTTTGAATTCTCATTTTTTTCTTTGTGGCTGTTTATGTGCCGTTTGTTTTGCCTGGAAAACTTTTCCTCAAATTTGCCCATCTGGAGAATTCATGTTAATTCTTCAACATTTAGCTCAGTACTCCCTTCTCTAACTCCAACTGTTCCCCCCGCTTAGAGCTCAGCTTTCCCTCCATTGTATCTAGTTATGCCTGTACAAAAACCAATCAATTTCTTCTTTCTACATTTACTCGGCACTTATTATATGTACTACATTGTAGAAAAATCCAAAGTAATTGTAATATGGCCCAATTTCCTTTTAGTTTTCTTGCAGAAAAAAAAGATGCAGAAAACAAAAATGACAATATAAAGCCTTTGGAGTCAGATGAGTGTGCATATCACCTATAAGAAGACTACTGGCTTCCGGGTAATTCACATCTGAGATGAGTCTTGAAGGAAGAGTAGGAATTGACTGGGAAGAGTGAGCAGGATAGCAGGCTGATATCAAAAGGAGAAGCTGAGGGCACAATTTGATGGCAAGAGAAAGGATGGCATGTTTATGAGCCTGTGAGTCATCAAGATAGTTGCAGAACATAGCGTGAAAGCATTGTGAGGGAGCAGAGGGTACCTGTGGTATAGGTTGAAGATGGAGAGGTTGGCTAGGATCCATTCCAAAATAATTGTTTTACGACACCCCTTATCCTTTCCTGTCCTTGGAGAAGGGATCGTGTTTTATTCAAGTTTCTATGGCAGTGGTTAGTAAAACACAATTTATGGTGAGCATTTCAAAAACACTCATTGAATGAATGAATGAGCAGATGAGCAATAGGAGCTGGAATCACAAATGAGCTGCAAACTGTCCATACAGATGAAACATGGATTTTCACAAAGCATTTGCTTGACTTTGAGAAAGGATGTTGATTTCATTCTTTCTACTCCCCATTTCATCCATTTTATTACCATATATTTCCTCAAAAGAAGGTCTGGCCAGTATCAAACAAAGCAGACTACTCTGGTTTTAATTACCTCTTTCCAGGCTATACTGGCTAGGTAAATGCGGCTTGAATCTAACTTGAGCCATGGTCAGAAACATTTTGTCTGCTTTCCTTGTAAGCGCTGAATGGTGTGCATGAAGCTTATATTGATAAGGGCTGAATTTCAGGCTTTATCTTTTAATAGGGGTGATAAGATTCTAGTGCCTCAGCCCTCTGCTATCTGCATGCTGATGGTGGGAGCAGTCACCAAAGTGATGTGCTGGCTGGTGGTGGGGCCCTGGGTTAACCTCAGAGAAACACAAATATGAGTGGGTGGAGTGGTTGCTTTCCATGAGAATGTTTCTCCTTCTCTTTCACAGCCTGGCCCACACGACTGGGCCCTCTGCCAGCAAGCAAAGCAATGGATTATTTTTTCCATTGGTCAGAGGAAGTTTTCTTTCTTTTCTTTTTGTGAATGGAGATAAAACATTTCATTTTATAGGAGAACTTCAGGAATTTCATTTTAGGAAAATAAAAGACTGTTCAGATTCCCAGTAAGTATTGGAGGAAAACACACAGCCTGAGGACACAAAGGTCCTTGGAATCCTACAGATGTGAATGTGAGTCTTATTTCTACTGTGAACCAGCTGTGCACCTCTTGAAGTTGCCACACCTTTCTAAGTCTTCATTTTCTTGACTATGCCATGGGAAAAATTAGGCAAATACAATGAAATGAGTGTAAATAAAGTATTTAGTAAGCACTCAATATTTATTATTTTTCTTCTATTGCTCTTATTCTAAGACAAAGGATTACTCTTATCTTCCCCCGAGTCTTCTGTATATTTGGGAACAAAGTCATGAATACAAATCTTAGATACCCAAGGGGAAGCTTTGCATATACAATGCCTCATCCCACCAGCTGATATCATTCCCCTCAACTCACCAAATATTTATTAGGTATATGCTTGTGCTTAAAGCTGTTTAAGACTGTGAAGTTTACAGTTGGAAAGAGATGCTTACGGAGTTCTAGCTTTGAGAAACTTGTTTCTTACTACAAGGACAGAATTTTATTTATAGGGCTGGTAAATAGTAAAAGGCAATGTGAGTGTGTGTATATGTATGTTTGTGTGTGTGTATAAAATCTAACATACACACAAGAATACATATTTTAGGAGCAAATGAAACCAGTCTTATAAATGGCTTTGAAAATTAATTTCTTTATAAAAATTTCCACTGATTTCCAAACTGTGGAAATTAATAACTTCTCAATATCCATCTATCAGTTCTTCCCGCCCTACCTTCTTCTACTTCCCTTCCTTCCAGTGCCAGAGAACAAGAGCTTCTGCAGAAATCCAAAGTCCCCCCTTAACAGCCAGAAGCAAAAGCAGAATGCTGTGTTTTCTGAAATCTTGGCTCTTCTCAACAAACCCACCAAAACCTCACAGGTTAGGTAAGTTAAAGGAGGCATGAAGAAATACAGTGTTAAAATACTCAATCAATGCCATTTGTCTACTTCAAGAAGGTGTGGCCAAGGGAAAATGTACTCATTTGTTTTCACATATCATCAAACCAAAGGACTGAAAACAGGAAAACAGACAACTACATTGTAGTCATTCTGCAAAAATATTAATCTTACCATTTAACTGTTCTGATATGTATTCATTGGTTAATTCTCTTGATATTCTAGAGAATCTGTGAAACTTTCTTATCATAGGCAAAACCCCATAAATATGCTGTCTTTTAGTTGTTCCTCTCTGGAGTGGGAATAATTTCTAAGATCTGAATAGGAATCCTCTAACCAGAAATGACTCATGGCCTGGCAAAGCTTAGAACCTTGACCAATGAAGTTATCAAAATGTCTTAAAAGTCAATGAATACAACAGGACAATTGAAATTCATTAGGAAGTAATTAGGTCTTTGGGATTTACAGAGAATGTCTAAGAGATGAATGTGTTGGGGAATCCACAGAATATGACTCCCACTTCAGTTCAGTTTCTGTTGGAGTTGAGTTCTGCTGATGCTACCTCCATGTCCCCTCCATGTCCTGGTTTATTGGTCCTGTATATCCCTGTGGGACATAGATGGAAGATCAAGCAGGATGACCTGTAGTCAAATAGTGAGCTGGGAAACCCATTCTCAGCTCCACCTTCATTGGATTGTTTTCTTTCTCTGGGTTGCAGTTGCTATCAGGATTTGGTTTTAGCCCTTTATCAAAAAGAGCTCTCTTGGTCCTTATACAATTTGTCAGGAAAGGGTAAGTTTTTTTTCCTTGTTTTTTTAAACTTGGAGGTAGCTCTAAAGAGCTTCCAGAGCATTGGGCAGCTGGTTTTTACCACTTTGCTGACTGAATTTGTAGCATTTTCTTTGCCTTTTGCCCTGAAATCAAATGGAAACTCATTGGCAAAGATAGAAACACATTTTTCCACCTCTTTTTTTCTTTTATCAGGAAAAACATTGGAAAAACAGATTGCATGCCCAGGCTGTTGGTGCTTGAAATTCCCTCCCTCCTCAGATCTATTATCTTAATAACAAAAACTGTAGATAATACAAATCTAACCAGCTTTCACTTCACTTAGCCCCTGGGACCAGTGGGCTGGGCTCTCCCTTCCTCTTTGGGGACAGGAACTGGGCATTTTCATGAACGCTCCATCATAAATGAAGCAAGAATTTGATCCATACTCTGTTGGTCATTTACTAGTAAAATGGATTTTTTTGATATAAAAAAGAGAAAAGGTTTAGGCAGCAGGATGTTGCTTTAGAGAACTCTGATCTGGCTGCCTACCTGGGTATCATGATGGCCTTTGTAGGTTACATTTGGTTACTTGTGACCCTGAAGTAGAATTCTTTGTGCAAATGACCTTTAGCCTGGTTCCAGGGTTTTCCTGTATCTCTTCTAGGGTATAATCTTTGGAGAGATCATGTGCACCTCTTAAACCTCAAGAGTGTCCAAGGCACAGTTCCTCATGGGGCACAAATGGAGCCTGGATTCTCACATTGGGAGATAAGATGGTGTGGGAATACATGAAATAGGCTTTCTTCATGTTTCCACGCTCTGGTGCAGATTACATGAGGGGCTGAGAAGTCTGAGTTTGAACTAGGCCTTGGAGGTTTTCATGAAGGCAAATATTACAGGATAGATGAATAGAACATATTTTAGTTGATGGTCAGTGAGCTTGATATACAGTGTTTGATACTTGGATTTGTGATATTTTATTATCCATTTAAAATTTTAACCAAGGTTCCCCACATGCTAAAGGAGGCTGTAGGGAAGAAGATATGTTGATTTTACTTGGGCATCTTGTCTGATGAGCCAAGTCAGTAGGAATGAGTTGAGTAGTCCCTGATTACAATCTCACTTTCTGAGATTTTGCTTCCAAGGTCCAAAAATACTAGGTGGAAAATTTCAAAAATTAACATTTCATAAGTTTTAAGTAACTTCTATTACAGTCTATTGTTATGATTATTCTATTATTAGTTATTGTTATTAGTCTGTTACTGTGTTTAATTTATAAATTAAACTTTTTCATAGATACATATGTATAGAAATAATAACCTAGTACATATAGGGTTTGGTACCATCCACAGTTTCAGGCACCTACTCAGGGCCTTGGGATTTACCTCCCACATGTAAGGGTATCTACTCTGTATTTGGCGGAGGAACTTACTCTTTACTTTTTTTGGGGGGGAGAATAAAAAGAAAATCTATAGTTTTGGAAGTACCTAAGATTTGAGCAAAAGAGACCTGAATTCCATAAACACTTATTTATTTATAAGTGTTTTACTTGTAAGCATTTATTGTATATCAACCTCTGAGCTAGATGTTAGGATAGTCAAAATTCTCAGGAAACTTATAGTGGAGGAGAAATGGATGGTTGTGAAGAACTAATGACAAGACAATGTGTTAAAAGTCACTCTAAGCCAGTGACTTTTCAACAAATAAGGGTGGACATTTAAATGAAGGAGCAAGTCGCTGGTGGAAAAGATTATGCAGAGGTGACATTAAACTTAGGTATTTAACCTGAAGTCAATAGATGTTTCTGGGAGGAAGGAGGAAAGGATTACTGGAGGGAATGGATTATAATGAAAAATAGAGGCATGAGAAAGGCTCTAACTTCCATTTGAGAAGTATTGTTTAGTGACTTTCAAGTCAATTATTTAATATGTCTTAACCTCAGTTTCCTCTTCTTTATATGGGGATCATAAAATACCACAGTAATTATGTGGGATAGTGGATTGAAAATACATATTTTAAACTCTAAAGCACTAACAAAATTTTAATTGTTGTTGAAAGTGACTCTCAGGCTTGGATCCCTCTAAGTCCCAGTTGAGGAGCACTCTGCTGATTTTGGCATGAGAGTTGAGATGTCTCCCAGGGGTCCTGTTAGTATGCATCCTGAGAATAAACACGGTCACATCTGGCCTTTCTAACAGAAGGAACACTGAGTTCAGGGTGGGCTGGCCAAGGAATGGCTGTGTGGGTAGGTGGAAGGAGAAAATTCAGAAATGGAAGGCCTGCTTGCTCTTCAGAAGCATCCCTTTTTTGTCTTAGAAGTAAGCCGATGATTTCCTGAAGTCCAGCAGTGAAACTGAGTCTATGACCTGTGATTGTGCAATTAAAGTGATTGGATCTTCTAGATTTGAAGTCAGGCTTCTCTGATTCTTTCTTGCAGAATCCTTCCTCTCAGATCTAGTCTTCTTTATCATTCTCAGGCAAGAGAGAGTAATTTTGAATTCTTCTATTATCCCTGGCGTGATTGATTAATAAGCAACCTGAGGACAAAGACTGCATCTTACATAAATCAGAATCCCTGGGATCCTGAGCTGATAATGAGCACAGTGTCTGTTTGTCAAGTGAATGACTTATGGGGAAGGAGGCACTCCTCCAGGCTCTAACAGGGGGTATTCCCTCCCTGCTCACTTAGAAAGACAAAGTGTTTTGTGTGCTCTGGTCAGCTCTTCAAGCCTGTGGTTTTCTACCCTAATTGCTGAGTGCCAGTCTCAGTGAAGACACATCAATGCCAGTACATCTTACTCGGGGTCATCTCCTTCAGGGCAGACCCCACTGCCCCTAGGACATTGACAGCTTCTGTTTCACATCTGTTTTTACTTCTGGCCAGGTCTTCTGGGTCACTGCCTTGGCCCAACAATCTCCCCTTTCACCTTGTTTCCACTCCGGGTCAGGAGAGAGGGACCTCCTCTTCTCTTCCCACCCCTGAGGCCTCTCTCTGCTCCCTGATCAGACTCATTGGGCCTCTGTCCTGTCCCTGCTCAGCTCCTGCCAGCCTGGCCTGCTCTTGTCACTCATGGGGTGCTTGCTTGCCACTCACATGTGCTCATCCTGACCTCTGGGTTTTGGAATGTCAGTGTGCACATGCAGCAAAAAGAATCCAACCTGCTAGATGCATTAGGTCTTCAAATCTCAGATCCCAGGGAAGCTTCTTGGCATTAACGTTGTGTCAGCTGTGCTTTCCCCACTTGTCACTCCCTGCCCCTTCTACTCCCCTTCCTTCTTTGCAGGAAGAGGAATGGTACCAATGCATCCTTCATTCTAAAGAGTTCCATAAAAAAACATTCACTGCAAAAAATTACTGGATGCATGGGCCAGGAAGCTCCCTCCAGTTATATTAGTGGTCACTCAGGAAGCACAGTAGGAATAAAGGCATAGTCTTTAATATCAGGGGAATTTATAACCTAGTTGTGAAGACAGTAATCACCTACATGAAATCATAGCAAACCATATGAAAAATGATGACTCGGTGAATTGTGGAGCATGGACCCCAACTGCTACAAAAGGTCAGAAATGAGGGCTTGTAGAGGTTGTGAACATCTGCGAAAGGCCCTGTCAATCAGCAATCAGGATGTAAGGAGTGTATAAGTGTGTGTGTGTGTGTGTGTGTGTGTGTGTCTATTCTATTCTCAGCATTCAATCCCCTAGATGATCAATATGCATTTTTTAAATATTAATGCATCAGAAGGTGAAGAAAGGGTGAAGGTGGAATGTAAACATGGGAAGGAATGGGGCCTGCTTTTAACCCAGTGCATTGGCAAGGTAGCAATGGAGGCTGGAGCTGAGTGGCTGGGAATCAGACTGACTCAGTGGAGAAAGAGGAGGAAAAAGCAAATCCTGGTCAGCAGTCCAAGTTTCTATTCCGTGGATGTCATTCACACTGTCTAGTGTTGCTGGCAGTGCCCATCAGGACAGAACATGCTGAGCTCTGATCACTTTTCAGTATACGAGCTGGTTTTCTCATTCCAGGGGGTTATGGGAAAATATTGCTAGTATCACAGAGATCAAAAACATGGTCCTGCAGATAAGGAGGGTAGGGTGACTGAAGGTAAGCAGTATGGGTCACTGAGATAGGTCTATGTTCCCCAACAAAGCTGAACAATTTAATATTCACACCAGAACTCAAACCCAAACAAGACTATAAAATGGGAGGGAGGGGAGTAGGAAGGGAATTAGTGCCTAGTGTGCACAAATGCAGCTGGGCCAGCGTGGCTGGACAGGATGGATCTGCTTTAGTATTATTATTCCTCTAGAAGCTGTGAATGGAAAATTTGGCTCTATGTGTGAGGTTTAGGATATAAGCACCAGAATATATCTGTTATCTTATCAGATTATATATGTATTTATTTATATAATGAATATTTATTGATGACTAGTCTACTATGTACTATACCCATATATGTCTATGTACATATATACATATATACATAGTCATTGATAATTGTTATTTGAGCCATGGACTCTGTTATTCTGGAGCTTACATTCTACTGGGGAGAGAGGTAATAGAGAGGTAAATGAAGAAATGAGAAGATGGAAAGACCTATTTCTTCTATTGGGAGAATTCAGATGCAAAAAAGGATAAGGAATTTACTAGCTATCAGATATAGTTTAACTGACTCTTCCCCCAGAAATGGTCTTTGTCTTGTACTAAGGATGGGACTTAAAAAAGAAACAAAACCTAGAGTACAGTGAGGCCATGACCTGAGCTGGGGTTCATTTTGAGCAGACTATATTTTCAAATTAAATATGAGGACATGTGGAGCAGTACAAGTGTGCTTATGAGACAATGGTGTAGGCAAAAAACAGACATGAAGATGACTAGAATAGAATAGAGGACCCAAAAATAAGCCCATGCAGCTAGGCCATTTGATTCTTACAAAGATGCTAAAAACATACATTGGGAAAAAGACAGATCATTTAATTAATGGTACAGAGAAAACTGGATATCCACATGTCAAAGACTGACACTAGCTCTGTCTCTCTCATCCTGTACAAATACCAATTCAAATGGATCAAAGGCCTTAATATAAGACCCAAAACCTTGAAACAGCAAGAAGAAAACATAGGGAAAGTACCTGAGATCCAGAAATAGGCAATGATTTTCTGAATAGGATTCCCATAGCTCAGGAAATAAGAGCAAGAATTGACAAATGGGACTGAATTACATTAAAACATTCTGCACCACAAGAAAAGCAGTAATGGAGTGAAGAGATAGCCTATGGAAAAGGGAAAAAAATCTTTGCCAGATAGTCTTCTAACAGGGGATTAATATCTAGAATATATAAAGAACTAAAAAAATTAAACAAAAGAGCAAATAATCTAATCAGCAAATGGGCCATTGAACTGAACAGATATTTTTTGAATGAAGGACTGATAGTCAATAAATACATGAAAAATGCTTAACAAATGTAGCCATCATGGAAATGCAAATCAAAACTATTTATTTTGGGATTCCATTTGACTTTAGTCAGAATGGCTATGGTCAGGAAAACAACCACAGATGTTGGCCAAGAGGCATCAAAGGGGTAGAGGTGAGGAATGTACATTAGTTCAGCCACTATGGGAATCATTATGGAGGTTCCTAAAAAAATTCAAAGCAAGGCAAGAAGAAGGAATAAAAGGAATACAAATAGGTAAAGAAACTGTCAAAATATCCCTATTTGCAGACGACATGATCCTATACCTTAAAGACCCAAAAAACTCTACTCAGAAGCTTCTAGACATCATCAATAGCTATAGCAAAGTAGCAGGATATAAAATCAACATAGAAAAATCATTAGCATTTCTATACACTAACAATGAGCAAACGGAAAAAGAATGTATGAAAACAATTCCATTTACAATAGCCTCAAAAAAAATCAAATACCTAGGTGTAAACCTAACAAAAGATGTGAAAGACCTCTACAAGGAAAACTATACACTTCTGAAGAAAGAGATTGAGGAAGACTATAGAAAGTGGAGAGATCTCCCATGCTCATGGATTGGTAGAATCAACATAGTAAAAATGTCGATACTCCCCAAAGTAATCTACATGTTTAATGCAATTCCCATCAAAATTCCAATGACATTCATTAAAGAGATTGAAAAATCTACTGTTAAATTTATATGGAAACACAAGAGGCCACGAATAGCCAAGGCAATACTCAGTCAAAAGAACAATGCAGGAGGTATCACAATACCTGACTTCAAACTATATTACAAAGCAATAACAATAAAAACAGCATGGTACTGGCACAAAAACAGACATGAAGACCAGTGGAGCAGAATAGAGGATCCAGATATGAAGCCACACAACTATGAGCAACTTATCTTTGACAAAGGAGCTAAAAATATACGATGGAGAAATAGCAGCCTCTTCAACAAAAACTGCTGGGAAAACTGGTTAGCAGTCTGCAAAAAACTGAAACTAGATCCATATATATCATCCTATACCAAGATTAACTCAAAATGGATCAAGGATCTTAATATCAGACCCCAAACTCTTAAGTTGATCCAAGAAAGAGTAGGAAATACTCTGGAGTTAGTAGGTATAGGTAAGAACTTTCTCAATGAAACCCCAGCAGCACAGCAACTAAGAGATAGCATAGATAAATGGGACCTCATAAAACTAAAAAGCTTCTGTTCATCAAAAGAAATGGTCTCTAAACTGAAGAGAACACCCACAGAGTGGGAGAAAATATTTGCCAATTATACATCAGACAAAGGACTGATAACCAGAATATACAGGGAACTTAAAAAACTAAATTCTCCCAAAACTAATGAACCAATAAAGAAATGGGCATGTGAACTAAACAGAACTTTCTCAAAAGAAGAAATTCAAATGGCCAGAAAACACATGAAAAAATGCTCACCATCTCTAGCAATAAAGGAAATGCAAATTAAAACCACACTAAGATTCCACCTCACCCCTGTTAGAATAGCCATCATTAGCAACACCACCAACAACAGGTGTTGGCGAGGATGCGGGGAAAAAGGAACCCTCTTACACTGTTGGTGGGAATGTAGACTAGTACAACCACTCTGGAAAAAAATTTGGAGGCTACTTAAAAAGCTGGACATCGATCTACCATTTGATCCAGCAATACCACTCTTGGGGATATACCCAAAAGACTGTTACTCCAGAGGCACCTGCACATCCATGTTTATTGCGGCACTATTCACAATAGCCAAGTTATGGAAACAGCCAAGATGCCCCAGCACTGACGAATGGATTAAGAAAATGTGGTATCTATACACAATGGAATTTTATGCAGCCATGAAGAAGAACGAAATGTTATCATTCGCTGGTAAATGGATGGAATTGGAGAACATCATTCTGAGTGAGGTTAGCCTGGCTCAAAAGACCAAAAATCGTATGTTCTCCCTCATATGTGGACATTAGATCAAGGGCAAACACAACAAGGGGATTGGACTATGAGCACATGATAAAAGCGAGAGCACACAAGGGAGGGATGAGGAT
The DNA here is from genome assembly GCF_047511655.1 of Castor canadensis. NCBI lineage: Eukaryota > Metazoa > Chordata > Mammalia > Rodentia > Castoridae > Castor > Castor canadensis. The sequence continues at coordinate 168,805,646 of NC_133387.1, forward strand.
AGGTAAGACACCTAAAAAACTAGCTAGCATTTGTTGCCCTTAATGCAGAGAAACTAAAGCAGATACCTTAAAGCAACTGAGGCCAATAGGAAAAGGGGACCAGGAACTAGAGAAAAGGTTAGATCAAAAAGAATTAACCTAGAAGGTAACACCCACGCACAGGAAATCAATGTGAGTCAATGCCCTGTATAGCTATCCTTATCTCAACCAGCAAAACCCCTGGTTCCTTCCTATTATTGCTTATACTCTCTCTACAACAAAATTAGAGATAAGGGCAAAATAGTTTCTGCTGGGTATTGAGGGGGGGAGCGGGAGGGGGTGGAGTGGGTGGTAAGGGAGGGGGTGGGGGCAGGGGGGAGAAATGACCCAAGCCTTGTATGCACATATGAATAATAAAAGAAAAATGAAAAAAAAAATTCAAAGCAGTACTTCTGTATGATCCATCTATATCACTTCTGTGTGCTTACCCAAAAGAATCAGTCAGCATATAATAAAGATACACATGCTTATCACTTCACAATAGCCATGCTACGAAATCAGCCTAGGTGCCTATTAATGGATGAATTGGTAAAGATTTGTGTATATACCCAATGGAGTGTTATTCTGCCATAAAGAAGAGCAAAATCATGCTATTTGTGGAAAAATGGATGGAACTTGTGATCAGTATGTTAAGTGAAATAAGCCATGTTTTTTTCTCACTTGTGGAATAGAGGGTAGAAATAGAAGAACATGAAAGTAAAGGAGGACTATTAGTAATGTAGAAGGGGTAAAAGGAGAAGGAGGGTAGGAAAGAGTCACATGGGGTGAATGTAATCAAAGTATATTATATACAGTGCGGGATGTCATAATGAAATGCCTTACTTTATACACTTCTTATATACCAGTAAAAATAAAATAAAAATAACATGAATTATTTAACAATTACATTACATTAAATGATAGAAAAGTAAAGCTTCAAAATTTATGGTCATCCTAAAAGTGAATATGAGTTTAATTCCTTTTCAGAACTCCAGGTGAAGACAGTTTCCATTATATTATTGATTGCTCCTTTTTTGATAGGGATTCATGTGATAATGATGATTTCTTTCAAGATTTTAATTTCTGGAAGATGTTTCTGTCTACTGAAACACCAGCTTGTGCTCTTTTATCATCATCATCAAAACCACCACCACCACCACCACCACTATGATCATTATTTTGTGGTTCTAGGTTTTGAACTCAGGGCTTCATTAGGCAGCCCTTTTGGTGACAGGATCTCACTTTTTGCCCAGGCTGGCCTGGACCATGATAATCCTCTTATTTTATCTTTCCTGCTATTGCCAGGATGCCAGGTACACACAATCATACCCAACTTTTTTCCACTGATACGGGGGCTAGCAATCTTTTTTGCTGGGGCTGGCCTGAAACAGTGATCTTAATAATCTCAGCCCCCTGTGTAGCTTGGGATGACAGGCATATACCACTGAACTCAGTTATTGGTTAAGATGGAGTCTTGCAAAATTTTTGGCTTCTGCCACCCTTGAACCATAATCCTCCTGATTTCAGCCTCTCAAATAGCTAGGGTTACAGGTGTGAGCCACTGGTGCCTGGCTTTCTTATTATTGAATTAGATTCCTGCCCTCCCTTTTTGCATTTCCATTTTTTTGCTCTTTTTGTCTAGGGACTTTAAATTTAATATAGCATTCAGATGCCACCATAGTGTCCCCACTAGTATAACTACTGCTTCTTTTTTCCTAAGACTCTTGCTTTTATCTTTATGTTAACTGTTTTGTGTGCTCTTATATTTCTTCTATAAGTTCCTGAAGTTCTTTTAAATGTTTTAAATTTATAAAAGATTTTCTCCTTAAAAATGGTAAAAGTCTTTTGATAGTAGATATGCTCTAGAAGATAAATCTTAGTTTAACTAATGGATCCACATGAGTGAGAAGAAGTGAAGGTTGCAGAGAGGCAGGCCTGGATAGCTGGTAAGTCTTCAGATGAAAAATATTTAGGTTTCAATCCAAGCTCCTACTGGATAAGTTTAACTACTCTAAACTTTGCTTTTCTCTTCCATAATGTCTCTTGGGTTGTTCAATTAGATTATTACACAATATATCTAGCACAGAGCCTGCCATACTGAAATGTGTGTGCAGTTGATTGGAACCACTTCATTCCCATGTCCCTTGGGAAACAATGGGTGGGTGATAGGTGGAGGTGGGGAAGTTGGCCCCCAGAAACAGCACAGAGGAAACAGAACATAGAATGACATTTTACAAATAAGAATTTCAAAGGAACAAAAGAAACAGAGACCCATTTGCTAGATGGCAAACAAATCTGAATCCTCCAAATATCGGATCCTTCTCCAAGTAGCAGTGCTTTATGTAGCAACATGGCTGCCCTTCCCTAAGGGTGAAATGGATTGATTTCTTTTTTTTTCATTTATTCATATATGCATACAATGTTTGGGTCATTTCTCCCCCCTTTCCCCTGCCCCCTCTCTTATCCCCCTCTGCCCCCTCCCTCTTCCCTCCTACCCCCTCACTACCAAGCAGAAACTATTTTGCCCTTATCTAATTTTGTTGAAGAGAGAGTATAAGCAATAATAGGAAGGATCAAGGGTTTTTGCTAGTTGAGATAAGGACAGCTATACAGGGAGTTGACTCGCGTTGCTTTCCTGTACGTGTGTGTTACCTTCTAAATTAATTCTTCTCGAACTAACCTTTTCTCTAGTTCCTGGTTCCCTTCTCCTATTGGCTTCTGTTGCTTTAAAGTATCTGCATTAGTTTCTCTGCATTGAGGGCAACAAATGCTATCTAGTTTTTTGGGTGTCTTACCTATCCTCATACCTCCCTTGTGTGCTCTCGCTTTATCATGTGATCAAAGTCCAATAATGGATTGATTTCTTAAGAGCACGGTGAGAATTCATACTCCAATGCATGGTTCTGTTGTTAGGGTGAATGATGGAGACAATACTGAACATACATGTATGTGTGCACATAAACACACATGTGTAGCACATTGATGCAATATTGTATTGCACAGGAAAATATGGCTTCTAATTTAATTTTTTGCATGAGTCACTGTCTATTTAATGGGGTCCGGTGTGTGTGTGTGTGTGTGTGTGTGTGTGTGTTTATGTGTATACTAGTCAGAAAACAATGCATCAAGATTCTGGTTTTTTGGTAAATGCTTTTCAGGTAAATGTCTGGTCTTTTGAATTCCCTTTCCCTTTTGTGTTTCTACCACATTTGATATAAGGAAAAAACTTCACATCTCTCTTAGGTTTTCTGTTCTGCTTTTTGAAGAGACTGGTTTTCTGGCTGGACCAAAGTCCTCTGAGGCAGGCTGGGTTCTTTTCTGTGTTCTGGCTCTCCATTACTACAGTATATGTTCTCAGTCATGTGCTCTGGTGTCAGTGTCTTCTAGGTAGGGGTCAGTCTTCTCAAAGAGTAGTAGTTCTTGACATTGGTTCCATATTGGAATCAGCCTTGGCTCCTATTGGAATCAGTTGGGAATTTTTTCCAAATACCAATGCTTGAGTCCAGTTACTGTGTTGTTAGTGGTCTAGGCATGTAGAGATAATGCGGATGTATGGTGGAGGTTGGGAACTGCGCTCCAGAGACTTGTAGCCTCCCACAGACTAGGAAGTGGGTCAGTAACCCACTTTGAAGTCCTTCAAGCCTATCCAGATGTTTCAATCAGGCCCAGACCACTGTTCAAAGTTCATATCCAAGGCAGGGAGTGGAGATGAGAACACAAACTGCAACTTCTTTATCCCACTTCTCCTACCTCTTTCCTAGAGCAAGAAAGGGAGGGACATCTACCTTGCTTAGCTTTCTCTTCTCTTACAAACACCATTCACAGCTCATCCATTGAGCTCTTTTTTGCTATCTTTAATAATTTAGATTGTTCAGGCACTGATGTATCCAGAGGAGCTTAAAGAGTTTAAAACAAAAACATCCTTTCATGTCAAAGCCTGTCATTAATGGCTATTGCCTTGAGGAGGACTCAAAATTTCCATTTTGGAGTCAAACACTGAATACTTTTTCTTTTCCTTTCTGGTGTGAATATCCTAGATCCTCCTAAGGGAAATTTAAAAACAGAGAGGGAAAGAGGCGTTGATAAAATAATATATATATAATATATACACACACACACACACACACATACACATGCACAATTTGCTCAGTACTTATCATGCTGTCTGGAACCTAGTACACTGTTGATGCTAAATAAGTATTAAAATAATAAAATAAATAATTAAATGAATTAACAGCTATCCAAAGGGTATCACTTATCTCAATTATAGTGGTATGTGAAAAGTTAGCATCATAAATGCAAAAATACCATATTTAAAGACACAGTTAAATGCCAGAATACCAAATGAAAAATAAGATTCTAAAAGATGAGATAGAGATAAAGATAAAGATAGAGATAGTGATAGAAGGAGGGAGGAAGGAAGAGAGAAAGAGAGAGAAGAATGGAGGGAGAGAGGGAGGGAGGGAGAAGGAGAGAGAGAGAGAGAGAGAGAGAGAGAGAGAGAGAGAGAGAGAGAGAGAGAGAGAGTGTTCCCTGTAAAGAAACATGACTGGAAACTGGAGTGAATTCTCTACCCAACTAAACTAGCATTGTGTTTACTATGTTATGTTAAAACAAAGATAATTTTTTCCTTTTAAGGACTCAGAAAATTCACTTCACATTCATTTTTAGGAAGTTCTTGAAATGCATTTGTTGGATTGGATGACTTTTAGTGCAAAACCAAAAAAATTTAGCTCAAATACTTATTATCTCAAATAGAAAGTCATCCAAGATACAAAGCTGACTAAATTATATTAGAAAAGTTTTAAATTATTCCCACTTTTTGATGAGATGCATATTTCACTAGATAACTCCTTTTGTATTATAGGATTACTTCTGGAATTAATGATCTGTAATTAATATATACAGATATGATAGTGACTAGAAGAAGAAAGGGCATCCTATGGGTATGTTTGTTTTAAAATCATAGAGGTCACTAGAGATCCTTCAGCAAATTTTTCCTCATCTTTCACAATCTAGAATGCATAATACGCCCACTCTTAAATCAATCAGTAGCAATGTGAAAGACATTAATGTAATTGACTTAGGAAACTCAGGATCATTAACAGAGGAGTCAAATACTGCAACAAATGCAGAATTTTGTTAGAAAGACAAGAGCATTCGTGTTTTCCAAAGTGAAGCACCAAACTGGGGTTTAAACCTGTAAAGAACACATAGGGTCTAGATATGGTAGAACAGATCCCAGGAAGGAGCAAAGAGAAGTGTTAGGGAGAGCAATGCACAGGCCTACCAAGCATAGGTCTTAACTGCACAGGACTGGGTGGGGAGGCCTAGGCAGGAGAAGTCTGTGTCAGATGAGGATGTGAAGGAGAGGATCTTAGACATACATTTTAAAGTATAATGAAGCCAAAAAATGCTGGCATGTAAAAATTTTAGGAAAAGCATAAAGTATTACAACAAAGAACTGTAGTCATAAAAACACTATATAGTCCTTCTGTGTGTGATACTGATACAGTCACAATGACAGAGACAATTGTGGTTGACTTTCAACATCTAGAATCAGCCCAGAGTTGGGTGTTGGATCAGATTTTCAATAACTTTGACAGTGAACATGTAAGACACTGGGAGGTAGGAGGTGGAGCTGGCAGAGAAGAGTTGATAACTGAAGGACAGAGGAGGGTCTTAACAATACTCATATTACGGAGTGGCCACAGGCACAATCAAAAGGTGCTGTCTTCAGTTAGAAAACAAGAAATAAAAGTATAATAATAACAAGTAATTATAAAAAGGCAGAGAATAAAAGACATAATTTTTATTTACTAAGTGACTGTGGGTAGGGTGAGAGATGGTTAGCTAAATTGTGATCTGTCATGATGGGAATTCAAAGGTAATGTATAAGGTAGCTAAATTAAGAGGTGCAAGTCAAAACATATATTGTTTAGAGATATGGCACTAACCCAACTCCGCCCTCCAAAATATCCTGAAGAGTTAAGTGTTTGTGCTGCAGAGGGGATGGAGCTAGGAGGGAAGAGGGCAAGAGGCTTGCATGTGCAAGGCCTTCTCATTATTTCTTATTTCAACCATGTGTACACATCATTTGATAATTAGAAATACAATAAAAATGATTTATGTTTACCTTGTTGTCATAATATAGGTGCATATTGTATTATACATTTTCCAATTACAACTGCACCATAAACATTTTCCTTGATGGTACATGCTATTTATGATGATTCATTTAAATTGCTATATAATATTTTGAACTATTTTTCTGGCAGTTCTAATTCATTCACACCCTTTTTCTCAGGCTCTCTGTGTCTAGGAATAACCTGGGGCAGCTGTCTATGGCCAAAGAACAAAGTATTTTTTTTTCTCTGAAAAGAACTAAATCTTGACCAGGGTCTCATTAGCACTATACATTAACCAAGTTCAAAGCACCAGGAAGAACTGGGTGGAGGTCCTTGCTTATGGCAGCAATCCCTGGGTGGTGCACACATACCCTGAGACCTTCAAGGCCAACATCCATCACAGCCTGGACAGCATCAACCCAAGGCCACCCTTTGCACTGACACTGCCCTCAAGTTCATTTGAAATGGGGCTGCCAGAAAGAGGAGGCTTCCTTTGCAAAGCAAGAGCATGGTTTTAATTATCCCTTTAGATCCATAAAAAAGCAAGGGGGGTGGGGATAGATTTATGACTTTAAATTCTCTTCTTTGCCATTTATAAAACAGTATTTATCAGGTGTGGGGCACATGGCAGCTCTGGGGAGTGCCAGACAGGGATCAAAAGCAAAGCATAAAAACCTTCCCCTTTCAACATCCCTAATCTCCTCCTTCTATCTAGAAATGGCCACATTAACCTCATGGCTGAGAAGGGAGATTCATTCTGGCACTTTGCTGTCGGTGGCATCAGGAGGGAGTGAGAAGCTGGCTCCTGTGTGCCAGGTCTACTCTCCTCCCTTTGATGTTTCCTTTAGAAGGACAGAACCATGGCCAACAGTGCCTGGAGGAGGGCTTTGCATTGCCATTGTGTTGGAGATGTCCCTTCCTAGGGAGGCAATTATATCCCTCCCAGAAGCTCTTCAGCTGGGGCTGGAGAAGCAGTGATTGTTCATTTGTTCATTGAATATTTAGTTCTCTTCCCTCTGCCCTCCACGCTGCCTGCCAGGTGGTAGTAGATTTTAATGAAACTCTAAGAACTGATTTCATCTTTTAGAAAGTGTCAATGTTAGTTGACAAGCAAATCTTGTGCATAATAGACTCATAGACTATTAATTTTTAGTGTTGTTAGGTTGTAAGAAAGAGTTGCTCATTAGGCTTCAGAATGAGTTGGGTTTTGTGAAAAAGCTATGATGTAGAGTAAGCATTGAAGGATAGTGTTATGGAGTGAATGGTTGTGATCTCCCTCCTCGGATTCTGATGTTGAAGCACTACTACTAGCCACCCCCACCCCCCAGTATGATACACTACCATACTGGGGCCTATAAGGAGATGCGCCTACAAAGAAGTAATTAAGATTAAATGAGGTCATAAGGGTGAAGCCTTGTTCAAGCAGAACTAGTGCCCTTATAAGAAGATATACCAGAGAGTTCTCACTTCTTTCCTCCCTGCTATGGGAGGGCAAGGTGAGAAGAGGGCCTTGTAGCATTCAGGAAGGGAATGTAGAAAGTATGTGTTGAGACACCTGTTGGGCTAGTGACTTCTGGGTGAGTCCCATCCTCCTGAATCACAGATTTCTCACCAACAAGAACATGCAGAGGGCAGACTCAGGAAGCATAAACACATTTGCTTCTAGGAAAAAACATGATTTTCCCTTGATTCTTCTGCTTCCATTTTGAGAAGGTATTATGCTTTTCCTCTTCCCCCATTTTGGGATGTACCTTCCCAGTATTAGAGAGTATCACACCATAAAATGTTAAAGCATGAAACCTTGAGGTTGTGTAGAATGCAAGGCCCATGAAAATAAGAATCTTTATTGATTCTATCCCCACTGAATGCTCAGAGCCCTGCCCACTGCTTGTCGCTCAGTAAGAGCTCAGTGAGTCCTTGCTGAATAACAATGACTGAATGTCTGGCCTTCCACAATTCAGAAACATCTGGCTCCTGTACTGGGGCTCAGTTTTCAGTCTTAACTTGGGTTCTTATTAGCTTAGGGCACATCATCACTTGTCACTCAGTCTTCTCATCTTTAGAATGAAAATATTAAAACATATTTCACCTATTTCACAAAGTTGCAAGGATCAAATGTCTACTCAGCATATTTGAATTTATTATTACTGTGCACTAGAATCTAGGACTATTCAGTGGATTGCAACTTCAGGGAATTTAGAGTGCAATGAAAAATCAGACTCTGTTGCAGATCCATGTGACAACTGCTAGGGCAGTGGCATTGCTGCCATTGTTGTGTGCTTTTCCATATAGCAGATCTTGTAAAAATCTAAATCTGATCATGAGCTTTCACTGCTTGTGGCACTCCACCAATTTCTATTTATCTTTATAATAAAATCCAAGCTTCTTTCCTTGCCATCATGTGCTCTACCCAGATTATGTCTCCCACTGTGACCCCCCATTGTGACACTAGTGGTGCTTAGCTGTGTTAGCCTTTGCTGTCTGGTGAAGCTACTAAGTATTCTCTTGCCTGAAGGCCTTTTTGCTCTCTGTTACCACTACCTGGAATTCTTTTCCTACACATGCTTGTGATGCTAAAATAATAATAGTTTCCCCTTTCTATCTCCTCACTTATCACAATGCAAGTCCCTCAATTCTAAAGATGACTTTGTTCGTCACTGTAGTCCCAGTACCCAGGAGAAACACAAACATAGTTTGTGTTTTAGTATTTGTTGAATGAATGATTGAAACTCCAATTTAATAGAGGTTCAAATGGAAGTGTCAGTAAGTGTATGTAACTGTACCCTAAACATTAAAAAAATTTATTTAGTGATCTAGGGATGGAACCCAGGACCTCATGTATGCTAAGCAAGTGCTCTACCTTCTGCCACTGAGATACATCTCCTGGCCTAAACATTTTTTAATATAGGAAATAAATGAGTTAACAAAAACGTCTGAACATCTCTCAAGTCATGAGAATTCATTATCTGAGAGTGAACTCCAACTTTAGGAAAAGCTAATGACTTTCAAAAGTTGTCTTCAATTTTTACAACTTACAACTCAATAACAAAGCAAAGCAACCTGAATTTAAAAATGGGTAAAGACTTGAGTAGACATTTCTCCATAGAAGTTATATAAAAAGACCAGAAGCACATGAAAAGATGTTCAGCGAGTGTTGGTGAGTACTTAGAGAAGTTGGAACACTTCGCTTTGTTGGTAGCAATGTAAAATGGAACACATGCTATGGAAAAGAGCATGATGGTTCTTCCGAAAATTAAATCTAAAATCACTATAGCACCCAACAATTCTTCTAGGGATATACGCCAAGAATGAAAAGCAGGAGCTTTGACAGATATTTACTCACAAGTGTTCATTTGAGTAGTATTCACAATAACCAAAAGGTGCAAGTAACCCAAATGCCCATCAAGGGATAAAGGAAAGACCACATACATATAAAATATGTATAAACATGTATATGTAATTTAACCTTAAAAAAGGAAGGTTATTCTGACACATGCTAAAAGGGGGACATTCCATATTTAAGTGAAATCTGCCAGACACAAAGTCAGAAATATTGCACGATTCCTTTTAATAGTCAAATCCATAGAAACAGAAGGTAGAATGGCAGTTTCCCAGGGCTAGGGAAAATGAGAAATGTAGAGTTGCTAATGGGTTCAGGGTTTCTGTTTGGGAGGATGAAAAAGGTCCATGTGTGGTGGTGATGGTTTATGAATGTATTTAATGCCACAGAACTGTACATTTAACAATTGTTCAGATGGTAAAATTTATGTTATGTACATTTACCATAATTAAAAACATTATATTCAACTAAAATATAAATTTACCCAAAGAGCCTTGTTTTACCCCTAGCTGCAACATGGACCACTACAGATATTAGTTGTAATATTTAAAAGCAGGTAAAAGTGATTGAACCAGATCTCAAATTATCTTTTTTTTCCAAACTAATCTACTCATCTGCCTATAATACTTCCTGCACGCCTGATTTCCTACTTGCTCTTCTCTGCCATCCAACTTGGAAATTCCAGAGAACCAGAACTGCTAGCAATTTTCAATGTGTAGCAAGTAAGTTTCTCAATATTTGTTTCATGGAAATATTAATAAACCTTGAGATGTTATGAGGTATTTTTGGAAATGATGAGTTTTATAGTCAAAATGAGCTGAACAGTTACTTTTGTGTTATTGGTTTTGCAAGATTTCCCAGAACATTTTATAGGCAAATGAGCATTGACAGTTTCCAAGGGACAGGGTAGAGTATATAAAACATTTTTTGATCACAGTGTTGTTTTTCACCTTAACAGTTTTCCATGGAACATCATTTAGGAAATTTTTCAGTAGGATAATTGTTATCTCTTGCATTTTCTGGCTTCTATCAGTTTGTGAGTTTTTATGTGTGTGCTCCAAGCACAAGAATTACTTCTGGATCTAGGCTTGGGGGTTTTTCAGTTCTTGGAAAGAATGTCCCTGAAGTGTCCTCTCAGAAAGTCAGCATGATTGCTCTTGGCCTGGCACAGAACTCTGCATATATAAGATATAGCATCACCCCTAACAGACTCTGTGCCTAGCTACAGGACTCAAAATTGAGTTGGAACGTCTCACTTGATTGCCATAAGTCACAACTCTTACCTATTCCAAGGCTTTGAAATCACACAATTTTCATATACACATCACAGTTTCTTCCTCAAAATTCCAAATTGCCACATTTGTTTTGTAATTGGGGATTTTGTGAATTCTAGAAATGTAAGATAATGCTTACACTATTACATTATACTATTATATTATATACTACCAGGTCTGGAGACCTATCCTCTAAATGATTGCATCAATATTTGTTTAATATTCACACTTAATAGGACAAATAAAGACTACAAGTAAATTTATATCAATCTATATCATGTTTTATTGCCAAAGAAGCTTTAGTGACTCACTAAAAATAACTTTTGGTTTCAGAGTTCTTTTGATTTTGGAATAATGGGAGAAAGATCATAGGCATACCAGTAGAAAAGACTCTGGGCTAATGACAATAGATGCTTAATGATTCCAGAACCTTGTATTTATCAATACTCTGATCTTTGAAGGAACAGTAGAGAAGTTTCCATAGAGAGAGTCCTTAACACAAAAAGGAAGGAGCTGTTTCTTCTGAATCTACCCTCTCTGTCCCTTCTGTATGACTATCTCTAGTACAGTCTTAGAAAAAAACCTAATTCCTATTTTCTAACTCTCAATCTTCAACTGAAGAAGGTGAAAACCTCCAAGTGAATAGAAAAATTAAACCCTGTGGATCCAGAGGTTCTGAGACCGAAGGCCACACAGTAAACGTTGAATGGTAGGCTGACCATGGAACTTCCAAGAGCAAGTGTCATTTAATCCATGTAGTGGGATAAGCCATGAGCCAGAACTTAGAGGGTGCAAGTTATTACCCACCCATGTGACCTGTGGCAAATTCCATACTCCTGATGCTTCATTCTTCCATCTATAACATGAGAATTGGGCAATCATTTTTACGATCCATTTAGTATCTCTAACCAAAACAACCATATCTACTAACAGGTTAACCACAAGTGATGTATCTATTTGGTAACAAATAAGCTAACAATACAAAGGCATCTTCTATTCCTGGAGATTAGGCCTCCAGAAAAGAATGCTACCCTGAAAGACACACATGGAAATTAATTCACTCCTGACTCTACTCCAGCATATTGAACTATATATTAAATGTCTCCAATACGGATTTCATTTAGATTTAATAAGTCAGAATTGCAAACCCTAATGAAATGCCAATAGAGTGATTAACAACATGCACTTTGAAGTCCTTCAAATATGTAAACCCCCAAAAAATTTTTATAAAAAACGTCCAGACATGGAACTTTACCCTATCATTTGTTTATTTTATTTTCAGACTTGAATTATCTCTCAAATACTCAGTTCTGAAAAAACAGCAGGAAGATTTTTTTTTTAAAAAGCCCCTAAACAAAAATATGACCAAGGCTGAATTTCAGTCACACAGATCTCAGCAAGAAGGAAAAATAAACTCTTTAAAGGATGGTCCTTTTCCACAACCCCCAGAGGCAGGTTGGTTAAAAGTGATTTGAAAACTGGTGGATTCATCCCTCTTTCCCCCAATCCCTGCTCTTTGCTGCTCTGTTGATTTTGTAACTTCTCCCACATTAACTAAAGATTCCTGGGACTTTGCCTTTTCTCCCCTCCCTGAGAGCCACCTAAGAACACAAATATTGGAACAGAAGATGTTTGCTAATTTTTTGTTACCCTAATTTCAGGAAAATAGCACAGAACCATCACCCAGGAGCTTAACTAGTCCAAGCACCCCTTTACCTGAGGGCAGTGATCTGTATGTTATCACAGGTAGCTTGTAACAGACCTTTGGCCCATCATAGGTCCAAGACCAGTACTCCTGTGCTGACCACCTTCCCAGATTAAAATAAAATAGTTTCCTTCAGAACTCACCAGTGCAATAAATCCCGTTATGGCACACAGACAGACTCAACCGTGACATAGGCTTCATGCAATTGGGGCCCTTCAAGTTCAGCACCTGAGAAAAATTAAGGGGAGAATTGAAAATCATATCCAGCTGGGCTTTAGCATGTGTTAAACAGGGGTTTGATGTTAAAGGGTTTTAAGTGCGTGACTGGTACACCTCAGGGCAAGGCTCAGTCTTCCCTGAGAATCTGTTCTTGCTTTTCTTTCTTTTCCCTCTAATGGGTCCCATTCAGTTTTCAATTCTCTTTCTCACTTTGCAAAGTGCCAGACAAATTACTGGTATCCTCTGTGAATCTCTGGTTTCTGAACTCATAGTCCCTTGTGAATATATCAGGGAAAATCTTGCTCAAAATATTAAATACAATTTTAGGAACATAATTAAAACTAAAACCTTTATATGACTTTTATAGCTTTGATCCTCTATGTCCTAAATCCTCTTCTGGAATGTGCATTTTGTCTTAATGTTTTAGTTGTATGGCTTCTCCAGAATTCTTTTTACTCTTCAGTTTATCTTCTGAACTGTGTGCTGGTACATTGTTAGGTTTGTCAGTGCAAACTTGCTGGTATTCAATTGTGAAACTGCAAAGAGGGCAATTTCATTTATTTTACTTTTTAAACATTTATATTTATATATAATAATTGTTCAGGGGACTTCATTGTGACATTTCCATATATGCATATAATGTGCCCCAGTTTGATTCATCCCCTCCATTGTTCTCCTTCCTAGTCCATTCCACTTCTTAAAGTGACATCAACAAGTTTCAATGTTCCATATTCATATATGTGTAGAAAATTCATCAACCATAGTCACCCTTTATTTACCCTTCTCCTTCTACTAGTGGCCTCCCTTTAACATGACCTGTTTTATATTTCTGTCCTTCATTGTTTAGTGTTCATTGTTCCATGTGATTTTGCCATGGTATTTTGCCAGTTAAGATACTGCAGTTTCATCAGTCTCACGCCTGCTATTACTCTTCCTTACCCATATTGTTCAACAGTTTTTAGTGCATTTCAATGTATCTTGTTCCTGTATAGATATGATTTATTTCAATATTAGTCACTGTCTATCCTTATCTTCTTCTTTTCCTCCTCCCTAGCTCCCTCTAACAATCCCATTCTTGGAAACATGTTCTGTATATATGATAATACTTGTATATGTATTTGGATCTATCTTCCCCATATGAGAGAATACACGTGACTTTTGTCTTTCTGAACCTGACCTGTGTCACTTGACATGATGTTCTGCAGTTCTATCCATTTACCTGCAAGTGACAAAATTTCATTCCTTTTTATGGCTGAATAAAATTCCATTTTATATATATGTATGGCACATTTTCTCAGTTCATTCATCAGTTGTAGGGCATCTGGGCTGTTTCCATAGTTCCATAGCTTGGCTATTGTGAATAATGCCACAAAAAACATGGATGTGTAGGTGCCTTTATAATACCCTGACTTTTATTTCTTCGGATATCTCCATAGGAGTGGTATCATTGGATCATATGACAGTTCTATTTTTAGTTTTTTGAAAAGCTTCCATACTGCTTTCCAGAGTGGTTGTATTAGCTTGCATTCCTACCAGCAGTGTTTGAGGGTTCCTTTTTCCCCACATCCTTGCTACCATTTGTTGTTTATTTTCTTAAATATAGCCATTCTATGAGAAAACACAGAAACAAATAAATGAAATCATAGAAGCCCTAGATAAATGCCAAACTGAAACTGAGACCACCATAAACAGAGATAAGCTAATTAAGGGCAAAAATTGACAATATTAAATGGGAAGTAGCGCACGATATGGAAAACCTCAGAAAAAAGAACGAAACAGAAATACAAAACAAAATGGAAGGCCATTCCAGCAGAATAGAACAAACAGAAAACAGAATCTCAGAACTTGAAGATGAAATGGCAATTAAAGGAAAAACTGAAGAACTATTAGTTGAACAACTCAACACCTGTGAAAAGAAAATGCAAGAACTCACTGACTCCATCAAAAGACCAAACCTGAGAATCATGGGCATTGAAGAAGAAGAGGTGCAAGCAAAAGGAATGCATAATATTTTCAACAAAATAATAACAGAAAATTTCCCAAATCTAGAGAAAACTATGCCCATTCAGGTACAGGAAACCTCCAGAACACCGAACAGACTTGACCAAAATAGAAATACCCCACGACATATTATCATTAAAACAACAAGTACAGAGACTAGAGAAAGAATACTGAAGGCTGTAAGAGAGAAAAAACAAATAACATACAAAGGTAAACCCATCAAAATCACAGCAGACGTCTCAAAAGAAGCATTAAAAGCAAGAAGAGCTTGGGGTGAGGTCTTCCGGGTACTGAATGAAAATAACTTCAACCTTAGGATACTCTACCCAGCAAAACTATCATTCAAAATAAATGGAAAAATAAAAGTCTTCCATGATAAGCAGAAACTAAAACAATGTATGACCATCAAGCCACCACTACAAAAGATTCTTCAAGGAATTCTGCACACAGAAAATGAAAGAAAACAAAACCATGGAAGGGCAGCCAATACCAAACCACAGGAGAAGAAAAGGCAAGAAAGTAAAGAGTAATACTGATTCAGCTACACACAATTGGACCCTTAATCAACAAAAACAACTACATGACAGGGATTACCACGTACTTATCAATACTAACACTGAATGTTAATGGACTAAATTCCCCCGTCAAAAGACACCGATTGGCAAACTAGATTAAAAAGGAAGATCCAATAATCTGCTCCCTACAGGAGACCCACCTCATTGAAAGAAATAAGTACTGGCTGAGAGTGAAAGGGTGGAAGAAGATTTACCAAGCCAATGGTCCCCAAAAACAGGCAGGGGTAGCAATACTTATCTTGGACAAAGCAGACTTCAGACCTACATTGATCAAATGAGATAAATAAGGACACTCCATACTAATAAAAGGGGAAATACACCAAAAGGAAATAAAAATTATCAACCTATATGAACCCAACATCAATGCACCCAATTTCATCAATTATATTCTGAAGGACTTAAAAACATATATAGACTCCAACACAGTTGTAGTGGGAGTCCTTAATACCCCCCTATCACCAATAAATAGGTCATCCAAACAAAAAATCAATAAGGAAATCCTAGAACTAAATCACACCATAGATCAAAAGGACCTAGCTGATGTCTACAGAATATTTCATGTTCAACTTCTGCACAATGTACATGCTTCTCAGGAGCCCATGAAACCTTCCTCAGAATTGATTATATCTTAGGGCACAAAGCAAGCCTCAGTAAATATAAGAAAATAGAAATAATCCCATGCATTCTGTCTGACCATAATGCATTAAAACTAGAAATCAACAACAAAAATATCAGTAAAAAACATATAAACAGTCGGAAGCTGAACAACACACTGCTCAATGACCAATGGGTCATCAATGAAATAAAAGAGGAAATTAAGAAGTTCCTGGAAGTTAATGAAAATGAAAACACGATCTACCAGTACCTATGGGACACAGCAAATGCAGTCCTAAGAGATAAGTTTATAGCCATGAGTGCATATATTAAAATGACAGAAAGATCTCAAATCAGTGACCTAAAACTACAGCTCAAACTCCTAGAAAAACAAGAACAAACAAATCCCCAAACAAGCAGAAGGAAAGAAATAATTAAGATAAGAGCTGAAATCAATGAAATAGAAACAAACAAACAAACAAAAAACATACAAAGAATCAATGAAACAAAAAGCTGGTTCTTTGAAAAACTAAATAAGATTGACAGACCCCTGGCAGACCTGACTAAAATGAGGAGAGAGAAAAAACCCAAATCAGTAAAATCAGAAATGCAAAAGGGGAGATAACAACAAACACCACAGAAATCCAGAAAACCATCAGAGACTACATTGAGAGCCTATACTCTAATAAATTTGAAAATCTTGAAGACATGGACAGATTTCTAGAAACTTATAACTATGCAAAACTGAACCAAGAGGATATTAATCACCTAAATAGATCTATAAAACAAAAAGAAATTGAAACTGCCATCAAGAGCCTCTTCAAAAACAAAAGTCCAGGACCTGATGGATTCACTGATGAATTCTATCAGACATTTAAAGAAGTAATACCAACTTTCCTTAAACTGTTCTATGAAATAGAAAGGGAAGGAACACTGCCTAACTCATTTCATGAGGCCAATATTACTCTCATCCCAAAATCAGACAAAGACACCTCCAAAAAGGAGAACTACAGGCCAATTTCCTTAATGAATATTGATGCAAAAATCCTTAATAAAATAATGGCAAACCAAATCCAACAACACATCAGAAAGATCATTCACTACGACCAAGTAGGCTTCATCCCAGGAATGCAGGGGTGGTTCAACATATGCAAATCTATAAATGTAATATATCACATTAATAGGAGCAAAGACAAAAACCACTTGATCATCTCAACAGATGCAGAAAAAACCTTCGACAAGATCCAACACCATTTCATGATTAAAACTCTAAGAAAACTAGGAATAGAAAGAATGTACCTCAACATTGTAAAGGCTATATATGACAAACCTACAGCCAACATCATACTTAATGGTGAAAAACTGAAACCATTCCCCCTAAAATCAGGAATGAGACAAGGATGCCCACTATCCCCACTCCTATTCAACATAGTACTGGAATTCCTAGCCAGAGCAATTAGGCAAGAAGAAGAAATAAAAGGGATACAAATAGGTAAAGAAACTGTCAAAATATCCTTATTTGCAGATGATATGATCGTATACCTTAAAGAACCAAAAAACTCTACCCATTAGACACCATAAACAAGCTGGTGCAACCACTCTTGAAAAAAATTTGGAGACTGCTTAAAAATCTAAACATAGATCTGCCATTGATCCAGCAATCCCACTCCTGGGGATACACCCAAAGGAATGCAACACAGGTTACTCTAGAGGCACCTGCACACCCATGTTTATTGCAGTGCTATTCACAATAGCCAAGTTATTGAAACAACCGAGATGCCCCACTACTGATGAATGGATCAAGAAAATGTGGTATTTATACACAATGGAATTTTACTCAGCCATGAAGAAGAATGAAATCTTAACATTTGCAGGTAAACAGATGGCATTGGAAAACATCATTCTGAGCGAGGTCAGCCAGGCTCAGAAGACCAAAAATCATATGTTCTCCCTCATATGCAGACTTTAGATCTAGGGCAAATGCAGCAATGTGGTTGGATTTGAATCACATGACAAGGGGAGAGCACACACGGGAGATATAGGAATAGGTAGAAAACCCAAAACATGAAAGCGTGTGATGTCTCCACTCCAGAGGAGCTACTACAGAAACCTTAAAATGACAGAGGTTATCATGAGCAGGGGATCAGGAACCAGTGTAAAGATCAGTTAGAGTTGAGTCAACATGGATCATAACACATAGGTTGTATAGCTATCCTAACTCAACTATCAAAGTTGCTTTGTCTTTCTTATTATGCTTATGTCATTTCTTCAACATAATTAGAGATAAAGGCAGAACAGGTTCTGCCTGGAAGCAAGGGGGTGGGGGGTAGGGGGGAGAAATGACCCAAACAATGTATGCACATGTGAATAAATGAAAAAAATAAGATAGCCATTCTAACAGGAGTGATATGGAATCTTTTCTTCTTTCCCTTTTTTATTATTGTCATTCTGGGGCTACATTGTGCAATTTACAAAAGTTCTTACAGTATTTCACAGTTGAATTCACCCCTTCCATCATTCTCAATGTGGTTTTGATTTGCATTTCCTTTATGGCCAGACATATTGAGCATTTCTTCATATGTGTTTTGGCCATTTGTACTTCTTCCTTTGAAAAATTTCTCTTCAGTCCTTTATACATTTCTTTATTTGGTCATTGAGTCTTTAGGAGTTTAGTTTTTTGTGCTCCCTGTAAATTCTGGTTATTAATCTCTTGTCAGACGTAAGATGACAAAAATTTTCTTCCATTCTGTGGGTGTCTTCTTCAGTTTGGTGGCTGTTTCCTTTGTTATGTAGAAGCTTTTTAGTTTTATGTAGTCCCATTTGTCAATCCTTTCACATAATTAATAAGCAACTTAAGTGCTAGTTGGGAAGTTATTGCCTATATCTATAAGTTCTGATGTATTCCTACTCTTTCCTACACTAGTTTCAAAGTTTCAAGCCTTATATTAAGGTCCATGCATCACTTGAAGTCAGTACTTGTACAGGGTGAAAGACAGGGATCTAGTTATAGCTTTCTACATGGAGATACCTAGTTTTTCCAGCAACATTTGTTGAAGAGGCTGTCTTTATCATATGTTTTGGGAGGGTAATTTCATTTAATTCAAGCTAATACATTGTAACTCAATTCAGAAATTTTTGAAGTCTCATTTTAACAGAATTTTTTCCTAAAGTAGAAAAACCATGCAGTATAACTTTGATCTTTATTGAATATTGTAATGTATAAATGTAAACACTTTAAGAAAAAAAATTTGCTGAAATGGTTTCTTTGCTTACAGTAGGAGGATCATTATGTCTCAGTTGGCCTGCAATAGTCTCCAGGTTTTGCTTGTGCCTGCAACACAGCATGCTGTCCTTATTAGCATTTGCTCTGGAGTTTTCACTCTGGGACAAAGTATGAATATTAATGGCTGCGTTAAAATAAAAGCCCCACTTTGTTAAGTTGAATTTGGTAGACCACATTGTATGTAAGGCTTCTTCTAGCCTGTGTGGCTCATGTGTAATGAGCTAAGCTAAGTCATTCTTTCCAGACGCAGCTAATTAAATTAATGCCTCATTCTCAAGAGAGAAATGCCAGGTGCTCACTGATCAAATGAAATGTGTTCAGATATAGGAAGTGTGGGATAGCTAATTCTTTCTGGTCTTAAGTTGTGCTGGGAAAGGCATTGGAGATTGTTGCTCCTGTGGCCTCATGATTGCCAGCCAGTTGTGACATGCCTTGATATGGCTCTTGCCATGGCCTGAGAGATGTACAAAGCTGTCAGGCCTTCAGTTATAGGACCAGTGTCAAATTCTTTTAGGTGTAGATGAACTGGAGCTGAGCAGTCCTGCCTAGAGAACAAGGTGAGCAATGTGAATGTTTTGCTATGGTCCTTTCACCACTCACTATACTGTATAGATCTACATCACTATTTTATTGTTTTCAGACACTTTTTTGTCAGCATAATCCCTTTTTACAGAAATAAGTTCAAAAGGAGTCAAAATGCCTATTGAATAAAAATGTAAGTATTATACCAGGCATTGTGGTTCATACCTGGAATCTTAGCTACTAGGGAGGCAGAGATTGGGAGAATTGTAGTTTGAGGCTACCCTAGGTAAAACATTCCTGAGATCTCATCTCAACCAATAAAAGCCGGGCACAATGGCATGTGGCTGTCATCCCAATTATGCTGGAAGCATAAAAATGAGGATCATTCTCCAGGCAGGCCTGGGAGTAAATGTGAGACCCTATTCAAAAAATTACTGAAGCAAAAGGGCTGGTGGTGTGGCCACCACCACCTGCTTAGCAAGCTCATGGCCCTAAGTTCAAACCCTAGTACCACCAAAAATGTGTTAACCATGTAAGTACTAAACTTTCATTCTTAGTTGCTAATGGATGTTTAACTGGCACCAAATGTCTGCCCACAGTGGCCTTCCACCCTGGAGGCTGCCAGGCTATTGCTGACCACATGGAAACACAAATCTCCTGAAGAATTATCAGGGCCTCCTAGAAAATAATTAGCTATGTTAGAAAGACAGTTCCTGAAGGCAATGACTAAATATCTGCAATGGTAGATGGTGCTATGAAGCATGACTTTTATGCACTTTTTAAAATGACTGTTCTGCATTAAAAAAATTTCTATTCCAAATTTTCTTGTGGACACAGTACAAAAACAAAAGTAATAGCTATTATTGTGTTGGTACCATGTATAGAAGAAAACATTTGCTGGCAGTTAAATCTTGCCAGTTTTATATTAGTGTATTCAGCCAGGTTTTTCAGCTGAAGGAAAAAAGAAAGAAAAGTGATTTGAGAGACTATTTTTTCTTCAGTATACCAAAGATGTACATAATTAATGGCATTCTTGATGTGCAGAGGAGACATTCGTTCATCACATACAATGGATGCCTTAGAGCACTAGAGCTCAATTCTCTTAAAAAAAAAAAAAACTCTGGTTGAAAGAGCTTAGTCACATTTTAAATTGAAATCCTTAAAAATAATATCAAAAATTGTTTGGCTTTTCTTCAGTTCATAGACTCAAGTAAAGCTTTGGAAGTTCCATCTTTCAAAAATTTCTGACATTATTTTGAATAAGCTCAGTCAAAAAGTTCACCATTATGACAAAATAAAAAATTTTGTGAAAATAATAAAAATGCACAGTTTAGTAGAACACCCCAGGACAGTGCTGAAATCGGTGTTCATATTAAAAGAAACTTATGGAATAGAAACATGGGATAGCAGAAAACCCATTATTTAAATGTGTCCATTCAAACAAGCCACAATATACTATGGTTACTTACAAAGTTAATAAAAAAGATTTGTAAAAATTTTATATACTTAAAATAATTAAATTTAAAATTTGTTATGAAGCTGATTTTGAATATAAAGAAAACTATCAATAAAACTGTAATGCACTTTTCTATCTGCTGTCAATCAAATCTTACAAATATTTCATCCTTATGTAATTGACCTATAAAATTTTGAACTTTTTGAAAGTAAGTTCTCTTTTGAATTGCATTTTAGTCCCAATAATTTGAAAATACTTTATTGAACTCTCTGTGATTGGCACATTATGGAACACAAACTTTGAAAGATTTTAGAAAATTGCAATTACTAAAAACATAATTTGAAAACAAATATAAACAGAGGAGAAGAACTAACCTTCAATAGAAAATCAGGGCCCTGGATTGGATGAGAGGCAGCATTCAAATAGCAGCTTTTATTTTGAAATTTAGTGGGAACATGAAACACATCAATTTTTATTAAGAATCTTTTGATGGAGCCTTAAATATTTTACCTTTGTTGTTAATTTTTGACAGTGCTTGTAATATAACCTAGGGTCTCATGCATAATAGGCAAGTATCTATCACTGACCTGTATTCCCAGCCTCAACTTTTATCTTTAGTTACATGCATTTATATTTTCTACCAGGATGGAGTGAACTTTAGACAGCTTAATAATTTTTCGTATTTATGTTTTGTGAAGCATGTTAAGAAGTATACATAGATATATCTTACTTGAAAAGTTTTGTCAAGTAAAAATATTTGTCAAAGAAAATAATTTGGATAGAAGCTAAAAGAGAAAACTTTAAAGATATTTGGGCTGAAATAGTTGCACATTTCTTTACAAAGGACTAGAGTTAAAAGTCAGAATTTGCTCTGAGCATTAATAAAGTATTTTCAGTGAAAATGATATGGTCTAAAAGAGGAATCAATTAACAGTGCCAGTAATTTCAAATTTATTAAACAAAAATTCAACTTTTAAGAAGATTGTGGGAAGCATTAGGACAGAATTAGAAATAGGTACTCACCTAGTATGGTATATATTCTTTTTCTTTGTTTTTTTTTTTTTTTGGTGGTATTGAGGTTTGAACTCAGAACTTCAGGCTTGCTAGATAGGTGCTCTTCCTCTAGAGCCACTCCACCTGTCCTAAAATATATATTCTTAAAATATATTGGTTTACAGGTTTAGAGGTGGCTACAACTAAAAAATTGACTAAAGTATATAAATATTTGCCAAGTGTAATTATTATGGTATATTTTTAATCTTCAGAAAATTCAGATAAAGTCCAAATCAGGATGATAGGGGTTCCTGCTCCTCATAGTCATCTGGGGTCTTAAGATTACTTCCACAATTGCTGTGCACAGATAAGAGAAACGGAAAAGTGAACATTGTCAGTTAAATGCCTCAATCTGAAAGCAACATATCACTTCTGCTTACATCCTATTGGCAAATTCTGTGAATTTGAGTGTTTTCATCTTGTGTTAGATAGTGATTTTGGATAAGGAAATTCACCTTTGGGTCTCTGTTTTTTCACTTCTAAAAATAAGGGCTCATGCTAGATGACAGTTGTGATACTTTCTGACACACAGTTTAAAAATCTGTGTAGCAATAGTATAACCCATTGATCCCAAAGGGAAGATGGGGGTAGAACTAATGAGAGCAAAGGAACTGTCCAGGGTACTTAGCAACACATGGGTCCACTCACTGTATGGAGTTATGACCAGCAGCCACAGTATGACTCCATCTGTTATTCATCCAGCCTTTCTACTATGTTAAATACATAGTGAGCTATTCTGTCAGTATCAAGTGGATACATTTCAATATGAAATAAATTTCCATTTGCTGAAAAAGATAAATTACATGTTCATAGTCATCTCTGCTCTTTTTTTTTTTTAAATGAGGAAATTGTTCTCTTTCCTATCTCTATGTCAAGACTCAGGTCTCACTTTGAAGCCGGCAAATCTTTAACACCTTCCAACATTTTCATCTCTGCTCTTGTCTCCAACTTGTTGCTTGGCTATAGACCAATCATTTCATTCATCATTATTTAGAGCAGGGTATTAGAGTGATTTTCATTGGTATGCTTGATTATTGATTTTCCTACAATCATACTTGAGTTTTCAAGCCATCTATATAAGGATGTACACCTCATCTCTTACTTCTTGCTAAAGAAGAAGGAGGCAGAGAAAGACTTTGAAACACTCATTTGACTTTGGTATAAAAATAAGATAAGGGAAAGAAGAAGAAGACACATAAGAAAGGTAAGGGGAGCTAATGACAGTGAGGCAATCCTCAGTTGCTGGAGTAAGCTGCCTTGAAAGTGGTTTTCATTGGTACGTGTTTTAGCTATGTTAACTTGTCACAACATGACTTCACACTCTATGCTAGTTGCTGCATCTTTCTTGCCAGGGGGCAGCAGTTGCAATGAGGATGAGATACTGGTGAAATTTGGTGAGATGTAGCTTACCAAGGGAGGCAGGTACATTCCCTGAAGCTGAGAGTCTGATACAAAGTCAATGTCCTGAGACTCATTTCCTGTGCTTATTGCTTATACCTGGATTTGGTTTCATCAAATGTCACTCTGACTTTGTCTTCATTTCCTCTTCTATGCCAAAATTGAAGTCACCATTTCTATCCCATGAACTCTGGGGCATTAGATTGTTGTGAGAATGAGCGATTCCTTTTCTAATCCTTTTCTTCTCATTGACCCCACTCTTCAGCTGCCTTTTAATTTTTGAATGTACATGATGGCAGCCGCAGGGATTCAGGATGGTAATTATTACAGCATCAATAGCCTTTAGTTAACTTCTTCATTTCAGGCCTATAACTGGCACATCATTTTCATGAAGCTCACACACACGATTTCATGTAATCCTGAGTTTGGAGGGATAGTGAAGAAAATGATATTTTATTAAACTCAGAGCAGCTTCATGTTTTCTGTGACCAAGGCTTTATTTCTTGGCCAGTATTTTCTGCCTATTTCTTCTCTTGAGATGTGCTTTATCCCAAGATATTCATCCGATCTTCATGCAAATAAACTGTGTAGGCACAGTTCCAACACACCAGTTATATGCCCAGATACATGTCCAGAAATACCTGAATCCAGGTAGTTGGTAAAGGTAAAGTTTAGGTTCAGGGTGTCCTTATATGTAAGAACTGTTCCCTTTCAGGATCAAGTAACAGGTGTGTAACCACCAATCTTTCAAGTAGCTAAATTTGTTGGTATCGATATCCAGGTAAGGGCTGTGGGATGTGGATCTGAACCTGTTGTAGGTTCAGTGTGATGGTAGATGCCCCAAATGACTGATAGCATCATTGAGATGAACCTGCTGTGGTATTAAAGATCTCAAGGAAGAATTTGGTAGGAACTACAATGTCAGGACCCTGTTTATGTGAGAAGGACTTTGGTCTCAGTAGAGAATTTGGAGAATGTGCAAGATAATGAAGACAGAAGCCCAGCCACATGGACTTAGGAAATGGAGAGAATTAACAGGATTAGTCCTTATTAGTCAAGAACTCACAGGTGCCAGGACACTTCTCAGGCACAACGGATACCAGGTCACAACATAAGTGAGGATAGGATAGGTAAAGGATAGTTTTGAAGTTCAGAAATGATTGACTAGAAGATCCATGATTCCATTCGCTTAGACTAAGAACAAATGTGATGGAGCATTGTGAAGAAGGACATTTAGTTTTTTTCTTGACATCGAATTTAAGGTTTTTGTAACATAATCAAAAGAGGCTGTACAGTAGGTCATAAAAATGTGTTTTTTTTTTCTGGAAAGACAGATTCAGGATTATTTAAGAGCCTGCATACTGTTTTGATTTTCCTCCTATTTTTTATATTTCTTGATAGTTTTCCCTTTTATTTTTTATTGTTAAGTATTTATCCATAAATACATTTGTTTAAGGATTTTGTAGTTAGAGAGTTTTCAAACAATTACTTTGCCATGTTGCTAGAAGTGAGTACTTTAGTTATACGCTTAGATAAGTGCAGGAATCAAAACTGTACATAATGACCATGGGTGATTATGATTAAGAAAAAAGATTCAACAAAAGGATGATTTAAAAAGTAAAAAATAAGTGGAAGGGCAACAAATGCAAATTAGGTCACAGAAAATTGTGAGGGGTTGGGGATGGTGAAAGTGGCCATCTCTGCAGGGGATTGGTAGAGGATGAGCAGGAAAGGCCCAGGGAAAAGGTGTTCAAAAGTCGTTAGGTCACTTTTTAGAAGGCAGTTTCCATTTGTGACAAGAGCAGAGCTCAGATTTTAAAGGGCTGGGACATGTGGGGGGAGAATGGAATGTGGTTGAAAGGGACAGTAGCAGGTAACATGATAGTTTGAGTGGAAAGCATATTTGAACAGTTTCTTTACACCAGGGAAGACCATAGATTTGAAGTTTAATTACACCTCCACTAGGCATTCTCTAGAGTTTCAGAATAAACTGGACTTTGGTTATTAACCAACTATTCTCATGACTGTGAACTTTATACTGTTATTAAAAGGTTGGGGTATTATATGTTTAAAATGTGTTAGACTATAGATTAATACATAGGAACAGTGATTTGAAACTTTTTACCATTTAAGAATACTATTATCACTCCGAGTTCTCCACTGCATAACTTACAGATAATTCCAATAACAGCAGAGATTGTAGTAAAAAAAAGAGAACTACATAAATTTGAACAGTAATGATTTTAATTTTAAAATGCAAAAGATATTGAAGTGGAAGAGTTCAGATGAAGTATACACGACTCAGAGGGTTTGGAGGAAAACTTACACATACTTCCCTAGAATATTTGAAGGGCCACTAAGCATTTATTCAAAGAGATGTTATAACTTGATTTTGTCCAGGACTATTTCATACTCTTCATTGAATGCATTAAACTCAGCTATTTTTCTTCGAGACTAGCAGCAGGAAGTGGCAGAAGTGGTGACAGCAAAGCAGAAATAGAAGATAAGAAAAGGTGAGAAGAGAATTGTCAAACAGGAGGGCAATCACAGCTTCTCACTGTTTATATCATTATTTACTCTTGGATTTGTGGATGAGGTGACTTATTAAATAAGACCCTTTGCACCATACCACCATCCTTTTCACAAAAAATAGGGCTGTCTTGTCTGAACTTTTTGTAAACCTCACACAAACTGGCACCACATGCCTCTGCTGTGTTTTGATGGTGTGAGGCTTGGGACTCCCTGGCACCATGCCTTTCTGTTGTGCTCTTGTTCTTCAAGGCAGTTCAACCCCTGGTACTCATCTCTTCTCCTTATAAGCCTGGCACAGAACCATCTCTAGTGAGATGAGGTGGTGCCTGCTCTGGCAACAGACAAGACAAATGACCTGAGGATTCACCAATCTTTCACATGTTTGCCAAATGTCCAGAGGCATAAAGAAGCTTGTGGGAACCTACTGTTTTCTAGCATGAGATTAATTAGGGAACAAAATAAACATGTGAGTTGCTTTCTGATAAGTGGAGGGCAGCCAATTCAGGACAGGCTTTCAGCTCACTTCACAGAAATGACTTACCCCGAGGGCCCATGTAAACATAATGCACACATATGTGCTTATGCAAACTTCTCTCCAATCTCCAGTGGAACCAGCTGAGCAAGGAAGGCAAGGTTACGGGGAACGTTACTTTCTTCAAATTCCAAAACTCTATTATACCTATCTGAAGACAATAGATCTTATTATATCCTTTACTTAGAAGGTAATAGTTGAATCAGCAAATACATTTCTGATGTGGATGTTAACTAGAGAATATATTTAAATGATATCCCCCCACAAAAAATGGAACCAAGGAATGCTAGTCAGACTGTTTTGCTGTGACAAAAATACCTGATGTAAACAACTTAAGGGAGGAAAGGTTTATTTTGATCATAGTTTCAGTGCATTATGGTGGAGAGGACATGGTGGAGCAGCCCACATCATGGTGGACAGGATGCAAAGCAGAGCAGTAACAGGAAGGAGCCAGGGAAAAATACAGCCCCACTTCCTGTTACTTCTTGCTCCAACCAGATCCCACCTTCCAGAGTTCTACCATTTTTGAAAGTCCACAATGAAAGCTATAGATAACCTCCACAAATAAATGAATCCATAAATCCACATGCATACACACTCACACACACATGCGCACACACACACACACACACACACGCACAGAGAAAGAGAGAGAGAGAGAGAGCACTTTGGATGCCCCATTTCAGGTCTAAATAAGAAATCCTCAACTAGCATATCATGAAAATATCATGTGGGTTGGTAAAATCTGCAGATTTGGTGAGGGTTCCGTATGCAGTAGGAATTTTACTAGCTATTTGGTGGGCATTGTTTTTAATTTTCATAATAATCCCAAAAAGTAGCTATGATTACCTCTTTTTTTTATAGATGAGACTGTTGAGGCTGAGAGAGGTAAGCTGACTAGGCAGGGAAAGCATTTCCTGGTGGTTAGGGGCCTAGACTCTGGGGTAAAGTTATTTGGGTTCAAATCCTGATTTTTCCACTTATCATTTAGAAGATTCCAAGCAGGTTTCTTACCCTTTGGTGTGTCAGTTTCTTCAGTTGCCCATTTACCTTTGACGGAGCTTATGTCACATGTATCTATAAGATTAAATAATGCAAGCTTCTGCCAAATGCTTAGAACAGTAGCTAGCATATGTTGTGTAGTAGATATATTTTGTTTTAAGAGCTACTATGGTTAAAGATCTCAAAGTTAGAAAGTGGAAGAACCAAGAACTAAAGGAAGTTCTGTTTGCCAGGAGCTAGGATTGTTTTTGCCACACCAGGCAAGTTTCCAAAACCGCTTTATATTTGTCCTTTGGCAAGTCATACAATATTTCCAAGCTTCAGCTTCTGCATCCATAAGATCTAGACAATGAGAATAATAATAAGATAATACTCCTTAGTTTGTTGAAAAGATTATGTAAGATAATAAGCATGTTTAGTAAACTGTCAGCTACTGTACCAATATCCATTGTTGATACTATCAGTGATGAATGGAGAGTGTAACTCAAAGCAAAGACTTTTGCATTTTCATTTCCACATTTATCTTCATGGACTAAATTTTTATCGTGTACTTACCTTTAAATATATCTTGGGTGATGTAAATCACTGGAGTTTGGTCATAATTCTGAATGAATTCCACAATCGTGGTGACTCTTAAAATGGATGTGATGAATATTTTAATTACTCCACTGAACTTCACTAATATTTAACTAAGGTAGGAAAAAAACCCACAAGATGTTTTTACTCAAACAAATGTTTGAGAATCATATTTATGTTTATCTAAAACTTGAGAAAACACAGTAGTAGCCAATAAGTTCATTATGTTGGCACAGAGACTTACACTTTTTTAAACAGCAAGTTCATTGTCCTCAACTGGAATGCATGATTTCAGTTAATTTTCAAAAGGTCAGTTTATTTCTGAGAGTAATATTTCTGCTATGCTAAGAATCAGAGGCCAAAAGGGGAAAGAGGGCAGAGCCTGTGGAATAGATTATATCCCTGTTTGGGATCCCTTAGGGAAACTTAGAAACCAGAGTTTAGCTGTCCTAAACTGGAGACTTCTACTCTGGAATGGAATTATGATGTTGCAAGAGACCCATTTAATAAAATTTAGTTCCATCTTTTTCACAGAGTCTAATTCTCTAAATATCCATTTGGGCTTCTTGCCATATCATGTCCATCAGCTTCTTTAAAAAGTAATTCATTGCATGGACTAGGTAGAGGACTTATTAATGGTGTGTACCATTCCAAGATGAAAGACATGGCTTCTGCTCTCTATCTGTCCATCCTTAGTGGAGGAGGCAGGTCTGCCAGAACCCATCTCAGGACCTACAATGTGCCAGGAGTTCAGTAAATTCCTGTTGAATGAATGAATTCATGCTAATTAAAGTATGAGAAGGTTGCTAGGAAATGACCCATTCTTGAGATAGGTGGTATTCAGGGAAGAATTCCCAATGGAATTGTTGAAAGGGCAATTCTGACAGAAATGTAGGAATTTTCTGTGTGGTGAGGGAGTGGTAGTAATGTGAAGAACCCCAAAGTGTGATACTGCAGGGAGGGCTCAAGTTCCCTCAAGCAGTCTGCTTTACTGATGTTTCAAGTGTGAGTGAGGAAGAAAAAGGCAGATAGATAGAGATACACTGTTAGCATATTAATATTTTTATACTTCCATGGAGTTCCAGGAAGTGCCACATAATAAATCTCTTTCTTTTGTTATTCCCATAGCATGTCATACTCACAGAAAATGAGTGGCATTCTGCTACATGAGAAGATCCACCCCTTACCCTATCTCACCCAAAGATCCAACTCCCCCATACCTCTACTTTAGCAGCTATGCATCTTTCATTGTGATGCCCTCTTCTTCCATTGATGACTAAGAGCTAGAAACCGAATGAGTGAGGCTGGGGTCTCGACAGAAGCCGAGGGGAGTCCTGCCAGCCCTCACCCCAACTAAAGAGAGTTGGTTGCTGAACTGCCACCCGAAAGGAGTGAATACGTGAACAGATGGTGAATGAAGAAAGAGAACCAAGATACAGAACTGAGCCAGCAGGACCTCCAGGAGGATCAAGGTAGACACAAGAAAGGACAATGGGTCAGAAGGACTCTTTTGGGCTGGAATCAGACACTTGCAATACAGAGACATGCTGAGATCAGTAGACGGGAACATTGTGTACTGGATGGTTGCAATTCCTCTTTCAGGCTTCCAGGCTGTGGCATCCTGTGCGTGCCTGTCAAATTGATAAATATTTATTTCTTAATGCCTGTAATTGCACACTGGATTGTAAATTCTGCAGCACTGTGACCACTGCCCCTTTGCTGCTGTGTTCTCAGGACTTGGCTTTATAGTTGCTCAATAAATAGTACTTAATGAATTAATGAAGGGATGTATGGTTGGCCTCCTTCCCTTTTCTGGCTCTGCAGGATATGTAATTAATGGTTTTGCTGAGGTGGATAAGATGGGTGAAATCTTGAAAGCTCTTGCCCTAAATGCCAGCCTCTTCTCTTTGGAAGGATGCTACTGCCTTTTGAAGCTGTGCTGAGCGACCCAAAGATAATGTTACCTACTCTTCTACCAGAGAACATGATCTTCCCTAGGGCTCCCCATATCCCACCGGCCAGGATGAGGTACTTGGGGTAGCAGACACTCAGGAAATGCTTGTTGTATTGACTTTTTAATGCACCATAAGAGAAAACAAAAGGCAAGAGTTTTCAGACTTTTTTGAAATGAAGGAAGAACTTTGGGGAAAGATCTTAAGAAGGACTCTTTACAAGTCTACATTTAGCTTTGGAAGTTAGTTCTACCTTCATTTTGTATACAAGTCTCCTGAGAATAGGAGGCTAAATGCCTGACTTATCTTGGTCATGGAGTTATCGTTTGAAGACCCAAGACTTGCACCCAATTCTCTGAGTCCTCCCACTCAGCATTTTCCTTGTTCAGAAGGGAGGAGATAAGCATGCCTGGGCTATTCTTAAAGAAAAGGGTCTGAAGGTGGTGAGGGTAGTTGGGTGAAGAGCCCAGAGTGTGTACCTTATTAGCCTTGATTTCCTCTTAGCTTTGAAGTTCTGTCCAAGGCTTTGAGCTTTCTCTTTATTCATGCACCCGCTGTTCTGTAACTCAGACAATGCCTCAGCTACACACACACACATACACACACGCGCACACACACACACACACACACACAAACACACACACAAATCTATAATTTCTGCAGACAGCTTTGATGGATATCCATAAGACCACATGTTCCCCCATTCATGCTTTTTCTTTCTTTTAAATATTTATAAAGGTTCACAAGCAGAAATAAAAGTCCTTCAGATACAGAGCCAACTAAAAATAGCCCTTCTATTCCTTGCCAGGCAATCTGGCCTCAATCAAGACCATCGGAAAGATGGTAGGGAGGAAAGAAGAGGAGCCGATAACCTTTTATCCAGTTTTTTGGTCATCCCTCTCTGTTATTAATAAGTTAGCAAGATTGACAGCTTGGGATGCAACCCAGATGTTTTTGGATTTCTGCTGCTGAAGATAGCTACTGTTGCTTCATGCTTCTCTGATAAAATGAGTCAGTGAGGAGAGAGGGCTGAGAACTAGCTAACTGCCAGAGAACTTTTGTTGTTGGGCAAAGGGAAGAATGGGTGGAATCTTTCATGGGGTAGGGATTTCACGAGCTCTCAAGATAAGCACCATTTCTGTTGTTTAGATTTAGGCTTTGCCCATGGGGCTGTTGTTGATTAATCTAAGTGATAATTCTTAGATTATTAGATCCCAGGTGGTGAAGCTGGGCTTAGAGTACAGTTACAGAGTGACACGGAGGCAAATAGATGGGAAGAAAGGTAAAGAGAACTTCTGAAACATGAGGGAATGTAACTGTGGCTTAAACATGCTTACACATTCATGCATATAGCATACATCTACCAAACACATACTTATACACACATACACATACATAAAACATATTTGGATAAGTGAATGCAATCCAATTTTATAAGAATTTTCTAGGGCTTGTTTAAGGACATGTAGAAAAGAAATGAACTATTGAATGACTTTGAATTCACAAATGGTTAAAGGCTTAGAGTGACCCAGGGAAGAGGTGTACAGAGAGGGGGAAGCCCTGATTCCTGGCTGATTCCTTCAGTACTTTCCTGTGCATTTCTGGTCAACTTAGTCCACTTTATTTATTTATTTATTTATTTATTTATTTATTTTTTGATTTCCATCTCTCAGGCTGTGATAGCATGAGGGACTGAGTGAAGTAGGAAGTGTAATAAACTAATTGGGTCCCTGAAACCTAGAAGGCCAAGCAAGTCAGTGATACAACGAATATGGGCCCAGGGAGGTAAGATGAAAGTGAAGCTCAAGCCAGTTATATATCATTTAAATGTGAACTAAACAGAGCCACTGTAGTTGCAGACAGTGTAGGATATCCATCATGGAAATGTGAATTAAAAGGATAGTTGGAGAAAAGTTTTCTAATCAACCTGTCCTTGTAATAGGGAACTACCTTCCCCCTCCACATTTAATCCCAGTAGTCACCACTAACCCATGGCTTTGTTTTCTGTGGTTTCAATTGCTCACCATCAACCATGGTATGAAATATTAAATGGAAAAATCTGGAAGAAAATTCATAAGTTTTAAATAACTTCTATTACAGTATATTGTTATAATTGTTCTATTTTATTATTGTTACTATTGTTGATCTTGTCCTATGGCTAACCCATTAAACTTTATCATTGGTATATGCAGGAAAAATATCACATATACAGGGTCTGTTACTATCTGTGATTTCAGGATCTTCTTAGGGTATGCAATCATATTTGATCTCTACTGCAGATTGTCAATAGAACTAAAAACAGAAAAGAACAATTCTTCAGGTGTTTGGGGGTTTCTGAATGGCTGGCTAAGTTGTTAATATCAGTAAAGGAATTTAGCAGTGTTTCATTCTTTTATGTATTTAAATCTGCCATTATCTTGAAACCTAATGTTTATGGAGATAACAATTTCTAAAAGACTCAAAGAAATATCAGAAAAAAGAGAAAGGGATAACTTATGCTGATGTATATATAGATACATACTAAAAGAGTTTGTGGCTCAAGTGGTAGAGTGCTTACTTAGCAAGTCTGAGGCTCCAAGTTCAATCTCAAGTAATGCAAAAACAAAAATAAAAACAACAAAGCAGGAGAGAGTGTCTTTGCTAATCTAACAAACAAACAAACAAGCAA
This sequence comes from Castor canadensis, assembly GCF_047511655.1. Taxonomy (NCBI): domain Eukaryota; kingdom Metazoa; phylum Chordata; class Mammalia; order Rodentia; family Castoridae; genus Castor; species Castor canadensis. Next base: position 168,838,474 of record NC_133387.1, read on the forward strand.
ACAAACACAAACATCTTCCTCAAACCTAGGTCTAGTGATATAACCATTGTGTTGGGGGAATGAAGTAGTGGGAGCCATACACCCATCTGGAGGGAGTATTTTACTCTGGACATTGTTTGGAGTTGTCTATGTATGGGAATAATAAAAAGCAGACAGACTTAAACTGTTAGGATTGTTCTGAGATTTAAAGGAAGGAATAGATCTGAAAGTATACTATAAGATGCAGGAAATATGTTAATGGAGGAAATATTTTTGCTGTTGTTGGTGGGGCTAGAAATGAAAAGAATGTAATATGCACTAAGGTCATCCTACTGGCCCCTTATGACCAATTCCAGATCACATAGCTCCTCTGTGTCATAGTGTTATTTCTCAACATTGACACATTATTTTCACATCTGTATAAATACAGTTTTCTCTTGTCTTCTTGCTGTAGATGGAAAGGGCTGGTTTTCTGCCTGCATATAAGGAATACCTATGTCTTAAGAATGGTGGCATTTCTACTTTATTCGCTTCCTTTCCCTTAGTTTCCTAGGCAATAAGTCGATGTAAATTCTTCATGTTTCTCTAGGGTGTATGATCATGTAACTTTCTGACTATAAGAGCAGTTACTGCTTCCATCATTCATTCAACACTGAAGGTGTGCCAGGTTCCATGCTGGCATGAAAGCAGATAGAAAGTTACATGACATATAATTCTTGTCCTCAGGTTTCTTTTAAACCAAATACAGAGTAACAGACATAGAAACAACTAAGTCTATTGTAGAAGTTCCAGACAAGCTGCTGGAAAACTCTAGCTGGAAATATTGGGAACATTTTATGCAATTAATAAGTTTTCAGACTATACTGGATTTTTTTGTCCAAATTACTAATTTTTTATTGAAGGATTAAATTTTATCATTGTAAGCAAATATTATCAGTTATTTTCAGCAATGTGACCTACTCACCTTTTTCATTTTCAAGAAAGTAATATGCAAGTATAAATAACCAGAGTTTGTTGTCTGCCAATCCTTCTTTCAGATAAAAAACATGGTGTTTTCTGGGCTAACTAGTTAGATTGCTACATCACACCTTACATCAGAAAAGATAATGTTGAATGCTATTCAGGGGAAACAAGGCCTCTCATAAACTTCTACTGAAATGGTAAATTTATACTGGAATTTTTAATAGGTAGAGATGGCAGCATGAGAAACAGTTCTCATTCTTGACCTGAAACAAGGTGTTATATGACTGTTTTAGAAAGTATTGTAGCATGGATAAAGGGATAGCAAACTTTTCCTGAGAAGGTTCAGATGAAAAAATATTTTAGGTTTTCAGGTTATATTGTCTCTGTCTTCAGTGCTCAGCTGTGTTGTTACAACAGCAGACACATAAGTGAATGGGAGTGACTGAAAGCTTATGTACAAAAGTGTCAGATTTGACAGTGGTTTGCCTACCTGTGGTTTGGAAAATTGAAAGCAATATATCTGGAGTGAACTGAAAATAGGCTGAATGATGGGGAGTACTGGAAGTCAGGCTAAGGATTTAAGATATTTTTCTATGATAATGAGAAGCCACTGGAGATGTCTACCAGAAAAAAAAAAACACAATTTTCTGATGATATTGAAGATAGATAAAAGCAGAAAGAGAAATGAAGAAAGAACACCAATTTATGAGACTATTGTAAGTAGGCTGTATTACAAATTAACAGATTTCAAAATGGTAGAGTATATTAAAAATTCTTCTCATTAGTTAGAAGAACAGTTCTTCTTACAGCTTCCTTGTATAAGCCAGGATCTCAGCAGGAAATGGGAGCACTTCAGTTGGGTCCTCTGAGAAGAGTTTAGTAGAGACTAATTACAAAGGTATTGGCAGAGTGTGGGGAAACCACATACAAAAAACAAATACCTTCAGCTGCATAACAGAGGATTGTTGGAGTTCCCAAACAAGAGAAATGTGAGAGGTTTCTAGAACCCAGAATGATAGAGTTGAAGTGGAAACAGCAGAACCCCAGCCCCATATTTTGGTGATAACACAGGAATAGAACAGGAACTATTATCTTGACTTCATGCTCCTTTTCTACAGGTTTTGCCTGTAAGAACACAAGAGGGACACAAGAGGAAGTTGGCATAGGACGTCAAAGTGTAGGTGCACATTTGATGCAGGTTTAGCCTCCCAGGACAAGGAGCAGGATGGAAAGGGTGATGGCTGACCATGGAAGGAAAACCAAAAGTCCTATTTTTATGATGTGCTGGAAATGGGATTACTGTACTGGAAAAATAGTGTAACAAAGATACTTACATCTTCCCAAATACCTTGTGTTCTCCCCAGTGCCCTTGTCATGTGACACATTCTGACTAAGAGACTGTGAGAGGAAGAAGCACATATCCCTTCTAGGTTATAGCATTAAAGGCATAGCACTTGACACTGTGGCTCTTTCTCTGCTTTGGCAACTTGGAATCCAGGTGTGTTGTGGAAGATTATTGAATAAATAGACTGGAGCCTGATCTACTGCATAGAAATTTGTCCTGGAGAGCTGTTGGGCCAGTAGCAGAGTTTGCATAAGTGAGAAATGAAACTTTGTTGTTGTTATACCACTGAGATTTTGAAGGTTCACTTCTTCCTGCAGCATAACCTAATCATCCTGAATAATATGGATAGGAAGTTCCAGACACATGCTTTGAACTCTCAACAGTGTAGTTGGCTACTGTTATTTTGCTGAAGAAGAGCTTGACAGCATAGGAGGCTGTGTGAAGCATTTAAGAAAGGGCACCAATTACTGCTTGCTAGTGGGGCATCCTCTTTCTGTAGGAGTGGGATAAGATTTTATAGGTCCGATACTTTATCAACCAACTTATTTGATTATGTTATTTCTAAATGTGCTTCTTCCTGAGACTTCATTGCTTCAGACTTCCCTTACATATGGAACTAACTTAGGTAATTTCTTCAAAATTACTGTCCCTTGAAGGATAGAGGCCAATTAAGTTGCTTGATGAGAACTGGAACCAAGGTTGTCAGTGTGGAATTATACAATGTCCCTATGAACTGTGGGAAGACCTTGAACTTTGCAATCTGCCCATGTTTGAGTTTCACTCTGGTCATTTATTAGCTATGTGACCTTATGCATGTTACTTAATAAGCCTCAATTTTTTCCTTGTCAAATGATAATATCTAAGGAAAAGTGTTATTGTTGATATTTAAAAAGATATATGTTAAGAAAATAGCATAGTGGTTAATTAATACATCTCAGGAACTAAATGATTTATAATCCTTTTTACTATTTGGTCTACGAACATTCTGCTAAGTTTGTAGCTGACTGTATTTGAGTTACTCTCATCTTTACTTCCTGTCTGGTTATGTTGGCTGGGCTTGATTCTCAGTAAGGGTTTTGTGAAGATCAAATTAGATAATTTTTTCAGAGGGTATTCTAAAAGAGTAATGTTCAATTAAAAATGCAGAATAGCTCTATGCAGTGGCAAATGCCTGTAATCCAAACACTTGGGAGACAAAGGCAGGAGGATCATGAGTTGGAGGCCAGCTTGGGCTACCTGAGGAGACCCTGTCTTAAAAATAAGCAAAATATTGTTTTAGTGAGGCAGTTGTGAGTACTGGATCGGAGATTAGTATGAGTCAGAAGATATGGTTACTAGACGCAGCTAGTCATCTTAAAACATGTAGTAGTTGTTTAATCATTTCTTTTCATCAGTTTCTAGTGTCCTCATTACTAGGGTAGGAATAGGCATGGCTGACTTGTCTGTTTCACATTTATAACTCACAGGATTGTTGAACAGCTCAAAGAAAATAGCAGAGATGGAAAGTCATGGATGGTATAAGCCATTTCAGTTACTTCTACATCTAGCAGTGCCTTGTATTTGACAAGATGTTGCTCAATGAACAAAGTGGCTGAATAAATACAAACCAAATCAACAGGAAATAGAGAAGAGACTTAGATTACAGTCAGTTTCTCCTGAAGATGGAGAAGTGAACAGTGGAGTTCTCTAGCAAGCACGAGTCTTGTTAGTATGACTGGACTTAGTGACTTGCAGCTGCAAAACTTTCACAATAAAGAATATTGGAAGTCAGAGCCTAGGGGTGTAACTCAGGAATGGACCACTTGCCTAGCGTGCACAGTGTCCTGGGTTTCATCTCCAACACCACAAAAATGTAAAATTTAAAAAAGAATCTTCAAAGTTAACTTATCCAATCCTCTGTATCCAGCCAGAAGAAAAATGTGTGCAGAGGGAGAAATGGCTTACAGAGAATGGCAAAGCTGGAGTTCCAGCTTTGTAAGATTTAGGGTGAGTGCTGCTTGCAATACTCAGACAATGTCCTGCCTGGCATGATGTGGTCTCTCTTAGCCCCGAAACTATGCAGACTCTAGGCAAGTACAGCTGTCCTTGGTTAGCACCTACCTAAATGAGATGGGGTGAATGTACTATGCTTTAGATGTACAAACTATACACTCATTAACTTTTATACTTTCTTCTCCCCAATGAGCTCGGAAGATAGTTATCATTGTTTCCTGAAAATTCAAGAGTAACAGTAGGTTTTCCAGCCTCTCAGACTTCCAAGGGTCCAACCCTTCTCATCAGATCAATAGAGGCCTCACTTGTTGATCCAATGACCTATGTGTGGTCTAGGGTCTGGGGTTTCCAGGCCTACAAAGAGGTTTAGGTACCTGGGTGATAATCACATTCTGTAATAACTTTGTCATAAATGTACTTTCCATGCTGAATTTTTTCTTGTACTAAGGGTCCTGAGATGATAAGAGTTTGATTTTGCCTCAGAGCAAACCTTGGCCTCTAAAGACTGAGACTTCTTTACTAATAAAAGCTGCTGAATTTTTAAGCACATTGTTCTTGCTGGCAGGTTGGCTGCAAAATTGTAGCTCTCTGAATCATGACTAAATTGACTACTTATCAGAGTCCATGTGAGTGTGGGCATCTGATCCTTTGCATTGTGACTGGAAGTGGAAGATGAATCACTCTGATAATCCTCCTTCATGCCAGTGGTGGTTCCTTATCATAAGGTGGAAAAAACCCAACATTGGGTTTCAGTGTTGCTATGGGTATTTACTATGGAGAAAATGTTAAGTTACCCTGTGTAGCCTCAAAGAAAAATAGGGAAACTCAAGGTTTTTTTGATCTTTGGTAGGCTTTGGTAGCACAAACAAAATTCTGGAAATTGATTACTGGGATCTTCTCTGACCCCCAACCCAAAGTGTGGACCGAACCTAGGTATTCAATGCAAAATGCAAGTGAAAAGAATTTCAAACATCGTCACGGAAAAACAGATTCAGTTTCCTTTACTTATAGACATGGGTGTCTTTAATAAAAACACGTTTGAAGTTGAAACCATAGAAACAGTTATTTTGGTCATATAATTGTAATATCACCCTAAAATATTAAAAATCCTCCTATTGTCCAAATTCTCCATCAGTGTTATTAGTTTTGGTATGATAGATCTGTGATTTTTGTGTGTGTTTGTGTGTGTGTGTGTATGTATGTATGTGTTTTAGAGCACACTTAAACCTGAACAAGGGTTCATTGATAAAATTAGTTTAGTTATCTGGCATAGCAAGTGGGGGCAAAGGATTTCAGGCTGACTCTGTGCTTCTTGTTTGTGGTGTTGTTTGCATCTAGTAGAGAGGAAAAGAGTGTGTTTGGAAATGTTGACATGGACATGATGGTTAGCGTTTTAACTAATAAATGCATAGGCTTGGGGTAGATAACTGGGGTGGTCCTTTCTCCCTCCTCATCTGTATTTTAAACTAATTTAAAAAAAATTCTTCATCTCATCTCTAATTCTTTAATCTAGAGACTTACTGGAGTTGAGGACAGTGAGGTGATGGTATTTTGTTTTCTCACTGTCTATGCTCCTAACATATGGTGGTCACAGATTTCCTGCCATAGTTCCTCCATTGCTGGGTCATCTTAGTGAAGGCTTTTGATCTCACTTTGGTTCTAAAAAAAAAGGTCAAAGAAACTAATCTATAGCTAAATGTTAGGTCTCAAGAAATAGCAAATTTCAACACTTCCCCTTTTAGATAACTCTGAGGTAAGGCAATTTCATCATATACCACCCAGGAGAATGGGGAATATAAAGACAATAACAGAAAGGGGTAAAACAGATTAAATAAAACACTGAATTGAATTCTTTTTTCTTTTTCTTTTTAAATTTTCAGAAGTTTGGTTTGAGAATTAGGTGAAGGTGCAAGCTAGTGCCTTTGAAAGGGACCCGCAGAAGATCAAAAGAGCCTATATGTGGTGAATAGCTTTTGATGAGAAGAAACAAACTCAGGTATCTGTGGTAACACTCTATTTGTCTCCTTGTTTATCTACTCAACCATCCTTCAATCTACATAGAACCACCAGAGAAAAACCACTGCATAGTCATCATGTTGCCCCAAATAGCTCTTGGAGGACTGACCTGAAAATTAAATGGAAATAATTCCACTGCTCAGTGCATGATCTTGTCTAGTATTGAATATTGACTCAGATCAGATCAGATATGTGCACAAAATTCCTACTTAATTGCCTTTGATTTGGGGAAAGCCAGCTGGAGTCCTAACTTGGAATCTTCCCCCTTTGATTTGTCAGCGAGCCCCAGCAATTCTTGGAAATTCCTGAGATAAAAGAGTATTTTTTACAATATTAAATACATAATTTAATGATTACTTTGCAGTTTAGAACAGCATCAAATTTCTTCTGCCAAGAGTATGAAAAGATGTTTCCTTGCAGGGTTGAAGCTAAGAATTCCATCTATACCTCATGGAAGGGTTGTGGGGATGAAAGGCAAGCATATTTCACCATTTTAAAAAGCTTGACATTTTAAAGTTAAAAATCACCCAGGATTTAGAGGAGAAAATATACATGAAGACCATTGCCATTCAGCTATATGGTTTTGTCCCTGGAAATTTCCACAATGCTGAATATCAAAGCTGTCATCATAAAGGGAGATTCTAATTCTGTTTTGGATGCTTACCACACACTAGATGAGAAAAGCACATCAGCACAGTTTATCCATTTGTATGTTGAACAGGTAGAATTTAAATTTTTTCAAACTGTCCAAACAGACTATTTTTCTAATTTGTCCTGAATATACAAGACTTCATTGCTTTCACAAATATTAAGTATATTCTTCTTCTGTACAGGCTGTAGCCTAAGGCACCAGGGGTATGTGGTGTCTTCAAGGAACTTAAAGCCTGCATTATTTTCCTTTTCTAATAGTAAAAAATGTTACAATTCTTGTTTTGTGCCATATTTCTCTCCATGTCCCACCATAAAAAATACCATTGTAGGGACATTGTCTCCAATCTCTTCATGATGTATACTGTCATCGAAACTGTAGTCTAAGATTTTCAGCTCTCTGCTTTACACACTTAGATGTGACTCAAGCTCAAGCTCTCTGGACTGTCCACATAAACCTTCTTCTCTCTTCTCCAGCCAGATCCTCCTTATAGCTTCTGCCTCTCCTAATGCCACAGTTTTCCTCCGGTTTGTAGTTGGCTACCATTCTCCTTCATGGACCCCAATAGAGAGTATCCCAACTGGTCCTTTGATTTCAAAGGACCAGTTTCCTATGAGTCCTTCGTGAGTTTCCTCCACATCTAGTGACAACCCATTCTGGTTTAACTCATTATCTCTTGCCTACTCTGTGATTGTCATCTCCTGGTCCCCTATTTCTTCTCTCTCTTCCATTTTAATCATAGTGTGCCTGGAAGATTGATCTTTCTGCACTGTACTCTTGTCCAAATGCTTTCATTGACTCTTCTTTGTGTCCAGATAAACCCTCAACTAAACGTTTAATCTTCATTTTCTGGCCATAATCCCCCACATTGGTTTTTATAACACATGGTTCCTAGCACACATAGATCAAAATTATCAATCTAGAAAATTGCTCTCTGTAAACATGCTGGGCTGGGTTGGGAACATGTTCCTGGAAATAATTCTATTTTGGTTTTATTTCCTTTAAGTTCTAGATGAAGTGTCAGGTTCTTCATGAAAGCCTATGAGAGACCTTCTTTGTCAACCAATACTTTTGATATGCGTTTCTATTGTCCTCACAATATTTTTACTTAAGGATTTATTGTATACACTTGTAGCTTATAAGGAAGGACCTTGATTACATGTTTCAAGTTGCTTTGTGTCCATCTTCATTCCTCACCCAGTGTCTATCCAAATAGCTTGTCAGGTAATTAAAGAATAAAGGAAAGAAGGAGTGAATAATGGGAGATAATAAGTGAAGCATAAGAAGATAATAAGTAACTCTGAAGTCAGAATATCTGAATTCAAATCCAGGCTTTGCCTTATAGTAGCTGTGTAATTTTAGGCATCTTCCTTAACCTCTTTTTGCCTCCTATTGTCACCCATAAAATAAAGATAGTGTAAGAACCTCTCTTGGAGTTATTGTTAGGAATAATTATATTACCATGTAAACACTTAGAATAATGCCTGGCTCAGAGTAGAGTCCCATAAGCATTAGCAATTATTATGATTTTTCTGTTATTAATGGAAAGAAGAGTTTTGCATAAAACTAGAGTAGCTGAAAGAAACTTTCTGAGAAGGAAAGGTAGAGTTTGGGTCCTGAATGATAAAAGTAGAGTCAGTCATCAGTCAACATGGTGCTGTCCATGTCAGCCATTAAGTTGGCCCTTCATTTCAATCTATAAGTCCTTTCATTTACCAGAACAATAGCCACTTTCAGGATCCTTTGTTACAGGATATTTTTTTCTTTATTGTTTCTGGTTCACATTTTTACCATAGAGCCATGAAGGCTGACTTTGTAGGGTCATGAAGACTGAGTTCAGCGCTACCTCTGGTTAACTCCAGGCCTTCTATTGCCAATCCCCTCTGCTGTCAGCCTTGCTGGGGCTCAGCCCAGGAAACATCTGTAGGGACAGCTGTGGTGACACATTCTCACATCAGACAGCCTGGCCTGAGCAGCCTGTGGGGCCACCTCTTCCAGAATACAGGATGAGAAGGCTGAGGAAAAAAGAGAACTGGGGCTGGTTTTGTCACCTGGGGCACAGAGTGCTCTGATGACGTGATCCTATTGTCTAGAGGACAACCTTCTGTTGTTTTGCTCTTTTTAGCAAAATAAATAAAGCCCCCTGTTTCTATGGCAATGTCTGAGTGCCAGAGTGTAGTGATGGTCCCACCTGGATGCATGCTGTGGGCTCTCAGCCTAGGAAGATTATGGAGCAAGGGGGAGACTAATTATTTGCACAGTTCCAGCCTAATGAATAGCTTTGGATAGGGAACTTCCTGTAGCTGGCTGGGGGATACTCCACCCAGGCAGCTTGATTAGTGGCTATTTTGAAGTGCATTGTTGTGACTCCCAGAGGGCAAGGCCATTTGATGGACCAGGTTGTCTTCCTATGCTAAGTCTGGCTCACTCACCTTATACCTGAACATTCAGTGCATCCTGATGCAGACAAGATGGTATCTGAGTGCCTCTCCAAGATGCTTAGTTTCCTGTACCTGTCCTTTTTCCTGCTCTCTTCCAGCTTTTGTCATTCCTGGGATGAATGGGTTTGGTTTGGGTGGAGGTGATGGAAGACTTTAAGGTTTCTAAGTTCAGGTAATAGATCCTCTCTCTGTTTCCACCTCCCCATGGATATGCACTTCTGAAGGCAGGTGTTCTCCTGGTATCCCTGAAAAACACGGGATTTCTTTGGGAACCTAAAGGACAGAAGAAAGCTATGTTTTGTGAGATGCTTTACTTTAGCTATGCTCATGCACTATGCTAAATACACTGGAGTGTGTTTCTGAAAGAAAATAAAAGAAAACACAGAAGTGGGTGGCCTGGTGGGTTGGTCAATAGATGATCTGTAACTGAGAATAAGAAAAATGAGGTCTGAGCCTCTGGAGCCTAAAGTTATTTCTAACCCTGTGCCAAGGCGCCTAACTTCACTTACTTCTCAGCTTAGATCTTCTCAGTTTGTCCCTTTGATATGGAAATGTACACATTGATCCCTGCTGGAGGACTGTAGCCTCTAGGACCCCACAGCTCAGGGAGGGTCTCAGGTTGAAGATGGGAGAGCAGAACCTAGCCAGCCCCTGCTTCTACTTCCTTCCTTCACTCTTCTGTCTGGAGTTATGTTTCTCTTCCGGTGTTTTCTTTTCTATCTCACATTCTTTTCAGAACTAAGGGAAATCCTTCCATTTGCAAAAGCAAAATAAATGAAGCCATGATCCAAGTTGCCATGCTCCTAAAAATACACATGAAAGTAAGATGTAGAAATCTTCATACTGAAGTGCAATTTGGGGAATGTGTGCCTATGTTCTGCCTGTGAATAATTCAGCATGATAGGTGGATCCTGCTTGCTCTCTGAATGACTTTTGGATTAACTAGAGGAAGACATTGGACAGGGTTGCAGGCAGCAGAGCCAAGATCTTAGAAACACAACCAAGATGATCACCAGGGACTTCAGCTGAGCTTCCTCAGAGAGTGAACTATCCTACATCTGAGTTTTGAGGCTTTTAAATAATGAAACTAAAGGTTGCTTTTCAAAGCACAGTCTTCATTTTGAGACTGTGTACTTAATCCAACAATGGAATTCTCAGTGTTTCTGAGACACCTTTTTGGGACAGACTATAGGAAAGATATTATAACCACAGTGCTTCTATGGTGTATATGATTTTCAAGATCCTAAGATAACATTTGAGACTAGGAAAAAAATAGCTCATCTCAAAATTTAAAAATAAACTATAATAAGAGCTAATGAATGTTTAGGTTATTAATCTTTATACCAAATAGTCTACTGCAATTCAACATAGGTATTATATTTATTTTTTCTCTTTTCCAGTTTTTGTGTGTATATGTTGAGAATATTCAAGATCTATTCTTTTAACAAATTTCGAGAATTTAATTCAATATTTTCAGTTAACAGACTATTCATTAGATGACCTAGAACTCATTCATCTTAAACTGAAAATTTATACCAACATCTTCCCATTTTCTCTCCCCCTAGACCCTTGCAACACCATTTCAATTCTACTCTGTTTCTATAAATTCATCTTTCTCAGATTCCACATATAAGTGAGATCATACAGTATTTTTCTAACTTATTTCACTTGCCGTAAAACCATCAAATTTCATCTGTGTTGTTGCAGGTGGCAAGATTTCCTTCTTTTTCATTGTTTGTTCTTTTGTAGAACAAAATTTACTTGTCCTACACAAGTGTTCTCAGTATTATTCATACTGGGCTTTAGATGAGACTTAGGTTGTCTTCTGAAATGAAATCCATACCCGAAAGAATTAAAATTAACCACAGTAAGGATATTTGGAACAGTCTGTTACAGGTTGTGAAGACAATTTTAAATGACTGTGTTGTGAACTATACGATCAGGTGAACACCACTGAACAAAATAGAGAAGATGTTTTACAGAGGAACTCTTTTACTTGGCTGGTTTATTCTGGCACTTTTGGTTTAAACACCAAAACTCCAGATAAGAAATCTTTCTACCTGGGAATGTCATTTGAGTGACAGAGACAGGTTAAACATCTTTTATCTGAAAACCCCAAATCATCAATGCAGCAAAATTGAAAATGTTTTGAGAATCTACATAATACCACCAAGGAAAATTCCACATGTGGCTTCCTGTGACACGCTACAGTCATAATACGGGTGAACGGTGGTACAGGTGCCAGACCCTTAGGTGCAACCCCCAGCACTGCCAAGAAAAATACAAATCAAAACAACTAATCAAACTCCCCAAAACACACAAAAACAGAGGTACACTAAAAAAATTGTATGAAATTACCTTCAGGCCTTATGTATAAAGTGCATATAAAACATAAATGAATTTTGTGTTTAGATTTGGGTCTCATTATATCTCATTATATGCATGCAAACATTCCAAAATCTGAAAAAAATCCAAAATTCAAAACACATCCCATGCATTTTGGGAAAGTGACACTTAACCTCTGCTTTCATTCTGACTCCTGTGCCTTTACATGCTTCACAGCCTCTAGAGACTTTTTGAACTGACTGCTTCCATTTTTGTCTACCCTACTTAAAGATAATGGTAGTAATCATTTGTCTTTTGATATCTTGTCATGTTATACCTCATGTGCATAGCTGACTTATGGTAAATCCTCAATAAGCATTAGCTATTCTAAGGACACCTAGCCCTGCTCTTCTCTAGCTTTCTGTTTGTTTGCTTGGTTTCTCATTTTTCTGTGACTAAATTAAGGGCAGGGGCTATATAATTATCTTCATTCTTCAGGACAGAGTAAATTCTCAGCAAATGTGTGTTGGGTGAATGACTGCATGAGTTAACAGGTAGCTCAAGTTTCAGAAAATTCTAAGACTTATTAAACCAGATTTTTCCAAACCTACACAGGTAATCAGTCCACAGCCCAAAATACAACACTAAACAGCTTGTTTTGTAGATTCTAGCATTATGATCCTCTGGCATCTAACCTCTTCAGTTTCTCCCTTTCTTTTTTATTGATGCATGGGAGTACAAACTCTGTTCTTCAACCTTAAAGTGAATGATGGCTGGACCATGAACTGTGTATTAAGTTCTGGGACTCTGTCAACCTTGTTCACTTCAGTGTCTGTACTATCTGGAACAGGGCCCAAAGCCTAGCAGTTGCCTATTAATATTTGTGGTCAAAAATGCTGGTGTAGACTGTGCAAAGTAAAGAGTTCAGTTTCAGATACCCATTGGGCACTCAGCAAAAGGAGCATCCATCTAGACTGCTCCATATTACCTTACCACCTTCTCACCTCCCTTCAATCTCTTTCCACTGGGAACAGGTGTATTTCTTTATTGAAAGGATTATCTTATCTGTTCTTTTTCTTTTTTTTGGCGGTACTGGGATTTGAACTTAGAGACTTTACCGCTTGAGCCATACCCCAGTCTTTTTTGTTTTATTTATTTTTGAGTAGGGTCTCTCATTTTTTTGCCTGAGAGAACTTTGAACCCTGATTCTCCTGCTTTCTGACTTCTGAGTATCTGGGATTAAAAGCATGAGCCACTATATCAAGCCTGCCTTTATCTGTTCTTCAAGGAGTCTCTAGTATCTTCTAGATACTAGGCTGTGATCTTTGGTTTGGCTCGCCAGGTCACTTGATGTTTGGGTCTACCAGTAGACCCATCCTCACCTCCTGCTCCAGGTATACTGCACTCCATATGGCTTTCTGTGTAGTCTGAGACCCCTCGTTCTTCTTCCCTGTCACACAGGCTTCTGACTCTGCCTGTTATTCCTTCTGAATTCTTAGCCTACACTCCCAGAGTTTGTCAGGTTTGTTATTATTAAAAAATTTGTCTCTGATAGCATTTTCCTACAAAAGGATTTTTAATGTTTTCCTGCTCTATCCCATAGTTTAGTCTCTTTGTGCACATTTCTTTGTGTGTATGTGTGTGTGTGTGTGTGTACATTCTCACATCCTCACATCAGCCTGTACTGTTTTCATTGCTTCTGTTACTCCCACAAAGCTGTACATTCCAATGTCCTTATTATTCAGATGAATTATCTTGCAACTTAGTACAGTGTCTGGCATGAAGTATGTTACAAATAAGTATAGACTGAACTTTGATATGTGTCTTCATAGAGCAAATGAATGAATGAATGAATACTCTTACATCCAGTCAGGGACTGCTCCTATCTAGTTTGAGATGAGAGGTATTTGCTTGACTCCATAAGTCTGTGCACATTTATGGCTTAAAAGGACTATTTGGTGATGGTGCTGTTCTTTTGAATACTTTCCCCTGGCTTTCTAGCATTTATTTCTGTGGTTCTAACTTCATATGGAGTAGGTAAGAGAGACGGGTAGACTGTATACTGTTCTCCAGGACTGGCGATTGGATTCTACCCTTTCTTCCTCTACCTGCAAGTAAGGATGTCTCTTGGGGGTGGGGAGCTCATTCCTGGCATTTCATTCTTTTGAAGATAATCTGTGCAATAGGAATATCCTTGTCTCTTCAGCTTGTACTTTCAGTGTCCCCCTCCTACTCCAGCAAGGTGTCTGCCAAGTCACTTGTGCCCTCCAGGCCTCTCCTCATTTATAAAAGGAGTGATCATTTGGTTCCTTCTAGCTCTGACATTCTAGAGATACATGATGACTCTAGTCCTGATAATGATGATAGCATAGTGACAGTAGCTTTAGGAGAGGGTTAGTGGTAAGTTTAGGTCCTCCAGGCAAGCTCTGGCCCCCTGTGGCATAAAATCAAAGAGGGCACTTTTTGCTAATGTGCTTTATCTTGCCCATCAGCTCAGGGAACTAATTCTACCCTGTGATCACAGTTACCCGGCCTCCTCATCTGAGGAGATGCAATCCCAAGAGCAGCTGCCCTCTGACCTGCTGGCTGCCCCATGCATTACTCACCTTGTCACTGGTCCTGAGACTGGCCCATTGCCTACTGGGAACTCAACTGTCTGGAGCAGTAGAGGGGCCAGGAATGAAACAGGATGCTTGCTGGGTGAGAGGGCAGGAATGGAGACTGTTGTGTTGGGGGGAAGGTACAGTTCAGGCCAAACACACATGCATACTTAGCATGTGTACCCAAGGAAACTGGGATGCATCATGATCAGATGGGTCCAAGGAAAAATGTCTAGTTGGTACCCTGATGCTAGGAAAAGATCATGGCTTTGCCAAACCAAACAATTGAGGCATCCAGGCAGTGTTGGCTGTTGTGTTGCTGGCTCCATTCACCTTCTGCTGTTTCCCAATCAAAGCAGAGCTCTGACTGCAATAATAAACAGCATGATGACAGCAAGATAGTAAGAGAGATCAAATCTCACAGGCAGTCCCCTGGAGTAGTGCCTGACTTAACAAGGACTTCATCCTTGTGAATGGAGCCTTAGATGTTCCCTAACAGCGACAGTCTTGAGGGCTTATCAATGAATCTTTCCAAAAGGCAGTTATGCTTTTGGTAGGCGTATCCCATCATGCTCTTAGGAGAGTAAATCAAAGGTAAACAAAAGAGATGAAGAGACAGGACAAACTAAAGGACTAGGGGAATAAAGGACTTTGGTAACTCAAAGCAAAGTAAACAACCAATGCTATAAACTCTAGTGTTTTCAGGTAAGAACTGGGCTTTGCAACTGGTTCATGACCTTAAGAATGTTTCTTTGTTACTCTGACCATCGATTTTCCTATTTTGCAAAGTAGAAGGAGCTCCCGATAAAGTTAAGTCTGAAAACAAACAACTGAAAACTTGAAAGATGACAATCAGAGATTTACAAAGCTACTGTGCTCTTTCCATTCACCAATGTGTATGAATTAATGCACCATTCTACAACAGGAGACAGTCTGTGGAAAGCAAGGTGGGGATGGAGGTAAAAAGAGAAAAGAAATCATAGGACACACATCTTTCTGTAAAGGATATGTCTGCGTTTCCTGATATTTGCCTACCAGGACAGAACTTTTTGTTTGGCTTTATGACACCCTGGCACTTTCAGGTACCAAACTGCAGAGAACCTAAGGAGTAACATGGAAACTACAACCATCAGCAATCCCACATATTGAGACACAGGGAAAGAGACTGTGTGTATGACTTTCCAAGTCCATCTGTAGCTTTAACTCAGAACACTAGGAATTGAATCTAGAGACTCAAACTCTTTGAGGTTCCAGCCCATGACATCAAAGCCATCTGTTCTTTGGATTGTTTCACTGTAGACAAACTGCTAGACTAGGATATTGCTCATTGCAGTGCATGTTGGGATAAGTCAGAGCTAGTGGATTTGGCTCAAAAGTGGCAAGAGAGATGCTTGCAAAGTTCAGTAAACAGGACATGGAGGAAATCAGGAGCTGGACTTGGGTTGTTAACAAGCACCCCCCACCCCATTGTCAGGAAACGTGGGGAGCTGACAGCCACAGAGCACACAATGATGCAGCAGGAAGTGGCCTTTATAAATACACAGGGGTCAGGGCCAAGCCCGGCAAACAATAGGGGGAACGATGATGGCAGGCAGTGGGTGTGGGGGGTGGAGAAGGCCAGGATGATTCCATCAATGACAAGAACTGAGCAGGCAGAGGAGGACCTTGAAGAGGGAAGTCTGAGGGTTGCAAATTAAGCAATACAAATTACCAGGTGACTCACTGCCACAACAGAGGGCATTGGAGATGAGCAAATTATCCACAGTATATCCTGTTGCTCTTTTAAGAATCTCTGCACGGCTTCCAAGTCCCAAAGATTTCTGTTTTGCTCACTTACCGGAAGGTAGTCAATTATTCAGAAGACACTATTCCTCACCATGGTGAAAGAGGGGTACCAGGCCTCACTTTTTGGTCTGTGTTCACTTTGCAAGCAAATAGACCTTAAGGAAGATTGAGGAGCTTGGTGTGCAATGGACAGAAGAACTGTAGGGCATCAGGCAACACTTCCAGAGCTAAACTTTGATTTAATCTCCCTAAATCAATTTGGAGTGTGGATGGGGATGAATAGATGAGGATTTGCCCTGTAGGGAGCTGCACCTTTTATGTCCAGAATGTAGCCTTGGAAATAAGGTCAAACATTTGAAGAGTTATAGAAGAGGTAACAAATCAAAGTGGGGTTGTTTGCTACTTGTCCAGCATCAGTTATTCCTTGCTGATTATTAAGCAGGTGAGTGAGTGGTTGTTTGTAAAGCTGCTTAAGGAACCTAAATTATTCTTTTTGTGGGATAGTTCCTAGTTCTTTGCAAGACTAGGAGGGAATGGAATAGACCAACGACAGTCTTGAGGCTTGCTTTCCCCTCACAATATGGGGTTTGTCATTGAGGGTATTTATGAAATGTTTAAATTTATGGGGACAATATGATTTTAGATAAAACCCTTCTTCCTCTCCATCTGTGCCTGGACAAGCATGCTGGGTTAAGGGAGCTAGCACAGGTTCCATTTGTTCTCAGAACCTGTGTGATTGTGTAGAAATCAAAGAAAGGCAAAGGGAAAAAAATTATCATGAAAAGCTATTTATAATTTCACCAGGTATTTATAAAGTAATAAGATGATTTCCATCCCAAAGATGTTTGTGAAATACAAGTAGACATGCAGAAATTGTGAATGCGCAAGATTTAATATTCTGTGTCAGTTATTATTTATTTTAAAGTACTTTATCATAAAGACAATTAAGTATTTAACTGAGTAATCAATTATTTAATGGTCATCCATTTCTCTAAAATGGATTTGCAAGCACAATATCCTGAATTCAAACCCCAGTTCCACCAATATATATATAAATATATATTTAATAGACATTCATTTTGAATTTCAAGGAGAAAAGATTAAATAAAATATAAATTTAGCACTCACCAAGGATACCCTAACTCTAACCTTGACTCTGATATGTTGCTGGTGAAAACATAAGCAAACATATTTATATTAAGGTATATTTAATACCTTAAATTATTTATATTCTTCAACCCAGCAATTTTATATTGGAAATATTTCATGATAGCATAGGTAAAAAATTATAACCAAAATATTTATCCTATCTTTATAGAAATAATTTTAAAAGTAGGAAATACATTTTCTAATAATAGGACATGTATTAATTAGATTACTGATACAAACAAATAAAAGACTATTATCATGGCACTGATTAAATTAATTAATGATATTAGAATTAATTTTATGTATGTTTTGGATAAGTGACTATTCCTTGACAAAATGGAAAAAATGTAGGATATAAAATTGTGCATATGAACCTGGAATCTTAGGTCAGAGTCCCAACTCTGGGGTTTCCAACATGTTAAATCCAGTCACCTGCCCCACTGTACTGATTAAAGAGACAAGTAGTGATGAAGGCAGAAAAAGGAAATTTATTAACTTGGGAGGCTGTGGGAAGAAAGAAAGTAAGTTTAGTTTTAGACACCATCTTTGAGGTCTGAGATGAACTTTAGTTTTAAATAGAGGAAGAATGGGGGGTGATGAGAGGTATGCATAAGTAAGAAGTATTGGTCAAAAATGTTTTGGTTGATCATTGTCAGGATTGGTCAGGCCAGACCTTTCAAGATAAGAAGGTCATTGTTGCCTGAGGGGTAGTTTCAACTCTTGTCATAAGATGTTTATCCATCAGCTCTGTTCTTGGACTCCACATGACTATAGGAGAGAATGGCTCATTGCAAAGAAGACAGATGCAAAATGAGGCCAAACATTTACAGGCCCAAGTGAAGAGTCAGTGCTGTTAGCAAAAGCAGTTTCTAAGTACCTGTTATATATAGAATATATTCTCAACTATGAAAAATTCATATAAATCTAAATAAGATTGGAAATAATGTTGTAAAATATAAGTGAGTTTTGAAATGTTGGAATGGTAGTTTCATTTTTTCTTGATACTTTTTAGGCTTTTTCAAAAATTCTAATAATAAATCCATATTTTATAATCAGTAAAAAAGGCATTTAAAATCTTGATAAGTTTAATTTGAATTTTCAAATATAGATTTATCTATCAGTCTTTGAAAGAAATGAAGATAAAAGAATAAGACTCTTCCAAAAGAAAAAGAGGGGGAGAGGGCAATATAGTCATGTAGAAGGAAAGATTCTTTCAGCTTTCTAAAAGATCATGAAAGTTGCAAATATCATATATGAAGATGTTTTACACAATACATATATCCTGGCTTCTGACAAGTTGTTGAAGAGAAAGGAAGGTAACACAGAGAATCTTCTTACAAAGTGTTTTCAAGTGAGACTGAAGGAAACTTGTGGTGATGTACTCATGGGCACAAATGCTAGGCATTGTCATGTTCTTTGATGTTAGAACTTTTCAGGTACAGATCTGTTTTCATGAAAGGGTGAGCTAAACAAACTATAAACAGACATCCTGAGGTGGTGATGGTGAACTTAGGATGGGTTCAGAAACAAGAGCTAACCCTATTGTTAACCACTGTATGTCAGGCACCTTTGTAGGTGTATTATATGTGTTACCACTTTTAATCCTTGTAGCAAACTTTTAGATGTTATTACTTTCCTCATTTTATACATTAATAAACTGAGGCAAAGAATGTCAAGTAAGTTGTCCAAGGTCACAGGTTAGTGGAGAAATTAGGAATTGAATCTACAAAATATAGTTTCAGGCCTTTGCTTTTGTATCATAAGTTCACCTTCAATGTTGACAACAGCTCTGCACAATTAGAAAGGCACTGCATTTCCATAAGATTGGAAGGAGGAATTCTTTAAGAGGATGGAAAGTTGCACCTTAATAGAAAGTAGTATTATGAAAACAAATAGTTATGTTTGTTTTAAGACCAAAAGTTCTATTCAACACTCACCCATGTGATAAATATTTATTGAGACTATCCTAGAAGCAAAGTTAAAGGACTTACTCCAGAAAGACAGACAGACAAGTAAGTAAATTATATGTAGAAGTCCATGGGGACATTTAGTGGATTTATGCAGGACTTATATAATTACAAATATGTGCAGATTATTCAGACCTGAACTGGAACCACCACCTTAGCTTGCAGACAGTTCAAACCACCACCCTAGCCCAGAGATCACCCAAATTCCTCCCCAGTCATCCATTATCGGTGATCAAAAATTGCTCAGGTTTTCCCCTCCCATAAGTTACTGCAGGTTTTAAAAGCTCCTGGATACAGGAAGCTCTCTTTCTGCTTCTGCCTCAGACCTGGCACTTCATGGCCTTTTGTAGCTTTCCCCCCTAACCATCAATAAACTTTTATTATCACTCCAGTTATGTCTACATACCCTGCATGTATGCATCCATGTGGGAAATAAGAATCTGGGTTTTCTGTTTATCAGTGACAACAACATCTTCAGACTGACCACCAGAAGGAAGGAATGATTACTAAAATCCAGAAAAGACCTGTGTGGAAAAGGATATCTGATGGACACAACCTTATGTCCAGGGTGCAGCCAGTCCATGGTAGCTCCACAGGGAAGGAAAAAGTAGGTAATACCTCTTATACCCTCACTTTCCTGCCCCCTGTCAGATCTCCCCTTCCCGGAAGCCAGTAGCCAGAGAACCAGGCAGCTCTGCAGCTCTTGCTATGTCAGCCAATCTCCTTGGGCATGTAGTGTTTGAATCTGGAGGGATACCTGGAAGATGCTTAACACGGTAATCATTTACATGTAGTCCTAAAAGAGATAGAATCTGCAATGTATTCCATGTTTTGGGGATGGCTCATTATTTCTAAGTCTTGAGATAGGAAAATAAGGAAAAATACATTGTGTTCTATTTGGAACATATTTTGAAGTATATGACAAATTCACATACAACTTCCAGAAGGTGTTCAGTTATGGTGAAAGAGATGCAAAACTGGTTGCTGTCATCAGTTTATATGGGTGAGAGTTGAAACCATGGTGGTAGATGAGGTCAGTGGAGGAGGATGTGTAGAGCGATTTAGAGATGGCTAGAGGTGTGTGTGTGGGGAGAGATCTCCAATTTGTAAAGATGTGATAAAAGCAAAGGCACCCAGAAGAATTAGACTAGGGATTCCAAACCCACTCAAACCTGGCCTTTTCCTATGTGCCTGGAGTTTTGGGTTTGTATTTGCTTTGTATGGACCCCCAAGGGGGAAATGTACAGTGAATTGCGTCTTAAACTGAGACCTGAACTCCTCGGCTGGGCCTCAGAATAGAACCAGTACCATGACCTTTTTCTTCTTTGAGCTTCCTTACCTTTCTGGGACAGCATTCTTTGACTGCATCCTACCTCACAGGGTGTTTTTAAGGATAAATGAGATAACGTCTGGAAAGCCCCTGGAGAGGAAGCATTGATGTAGATAAGCACACTCTCTGGTATTTTTAGTTGGTGAGTGCTGGGTGTTCAGGATGTGCCATTTAGCAATTCCTGGAGTCTTGAAAAGGAAAGAGAAAGGGGTGGAAGGGGGGCAGGGAATCAGTGGCCTACAACAATATTGTTTTTCGAGAAATCCCTCCCACCCCAAGTGTAAGAATCCACGTCAAAGGAAACAAACACCATGTGTAGATAAAACAGGAAGGTGACCAGTTTTGCTTGCTCGCAACCAAGACAGGGAGATGCCAAAGGGCTCAGTGCCGGCTGCTTGTTCACACTAAGGGCCAGGGCTCCAATGGCTGGCTCCTCTACTGATAACCAAGTGGAGGTTAAGTGACTCTGTTCTGTGCAGAATAGCAGGAAACATCTTCATCACCCATGACTCCTCAAGAAAGTAATGAGAATGATGTGGAGGGTGTGCATTTCCTGTCAAGATCTCAAAAAAGGTGCTCACCTTCCATGAGGCAGAACTGGCATGCTGACCCAACACAAGCAAGGTTGCAGAATGACAATAGGGACCAGCCCACCCTCCAGTCCATATCTGCTTCATAAGCACAATGCGCTTTAGGCGTAATAACAGGAATCTTGGAATGATAACTTACTTGGAGAAAGGTCTTTCACGAGTTCATCCAAGTGTTTTATTAATGTTCTTTTCCTTTTTTTAGTGAGCATGTTTATTTCCCAATCTCATGCTACAGACCTGCTTCTCCTTGTGTTTGGGAAGGCAACAAACTTCTCCTGGTATGCTCCAGGATCTGAGTTTAACATTTTATATGCATCATGTCACTTAGCTCCCTATACAAGCTACAATTTAGGTATTATTGGTGCAATTTTACATGTGAGTAAGTTCAGGCAGATATCTAAGGTTGAACAGTATTAGTCACATCTGGCTCGAATTCTTTCTCTACCTAATTTATGAAGCCTGGTATTTGAGAAGTAATTCAACCTTCCCAAGGTCAGCTTTTTTGCTGATAATTTGGAGTAAATCACTTCTATAGTAGGATTATTATGAAAATTAAATGACATAGAGTAGACAAAATTTGAATGACTGCCCTGTTAAATGCAGTAACCACAAATGGCATACAACATAATTGTGACATATTTCTCAAGCTGTTTTGCCCTAAGTATCCAAGTTTATTTAGAGTAAAATTAATGGGAGAATGTAATTTTATTTCTACCTTGCTAGTTTTTATTTTCTTAAAGTAGATAGAGTATGCCCTCTGTAAATACCTACAGAAATCTCTAGAACCTGCCTTTTATGTCAGGTAAAGATGAATTCCCAATTTGTGAAAACAGTGACAAACTGAATGTTCTTTTGGGGGACTGGTGTTGAAGTTCATATCATATCCTCCAGGTGTCTCAGGTTGAGTGGTTTAGTATCAGACTAGCAATCACTCGAAAGAAAGAATTGAGAGTTCAACAATTTCTTTAGAGATGGGATAGTTTAATCACTTGAAGTCATAACACATTATCTTTACCAAGGACCCATTTGTCTCAGGTACAAATGAGGAAACTGGAAGCCAGTTCAGTCAGTCTAGCTCACATTCTTATGGTGTGCTAAGGGCAGAACCAGGATCAGAGCCCAACTTGCCTCAAACAAGGCTTTTCTTACTTTATTATAACTCTCCTTTTTGCATTTAATATCTCCTATACCTTCTCTTTGCTGATCCCTCCCACTTTTGAGCATTTTCCCCTGAAACAATGGAAAAGATCTATAAGACTACCTTGCCATGGAAAATGCTAAAAATATTTGTGTCACTTGAGTGCATTTTAGAAGCATTGTATTCAGTCTTTCAAGTATCTGCTGCTTCTCTTCATCACTAAGATTTGGATTTCTGTCAGTTCAGATAGTACAGACAGAAATTCACTTGGAGTGATAACATGAAGAACAATTTTTCCTTTTTTATATGCCAGCCTTTCCTATGTCCTCAGGATTGTCCCTCATTTAGGGAATATTAAATATTACAGTTGCTATCAAGTACAAGTGATTACACTGCCAAGAACACAACTCTGGCAGTGAGTACTTCTTACCAGTGGAGAATTAGAAAAGTGACAAGGGTTAATTCCCAACAGGACAAAAAGTTGTTGTGGTATGAAGCTATTGGTGCCCTGGGAGACACATCAATTATGTCCCTGATAGTCTGATGGCAGTGAAGACAGGTCTTCATCTGTGCCCAGAATATTATCTCCTTCTATCATTTATCCAGCCCTCTGATGTTCTTCATGCTGTAAAAGTGGAGGAAATCAAGATGCTTTCTTCAAACCGGACGTTGGAAATACTATTTATATGAAGGGTGGCAATGTTTGGGTAGAAATGAACTTTGAAAGTGAAAAGAAAAGACAGACTTGCTTAGTCTGCTACAAGTAACTCGAACCTACCCTCTTTCGAAGCTCATAGACCTCATCAGGAGAAGAGGGAATTATCAGCCTATTGAATGGAAGGGTTAGATGAGTTTTGTCTTCTTGCTAAAATGACAATTCTGGTGTCAGGTTTCATTTTGGTGATGAACTCCATTGAGGGAAGGGGCAATAGTGTCCCCATAGCCTCAAAGGCAGCCTGCAGAGAACCCGAGGGGAACAGCATGAGTGGAGGGGCAGGCAAATGTGTCTTTGCTCTCTAAGAATGGTCTCTGGTACCCAAGAGTGTCTGAGGAATCTGTGCTGCATTCCAGAACCTTTGCAACCTAGAATTATGTCATCTACCACAATGAAACCATTGGGCCAAGCCACTGTGGAATTCCAAATTCTTGATGCTAGCATTGACTTCTTGATTGATTCCTTTCTCCCACAGATTCTATGAGTATTTATGCTAGAGGTAAAATGGTTGCCCAATTTCCAACAACTGTGTATTGTCAATTTTTAAAGGGAAGAGACTGTTAAAGTTTAAGATAAAGCAACTTTAAATACTCAATGAGTTCATGTGGAATAAAGGAATGCTGATTGAACTCTGATTGTACAATTTGATTCCTTCTTTAAGACCTGGCTATTCAAATTGTGCTCTACAGATCACCAGCATTCTCATCATTTGCAAATATTAACAAAAAAAGCAAGTCTCAGGGCCTACTCCAGATTGTCTGAATCAGTCTTTTTTTTAGCAAAATCCTCAAGTGATTTCTAGCATGTTAAAGTTTGAGAAGCATTGCTCTAAGACACCGTGTCCATAGCTGGATGGTTTGCACAAAGTACCTGGTAATGTCTTTTGTGTCTGCCCAGCTTAATTGTGGGAATCTCACAGAGCTGGAAAACAGAAAAAAGTAAGTATACAGCATAAAGCCTGTTTGTATCATTTTCTGGAAAAGAAATGTAGCTTTTAAAGTAAGTTAGTAATAAATCTCATATTATTATTTATGTATCAACATGCCTGAGTTCCTTTAAAGTGTTTTGCCTTCTAGAAAGCATGGATCATATTTCAGTCTTTCATGGATATCCTCACAATTTTACATGGGAAGTGTGTATTGAATAGACTCAAACTTCTGGGTAAAAGTGGATGGTTTCTCTCATACCACTATACACTCTCTTTTTACAACACTAATCATAATCTATACCTTGTATTTCAGGGTCTATTTTTAATATTGGTCCCCTCTGCTAAATAAGGAACTATATGAGAAAAATGCAAGTTTTATCCCATTCTCTCCCATCGTGTTTGCCAAGTAAATGAAGGCACATGTGGCATACAGTTAGGTGTTTTAGACATGTAATCAAGCCAAGACTTGCCACTGTACTTTGAGGAAAAAATCCCTTTTTTATTTTATACAAGAATAATTGTAACAATCACCAACAATTCCTGGCTCTTTTGGCTCCATCACTTAGCAATTTTAAAATGTCTCTGGGCTGCACAGACATTTTCCAAAAGGGCCCTAATTTGGACTTCTCTTGCTCCATTCACCTTCTTATTCAGAAAGAAATTGCTCTCAACTCTTCAAAGTAGAAAGTCTCAGTTTCAAGCCCTGAGAACTACCAGGTTTTTTCTTTTTATTTTCTCTCAAAACTGCCTTTCTTCAAGAAAGTGGTGTAGTGTCAATTCCAAAGCATAGTCTCTGTTCCCCTAACCTCTGCCACATAACAAATAATTCATCTCCATTCTTTGCCTCTGTGTTGGCACAGGAGGTCTTCCCCTAGCCCTTGGGGGCTTTCGCTTTAAGCTGCTGTGGTGTGTGTGGGGTGTGTGTGTGTGTGTGTGTGTGTGTTGCTCTGTGTTTTGTGGTGTCTCTGCAGCAGCAGTCTCTACCAATTCGTGGGCGTTTTCTCGAACTGCTGTGGAACCACTGAGTCTCTACCAGCTGCTGCTGTTTGTGCAATTCTCTGCAAAAATGGCCTCAAGTGTTACCTTGCTGGCTCCACTTGGGGACAACCACAATGTTGAACAGGCACGAACTCCTTGACGCATGCACCTCACTTCCCTGACACCAGATAAGATCAAACTGCAGGGTTGCAATTGGTGTGACATGCTCAAGGAGGCGAGGGCCTTGGGTAAAGTTTCACTACTGCTCTCCTGTTGCACAGGCTCATTGTAGCTGCCAGTGCCCCACCCTCCACACTCCAAGAAGGGCTGGTCTCAGTGAAGAAAGGAATGGCTGAGTTTCCAGAGGGGTTGTGGGTGCATTTCAGGCACAAAAATGGGCCTAGAAAAACTTCCTTTCTAGAACCTGGCTTTCCTCTTTCATCTTCTCACCTTGGTTGTTTATTTCCATTGTTGTTTTTTTCTCCCCCATTAACAATGACAATAAGAAAACTCTTACATGCTGCAAGCATTTACACCCAGCCAGTTCTGTCTGTGCCAGGTTCCTTGCTCATATCTCATATCTCTTCATTACTTCTCTACCCTGAAAATGGTACTGTCTCTCCTTCACTCTCAAGGGGGCCATGCAATGTCACCATCCAAACCAAGGCTAGGAGAATGTGATAGGCTTGCAGACTAGTTAGCAGGGCAGGCTATGAGGCAGTATTTCTGATAGGCCTATCCACTTTTCATTTGTCATTTAATGATGTCTTGTGACTCAAAAGAGAAAAGGAACCCTTGATTGGGACAGGATTAGTTACTAATCTCATTGTGGGCAAGGACTATCTGGGTCTAATCTTTATTGCAAAAGCCATAGTCAATAAACTTAACTGACATTGCCTGACAGTGCCACACACAGGGTTAGGACTCTTGAGAATCCCTGAAACCAGGACACTTATTTGATGGATGCTGTGAACTCTTAGGCTGGTCCCATGGTAGGTAGTTTTAGAGTCTTTTGTACAGTTGAACTGAGGGTTTTTTGTTTGTTCACAAATGACAAAATATAGTAATGGGCGAAGAGAATTCCCTGGATCAGGGATACACAGTGAGCAATGACACAATGAGTAAGAAAAAAAGATATTGTGGTGAGTGAGTTATTTTTCTCCCCAACTCTATAAATGACAGCTACTCACAGCCAGTAGCTCTTTACTTTAATTCTTAACAGAAAGATGTTGAAAGACAGAAGTTGTCATGGGACAAGCAGAGGAGAGAAAATAGAGAAACACTCTTATTGAGTATCTGCAATGTTCCAGGTTCTTTCACTTTTTATGAGTTGCTAACTTTGTTTCATGGGTGTGGAATTTAAGTCTCTGAGTAACTTGCTCACAGTCACTAGGCAAATAAAGAGTAGAGGTGACAATGGGGCACTGCCAGGTGTGCCCTTTTCTTCTATGCTGCCTGTTCATGTCTGAAATGCAAACCAGGAGGTGAGGCTCTTACTCAGTCCCTTGAGTGCTCACCATCCAGGGTGTTTTGGTCTCTGGTTGTTCAAGTTCCCACCCTGTGAGTTGAACCCTCTTTTTTCAGAATCTTCTTAGACTGGAAAGTAACAGCCATTGCAAGGCGTATGTTCCACCAGCCACAGCTGCCCAAGCTCCCCAGCCTTGGCCTTCTCTTTGGCCAAGTTCACAGATGGTGAACTTTTTTATTTAAAAAATTACATTAGTTCTCAATCACTCTCTATCACTATTTAAATACACCCTGTCCACCTTCTTAGTTCCAAAGAAATCCAATAGCCAGCATGGCAGCCCCAGTGGCAGCAAGAACGAAATTAAGGGCCCCCAAACCCAAGCAGAATGATCTTCTAATTCCAAAAGAGAGGAAAAGCAGAAGAAGGAAAGGCAACAGTTTGGTAGGCTCATGGAATTGCTTTACCCCAATGCCAGTGAAGGGAATTTGGAGTTACTTAACAAAGCCATTATGCCTACATATCATTGTGCTCACCCTGGGATGGGCCTTCTAGCAAAAGGAAATCCTCATTCTGAGTTGTTCACATTACTTTCTTTTCTCCCATTCTCCTCTGACTTTTCTGGGTCAGTTCTTGATCAGCCTGTTTCACTTTTTCTAGGATGGACTAAAGATGCTCAGTTGGTGGTGTGCAGAGTGGCTTTGGGACACTGTTTATCATTACTGGGGCAATGTTTTCCAAATGCTGTTAAGTACCCACCTTTCCAGCCCCGAGCAGTAAATCAAGCTGCCTCCAAACTCCAGACTCTCAGCCCCCAAAGGTCCAGAGACTGGACCAGCTGATTCAATGTCACGAGGTTCTCTAGGGGATTTTACTTGAACAAATGATCAGAAATTAGTGAAAGAGTGAGAAAAAATCTGGGGCAGGGGGACCAATCTAGCCCTCACCCATCTTCTCAGAACACCTAACATGTTTTTGTCAGGGTTTCCTGTTTTTCAATACACAAGAGGTGACAGGAGAGAAGCCATGCACACACACACACACACACACACACACATACAAAGAACACATTCATTTTGGACTGTCTTGCAGGTCACTGTTGCCTCTTTTCCCTCCACACCCCTTCTGAGAGGAGTTGGAAGAGTTGAATTTTCTCGCTTTCAGAAACTTCCCTGGAGTCATCCTAGTGCCAGAAACTCAAAAAGTTTGGGCTAACAACAGTACAAGTTTTTTCCTGAGGATCATGGCCATTTTACTTTAGGTCAGGGTGGTTTTACTTTATTCAATTACAGGATTTCAGAGCTGGGGAAGCTCTTGGAGTCTTTTCTCTTCCAATTCTACCATTTTACAAATGGTAAACAGAAACCCTGAGAAGGGAAGAGCTTTGGCTTTCATGGAGGAAGCAGGACTTACTCACTGGCCTCCCAGTCTAATATCCCATGCCCATCAGAGCAGCCTGTTTCTTCCTTTTTATTGAGTGTAGTGTTGGGACCAGAAGGCTTTATAGCCTCATGTTCTTGTCACCTTTTCCTGCTTGTTGTTCTTGTATTCAGTTACAAATCTGGCTCTGACCCTTGCTGAAGGGGTCAATGAAAGTGACCCAGGGAAAGAGAGAGAAGTAAGTTTGGTCGTGACCCAATCAGTTCATGGTTACTAAATTTCCCAAGAAAGGAGCACTTTTTACAAGGTAGAGGAGAGGAAGTGGAGGGAAAGCAGAAGCCATAGGAAGGGTCTAGGGAAGAGGGTGGGTACCTGGCAATGGCATTAGTTCCAGGTCACATACAATCCCAGCAGCCCATGCTGAGTTCAGAATCTGACGAGAGCACAGTGGTACAGCAACGACCTCCTAAGAATGCGGAGGCTCAGGAATTCTCACAACACCCAATCACTGCCTGAAGAGGGAGGAAGAAAAGTGATGATCTGAACATTTATTAGGAATGTCTTAAAGAAATAGTGGCTCTTGAATTTTAGAACATATTTTAAAATGTATCTTTCTTACCTCAACCCCAGAGATTCTGATGCAGCTCAGCGTGGAGGCCAGGAACATGCTTTCCTTGCCTTGGTGGTGATGTCGATATTCTGGTCCATTTGTGTGTGTATTTTTTTTAAGTAAATTTTTTGTGGGAATAATTTTTAGATTTAAAAAAAGGTTGCACAAACAGCATCAAGAATTTAGTGTATCCTTTGCCTTTATCCCATTCTGTCTAATTGTTTTAAATTGACATAAGATATACATAACAATGTTTTTATGTCATTTATGGTTATATAAAGTATTTAAAAGTATACAGCTAAGTGGCCTTAAATACATTTGTATTATGTGCAACTGTTGCCATCAACCAGAACCTTCCCATATTCCAAAATGAAACTCTTTTAACACTAACTCTTCATTCTTTCCTCCTCTGAGCCTCTGGCAGCCACCATTCTGTTTTCAGTTTGTATATATTTAATTACTGTTGACATTCATATGAGGGAATCATGCAGTATTTGTCCTTTTGTGTTTGGCTTATTTTCACATAACATAATGTCTTTAAGTTTCTTTCCCACTGTAGCATGTATCAGATGCATCAGAATTCCATCCCTTTTTAAAGACTAAATAATATTTCATTGCAAGTAAATATTTCCATTTTGCTTATCCTTTCATGTATTGATGAACCCTTGGATTATTTCTACATTTGGCTATCATGAATAATGCTGCCATTAGTGTGGGTATGCAAACATCTGTTTGAGTTCCTCCTTTCAACTGCTTTCAAACAGAAGGCTTATGTTGATTTACTACATACCCACATTTCATTGTTATTCATAAGCTACAGACTTATTCAGATTTTACCAATTTTTCTGCTAAAATACAATCTTATAATAAGCATGCCAGAGATTTCTGCTGAGTCAAGGTTTGAGAACTATCGATTTGTTTTTTAAGTGACAAATTTAGTCCAGTAAAAAGCAGTACTGGATGTTGAAAGGAAAGCAGTCTTTTTTTTTTAACCATTCATTTATTCACATGTGCATATATTGTTTGGGTCATTTCTCCCCACTGCCCCTCTCCCCCACCCTCTCTCTCCAGCCTCCCTTGCTTCCAGGTAGAACCTGTTCTGCCCTTATCTCTAATTTTGTTGAAGAGAAGCCATGAGCATAGTAAGAAAGACCTAGTGTTTTTGCTAGTTGAGTTAAGGATAGCTATACAGAAAGATTCCTAGCGTTGCTTTTGTGTACAAATGTGTTACATCCCAAGTTGATTCATCTCTAACTGATTTTTACACTGGTTCCTGATCTCCTTCTCATGTTGACCTCTGTCGCTAGGAAAGCAGTCTTGACTGAGACTTGACTGTGTGCTGACTTTGCAGCAGGGCCAGTGGCAGCCTGTGGTGATTCACTGCCTTTCACTGGGCCACAGTTTTCCATCTTTTGAAGAGGAACTCTGGAGAGCACAGATGGCTTGAGAGCTGTTCAGAGTATTCCAAAAAGAAGAAAGTCTCTAGCTTGCAAAGTTATTCCCCAGGTGGGAACTTCCCAGACAGCTGCTGATGAAGGAGAGACTGGCCAATGTTTCTGAAATCTCAGCAGATTCAGCCACAAATGAAAACTTGGAAAGGAATATGAACTGGAGGTTTCTCTGCTTCTTGTTTGTCTGGCATTGCCAGAACACCATCATACAGGTGACATCTACCTCCTCTTGTCACTGAGTACAGACCAGAAGATATGTACCTTGGTTGTGATGGGTGGGATGCATGTTTTATTTGAGAACACACATTCTGATATGACAGTGGGTCACCTAAACCTTTAATGTCCTGGCTTTTGCATTCCCAAGTGAAAAAAATCTACTGTTTTTTCCCAAAGAACATGTGTTTAATTTCTCCATTTACTCACCACACACTTTTTAAGAACCATGTATGTTCCTGGCTTTACTAGGCAGTGAGTGTGTAGAAGCTGGCTAATGACCCAGTTGCTTAAGATACAAGCAGTCTGGTGAAAGAAACAGACACAGATGTGAGCACACCTGGGAGGCACGGTCATTGTTACTTAAGAATTATTTTTGCATGAAACAGAAATGGACTTGATAAAATCAGTAGTTCTTGAATTCTTTTACAACAGTTTTAGGTTCTTAAATGTTTTTCTTTTGGCAGTACTGTGTTTGAACTCAGGGACTTTGTGTTTGCTAGGCAGGTGTTCTACCACTTGAGCCATGACCCCACTCTTTTTGCTTTTAGTTATTTTGGGGGTAGAGTCTTGAGTTTTTGCCTGGACTGGACTGGACTGTGATCTTACTTTTTATGCCATTCACATAGCTGGAATTATAGACATGCACCACCACACCTGGCTTATTGATTGAGATGGGGCTAGCACTAACTTTTTGCCCATTGAACATTGATCCTCTCCATCTCTGCCTCCTGAGTAGTTGAGATTATAGGCATAAATCGTCATGCTTGGCCCAGCATTAGGTTCTTATAAAACAACATGGATGCATTTTCTGTAGAAACCAGCCCAATACAGGCTGGCAGAGCTGAGCCTCTGAAGGCAGTGTAGGGAAGAGAATTTAAAGGTCTCTAAACAGCATTACTACGTCTGCCCTGGGCATATGGTATTCTTTAACCACCCTTTCAACTCAGTCTCCCCATGGGAAAGATTTAGAAGCAAATGTAAACTGACCCTCTGGGACATTGGGGACATCTTTAGAATGCTGTTTGGATGTGACACAGGAACATGCTTTTTAGGGTGGAAAGATGGGAAACCAAAAGCAGACACCGAAGCTACTCGAAGGACATGTTAAAACAAGGAAACAAGGGGAATTTAGAGAGAGGGAGGACCTGGGCTGAAATCTGGTTTGGATTCTATTCACTCAGTGACTTGGGAAAAGCCCTAGAGGGCCCTTAACTAAGCAAAAGAGGCGGTCACGACCTCAGCATGATCATCACTACATTTTCTCAGAGAAGTGTCAATTCCTGGGGACCCCCTTGTGGCAGCCCTGACTCAGAAGGAAACTGGCCAGTTACTACAGTGTTCATCACATACCACTTCCTGAAGGACTCTGGGTTTTCCCTAGAAGGCTCTGTTCATGTACAGGCCTGCCAGGAACAGAAGGGGCCAGCATTTGGGGAAGGCCAATTGAAATGGTGACTTCTTACTCTCAGATACACAGGCACCACAAGACATAAATAAGGAATAGCAACAGGGACATGAGAAAAGGAGCAGAGCAGAACGTGTACCTTTCTGTCTGTCTTTGTGTGTACATATATGTAAACACATAAACACTGACATACCCATATGCACAGTTTCTTTATTATGTGTACCATAAAATGTGTAAATCAAAGATATTCATAGAAGTAGGAAAAACAAGAACTTCTAGAAAGAGAAGGGAAATAAATCAGTCAATGACCTAGGTCAGTTATTCCAACTTTGTGTACTCTGGGATAACAGGTATTAGGCAAAGGCCAAGTTCTTTCTGTGCTCGCATAAGATTACAAAAAGTTGAATAAAGCAAATCCAAACATTTATTGTTGAATCTCTAACAATTGTTAATAGGCTAGTGGAATTACAAATTTCTTTCCTAACACCTGTAGCCATTAAACAAATTTTGTGAAAAGCATTTTGCGGTGGAGATCTGTAGAGCACCCCTCGAGGGACACTGACCGGGCTGATCTGTCTGATGTAGTTAGTGTGTTTGAACCTTAGCACTATGGGCTTCATGGTAGGCAAGGTGATTAAAGACATGAAGAATTGTAGCTTTGTCTTTAGATAAAAGCTTATGATTTTTTCAGATTTAAGTTATAAATGAATTTTTTTGATTAGTTATATAATCAAGGAGGTTATTGACCCATATAGTGAGTTATTAATGGCTTAACTATAAATTTAAAATAATTGTTACTTATGTACTTACGATTTATTTTTGCTGTATCAATTGTTGGGTATAAGCCGAGAACATTGCCTGAAAACTAGGGTTTAAAAAAAACCAAAAAACGTTTTTTACCGGGGGAGGAGGAGAAAGACTGCTGCTTTCTGATAATCTTGTTTGATGAAAACCATTAAGGTTAGGATAACTTGAATTCCTTTTCCTTGAACAATAAATCACTTATCTGTATCTTAGATAGGAGTTTAAATTTCGTAACTTACACTTCAAGTCTGCAGACAGACTCAGAAGCTGCTTCCTGATTGAATTTCCACAAACTTTTTAAAATAGTGAAAATCATAGCAAAGTTTATTAGGAAAGGAATACTCTTTCAATAGACAAAAGCAGGCCATATCTAGAGTGAGAATGAGGATGACTTCCATAAGCTTTGAATACCAAATATGTATATGACAACATTTGGACAACCTGTCATATGGTTGAGAAGGCTGGCCTCTTCTTTCACCTAAATAAATGGTCTCCCATTCCTTCCAAAGGTGGATCCAAGGGAGCCCTGCAGACAGATTCAAAAGTTTCTCAAGATGGCATCTGGGATTTCCTGGAATGAGCAGAGAAGTGCTTGAGCCAGAATTTACAGCCTGGCCTGGATGAGAGGCCAAATAAAACCCAAAGTGAATTTAAGTATTGTTGTTATTATTATTATTATTATTATTATTATTTACTATTGGATGACAGCGAGTTTCTTAGAAAGTAAAGAAGTACAGAAAATCTTTATCACAGATATCTTATCTCCACGATGTTGTTCTTCTTTATTAGCACAAGCAGACTGAGGGGACTGTTCTAGTGAAAGTCCTGATAAGGGGGAAGTGACCACTTTCAACCTAATCTGGTGCATCTGTCATAAGATGATGAAAAAGGAGGATCTCACTATTCAGTAATCAATAACACTGATTCTTAATTAGAAGTATGGTGGTAGTTCCTATCACCTTACTCCAAAACATGCACACACACACACACACACACACACACACACACAAGCCAGCTGGTTTTGGTTCCTTTTTCGAGGGCATGTATTTCACCCAAGGTTTCTCTTTATCACAGAGTTAGAATTTACCACACGATGTTGAAACTAACTGCTTCATTGTTATCCTTTTTACCTATCTAGAAATTCCTCAAAGATAGGATCAACATGTCCTCATTTTAAAATTTTACCAACTGTGTGGTAGAAATTGATCAAGTATATTGCACATATCCCTTTAAAACTAATTCTATGAACACTCAATTCTGCTATGCCCACTGGTGAATTTGATAAGATGTTTCTTTCTTTGATTTAATTTACTTTTTAAAAACCAAGTGGCACATCTAAAAACAATGCTTTTTAATTTTTACCATAAAATGGAGGTAGCACCTCTAGAGAACCTTTGTATATTATTTTAGGAGACATAAAACTTTGAAACACAACAAGAGTAACAAACTTGAAGACAAATCAGATAAGTCTCATTTGTGAGTTAAAACTTAAGAAAATCAAAATGACAATCTGATACTGGATAAGTTAGGAGTCTTTTTTACTATCACTTGTGGTAACAGCCCCAGGTCTACTCTTGTTTCACCAAAATTTAAATATTAAAAGCTGCATGCATGGGGGATTATTTTGTAAAATCTTCATTTCTTATATGCAAATAACATGAACTCTTTCAATGGAGATTAAAAGACTGAGCTTTTTATGTTTCTATCTGTATGCTTGTTTTCAAGTACTGGAAAATTATATCTAGAACAAGCAGTGTTCAATAGAATATAATGCTTGCCACCTGAGTAATTTTAAATTTCCTAGTAGTCACATTTTAAAAAGTAAAAAGAAACAGGTGAAATCTATTTTAATTTTAATAATGTATTATATTTAAACTAATATATCCAAAACACTTTCATTTCAATATGCAATCATTATCAAATTTTCATGAGATATTTGACATTCTTTTTCTATAATATTCTTTGAAAACCAGTGTGAAAATAATACATTTGGACTAGTCATGTTGCAGAACTCAAAAGCCATTTGGTCAGTGACTACTGCTGGTCTGGGAACCCTGATCACATCATAAAATGCTATTTGTTTATGACATATATGATTTAATTCAGAAGATATCAACATCCCAGATGATGGATCTAGTAGTATTGAGCTGAGATATAGTATTTGATAACAAATATTTACTGAGCTATTAATGTTGTCTAAGCATCATTCTAGGCACTGGAAATACAGTAGTGAACAAGAGTCAATATTTCTTCCCTCATGGAACTAATGTTCTATCTAGTATGGAAGACAGACAATAAACTAAACAAACAAATTTAATAGAGTCTATGTTAAATAGTGACAAGTGCTAAATAAAAAAAAAAGTTGAGAGGCAATGAGGAATAGAGAATGTTGAAGCAGGAACTCAAGGTTTTAGGAATAGTTGCCAATTGTCTCCTGAGTTAGAAGGTGAAGTTTTCTCAAAGACCCTCATACTGGTAATATCCCATGAAAATGACTGTCTTGAGTAACTTTAAAAAAAATTTTAGGGAAAGAAAATTGATGAAATGCATGGGTTAATCTTATTTTAAGAGGTCAGACTGACCATGGGCTAAGCATTGTGGATGCCTGATGAGTAAAACATAAACAAATTGTGTTTCTGGGATTTATATCCTAAAGGGTAGATGTTGGAGTATATATATATTCTCTCTCTCTCTCTCTCTCTCTCTCTCTCTCTCTATATATATATATATATATATATATATATACAATCTTCCTGCATTACGATATTTTGGTCAATTGTGAACCACATATATGATGGTGGTACCATAAGATTATATCACTAAGAGACAATGTAGCCCTCTTGGTTTGCTAGTACAGTCTGCAATATTTGCATGACAACAGCAAAAATACCTAATGATGCCTTTCTTAGAAAGACCACGTGAATCTAATTACATGACTGTGTCCTAAAAATTCATACAGAAAAAGGTCTAACGTGGGTCTGAGCTGGACTGAGGGGATGGCTGCATTCCCTATGTCAACTCTGAAAAGGACAGTGGAGGAACAGTCCAGGAGAAAGGAACAAGCTTGTGCAAATGCTGGATGTGTGGATGCTCTGGGTAGTGTATCTTAGAGAGACAAAACAGTTCGTCTGGCTGGTGTCAGGGGAAAGAGATCCACCAAATTGAAGCTGAGATTTAGGGTGGGATCTATAGTCACTTCTAGGCCACGTTAAAAATTTGGGTTTTATCTTAAGAGCAGTGGGAATCCATTGAAAGTGGTCTGTTCCTTTTAAACATTTCAGATTTTACAGATGGTAACTTGAAAAGGTTTCACTTTGAAATACCCAGTTCAAATGTACATCTTGTGAGCTAAGACAATCAGTTCTTTGGGGTGAGAGAATCCATGGGCTTCTGGATGTTTAAGTGAAGTTAATGAGGGATAGACTTGATGTTGGATCCTCAGAAAAGTGGCTTTGGATGATTTTGTGCAACAGGGCCTTTGAAGATAAAAATGGTAACGAGACAAAGATGGAACAGATTTCTAATGGAAACTTTTCCAGATAGTGTGAAGGGGAGTGTTGACTGTTCAGGGACATAATACATTGACTATTTAAACTCTATACCTTAGCCTTGGATATGGATTAGCTTGCTCTGCAGGTTTCAGTTCTGCTTATGATGGCTCCCTAGTCTTTTATTTTTTGAAGGTGAGTTGAGTGCAAGGGGTGTGCCCATTTTTAATTGACTCTTTTGGGTTCAATACGATCAAGATGCCAAAGCTGGTCCCCAACTTGTTAAGGCTCTTTGGATGTTGTTACTGATGAAGACAGTTTTTACATTATACTTGTATAGGTCATATTCAATGGCACAACCTAATTCATTCTAAGAAACTTGATAAAGAATAATCTAATTCTTCCTTAGAGTCTAATAGACAAGATAAGGGACAGAGGGTTAAATGATTT
Organism: Castor canadensis; assembly: GCF_047511655.1. Taxonomy (NCBI): domain Eukaryota; kingdom Metazoa; phylum Chordata; class Mammalia; order Rodentia; family Castoridae; genus Castor; species Castor canadensis. The sequence continues at coordinate 168,874,633 of NC_133387.1, forward strand.
TTATACTGATAGTTCCCTTGTGGGATGGGGGTGTAGCTCAAAGACAGAGCATTGACTTAGCATGCATGAGACCATGGGTTCAATTCTCAGCCCTGAAAAAAAAGAGGAGATCCCTTGAAGCTTTCCCTGAATTGAAAATAAGCAGAAAATGATGCATAAAGTTCCTTGTAACTTGATTGTAGAGTATCTTTTATATAAGACATCTTTAGTTGTTTTTTTCCTATGATACTGGGGTTTGAACTTAGGGCCTTGGACTTGTTAGGAAGGCACTGTACCACTTGAACCACTCTGCCAGGCCTATGTAACACATCTTATTGGTAAGATGAAGTGAAGGGCAAAATTTATTGACCTGTAACTATGGATATGGTATTCTAAATATGTCATCGTATGTCAGGTTCACAGTGGCCTTACAACACAAACACTATTATCATTACAACTTTGTAAAGAAGCAAACTGTCAGGCAAGTTGCCTCAAATCAGGACATCATGAGTTAGGGTTGGGATTTGAACCCAAGCAATATGATACAGAAGCTCACGTGCTGCCAGCCTTCTTATTTCTAGACTCATGTTGTTGTCCTCTACCCTGGCAAACAAAGGTGAATCAGAAGCACATAGTGAGTGTTTTTTCAATTGAAATGATGTTAAGTGGAGGTATTATGTAACCTGGGCTAAAGAAATTGTGGGGTTTCCTTGAAGTTCTCCTTCCCAGGTTGTCCCTGGATGAGTACCACAAGAAGCACCTCACTACATTATCTTGGTCATTATTTGTCTCAATGGCACCCAGCTCAAGGTTCACCTACATGCAAATAGTCTATGCTGAGGACTCTGCAGTGTGCAAAGAAAAGCAACCCTGTGTAGAACATTCTTCACCGAGGGCCCTCGAGTACACACTGGAATACAGTGTGTACTTCCAGGCTATTTACTCTTTAATTGAAAGGATTCCAGACAATTTATTTTGCTGGAAAACCCATGCTTATTTCAAGATACAAAAAAAGAAGGATCCCTCTGGAAGTCCTATAGAGGTATGTGGGGATGAGATGGAAAACAGTAGATTTGGCTAACCTAGGTGATTAGCTGAAAAAAGAACCTGGGGCAGAAAGAGACACACAGAGAGTATTGAATATAGGAGACCATCAATTTTACCCCCTTTCTTTCTTTAGGAGGGACTTTAGCTAAACCATTCCAAATAACTGAATTTTGATTGAAAATACTTAGAAATTATAGGATGATCCCAGAGAGTAGGAGACATAGACAGGCAAAGTTACATCCCCTTTTACCAGTACTGTTGTTGTGGTGTCTGGTGGCCAATAAGATCAAAGTCAGGGGAGATATTGCTGACCTCCCTAGATAGCCTTGAGTGATGCTCCTAACCTCAGTCTGCCCAAGACATGAAAGTCGTCACAGCTGTTTCAAGACCAGAGCCAAATAGTAGCACTGAGTCCAGGGAGTGAGGGAGCCATTTTCTACCAGATCTTCCACGTTCTTTTTCTAAACAGTCATTAAACAGAGTCATTCAATTAGCCATCCATCTGTCTCTTTGGAGACAGGGAGATTGAGCAAATGTTTGTCAAAGCATTGGTCTTTCCCAAAGGGAGTGCCCATTGATCCTCTTCTCATTCCCCTTAGACCAGTTCTCCTCATCTCACTTTCCCTCTTCGGCTTTCCCAACAAGTTTTTTTTTTTGTATTTCATTCTCTGTCACCAACCATGATGGGGAGACCTTCTCAGCACCCATTCCTCACAGATGAGGGACCCTTGCAACTAAGACCACGTTCAGTGGTACATGACAGTTGTATCCTGTCCCAGGCTCCCCCTCAGAGCAGCATCCATTGTCCCAGGCTGGTCAGCTGGGTGAGAAGAAGAAGGAGACTTGTCAGGCTGGGGCAAGTGAGAGGCCACAAATCCTATGCATGTTCATGACATTACTGTTACATTGCTGAGAGAAACAATCTCTGTTTCACTCTTCATTTCACTTACATTTTCTTACTTTGTCTTTTGTGGGGAATTGTTCTGGGTAATGGAGGACCATGTTGGTTTCTTCTATTGAGGGAGTGTAGCGTTGTATAAAAGGTGAAAGTGTTCAGGAGGAATCCTCTAGGAGACAGCTGAGGCAAGGGCAGAAAACTCTAGACTCTTCTGGTTCCTTCAGTTCACCTCCATTCACTCCAGGCTCCCACCCTGATGGATGGAAGGCTGTTCTTTGGAATCACCATGTTACATGATTCCCTTTATCCACAAAAGTTCATCTTAAGAGCCCCATTGATTATGACGAGGACTAAAAGAAATTCGAAAAGAAAAAACATTGAAGAGCTAAGGACAATTTTTATAGGGACTCTGGATATCATGAGATACTAAAAGACCTTTGAGGCAAAGTGAAGGAAAGAGAAAAGTGCTTACATAAAGACTATGGCAGTTTGCTTTGGGACTTCATTCAAAACAAGTATTTAGTCGAAAGCATTTCACTCTTCCAGTTCCTCTGACTATAGGCTATTCTTCCAACAGCTAAGGGCTCTGTCTATCCATCTGCTCTCAATGCTGGGATATGTGGGTGGGGGAGAGGATTAATAAGACAGAGCAGTGTGGGAAGCAGATCACCTGAAAGAGGTAAGGATAGGGGAGTTGGAAGCACAGGAAGTTCCTAGAAATACTTCCTACTTTCTTTACTCATTTTTATAGGGTCCATAATCCTAACCCATAAAAACTGCTTTTGAATGTGTATAATAGAAAGAGCTTCCATTCCTGCTCAGGTCTTTAGGCATAAGCTATGTCTCTGACTTACGATTTAGACCCTACTGGGGTCTTGGTTTCTTTAGCTCCCAAAAGAAGACAAACACAAGTGATAACAGCCTGCTTTGGGGGTGTTTAGCATTGCAATCCAGAGAGATAAGCCAGATCTGTCTAAAATGCAATTCCTTATTGATCACTCTTTTATTTCTTCATTCACTTACCTATCATCCAACAAACATTTACTGATTGCCTACTCTATGCCAGGTACTAGTTCAGGCTCAGTTAGAGTGGTAAATAAAACAAGGTCTGTTTCATTGACTCAGTTTCTGGATAGCTCACATCCATTCATTTTATAGTTCAATCTCCTTTCTATCTACCAGTTTCCCTTCAGGCATCCCTGACAGGCACTGCCCAGGATATCTGAACTAGTCTTACTATCTATCTGGGTCTTTAGTGAGCTGGAGTTCCTATCTATCCATACTGTTCATGTACATGAGCTGCATTAAGTGACATTACTTGCTTGCTTATATGTTTTTGTAGAGACTTTGTTTTGTCCTCCATTGGATCCTAAATCACAAAAATATGAAATAAAACTCAAAGTATGAAATTCCTGATAATGCTACTTCCTAGCCCACTGTGTTATGATTTATTTTGTCTGACTATTTATAGGTTTTTTTTTTCTAGAAATTGATGGGTCATTTTCACAATCATTAAGGTATTTTTTCTGGAAAGAGAGGTCAAAGAACTTCAAAGACACTTGGACCTGGAGGAAGAATGCCATAGAGGTGAGCAGTAGGTTCCTTACACTGGAGGTAACTACCTCTCTTTGCAGAGGCTGCAGGGGGTACCTGTCTAGTGGTTAATGCAGTGTACCTATGTGTGGGGGGAGTGCTATGTTAAGCTACCTCTGAATTCTTCCATCTTTATAACCCCCAAAATACTGAGAAAAATCTACCTAGTAAGGCATTTGGCTGTAATGATCCCACAGCATTCAAAAGCCAATGTAATCTTCTCCATGATTTTCTCTACAAATTCATCTTGATCAATTCTCTTTCTTCTCCACTGGCCTGGTCAGCTGAAACCTCACAGTTCTCCTCATGTGCTCTGATATCTCTTACCTCTAGATTGGATCTTGCCAAGAACGCAAACTCTTGGTCTGTGCTTACTTACATGCTACCCCTTCTGCTTCTTTCAGGATGCAGCCCAGACACCATGTCTTCTATGAAGCTTTTTCTGACTCCGTAAGACTGTACTGGGTGCTTTTGCTCTATATTTCTATTGAACCCCACATCACAAGTACACCTTAACTTACTATTTATTTATGTCCTTTTAGTAGACTGCAAGCTCCTTGAGGCAAGGATCATTTCTCCTTCTCTCTATATCCCTAGTAGCCAGCCTATTGCTCTGCATATAGTAGATGCTCAAAAAGTGTATGTTGAATTCATGTTGAAGTCTCTGAAACCTAATGAACGAATGACAGGATGTCAAAATGCATCAACTAAGTACTCAATTTAAATCCAGGCATTTGCCATGGTCATCCATCGGTTACAATGGAAAAGGTTGGTAGACATGGGGGTGGGGGGAGAGAAATTGAGAAAAGGCGGGGAGAGAACTTGACAACCTTTGTGTGTCAAGATACGGTTTTCAGTTTCTGTTCACAGTAGCCTGGTTATGCAGCCTTCAGTTCATATTCTAAAGGCTGGAGAATTGGAGTGCAAGTACCAGTATAAAAGCGTGGGCCTTTTCCTATGAAGGAACCACCCTAGGAGGAAGTTGTAAATACTATCTTTCCCACAGCACTGAATGCACACATGGACAATGCAGGCAGCTTTCCATGTGGTATGATATTCCCAGAGATTTGTCAACAATGAATAAACTTTTTGATCAGGCTGCCATTGTGTGCAAACCCTCTTCAATGAAAGCTACCCCTTTTCATATAAGGAAGAGTCTCTAGAAATTTTATTTTTACACACAAACCAGATACTTGATCTATCACAGAATGTTAGTAAACTTGGGTGACTTGATAGGGCTAGTCCCCATCCCTAGAGAATTGTTTCCTATAGCAACAAGCCACAGAGTGGTTCCTGATTAAGAATTTGATGTCCAGAAATATTTGGGCCTGAAGTACTGAAAGCAGGTAGGGGTGAGAGGCCCACCTCTGTGAAACCCTGTGCTGTGTGAAGTATCTCAGGTGTCCATTTGGAAAAGAAGGGGCAAAGTAAATGACAATGAACCAGCTTTCAGCTTTGTAGTGGGACACAGTCCTGCCCACCCCTAACTTCAGCTCTTAAGGTTAGGACACACTTTTCTTGATATGCACAAGATATCACATGCTATCTTGGTTTCTCTGTTTTCTTGTGAAGATGTGAAGTTCTCTTTCTTCAGGGTGTGTCTCATTGCCACAATTTAGAAGTGTAACATTTTGACAGCACCTTTGAAAATAGTTAAGCTTTGTGGCTACTTATATCTTCTTTGATTCTGCTTAAAGAAAACAAAACATACAGACCCAATATTATGCAGAAAAGTCTTGAATCAAGCAGAAAAATATTTATTGGCAGAGATATAAGTAAAGTGTGGTCACACATTTTATTTTCTACAGCATGTGAGAAGCTCTGCTAAACCTTGTTCTGTGAAATGTTTTATTTCTTCTTCTGGGGGAGTTTCCTTTTGTAACTTGGTATTGGAGGAACTCTCTATGAATATTTTCCCTTCAGAGCAAAAGTAATGATGGAATATCAAGTCCTTGTAATTAATAACAATTAGAGCATGACACTTGACAGAGAGAACATTCCTCCCCTGAGAACTTCCAGGTTTATGACTTTAATTAATAAAACATTGCTTAAGAAAACCCAATAGTTCATGCTATGTGTCTCTTTGGTCATCTCATACCAACCTAGAGTTGAGAATTTGAGAAAAATATAATCTTCCAGGTGCTCACCTCATGTTCAGTGTCATTTACAAGTGTAAACTCAAAAATGATGGTTCTCATCAATCAATTGTTTTTCTACAGAACTTACTGGAAGACCAAGAAATATTGCTTCTGAGGACAAAAAATGTTTAAAGTGAGGAATGAAGAATGACCTTTTTCTATTTTATACTGATCATAACACACAGCTGAGAAAAATAGAATAACTATGGCTAATATTTGAAAGGCACTTCATAGTATATAATGTACTTTTACATGTATTTTCTTATTTGATTCCTCTAGACTTTCCGAGTGCTTACTTCATTTCAGAAATGGGAAAACGAGGGCCTGTAAAAGTAAAGCAGCATGTATGAGACCACACAGTATAGAGAGGCTTGAGCAGAGACCAAAGCTTGACAGCAGATTATATGCCTTACTTATTCTTTTACTTTTTTGTGGTGCTGGGAATTAAACCCAGGGCCTCATACATGCTAGGAAAGCATGCTTTTTCCACTGAGCTACATCCCCAGCTCCAGATTGTGTATATAATCTTTTCTTTCTTTCTTTTTTTTTTTTTTTTGGCAGTACTGGGGTTTGAACTGAGAGCCTTGTCCTTACCAGGTGCTCTACATCTCAAGCCATGTCCCCAGCCCTTTTTGCTGTATGTGTTTTGGGTTTTGTGGCCTACACTGTGATCCTCCTGTCTGTGCTTCCCTGCCCAGCTGCACTGACAGATGCACACCACCATGCCCAGTCATTGTTTAAGATGAGGTCTCATGACCTTTTTCCTTGTCTAACCTTGTACTTTAATCTTTCCTAGTAACTAGGATTACAGGCATGAACCATCACATCAGGCTCCAGACTGCATACTTTCAACTCTTACCAACAACAGAGACCCAAGATGGACTGACCATCTAGGTGTTTATTATGATTATTTTTGGAGCTTCAGGCTGAGCCCCAAACAAAACAAATGAAAAGACAAAAACAAAAGACACTAAAGATCAAAGCATCCTCAAACCCAAACACCCAGAAAAAATGGAAGTTTTAATTTTTTTTTCCTTTGAGAAAGTAAGTACAGATAGGCAAGTGTTTGATTACGCATGGTATACTCAACTCTGACAGGCCTCATGGTCTTCCCAAACTTCCTAAACCAAGGTTCTAGAACACTAACTAATCAGATTGAAAGTACAGAAATTTATCTGTCCTCCATCACCACTTTCTCTGACTGCTGATTTAAAGATGTGAATTCACTCAATTATCTAACAGTAAGGGAGAAGGGAATCCAAATTTCAATGACATACAGAGATTAGAGCCCAAGACAATACCTAAGAGTATGAGTGGCAATTAATTAGACAGATAGCATCTTACATTTGGGAAGGACCATTAAGTTCCACTCCAATTTCCTTCCCTCATGCAGGGATCCTTCCACAGCAGGCCTGACAAATAGTCCCTTGGCTTCAATTCCTGAGCTAAGATTTGCATTGTTTCCAGGCAGCCAATGTTGATAAATGGCCTCTTGCTGGAATGTCTTGCTGCATGGACTCAAGTTCAGTCAGCTTTCTGGCCCATTTCTTCCCTCTAGAGACTTGAAGATTGTTGTTACTTCTGCATATATTTGTTATTTATTTGAAATAGGATTCTTTTGACTTCCTTAAAATAGCTCTTCTCTAGTGAAATATACCTAGCATCTCCAACTGTTCCCAAATTCACTGATTTTCAGGATTTTTTTCAAAGAGTCACTTGTTTGGCCACTTCTCTTATTTTTTGTGAACTGTCCATTGCTTATGAGGGTCTGTTTATTTTCCTTATGTACTCTGTCCTGACACTAATATACCTCCAATACTTATATTGACCACAAACTCAACACTGGTAAGGCCACATCCATGGGGGTTGGTGATGGTATCAGCCCCTTCAGCTCTGGAGTTTACCAAATAAGAACTGGTTTTTTCATGTAATTTACCTCAGAAGCCACACCAGCAGTGGGAGGACCAAAACTCATTGTCAACATCTAAGCCATAACTCACACATTGTCACTCAGAACCAGTTTTTGCCTCAGTAAGCTTTTTATCTATCTAGTATTGCATTTCTTAAAATATAGAGAAAAAACAGGTTAAGAGACTAGTTTAGCAGCGATTTTGACAAATAGCCCCTGAGGGAGACTGAGTGACATTTGGAAAGTTGGTAAAAGCCACCAGAGACAAAGCAACTTCTTAAAAAAAATTGTGGCTATGCTATGCTCAACCAGGCCACACCTGTTTTCAGAAACCACCAAGTGTTCTGAGATAAACAGAGATGCCAGGTCTGACAGTCTCTAAGGCAACAAGATACCGATCATCATTGCACATGTAAGAGACAGAAAAGACACTGGTGACAAACATGAAGCCTGGTTTTCTCATCTATTCAACCGTGTCACAGCAGGTAGAGTTGACTCTGCCTTGGGAGTCCATCCTACTTCTAGTCTTAGACTTTAGCCTCTGACCCTCTTGGGGGGGGGTTCCTGCTGTCAACAATAACTAAAGAATCTGGGGCCCATCCTTAAGCAGTAATTCTCTGATCCAACATGGACTTCAAAATAGGTTTCTGGGGGAAGAGGGCAACATGCAGCTCCTCTCTCTGTGTCAATTTCCTCACCTGCAAAATAAAGCATAGTGTTTATATGGCTAGAGTTCAAGACATTTGGTAATAAGCCAGTGAACTTGGATGATACAAGGAGATAACTTATTTAGCTTGACACTGAGAGGTTTTGTTAAGAAGTCAACAGTATATGGGAAAATACACATGCCCTCCTTTCTGAGCATTTCTATTTCCATCATCTGGGCAATATTTCTATCTATATGCAATACCATGTTCTCTCTTTTTAACATTTCCAACTTGTGACACTTTAATAAGAATAAAGCAAACAGGTATTTTGTAAGAAGTTGGCAGAGGTGTAGGATAGAACCAAGAATTGGAGTGGCTGCTTGTCTACTGCTTTCAAATCACTGCATGGGAGTGACTGATGCCTGGGTCTTTCTTGCTGGATTTTGAACTCCTTGACTTCAGGGGCTCAGTCTTGTTCCTTGTCATCCCCACTCATCTCAACCTCATGTTCTGTGCTGTTGGTAGCCAAGTGATAGTTGCTGAATTGACTCACTGTGATTTGGAAAGGTGACTCTGCAGCTGAACTGGAGTCATATGGCTCAGGAAATGGGAAAATACACTTTAAAGCGGGACTAATGAGTGATAGGAAGCACCTCGAAAAAATAAAAGAGAATCATAAATGCCAATTCAAGTATTGACTTATAAAACATCATTATTCACAGTCACAGAAAAATAACTTAAATGACCTAGCTGTCCAGACAGCAGACATCTTATTAAAAGTCCTGGTCAGGATAAGAATTGTTAAATGGAGCTGAGTGAGGGATAGAGGACAGAGTGTTCAGAATTAATGACAGTGCTAGAATAGAATCAACTTTCTATCAACATCATAGAGAGACATCAAAACACTTCTAAATATTAACCTTTGAGGATTTATTTCATATTTCATTGTCAAAAAATCATACAAGTAAAGAGACGAAAGAAAAGTCAACCACACAATCAAGAAGTATATCAATATTCGATATTATATATATATATACACACATAATACTATATATACACAATACTGCATATATATACATACATATACATGTATATGTGTCCTGTGCATCTGTGTTCCTTTTCAAATATCACAACACATGCCACCCATACATACACACACATGAATTTTTTGTTTTTAAAAATGCTCTTACATGGTAATGCTGTTTTATACCTTGCTATTTCACTGGGAAATGCAGCAGGACATGTGTCTATGTTATTTAAATATTCTCTATTTTTAATTTTAATTTTGTTTTTGAAAAAACCTATAGCACCTGGTATTCTCAGTTGGTCTCCCATGCAAGTACTAACCAAGCCCGACCCTGCTTAGTTTCTGAGATCAGATGAGATCAGGCATGTTCGGGGTAGTATGGGCTGCAGATAAATATTCTCTGTTTTTAATGGCAATATATCATACTTGTCACAGATTAATGGACATTTATGCTGACTTCAAGGATTTTTTGGGGAATGAGTTTTTTCTTTTTCTTTTTTTTCAGTACTGGGGCTTGAACTCAGTCCCTACATCTTGAGTCACTTCACCAGCCCTTTTTTTGTGATGGGTGTGTTTTGAGATAGGTTCTCTCAAACTATTTGCCCAGGCTGGCTTTGAACCACGATCCTCTTGAACTCTGCTTCCTGAGTAGTTAGGTTTACAAGCGTGAGCCACCAGTGCCCAGCAATATTTTTCTTAAGTACACTAGTTGCTAAGACTTTTCTTAATATATTCTTTGGGAAATTCATGGCGATCTTCCTCCTAGTAGTATATATACCTTTCATTTTAAGGTGAAATGTGGCTGGAGCTGAGAAAATGATATGAAACAAAACTTCTTAGTTATTTAAGAGCATTTGCTATCAAAAAATGAGAAAGTTTTAGTGGGAATGACTTATTCATCAGCACTATCTCCATTTTGATTAGACCCCCCCCAAAGTTGACTGTTTAACAATGCAACATTTATTTTTTACATAAAAAGTAGAATCAAATTAGAATAGTACTATCCCAGGATAGTTACAACATAAAAGGTTAAGTGAACATTATCCCCTATGCAGAGTTGAAAAAAAGCCTTAAAAGAATGTATCTTTTTAAGAAAAAGAAACCACAGAAAATGTGTGTAAAAATATCAACAGGTAGGACAATATCTGATTACTGGTTGCCTTTCCTTTGGCTGCTGTCTCCAAATACTCCCAAATTGTACTTCTCATAAGTATTTTGCTCACATTCCAAACCTGATTACTTTCTTGACTACCATCTCCAAATCACTCTTTTGCTCCTCTCCTAAGGAATGTAATGATGGCTCAGTTGGTGAGGACACAGAAAGAAAGAAAGAAAGAAAGAAAGAAAGAAAGAAAGAAAGAAAGAGGACACAAAGCTGCTTCATTTGGATTATTTAGTTTTGAGTAGAAGAAAAAAAAGCATTCTTCCATAGGCCCAGATCACTTGTATCTCACCCCTTACTAGTCAATGGGGAAGAAAAGATGGAGGATGGGCAGCTCATGACAACTTGTCACCACAAATAGAAGCAGAGCCTGACATTTGAGAAGCCTAAAATACATTAAGTCAGTAGAGTCTTCTCAATAGACAAAACACAACTTTCTCATTGGTCTTCTTACTCAAATCCTTTGAAATATGATAACCATACCATCAGCTTAAGGCTGGCAACCACATTTGGAAAGAAACAGCACAATTCTAACTTTAAAATGTCCCTATGGAGAAGGAAAGGATACTTACTTAATGAGCATGTCATTTCTTTAACTAGTGATGTTCAGGTTAGAGTGAAATGACAACCCCAACTCTGTCCTTTATTCATTGTTGGCTTCCTAAAGAGAGGCAGCACATGGAAATGACTTACTTATCAGCAATAGATGACATCCCACCCAGTTCCTCTGTTTATAGGATGTGGGTTCTTGGCTAGGTTCTGAACCTCTCTGGGCCTTAGTTTCCTCATTTATCAAAAGTGAATAATGATAGCATTTACCTCCTAGTGGATTGTTTTGAGGATTAAATTAGCATGTCTGCCATGTGACACTTGCTCCATAAATGTTAGCTGCTATTATTGAAGCTATTCCTCAGCCCTGATCAACGTTTGACTACATGGGATGGATTTGCGAAGGATTGTCATGACAGACTTGGTACAGTTTCACTCTGAGAGTGTAAGTCTAAGAATATTTACTGAAAGCTGTAATTCTAAACCCTGAAGGGCCCTGAGGCATTAGCAAAGACTGTGGGAAATTGGTAGAGGACACCAGAGAGTCATTGCTTTCACTTACACGATTATTGCTTCACCAGCCTTTTCCCACCCGTCAGTGCAAAACAAATCCACAAAATAATAAGAAACATTCACTGCAGTTGGGTCAAGAAAACAGAGTGAAGTCGAAATCAGCAACAGACCAGTTCGCGCTATTCAGCCTGTACTGTTAATACCCTGGGCTGCCAAACTCCTCTGTGACTAAATGAGCAGGCCACAAGTGTGTGTGAACACATGTGCACACACAATTCCCACAGCCACCCAAAGGAGCCCCTGCTCCCTAGCAGGGTGAGCTGGTTCCTTGCATCAGATGTCTCCTGATTCCAGGATTTGGATGCAGCAGGAGAGCAGATGCATTCAGCACAGGACCTGGAGTGTGGTGTGGCCTGGGACATAGAAATCTATCTATTTAACCCACAGCGAGAGACAGAACAATGGATCAACTTAGTCATCTACCACCTAGATGCATATACCTTCCTTCTCAAACCATGGATTGTACTAACCAACCATTGCCTAGCAGCCATTCCAAATATGCATAACAAAATCAAGTTCCTAAATTGATGGTGACCTTAGCAGACCACCTGGAAAGACCCTGCTGCATTAGATAACACACTTAGGAATTCAAATCTCTTTTCTTAAGTGTGTCAGGCACTGTCTTTTTTCACCTGTGTCTAGCTTCCTCCCTGGTAGCAAATGAGACAAGTTAAGGCTCCATTTCACCCAGACTGATGTCCACAGTAGTAGTCAGGGAGTTGGAGAAGTGCTTGTAAAGATCAGCATTTTCAGAAAGAGAGAGACAACAGCCTGATCCCTCAATCCTAGTTCAGGGTTTCTCCAAGTAGGCCTGAAAAGTTCCAGGAACTGCACTTGGTCAGATCCCCATTTCTAATTCAGAAATGAGAGACCTCCACCATCATGGGACTTAGAGAACATAGGCCTTGGGTTTGAATTCTGGCCCTGTACTTACTTATCTTTGTACTTGGACAAGGAACTTCTTTGAGATTGTCTCATTATCTTTATTTTTTTAGAGGTTCTGGGGTTTGAATTTAGGGCCTTACATTTGCTAGGCAGGCACTCTACCACTTGAGCCACACCCCCAGTCCCTATCTACTCATTTTTAAAGTGGGAATGATGCAGATAACACACACTAAGGATATATTTTTTTAAGGATCTCTCTCTCTCTCTTTCTCTTTTGATGGTGCTGGGGATTGAATTCAGGGCCTTGTGCATACCAGACAAGTGCTCTACCACTGAGCTATGTCTCTAGCCCACCAAGGATGTTTTTGAGAACAGGTGCAGAAGCATTTTATATACAGAAAGTGTAAAACAACATTAAGAATCCTGTTCCTGATACTTTTCACTAGAACGTATAGATGCAAAAGGCTATGGTGTAGAATGGAACATTTCTATGTAACTGTGGAGTGAATTCAGAAGATGATGCTGAATGATACATAAATAAATTCTGACCCTTGGGTTGCACTAAACATTGTAGAACAGTGAGGTTAAAATGCAAAAGGCAAATTGGATAACTAATGCTTTTGTAGAAAATGTAAAACATCCTTTTGCACAACATTGAAAATTCTACCATTCTACCATTGCTAGGAGGGAATTAGTCCCTTCATTCTCTCTATAGTCAGTCTTGTCTCTTCTGAGTGAAAAGCAAGCTGGCAATGTTTGAAACTTAGTACATTTCCAAAGAGGCTTTGTTCTCTGCAAGGTTGTTTCACTAATCTCAGGAAACTTCCAATTTCTCAAATTTCCAGTTGTAAAATGAAAAAGGTACTGGATCGTCTCCCTTTTATGTACTCGAGTGCTTAAAATAATGAGGCATTATTTGAGCACCACCCTTCCTGGTACCTTTGTTCTAAATATAGCACTCAGGGATTCCGCCAGTGTTAATTAATCTTCATTAGTCTCTTGAGAGGCAGGCAAAGACCCAAGAACAGGGAAAGAGAGCCATGATGTTTAAACAATCAGTAGAGAGACTTATCCAAGGTCACCAAGTGAATAAAAGGAAAAATGGAGCTTGTGGCCATCTGATCTGATCCCAAAGATCCCCCAGGAGACACATTGCTGCAAAATCCCTACATGGTTGACCTTTGCAAGAGCAGATGTCTTATCAAGCTGACTGCACAACAAGGCCCACCCTTGCCTATCTATTCCTATCTGCTTTTATTATGCTTTGGAGCTCTAGCATGATAAGACCTCCCATATGGTACTTGTATTAACATTAAATAATGGCCATTGTATTGTGTATACTATCACCATAGAAATATTTACTTAGCTGAACACAGACACCGGGTCAGGCATGGTGATTGAAAACAACCTAATCATAAAAACCATTCATGCTCACATCTATTTATAAAATCTGTTTCGCTTGTGCCAGTTAAGTATAGGCTTTGTTCTAAACAAACACACGCAAACCTTCTGCACACCCAGAGACACGAAAAGCACCCCTCCTCTCTCCCTGCAGAAAGCCAGGCTGTGGGGAGTGGCCGAGTGTGTCAAGTGTCAGGCCTGGGTCTGGGGCTCAACTCAGCTCCTCCAAGCTCTTCTGAGGCTGGAGTAGGGAGTCCTTGCTTCCTGGGCAAGACACCCCACTCTTCTTGGGTGTCTCTTCTTTAACTTCTGGTGCTCAAAGCAGCTGAGGTGATTTTACTAACCTGGGCTCTCCTATTCTGAGTTGTTATGGACAGGAACCTAGGAAAACTATAAGTGGCACCAATGAGGGCTGCCTTTCTATGTCCATGGGTTGTATTTCCATGGATTCCAGTGGTTTTCATGCACATGTACTCTTTAGTTGTTTACGGTGAAGTGCCACAGAATTTGAGCCTTTTTCTGCAATTTTCTAATCCTGTGGATTTATGAAAACTAGGTAACTCCTCTAGACTCCATTTTTTAACCTGTAAAATGGGCCAAGTAGTGGCACTTTCCTCACTGAGTGGATGAGGACACTGGTGACATTGCATATAAAGGGTACAGTGCCTGGCACACAGTGAGTGTTATTAGTATTGCTATTTCAGAAACAAATTTGGTTCACTTGAGTTCTCTGACCTGATCAAGGTGTTAAGAAACAACAGTTGAGGGCATATCATGTAGAGTAGAAGGACAGAATTATCTAGAATATGATATCCAGCTCTGCTACAGAAGGACAGAGTGATCTGGACAACTTTGTCTTCTTTTCTAGAAGAAATCTATGAAATGTTATTTGTGAAATGGAGTCATTCACTGACACTTAATAACAAAAGCATTTGATGCATTCTGTAATTTGAAAGAATCTTTATTAATCCTACCCTTATTTGCATTTATCCGAGAAGTAGTTATGCTGCTTTTGTGAGAGAGATATTACTTCTGAGACAACAGACAATATTATGTGGTTTGTGCTAATGACTCAGTAGCCCCCTGTGGTTGCAGAATCAGAGTGGGAGCCACTGGCCTACACTGCTGACCCTTCTTTTAATAAATCCTTCTTTGAATAGGAACACAGAAGCCCAAACTGTGAAACAGACACCCCCAGAGCTGCTCTGATAAGCAGGGGTAGGGACTCTACTTAAATACCCCTTTTGTCTCCCTGCATGCCTGATGTTCAGCCATGAAAGACCTACAGGCAGCTCTGTTTATTCAATAATTATTTAGCATTACTGTAGGCAAACACTGTTCCAGATGCTGGGGGTGTGTCACGGAACAAAAGTGAGCCCCTTCTGGGGCTGCCTTGCAGTGACTCAGGCCTCTGAGGGCTCAGTTAGAAGTCACTGGTCTGACTTACCTCAAAGGTGCTCCTTGCTCTCTGATGGTAGGATTCTTGGGCAGACTCAGGATAAAGAAGGCAAGCTTGCCTTTGGCCACCTGATCTTGCCTTTGGCTCCATTCTCTCTCTTTTGGTTGCCTCTTTCTCTACCCTATGCCATATTTTATAGAATCAGAAGCTGAGTTTGTGACTGTGGACAGATGCCTTTCTCTTCCAGGCTTGGTTTTCCCATTTAGAGAGGAAGGGTTAGACTCTCCATCTGTGAGTCCTCTTCCTGCTCTGTAATTGAGTTTAATTAACTCAGCAGAAATAATAGCACCAATTTTGCTCAGCCATCTCATCATTTTCTGTCCATATACCCAAATAAACACTTTGTGATGTCTTAGAGGCAGGCCAAGCATTGGTAGTTAACTTTGAAGCTGTGTTTGTTGGATAAATTCCAGTTCTGTCTCCCCCTGCCACCACCTCTTTAAGTGTCAGTTCTGTGGTCCCAATGACAGGTATTTAAGAATATTTTTTGTCTTAGGTCTAGCCAAGGAGATCTATGAAGAGCAACAGCTATGGAGGCCCAGGGATAGGTGTCAAGAACTTCTGAGATACATGGGTATTAGATTCAAGACAGAAAAATAAAAGAAACTTCCCTTACCCACAGCCCCAATCAAAAGGCCATGTATTGCTTTAACATGCTTAGCATCCATGTGCAGGTGGGACCTGTGTTCTTGGCATAGGGTAGACAATCAAATGTTTGTTGAATGAATGAATAGACACTAGCTAGCCCGGTCCTCTTTTTTCTTTCACTTGGTTCTACTCACGATTTATCAGCTGGCTCTGCTTGAGAAGAAAAACACACTACAGCTAAATTAATCTACAAAGAAGATTTGAGTGGGCCGAAGTCAACTATGACTCTCTGTGGAGCAGTTTGTGCCACAGTATGCCATATGCTCCTTCCTTTTTGTTCAGTGTTCCTTCACTCACCCTTGTTCACCATCTGATGCCCCAACTGAAGACTCTCTGTCTTCGAGGGTCTTCCAAGGAAAGCAGAACTTTAGCCAGGAGGCAGTCAGAGAAAATTGATCATTGTTAGTGTTCTAGAACAGCCTGGCCTGACTAGTAGGGGTCTTTGGGGAAGCATCAGCAATAGGTATTGACTTGACTCCCAAATGCCACCAGGCTCCACATATGATCTGCTTCCACATGCTTGTACCTTGCACATCCAAGGGTGCCTCTGTGAAATGATTCTGCCCAGGACAGCAATCCGACTTTTAAACCCATAAAGTAGGCCAAGTGAATTCAAACTGGTTACATTAAGGATTGGGGTTCTGTTTATTGACAGGGTCATGGCCTCTCCTGGTTATGACCCCCGAGGGACCCTGGCATGGAAACGGGATTTGTAATGTAACACTAACAATAACACACTAGAGACAGCCGTGACAGGGCCCGCTTCTCCTACACATTGCAGCTGGCTCCTCAGGATGAAGACAGAGCTGGGAGCTGGCAGGGAGGACACAGCAGTAGGAGACAAAGGAGCAGGGGTGGGGTTGATGTGACTGGGACTCCCCAGGACCAAGCATCCAGGGCTGGCTTCTGGGTTCCCTGAGGTTGGAGGACTCGATCCTTCATGAGACTTCATGGTCCCTGTGTCTCTCCCACCTCTCTGGAACTGTGTTCTGGCCCCCTTCCAACAGTGACACATGGATCTTCACTGCAGACAGTGAACCTGCTCTCTGTCCATCACACCCTCAGCCTTTGCTTGTGAATTTTTTTTTCAGGTGTTAGAGAGGTAACAAGGCAGGACCAAGACAGTGATAGAAAATGGAAGTCCCAAGAGTTTTCTCACACTTTTTCAGCACACGGAAGACTGCATTTCTTCAGTTTCTGTCCTTGATTTCTGGGGGAGATTTTGGGAGATTGTGAAATATTCCAACAGAACATAAAAAGTCTTAGAAGTCACATGGCATTGGAAACTCAGTCTTCCAGCATTTCATTAATGACTTCTTTTCCTGCCTACCTGGAATGAGAAATCCTTGTGAACTCACAGGATCTGATACAGGAACATTGTCCATTTAGCTGATGAGTGTGGATTCAGAAGAATAGTTTTAGTGTCTCTCACTTTTTTCCATCAGCTCTGCATGTCACCTTTCATCTATCCAATGGGCAAGAAGCACCAGTGAGTGAAGATTCTAGAATAGCCTGGCATTCATTCATTGGTGATTTCCCGAGGAAATGCTTAGGACCCTTTTTTCCTCTATCACACAGTCTGGGAGGGTCAATTTCCCTGAATAGAGGTGTCATGGCATTCTCTCAAGGCCTTCCCTTCAACACCTCAATGTCTGATAAGCTTTCTTTTGTGATTCCAACATTTATCCATGCCTGATCATGGTATCCCAGAGGTCTTGCCTGGCACCAGCTTTTGTTTCACCACACAGTCTTGTCCTTTGAGTCAACACTCTTGATAGAAAGGCCAGGTACAATGCTGTATTAAAAAAATTCCAGAGACAGTGGTCTTGAGATTTCTTCAAGACATTTGTCATTACATGTACAATGAGACTGTGGGTTTCCCTGACCAGTTGAAGTAGTAGGTGATATATCTAGGCTTCACAGACAAAATGATAGGGCATACTTTCATAATCCATATGCCATCAGGCCAACTTCCCGAACTCAATGATCAGAATTCATATGGAGAAGAATTTTCTGGGCCGTCTTGTTGTTGCTCTGGGGAGATTTGAGGGCACAGGTAGATTTTACGTAATTGCTTGACTACACATGTAGAAGAGGAGGTGGATGACAACTAAATGTGGTATTTTTTCATGATTTCTTCTTCAAACTACACTCCTCTCTATGCATATACAAATTTATACCCACCTCAACATTCATTCCAGCCCTGATCATGAGTTTTCCTAGACTATAATTTACAGATGAGTTTTCCATTTGTGTATTCTTGACCTTGCTCATTAGTTCCTACACATGTCTTATTTCCCTCAAACCAGTATGTGGCCCTTAAAGAGCAGAACTTTAGGAGTGTGCTCATCCTATACCCCTTCCCAGCACGTAGACCAGCATGATGGTCACATGGGCATATCATGATGGCCTGAAATTCAGCATTAGTTCAGAGTTATAACCAAGAATTTTCTCAAAGACAGCCTAAGGAAAGAGTCCCAGATTACTTGCAAATAATTTAGATACCATTTCCCCAATCTTTGCATGAAACCTACATGATGATAGTCTCATAGCTGAAACATTTTCTATTCTCTCTCTCTCCCTCCCCCTCTCATTCTCTCCCTCTCCTCTCTCTTTTTACAAAAGTAAAGACAAAAGTTACCGGAAGTCTCAATTGTCAGAGTTCAAAGTCTTTGCTGAACATTTGACATTTGACAGAGTGTCCCCCTCCCCTTCCTCCGCACCCTCATCTCGCTTGCATGGGCACAAGCCTGAGAGAGATAACCATATCAGGCAGAGTAAATGAAGCTTGTTTCCTTCTAAATTTGCTTCCTCCTACACAGTACAGCTATGTACCCTGGGGTTGCATACACTTTACCCTAGACTCTCTCTTTTGACTTTTAGGTAGTGGGTTAGATAGGATAGAGGAATTCATTGGTTTTCAGGACAAATCATGGAAATTATGTAGCAGAAAGGATCTAACAGAAAGTATCCTCTAGCATTCTTATCTTATAAGTAAGCTCAATGAATTTTCTGAAGTCACTTACGTATGAACAGAGCCAACATGAAACCGTAGAGTTCTTTGAATGCCCAGACTGGCATTCTCAACACAGACTTGCACATTTAGCAATAACACCAAAGTCCAGGTGATGATGAACTTCCCTGGTACCCAAGTGGATCACATCCTCTCAGAAACTGGTCAAGGAAGCACAGAAAAACATTGTTCTCCAGCATTCTGCCTTGGAGGACTTCAGGAGGACTGCTCCCTGTGTGACGTTTCTGGTGGACTAGGGTCTGTGGTAATCCCAGGACTCCAATGCTAAGCCTGAGTCTTCCTCACTTGTCCCAGAGGCCCAACCCACTGAAGGCCAGCCAAGTTGAACTCTGCCATATGGTGATAGGTGACAAAGGAAAGGAAAGTTGGGGCGGTTGGAGACAGGGCCCAGTCCCAAGGAGGAAGAGTAAGCAGCTCCTACTTTGCACGCTTTGGGGATATCCCAAAAAAAAAAAAAGTCCAAAATACCCCTCTAGGGGACAGAAAATCCACTAGGGAAGTTCTGTACATTAGGTCTGTAGGGGATTTTAGAGCACAATCTAAAGAAAAATGAAAATGACTTAAAATAATGGTGACACTCAAAAGATTTGAAGTGTGGCTAGAGATGAGCGGTGGAGAAGGAAAATGGAGACCCCCCTCCCCAAATCTTGACTTTCTCTTCCCTCCACCTTCTGGCATGCACATGAGGATCCCCCCCACCCTCCCGCACTGGGCCCATCTACCCCTTGTGCTTGTCTGGAAGGCCAGCAGAGGTGGGTAAGTCTTGATTCATCTACCACCATCCAGCTGAAGCAAATCTGTCTTCCAGAGCTGACACCTGGCGCCTCCAAGCCCCCTGTGTGGGGGCCCGTGGGGCTTCAGAGTCAGAATCACCTGCCACACGTGGTTCTTCACTTGGGGAACCCCAACTCGCAGTCACCCTTGTGCCTCCTCAGGGATCAGTCGGTGTGGCCTGCCACCGTGCTGGTGCACACCTGCAGTCCCCCCATGCAAACCCGGGAGCGCATTTGTCCCATATCCCAGCCTTCAGGGTCTCCAAGAGGTAGGAGAGCCGCCCACTTGCTGGCTAGCTCCTTGCTGGTGTGCTTCCCAGCCGACTAGGGCAATTTTTCAGAAAACTATTTTTAGAAATAATAACCTCAGAATAAACACTGCACACCAGATGCGGGTGTTTTTCTGGGGCAGCTGAGCTGAGGAGCATTTGTTTAAAGAGAAAGGTGAAACAACCAATTTTGCTAATCTGTCTGCGCACCGTTTGTAGACTGCTGGGTTTTACTCCCTCTAGCGGCATGCTTTGAGAAGACAGGACGTGGTCTTGATCCAGGCTAGGGAGGCTTGTTATAACACTGAGTTTTTCAACAGAACTCCATTTCACTTTATATGTATGCTTCTAGTTTGATGAGAAGTAAAGATGAGTTTGATGAGTCCTAATTTTATGGGTGTAAAAATGTTCTAAGAATGATAGAGCAGTTGATCTGCATCTTTTCCTTATCCCTGGAACTATGGATGAATAAACAGAGCTCTATCTTGAGTTCTGTGCTGGGGTGAAAACTCTGGATATTTTTGTTTAAATAATTTCAGCCTCACACAGAATCTGCATGTGACAGAAGGCCCTGTCCGGGTATATTTTAAAGGATGCACCTCTTTCCAATATTAGGGTCAGCAGTTCTGCTAAGTTTGCAGGGACAAGTCAGAGAAGGACTTGTGGGTCTAATGTTGGAAAAAATCTTCAACAAAACAACAATGAAACTTTCTAATTGGAAGACTTGAGAGATGGGGCACACATTGCTAAGAAGCAAGAAAGGGTGTCCCTTTTTGAAAGCTTTGATCATAGTTTGCACCATCATACTCTGCAGTGAATTTGGTGGTCCAGCCCCTGAAAGGAAACAGAAGAAATTAGATAGCTTTTTGTAGGCCTCTGAGTTCTAGGATTCTATTCAAATGCCACAAGATTCCCCTGACTTGAAGAAAACTGTAATTGAAAGAATCTTTATTGGCCCAAAGTTCTTGGACCAACAAGCTTATCAGTGTGGAAAATTACTGATGGACAATTACCTAGTCAGATTGTAAATGACTGAATTTCTCCTATGACCTGACTGTGGCTTACTAACGTCTGAGTACAGAGTAAAACCAAAACAATTGTGGGTGACAAGAGGGAAAACGTGTGTAGTCATTGATCAGTTAAATCATGCTCATACCTCTTGGTCCATTTTGAGTCACACTTTATGAATTATGGAACTGTATTCATTCATTCAACAGAAAACATTCCATTCACAAATACTTTAGCTAACTGACAATTGGCTCATTATGAGTTCTTTTGCTAAAGAGCCAGTTGCTTCTCCAGAGTAACAGTCTCTTCTTTGACTGCCCTCTTTTCTGTATTCTCATTCACCATTTTTGGCCATAGCTTACCCAACTTCTAGCAACTCCTGGTGGGGAGACCAGAATGCTCTCCCCCATGGCCTAGGACTATTCAAATAACTTTTATCCTCTCATTTGGATCTTCACAGACAGCATTTTGGTGTTGATTCTCCTGCATGTATTTATCTGTTTTCCTGTGCTACCATAGAAAAGAAAGACATGCACATGATCTGACCCTGGAGGCAAAAGCCATCCCTGGTTGAAAACCACTGACTTAAGGAGAGGTGTTAGAATTGAATGAGATTTCTTTCTTTTTTCTTATTTATAGTTTTCAATAATTATAGAAACCCTACATCATGGACGAGGTCTCAGAGACCGTAGTGAATAAAAATTAAATTTCTGCACACAAGTAACTTCTATTCTAGTGTATGTGTGGGAAGGAGGCAGAGAGTGAAAACAGAAACATGCACTAGAGGGTTCCTGATGATTTGAGACACTATGAAGACCATGAAACAAGTTGTGAGCCAGAAAGTAACCAGGTTGGATTGACAATAAAGTATGGGTGCCAGGAAGAGCTCTGAGTGCTGGATCTTGCATTTAGCTTAATCTTGAATTTCAGTAGACAGGAGATTGGTGGTAGCAGTGGTGGTGGCACTGAAGAGAGTCGTGTGACCAAGGCCATAGTTTTAGAAGCTTCCTTTGACCAGTGGTCAGAGGAATATCCATCCAAATGGGTATTTGGATATTTGGAGAAAGGCAAAGCGATGGAAAGCAAGAAATTGTTTAGGAGCTTGTGCAATTATCAAGGAAAAAGTCAATGAAATCTTGAACTAGGTGGTAACAATGGGAGTAGAAAGAACAAGAGAAACTGCAGATAGGGAATTTATAGGCAAATTTAGCCAGATTTTATCGATTTTTATTTCTGTTATACAAGGAATTGAACCCAGGGCCTTGCTTGAAAATGGTTTTAGGCATAAAGGCAACAGGAATGAGAGCCATGAGATTTTGAGAACAAAGAATATTAAGTGTAAAGGACCTCAGGTTTAAATATGGATTATAAATATCAACATCCCTAAAGTTGTTGTATATGAGGACAGGATATTGGTTGAAAAAAACAGAAAAACGAACAAAAAACAAAAGCCTTGAAGTGAAGTTACAAGAAAAAGGGCTTCCTAATGACATTTTAAAGGCTAGTGGATAATGAATGAATGGGAAGAGAATACAGAAATGGATCATGTACACATAATCTTGGTAGAGATTAAATGTGCTTA
This sequence comes from Castor canadensis, assembly GCF_047511655.1. NCBI lineage: Eukaryota > Metazoa > Chordata > Mammalia > Rodentia > Castoridae > Castor > Castor canadensis. Next base: position 168,897,214 of record NC_133387.1, read on the forward strand.
CTTGACAAATCAGTATAATGTGGGAGTGGGCAAAATGCTCATTAATATAGAACGTATTAAAGAATAAAGTGTGTAGGCAGTGACAGACCCTGTAATTGGTGAAAGTATTCCTATCCCACTACATATAGCATCCTACTAAGAGCATTTAGGGATGGAGCAAAGATTTTATAACAGGAGTGTAGCAGAAAGGGACCTCAGAAGGTTCAAACTTGAGTTTTCAGTTCTTACATGTTCAGCCTAAGATTTCTTCTTTTCTGCATCTGTGTGTGTGTGTGTGTGTGTGTGTGTGTGGTGTGTTTGTGTATGTGTTCCCAGCACAGTCTTTGGCTAATATTTCTAAGCAAACATGTGATTCTAATGAAATTTGCTGAATTTCAAACAGCCACACGTGTATGAAAGCTGCCCAAGTTGGATATTTGTGGAATGCTGATTTTCCATACATATCAACATTTGGTAATTATCATCAGAACTATTCATGCAAGTTTAAAAGTGGAAATAAAATTAAGAGAGATTCAACAGGGGCCTCAGATGACCTCCTGGGTAACCCTTTAGGTAATCAATCCTTTCAATGAGTATGTAACTATCATATCCGGGGTGGCTAGGCATTCTTTTTAACTCTTGGAAATCTTAAGACACATCTGCCGTTTCCCCTTAGAACTCCACACACAAGGGGGGTGCCACTTCACTAACAAACTACAGGCAAATTGTATTAAGTATGTTTTAAATTGGCATAGATCTTTGTTTTTAATTTTGTAAGTTTCCCAAGATCTGACCATTCCTATGTCTTATTAGTTCTTAACATCTTTCCCAAAGGCCTGGCATACAGGTTTTGAATAATAATACCACTGGCACAGTATATAGTTATGGATCACTTTGTATAAAATTGCCTAAGGACTTAGTTGATGAGAAAAACAAACACTTCTTTTCTTTGGGCTGCTATAGGCCAGGAATCTGGAGGTGGCTTAGCTACATGGTTATGACATAGGGACTGTGAAAAGGCTATTATCAAAGTGTTGAAGAGGTTGTAGTCTGCTCAAGGTTCATCTTGGAGAGGATTCACTTCCAAGATCACACAATGTCTGTTGACAGCCTTCAGTTCCATGCCATGGGGTCTGTTCATGGGGATGCCTCAAGACATGGTAGCTGGTGCAAGGTAACCTGATACAAGAAAGATGTGTGTGTGTGTGTGTGTGTGTGTGTGTGCATGTGTGTATGAGAGACACAGAGAGACAGAGACACTAAGATGGAAATCATAGTCTTCTTATAAACAAGAAATGGAGGTGACATTCCATCACTGCTACAGTATTGTATTCACTAGAAGCCAGTCTATTCACCCAATACTCAAGAGAAAAAGGAGTGCATGGGGGTATAAATAGCAGGAAGGGGATCATCTCACAGACTGACTACCACTCATGATGAGTCATATGAGCCTTGTGTTATAGATGGATAAACTGGTAGGATTTAAAATTACCCAAATCCATGCTTCTCAGAAATGTAGCATAAAATACATAAATGTAGATCATTCTGGTTCCAAAGGTTTGTTTTTCCCAGCACATTGTGGTGATATATTTTAATGATAGCTATACAAAAATTATATTAAAATTGTTAAAATAATTCAAGATGATTGTGCAAATGACTCAGCAAGACACATTTTTTCATCTAGTAAACATTTACTAAATATTCATTCTATGCCTTAGGCTATTATGACCACTGCCAACCAAAGGTGATAAAATAAGATCCCTGTCTCAGCAGAATTCATAATTCAGTGGAGAAAACAAACTTATGAGTTATGCATTGTATAGCAATACAAAAAGATTAATAGAACCAGAACTATGGAACTCAGAGAAGGGAAAGAATTGCACATGATGTGACATTTGAGGTTGGGAAGTGGGTCTCAAAAGATGAGTAAGAGCCAATGAGGAAAGAGAGATAGAGAGATGAAAGAAAGAGAGGTAGAGAAATGAGAATATTGAAAAATATATTTTCAAGGTAGTCTAATAGTTTAAATGTGTGGGTTATTTTACAACCACCTCTTATTATCTTTGTAACTTTGGGGAAGTTTTCAATCTTCAGTTTCTCATCTATAACATGATGACCCAGTTTTATCATATATAAAATGGAGTGTAAGAACAAAACCTACCTCATAGTGTTACTGAAAAGATAAATGAGAATGAATACATAAGAATATAACGAGCTTAAGGACAGTGCCTGGTGCATTATTGTACTAAACATTTTAAACTTTTAAAATTTTTAATTCATTTATTTATATGTACATACATTGTTTGGGCCATTTCTCCTGTACTCAATATTTTTTAGCTGAAAGAACATGACTTTGCATGGTACTTTGGGAAACATGTTAACAATGAAAAATAACCTGTGGAATTTAAAGTGACTTAGAAATTTTGTTAAAGATTTTAGACTGAAAAGATGTAAGGATCTCTCTGACCTCTGCACCAAAGGCATAGGACTGCCAGACATAATTTAAACTTTAAAAATGTATAGCATAACCATACTTAACAGCAAGAAACAGATCATTCGAAAGGAAGAACAAACAAATGTAATAGTGATGAGAGGACGCTACATACCTAGTGGCATAACATGGACTGATTGCAAGCTAACAAGGGTTAGGGTCTAAGCACCTATATGGAATAGAGCTGAAGTCAAGTCTCATATATGGCAGGAATTCTAAATCTGGCTCTCTCACTAAAGCCAGAAAAAAAATCACCTTTTCTATAAACTGAGCCTTTGAGAACTGATCTGAAATCTTAGCTTAAAAGCAAGCCACCCATTCTAGGCCATGTACAGAAATACAATCACTCATGACAAATCAGTATCTGTTTTAGTACAACATAATTTTCTAAAATATGAGAAATTTCAGGCTTCACAATATTGAGGTGCAGAAAGTCTGAGCTGAAAAATTCACATAAAACTGTTATTGAAATACAGAGGATCCAGGGAGGAGACTCATCATAGTCTGGGACTCCACACCATTCTTACAGAAGATGGCACCAAGATAAGTACATAGATAAAATGATGTAGCACATAAAGAGAAATATAGCACAGTCAATTCTGTTATTCTTGCTAGTTGGGTCCCATGAAGTGACCACAATCAAAGAATATTGAGTTATTATCCCTTATAAATATAGGACTTGCTTCTATGAGCAAATGTCAGTTTTTTTTGAATCAATCAATACCTGACCTTGTTTTATGTATGTTTCTATATGAACAAACCTGATTTAACAATGCTTGCTAATTCTTTCACATTAAACTCATGGCCAACAACACTATACCTCAGCTGAAGGAAGCTTATTTAACACATGCACTTCTCCATTAGGCACATCACCTCCTGTGCACACGGGAACTTTAACTGTACCTTGGCACACACTGGGGGCCATTTAAAACAGACAATTCACTAACGAATCTCACAAAGATGTGGACAACTTGTGACTAAATACACTGCACAAAGGATATTTGCTTGCAGTATGAGACCTGAAACAAGAAGGCAGACTGTTGCCCTTTTTGACCTCAGCTGGGAGCCTGGATATTAGTAGCTCAAATCTTTCACTGCTCTCCATGTGAATATATCTACAAATGACTGCAAGGCTACCTCAAATATTGACTTGGGGATTATTAGTAAATTTTACCAAGTTGGCACACTTACAAATATAAATCCAAAATCAGTAAGGTTTGACTGTACAGCTTATGGATCTAATCAACAGAATAATTCACATTAAAAGACCCAGAGATATGCGGCTTTGTGAGAGTTAAGAATACAAGAAGAAATGGAATTTATAACATAAGGACAAGATTATGGAAAGGGAATAAACTAATATAGAGTAGAATAAAAAGTATTTAACCTTTGTCTTTGAAAATAAAAGGTCAATAGAAAAGTTAGAAAATGGAGACTTTTCATTTAGTAAAAAGGGATTAGAGTTAAAAGGTAGACTTTAGGAAGTCAACATTAAACATTTAAAAAAATGTAATAGAAGGTAAGAAATATGTGGCACAGAAGATCCAGCATTATTTCATAAATGTTCTAGAAAAAGTCTACAGGCAATAGAGAAAGAAGCAATATTTGAGAAGACAATTGATAACAAATTTTCAAATATTAAGGAATGTGTATTCATATTTACAAAGTATAGAAAATTTTAAAAAGAAAATAAATTTTTAAATCCTACCCCACATATGTATTGGTCCCTTGTTATTATAATGACACACCTGAGGAAGCCTAACTCTACAAAGAAAAGTTTTACTTAGCTTGCAGTTTGGTCACACTAAGAGTCCAGACATCATGGTGCAAGGCTTTTGACAAGTGCCTCCCTTGGCTCTGTCGTCTCATCGTAGATGACAATAACAGGAATGCATGTGAGAGGGAAAGATCACACAGTAAAACAAGAAGTCACAGGAAGACCCAGATCCTACAATGCCTTCCAAGGGCACACCCTCAGTTGACCTGATGACCTCCTACTAGGCTTCACATCTTAAAGGTTCCACCACCTATACATGGCCAAACTGAGGGCCAAGCCTCCAACACATGAACCTTTGGAGACATTCCACATTCAAACTATAGCAGCACACATTATTAAGTGTGTAAGTGTGTAAACGTAAGGTTATCAAGAATAAAGACAATATTGATAGTTACCATGAGGAAAAGAAATATTACTTATTAAGTAAAAACATAAACGTCATAAAGAGCTCTGTGTGGAAGGAGAAAATGATATAATACGTAGGTTAAGTGAAATAAGCCAGGTACATAAAGACAAGTTCCATATGACTTCACTCATAGGTAGACTCTAAAAATGCTGGTCTCACAGAGGATAAGAATAGTATGATAGTTACCAGTGGTTGGGAAAGTACAGTGCGGGGGACAGAGATGGGGTAAGGTTGATCAATGGGTACTAGTGTTACAGACAGAAAAAGCTCTGTTGTGTTATTGCACATTGGGTGACTATTAGGTACCAAGTATTTCAAAAAGTTAGAACAAAGGAATTTGAAAAAAATTTTCCATAAAGAATTGTCAAATCTTTGAGGACATAAATCTGTGTAATCTGATTAAAATATTACTCAATGTATACAAGAAATAAAAATTAATTGCATAGTACCCCATTTTACGTACAAGTTTTATGTTACTATCAGTTAAAAATGAATTTAATAAAAATTTAAAAAGGAAGAAATTTTGAGAAACCAAAATTCTGTACCTAGTTAATCTAATGTTCAAGAATGAGGAAAAAAAAGTAAAGATATTTTTAGTTCCAATGAGAGAACTACTAAAGATTATACTTCACAAGAAAATAAGCTAAGAAAAAAATGTAATCATAAAAAAGGTAAACAAAAATGTTGGAAAATATTAAAGAATCTAGAATACACTGTGAAAATAATGGTTTGTGTTTAAAATCAGAATATGAAGAAAACATTAGGCAGATATATTTTAGGAGATGCAAAGAAGGGTTTAGGAGAAAAGTTAATGTACTCTAAAGCTGTTATCCTCTTCATGGGGAAGATAAATTATTTTTGTTAGAAAGGATGTGACTTGATTGATTAAAATTTAAATATAAACTCCAATAGAATATAAATGGAATCTTCCAAAACAGTAAAGAAAAAAGGGAAATAAAGATAACTCTGTTGGATGGCCTATCAAGATGCAGCATAATTTCATAATTTGAGGGGCTCCCTGTGTTGCCAACACTCAGCAATGATAGCTACATTTAAAATATCTTACAGGAAAGAGGGAAAGTAAAATATACATCTTTAAACAGGCCTTAGAAATGAATGAGAAAATACATCAATGGACAGTGACTGGGCTCAAGTTTTGAGCCTCATGGGTCTGATGGCCTGGGGTTGGTAGGAAACATTTTTCATGATTTTAAAAGCCATTTGGGCTGTCAGAGATTATGCTAGCACTATGCATCATGAGTGCCAGAGACTTGTCTGTGATGTCACAGAAGGAGCTTGGGTGCAATTTATAAGAGAAGAATGATTAAAAGTAGCTTCATTTGCTGTTTGTGACTAATTCTCAGGGATGGGAAGAGCAATCACTGTCCTTGGACAGGGAATAAGAGTAGTTGCTCACTGACTCACTGACTAACTAGGAAACTTCACCATGTCACAGTGGAACAGCAGGTGTGAACTGCTAATTTAAGGTAGGGTTCTTGAGAGGGGTCCTGGGACTGCCTAGATTTAAACCCCAACTGTTACACAATAAATGTGACAGGAAAGGGGAATATGGAGCATGCTAGATTTTCTGGTAAGGCTAGAGAAGCCAAGAAATACCAAAACCAGTGTCTTGTTGGGAAAAAAACATGTATATCTGAAAATGTAAGTTAAATTTTAAGGACAAATTTTCACTTCCAGGAAAGATGAAGTAATTTATGGCAAAGTAGTATTTCTAATAAGTTATGGCTAGATTTTTAAAAAATCCTTACACATTTAAAGGCACCAGGGAGTTGTGAATGAGTAAAACTGTGAGGAAAAAAGGTTCTGGAAAGGAGGGATGCAGAGAGGTGAGGTTGTCATCTTCAGATACCTTGTTCTGAGATATGGTACTTAATTCTGCTCCAGAAAATCTCATTGTGTAACCTTAAATTTAAGTTCACTTGTGATGTTCTGCATTTTTTCCATCTGGGTTTAATTCAGGAAAGTGATGTTTTGTTGGGCATGGGAGATGGGCAGAGTATCACTACAGAGTTTTGTTGGAATGATAAGATGGAAGTCTTATATGGTAGAAAACATACATCTAGTGTATTTACATATGTATCATTGTGTACACATACACATCTCTCATCCTATCCATCTTCCAAATTTAAATTCTGAAGACATAATGCTAAAGGGATGGGCCATAAAGCTTAAAGGAAAAAGATTTTCCACCTCTGCTAATGTGACATGGAAGTAAAACTCTCTGCAGGCAGGGGACCTGGTGAAACTACAAGCTCTGGTTGAAAGCCCTGGCACGCTACACAACAGGATGGAGGTGCAGAAGTAGACTGAGCCTTACTGAATTTACTATCAAGACCTTAACCAAACAGTCTCTTCAACAAATGTTGCTGGGAAAAGTGGTTACCTGCCTGCAGAAAACTGAAATTGGATCCATGTTTATTACCCTGTACTAGTATCAGCTCAAAATGGATCAAGGACCTTAATATCAGACCCGAAACTCTGAAGCTAGTACAGAAAGGAGCAGGGAGTACTCTGGAAGCAATAAGGATAGGCAAGAACTTCCTCAATAGATCCTCAGCAGCTCAGCAACTAAGAGAAAGAATGGACAAATGGGACTACATGAAATTAAAAAGCTTCCACACAGTAAAAGAAATGGTCTCTAAACTGAAGAGACCACCCACAGAGTGGGAGAAAATATTTGCTAACTAGACATCAGACAAAAGACTGATAACCAGAATATACAGGGAGCTCAAAAAACTAAACACCCGAAAAATCAATGAACCAATAAAGAAATAGGCAACTGAACTAAACAGAAAATTTTCAGAAGAAGAAATCCAAATGGCCAAAAAACACATGAAAAAATGCTCACCATCCTTGGCCATAAAGGAAATGCTGATCAAAACCACACTAAGATTCCACTTCACCCCATTAGAATAGCTATCATCAAAAACACCACCACCAACAAATGTTGGCAAGGATATGGGGAAAAAGGAACCCTCATACACTGCTGATGGGAATGCAAGCTAGTACAACCACTCTGGAAAACAATATGGAAACTTTTTAAAAAAATTAAACATTGATCTGCCATATTATCCAGCAATCCCACTCCTAGGGATATACCCAAAGGAATGCAACTCAGGTTACTCTAAAGGCACCTGCACACTCATGGTTATTGCAGCACTATTCACAACAGCCAAGTTATGGAAACAGCCAAGATGCCCCACTACTGACGAATGGATTAAGAAAATGTGGTATTTATACACAATGGAATTTTACTCAGCCATGAAGAAGAATGAAATCTTGGTATTTGCAGGTAAATGGATGGAACTGGAGAACAGCATCTTAAGCAAAGTTAGCCAGGCTCAGAAGGCCAAAAATTGTTTGTTCTCCCTCATATGCAGACTTTAGACCTAAAACAGATGCAGTAATATTATTGGACCTGGTTACATGCTAAGGGGAGAAAACATACATGAGGAATAGGGAAAGGTAGGAAGCCCAAACTTGAAAGTGTTTGATGTTTCCTTTGTAGAGGAGTTAATATAGTAACCTTAAAATGACAGAGGTCACTATAGGAAGGTGACTGGGAAGTAGTGAAGTGGTCTGGTAGAGATGAATCAATTCAGGTTGTAATACACATGTGCAGGGAAGCAATGCTAGGAATCTCTCTATATAGCTATCCTTATGTCAAACTAGCAAAAATGCTGTGTCTTTCTTACTATTGCTTATGCCTTCTCTTCAACAAAATTGGAGAAGAGGGCAAAACAGGTTCTGCCTGGAAGTGAAGGGGGTGGGGGGAGAATAAGGGGACAGAGGTGGGGGAGAAATGGCCCAAGCAATGCATGCATACATGAATAAAAAAAAGACCCTAACTGACTTGATCAGCCCACCTCTCACTGTATTTGCCCAGAATTATATAAAAGACTAAGGTGATCTGTTTGTACTCTACCTGCTAGAAAAACAAAACAGAGTGATTCCAAGATGGCAGATAGAGGGAGGAAGCAGAAAGTGTGCCTCCTAAAGTAAAATCTTGGAGGGGCACTGGAGATACACCTCACAGGAAAAACCACTGAGAAGAGGCAAAACTGTGACTCCTCCACACCTCCAGCCTGCACATAGCATCTCCACTTCACGTTAAATGGAGAAACCAGGAGGGCTTCTGCACCACTGCCAGACGGCAGTGCCCAGATGGCTTGGGAAGATGCAGACCACAAAGGTGAGCTAAGTGGCACATGGTACTCCCACAGACAACCCTGGGCCAGATCAGCATAGCCCCCTGGACAGACCAACCCCCACCCAGGGAAAAAAAGAAAAAAAACTGAATAATAAGAAATAACAACAAAAAAGACACATAGCAAAGAGGGCAGGGTGCCCTGAAGGCTGAAGACAGGGGAGGGGAAATCCCTCACAAGCTGGATGGAGAAGGCAGGAGCAGCGGCACATGCCCAGCAACCAGGAGCGGGAAAGCTTGTAAAAGTGGCTGTGGGAGGAAATCTCCACAGGAGAGGGGGAAAGACCCACTTCCCACGTAAACTGTAAATAATCACACAGGCCTGAGAAAGCTGGTGCAGTGTCACCTCCCCCAGTGTGCTTGGAAAGGGGAAAGCTTGTGACAGTGGCAGTTGCGCCCAGGAGAACTCTGAGTAAACAAAGCCTGAGGGGCCAGGTGAGTGTTAAGCTCACCCCAGAGATCTGAATAAATAAAGTCAACAGAAACAGCAGCTGACAGCAGCGGGCAGGTGAGCCACAGCCTTAGATAGCCATTCACAGAACTGTCTCCAGACTCTTTTTTTTTCTCTCTACCTTTGATGAGACAACAACCAAACTACATCTGCATACTGAAAAACTAACTGAAACAGTATTGCATTTGAACTTGGGACACTTTGTGGTGTTTTTTTTTGTTGTTTTGTTTTGTTTGTTTTTTTTCCCCCTTTGATGAGACAAAGACAGAACTGCTTCTGAGACACCATCTCCAGGATTGGAAGCTGAGGGACTAACACCAAAATTATTAAGACTGAAACTTTATTGCATTGGAATTTGGAGATTTTTTAAAAAATTTATTTTATTATTTTTTTCATTTATTTATTTCTTATTTTTTATGTTTTTTCAATCCTCTCTGTCTCTCTAATGCCTGTTCAGTATACTGTCGATTAGTACACTAACACTCCCTGTTTATACCTTTGAAACTCTCTTGTCTGATACTTTGTTCTGCTTTCTCCCTCTTGTCTGTATATTTGTTTTCCCCTTTTCTTTAACTTCTTGCTTTCCATCTCAGTTCACCCTTCCATTCTAAATATCACCATTGTTATTATTACAAGCTAGAAAATACTTAATTGCACACAGTACAGGGACCAATAACAACACAAAGGGCAATTATGGGAAGACAACAAAAACCAGGGAAACCAGTTTCCTCACAGCAAAAAATTAGTACAGGAACCAGAGGGAAATGAAGAAAACAGATACTCAGATCCAAACTCCAACAAAATGAAGATAAACTATGCCAAAGAACCCAATGAAGCCCACAATAACAATCTAAAAGAAGAAATACTACAGGTACTTAATGAGAATTTTATACAGATGATACTGGATAGGGTCAACCAAAATATACAGGAGACACTCAAAAAATTCCAAGACAGCAAAAATAGAGAATTTGAAAAAGCACAAGAAGAAATAAAGGAAACCATAGAAGCACTGTATAAACACAAAAGTGAAACAAAGAACATGATTAATAAAGAGATAAATTAACTCAGAACAAAAATAGACAACATTAAAGAGGAAACAACTCAGGATATGGAAAACCTCAGAAAAAAGAACGAAAAAGAACTGCAAAACAGAACGGAAGGCCAATCCAGCAGAATAGAACAAACAGAAGACAGAATCTCAGAACTCAAAGATGAAATGGTAATTAAAGAAAAAAACTGAAGAACTATTAAACAACTGAAGACCTGTGAAAAGAAAATGCAAGAACTCACCGACTCCATCAAAAGACCAAACTGGAGAATCATGGACATTGAAGAAGGAGAAGAGGTGCAGGAAAGGGAATGCGTAATATGTTCAACAAAATAATAACAGAAATTTCCCCAAATCTAGAGAAATCTATTCCCATACAGATGAAAGAGGCCTCCAGAACACCAAACAGACCAGACCAAAATAGATCTAACCCATGGCATATTATCATTAAAACAACAAATACAAAGACCCAAGAAAGAATACTGAAGGCTGTAAGAGAGAAAAAACAAGTAACATACAAAGGTAAACCCATCTAAATCACAGCAGACTTCTCAACAGAAACATTAAAAGCAAGAAGAGCTTGGGGTGAGATCTTCCGGGCACTGGATGAAAATAATTTCAACCCCAGGATACTCTACCCAGCAAAACTATCATTCAAAATAGATGGAGCAATAAAAGTCTTTCATGATAAGCAGAAACTAAAACAATGTATGACCACCAAGCCACCACTACAAAAGATTCTTCAAGGGATTCTGCACACAGAAAGTGAAACCCAACATAACCATGAAAGGGCAGGCAGCACCAAACTACAGGAAAAGAAAAAGCAATAAAGTAGAGAGTAACCTCAACTTAGGTACACACAAACCTTCAAACAACTAAAACAACTAAATGACAGGAATCACCACATATCTATCAGTACTAACACTTAATGTTAACAGACTTAATTCCCTCATCAAAAGGCACCGTTTGACTAGCTGAATTAAAAAAGGGAGATCCAACAATTTGTTGCTTACAGGAGATCCATCTCACTGACAGAAATAAGCATAGGCTTAGGATGAAAGGCAGGAAGAAGATTTACCAAGCCAATGGCCCCCGAAAACAGGCAGGAGTAGCAATACTTATCTCTGACAAAGTAGACTTCAAATCTACATTGATCAAACAAGATAAAGAAGGACATTCCATACTAACAAAAGGGGAAATAGACCAAAAGGAAATAACAATTATCACCTATATGCATCCAACGTCAACGTACCCAATTTCATCAAACATACCTTGAAGGATCTAAAAGCATATATTAACACCAACACAGTGGTTGTGGGAGACTTTAACACCCCATTATCATCAATAGATAGGTCATCCAAACAAAAAATCAATAAAGAAATCCAAGACCTAAAATATACAATAGATCAAATGGACCTACTTGATGTCTACAGAACATTTCATCCAACCTCTACACAATATACATTCTTCTCAGCAGCCCATGGAACCCCATGGAACCTTCTCCAAGATAGATCATATCCTAGGGCACAAAGCAAGCCTCAGCAAATATAAGAAAATAGAAATTATACCACGCATTCTATCTGATCACAATGCAATAAAACTAGAACTCAACAACAAAAGTAAAGACAAAAAACATGCAAACAGCTGGAAACTGAATAACTCATTGCTTAATGAACAATGGATCACTGATGAAATAAAAGAGGAAATTAAAAAGTTCCTGGAAGTCAATGAAAATGAAAACACAACCTACCTGAATCTATGGGGCACAGCAAAGGCATTCCTGAAAGGAAAGTTTATAGCCATGACTGCATATATTAAAAAGACTGTAAGATCCCAAATCAATGACCTAATGATTCATCTCGAACTCTTAGAAAAACAAGAACAAGCAAATCCCAAAACAAATAGGAGAGAAATAATAAAAATAAGAGCTGAAATCAATGAAATAGAAACCAAAGAAACCCTACAAAGAATTAATGAAACAAAAAGTTGGTTCTTTGAAAAAATAAACAAGATTGACAGACCCTTGGCAAACCTGACTAAAATGAGGAGAGAAAAATCTAAATTAGTAGAATCAGGAATGCAAAATGGGAGATAACAAAAAACACCATGGAAGTCAGGAAATCATCAGAGACTACTTCGAGAACCTATATTCAAATAAATTCGAAAATCTTAAAGAAATGGACAGATTTCTAGGTACATATCGATCATCCAAAACTGAACCAAGAGGAAATTAATCACCTGAATAGATCTATAACACAAAATGAAATTGAAGCAGCAATCAAGAGCCTCCCCAAAAAGAAAAGTCCAGGACCTGGTGGATTCTCTGCTGAATTCTACCAGACTTTTATTTATTTATTTATTTATTATCCTTTTTTTTATTGTTTTATTATTCGTATGTGCATACAATGCTTGGGTCATTTCTCCCCTCTGCCCCCACCCCCTCCCTTACCACCCATTCTGCCCCCTCCCTGTCCCCCCAACCCCCTCGATACCTGGCAGAAACTATTTTGCCCTTATCTCTAATTTTGTTGAAGAGTATAAGCAACAGTAGGAAGGAATAAGGGTTTTTGCTAGTTGAGATAAAGACAGCTATACAGGGAGTTAACTCACATTACTTTCTTGTGCATGTGTGTTACCTTCTAGGTTAATTCTTTTTGATCTAACCTTTTCTCTAGTTTCTGGTCCCCTTCTCTTATTGGCTTCAGTTGCTTTTAAGGTATCTGCTTTAGTTTCTCTGCGTTGAGGGCAACAAATGCTAGCTAATTTTTTAGGTGTCTTACCTATCCTCACACCTCCCTTGCATGCTCGCACTTTTATCATGTGCTCAAAGTCCAATCCCCTTGTTGTGTTTGCCCTTGATCTAATGTATGCATATGAGGGAAAACATACGATTTTTGGTCTTTTGGGCCAGGCTAATCTCACTCAGAATAATGTTCGCCAATTGCATCCATTTACCAGTGAATGATAACATTTTGTTCTTCTTCATGGCTGCATAAAATTTCATTGTGTATAGATACCACATTTTCTTGATCCATTGGTCAGTAGTGGGGCATCTTGGGTGTTTCCATAACTTGGCTATTGTGAATAGTGCCGCAATAAACATGGGTGTGCAGCAGGTACCTCTGTAGTAACCTGTGTCACAGTCTTTTGGGTATATCCCCAAGAGTTCTACCAGACCTTTAAAGAAGAACTGACACCAACCCTCCTTAAACTGTTCCATGAAATAGAAAGGGAAGGAAAACTGCCTAACACATTTTATGAAGCCAGTATTGCATTTATCCCAAGACCAGGCAAAGAAACCTCCAAAAAGGAGAACTATAGGCCAATCTCCTTAATGAACACTGATGCAAAAATTCCTAACAAAATAATGGTAAAGCGAGTTCAACAACACATCAAAAAGATTATTCACCATGACCAAGTAGGTTTCATCCCAGGAATGCAGGGGTGGTTCAACATATGCAAATCAATACATGTAATAAACCACATTAACAGAAGCAAAGACAAAAACCACTTGATCATCTCAATAGATGCAGAAAAAGCCTTTGATAAGATCCAACACCATTTCATGATAAAAGCTCTAAGAAAACTAGGAATAGAAGGAAAGTACCTCAACATTGTAAAAGCTATATATGACAAACCTACAGCGAGCATTATACTTAATGGAGAAAAACTGAAACCATTCCCTCTAAAATCAGGAACTAGACAAAGATGCCCACTATCTCCACTCCTATTCAAATAGTACTGGAATTCCTAGCCAGAGCAATTAGGCAAGAAGAAGGAATAAAAGGAATACAAATAGGTAAAGAAACTGTCAAAATATCTCTATTTGCAGATGACATGATCCTATACCTTAAAGACCCAAAAAACTCTACTCAAAAGCTCCTAGACATCATCAATAGCTATAGCAAGGTAGCAGGGTATAAAATCAACATAGAAAAATCATTAGCATTTCTATACACTAATAATGAACAAACTGAGAAAGAATATATGAAAACAATTCCATTTACAATAGCCTCAAAAAAAAAAAAATCAAATACCTAGGTGTAAACCTAACAAAAGATGTGAACAACTTCTACAAGGAAAACTATACACTTCTGTAGAAAGAGATTGAGGAAGACTATAGAAAGTGGAGAGATCTCCCATGCTCATGGATTGGTAGAATCAACATAGTAAAAATGTCTATACTCCCAAAAGTAATCTACATGTTTAATGCAATTCCCATCAAAATTCCAATGACATTCATTAAAGAGATTGAAAAATCTACTGTTAAATTTATATGGAAACACAAAAGGCCATGAATAGCCAAGGCAATACTCAGTCAAAAGAACAATGCTGGAGGTATCACAATACCTAACTTCAAACTATATTACAAAGCAATAGCAATAAAAACAGCATGGTACTGGCACAAAAACAGACATGAAGACCAGTGGAATAGAATAGAAGACCCAGATATGAAGCCACACAACTATAACCAACTTGTCTTTGACAAATGTGCTAAAAATATACGATGGAGAAAAGACAGCCTCTTCAACAAAAACTGCTGGGAAAACTGGTTAGCAGTCTGCAAAAAACTGAAACTAGATCCATGTATATCATCCTAAACCAATATTAATTCAAAATGGATCAAGGATCTTAATATCAGACCCCAAACTCTAAAGTTGGTACAGGAAAGAGTAGGAAATACTCTGGAATTAATAGGTATAGGTAAGAACTTTCTTAATGGAACCCCAGCAGCACAGCAACTAAGAGATAGCATAGATAAATGGGACTTTATAAAACTAGAAAGCTTATGCACAACAAAAGAAATGGTCTCTAAACTGAAGAGAACACCTACAGAGTGGGAGAAAATTTTGCCAGCTACACATCAGACAAAGGACTGATAACCAGAATATATAGGGAACTGAAAAAACTAAATTCTCCCAAAATTAATGAACCAATAAAGAAATGGGCAAGTGAACTAAACAGAACTTTCTCAAAAGAAGAAATTCAAATGGCCAAAAAACATATGAAAAAATGCTCACTATCTCTAGCAATAAAGGAAGTGCAAATTAAAACCACACTAAGATTCCACCTCACTCCTGTTAGAATAGCCATCATTAGCAACACCAACAATAGGTGTTGGCGAGGATGTGGGGAAAAAGGAACCCTCTTACACTGTTGTTGGGAATGTAAACTAGTATAACCACTCTGGAAAAAAATTTGGAAGCTACTTAAAAAGCTAAACATTGATCTACTATTTGATCCAGCAATACCACTCTTGGGGATATATCCAAAAGACTGTGACACAGGTCACTCTATAGGCACCTGCACACCCACGTTTATTGCAGCACTATTCACAATAGCCAAGTTATGGAAACAGCCAAGATGCCCCACTACTGACCAATGGATCAAGAAAATGTGGTATTTATGCACAATGGAATTTTATGCAGCCATGAAGAAGAGCGAAATGTTATCATTCACTGGTAAATGGATGGAATTGGAGAACATTATTCTGAGTGAGGTTAGCCTGGCCCAAAAGACCAACAATTGTATGTTTTCCCTCATATGTGGACATTAGATCAAGGGCAAACACAACAAGGGGATTGGACTTTGATCACATGATAAAGCGAGAGCACACAAGGGAGGTATGAGGATAGGTAAGATACCTCAAAAACTAGATAGCATTTGTTGCCCTCAATGCAGAGAAACTAAAGCAGATACTTTAAAGCAACTGAGGCCAGTAGGAGAAGGGGACCAGGAACTAGAGAAAAGGTTAGATCAAAAAGAATTAACCTAGAAGGTAATACACACGCACAGGAAATCAATGTGAGTCAACTCCCTGTATAGCTAGCCTTATCTCAACTAGGAAAACCCTTGGTCCTTCCTTTTATTGCTTATACTCTCTCTTTAACAAAATTAGAGATAAGGGCAAAATAGTTTCTGCCCAGTAGTGATGGGTTTGGGGGAGAGGGAGGGTATGGTGGGGAGGTAAGGGACGGGTGGGGGAAGGGGGGAGAAATGACCCAAACATTGTATGCAAATATGAATAAAAAAATAATAAAAATCTACATTAAAAAAAAGAAAAACAAAACAAATTTGGGTCTTGGAGTTAACAGACTAAACGACAGCTATGATAATTATGTTAAAGAAAAGTAGATGAAAATATGGAGAATTTCACCAGAGAAGTTGAATCTTTGAATAAGAACCTAAAATAAATTCTAGACCTGAATGATATAATTACTGAAATTAAGAATTAAATATATGGCTTTGATAGAAAATTAGACACAGTAAAACAGAAGTTTTTTTTAATTGGACGATGGACAAGTTTAAAGTATGCAGTTTGAATACCAGCAAGAAAATGGGATGAGAATTATGAAAAAAAGCAAACGAGATAAATGGGACATTACTTTAAAAGCTTCCATTCCTGTATTCAGAGACCTAGAAGGAGAGAAAGAAGAATAGGAAGCAAGTAATATTTGGAGAAACATTAGCCTACATTTATCCAAAATTATGGAAGACATCAAACCAAAGATTCCAGAAATTCAGCATATCCCACTGATAACACTTATAATGTGTTATGCACAGAATATTAAAACTTGTCTAAACCAAAGACCAAAAGAATATTTCAAAAGCAGATAGAAATTACAAATAGGTGCATTATATTTGAAAGAGCAACAGTAATAATAGCTAACATGCTAATAATAAAACCCAGAAGACAATAAAAACATGACATCTTTAAAGCGCTGAAAGGAAAAAAAACCCTTGCTATTAGAGTTCTCAATATAATAAAAATATACGTTAAAATGAAAGAAAATTAAATCCTTTCAGACATACAAATTATATAAGCAAGGTTTTTTCTAGATAAATACTGAAATGCCCCAAGTTGATACAGAAATCACAACACACAAACCTAAAAGGAGATATGCACAAAGGAGCAATGGGAATTGAGAAATAAACTTGTGGAGAAATGGGCAAGGACACCTTATTCTCACCTCAGCCTTAAGTCAGGCCCAGAGCCTCAGCACAATCCAAGAGATGGGAGATCACCCAGCAAATGATGGGACTTGATTTTCCACCTACTTGGTAGATGGAGCATCAGTGTTAAACTAGTAGTGTGTAAATTGGATGCTTTGTTTCTAGAAAGCCCATATTGTCCAAATTAATCATAGTATTTTAAAATCCTAAAGATGTGTTATTTCGTGTGTTAGTGATTCCTCAGCATATATAATTTTTTTGTTTTCTAATAAACTGGAAAAATTATCAAAGAAAACAAATTAATGGACAAATCCCCATAAGAAGTCATTTGACATCCATATACATTTACTCTGTGATTTAGGGTTAGTTCACCAATAAAAGGAATTTGTGTATGAACCCATGAAAAACATACTGTCAGCCACCCTAGAGTTACCTTGAATCAGACAAGAAGTAGATGCCATGTTTAGAAATAAAGATTCAATATCTCAAATATATCAAATATATGTGCATTAATTTATAGATATAGTGCTATC
The DNA here is from genome assembly GCF_047511655.1 of Castor canadensis. Taxonomy (NCBI): domain Eukaryota; kingdom Metazoa; phylum Chordata; class Mammalia; order Rodentia; family Castoridae; genus Castor; species Castor canadensis. The sequence goes on from NC_133387.1 coordinate 168,915,081, forward strand.
CCAAAAATATCTAGAAAAGTACTTGTTGAAGTTAAAAACAATTTATTTCAAGGTAATTTAATGAGACAAAGATTTGTTTTAAAAAAAGAGGAATAATCAGAATTTCCTAACTCTGTCAGATATCAAAATACATCAAAAGCAGTAATAACTAAAGTAGTATAGACTAGGGAAAGCATAAGAGTACATAAAATTTCAGACAAGATGCCTTTATAAGTAAATACTTTGAAATTCCTCCCTCCTGCTCCAAAACTATCAAATTAATGGACAAATCACTAAAATAGAAAACTATCAAATGTGAGCTTGCTCAGAAACAAAATAAACATATTTACAGGGAAAAATTGTATGAATGAATGCAAACCAAGCCAGCGGTAAAGAGAAAAATCTTAAAAGAAGTCAGAGAAGGGACTGAGTATGTAGTTTAGGGATGCAGTACTTGCCTAGCATGCAAAAGGCCCTGGTTTTGATATTTAGCCCTGTGGAAATGCAGTTGCAGGAAGGGATATTCTCAGCTCTGCACTGGAAAGACCGGAGACTAAGGCAAGGGAGGCATGCTTAATTCTTGTTCAGTTATTTTCTAAGAAGGAAAGTCAGACATGAATGCAAGGTTTTAGGCCACAAATCTTCACCCATACCTGGAACACACTGAGATTCCTGATGGTGTCATATTGTATGAATTTTGCCAATTTAATGTATATGAAACTATGATTTAGTTTAAAATTTATGATTACCAGAAGGCTGACATCTATTGAGATATTAGTTTATTTTCAAGAAATTCTAGTTTGCCTCTTTTGCTGATTTTCTATTGTCTCATCTTTTTTTTTTTCAGGAGTTATTTTGTTATGTTGAACTATAATAAATTGTCAATTTTCTACCATCTTTGATCTAGACAAAAGTGATAGTTTCATATGCTTCAATCTAATATAATTTTTTAAACTTCCAGTTTATGGCTTATCTTTTTTCACTTACTCATGGCTCCATGATTAGCATGTTTTAACTTGTTTTTTAGATTTGTATGTTAGATGTCTTAAGAAATTCTCTCCAACACTGTGATAAGGTTATTTTCTGACATTTTTACCTAAAAACATTTTGAGTTCTGACACTCAAACTTAACTCTTCTTTTAAAATTAAATTTATAAAGACTCTTTAAAGAATTTTACTCATTAACCTATTTATATCTTTTGTTCTATTCACAAAATAGCCTGGGGTCAGCTGTTATAATCTATGTATTACAAGTAGAAAATCTGAGACCCATAGGATGTTTGGAATTTTTCCCCTTCAGATCAGAGCAGTAGCACCAAGTTGAAAACCCTGGTTCCCATCTCTTTCCAGTTCAGTAAATCATGCCCCATGGTCATGCATATAAGATGGTACCATAATGACATAAGATGCACTTAGTAGGCTTAGAAGTTACAAAATCAGCTTTGTGTGCATTTTCTTTTAAAAATGTTTCAAACCTATACTAACAAGGAACAGACTCACTAAAGAAGCGAACCCAAAGAGATCTGTTACAATATGAAATGTACTGCAATGTGTGGTATGAAGTGAATATCCAATTTTATTTTCCTCTTTGAAAAAAATAATAATTATCTTGGTACTATTTATTAAATTGCCCAAATGTTCTCTTGACCCATAACATTCTTTTGGTCACGTGTAAGCATTCATATATCTATGTCTATTCAGGAATCCTTATTCTGTTTCATTGCCTATTTTATTTTGCCAATTATCTTAATTATTTGTCATTATAACTTGATTTGTAGATTCATATCCAAAGGGAATGATTGCTGTTTTGTTTATTCTTAATGAATTGCTCTGCAGATAATTTGGGGAAGAAGCAAATTTCCAATATTGAACTTTATTAAAAAAGTGTATTGGTTCTAATGATTTACTCCGAATTCTTTGGAATCCTGTTGTATGCCTGTTGAACTAATTCTTTAACCATGAAATCCCCCTTTATCCCTTAGTTTAAAGTTTGCTTTTAAATCTTTCCTGAGTGCCTGAATGGTATGTATGTTTTCAATTTTTCTTTCATTTACAACTTTTATTGAGGTAGACCCAATTTTGCAGCAAATGGTTGGCTTGGCACACATCTGTATAATAGAATGTTGTACAGTAACTGAATAGTATTCTGATGATACCTAAAATCACAACACAACAAAACACACACAATATTTATACACTGGTAAATTAAAGAACAGCATGTGAAGGTGTTGAGCTACCTGGAAATGAGACAAGTGTGTGTATTTGTGCAGAAAGGACTGGAGAGAAATGAGTAACAATAGAAGTACTTATCTTGTGGGGGATGATAGCTTATCATTATCTGATAGTTATCTCTTTTAAACTTTATTTAATAAACTTTATCACAAATGTTCACAGTCACAATAGAAGAGTCAGAATTCATGTGTAGATTTGTGCTGTGTGATTGATGTTAAGTCTATTGTTTGAGAAGTTCTTTCTTTTTCCATTTTAAAAATAGGGATATTCCTATCCCTACTTTGCAGGAATTTTATAATTCTTTGCAGTTTTCATAAAATGACAGGTTGCATCTCCACAATCAATGTCCCAATGCTGCCTACTCACTGGGAAGACATTACAGCAGGCGTGAATTTAGGAAGAGTGGCTACATGCTCCTCCATCTCCTAAGCCATCTCATTTAAATTTATTAGCATTCCTGTTGATTTTTTTTGGGAAGTACTGGGGTTTGAACTGAGGGCCTCATGCTTGCTAGGTAGGCACTCTACCACCTGAGCCAAGCTCCCAGACTTGTTTCATTGCAGTTATTTTTCAAATAGGGTCCTGAACTTTTTGCCCAGGGCCAGTCTGAACCACAATTCTCCTTTTTCTGCCTCCCCCATAGGTGGGATTACAGCTGTGAACCACCATGGCCATCTTGTTGATGAGATGGGGGAGTCTCACTAGCTTCTTGCCCTATCTCTGTCTGCCACCATGCCTGGCTTCCTTGCTGATTTTAAAAGTATCTTTTTCTATTTTCTGGAAGCAAAAAAGTAAAATTTTATAGGTAGAGTTTTGCCTTTCTTCTGCCATCTGATAAAATTATGTGGTCACTACCTTTACCTTCCATATTTATCTTCTCGTTTGAAAATAGTCAAAAAGTCCTTTTTTTTTGTTTTCTTTGACCTAAACCTTGATCCTGTTATCAGTTTCTGCCATGCTACCATCCACAATTTTGCATTTCTTCAGGAATTGGTGTGTATACTTTCTAAACTTAAATTTCTTATAAAGTGATTTACACAGACATGATGAATGCTCTCTCTTCTTTTCAATTATCTTCATTAAGAAACCATCCAAACATTTTTAACCTTCTTAAAAATAGACTTTTAGGCTTTGATAATCAATTTTAATTTTTAAAAAAGGCTTTTGAAAGGGGATCCAGTAGAGAAAGAAGAAAATAGGAAAAATGACTGTTTTTAATTCAAAACAACTGCTTTAATTATGACTCTGTTGGTATAACAACAACTGAAAAGGAAAAGACTTTTCTTATTAACTTTTTTTTTTACAACTCTGAGACACAGAATTGTATAGGTTACATACAGTGAGAGAAAACACGCAGTGAGATCAGAGGGTATGGGACTGTGTCTCTGCCTCAGGTTGCTTATTTCTAATTGCATTCTATTACTCACACTTTTCTAATGTAGTGCAATCTTTTTATTTTTGTTGATGTTTGGCAGCTTCTCTACTATTATCTAGATGATTAGTTTAAAAGTGAAATAATGAAACTGTGACTTTTGTAAAATTTTGAAATGCTTGATATTCTAAAAAATATAACAGTTTTGGTTACTGAGAATGTCTATTGTCTTAGACCATTCAAAGAGCAATGAATGAAGTATATACAAATATATGTTTTTCTGGTTTGCTTCCAATAGCTTGGTCTTCCTTCAGCAAATGCTCAGCTCTAAACAGTAGATTTGTTTAGGTACAACAAATTTTTCTAATTTTGAGGTTTAGAGAGCTCTCCCAGAAGGAATATTTTCCAACATTTTCTCCTAATATCAACTTACCACATTTACTGCTTGTGTAATAATGTGCATTCCTGAATATGAGACATTTTTATTGGAGTGATTTCATGGTATGTTTGGTCACTCTATAGACCATTCAATCTATCACAAGATCCAAAATTTAAATGTAACACGAGTTGACCATAAAATCTTAAGTAGAATTTAGTGGCTTAGTGCTATGTCCTCTGATGAAAATATAGTCAGCCATGGAATAATTCCTTTCCCTTTGCCAAGAATTTCAGCCTAATTTCAATTTCCCTGGTAATCAAATACAGTATTTTTTCTGCTCCTCCCTTCAAGCTTATAACCAAGGAGATATGCATCTTGGTGACACTGTGTCACCAATGAAGTGATTATGGAGATGTTTTATGTGAAAGTTGTAAGTTAATGGAAGCTCATGGGTAGAGAAGATGAATGGTAGACTGCATCCTAGGGAGATACACATTTACGCACTTTTCTGAATAGCTCTATAGCTATACTTATTAAAAATACATAAACCTAATACTTAAGTAATTTTTCTCATCCCTATTAAAGCTGTTCAAGAGTAATAAGTTCTTTTTAAAACTGTCAGCCATCCAAGAGCACCAACAGGCACCACTTTTCAAGGTGATCCAAAGAAACAAAAAGAGTAAAATGTGTGTGTTCTTTACCAAAATATTAGTCAGAGTTTTGGTATCACTGCAAAGCATTTGGTAACTACCTGTTTTCTCCCATTTCCTTAAAAAGAGAGAGAGAGAGAGAAGAAAACAATGGGGAGCTATACATAGGAAACAAGAAATACAATGAGGAAGGGAGGTATAAATTGAACTCACCTTTATTTTGGTGCTAGCTAAGGCTCTACCAATATGTAGAAAGTCTTGTGAAGGCTGATGAACTAAAAAGAGAAAAATGGCAAAGCAGAGAACAAGAGTGGTGTCCCTCCACTCATCTATCTTTGTGCACATCCAACAACTTCTCTACTGCAGTGTTTAATGGCCTGTTTATGACTGGAGTGGCAACAAGCTGGTCCCAGAATTTATCATCAAGGTGACTCAAGTGATGATCTCCATTGTAATTGCTGATTCTGGGTGATGAATTTTTCTACATTTGTTAATTCCTTTAGTGCTCCAAATCTCCAAAGTTGAATAAAGGTTACTAATGCTTAGTTTCTAATACCTTCATCATGTATTGCACCATCGAAAGTATACTGTTAAAATTGTATTCAGTTTTTTGGTTTGCAACATTTAAAAGTGATCCATAGACTCATAAGAAAACGAGACTGCAAAACTACATCTGTTTCACTTTCATCTTCTTAGAGAAGCAAGCACCCTGTGTCAAACTGGGAAGCTAGTCATCAAGACATGATCTAGTAGAATTAACTAATGAGGTAATTGACTAAGTCTAACTGAAGATAAGAGTTTAATAGCTAGAATGGTAAGAGAGTGTGTGGGTTCATGTGTGAGAATGGTAATTTTATAGCTTAGTACTATAGGAGAAAAGAAGTATCTTTCTTATCACTAGGTTCGTGACTGAGGCCCCTATAACAAATGACCTATTAACAAGAGAAAAACATTCAAATTTATTTGATATGTTTCTTTTTTTCTCTCAGTACTTAGGTTTGAACTCAGGGCCTCATGTTTGTGAAGCTGGTGCTTTACCACTTGAGCCAAGCCTTCAGTCCTTAATATAAGTTTTCTGTGACACTGGAGCTTTCAGGTCCAAAGATACAGGGACCCCTGTGTATTTTTATGCTATTTGATGATGAATGGACAGTCATGGAGAAATACAATTAGGGTATAAAAGGATATGACCTAATGGTAATGAACTAGGGAAATTTAGCAAGACCCATTTATTCAGATTCTTTTCTGTGTCCTTGAGTCTTCAGAGATAAGGATGCTCATTTCTGCTGGATAAAGGGTGGGTACCTCTAGAATGAGGGTTTTATTACCTGCTTTAGGGGAGAAGAGCAAGGGCAAGCTGAGACTAACCTTCTTACTCTGCTGTTTTCTCAAATGACAGGAACCATATTTGGGGGTATCAGGTTCTGAACCACATCTGTACCCTGCCAGGGAGACTAGAACTGAGTGTGGGATCACCAACATAGAACTGTGGACAGCCAACAAAAACTATTTGAAGTCATCATGAACCAAGTTTCCAGAAAATTAAAAGCAACATAAGACACTGTCTGCTCTATCCCCACAGTTTTGAAGTGAAAAATAACTAAGGAAAATGATGTTTAGTTCATGATTACCCAGCTCGGTAAAGCAAGGACAAGAACTTAATTCTCTTGATTTTCATTCAGAGACCTTTATCCAAGGCTACCAGAGCCTTCTCTTCAATAGATGCCCAGTGATCTGAGCCCTAATCTGTGGATCCCAAAACCAACCATTAATTGTGAAAAATAGCTACCATTTTCATTTCCCTCTTTTGGCAAAATGCAAAGACTACCAGGAGTTTTACACTAGTCATGGTAGTCTTTATGCCACCAAATAATTTATGTCATCTGGGAACTCAGTAGAGAGCCATATAGGGGAAGTCAGTTTGCAGTGGTATGGTAAATAAAGATCTAGGCCTACTTGAGTTGAATTCATTTGCAAAGACTAGAAAGTTTTCTGCCTAAGCACTGAATAAGTTCATCTGGTATATTGGAACAGAATTACCTATTATTGCATAATTGATAAACAATAGAAATTGGTTGTTTACAGTTAAGGGAGGCTGGGAATTCATGATCAAGGCTCTGGCATATTCCATGTCTAGGAGGGCTGGTTCTCATAGATGGTGCCATTCATGTGTTCTCATATGGTGGAGGGGATGAGAAAGCCCCCTTAGGCCTCTTTTAGAGGGGCTCTAAACCCACTCACAAGGGTAGAGCTCTTATAACTTAATCATCTCCCAAAGGCCTCATGCCCAAACAGCCACATTTGGGAGTAGGTTTCAACTGTAGATATTTTGGGGGGGACACAAACATTCATATTATAGGAAACATGATGCTTTGACTCTTTTTTAGGGAAGGGATACTTCTTTGGGTGTTAAAGGAATCTAAGATGTCTAAAAATATTATTTCTTTAGAACAGGAAATGAAAAAAGATGACCATGGGTGGTCTTTAAAATGCAAGCACTTACCAAGCAAAATTTGCACTTACCAATGTTAGCATTGAAACCAGCATTCATTGCCCTTTGGGGGTACATTCCATAAAGTAAGAGGTTACAATTTTATCTTGGGTTCCATTTCCTGGGAGATTTTATGGATTAGATATTCACGTGTCTGTGACAGTTATTGAGAGACAAGGAATCTTCTTGAGTTCTGGCACTTAGGATGCTAAAAATGCTTTCCCAAACCATATCGTCTTCATATTTCTGCTCCTGTGATGACAGGTATGAAAAATCAGAAAGATGAGGAAACAAGTTCACTCTAGGAGGAAAAAGCATAACTATCAGGACTGAATAAATAAAATAAAATCTAGAAGAAGAAATATATTCAAGCTCTTTCAGCCCTCCCACTACCCAATTTTTATACATAAATGAGATAATATTACTCAGCTGTGTTTCCACTTACTCTGCCCTTCTTATTCTGGTCATTTTTCCATTTTAATATACATAAGTCTGTCTCATTGTTACAGCTTTTCAGTAGTTCCATTGTATATTTGTCTCATAAATTCAGTGACATATTTAGCCGGCCCCTATTAATGGAATCTATTTTCTCTCAATTGTTCTCAATTATTAAAAACACTTCAGTAGATACCATTTCAGGGGTTTTCACTGAGTGAAGTGGTTATAGAGTAATCACAAAGCAAGAATGATCAAAAGCAATGATTTTTTTGATCCTTTTCCAGTGAGAAGTAGAATACAAATAAAAGTATGAAAAACAGTTGAGTTATTTGTTCCAAAACAAACTGTATATTCAGATTTTTAAAATGAGATAAATTTTGTACATGGGAGAGAAATTGACAGCTCTCATCACTATTAACGAAATAAGTTACTTTCAACAAAGAAAAAATAAAAGCCAAAAGCAATGAATTGCAAAGCAACAGAGGTCCTGTTTACATGCAAATATTAGTAGTAATAATAATAAAAAGAAATGGGACAAGAATAACACAGGAAATACAATCTGAAACATAACTCTGTACAGTAAAATACTTGAGGCTTGCTTTGGAGTGGCTTGGTTTTCCACAACAAATCAACAGCTGTTTGTGTTGACACCATCTGAAGTAATCTGTTGCTAAGTTAACCTGACATTTAGCAAACTCCCATCTGTTTAGGAAGGAAGTTTCCTCTGGAAAAAAACAAAGACCACAAAGGTGTTTGTGTAACACTTACCTCCTCCAAGGACTTTAACAAGAAGTTCAGCTTTGTGGTACTTTCTTATTAACTCTTAAAATCTGAGGGACAATAGAGCATAAATATTTCTACTAGGATGTAGACCTTTTAAACTGTCTTGCTGTATTCTTTTCATTAGGACGGACTTTTAACCTTCCGGTTGAATGAATAGACTCTAGGTCATTTATCCTAAGTTAGTTTTTTTTTTTTCCAGTGACTATTTTTTTAGAGCAGTTTTAGGTTCACAGCAAAATTAAGAAAGTAAGAGATTTTCCACTTATGCTGTCCCTACACACACAGTCTCTTCAACATCAACTTCTACTGGACGACTGATGGAGCTAAGTGAACAAATTTTCATCACTCACAGTCTATAGCTTACATTATTGCTCATGCTTGGTGTTGTACATCCTATGGATTTGGATAAATTTCTAATGATATATGTAGATTCACAGAGATTAGTTTCACTGCCTTAAAAATCCTCTGTACTCCACCAACTCGCCTCATACTTCTCTTCCTCTTTCCACTTCTTGCCAAGAACTGATTTTTAAAAATTGACTCTATAGTTTTGTCTTTTTTAGATGTCAGATAGCTGGAGTTACACAATATACAGCCATTTCATTTTGGATTCTTTCACATATTAATTACTGTTGTCTCCATACCATGTTACAGATTAATAGGTCATTTTTATGCTGAATAAAATTCCATTGTAGAGATGCACCACAAATTATTTCTCTATTTACTCACTGAAGGACAGCTTGATTATTTCCCAGTGTGGTGAATTATGAATAAAGCTTCTAGAAACAAATGCATGCAGATTTTTGTATGGAGATACATTTTTAACTCCTTTAGGTACATATCAAGAAGTGCAATTGTTGGATTGTATGCTTAGTTTTCAGAGTGATACTGACCTTATAGAATCAGTTAGAAAGTATTCTCTTGCTTTTATCTTCTGAAATCCTTAGTCAATTTGCATATTAATTTCAGAGTAACCTACTCTTTGCTCTAAGACAAGTACATGGGACTCTAACATTTAGGAAGAAGCTACTTTGATAAGAAATTTTTGACAGACCTCAGAGCATCATAGCATCTGTGGGTAGTGTAGAACCTTGAGGTTAGCCGGTTCTGAATCATGTCTGTCTCTAACAGTGATTCTGTTCACCATCCCTTACTGTACTGCTTGTGTACTAAATCTAACAGAATTCCTTCATGGATTTATTCACATTCTTGATAGCTACTTAATGATCACCATTCAATGTGCCAGACAATGTATGAGAAGGTATTCATGAATCTTGGATTTCATTGGAGAAGACAGATAACCCTGTGTATAACGTGTTTATATAATATAATAATATGATATGATATAATAAGTATATAATGACATAATTATACACAATAATTAACCACGAATACATTTTAATGACAAGATGCTATGGAAGCCTGTAACAGACATCTCAGGATGAAAGCGGTATCTAGGCCAAGATCTTAAGGTTGAGTAGGAGTTATTAAAATAAAAGCCTTGGAGCATATGGAGAGGGAGTGGAAAAAAAAAACTATCAATTTAAATGGCATATGCAACGTCCAAAGAATGAGAGATTCTTTGACATGTTTGAGAAACTGAAAGAAGCAAGATTTAAGTGAAGAGAAGGAGGTGAGGCTGGAAATAAACTAGGTTATGCTTAGTAATAAAAAACAATAGATAAATAAAAATAACAAATGGATGGGTATGGCAGTGCATTTCTGTGATCTTAGCAACTCTGGAGTCTTAAAAGCAGGCGAATCACAAGTTGGAGGCCAGCCTGAGCTATACAGTGAGATTCTGTCTCAAAAAAAAAAAAAAAAAAAAAAAAGAAAGAAAGAAAGACAAAGAAAAGGAAGGAAAGAAAAGTAAAATAATGTAAAGTAAAATAAATTATAATCATCTTGCTTCAACTCTAATAGGCCTTTGTCAAGGTTACTGTCTCTCTGCCACTTTTCATGGCACCTGTCTTAGGCTTTTCATTATTGTGACACTTCTCATCTGTGTTGGATAAAAATACTCATTCACTTGATGTGTGCTCTTGTTTTAGTCTTAGTTCTAGCAACTTTTGCAGGAAATACAACTGGAAGTTAGGCTTTCTGGCTTTAAAATTTTTGCTCTTAAAATTTTTTATATACAGGCTGAGCATATGGTTCAAGTGTTAGAGTGCCTGCCTGGCAAATATGAGGCCCTGAGTTCATGCTCCAGTACTGCCAAATATAAATATTTGTTTTTTTGCCTTCAACTGTGTTAGATTAGTGATTATAGAACTTTAGACTTAAAAATCAGTTTCCCTCAGAACTTCGAAGGCCTTGTTTAATGCTTCTTGGCTTTTAATAATGTTACTGAAAAATGGCTGGTAAGATTTTTACTTAAGGCTCTTACACCGTGGCTCTTTTTTCTTAATTTACTTCCTCTTCCTGTAAGATTTTAGGACTTTTCTTATGGCCGGTGTATTGAAATTTTAAAATGATGTACGTTGGATTGGATTTTTTAAAGAAATCCATTTGCTGGGTATTTGATGTCCTCTTTCAATCAAGGAAAAATGTTCTTCAATTCTAGAAAAAATACTGCATTAATTGCTTAATAGTACTTCCATTTTTCTACACTCCAATTTTTCTCATTATCTATCATCCATTTTTTGTCAATTTGCCTAGCAATGAGATATCAAAACTATATTTAACCAGTTTCAGAACAGTTTAAATTTTTTGTTTCTTTAAATTTATTATAAATTTTTTATTAGGATTCATAGTGACAATTCTAATTAGGCTTATATTGTATGTTAGTTATGTTGTCTCCATCGTCCCTCCACCTCAACCCCCTCCCCGCCCCTCTTGAAGCAATTGCAAGTTTTCTTTGTTCTATTTCATACAGATATATGAAGTCCATTAACCATATACCCTCAGCTTAATGTCCTTCATTCACCTTCCCCCTCCCACTAGTGCCCCCCACCCTACACACAGTGTACCTATTTTATAGCCTTACCTTTGTTATTGATATTAAGTTGATGTTCAAAGGGGTTTCTTAATGTATCTCCACTGAAGGTATACTTCACTTTGATCCATTCAACCCTTCCATTACTCTCCTTTACCTCCCACTCCCCATTTTCAACAGCTCTCAATACACATCCTTATATCCTCTACCTTCACAGATGTTATGTTTTACAAGATTACTGATGCTCTATCATTCTCTTTTCTTTCCCTCTTTCCCTGAGTTCCATACAGTAGTACCACTGTTACAAACATGTTCTACATCTGAGTCAATTTTATGTTTTACATATTGAATGCTCTTTGCTAATTCTTATTTTATAGTATTCAGTTCTTGTTTTGTGGATGCAATCCTTCTTCCAAGTATCTGGGTAAAATTTTTGAGGCTAGGTTTTTGGTCAGAAGTTTACATTTTGGTGCCTGTGGGGAGGAGGTGAACAATAAACAAATTATTCAATAGTGATGGGTGCTGTGGCACAAAACTAATGAGGTAAGATGATGAAATGGCAGACAGACTTCCATCAACATGGATCATTCCATTGACTCATCCTTCAAATAACTGTGAATGCTATAAAAGACAAGCGTTTAAAACTTCTATTACTATTCATAAAGGCAAACAATAAATGACAAAATTTGCAAGAAAATTCATGAAAATTCTTTGAGAAAAGCGAGAGTTTATCATATTTAAACCAAAACTCATCCCTCTCTTTTCTTTCCCACTTCAGTGAAGCAGAGACTCCACTCTTGACTTCTTCAGCCACGAGCACAGATGTTCTTTACCCAATTCCTCACTGGAGGGTTCTGTGACAAGAGGAATGGGAATTCTGTTTCTTGTTATGCTGCTTGTGAGCTGTTGTAGAGGCTAAGTCCCACGTGCGTGTGGATGAGACGGGGGTGGGGGGGTTCCCTTTGTTTTCTGTCTGCCCATGCATGGAATGAAAGCAAAGTCCATCCCCTGGCTCTTCAGGCAATGGATCCTTGCTGGGAGAGGCAATTTAAGGAGAGAGAGAGAGAGAGAGAGAGAGAGAGAGAGAGAGAGAGAGAGAGAGAAAGGGGACATAACTACTAACTTTACAAAAATAAAAATGATCATAAAGAATTCTAAGAATGATTATGCACTCAAACATTAGATGAAATGAACTAAAATGATAAAAGCTACCAAAATTGACCCAAGGAGAAGTAGACATTCTGAACAAATCTGTAACAGGTTAAGGGATTGAAATACTAAGTACAAAACCTATATTCTGAAAACTACAAAGCCTTGTTGAAAGGAATTAAAGAAAGATAAATGGAAAAATATATCATGTTCATAGACTAGACTGGAGGATTTAACAATGCTAAGATTATACTACTTCCCAAATGGATCCAACATAATTCTTGTCAGAATCCCAGCTGACTTTTTGGTGGTGATTGACAAGCTGATTTTGAAATTCATATGAAGTTGCAGAAAAGTATAAACAATTATGAAAAAGAATAAAGCAGGAGTACTCTCTTATTCTGAATTCAGAACTCAATACAGTACAATAGTAATCAAGACAGTATGGTACTGTTACCAAGATTGACATACATACCAGTGGCATAGAATTGAACATCCAGAAAGAAACCCATGTACTTATGGCTAACTGATTTTCAGCAAGGCTGCCAGGATCACATGAAGCAAAAAGGATATTTTTCATCCCAGATGGTGTTGTAACAATTGGATAGCCACATACAAGGAGACAGGTTTTATCCTTATTTATACTGTCTGTAAAAATTAACTCAAAATGGATCTAGGATCTAAATGCAAAAGCCAAAGCTGTAAAATCTTTAGAAGAAAATACAGGGATAAATCATGACTTTGGGTTTGCAAGGGATTCTTTTGTATGATACCCAAAGTATGTGCAACAAAAGAAAACTCAGATAAATTCGACTTATGAAAATAAAAAAATTGTGCTTCAGAAGACACCACCAAAATAGTGAAAAGATAACCTGTGGGATGGGAGAATATAACCATTTACCTGATAAGGGATTTATATCTTTTCATCTATCTATCTATCTATCTATCTATCTATCTATCTATCTATCTATCATCTACCTAAAAACTCTTACAAGTCAATAACAAGGACTAATGACCCATTTAAAAATGGGTAAAGGATCTAAAAATATATTTCTCTAAGAAAATGATACAAATGGCTGATAAGCACATACCAAGATGCTCATCCTCATTTGTCATCAGAGACATACAAATCAAACCATAGTAAATCAGTGAGTTACCACTTTATATCCCTAGCGAGGGCTGGAGTAAGAATGTCAGGTAATTAGTGAGTGGTTTTGAGTAATGTGATTATACTTCTAAATCCAGATGTACCATGTGACCTAGGATAAACCGAGCAGTACAATAAATTCCTTGGCCATAGCAGTTAGTAATGGAGTAGAGATGTAATTTAAGTTGTTTTAAAGAGTGTATCGCTGGACATTTGCTCTTCATAATTAGAAAAAGTTTCCCTTTATGCAGAGAGGAATGAAAAAAGTTAGTAACCCTGGAACCTATTGGCAGTCATCTTAAGACCTCAAGGAAAGCCAGTCTAATAATGAGGAAGGCAGAAGAAAAATCAGCTCCTCATTAGCTGCTGAATCAAGCTACACTTAAACCAGTACTATCTTTGGGATTATGCTTACATGAATCATAAATTTGCTTTACACATTATCCAATTGACACACAATATTTAATGATGTAATATATTCCAAGAAATGCATCATTAGGTGATTTTGTCACATGAGCACCATAGAGTATACTTACATAAACCTACATAGTATAGTTCAGTCACTTGATGTGATCTATTGATACAGTCAATAAAAGTGGTAACCAGGTGTGGTGGCACATGCCTATCATCCCAGCTACTCAAATAAATTCATCATTCAGCAATGTAGTGATTTCTTATCATTGAGAAGTATTCTGTACTACCCATATTGCATGTATTCTTTTACACAACTAGCAGTGCAGTAGGCTTGTGTGCACCAGCATCACAAACATGTGACTAATGTATTGCTTGAAGATGTAATGAGCGCTATGATGCAACCAGGTGACAAGAATTTCTCAGCTCCATTATATTCTTATGAGGAGGCTGTTGTGTCTTAAATTTCATCCACTGCAGACTTAAATGTCATTATTCAATGCTGACTTTACCTGCATACAAAAGAATAGTAGCAGTTATGTAATTTAGTACAAGGAGTGTGGCGTTGTGATTAATAAACCCAGATATGAGCAATGGTTCTTGTCAAGGAAGTAGGATTGAATTAGTAAACCTTGTATCATAAGCTCAGAAGCAAACAATTCTTACATAGAATAAAAGCAACTAATCAAATTGTGGGGCATTTTTCCTTAGTACTTAAGCTTTGCTTTCTAAGGCTGAGGCTGGGGGCATTTAGCAGGAAAGTAGTACTGTGATGCAGGGTGCTTGCTAAGTCTCAAAGTCTTGCAGAGTTCTGGGACATCTGAGCCCACACAGGAAAGAAAATATGGCCTTCTAAAAGCATTTCCTTTTGTCCACAGCCTGCAGTATAGTTCGTTGAGAATGCAGCAATCTGGAAAGATGCAGGCTAGACAAGTTTAAGTGAATATAACTGGAGGAATATTGAGCAGCTTCAGTTTCCAGGCTTCCTCAAGGGCCTCCTGCTTGCAGTATTTGTCTGATGGGGAAGACAATTCTAGGCATTATGAAGATTTAGGAAGGATGTAGTTCAGGGGGCAAGGAAAAGATGGCCAGTGTTGCCCTGTAATTGTGAAGAAGAGCAGATGACCAAGACCCTTGTTGAGAGACAGAAATATGAATGCTTGTCTCAAAGCTCAAAACTTTGGATTTGCAATGTATTTGACTTTAGTTACTGAATTCTGAACCCAAACTATACTCGAAGGGAGTTATGGGGTGGTTCACTGGAGAACCCCATTGCAGCAGTAGAGGACTAACACAATTTTATTTCCATTTCCCTCATCTGTTGGCCAAGCACTTAAAGTACAACAAACTACAAATAAGGCCAGGTATGTTGATGGATGCTGCTAATCTCAGCTATGGGGAAGACAGAGGAGGATCATAGCCTAAGGACAGCCTTGGGAAAAGGCCAGACACTTTCTAAAAAAAATAACTTGAAAAAGATAAACTTGGGGCATGACTAAAATGGCAGTGATTTGCCTAGCAAATGCAAGGCCCTAAGTTCAAACCCCAGTACTGCAAGACAAATAAACAAATAAATAACAAAGAGAAAAACCCCAAGAAACTGCAGTCAACTTACTGACTTTCTGACTGTAACTATGGAGGTTCATGTTAAAGACGTTTTAAGGAAAACCCTTCTTGCTCATTCCTCTCACTCAAAGAAGGAAAATTTTATTAATTCATAATTCTGAAAAGTATATAATAATTCCATAAAAAGCACTTTAGCTGATTATTTAATTAAAAATCATTAGAAATGTTTGTTCATCCATCAAACTGTAAATTCTTTGAGACGAAGGTGGTACGTGTTCATAACTTTCTCTCCCTATCTCTACCCTGGTTATACCAATTAAGCACTAAATTCAACCACAATATGCTCATAGAGGTGTCAAGCTGTATAATTCAATAGAGAAAGTTGGAAAAGTAACTGAGAATTTACTATTAAAAGGAAGAAGGGAAGGGATTAACCATTTTTTGAGCACATTCTGTGTTAGATATACAGCAAGTTTCACAAATGACAATCCCAAAAGATAAGTATTATCCCCCACATTTCACAGATGTAGAAACCGAGTTTCAGAAAAATCAAATCACTTACCTACCTTTACATGATGAATGACAGAGTTGGATTTTTAACACAAATTTATCCAACTTCAAAACCAAAAAAGACCCTTGTACTACAGGTTTAAATATACGGACATCCCAGTGACCCATTAGGCCCATAACTGAGATAAAAGACCATTGTAGTTTTTTGATGCTTCAATAGCTATTCTTCTGTCTGTCCACTTTAAATTTATACAGAAATGTGATGCAATTTCAACAAGAAGGCAATTACTTTCCCCTTGGGGAGTGGATATTGAGGATAATCACACAAATGAATTCCAAAGGTCAAAATGGGAGAGTAAAAGTGGGAGAGCTGCCAAAAGCATTTAAAAAAATCTAGTGAGAGAACTCTTTCTCAGTTCTATAGTTAGTAAGGGATTGGGCCAGTACAATGTTGTAGAATAAACATTTTGGCACAAGAAAAGGCAAATAAATTAGTGTAACAGAATACAGTTCAAAAATAGATCTCGAAGTACATAGAAAATTCACATGCGATAAAATATATATCTTTAAATCACTGGGAAAACATATCCACATTAAATAATGTTAGAAATATTGGTTGTAAGTTTGGAATATACCATCAAGTGACTATATTTAATGCCATATATAAAATGTATTTTAGATGGTTTAAAATTTAAGTGGCAAAATTCACAAAAATAAAGAAACATATAGGATACTATTTTATTTTTTTGAACAGAAAGTGAAAAAGGAAGATATTTTTCCTCATACAAACTATCTATCCACATATACATACAGATATACATATATACATATATACTTATACATTTGAGATTGAATTGAATTATTGGTAGATTTTTAATTGGGTGTGTCTGTAGTATTTTATATAATTGAAGTTAAATATATTTTTTAACAAAAAATGTTCATATACCAGACTGTAAATTCTTTGAGACAAGGGTTGTACAAAATCAACAAAAAAGCAAACAAAAATTAACAAGCTGCTATGTGGACAAATAACATATCTTTCAGTTCAATTATTAAAAATGAGCCCCCTTCAGCACTAAAGTGATGTTTTCAACTAATTGAAAAAGGACAATCACAACGTTACTACAGCATTTGACCTATGTTCATGGCCAAGCTGAGAGTGTCCCTTTTGTCCAGTTTATAATATTCATCTGCCATCCTAATACTTAAGAATTCCTGGTGAAACTGGGATTGTTCAGGGCAGAACCTAATAGTAGGATTCTCATCACTTAAAACTACTTTTCCACATAACTTTCTGTAGCATTCACAATAAATTCTTCTCTTCTCATCTCTTCTCTGAGGTGAACCTTGAGAACATGAAACATTGTCATTTTAAGCTTAGAATGAAATATTGCCAAGAAGTGTTGATGTTGAAGTATTTGGGTTTATATAAACCTTTTCTGAAAACCCATGTGTTGGGGCTGTAATGCATTGATTCTGAAGAGAGTTCATTCATCCCATACTTCCTTCCTGCATTGTCATTAGCGTTCCTTCATATAGCCCAGCTATCCTCCATGTATTCTGATCCTCCTTACCACTTCTGCCCCAAGCCCACTATACACAAAGAAAATGGCTTGATGTATTTATGTGGCCAACACAGTCTTGAATCCCTGTTGTGAAGGTTAATCAATAGTTGGTGATCAGATTTCAACAGATCCAATAGTGAACAAATCACAACAATGTATGGAGGGGTCCATGTATAGATTTGTATTTTTGGGTCCCAGAAGTGGGAGATGAAGAATAAGAGGTGTAGCATAATGGATAAGGGATCATTTAAGTCAGGAGTGAGGCATCTTGCACAAATGCGAAAAGGAAGATTATTCTAAAACAAAATGATTTAGATGCAGTTTCAATTTTTTCGGTTGAGAGCCAAAGAAACCAAAACGTAGTGTTTCCCTGAAAGGATAAAGGGAGATGGGAGTGAAAACCCTGTTCTGATTCCTACCCTGGAATTTGGTGTCACAATTCTTACCTCATCTACTTCCTATTTCCCCTCAGACATTTGGTTCTACTTGTGCTATCTTATTTTCTAATGTTTTTTGACTCCTTGAGGTTGGAACATCCTACTCAACTAGAAATAAAAGGGGGCAGATAAAAGAAGAATTACAAAAGAAGTTTTCTTAAAACTTTCCCTAAGTCACACAATGTCTCAATCACTATGAATTCTTCCTTTCAGAAGTGGGAAACTGAACAATAAACAAAATAGGCTGAGCACTATTAGATTGTGAAGTTTCTTGTCAGCTTTCAAATGAATTCTTTTGAGCTGTTGCAAATGTCTTCTTTATAGGAGTCTACCCTGCTGGCCATAGGTTCAGGGCCTGACTGAATGGTACTAGATCCATTTCTATTCACTCAATGTACAGGGAAATCTCATGATCTGATGGATGTCTTGAATTTTCAAAAGTCTTCTGGAAAGATAATTCTTTATCATATGGATGGTGATTTTTGTTGGAAAGTTCTTCCATCTATAACATAAATTCTACATGCTTGGAGTAAGCTGAGATCATCCCAATTATGCTTTTACCTCAGAATACCTCCATTACCTATTTAACATTATAAGAAAGTGTCCAAATCTTAGACCTAAAATATCTCTGATCTGCTATGCCATACTGTCTCATTTCCAAGGAGCAACATGAGGGATAAGAATATAGCCAAATTGCCTGGCTGTTACATCTTTCTTATAAAAATCTAAGCAAGTCCTGGCCCTGTTTTAATGGGAACACAGCAGCTCATGTGAATATCATTAAAAAAACAATAAACTCTCACTTTTACCCTCCTATATTTAAGCAACACTAGATCTATATTGTTGGTGTTTTTGCCCAAGATGCAAAGCATGTAAACGAACCATTCAAGGAAAGGGGGAATATAGTGGCCAATGATGCCACAGTTTCTGAGAGTGACAGTGGTCAAAGATAGGAGTAGATTGTGAGGAAAGAGAAAAAATGAAGCAATGAATGTGTGAAAACAGGAGTGCAGAACTTGTCCTGACGTCTCAGTAAATCAAAAGAATTTCTGTGAGTTCTGGCTTGATTGTTTCAGATTCTCTTCACATTCTCTCTCTTTCTCTTTCCTTCTCTCTCTTCCCTTTCCTTCTCTCTCCCCCTATTTCTCTTTCTTCACCCCCTGAGTTAGGCACTTAAATTACACCAATCATTACTTTTTTTCTTGTTTGTTCTGTGGCTTTTCCTGTAGCAGGAATATTCTAGCTGTTTAAAGGAGAGGCCAACTGGACTACATTCTCTAAGGCACAGGTACTTGTAGGTCCCTGTAGACCTTGAATATCCAGAAAGATCTGGGATGCTTTAATTTGGGAGATTTAGAATTTGCAACCATAACAGTTATATTTGACTAAAAATATGTGCCAGTGCACACAGCTTCTTCAGGGATATAATATGTCAAAGATACAAAAAGATATTTGGGAGCACTACATGGTTCTGTCAGACCATGCTGTTGACTTATTTCAAAATGGAGGAGGCTGAACATATCAAAGACAGTTCTGGATTAAGTTCTTTCAAGAAATTCTAACTAAAAGAGGAACATATCCTCACCTACTGACTATGGTAGTATAAGCATGAAAACCTCTTTCTCATCTCCAAGAGATGAGAGCTATATGACTTTCCCCAAATTGTTAACATACTCTGAGCTTTTGCTAACATGAAAGAGATGAAAACTAGGTTGATTAAATGTGTCACTTGGTGTCCCAATGTATCAGAGCTCTGGATGTCTGCTGGTAGCTGGATGTATCCAAGTATGAGAGTGTTGGGGAGTTGTTTCTGAACTGGGGGCATGGTTCAAGTAATAGAGCTCTTATCTAGCAAGTGAGAGGCCCTGAGTTCAATTCCCAGTATTGTAAACAAAGCAAAATAAAACAAAATATATTTTTTTTCATTTTTCTTTTATTATTCATATGTGCATACAAGGATTGGTTCATTTCTCCCCACTGCCCCACCCCCTCCCTTACCACCCGCTCCGCCCCCTCCCTCTCCCCCCCCAATACCCAGCAGAAACTATTTTGCCCTTATAAAACAAAATATTTTATCTGAGATATGTGCTCTGCATGAATTCTGTTATACTCCTGGTATCTTACTTTACATTAGGAATCAAAGCTGAATTTCAGACCATTTTCTATATTATTAATGGTCCTTTTAACCACCTATCTCATGTAGTTCCCACAGATTAGAGACCAGCATGCTTTGGCCCATTCTAGCCTTTCCCATGCTTTAGGAGACATTAAAACCTGGACTTGATGGAGTTGTTTATCCTGCAATATTCCCCAAGCACATACTGAAAAAAGAAATTATAAAACTAGCATTCATGGTCTATTTGTTCTGTTCCCTCCTCTTTTATTTAAATTATTACTGAAGTCAGTTCCAAAGCACATATTTTGCTTTTTATATGCTATGTTTCTGTTGACTTTAAAACTAATGTGATCATTCAAAGAGTTGCCAGACCCAGGCTTAAGGAACAAAGAAATAAGAGGCAACCTTTAACTGGGAGTGGTGGGTATCCATGGCTGCTGACTGAGAGAGCACTTCCCCAGGTGTAACTATATTAAAGCCGTATTTTACTTTAATGGGGAAGGACTGGAAGGGAGAAAGGAAGGTGGCCTCTCCTGATGCATGGAACTCCATTTGGGCTAATAAAAGACCACTTAGCTAGGGGGGCTCATTACAATTAAATTGTTTCTAAACAGTTGCTTGCTTGGTAAACTTCAAGAGTGAAACAGCTGGAGCACATGTAGGTGGGGCAGCTGAGGGCTGTCCTGGCCCTGGAGCCAGCAGTAGAGTTCAGAGACCCTTGTAAATTTGGCTGCAGGGAGGCTCTGCTGAATGTTCTGGTCCTTTTTTTCAGCAGACAGCCCACAACCCAGGTATTGAATCTGCTCTAAAGCTCAGAGCTTTAATAGCCTTAATTTAATATTTAATAGCTTTAATAACCTGTCTCTCCCCTTCTCATACTATCCTCATCTAGTTTGGTTTTAAGGTAATATTAGTTTTAGTGAATGATTTGGGGATTGTTCTTTCCTTTTTTTATTTCCTGAAATAATTTATATAATAGGACTAGTTATTATTTGATAGATTGAAATGGAGTGAAGCCTTAATACAATAATGTCACTTGTAGGCTTTTGTTTTTAAATGTATGATTTGATAAGTTTGGGTACATGTGCACACCATAAGGCCATGACCAAGACAGTGAAAGTATCCATAATCTCTAAAAGTTGTCTCTTCTGGTTTTGTAAAATCTCTCTATTTCATCCAACCTTAACACCAACCTGGGTTCCAAAGACCCAATAATCTGCTTTCTCTTACAATAGTTTGCATTTTACTTATACATATTATAAACTTCATGTTACATTTTATTCTTCAATAGTGAATTACATTTTAAAAATATTTAAACAATAAAAATCCGGCATGTTCCCTTAAGAAATTATGATGAGTAATTCCATTCCTTTGGGTTTATCTATATGGCACCTGCATTAAGGACTTCCTGTAGTTTATCTTATATTTATGGTCTTCTGGTGGTACAGTATTTCAACTTCTGTATGTCATTTTTGAAAGATACTTTCACTGGGTGCAATATTCTAGGATAGATTTTTCTTTCAGTACTTAGAAGATGTTGTTACATTGTCTTCATGCTGGCATTATATCAGACAAGAAATCTGCTGTCATCTTTTCTGTTTTATGCTACCTTCCCTTTTTCTTCAGGATGCTTTTAAGATTTTTCTCTATCACTGACATTGATGAATTCAATTATGTTAAGTCTTCATACAGTTTTCTCACACTTCCTTTGTTTGGAATTGACTATGTTTCTTAGATTTATGAGTTTGTAGGATTCATTAAAATTTAAAACACTTTGATCATTATTTCTT
This sequence comes from Castor canadensis, assembly GCF_047511655.1. Taxonomy (NCBI): domain Eukaryota; kingdom Metazoa; phylum Chordata; class Mammalia; order Rodentia; family Castoridae; genus Castor; species Castor canadensis. The sequence continues at coordinate 168,937,031 of NC_133387.1, forward strand.
TAAAAATATTTTTGTCACCCTTTCTTCATTTTCAGTGATTTCAATACATATTTTATTAGGTCACATGACATTATTTCCCAGCTCACTGATGCTTTTTTTCATTTTCTAAATTATTTCCCTCTTTGTGAATCATTTAGATAGTTACTATGTCTTCAAGTTTACTTACCTTAATATTTAATGTGTCAGTCTTACTCGGTGTATTTTAAATTTCTAACACTGCAGTTTTCATCTCTAGAAGTATGCTTTTTGTTTTTATTTCTCTCAAATGTCTTAATTTTTGAAACATATGGTATGCAGTTATTCTTATCTGGTAATTCTAATATGACAGTTTTCTGAGTTATATATGGCTGATTAATTCTTTCCCATTTGGATAATATTTACCTTCTCTTTTGGCTGTCTTCTAATATTTAATTGTATTGTAGATACTGTAACTTTTATATTTCTGGATGCCACATATTTTCTTCAAATTTTCTTGGGTCTGTCCTGGAACTTAATGACAGTACTTGTAGACACTTTCATCCATTCACTTCTTACTCTGAAGATTTCTATACTGTATATGTCAGCTTCTCTCCCCTCAGATCATTTTGGATATTCTTCCTTCACCTCAGGTACTTTCCACACACAAATATGCTGAAAGTGCTCTGTTGAATACTCAAGGATAATCCTTGCCTTGTGTCTCTGGAGTTTAGTTTTCTCTCATCTCTGCTACTCTGTCTCGTTGACTCAGGGAGTTTTTCAGGCTTTGTCTAGGTTGCCACTTCTTGAATTATATCTTGGACACTCTCTCCAAAGGCTTGGAGAAATTTTAGACCTCATTTCATTTTTTTTCCTGTATCTCTCAGAGGGATCATTATCATCGCTTCAAAGTGATTATTACAGACCCTATGTCTGTTTTCATTTTTGTTTCTTTTTTTTTAAGTATTCATTTATTCACATGTGCATACATTGTTTGGGTCATTTCTCCCCCCGTCTCCAGCCCCCACCTCAACCCCACACCTCCTCACTTCTAGGCAGAACCTGTTCTGCCCTTATCTCTAATTTTGTTGAAGAGAAGACATAAGCATAATAAGAAAGACAAAGCATTTTTGTCCAATCACATTGCTGTATTTGCCCAAGATCTAAAGTCCGACAGACAGATCTAGGGCAAATACAGCAATGTTGTTAGACTTGGGTCACATCATAAGGGGAGAGCACACACGGGAGGTATGGGAATAGGTAAGAAACCCAAAAAACATGATAGCATTTGATGTCCTCAAGGCAGAGGAGCTAATGCAGAAACATTAAAGTGACAGAGGTCAACAGGAAAAAGGGATCAGGACTAGAGAAAAGGTCAGTTCGAGAAGAATCAACTTAGAATGTAACACATTTGTACATGGAAGCAATGCTAGGAATCTCCCTGTATAGCTATTCTTAACTCAACTAACAAAAATACTTTGTCTTTCTTATTATGCTTATGTCTTCTCTTCAACAAAATTAGAGATAAGGGCAGAACAGGTTCTGCTGGGAGGCGGGGGGTGGAGGAGAGGGAGGAAGCAGGGGGTAGGGGGAAGAAATGGCCCAAAAATTGTATGCATATATGAATAAAAAAAATAAAGTCCGCATATGAGGGAGAACATATGATTTTTGGTCTTCTGAGCCTGGCAAACATGCTCAGAATGATGTTCTCCAGTTCCATCCATTTACTTGTGAATGATAACATTTCATTCTTCTTCATGGCTGAGTAACATTCCATTGTGTATAGATACCACATTTTCTTGATCCATTCATCAGTAGTGGGGCATCTTGGGTGCTTCCATAACTTGGCTATTGTGAATAGCACTACAATAAACATGGGTCTGCAGGTGCCTTTGGAGTAACCTGTGTCACATTCCTTTGGATATATCCCCAGGAGTGGTATTGCTGGGTCATATGGCAAATCTATGTTTAGATTTTTAAGAAGCCTCCAAATTTTTTTCCAGAGTGTTGCACCAGCTTGCATTCCCACCATCAGTGTATGAGAGTTCCTTTTTCCCCACATCCTTGCCAATACCTCTTGTTGGTGGTGTTTTTGATGATGGCTATTCTAACAGGGGTGAGGTAGAATCTTAGTGTGGTTTTGATTTGCGTTTCCTTTATGGACAGAGATGGTGAGCTTTTTTTTTTTTTATGTGTTTTCTGTCCATTTGAATTTCTTCTTTTGAGAAAGTTCTGTTTAGTTAATTGCCCATTTCTTTATTGGTTCATTGATTTTGGGAGAGTTTAGTTTCTTAAGTTCCCTGTATATTCTGGTTATCAATCCTTTGTTTGATGTATAGCTGGCAAATATTTTCTCCCACTCTGTGGGTGGTCTCTTCAGTTTAGAGACCATTTCTTTTGTTGTGCAGAAGCTTTTTAATTTTACAAAGTCCCATTTGTCCATTCTTTCTCTTAGTTGCTGGGCTGCTGGGGTTCTATTGGAGATGTCCTTGCCTATACCTATGACTTCTAGAGTGTTTCCTGCTCCTTCCTGTACTAACTTCAGAATTTTGGGTCTGATATTAAGGTCCTTGATACATTTTGAGTTGATAGTAGTACAGGGTGATAAACATGGATCTAGTTTCAGTTTCTTAAAGAAGGATATAACCACTTTTCCCAGCAACATTTGTTGAAGAGACTATCTTTTCTCCATCATATATTTTTGGCACATTTGTCAAAAATAAGGTGGGTATAAATGTGTGGATTCATATCTGGGTCCTGTGTTCTGTTCGACTGGTCTTCATGTCTGTTTTTGTGCCCGCACCATGTTGTTTTTATTGCCACTGCTTTGTAATATAGTTTGAAGTCGGGTATTGTGATACCTCCAGCATTGCTCTTTTTGCTGAGTATTGCCTTGGCTATTTGTGGTCTCTTGTGTTTCCAAATGAACTTTAGGGTAGATTTTTCAATCACTGTGATGAAAATCATTGGGATTTTGATGGGAATTACATTAAACATGTAGATTGCTTTTGGTAGTATAGCCATTTTTACTATGTTCATTCTACCCATCCATGAGCATAAGAGATCTTTCCATCTTCTGTAGTCTTCCTCAATCTCTTTCCTCAGGGGTTTGTAGTTCTCCTTGTAGAGCTCATTCACATCCTTTATTAAGTTTACTCCTAGGTATTTGATTTTTTTTGACTCTATTCTGAATGGAATTGTTTCCATATATTCCTTCTCAGTTTGTTTGTTGTTGGTATATAGAAAAGCTAACGATTTTTGTAAGTTGATTTTGTATCCTGCCACCTTACTGTAGCTGCTTATGGTGTCTAGGAGTTTTTGGGTAGAGTTTTTTGGGTCTTTGAGGTATAGGATCATGTCATCTGTAAATATGGATATTTTGACAGTTTCTTTACCTATTTATATTCCTTGTATTTCTTCTTCTTGCCTAATTGTTCTGGCTAGGAATTTCAGTACTATGTTGAATAGGAGTGGGGATAGTTGGAACCCTTTCTCATTCCTGATTTTTGGGGAAATGGTTTCAGTTTTTCTCCATTAAGTATGATATTGGCTGTACGTTTGTCATATACAGTCTTTACAATGTTGAGGTGCATTCCTTCTATTCTTAGTTTTCTTAGAGCTTTTTTCATGAAGTGGTGTTAGATCTTGTTGAAGGCTTTTTCTGCATCTATTGAGATGATCAAGTGTTTTTTGTCTTTGCTTCTATTAATGCGCTATATTACATTTATAGATTTGCGTATGTTGAACCACTCCTGCATCCCTGGGATGAAGCTGACTTTGTCATGTTGTATGATCTTTCTGATGTGTTGTTGGATTTGGTTTGCCATTATTTTATTGAGGATTTTTGCATTGGTGTTCATTAAGGAAATTGGCCTGTAGTTCTCCTTTTTGCAAGTGTCTTTGTCTGGTTTTGGAATGAGAGTGATATTTGCTTCATGAAATGAGTTAGGCAGTTTTCCTTCCCTTTCTATTTTGTGGAACAGTTTAAGGAGGGTTGCTACTAGTTCTTCTTTAAATGTCTGATAGAATTCAGCAGAGAATCCATCAGGTCCTGGACTTTTCTTTTTTGGGAGACTCTTTTTTGCTGCTTCAATTTCATTTTGTTTTATAGATCTATTCAGGTGATTAATATCCTTTTGTTTCAGTTTTGGATGGTTGTAAGTGTCTAGAAATCTGTCCATTTTTTCAAGATTTCCAAATTTATTAAAATATAGTTTCTCAAAGTAGTTTCTGATGATTTCCTGGATTTCCGTGGTGTTTGTTGTTATCTCCCCTTTTGCATTTCTGATTTTACTGATTTGGGTTTTTTCTCTCCTCATTTTAGTCAGGTTTGCCAGGGGTCTGTCGATCTTATTTATTTTTTCAAAGAACCAGCTGTTTGTTTCATTGATTCTTTGTATGGTTTTTTTGGTTTGTATTTCAGTGGTTTCAGCTCTTATTTTTATTATTTCTCTCCTTCTGCTTGTTTTTGGATTTTCATATTCTTGTTTTTCTAGGAGTTTGAGATGCAGTATTAGGTCATTGATTTGAGATCTTTCTGACCTTTTAATATAGGCATTTATGTCTATAAACTTTCCTCTTAGGGCTGCCTTTGCTGTGTCCCATAGGTTCTGATATGATGTGTTTTCATTTTCATTAACTTCCAGGAACCTTTTATTTTCCTCTTTTATTTCATCAATGACCCATTGATCATTGAGCAATGTTTGTTCAGCTTCCAATTTTTTTGCATGTTTTTTACTGTTGTTTTTGTTTTTGATTTCTAGTTTTAATGCATTGTGATCAGATAGACTGAATAGGATTATTTTTATTTTTTTATATTTGCTGAGGCTTGCTTTGTGCTCTAAGATATGATCAATTTTGGATAAGGTTTCATGAGCTGTTGAGAAGAACGTATATTGTGCAGAAGATGGATGAAATATTCTGTAGACATCAGCTAGGTCCCTTTGATCTATGATGTGATTTAGTTCTAGAATTTCTTTATTGATTTTTGTTTGGATGACTATCTATTGGTGATAGGGGGGTATTAAAGTCTCCCATTATCACTGTGTTGGAGTCTATATATGTTTTCAGGTCCTTCAGAGTATGTTTGATGAAATTGGGTACATTGACATTGGGTGCATATGAGTGAATAATTGTTATTTCCTTTTGGTGCAATTTCCCCTTTTATTAGTATGGAGTGTCCTTATTTATCTCATTTGATCAATTTAAGTTTGATGTCTACTTTGTCTGAGATAAATGTTGCTACCCCTGCCTTTTTTGGAGGGCCATTGGTTTGATAAATCTTCTACCAGCCTTTCACCCTCAGCCAGTGCTTGTTTCTGTTGATGAGATGGGTCTCCTTTAGGAAACACATTGTTTAATCTTCTTTTTTAACCCAGTTTGCCAAATGGTGTCTTTTGATGGGGGAATTTAGTCCATTAACATTCAGTGTTAGTATTGATAAGTACGTGGTGATCCCTGTCATATAGTTGTCTTTGTTGATTAAGGGTTTGATTGTGTGTCGCTGAATCTGTGTTACTCTTTACTTTCTTGCCTTTTCTTCTCCTGTGTTTTTGTACTGCCTGCCTTTCATGGTTTTGTTTGCTTTCATTTTCTGTGTGCTGAATTCCTTGAAGAATCTTTTGTAGTGGTGGCTTTGTGGTCATATATTGTTTTAGTTTCTGCTTATCATGAAAGACTTTTATTGTTCCATCTACTTTGAATGATAGTTTTGCTGGGTAGAGTATCCTAGGGTTGAAGTTATTTTCATTCAGTGGTTGGAAGACCCTCCCTCCATGCCCTTCATGCTCTTAAGGTTTCCATTGAGAAATCTGCTCTGATTTTGATGGGTTTACCTTTGTATGTTATTTGTTTTTTCTCTCTTACAGCCTTCAATATTCTTTCTCTATACTCTGTGCTTGTTGTTTTGATGATAATATGTTGTGGGGTAGTTCTATTTTGGTCAGGTCTATTCAGTGTCCTAGAGGATTCCTGTACCTGAATGGGCATAGTTTTCTCTAGATTTGGGAAATTTTCTGTTATTATGTTGTTGAATATATTATGAATTCCTTTTCCTTACACCTCTTCTTCTTCAATGCCCATGATTCTCAGGTTTGGTCTTTTCATGGAGTTGGTGAGTTCTTGCATATTCTTTTCACAGGTCTTGAGTTGTCTGACTAATAGTTCTTCAGTTTTTCCTTTAATTTCCATTCCAAGTTCTGAGATTCTGTCTTCTGCTTGTTCTAGTCTGCTGGAGTGACCCTCCATTTTGTTTTGTATTCCTGTTTCATTCTTTTTTCTGAAGTTTTTCATATCATGGGTCACTTCTTTAATATTGTCAATTTTCATCCTGATTTCATTTACCTCTCTGTTTATGGTGTTCTCTGTTTCACTTTGGTGTTTATTTAGGGCTCCTATGAGTTCATTTATTTGTTTCTGTGTTTTCTCATATACTTTATTTTTGCTGTCTTGGAATTTCTTGAGTGCTTCCTGTATGTTTTGGTTGACCATGTCTAGTAACATCTCCATGAAGTTCTCATTGATTACTTGCAGGATTTCTTCTTTAAGAATGTTCTTCTGGGCTTCGATGGGTTCTCTGGTATAGTTTATCTTTTTTTTGTTAGAGTCTGGATCTGGGTATCTGTTTTCTTCATTTCCCCCTAAATCGTGTACTATTCTATTTTTTGGGGGGAGAATGGTTTCCATGCTTTTTTCATCTTCCCATCATTCCACTTGGTACTGTTTCTGTCCCTGGTCTCTGAGTAACTTAGTATTAGGTAACTTTTTTTTTAACAATTGTAAAACTAACAAAGCCAAGAAAGAAAGAGAAAAACAAAAAAGAAAAAGAAAGAAAAAAAAGGAGAACCAAAGAAATCTACAGGGAGAGATGGTGGACAATAAAACAGCAAACAAGACAAAGTTAAAGAAAAGAAAATAAAGAAAAAAAAAAACCCTGGTTCAGGAAGAGTAGAATTTCAGTCTTAGTAGTTCTGGTGTTATTCCTTTAGCATCCAGTCATGTTTGTCTCCATCTCCTAGGCAGGTTGGAGCTGGTGTCCAACCAGCTGTTTCTCAGTATAATGTAGTGTGGACAAGCTTTTTACGGGCTAGGGGTTCACAGTTTCGGAATTTTGTTTCTTCTTTTTGGTTTTTTTTTGGCCAAGTGTAGCTCCAGCAGGAAAGTACTCTGTTTGGTCTGCTGAAGTTCTCCCAAGCAGATTTGGAGCTGGTGGCCTGGTGTGGCCATATCCTGGCGGGCCTAGGGGTAGGCGGGTGGTGGCCTGGTGGGCCTACTGGGCATGCAGGTGGGCAGTGACCAGGCTGGCTGGTTCTTTTTTGTTTCTTTGCTTCAGGTGGCTAAGTAAATATGGTTTCTGTTATCCTTCTTGTTCAAAAGTAGAATCTGCTTGGATTCATTTTCTTAAATAGCTTATAGTGTATTTTGTTTTGCCTTTTAAATTTTTGAGCACATTTTCATAAATTTCTAGAAAACTTATTGCTTTTAATTGTTCAAACTTATTACATAATGTTCCTAATATTTTCTTTTAAATTAAAACACGTTTTATGTGCTATTGCATCAAAGCACATTGGTCCCATTGACCAACCCTACCAAAATAATATCTTTTTTATTTTATTAATTTTTTCTCTTTTTTTGATTATTTTTGATTGTCTAACTTGTCATTAAAACATTTTCTTGTCTCTATTATTTTCTTGAAATTAATGATCTTTTGTTTTCTGAATTCTTGAGATGGAATTAATTTCTATTATTCCTTACTTCCTAAAAGACATATAAGTCAAAACTTTCCCTTTAAGAAATTTAGCAGTATGTTCTTTACAATTCTTTTCTAGACATTTTATTATTTCTAATATGATTTTTGCACTGACTACTAAATTTTTTTAAATACTTAAAAATAACAAATATAAGAGTAGGAGGTAAGGATACAATTGACTATCCTTATTGGATCTGATTATTTTATAATCATATGATCTAAGAAAGTAAGGCTTAAGAGTAAAGTTCTTGTGTTGTGCAGTCCCTCTAAATATTTAAATTTTTTAAATTTAATCTATGTGTGTGTGCGTGTGTGTGTGTACTTCCACTGTCTTCTTGCCTCCATCATTTATCATTAGAAGTTAACAATTATTTGAATCTTTTCCCTCTGCATGCAATATGTCATTTTTCTTTGCCTGATTTCAAAATATTCTGTTGTCTTTGGATATAGATTTTGTGTAAGATGTGTTTGTTTATGATCATCTTCATGTTAAGCTTCTTGGTGTTGGCTGAATTTCTTTCTTAATTTTTTTTGGTGATACTGGTGTTTGAACTCAAGACTTGAATTTGCTAGGTAGGCACTCTATCATTTAAGCCAAGCCCCTAGACCAGAATTTCTTAATTCTTTAAATTTCTGATTTCTTTCATGAATTTTGTAATCATTACGTCCTCAAGTTTTATTTTGCTAACCTCTTAGATTTCAGTTAATTGTATTTTTGAATATTGATTACTGTCCCACAAGCTTCTGATGCTTTCTCTCTCTATTATTTTTCTCTCTGTTCTTCAGATTGAATAGTACCTATTTTTGGCAGTACTTGGAATTGAACTCAGGGCCTTGCACTTGCTAGACAGGTGCTCTACTTAAGCCATGCCTTCACTCCTTCTTGCCATTGGTAGTTTTTGAGTAGGAACTCACATTTATACCCTGGATGTTCTGCACTATGATCCTCCTGTGTATACTCCCAGAGTAGCTAAAATGACAGGCGTGTACCATCATACCCAAATTTTTATTTAGTTGAGAAATAGTCTTGCTACCTTTTTCTCCCATCTGGCCTCTAGACATGATCCTTCCAATCCCAGCCTAGCAAATATGCATGAACAGCTGTACCTGACTAATATTTTTTCTTTTTTCTTTTTGCATTGCTAGTAATGAACCCAGGGCCTTGAACAGTCTAGGCAAGCCTCTACCACTAAGCAATATCTCCAGTCGCTATTAATTTATTTTGATGGTCCCTTGTTATATTCATCATTTGGTTCAGACAACCTATTGATTTATTTTATTTTTGTTACTGTGTTTCTTAATACTAAAATTTCCATTTAGTTCTGTCTCATCAAGAGAATTTGAATTCATTGTAAACATATCTTTCCATTATTTCACAAAGCATAATTGTATAGCTGCTTTAAGTCTTTGTCTACTTTAGCAAAAATCTGTGTCATTTGAAATTGGCGTCTAATAATTCCTTCAAAATGGTTTTAATATTCCTCATTCTTTATATATTGAGTAATTTGGTTGTTTCATAGGTATTGTAAATATTATATTGTGGAAATTTTGGAGTATACTACTTTTTTGAAAAGTTGAAAAAAATTTTTTTGTCAAGCTGTTGACTTGGTGGACTCAGATTATACAATTTGTCCCAGGGAGTCAGCTCAAATATTAGTTCAGTTATTTTATCATCAGCTAAATTGCTTGGTGTGTCCTGCACATGCATATTTAAAAGATAAGCATAGCATTGACTGGGTTATACACAGAATTTGGAGGATTTAGTCTCTGGCTCTTTCTTTTCTGTTATCCCTTCCCATTATGGGGAGAAATCCCTCCAGTTTAAAACAATTCCAGCAGGTTTTGTTGTTCTATTTTCATAATGGATATAAAGTACTTCAATCATACTCACCTCCATCCTCATTTTCCTCCCTCCCCCTCCTGCTGGTACCCCCACCAACAGGATCTGTTTTATACTCCTATCACTCATTTTTAAAGAATAGATTCTGCACATGAAACAGAACATATAATATTTGTCTTTCTTAATCTGGCTTATTTTGCTTAACATAATGTTCTCTATTTCCATAACTTTTCTTGAGAATGACATAATTTCATTCTTTTTTCATAGCTGAATAGTACACCATTGTGTATATACATAGCATTTTCCTTACCCACCTAGGCTGATGGGCACCTAGGCTGATTCCATAGTTTGGCTATTGTGAATAGTGCACTATAAATGTGTGTGTGTGCAGATATCTTGATTGAATTTTGACTTACATTCCTTCAGATATATGCCCAGGAGTGGTATAGCAAGTTCATATGATAGTTCCATCTTTAGTCTTTTATGGAACCTCAGTACTGATTTCCATGGAGGCCACATCAATTTCACTTGCATAACAGTGTCTAATGGTTCCTCTTTGCATGTATCTTTGCCAGCCATTGCTGTTTATTTTCTTGATGATAGTCTGGGGTGAGGTGGAATCTTAATGATGTTTGATTTGCATTTCACTCACCACTAAAGATGTTGAACATTTCTTCATGTATTTATTAGCTATTTATATATCTTCTTTAGAAAACTGGCAGTTTAATTCATTTAACTACTTGTTAACTGGGTAACTTATTCTTTTGGTGTTTAATTTTTGGAGCTCTTTATATATTCTGGATATTAACCCTTTATCTGATGAATAACTGGCAAATATTTTTCTCCCATTCTGTAGGTTTTCTTTTTTTTTTTTTCTTATATTTGCTGAGGCTTGCTTTGTGCCCTAGGATATGATCTATTTTGGAGAAGGTTCCATGGGCTGCTGAGAAGAATGTATATTGTGTAGAGGTTGGATGAAATGTTCTGTAGACATCTACTAGGTCCACTTGATCTATTGCATATTTTAGATCTTGGATTTCTTTATTGAGTTTTTGTTTGGATGACCTATCTATTGATGATAATGGGGTCTTAAAGTCTCCCACAACCACTGTGTTGGCATTTATATATGCTTTTAGGTCTTTCAGGGTATGTTTGATGAAATTGGGTGCGTTGACATTGGGTGCATACAGATTGATGATTATTATTTCCTTTTGGTCTATTTCCCCTTTTATTAGTACGGAATGTCCTTCTTTATCTTGTTTGATCAATGTAGGTTTGAAGTCTACTTTGTCAGAGATAAGTATTGCTACTCCTGCTTGTTTTCAGGGGCCATTGGCTTGGTAAATCTTCTTCCAGCCTTTCATCCTAAGCATATGCTTATTTCTGTGGGTGAGATGAGTCTCCTGTAAGCAACAAATTGTTGGATCTTCTTTTTTAATCCATTTTGTCAAACGGTGTCTTTTGATGGGTGAATTAAGTCCATTAACATTAAGCGTTAGTACTGATAGGTATGTGGTGATTCCTGCCATTTAGTTATCTTAGTTGTTTGAAGGTTTGATTGTGTGTACCTAAGTTGAGGTTACTCTCTACTGTCTTGCTTTTTCTTATCCTGTGGTTTGGTGCTGCCTGCCTTTTCATGGTTAAGTTGGGTGTCACTTTCTGTGTGCAGGATCCCTTGCAGAATCTTTTGTAATGGTGGCTCTGTGGTCACATATTGTTTTAGTTTCTGCTTATCATGGAAGACTTTTATTGCTCCATCTATTTTGAATGATAGCTTTGCTGGGTAGAGTATCCTGGGGTTGAAGTTATTTTCATTCAGTGCTCGGAAGATCTCACCCCACGCTCTTCTTGCTTTTAATGTTTCTGTTGAGAAGTCTGCTGTGATTTTGATGGGTTTACCTTTGTATGTTACTTGTTTTTTCTCTCTTACAGCCTTCAATATTCTTTCCTTAGTTTCTGAACTTGTTGTTTTAATGATGATATGTCGTGGGGTAGTTCTATTTTGATCTGGTCTGTTTGGTGTCCTGGAGGCCTCTTGCATCTGTATGGGTATAGCTTTCTCTAGATTTGGGAAATTTCCATTATTATTTTGTTAAATATATTATGCATTCCCTTTGCTTGCACCTCTTCTCCTTCTTCAATGCCCATGATTGTCAAGTTTGGTCTTTTGATGGAGTCGGTGAGTTCTTGCATTTTCTGTTCCCAGGTCTTGAGTTGTTTAATTAATAGTTCTTTGGTTTTTCCTTTAATTACCATTTCATCTTCAAGTTCTGAGATTCTGTCTTCTGTTTGTTCTATTCTGCTGGATTGGCCTTCCGTTTTGTTTTGCAGTTCTGTTTCGTTCCTTTTTCTGAGGTTTTCCATATCCTGGCAGTTTTCTTCTTTAACGTTGTCTATTTTTTTCCTGAGTTCATTTATACATTTATTCATGGTGTTCTCTCTTTCACTTTGGTGTTTATACAGTGCTTCTATGGTTTCCTTTATTTCTTCTTTTGCTTTTTCAAATTCTCTATTTTTGTTGTCTTGGAATTTCTTGAGTGTCTCCTGTACATTTTGGCTGACCCTATCCAGTATCATCTCTATAAAATTCTCATTGAGTACCTGTAGTATGTCTTCTTTTAAATTATTCTTGTGGGCTTCATTGGGTCCTTTGGCATAGTTTATCTTCATTTTGTTGGAGTCTGGATCTGAGTTTCTGTTCTCTTCATTCCCCTCTGGTTCCTGTACTAATTTTTTGCTGTGGGGAAACTGGTTTCCCTGTTTTTTTTGTCTTCCCATCATTGTCCTTGGTGTTGTTACTGTCCCTGTACTGTGTGCAATTAAGTATTTTCTAGCTTGTAATAATAACAATGGTAATATTGAGAATGGAAGGGTGAGCTGAGATGGAAAGCAAGAAGTTAAAGAAAAGGGGAAAACAAATATACAGACAAGAGGGAGAAAGCAGAACAAAGTATCAGACAAGAGAGTTTCAAAGGTATAAACAGGGAGTGTTAGTGTACTAATCGACAGTAAGCTGAACAGACATTAGAGAGACAGAGAGAGGATTGAAAATCAAAGATAAAAAAAATAAAAAATAAGTATATGAAAGTAATATCTCTATATAAAAATGAATTAAAATAAAATGGAAAATAGAAAATTAAAAAAAAAAACCAAAAAACTTCCAAGTTTATATGCAATGCAGTTTCAGTCTTAATAATTTGGGTGTCCGTCTCAACCTCCAGTCCTGGAGTTGGTGCCTCAGATGTTGTTCTGTAGTTGTCTCATCAAAGGGGATGCATAAAGTAGAACAAAACTACACACACACACGCACACACACACACACACACAAGCCCCACCAAGTGTCCCCAGTTCAAATGCAATACAGTTTCAGTAAGTTTTTTGGCTTGCAGGTGTAATTCAATTGTTCTCTCATCAAAGGTAGGGAGAAAAAGAAAAAAAAGCGTCTGGAGGCAGTTCTGAGAGTGGTATCTGCAACTGTGGCTTGCCTGCCTGCTGCTCTCAGCCTATAGCTGGCGGCGTTATTTATGCAGATCTCTGGGGTGAGCTAGCACTCACCTGGTCCCACAGGCTTTGTTTGCTCAGAGTTCTCCTGTGCGGGAGCCTCTGCTACAGGCTTTCCCCTTTCCAAGCACTGGGAAAGGTGACACTGCCCCCGCGTTGTCAGGCCTGTGTGTTTATTTACAGTTTATGTGGGAGGTGGGTCTTCCCCCATCTCCTCTGAAGTTTTCCTCCCACTTCCACTTTCAGAAGCTTTCCTGCTCCTGCTTACTGGGCGGTGCTGCTGCTCCTGCCAGCTGCCATGTTTGTTTACAGTTCACGTGGGAAGTGGGTCTTCCCTCCTCTCACAAGCTTTCCTGCTCCTGGTTGCTGGGTGTGCACCCCGCTCCCACCAGAGCCTCTCCGCCTGCCCGGCTTGTTTATTTACAGTCCCGGGCAGAATTCCCTTCCCCCAATCTTCAGCGCTCAGGGCGCCCCACCCTCTTTCCAGCGTGTCTTAACTGTTCTTATTGCTTATTACTCAGTTTCTCTTTTTTTCCTGGGTGGAGGTCAGTCTGTCCAGGGGGCTATGCTGCTCTGTCCCAGGCTTGTCTGTGGGGGTACCGCGGTACCGCGAAGCTCACCTGGTCCGCGTCTTCCCAAGCCGTATGGGCGCCGGCCACTGGCAGCCGCGGGCAGCCCCAGGGCCCTCCTTGTTTCTCCGTTTAACGTGAAGTGGAGATTCTCTGCACTGGCTGGAGATGTGGAGGGGTCAAAGTTATGCCTTTTCTCAGTGATTATGCCTGCAAAGTGTGTCTCCAGCGTCTCTCCAAGATTTCACTGTAGGAGGGTTGCTTTCTGCTTCCTACCTCTAGCCGCCATCTTGGAATCCCAAGCTCTGTAGGTTTTCTTTGAATTCTTATAATTGTTTCCTTTCCTGTACAGAAGCTTTTTAGTTTGATGGAATCCTGTTTGTAAATTCTTATTATTTCATGAGTGTTTAAGGATCTATTAAAAAAAGCATTGCCTGTATCTTCAAGGGTATTTCTCTAAGTTTTTTTTTAGCAGTTTCAAAGTTCAGGGCCTTAAATTAAGATCTTATGTCAATTTGGAATTAACTTTTTTTATAGGGGTAAGAGGTAGGGTCTAGTTTCAGTCTTTTACATGTGGATATCCAGTTTTCTCAATACCATTTGTTAGAGAGGCTGTCTTTTCTCAAATTTGTCAAAAATCAGATGGCTGTAGATGTGTGGGCTTGTTTCTGGATCTTCTGTTCTATTCCATTGATATATGTGCCTGTTTTTGTGCCAGTACCATACCATAAATTGAAGTCAGGTATTAATACCTTCAGTGTTGCTTTTTCTGCTCAGAACTGCTTTTTTGTATTTGGGGTCATTTGTGCTTCCACATGAATTTTAGGAATGATTTTTCTTTTTCTGTGAAGAATAACACCAGAATTTTGATGGGAATTGCAATGAATGTGTAGATTGCTTTTGGCAATATAGCATTTTCACATATTAATTCTGCCAATCAATGAACATGGAGGGACTTTTCATCTTCTGTTATCTTCATGAACTTCTTTTTCCAGTTTTGTATAATTTTCATTATAGAGGTCTTTCACTTACTTAGTTTGGTTTATTCCTAGGTATTTAATTATTTTTAGGCTTTTGTGAATGTGATTATTTTCCTGATTCCTTTCTCAACCTGTTCATTATTGGTATGTAGCAAATTTACTGAATTTTTAATATTGAATTTGTATCCTGCTACTCTGTAATAAGTTTTTGTCAAATCTAAGAGTTTTGGATGGAATCTTTAAGGTATTTTAAGTATAGGATCATGTCATTTCAAATCGGGATAATTTGACTACTTCTTTTCTTGTTTGTTTCCCTTTTATTTCTTTCTCTTGCCTTGTTGCTCTTGCTAAGTATTCTAGCACTATATTGAGTAAATATGGGTGAGTGGACACTGTTGTCTTGTTCCTGATTTTAGAGGAAACGGTTTCAGTCTTTCTTCATTTAGGACAATGTTGATGGTAGGTTTATCATATATAGCCTTTACTATGTTGAGTTATGTTACTTCTATTTGTAGTTTCTTCAAGGATTTTATCATGAAGAGATGTTGAATTTTATCAAATATTTTTCTGTATCTATTGAGATAATCATGTGATTTTTTCTTTTATTCTGTTTATGTGCTGATTATGTTACTTATTTGTGAATGCTGAACCATCCTTGCACAGCTGAGATGAAGCCAACTTGATCATTGTGTATGATCTTTGTAATGTGTTGTTGAATTCTGTTTGTAAGTATTTTGTTGAGAATTTTTGCTTCTATGACCATCAGGGAAATTGGTCTATAATTTTCTTTTTTTGTGCTTACTTATCTGGTTTTGGTACCAGGCTAACTTGGCTTTCATTGGTGTTTGTTGAAATATCCCCTTTTCATTTCTAATTTTATTAATTTTGGTCCTTTCATTCTCATTTTAGTCAGGTTCACTAAGGGTTTATCAATTTTATTTATCTTTTCAAAGAACCAACTTTTTGCTTCATTGGTTCTTTGTATGGTTTTTCTTGATTTCTATTTCATTGATTTCAGCCCTTATTTTATCATCTCTCTCCTTCTGCTTGTTTTGGCTTTGTTTTTCTGGGAGTTTGAGATGCAGCATTAGGTAATTTTTTGAAATCTCTCTGTATTTTTAATATATGTACTCATAGATATAAACTTTCCCCTTAGTACTGCCTTTGCTGTATCCCATACGTTCTGGTAGGTTCTGTTTTCATTTTCATTAGATTCTAGGAATTTTTTAATTTTATCCCTATTTCTTTGATGACCCACTGACCATGCTACACACACACAATGTATTGTTCAGTCTTCAAGTGTTTGAATATTTTCTGCTCAACAACTCTGTTATTGAGTTCTAGTTTTATTTCATTGTGGCCAGACAGTAGGCAGGGGGTTATTTCAACTGTCATATTTTATTAAGACTTGCTTTGTGTCCTAAAATATGATCTAGTTTGAAGAAAATTTCATGCATGGCTGAGAAGGGAATGTGTATTGTGCTGCTGCTAGATAAAATACTTTGTAGAAGCCTGTTAAGTCCTTTTAGTCTTTGGTGTCATTTAATTTTAAAGTGTCTTTGTTGATTTTTTTTGGTCTGGATGACCTATTTATTGGTGACAATGAAGTACTGAAGTTTTCTACTGTAATTGTATTGGAATCAACCTGTGCTTTTAAGTCAAGCAATTTTTTTGTTTGGTGAGGTTGGTTACACTGATATTGTGCACATATAAGTTAACAATTGTTATTTACTCTTGATGTATTGTTCCTTTCATTAGTATGAAGTGACTTTCTTTGTCTTTTCTGACTAATTTAGTTTTGAAATCTACTTTATTTGATATAAGGTACTCCTGCCTGTTTTTGGGGGCCATTTGCTTAGAAAAATCTTTTTCCACACTTTTACCCTAAGCCAATGTCTGTGAGGTGAATTTCTTGTAAACAGAAAATGGTATGGTCTTTTCATTTTCATTTTTTGCCAGAAGTTTCAGTGATGATAAAGTTGGGTGAGGCTATTTTCCTACACTTGAAATTTTCTCCTTGCCTTAAGGTTAATCTTCCCATATGATTTGAGAAAGAACCTCTTAGTTACACGTAGTCTTTTCATGAAGTTTATTTCTAATGATTCCAGTTGATGTCAAATTCATTTTCCTTCTAAATTGGACATTTTTCAGGGAAACTGAACTCATTATTTTTGAAACAGAGGTGTTAACAATTCTTATAAGTGTATAAGACCTTATAAGGGCTTATGTTTCTTTGCCAATAGATGAGGGCACTTAATTAAAAAAAGTTCTCTAAGAAGATTTTAAAAAACAACAATTGTTGTCTAGACATGGAACACACCTATAATCCCAGAACTTGGGAGGTTGAGGCAGGTAGATTGTAAATTCCAGGCTAGGCCAGCATACATAGAGCCTGTGGTTTGGTCTTTTCATTCGTAACAATATGAACCAGAAAAGAGCTCTCTGGGATTTTTGAAGGCATTCTTACTTTGAATCAAAAGAATGATTATGTGTAGGACTGGAAATCTTTTTAAAATGTTGGATGTTCTGTCATTTCCTCCAAGAAGCTTTGCCATATTTCTAGGTCCATAAACAACAGAAATCATTTTTCCACAATCTAAAATATTTTTAAAGCTGGAGTAAATATGCTTATTCTTACTAAAGTGCTGATTACTCTTACACAATGTCTCAGGATATAAATATTTACTTCTCTATATTTTCTGAGAATTATTCCAGTCTATGTGTGCACAGATCTGAATCATGTCTACTGATAATCATTTGAGAGAAGGGGGTGGGTTTTCCAAGGTATTTTTGTGATAGCTGAACTCAGAATCATGTTTGTCAACTTCCCATTACTCTTAACAAATACCTGAGATAATTAACTTTATAAAGAAAAAAGTTTTATTTGGCTCAGTTTTAGAGTTTCCAGTCTAAGATCAATTGGCCTCATAGCTTTTGGGCTTGTGATGAATCAGCACATCATGGTGGCAGCACTTGGCAAAACCCATTACCTCATGACTGGGAAGCAAAATGAAAGATGAAGAGGTGGAGCTCTCACTGTCATCTTATAGGCTGTCCCCTCAGTGACCTGAACACCTACCACTAAACCTCACCTCTTGAAGTTTCTGCTAACAGACCTTTGGGGCACATTCCAGATCCAAACTATAGCAAGATCTCATTCAGTATGAGTTTTAGTTCTGGGTAAGGAGGGCTGAGAAGGGCAAGAGATGCTTTGGCTCACCAGATCAGAAAGCTCACTTGTATCACATGTGCTGCAATGTCAGGGTATTAGGGACAGAATGAAGACTGAAGCACTTCATACCTTGAGAAAGGTGTCTGAGAAATACCTCTGAATACATGTGACAATGTGATCTAGGACCTGGGAACTCAAGCCATAATATGTAGCACTGTATAATAAAATCAGAAATCCTTAATATGTTTTGATGAAAAAAAAAAGAGATCAGTGCTTTATAATACATCATCCTGAAACAAAGTAAAATAAATTTACAAACATCTTTTGGAATTTT
The DNA here is from genome assembly GCF_047511655.1 of Castor canadensis. Lineage (NCBI taxonomy): Eukaryota > Metazoa > Chordata > Mammalia > Rodentia > Castoridae > Castor > Castor canadensis. Next base: position 168,955,129 of record NC_133387.1, read on the forward strand.
TATAGAAAAATATCTTTTTTTTTGTATTTGGGATTGAAGTTAGGGCCTGTGATTGCTAAGCAAGTGCTCTACCACTTGAGCCATACCCTCAGACCTTATTGCTTTTTAGTTTGCTTTTTAGCTAGGACCTTACACTACCTTTGCCTTAGGATGACATCAAACTGTGGTCCTCTTACCTCATCTTTCAGAGTGGTTGGGATTAAAAGTATGTGTTATTACACCCATCTGTGGAAAATGTCTTTAAAATGTTCATAAAGGATAATTAAATAATTTATACATTATTAAAAACTATTTAAAATACAGAATGTGTTTCTCAGTGGTATTTACCAAATAAACACTTTTGTCAATAATTTATTTTAAGGGATATTATTAAAATATAATGAACTTTCTTACTGTGTTCATTGAAATGTTATTAAAGATATCCTTCAATGGATAATAAAGTATATTCCCTGTGAGAAACTATAGTTTTAGGAGAAAATTTTCCATTAATAGAATCAAAATAGCTCTATTTTGTCTAAACCACTGGTTTATTTTTATCCACAAGGTAAAAGACATTTATTTAAAAAAAATCCTTAATGCCTACTGTATGTCAGCTGCTGTTCTTGGTTCTGAGGATGGCAGTGAATAAGATAAACATCCCTCCTGAAGTTTATAGTGTAGTGATGGAAGTAAAGTAGATAGTAAATAACACAGATAATTAGCACATGAAGAGTACCAGATGATGAAAAGTCACCTGGAGAAAAATTCAAAGGATGAAAAGATAAGCAAGGGATGGCCCAAAGGACAGATCACTGTGGTGGTGATACGTAAGTAAGGGCTTAAGGAGAGGGAAAATTTGGTCTATGATTCTCATGATGTCAGAGAGAAGGTTACATGGATGTCTGGGGGGGAAGAGCAATTCATGAATGAGCAGAGGCAAAGGCTCTGAGGTGGGAACATACAGGCAAAATGTTAGGAACAGCAAGGAGTCAAGCAAGAAGCTGGGTGCTGTTGGCTCATACTGTAATCCTAGCTACTCAGGACGTAGGGATCAGGAAGATGGTGGCTCAAAGCCAACCTTGGGCAAATAATTCATGAGACCTTACTTTGAAAATACATGATACAATAAAGGGCTTGTACAATGGCACAAGTGGTAGAGCACCTGCCTAGCAAGTGTGAGACTCTGAGTTTGAATTCAGAACCACCAAAAAATCAAAAAAGATAAAAAAAAGAAGGAAGGTGAAGCAGAAGACCAGAAGGGGAGAGTGATAGGGCCAAGGGAAAGCATCTGTCTCAGGAAGCACCAGTTATTTGAACTGAGAAAGTTACACATAAAAAATACTCAGTTAACAGGAGAATGTAGTAACTGGGGACAAATGACTAAGGGCTGTCTGAAGTAGAAGATGTAGGGAGCAGCTCCCGCCTAGGGCTGAGACAGCTTAGTCAAAGAACAATAATCCGAAGAGACTTTCTTCCTAGGCAGAATCAAGGACCTCATGGGCTTGCAGTATGTCTAATGTTTCTAGCATGTTCCTCTGTGCTATAAATTTCTATGTTTAAAAGAAAAAGGTGACCTCCTATTGTAGAGTTCAAAGGCAGATTCTGACTCAGATTAGTGTGCGTTCTAACTTGAAGCTTCATCTTTTACTAGTCTCACTTCTCAAGTATCTTGGGCAAAATACTTTCTGAACTTCTGTTACCTTATCTGTAATTAGGGATGATAATATTTAGGCACATAGGGTAATTGTTATAAGAATAAATTAATCCCAATAAAGCACTCAGAATGATGCTTGTTGCTTAACCAACATTCATTGTTTATTATTGTTAAATTTTTGGATAGATTTAATATTTTCAAGCTTTAAAAAAGTGAACAGATTTTTGTGGTCACCACATTATTTAGTTATGATAAATTTTTAAAGAAAAATCTTCCTCATTTAAGTCTTGATTCAGGGACAAGTTCAATTAAATGCACAGTTGATTGAAAACAGTCACTTCTTCCCCCAACCAATTCATGGGACAGAGTATAAGAGACTCTTTTGGGATACATAGAAGAGGATTCCTCTAAATTCTTTCCAGGCATGGGCTTCAACAATGATGGTTTATGCTTGTACCCACGGTGTTCAGAAGAGAGGAGATGGGGTGAAATGATACAATGCTGTGTCATTGGCAACGGACTTGGGAATAACATCTATTTCAGAGAGAGGATGACTGCACAGTCATGAACCCTGGGTGCAGCCTCTTAGAAGGAATAAACACTGAACCCAAGTGCATTAGCCCTTCTCCATGCCTGCCCAATCAGTCCTGCAAAAATAAACAGTTTATACATTCAAAGTAACCCTAGAAGACCCCCCTAACCAATTATTTTGTAAGTATTCTTTGGAAGACAAACACATTTCTCTTGCTCCTCTGTCTGTGGCAGACATTCATCTGCCATGTGTCACTAAAGTGCAAACCTAGCCTGTTTATCCTGGGGCCTCAAGGCTCAGAGGTATTTTGGGGAAGGTGTACTTACATTTTTCACAGACTGGCAGAGTGCTCTATAATCCTACATCTTCCTTTTCATTGATCCCTCCTACCTCTCCACCAATTGAGGTTTCCTATTCCTGGTATATTTGAGCATTCTGTGGTTGCTCAGGGAGTTGTCCAAATATGAAAACTAGGAAGCATTGGTACACCTACTATTGGAGCTTCTCTGTTCTGCATCATGGGAATGATGAAAATATCCACCTCTATTGCACACCTATTATGAGTCAGAGACTGTGGGATTTGGTTTAATCTACATTGATATCCTATGTGGTGGGTATTAACTCCTCTTTAAAATGGTTCAGCTGAGCCCACAAAACATCATGTCTCTGAAACTCCACCTGCTTTATTCTCATGTCACACTCTTTCTCCTATAACCTGTTGATTCCCTGTCAGGAGAGGTAGCACGGAATTCATGACTGTCATGTGCTCGGTATGGAAGAAAGAGATGAATGAGCATAATGGCCGATTACCATAAGGAACCATATTACATTTCACGGATGAAATAGGAAAGCAATTACCCAAGATCACATAACTAGAAAGTGATTGGTTTGAACCCAGTTCTCTTTTTCAAAGCAAAAACACTATACTCCTTTTCTGTTACTCAAATTTTTATCCAATCTATCTTATGTTCTCTAATTTTATCACAGTCAATAACTGTGAGTAGGGAACATGATATTTCTTCTAAAGAAATTAGTAGGATGCAGTGGCCCATGCCTTTTAACCTAGCCACCAGGAGGTAGAGATCAGGAGGATTGCAGTTTAAGGTCAGCCCAGGCAAAAAAATTAGTAAGAACCCATTTCAACCAAGAAAACAAAAGGTAGGCATAGTAGGTGTCTGTCATCTTAGTTACATGGTAAGTGTAAATAGGAGGATCACAGTCTATGCTAGTCCAGACAAAAATGCAAGACACTATTCTAAAAATAACCAAAGCAAAAAGAACTGGGGGCATGGCTCAAGTTGTAGATCACCTGCCTAGCAGGTGCAAGGTCCTGAGTTCAAACTCCAGAATGACCAAAAAAAATTAATTTTCCTACTTTTGGGGTAGAGTTAAATATGGTCTCTTTTCCAGTATTTTGACCTATCATTTGTCTTATTTAACTGCCTCTTACTGTTTTTTAAAATCAAGATTATATGGGAGGTTTTTCTTTAGAAGAGCTCAATAAGGAACTATTTCTCTCAGGTTATTTGTCCTTGATTAAGAGGTGCTGCTGAACACCACCAACAACAGGTGTTGGCGAGGATGCAGGGAAAAAGGAACCCTCTTACACTGTTGGTGGGAATGTAGACTAGTACAACCACTCTGGAAAAAAATTTGGAGGCTACTTAAAAAGCTAGACATTGATCTACCATTTGATCCAGCAATACCACTCTTGGGGATATACCCAAAAGACTGTGACACAGGTTACTCCAGAGGCACCTGCACACCCATGTTTATTGCGGCACTATTCACAATAGCCAAGTTATGGAAACAGCCAAGATGCCCCAGCACTGACGAATGGATTAAGAAAATGTGGCATCTATACACAATGGAATTTTATGCAGCCATGAAGAAGAACGAAATGTTATCATTCGCTGGTAAATGGATGGAATTGGAGAACATCATTCTGAGTGAGGTTAGCCTGGCCCAAAAGACCAAAAATCGTATGTTCTCCCTCATATGTGGACATTAGATCAAGGGCAAACACAACAAGGGGATTGGACTATGAGCACATGATAAAAGCTAGAGCACACAAGGGAGGGATGAGGATAGGTAAGACACCTAAAAAACTAGCTAGCATTTGTTGCCCTTAACGCAGAGAAACTAAAGCAGATACCTTAAAAGTAACTGAGGCCAATAGGAAAAGGGGACCAGGAACTAGAGAAAAGGTTAGATCAAAAAGAATTAACCTAGAAGGTAACACCCACGCACAGGAAATCAATGTGAGTCAACTCCCTGTATAGCTATCCTTATCTCAACCGGAAAAAACCCTTGTTCCTTCCTATTATTGCTTATACTCTCTCTACAACAAAATTAGAAATAAGAGCAAAATAGTTTCTGCTGGGTATTGAGGGGGTGGGGGCAGAGGGAGGGGGTGGAGTGGGTGGTAAGGGAGGGGGTGGGGGGCAGGGGGGAGAAATGAACCAAGCCTTGTATGCACATATGGATAATAAAAGAAAAAAAAAAAGAGGTGCTGCTGAAGTTCTACAGGATTTCAAAGTTTTATAGACTCTATCATAAAGGACTTGATTCACTGTTATTGAATCTAGGATATGAATTCTGGGATACGATACCTGAAGCCCTAGCCAATCTTAGAATGACACACATATTTTGTTTCTCATCTGAAAACTTTTGTATACTTTGCACTCCTGGTCAATTGGAGGTTAAAATAAACTGGTCAAAAAGAAGAATGGAGATTATTAAGAAGTGAAATTATATAAGAAATTACATCAGAATTAGATGAGTGAGTGAATGAAGATGATGAAGCATTATTTATAGAAGCTGAACCTTCAAAGCTTCTTCTTAGAGAGGGAGATGCTTCTCTTAATCCAACCCAAGTTCCAACCAATGGCTGGACCAAAGTTGTAGAGGGGTCTCATTACTATTACTTAAAACTCAAATTTAATATGAACTTAAAATTAACTTATTATCTTCAGAGTTGATTATACATAAAATCTCTTTTTGTAGAAGACTTTGAATAGAGTTTGTTGTGGAAGTGTTAAATCTACTAGGTAATAAATGTCAAAAATCCCTCCTTTTGAAATCAACTAACTTTGAGTGAGACACAAGCTAATCATAATCCATGTGTGAAATGAAAGCAAATGAAAACTGGACAGTATTAATAACTCTGGGTTTTGTCAATTCATTGGTAGCTCTTCTATTAACCAAAATTAGGATCATTCCTTGAACTCTCTTGTAAAGGACTCAGGGCTAGAATAGAGGCATATTATCTTTTTCCTCCATGAGGGTCACCTCCTTGATCACCCATTTTACTTTTGCCTCCACATTTTGTTGCTTGTCTCCCTCACTAGGTCATAACTCCAGCATTGTTCAGATGGGACACATAATGGCTAACATTTATCATCTCTAATTACATGCTACCTAAAAGTGTATTATTTTAATCATTGTTTGAAGATTAAAGACCCCTTTTGGATAGCCAATGTCATTGTATCTATTTCACACATGGGAAAATCATGACCCGGATAGGTTGAGTAATTTGTCGAAAATGGATTTAAAAAAAGTTTGCACTTTAAGTGTTGGTACCAGAGCCCAAACTCTGAGCTACTAGGCCATACTGCCTTGATAAATAGGCACAAAATGAATGTCTGCAGTCTATGTTAATATGTTATATATAGACATATTTTTATGCATTTTAAAGCATATTAGTTCCTATGCATTCATTCAATATATTTATATATTTATGTCACTAATAATACTCATATACTATGTATAGTTTATTATATATTAGGTTACTAACATATATATGTATATATGCTGTCTCAAAATTTATTATTGAATTTATACACATATGGATAAACATATGATATCTGATGTATAATTTTGACAATGAATAATTATAATTACCCTGACAAGTGTGTGTCACGGTATTACATTATATGTTGTTGCATAGGCATGTAATGAGTGAATATTACATTACTGATGTATCATACATAATATATGGATATGAAATTAATATTACCATTTCTTAATGCATAATCCCTATGGTCAGTTTACCTCTTTTTCCTCACTTCCTCCTGCACTTGTGACTTGATATCAATCAAATGACTCAAGGTCACACACATTCAGGTTGTTTCTAGGAAAATGATGAAATGGAAGCTTTGATATTACTCAAACTCAGTTACCCAATTTCTGAAAGAACAAATGCTCTTTACTATGATAACTGCTTATCCCTAGAGTTTCTGTTTTATAAGAAGGTTTGTTTATCAATGATATTCTGGACTCTGAGTTTTCTTGATTTATTCTCCTCTCAAATTAGTAGTGACCTGTAAGCCATAGGTAATGGCTTCACAGTCATGTTCAAATACACTTTTCTCAAGGAAAAGCAGAATGTTTGGCTGAGGACAAAACATGACCTTTCTACAGAAGATCATTAGTGTGTTCTGCTTGAAAGATGTACATGCAGCTAGTCTTCTATGTTAAAAGACACATGCCATGTATCACTCATCCTTTATTTTGGTAACAAACTGAGAGGTCAAAAAGTCTCTTACATGATTGTTTTAATGAGAAAAAATTCTATAGTTGTAATTAGACATAAAGACTAAGACAGTAGTCTGGGAACATCCACTCTGAGTATTCAGACTGTGGAATTCAGGCAACATTCCCAGATTGGAAATTGAACAGGAGATGATCATTAGAACCAAGGCTTAAGGAATTAAGAGTCCCTGAGTATATATTGCTTCACTCAGGAACCAGTGTAGATGGAGATACCACCAATGAAATAGCTCCAGACAGGATTCTGAACTCTCTCTCTCTCTCTCTCTGTCTCTCTTTCTCCTTTTCCACTCTCCTTTGTTGGTCAAATAAAGTTATTTGCATTCATGCTGTTGCTTTAAGACCCTAGCCTTTAGTGAGAGCTTCCATTTTCCCAGAGCAGTTCAAATGAAGATGGAATTGGAAACAGATGTGGGCTCCAGTATGTTATTGCACAAGGGCGAATGGGGCATAAGGAGGGAAAGAGGGGGGTGGCAGGGTCCACGTGAAGGGACCTTCAGCAGCCCCAGGACTCTCATCACTTGAGGGGGTCTGAACTCCAAATTCCACCAGGCTGCACTCTGAAAATGAACTCCTAACAGAAAACAGATGGGAGTGGATCTGGAGTTGGGGGAGGGGAAAGAAAGGGAGGCAGGATGAAGAGAGAGTGGTGAGGAGGGTTAGAGAGCAGGCAAAGTCAGAAGAGTGGAGTGTGGGATTGTTAACGTTCCCAGTATAAGGTAATAAAACTGCTGAGAATGTGATGGGAGTTGGGGGTGAGGTGTGCCTAAGACTCTCAGAGCCTCCTGAAAATGGAATTCCTGTTGTTTTTTGCTCTGCTCAGAAGAGCCAATGACATTCAAAATTTCCAAGACCTAGGAGGATCAAGCCAGACTTTGTTCCTTTTCTTTTTTGCCTGGGAAATGTCTCATCCAAACAGAACACTTGCTTTCGCAAATGCCAGTAGTCCTGATAAATCAACTCACTGGAGTCAGCACAGTCCTCATATTACTTTCCATAAGGGTTTTGTCTGAGCAGAGGCATGCCAAGGAGTGTCTGCAGCGGGGGAGAAGGGGACTAGTCCAGAGAACAGTCTGGACAATAATACCTCCTAGTTCTCTCCAGCCTGGGAACGACAGAGCTAATTCACTTCTGTCTCCTGGACCTGCTTATCAGACATTTGACGGTTTCCAGATTTGAATGAACCGTTCCATTTTTCTTTTCTTTTCTTGAACAGCTTGATCTTCCCTTGTTAGTGAGGAAGAAGTAGACTGCATTAGGATTTTAGTGCATCTTAGCAGGATACCATTTTTGAGTCTTTCTGTGTTGGAGTTTGAGAGCACTGAGCTGTGTGTGTTATTTGGCTCTTAACGTACTTGTTTGGTGAGCCAGTTTTAAAAGTTCTTGGACAGATTCATACTACATAATCATAAATCAGTGGTTCTCAATGGAAGGGTGGGGCTGGAGAAAGATTTGGCAATGTATGAAGACATTTTCAGTTGTCCTAATTTGGGCAGAGTTACCGAGTTTTCCTTGGTAGGGGTCAGGGATACTGCTAAATATCCTACAATCCACAATGATAAATTACGTGGCCAGAAATAGCTCTTATATCAACGTAAAGAAAACACAGACTAAAAAATGATATTTATAATCCTTGTGACAATTTGAGGGCAAAGATGGTGTGGATACATAAATTCAAAGATTATTCTTGAATAAAATTTTAGGGCCATATTTTAAGAACCATACTCCAAAAACCCTCTCATGATGGTGATGATAAAATAAAAAGTTATAGTTATATTGTGCCACATACCAAACAATTTAAAGCACTTTTAACATTAATAAGCTTGTTTTTCACTAAAAATTACAAGATAAGTAAGATTATTTTCCTGATTTACAGAAGGAGGAACTGAGACACAGACAGATTTAGTAGCAGGCCTGAGGTCACACAGGTAGTAATTGCAGGGCTGGCTTTAATGCGTGCAATTGCACATGGACTCCATTCTCAGAAGGGCCCTGTGTTTGTTTCAATGCTCTGCTTTATTGTCTTAAGATTCATAATAATTTTATCCTTGAATTTGTGTTTTGTAGCTGAAGGCCAAGGAGACAATAGTATGTGAGTAAAGTTAACACAATACAGTGCAATGTCAATATCTGTTCTTCCTTGATGCTCAACTCACATGTAGCATAATGACTTCCCAAGAGCACAAAATTCTAATGGAACCACAATGCTTGGGAATTCAGAGAAACTCAAAGCAAGTGCAAGGTAAGGTTGTTTTCTCTATGACTAAACATGGGTACTGAAAGCCCCACACATTCTATTGAGATTCTCAGAAAGTAGAATGCCCAGATGCCCTATCACTTCCCTTTCTACTCATGCAAATTCTCTGGGTTTGCCAACTGCTTATGTTTGTACTAATGACAGAAAAAGAAGGGAAGGATAGGACATGCCTTAAGTCCTTTTCCTTCCATTCATCCTTGCTCATCTGAAAGCCAGAGGCAAAATGTGCAGGTAGAATTTGTACATATTGAGAAGTGAAGTAAAAACAGTTGAGTTAGTTGTGTGCAGTTCCTATTGTTTGGCTAAGAACAGAATAAATATACATATATGAGCTAAGGAATATGAATTCTGTAATTTCAGTGATGGCCATGGATTGCATGTGTTCCCTAAAGGTTGATGTGCTGAAATCTTTCTTTACAATTTTTATTAATATATATTCCTTGTACCAGGGGATTCATTGTGACAATTCCAAATACACTTACATTGTACATTGGTTAGATCATCCCCACGATGTCCTCCTTCAACCCCCTCCCTGCCCCACTTAAAGCAATTGTAAGAGGTTTCATTATTCTCTTTCATATATGTATATGAAGCCCATCAACCATATTCCCTCACATTTATCTCCTCCATTTACTCCCCCACAAGTTCCTTCCCTCCACCGTACCTATTTTACAGTCCTGTCTTTCATTATTAATTCCAAAGTCATGTCCTGAATTCTTAATCTCCAATGTGGCAGTGTTGGGAGATAGGGCTTAATGGGAGGTGCTTAGATCATGAGGCTCCACCCTCATGAGTTGATTAAGGCCATTCTCAAGGGATGGATTAGTTCCTCTGGGAATGGCTCTGTTATTAAAGCTAGCCTTCAGAACACTTGCCTTGCCCTTCTGCTTTTCTACCATGTGATATTGCAGTATGGAAGCTCTAGCAAGATGCCCTTGGATATCCTAGCTTCCAGAATCACAACTCAAGGAAGCCTTCTTATAAATTCCATTCATTGGCATTCTATGAACACAACAGAATATACACTAAAAAAATGATTCTGCATACAATTTAAAAGCTTAGATTTGGATTCCAATGAATAGCATGCAATATAAAGATGAATAGTAAATTTTATGATAATAATAAACAATTTTAATCTTTATTTAGAATGACATTGAATAGCAAATAAAATACCATGACAAGAGAGAGACTAATGAAGACAGAAAAAGACAGAAGTTCATTCAATTGAACTCCTCCCCCCCTTATTATTGGGAAGAGGGACCCTGCTTTTTCATTCTGAACTGGGCCCTGTAAGTTATGTACCTGGTTCTGAGTGGCAGAGCCATGATACGAATTTTGGTAGTGTGAACAGAGAATCTGTGCTCTTATCTATGAGAATATCTATATATTTCCATTCTAGGATCCAACATGATAAAAATGAACTGGATTTTAAAAATAATTTCTCTGTCTGTGATCAGAAACACTCCACTGTGTACAAATTTCACTGTCTGAGTGGAGAGAGTAGAGTCTATTTCCTCAAAGTTACCATCAATGGTTTCTGTGAGTGATTCATCCTCCCCCCCCCACAGGGACTGCCTCCTGAGCAGAGTGTTCAGAACTGTTTAATGGAGTAAGACAAACCGTCAGTACTGTCCTCTGGGTTGTATGTTTTATCATCATACTTTCCATTGATCTATGGCTGTAGCTGATAATATCAGTAAATTTAATTTATTGATCCCTGTGATCTATGTGGTTGACATTTTACATATCTTATCTCAAATTAATCTTCTCCATATCCTTAAAAGCTAATCTCCTGAGTAAATGATGATCTGTGGTCTCCTTGAGGGAAGTTGTGGAGTCATTATTGGAACCTGAGTCTGAGAGGTTTCCATAACCCATTTAAGTGGGAGATTTGCTTCCCCTTGCTATAAGGTTTTCCATGCTTGATTTTCTCCTTCACATTTTCAGCTGGACATCTTTCCAGTGTGAAATATTATTTAAGATACTTCCTATGGGTTTTGAGATATTGATTAAAATTGACCTCTTTGGAAAGTTAAATTTTCATTTTTATTGGTATATATTTATTGTATGGAGGGGTTCATTGTGACAATTCTGAATAGCTTTACATTGTATATTGTTTAGCTCACATGCACCATTTGCTGCCCCCCAATGCCCTCCCCGCCCCACTTAAAACAGTTTCAAGAGATTTCATTGTTCTATTTCATGTATGTATCTTAGAAAGTTGAATTCTTAAAATTTTTTATTTGTATCATTTGACTTCAAATCAAACTTACTGAAGTAACTTTTAGAGCCTATCAGTCTTGCTCAGAAATGTTTTCCTCTGAAATACATGAGGGTTAAAAGTTTGATTTTAAAGACTTCTTGAATAAATTGTAATGTTTGGGACATTTTCATGTTTTGGTCACATCATTGGTCTTATTTTTCATGCAAACAAGTAAAAAATAATTTAGCCCTTGCTTTAGACTCTTCCAAAATTGCACACATAGCTTTTAAAATGGAAACAGTCAAAGAAAGATAATTCTATGCTAATTTGAACTTAATCCACATTCATACAATTCATCATTGCTGAGATCTCATCTTTCTTCAGGAAATGGATTTACAGCCTTTCATATAGCATGTAAAATGCTGAATAAGTTGGCACACAGACTCCCTTGGTTCAATGATTTGACTGTGTGTCTGCCTCCCAGATTCATGCCTAAAAGTAGGGCTCAGTACACCTTCCTCAAAACACAGGATGCTGGAAGGGGAAGGAAGTGGTGGTGACAATGGTACAGATGGTGGTGACTTGCACCTTTTGAAGGACGCAGTTCCTTTATTTTCCATGAAAAACTCACGGGAACCCCAAATCCTCTGATGGATGATTATTCCCTAATGTAGAGTTCTGTGTGTATGTATTATGTAATCTACCTCTGATTCGTTTTGCCCTCCCTCCTCAGTTTGTGCAACTGAGAATAGAAGAGGGGGTATCATAACCTAAGGAGACAGATAAAACTAGACTTCATTCCTAGCACCTCCACTTATTATTTATAGCCATATATATAAAACTTTTTAAAAAACTTCCAGCACATTTATCTCACCTCTCCAAACCTTACTTTCTTCATCTATAAATGAAAATAAAAGTAATCCACCTACTCCACAGGGGTGTTAAAGATTATATGACAGAATTGTAAAATGACTGGTACATTGTAAATACTCAGTAAATCAGCTCATGATATTTATTGCATGTGGGCCTTTGACTTTGAGAAAAATGGCATCTCTAGTTATTTTGTTCTTGAATGATAAGAACTATAATGAGATGTAATGTAATATGCTAAAATCTGCCCAGTCTCTCCTGATACCAACACACTATGATATCAAACCATGATTGCATCAAAATACTGTAATTATTTTTAATAACAATAATATGTTTCATTTTTAAATGATAAAAATGTTTGACCACCCAAGATACATATTTGTGTCATTGGATTTATTTTTAAGTGTAGGATTTTATTTTACTGAGAAACTAAAAGTTGGTATAATAGAGGTAAGAACACATATGTAGCAAATTCAGTTCTATGATATCGTAATTGATGAATGTAAAGTATTTCAGATCTCTGCTTAGGGATCTGTGTTATTGACATTAAAATGGCTACTGGTAGTCACACTGAGGAGTATAGTGTGGTTCATGCTTCTTTTGCCCTTTGATTTGATACTAATAAGTTAGGAAAGCAAATGTATGTATCATGATGTAATATCTATAATAGCATGGGTTAGATTTTTGCTATTACTTCATCAATATAAATTCTCCTAGGAAGCTATAAAGAAAAAGGAAAATGTATAGAAAAGTTTGAATGAGTTTTTCTTGTTAACAAATATTCAGGAATATAAAAACATCCCTATCAATGGGTTTAACTATCTTTATTACAATGAAGCATGTACCATCTTTCATTTACATTTTTGAAAAGTTGTTTGGCTTGATTGGTTTGATAGAAGAGACAGAGTTTAGGCAGAGTGAATGAAACAAATGAGGAGATCAAGGGCAGTATTCCCTGATGATACTGAAATACAAATATAGTGAAAACTTAAACATAAGGCATTTGATCTCCTTTGATTATGTTATAAACATAAAATCATACCATTCATTTAACCTCTTATTTATTCCTTTATGACCCAAAACTTACTGTGTAAAGTTCTAACTCCCAATTTTTCTATTGCTATATATCCTTTAGCACCTGTTTTCACAAATCAGAGATAACTATTATCTTGGATCCCTGAACACTTATGAATTTTCCAAAGGTCCTCATTACTTAGTTTCTGCTACATGCAATTTGACAAGGCTTACATGAAATGTAATTTAGAAGCTATGTTCTTAATCTTGTTTATCATTAATCTGGAGACAGTCTTTTTTTTTTAGCTTACATGAAAACTCAGCCGTTGAAGTCTGTAACACATACACACACACAAACACATACACATGCACATTCACAGTCAAATGTTTTTATGAATCAGCTGAACTAAATGGTGCATTGGAGAAAACTAACTGCCCTGTCTTTATACATCAGATAATTGATACTCTTTAGGATAGAAATGAAATTGAAGGCTGAGAAACTAGTGAGGAAAAAACTTTCTTGGAATTGGAGGGGCCAGTAACTCAGTTTGGCATTACACTGATCTCATCAGAGATAGCAATTTCAGAATCTGGGGTAATGCTGAGTATCTTTCAGGTAAATGCAATATCTATACATATTTTACAACTGTTTCTTGGCAATTGGAATCACTTTAAGGAGAAGGCCCTGGGCAAGTTCAAACAGGAGAACAGAGACAGATACAGTATGAATTTCTTCTAAACCCCTTTAACAAAACCAAGAACCATGCCAATATTAGCAAAATTGCAGAATGCTTCCCAGACAATTGAAAATGTATTGCAAATATGCTATTTGGTATGACCATGTGGTATAGATTATACAGTACTGACTACACAATGTGGTCAGAAGATTACATACAAATAAGTTAAAGATAATATTAGCTTACACAAATTAAGTACCCCTACTGTTTTACAAACCTTAAACCACTAAATGGACCCCCACAACAGAACGGAAAGTTTATAAATATTACTCCATTTGCAACTGTCAAATAGGAGCTCTTCAGATGACAAGGATGGAAAGGAAATAGAAGATTTTTTAAGCCATAACTAAATTGAAATGTTGGGGAGGTGTTATTGCTTGTAAGTGACCATAATAAATACTCAAACATCCTGAGGGACATTGGCAGGTGAAAAAGTCTGTTTGCATATTTTTTACAAATTCTCATCCTGAACTGAATATTCCACACTGGCTTTTCCCAAGGTAGGTATGTGAACTGATACCTAGTGATGCTTTGTGTTCACTGTTTAGTGTGCTTTTGGTCCAGCACTGGATGGATAGAGTGTTGTTTAACCAGAACAACCTCAAGACTTTTCAAACCAGTTTCAAGTGTGTGAAGAGGAAGACAGAATTGAGTGTTATTTTATCAAAGGGGCTTCAAAGGAACCTAAGACCAAAGAGGAAGGGCAGTGCTACTCACACCTTGTTCTTCAAAAATTATACCTTATAGGATGAAGTGCTGATATACTTTTAAGTCTCCTTTTTTACTTCATAAGTTAGATTTTCACTAATCCCAGGTTGAGTATCTCAACAAAGAATCATTTCCTTAGTAACTTCATCACTCATGATCCTCCAAATATCTTTCCTACCAAATCTGCAACCTTACTGCAAAAGTTGGGTGTCACATCCCCACTGAGAAGCACAAGGAACTGGAGGGACTTGTAAGCATTAGAGGAGAAATGACAGATAATCTGAACAATAAAGAAGGGCTAGAGTCTTGGAATCCTGATTGGATGGTCAAACATCATCTGAAATTAGATGTCCTATCATACAGGACATTTGGGTGTTATAATTTATGCTTATATGTATGAATGTTTCCTGTACACATACACACGTACACATATAGTGAGAGAGAGAGAAAGAGAGACAGAGAGAGAGAGAGAGAGAGAGAGAGAGAGATTGGGAGGAGAAAGAATGTATATAGCCATCATGTTTTTAATTTCTAAAACCTCTTTCTGGTTTTATGATTGCTCCTTTTACATAACTCCTTATTCTGATTAAAAGCACAATATGTATCCTTGAATTTTGAGGATATCGATTTGAATGATTTTAAATTTCTTTTCTACTCTTGCACTAATTCTTCTTTGTGCTAGGTGTACGTGCACCTGCATGTATGTATGTACATATGTTTTTACAATTTGTACATAGAGATCATTTGCTTACTCAAAAAAAGAAAATCGGAGCTAAGTTGAAAACTCAATTACCTTTTTAGAAATGAAAGGAGCAGTGAAACGGATGCTAACCCCATAGCTAGCTTCTGTGTCTGCAGATGATCTTCCTCTCTGGTTTTAGCTGGCTCTGCCAGGCCCTTCAGCCCACTGCTTCTTGGTGAGCTCTTCTTATAAGGGCATGTGGCACTTCTTCTATGCATGGGTAACTAAGGTGACCAGAAGCTTTTCCCACTGTTCACTTAGGAGGCAAATGGTACATTATAAGCATTTCTTAGTTGTGTTAGCAAGCTTTGCATCACTTTAACAAATATCTGAGATAATCAGCTTGTAATGAGAAAGGTTTGTTTTGGCTTACAGTTTTGAAGGTTTCCATCCACAATCTATTGACCCAGTTGCTTTGGGCCTGTTACAAGGCAGCACATCATGGTGTAAGCATGTGGTAGAGTAAAATCTCTCACCTCATAGTTAAGAATCAAGAGAAAAACAAGAGAAGAATGGGGTTCCATTATCCCCCCAAGAGAATGCCCTCAATGTAGACCTTCCAGTACCCTGTACCTCTTAAAGTTTCCATCACATCAAATTGAGGACCAAATCTTTAGCATATGGGAATGCTTGTCGAAATCACAGAGCAATGTTAATGTTATTATTTCTTTACTTGCCAATTAAATCTGAAAGTCTTGTGTGTACATTAATATGTTAACGTCATTTGTATTTATGACCACATGATCACCTGAATCATTGAGCTTTTATTTTATGCCAGATACTTAAGAACACATCACATTTAATTTAATTTCTCACATTATATGAGGTAGCTATTCAAACATCATTTTATGGCTTAGTGAACTAAGGTTTGGACATAACAAGGAAATTTCCTAAGACAGCAGAACTAGATACGTAACAGAATGTTGAGTCAAACCTTGATCTGTTTAACTTAAAAATCCAGTCTGTCTCACCTTAGAACATGCAGGTCATAAATTTCATTCATCATGTATTCAATAAGCATATATAAGCACATGCCATGTGGTTAGCACTGTTGTAGGCATGAGAAAACTGTAACAAAGAAGTTAACAACGCAGATCTCTCCTTCTCCCCTCACAAAACTCTGCACCACATCCCCGCCATATGCAGGACAGGGCCACTCTGAATCCCCTATTAAGGATCAATAGTCAACCATGATGTAAATTCAGTAGATTTTATTTCCTGTCAGTGCTTTGGAGGAGAATACCATCAGTCCCACGGGGGCCCTAGAATTTTCCATTCATCCTTGCCCCGTGATTGTGACTTTCAGTTCTGCACAAGCAAAAAAGTTATGAATGGTGCTGGCCCCCCCTTCTTTTCACTACTCCCACCTCCACCTCCCAACAGGAGCAGCTGTTTTCTATTACAAAACAAGCTGACAAGGTGCCTGTCTGGAGCAGATTCTCTTTGGCAGGTAATTTTGATGAAGCCCAGAGGTAAGGGAGTGGGTGTCTCTGATGGGTTTCCGGTCCTGTTATCAGCCCATCCAGCAACCCTAGACATGGCTGCTGTCTGTACGTAGGCTAACTTCTGGCATGGAGCCCATACCTTCTGAGAGCATCAGTCATCCATGAGAGCTAATCTGTTAACTTTTTCCTACTTAAGCTGAGAGCCTGGATAGAAAACATGCATCCAGCCTCCCTCTGGCAGAGAACTTGGTCCTTGAACACATAGTAGTAAACCTACCAGTTCTGATGGGTCACTCAAGCTTTGATTTATTGTTATTTTAGGAAAGTAAAGTAGCAATTTCAAATGCTAAGAAATAGATTCTGTATAGAAAGCAAATCCCATGTGAGAAACACCCCTTTTGTGGCCAAGCTGTCTGCAGAAATGTGGCTCCTGTGATGGTTTTACACAGGGAAACTTCAACTATGGCTTCAAACCAAACTTCATACTCTTGTTGGTTTTCAGAAAAATCCAGGCACATTAGCAAAAATGCTCAGCTGAAGGCTACTGTTCTCTTTACTGGCTTTCTCATGGTTACTTCAAGGAACTGATTTTCCCTGGCACCGACTTTGCTATTTAGAAGAGATTTGGTACCTTCTGGGTGATATGGCCATAGAACAACTTTGCTACTGAGTGGCAACAAACACAGCTGGAAAAAAACTAATAAGATTTATCATTAAGAAAGGGATTGTTCTTACCCTCAATTGGCTTTGCTCAACTAGAACACTTTCTCTTTGTGAAGAATACCAGATGTCAGGGGATTTGTGATTAATAATAATACTAAGAATAACAAAACATGACAGAAGCATTTAACATTCAGTAGCACTTAACACTAACAATATTTATCAAGCTCTTATTCTTTGTTAATATGAACTAATGTATGCATGTAATATACATTATCTGATTTAAACTTCATTACAACTCTGATGAACTAGGCATTATCATTATAATCTGGCTTTTACAAATGAAGAAATTGAGTCTTAGAGAGATTAAATAGCATGTGGATTTTATACATAGGCTTATTTGTTTCCTTCTATAGAAAGCAGAAGTGAAGACAGTGGATGAGGAGCATATTTGTAAATTTACTTCTAACTCCATGATCCCTAAGGAAAAAAAAATTAGCAAAAACAAGCTCATAACATATCATTGTACCATTCATCATTGTACCATTATATATATATATATATATATTACACATATGTAATATATATATAGTGATGAACTTACAAAGTTCTAAGTAACTTATAAAACTTTCCTTACTGCAACATACTGAATGTTTATACTCCTCTCAAATTCATATGTTGAACCCCTAATCCTTAGTATGATTGAGTTTGGGGCCTATTGGAAATAATAACCTATCCAAATGATAGTTTAGTGTCCTGTTAAGCAGAGGGAGAGGCTAGAAAGAGTTGGTTCCCCTCTCTTTCATTCCATGTGAAGATACAGCAAGAAAACAGCCATCTGAAATCCAGAAAGAGTTCTCTTACCAGAGACAAAATTGTTGAAGTCTTGGACTTCCCAGTCTCCAGAACTGTGAGAAACAAATGTCTTTGTTGCAGCCACTCTGCCTAAAGTATTTTGTTAGGGCAGCTCAAGCAGACGATGACAATTACCTTGTTGAACCACCTTACTAAGATGGATAGAATAGGTACAACTATTCCAGTTTAAAGATGCAAAAAAATTGAAACTGAGAGGTTCACTTGTTTGAGAAAAGTGCCTGCAAGTGTCTTCAAATGTTACTTACTCTCAATTTTCTCCCTCCACAGGCTGTTTATAGCCTGTGTGTTTGATGGATTCTATATATAGTAACTATTCAAATGGGACTTTAGAGTATTTTTAGCTATACTCTTTCCAGGTAGTCACAAGTATGTGTCCTAACTTAGAGCTCTCCTTCTGTATGCAAATACCATGATGTGGGTTTTAAGTGAACCTTCCTGGGGCCCTAACTTTAGAGATGAGTTATAGTAATAATCTGGGATCAAAACCTAAGTAGAAATTTATACTCAAGATTCCCTAGTTTTCATAAATTGGAATAGGACTCCTACAGGTTCAGCATTTTAAGTTTTTACCAGAAACTCTTTTCCTTTTTAGTTTCTTCTGCTTTGATATTTACAGTCTCCTGGGTCTTCTCAGCCCTGGCTACTCTCTCTGCTTACCAGAAATCCAGGTGAATGTTCCCTTCAGAACATTGCAGCAGCAGAACTGGTCCTGGACAGGAGCAAATGGCTCTGAACACAATGCATGGTTACCTCCCCGAGTCTTGCAAGTGACCTCTTTGGGTGGGCTTCTGGAGATATGCTTCTTTGAGAGGAAAATTTGAGGATCCAAAACATATTCTGACTCTATTTCCATGCACATGGGTATCCTTAGCACTGAGAAAATATGCACATTTGGGGAGATTAAGATTCATTTGAATGATATCTAACATTCTCAGTGTCTCAGTCATGGGTAAGCAAGATAAGGAAGAAGGCAGGCAAGTAGCACAGTGTTAGATGGGCTTCTTCCTGGATAGCTTGAGGAGGCATTATTTCTCCTCATCTTTTCCTCCTGCAGACTCTACAGAACACTGATGAGGGACTCTTCACTGAATGTGGTTGAGACATGACAGCACATACATTAGCATGTTGCCATTCTACCTTCCCAGCATTTTATCTTTTATCCTACATAACACTTTGCTTTTAGTTGTGGATCTGACTCTTGACCCCAATCTCTGAGCCAGAACTCATTTATTTATCCATGTTTTCTTTGAGGAATCTACATCACCCAAAGTGTTCAATGACAGATACTTTCTGGTATGGACTTAATACTCTTGCAATTCATCTCCTTTGCTTTGACACAGAGTCCTTGGAGAAATGCCTTTTTTAATCAGCATAGACATTGAGCTAAGTGGACAAATTACATGTCATCCTCATAATGTCCCCCAACCTGGGGGAGGGAGCAAAACATGGTTTTGCAAACACCCACACTTCTTTCACACCACAGTTTAAAACCCTGACATATTTGACTCATCTACTGCTTTCTTTTAGAGACAGATAAAATGAATGCCAGGCAGAAAATGTGTAGGAAGGGTCTGGTTGAGGCTAGAATATATGACACACTTTACAAGTGATAAAGACTAGAGTTGGGGATACTTTGAAAATTTGGACTGTGTAGGGTCACTGGGTCATTGATTGGTGTAACGCACATACCCATAGATACCGGAAGTCTCAGAAACTGGGCCTTGTACTTGTTACTTCATTTACACATACATATTCTTTCAATATTTTGTCAGCTTTCCTTACAGCTTTATTGCATGTTTTAGAGCTAGTCACATTAATAGCATTAAAAGTAGATTTAAGGAAACCAAGTGTTACCATTTGAAGTAGAATTTTAAGTTTAAGTATGTTTTTGTCATCAGGGCCTATGGGTAAGCACAACCAACTTCATAACATCTTTCCTAGGTGTTGCTCAAATGTCACAAGCAGATATCCATTGGTAATGGTAGCAAGGAATTTAATGAAGTCCTCAGGACTTAGAGTCAGTATAGTCTGGATGCAAATCCTTAGCATTATGTGATACTAAATTTCATTTGCAAAATGGGGGCAGTAAAATACTATGGATCTCTAGTGTTATTATAAGTGTTAAATGAGGTAGTGCCTGAATTGCTTAACAGAACACCTCATCATTAGTGTATCATCATTATTGCTGTCCTTCCCATAAACTAACCTCACCTTATAATTATCTCACAAACCCACATTTGTACCAAGTTTTATCCACTCTAGACTTGACCAGTTGCAATGATAAGATGCAACTGTCTTCTGAGATTGCCAAATAATTTTTTTACATTGTAATTGTTAAGAGATTTCTTTCTTAATTTGAGGCTAATTTCTTCCCTCTAATTTGTATATGTTGAGTTTAGTTGGAGCCCCTGGGGCTAAAGAATCTAAACCAGGGTAACCCTTTTCTTATCCAAAGGAAATTCTCTTAAAGTTCCTTTGGATAAAAGAAAGGAACCTTTCTTTTTTTTTTTTTTTTTTCATTTTTATTGGATATATTTATATGGGGGAAGGGGTTCCTTTTGACAATTTTGAATAGACTTACATTGTTCATTGGTTAGAACCCTCCCACCACCTCCACCCCACCCTGCAAACCCCTCCCTGCTCTACTTAAAGCACATCTTCATCCGTCTCATTCTGAAGATGAAGCATTCCAAGAGCTTTACCATGTCTGTTGCTCTGCTTGTGTATATGCTGTCTCTTAAAGTCCTTAAATTTCTGAGACCTGGAAAGCTTGTAAAACACACTAAAGCTCCATGAGTTTAAGCACCTTTTTGTATTCAGAAGGGAAAAAGAAAGGAAACAAATGTTAATTAATAAATACCTACCCTCTATTATCAAAATGGAATAACAATATTTTTTATATTTTCTCTAGACTTGTCTGATGGCAAAAGAATCATCCAGATATCCACATAGGGTTGAAGTCCTTACAATACACTTCCAAATTAATTGTATTCTCTTCTTAGAATTACACCGGATACATTTCCATATCATTATGTGTCATTTTATGTTATATTGTCCATTATATTATGTTATGTTATAGGAACATAAGAGTTCCTATTAAATAAGAGTTCCTATATCAACACTTTTTTGGCCAAATATGAGCATTTTTGTCCATCTAATAGTCTTGGAAGTGAATTTTGCTTTTTGAATTTCCCTGATTTCTTGCATAGTTGAACATGTTTTCATATGTATTTTTCACATTCAGTGTTGTATTTCAGTTTGCTATTTTCCATGAATGACTCATGAAAACAATGTATATTTTTGTGTTCTTTGATATTTTTCTTTATTATTTACATTTCTGTCTATATTTTAGATGTACAATAAAATTACATCTGCTGAACCTATCTCCTTTCAGTGGTATTTAATTTGGTTTAAATGATTTTATTCATGGATAAATTTTAAATGTAAAGTTTTGGGGTTTTATCAGTCTTTTTCTTTATGATTTTAGCCTTTACAATGTTAAATCTTTCCTCACTCAAAAATCTAAAGACATTCATCTAAAGTTTCTCTTAATAGTTTTGCATTTATATTGTTATATTTGATTTATAATATGAAATATGTATATCTATCAATAATTATATATACACATTATTCATAGCATTTTATATGCATTTATTTATAAACAATTTTTCTCAGTGCTGTTTACTAAGTACTTCATTTTTTTAGTTCACTACCTCTATCTCCATCCATGTCCAATTTAGAGTTCATTTTTTCTATTGAGTTTTTATTTTAATGGATACATTTTTCAATTTTAGGATTGGTTGGTTTTCCTTATCTACAAATTTTGAGTATTCACCTATTTTGTCCTCTTTTATTATTTTTTTAATGACTTTCCCCTTCTGTTTATCTTTTGGAATGATCTTAAATCTTTTGATGCCATTTTACAATTTTTCAATTCCATTCATTATTTTATGACTGAATTTCTGTTTAAAATGATTTGTTTTGTTGACTTTCTTTTCTGAGTCATTTTCTTCATGTCCTTGGAAACTTTTATTTGTAAACTCATCCTGGGCAAGGCAATGTTTTCCCTCTGCCTGTCTCTCTGTACTTATCCTTCCCTCATTGCTTCTCTGGCCCTTCCACACCACCAGCACTGCAAAGCTAATCTCTATTTGTCTCTTGTTTTGTCACAAGACTGGGACAGAAGAAGCCTGTCACTCAGCCAAGAGACCAGGACTTCAGCTACAGCCTCATGTAAACTGTGTGCTTAATGTCCTTTCTCTTACCATAACATGAGCATTTTGCCAAGGAATTTGGTTTTTGTCCCATTCAGTGCATGACTTGTTTTGAAAACCATGATTCCACAAAAGACAAACTTGTTGCTATGCATTTTAATTTTTTTCTGGCCCACAGTGAAGTTTGTTTCATTTTTTGAAATTAGGTATGTACATTTTGGAATATGATTTAAATCATTTGGAATATGATTCAAAATGATTAAATATTGAGAAGAGAGGGTATGCTCTGACCAGAAATTTGGTATATTGTACTTTTCACTTTGTCTAATCATTGCCAAATAAATTATGTGACATGAGGTGTGATAATCAATCACAGTGGATGAAGCAGAGTAGAGCAAAACTATCACATTTCTTTAATGTGGTTATTGTGAGTAGTGCTGCAATAAACAAGTGTGTGCAGGTTTGTCTATGGTATGCTGACTTTGTTTCTTTCAAATATATACCAGGAATGGTGCAGCTGGTTCATATGGTAGGTCTATTTTTAGTTTTTTGTGCAACCTCCATGCTATCTCATAGTGGCTGCACTAATTTACATTGCCATGAATAATATTGAATGATTCTTTTCCCCTGAAACTTCATCAGAATTATTTTTTGTTTTCTTGATGGTAGCCAATAAGGCTAGGGTGAGAAGGAATGTCAATTTAGGTTGATTTGCATTCTTTATGTATTTTTTGTTTTTGACCATTTGAAAAGTGTCTGTTCTGTTTATCTGCCCATTTGTTGGTTGGATTACTTGTCCTTTTGGTATTTAATTTTTTGAATTCTTTATGTAGTTTGGACATTAATCCTTTGTTGGATGAATAGTTGGCAAAACCTTTCTCCTCTTTTGTAGACTGTCTTTTCACTCTGTTGATTGTTTCCTTTGCTGTATAGAACCTTTGTAGTTTGATACAAATACATGTGTCAATTCTTGCTCTTATTTTCTGAGTTATCAGAAAAAAGTTGCTGCCTATAACTATATCCTGAAGAGATTACTCTGTGTTTTTCTGTAGTCGTTTCAGAGTTTCAAGTCTTAAATTAAGGTCATAGATCAATTTTGAGTTGACTTTTGTGGGAAGTGAGGGAAAGGGATCTAGTTTCAATCATCTACATGTGAATATCTTGGTTTTTCACACCATTTGTTAGAGTCTGTTTTTTCCTCCAGCATATGTTTTTGGCAACTTTAGGCTGCAGAGGCTTAGTTTTATTTTTGGGTCTTCAACTGAATTCGGTAGGTTTATGTGTCTGTTTATATTCCAATATCATACTGTTTTTGTTACTATCGTTCATAGTACAATTTGCAGTCAGGAATTGTGCTACCTCCAACATTGTTCTTTTTGTTCAGGGTTGTTTTAACTGTTTGGGGTCATTTGTTCTTTCAAACACAATTTAGTATTGTTTATTACAATTATGTGAAAAATGTCATTGGTATTTTGATGGGGATTACACTGAATCTGTAGGTCATTTTTGGCAATATGGACATTTTAGCAATATTAATTCTGCCAATCCATGAAGATGGAAGGTCCTTCCATCTTCTAGTGTTTTCTTCAATTTCTTTCTACAGTGTTTTATAGTTTTCATTTTGGAGATGTTTGATTCCCTTGGTTAGGTTTATTTCTAGGTATATTTTTGAGGCTGTTGTGAATGAGATTGTTTTCCTGATTTCTTTACTAATAAGTTTATTATTGGTGTATAGAAAAGCTACTGATTTTTGTATGCTGATTTTGTGTCTTGCTTCTTTGTGATAGTCGTATCATCTGCAAATAAGGACAGTTTGACTTCTATCTTTTCCATTTGTACCTCTTTTATTTCTTTTTCTTGTTTTTATTGACCTGGCTAAAATCTCAAGTACTTTATTGAATAAGAGCAATGAGAATAGACATCCTTGTCTCATTCCTGATTTTAGAAAAAATGGTTTCATTTTTTCTCTATTCAGTATTATGTTGTCTGTGGGTTTGTCATATATAGCTTCATTATGTTGAGATATGATCCTTCTATACCTAGTTTCTGCAGGGCTATTGACATGAAGGGATGCCAAATTTTGTCAAATTCTTTTTTGTGCATCTATTGAGATGATCATGTGATTTTTTGTCCTTGATTCTATTTATGTGCTGTATTAAACTTGCTGATTTGTGTATATTGGACTGTCCTTACATCCCTGACAGGAAACAAAGTTAAATTTGTGGTTGGATTCATTTTTCAAGTGCTTTCTTGATGTTTATTTTTATTCTTTTATTTTTTGCATCTATGTTTATCAATGGTATTGGTCTATATGTTCTTTTTTGGTTGTGACCTGATCTGATTTTGGTATCAGGGTAATACTTGCTTCATAGAATATGTTTGAAAGCATTCCTTCCCTTTCTATTTTATGGAATAGTCTGAGAAGTACTGATGTTAGCTTTTCTTTAAAGATTTGGTAAAATCCAGATCTCTATTCAGTCTTCAATTATGATAGATAACTTTTCTGGATACAGTAATCTAGGTGTTCAGTTATTTTCTTTCAATGTTCTAAAATACATCATTCCATGCTATCTTGGTGTTTAAAGTTTCTGTTGAGAAGTATAATAATTCTGATTGGATTGCCTTTGGAGATAGGTTGCAATTCTCTCTTGTAGCTTTCAATATTCTTTCTTTGTTCTACATTCTTGACATTTCAACTATACTATGTACGATGTAGGGAGTTCTTTTCTGGTCATGTCTGGGTGGAGTTCTCTACTTTGATGTCCATATCTTTCCTAAGATTTGAGACAATTTATATTATTATTTCACAGAATAGATTTTCTATGTGATTAGTCTATGTCTTAACATCTTCTTTTACATATAGTTTTGGTCTTTTGTGTCACAAAGTTCTTGCATGTTCTGTTCATAATTTCTTATATTTTCCTTATTACTGTCTGAATGTTCTAATTCTCTGTCTTCAAGATGTGAAATGTCTCTTCTGCTTAGTTTAGGTTGTTAGTGAGGCTTTCCATTGAGTTTTTAATTTGAATTATTCAACTTTTCATTTCCAAGACTTCTGTTTTTTTCTTTTTTTTTTTTTGGTGACCATATATGTTTACATTTCTCTTGGGTATATAGGTAAAAATGATACCACTGAATAATAGCTTGTGTATATATTTAACTTCAGTATATAATGCCGCATACTTTTCCAATTTGTTCTTCTCAAAATCTCTATTTCTTCACTGAACTTCTCATTCATATTCTGTATTATCTTCCTTAATTAATTCAGCTGTGTTTTCTTGGAATTCTTATGTATTTATTTACTTTTTTGGCAGTGTTGGGGTTTGAACTCAGGGGCTTCACACTTGTGAGGTGGGTGCTTTACTTCTTGAGTCATACCTCGAGTCCTTTTTGTTTTGATTTTTGAGACAGTCTTGTTATGCATCTAAAGCTGACTTCAGACTCCCTTCATAACACAGGCTGGCTTCAAACTCATTGTTCTCCAAGCTTCAGCCTTCCGAGAATAGGGATTTCAGGAGTGTATCACCACACCCGGCAATCTAATGTTATTTATTTTTAAAGGATCCGTAACTTACTCAGCATGGCCTAGTATGTCTCCTTCCTACCTCCTTTCTATAAGCTTAAGCCATATTTCCTTCAGTTTAGTTGAAAATGGTGATTTTTTAAAAAAAATTTTTAAAGAAAGGCAGACTGCCACATGCAGTGCCTCATTTGGATCTGTCTGGCATCTTGGAAGCTTGCCTACCCTACGTTCTCCTACAAATGAACCTTGAGAGCTTGTTTGGAGGTTCTAGCAGGGGAGCACAGCTACTCGTATACCCTTGACCTAAGAACAGTCCTCCTCTATTGGGGACGGTCATCCTCTTCGACCCAGCGTGCAGCTTCGGGAGGGACGCACATGCAGCGGTGAGGGAGGAAGGGGACACCCGCCTAGCCAGCCAGATCAGCCGAATCAACCCTGGCGATCAATGGGGTGACAGATGTCGCAGCCAGATCGCTCTCACATCCATAAAATGGTGATTTTAAAAAAGAAAAAAAGAGGAAGAGCTAAATGGGAATTGGAAAAAAAAAAGGTTACAATGGTTATAATATTCAAAGAAGAAAAGCAGGAAAAACATAGAAAGTGAAGTTTGTAATTTAAAAAAAGGTAGAGATAGAGAATAAAAGACTTTGACTATAGGAGAGGAAGAAAGAGAATAGTAACAACAAAGAATTATATATGTATGTATTAGTAAAAACAAACAAGAAAATATCATCTGTGGCTAGTATGTTGCTAGCCAGTTGTCAGTGGGAGTGACTTAGGATCTTGCTGGTTGGAATAGCTTTGTTTCCTGCTTGATAGTGTAGGGTAATCCCTTGGCTGGAATTTCCTCTGGACAGATTAGCTCCACATATGCCCAGGGCTGGGCTGGCACTGAATTCAGCTGCACATCAGGATCTTAGGTGCCCAAGTGAAGCCTATACAGAGTCTGGATCAACAAACTGCATGAGGTGGAAGGCAGTTCAGCAGGTTCCAGGTTTTCTACTTCTCACAAGAGTTGTTTTCCAAGAATTGATTCCCTGAGACCCATTCCTTGGACATCCTTATTGTATGCTTGCTCAGTCTCCTGATCCTCCTGACTTGCCACCCAAGTCACCAGCCTGAAAGGGAAATTGAGCTCCACTTCTTTCCAGGTCTCTGTCTTGTGTCTCACTGCATATAGTTTTTAATAGGCTTGTTTCAGTGGTGTTCTGTCAGTGTCACACTGGGCCATATGATAGATGTTAGCTGGGACAGCAGGGAAATATTTGCTGTGTATTCCAGAGGAAACTGTAGGGACGTGGTTTTCCCAAAGCAGCATGCTTAAGACAAGTCCTTCTCAACATGGCCCCCCATTACAGAACCATGTTTTGCATTGAGATACAAAGAGCACTTCTAAAGTACCTGCCAGTGATACAGCAACCAGATCACTAGAGTTCAGATTGCATTACTATTCTACGTATTTCTGTGCCAGTTTTGTCTACTACATCTTTCTTTATTTTCTTTTCACCTCCCCTTCTCTCTATGAAACCCATGGAGCATCCACAGGCTTTAGGGCTTTTTCCTACCCTCTGTTATGATATCAAACCCAAGTCTCTGAGTCTCTCCAAGGCATTAGTTGTTCAATATTGAATTTCGTTGGGTTCTCTCAGTCACCCACCTTGCTAAGAAAGTGTTGTCAACCTGTTTTTGCTTCCAATTTGCAGAGAAGCTGGAAAGTGCTTCTTTCTAATCCACTGTCTTTAAGGATCAGTAAGCCATCTTTTGCTCAATCTATAAAATCTGTGATACTTGTGCATATTAAGTTAGAGATCATTAATCCATTCTGTTATTGTCAGGCATTTGGATAATTTCCAGCTTTGGTAGTTTAGGAAATTCTATTATGAAAATTACAGTAAATTTTTTTCTTTTTTTTTGGTGAGCATATATGTCAACATTTCTCTTGGGTTTATGAGTAAAAATGATATCACTGAATAATAGCTTATGTATATATTTAACTTCAGTATATAATGGCACATTTTCCAATTCGTTTGACACAACAACTCCTATCAAGTGTATAAGTACTGGGTGAGTGGCACACACCTATAACCAGGTGTGTAATCACTTTTAATTATGACCTTTCTAATCTCTGTCTCTAAGTAGCTGGGATAGCAGGTGTGAGCTACTGTGCCCTCATACAAGGTTCTGTTAGTGGCCCTATGGGAATTACATGAGACTTAGATCTGAGAAATAGGAGAACTGTGAGTGTTCACCAGCATTTGGAACATTGCTAGAGAGGACAGTTCTGGGCAGGACACTGAAGCAAGGATGATATGCTAGGTGAGATCTCATCCTACCCCCTCTCCACTTGTCTGGCCAGTTGCCATTAGTCACCTGATCTTTCTTAGTTTCATTATATCCTATGGCATAAAGGGAGATGGGTAGAGAGCTGTCTCATCATACTTTATCCTTGGGCCAACTGGAGTCATAGAGTTGTAAGTGACTAAAAGAGACTTCACTCTTAGGAATAAATTATCTTCACTGCATCTCAGAAAGTTACATTGTTTAGCTACTGCCACCACCATGTGTTTGTGTATGACTGTGTATATCTGGAGGCATGTGTGTGATAACTTAAAACAAGTCTACTAGAATGTAAGTTTGGCATTTAAGTATGTTCTCTGAGTATGGGATTCATGATAGAATGACTTTATCAGTGGCTGAGGTGACAAACATGCAAGAGGATGTAAAGAGGTTTCAGGAAAGGCAGTATAGAGTATTTAGAGGATGAATGGTTTCCCAGTTTTACATAATGAGTTACCCTGTGTTCACGCCACCTCAGAAGTACACTTGACCAAATACCACAAGGCATAAAGTAAGAGGAGTGATGAGCAGCCTGAAGTCAGGATAGGCAAGAGAAGAGCCATCTCTAGCAGCACTTACAAGATCCTTTCTAGTAAGTGATCTCCAGGTCTGTGGAAATGTGTTGGCAAGAGTCCCAGCCAGTCCTTGGTTGTGCTGAGGTGGATTCAGAAGCAGCAGTGGGATAGAAGCCAGGGTTTCCTTAGACTCCACAGGGCAGGTGTGCCCTTGTGTTGTTGATGTCTTTGCTAATGCATTGTTGAAAGAGCTACATTAGATTTACTCCTTGCATCATTTTTCTAGAATAAGTCAATCCCCATTTTCTCTTGAGCATGTATTTTAGTCTGAAGTGGAAATACTCTGAATTCCCCCTGAAGCTCAGAGCCCACTTGAACACAGAAGAGGTTAAGGCTTCTGACTTCCAGGTTTCCAGGTTTCCAGGTTTCCAGGCTGTTGACAGAAATCAGAGAGGAGGATCTTGTTAAACTCAAGAGAATGGTTTCCCAGGGAAGCACCCAGAATCAGATTTCTGTACCCAGCTGCCTTTGCATGACTTCCCATGACCTGCTGCTATCTAAAGAATTTGCAAATACTAAGAGTGACTCCTTGTTTATAGAATTCAAGTTTTGAAGGATTTTATTACCCAGGGCTGAAAGATAAGTCTTTACATTCTTCATTTTGGACAAGACAGCTTGACTTAGAGCCTGTTGCACCATTGGTTCTTCTGACCATGCTCTTCTTCAGTAAGTTTCTAGGGTACATGAAGACAGAACACCCTTCTCTACATTCATCTTCCCAAAAGATGGAGACCAGAGAGCAGGTCCTTCATTTATGCAGATTTGAAGAAATACTACATCATCACCTATTCATTCATGTGTTTTTAGAAAGCATCTATTGAATATTTATTATGTGCAAAACACTATTTGTTATGTTGTGGAAAATAACAAAAAACAAAATAAAACCTAACCAGCCTCTTTCCGCAGAGACAGTATAAAAAAGGAAGAAAAAAGATGACTGATGTTACAACCAAGTCAATGACACCAACATTACCTTGTGAATTCCCAGGGAAGGCATTCAAGAATATGGAGGAAATTTGGATATTCAAATACAGAGTGTACACTTTATTTACCACTGGGACAAGCAAAGTCATAGAGGCCAAGAAATCCAGTGTGATAGTCCAGCTTGAGTCCATAGCACTATGTTGTGGGAAGTTGAAAAATGAGAACAAAGGTGGGGAAAAAATGGTAGAGTGAGGCCATTCTGTGGAATGCTTTGAATGCAGGGTAACACTGTCTTGCTCAATGTGCACATTCTTTATGTGTATAATTAAAGAAGAATTCTATGATTAATCTGAGCTAGTTGGCAGAAAATGAAAAGTAGGCTACTGATGTGACACAACAAGTCATGATACTTTTAATACACATATTTACTGATTAATCTTCATAAGTCCCTTATAGAGACAATACTATTGTCTGAATTTTATTGTGAATTATTGAAGGCTGAAGGGGTTAAAATGACTTTTTACCAGTTAAGCTTAAAGTAAAGACAAGCCATCTTTTTCTTAGACACAAACTGTTTCACAATCAGTGTGTCTTTGGCAAAATAAACCTATCTTGCCTCAAAAACTACCAATCAGAATCCTCTAAAATGTTCTGTGTGACTTATTTTTTATAAACAACAAGGTGGCTCTTATCTTGACCCCTGGAGGCAGAGGGTGGGCAGGATTGTGAAAGATCCCTCTGCAGAAACTCTTCAAAAGTAGAGGAAGTAACTGCTGACACTTCAAATTCCATTTCTTAATCCTGTACATTTCAGAGTCTTATGATGAAAACAGTATTTGAAGCCTACTGGAAGTATAGCCAAACTCACTCAGTGCTATTACTCCCTGGTAGTAGTAAGTAATTTATAAAAACAACTTAAGTAAGAAATCTTTTAGGCCTCTGGGCTTGACTGAACAATTATTTTAACACTTGTGTTCATAGGGCCAATGTTACAGCCTTATTATCAGAGGTGAGATGTCGAATCATGGTGAATTGACAACTGATGCTCTTACCAGGCTCTGCAATACAAACTCTGTTATAGCTTCATTTATGATGCAAGGGACCTCTGGAACTCAAGGAGTGAAAAAAAGGACTTCTGATCTAGAGAGAATTTTAGTGGAAGGAGACTCTGAGTTCTCTTTGTAGTCTTAGAAAGAATATCTAGAATTACCTTAAATTGCTTCTTCCCAGGTTTGATTGTAAGACTTTTTGTTTGTTTGTTTGTTTTAATAATACCTTTTACCATTCCTCCTCCCACCATATACTGTTCAGAGGCAAACTCAAGATGCACACAAAATAGTGAGACAGAAAGAATTCTTTTCACTTGGCAGAAGCTGAGGATTCAGGAACAGAGACAGCACGACTTCCCTTTTTGGAGGCAATTGGTCCTCATGACTCCCAGGAAAGGCTTGGTTCCTGGCTTTCCATTTTCCTTCACTTCTTGGTTTTACTTCTTCCATCACTTCTGATATTCTGGTTGGTTCATCCCTAGATGAAGTCAACCCTTAAGGAAGAATCTTAAGGGTCATTATCTTCTTAATGCAGATTCCAGGGAGTGAAAGACCAACACAAAAAGATTTCAGATGATAAGAAGAAAATGTCTCTACTTTTGACTAATCTTTATTAACTTGCTTATTGAGGACCTGAATGGTGATGAACAAAAACTGATTTTTCTCTAATAACTATTCTCAAGCATGATCTTTATCTCCCTTCCCAGCCTCTCATTAAAGTTCAGACATATTTCATAGACATGTGGTCACTTTTAGGTGTTCCTAAATCCATTTAAATTTGTCTACTCTATCCAAATTGATGTGTAACTCATTGTCCAAGGAAAGTATATGGTGTGTGTGTAAATGTATGTGTGTTTGTAAAGGTTGGGAATGTTAAAATTTCCCATGATTTTCTTACTTCCACTCTCTACTACTCCTGGTTTCCTGGAGAACGGGAAGCTAAACTTAAAGAAAAGGGACAAATGGTTTGTGGACAGGTGGATGGTCATTTGGACCTTCTCCTTCTTTACAATAGCAGCCTATTACAGCCAGTCTCCTGCTTCAGGAATGTGCCTGAAAAGAAGCAGACCTTGGTTTTCATCTTGGTGTACCCTCCAGCCCCAGTGTGGCCTCCTGATACCTTGGTGGTCATTCTCCACTCAGCAGCAGAACTGATATAAACCTGAGACTCTGCAGACCAGCTTCACCAAGCTGATGTGTGTGATGCCAGTCTTCTCCAGGAACTTCAATTCATTCTTCTTGGACTATTCCTCGAGTAGGGGTGAGTTGGGGGAATAAACCCTCCCATGGGAAAAAGAAGAGAGAAGCAGAGCATTTCCCCATTTTATTCTTACTCTAATAACTCTTTTTGACTTGTTAGTTACTCTTAAATTTCTGGTCTTTCCTTTATAGATGCTATTTGCATCTTTAGAAGCTAACTGATTGAGAGACAAAGGACTGATTTTACGCTCTTGTATTATGTCCTAAAGGTAGATATGCTAATTCCCAGACATTATCCTTTGACATAGGAATAATATCACATTTTCCCATGAATTTGGGTTTGAGAGAAGAACAAAATTCTATTAAACATTCTATGTAACATTGTTTATCTTCCCAGACCTATGACAATGCATTGCATAACTTAGGATTTATTTAATATAATGGAAGAATGGATAAATAGATGAATGATAGATTGTCAAATAAATAAAGGTGAAGGAAATGGAGAGTCACTCTGTTACAGTGATTTTAAAGTCGTATAATATTAATAGCAATGCTACTAGTTATCTGTTATTGGGTGATGATTTTCCCTAAAATTTAGCAACTTAAAATAACATGTACTATTTCACACCATTCTGAGTCAGGAATCCATGAGTTGAACAGTTTTAACTCAGGGTCTGCCACAAGATTGCAGTCAAGACTTTGGCCCAGGCTACAGGCACCTGAGAGCTTGAACAAGCTAGAGAGTCACATACAAGTTAACTCACACAGCTGTCAGTCTTTGCTGCATGAGCTTCTTCATAGAACTGCACACAACAGTGCAGATGGCTCTCTTTAGAGCCATTGTCAGAGAGAGAAATGAGGGAAGATGGATGGGGCAGAGAGGAGATTAGACATTAGGTCACTATGTCAGGCATATTCTTTCTGTCACACAGACCAACTCTAGCATAAGCTGAGAGGTGACTACATAAGAATGTGACTAGCAGGAGGTAAAGATCATTGAGGTTCATCTTGGATGATGGTGATCACTGCAGAATATTCATATGACTTAACTCTTTTTCTTGGGGCAGTAATAGGGATGGAAATCAGTGCCTTGTACTTGCTAAGCACGTTCTCTGTAATTTTGTGCTCTATAAGGAGTGTTTTGTGCTTTTAGCTTGTTTTTCAGAGAGGGTCTGATGCTTTTGTCATGGCCAGTCTTGGAACCATAATTCTCCTATCTCTGCCTCCCATACACCTAGGATTACAGGCATGCACCACTACACAGGGACCTGTTATGCCTTAATTTTTTGAAGGTTCATAAACTCTGTGATGTAGAATAAATATGTACTTCATCTAAACCACAAGCTACTCAAGATAAATTGTTAACCTGAGCACTTCTATAACAATTTAAAAAATTAAATAAATGATCAAATTCTCATAACAAAGAAATATCCAGGCCTACATTGCTTCCTTGGAGAATTATACCAGCATTTAAAAAGAATTAGCACCAATTTTACATAATTTTCCCCATCTCATTTAATGACATAGAAAACCAGAAAATAGCAGAAAAAGAATAGAACCTCATTAATTTAGATGTAAAAGTATACAATTAAACTTTAACAACAGCAATATATAAAATGAATGTAAATGAATTATGCACAATGACTAAATAAGCTTTATTTCAAAAACTAATCAGTATATTTAACCATATCAGCGGGTTAAAGAAGAAAATACATATGACCATATCAATCAATACAGAAACAAGGCATTTGGCAAAATTCAATATCCATTCATGATAAAAAAAACTCTCAGAAAAATAAGAATAGAAGGGAACTTC
This sequence comes from Castor canadensis, assembly GCF_047511655.1. Lineage (NCBI taxonomy): Eukaryota > Metazoa > Chordata > Mammalia > Rodentia > Castoridae > Castor > Castor canadensis. The sequence continues at coordinate 168,988,995 of NC_133387.1, forward strand.
TTTAATTTGCTAAAGACCAGCTATATAAGCCCTACAGCTCTTATCATACATAATGATAAATGGCTTTCCCACGAATTTTCTCTCTTTAGATCAGGAACATGATCAGGATGTCTTCTCTCATTAATCTTAATCGATGCCATACTAGAAATTCTACAAAAAAAAAAAAGACAGAAAAAGAAGATTGGAAATTTGGAAAGGAAGAAATAAAACTCACTATTTTCAGGTGACATGATTATTTCAGGGAAAATTCCACAGGATTTCTGGGTGTGATGGCTCAGGTTTGTAATCCTAGCTACTCAGGAAGTAGAGATTGGGAGGATGGCAGTTGGAGGCTAGCCTGGGCAAAAAGTTCACGAGACCCCATTTCAACCCATAAAAGCTGGATATGGTGATGGTATAGACAGGAGAATCATGGTCCAGTCTGCCCTGGACATAGTGAGAAAGCTGATCTTAAAAATAATTAAAGCAAAAACAGGCTGAGGGCCTGGCTTAAGAAGTAGAGCACCAGCCTGATAAGTGCAGGGCCTTGAGTTCAGTCCTTACTTCAGCCAAAAAGCAAAAAGAAAATTCCAAAGAATCTACTAAAAATAGCTGCAAAAAAACACAAAAGAAAAATAAAACAAAGCACATCAAAATCCTCATTTTTTTCAAAATGCAAGACCAGCACACCAAAAATCAATCCCATTTATGTATACCAAGAGTGAATAACTGAAACTTTGAAACAATTATTAAATGCAAAAACTTTTGTAATCACTGCAAAAAAAGTGAAATGCTTAGGAATAAATGGTTGAAGGAACTCAAATAAGGACTAAATAAGTGGAGAGGAATTTATGAATTAGAAGCCTCAAAGTAGTAAAGATGCCAGTTTTCCACAGATTGATCAATAGGTTTAATACAATTTCCACCTAAATTCCAGACATTTTGTAGACATATGCAAACTTATTTGAAAATTAATGTGAAGACACAGAGCCTAGAATAGTTAAAACTCCTTTGAAAATGAATAATTAAGAGGGATCTCTCTCTTTCTCCTCTCTCTCTCTCTCTCTCTCTCTTGAGGCAAAGTCTCACTATTGAGCCCAGATTGGCCTCAAACTTTGCATCTTCCTGCTTTGGCTATACCTAGCTCTTTACTTAAGGTTACTACATAGTTACAATGTGACATTGGTGGAGAGATAGACATAAAACAGAATAATGGGTATGCAGATATAGAACCATACAATACACAGAATCAATTAAGTTAAATTTTTTTACTTTGAGGTAATTGTAGAATCACATAGAGCCATAGGACATAACACAGGGAGGTCCCATGTATCTTTTACCTAGTTTTTCTCAATGGTAGCATCTTGCAAAACCAAGGTGTACCTCATACCCATGACATTGACATTGATGCAGTTAAAAGACAGCGATTTACAAGGAGATTGAGTTGCTCTTTTGTAGGCACATTCATTCACCACTCCCTCCACCTTTGTCCCTTACCCTCTGTAAAATAATGAATTCATTCTTCATTTCTATAATTGGGTTACCTAAAGAATATCATAAAAATTGAGCCATACAGTATGTGACCCTTAGAGATTGATTTTTTCACTCTGTATCAATCCCTGGAGATAAGTTATTGCATGTGTCAATAGTCTGTTGTTGTTTTTTTTTTGTCATTGAGTTGTGTCACAGTTTGTTTAACCATTCATTTCTGTAATGACATCTAGATTGTTCTAGTATCTGGTCATTACAGGTAAACATTCTCTGAATGTTATTATAGCTCTTTATCTTCATATTAAACTATTTTTTATCTTCATGTTAAATTAGATTGAACAAGCACATTTTAGGAAGTGTTCTCATTTATGGAAATATTTTCAATAATTATTGATTCTTACCAAAAGATTAAAGGAATTATAGGGAAGAGTGGTATTCCTAAAGATTATAGACTCCCTCTGTGCTTCTCCACAGTTCTCTCAAACTCTTACCTTTTGCTCCTATGGAAACTTCTATGGACACCTTGCTACAGAACACTGACATCTCCATTTTCAGCTCCTTTCTCATGCTTTGAAAATTCTGGTTGGGGTAAGGAAGGATGAATTTTGAATCTGTGTTTGGGTGAATGGATAAGAGGAAAAAGCATTGGCTATCTCCAAATAATCTGATTTTTCCCTCAATTTCTGAACTCAGATAGCATTCATGATCATTACTACAAATTTCCTTTCAATGACAGGTATCTCATTTGCATGATAAATGAATTTTCTGTTTGTTGGCATGACCACATCTTTTTGTTGTGAAGTAATCAAGTTGTAATTATTTTAAAGGTTAAGAAACCCACATTTTGTCCCAAAATTCACTCTAAGGACTCACTACATTTGGTTTAAAATGTCTTTGAGTTTTTAGATAAACAGAAATATGTTGCAACTTCTAGTATCTGTCATTTTCCACTCAATAAAACCTATTGAATTAATCTGCTGATTTTTTTTTCTTGAATTGGGAATCAAGTGGTTACTATGAAAAGAGTAGTAGCAAATTATAGTGCCACTTGAACATGAAGCTATTTCCAAGTATTTAGAGATATTATGTGGAGCTACAAAAATCTTTTTTTAAATTCATTTATTCACATGTGCATACATTATTTGGGTCATTTCTCCCCCTGCCCCCTGACTTCACCTTCTCCCCCGCCACCCTGCTTCCAGGCAGAACCTGTTCTGCCCTTATCTCTAATTTTGTTGAAGAGAAGACATAAGCATAATAAGAAAGACAAAGCATTTTTGCTAGTTGAGTTAAGGGTAGCTATACAGAGAGATTCCTAGCATTGCTTCCATGTACAAAGGTGTTACAACCCAGGTTGATTCATCTCTAATTGATCTTTACACTGGTTCCTGATCCCCTTCTCATATTGACCTCTGTCACTTTAAGGTTTCTGTATTAGCTCCTCTGGAGTGGGGAAATCAAATGCTTTCATGTTTTGGGTTTACTACCTATCACCATACCTCCATGTGTGCTCTCTTCTTGTCATGTGACCCAAGTCCCACAGCATTGCTGCATTTGCCCTAGATCTAAAGTCTGCATATGAGGGAGAACATACGATTTTTTGTCTTCTGAGTCTGGCTAACCTCATTCAGAATGATGTTCTCCAGTGCCATCCATTTAATTGTGCATGATAAGACTTCATTCTTCTTCATGGCTGAGTAAATTCCATTGTGTACAGATACCATATTTTTTTGATCCATTCGTCAGTAGTGGGGCATCTTGGTTGTTTCCAAACTTGGCTATTGTGAATAGTGCTGCAATAAACATGGGTGTGCAGGTGTCTCTGGAATAACCTGTGTTGCATTCCTTTGGTTATATCCCCAGGAGTGGGATTGCTGGATCATATGGCAGATCTATGTTTAGATTTTTAAGAAGCCTGCAAATTTTTTTCCAGAGTGGCTGCACTAGCTTTCATTCCCACCAACAGTATATGAGGGTTCCTTTTCCCCCACATCCTCACCAACACCTGTTGTTGGTGGTATTTTTGATGATGTTTATTCTAACAGGAGTGAGGTGGAATCTTAGTGTGGTTTTGATTTGCATTTCCTTTATGGCTAGTGATGGTGAGCATTTTTTTATGTGTTTTTTGGCCATTTGAGTTTCTTCTTTTGAGAAAGTTCTGTTTAGTTCAGTTCCACATTTCTTTATTGGTTCATTGATTTTGGGAGAGTTTAGTTTCTTTCTTAAGTTCCCTGTATATTCTGGTTATTAGTCCTTTGTCTGATGTATAGCTACCAAATATTTTCTCCCACTCTGTGGGTGGTCTCTTCAGTTTAGAGACCATTTCTTTTGTTGTGCAGAAGCTTTTTAATTTTATGAAGTCCCATTTGTCCATCCTTTCTCTTAGTTGCTGGGCTGCTGGGGTTCTATTGTGGAAGTCCTTGCCTATACCTATGACTTCCAGAGTATTTCCTGCTCTTTCCTCTAACTTAAGAGTTTCGGATCTGATATTAAGGTCCTTGATCCATTTTGAGTTGATACTAGTAACAGAGTGATAGACATGGATCTAGTTTCAGTTTCTTGCAGACGGGTAACCACTTTTCCCAGCAACATTTGTTGAAGTGACTGTCTTTTCTCCGTTGTGTATGGCAACTTTGTCAAAAATGAGATGAGTATAGTTGTATGGATTCATATCCGGATCCTCTATTCTGTTCCACTGGTCTCCATGTATGTTTTTGTGCCAGTACCACGCTGTTATTATTTCTATTGCTTTGTAATATAGTTTGAAGTCAGGTATTGTGATACCTCCAGTATTGCTCTTTTTCCTGAGTATTGCCTTGGCTATTCATGGTCTCTTGTGTTTCCAAATGAACTTTAAGGTAGATTTTTCAATCTCTGTGATGAAAGTCATTGGGATTTTGATGGGAATTGCATTAAACATGTAGATTGCTTTCAGTAATATAGCCATTTTTACTATGTTGATTCTACTGATCCATGAGCAGGGGAGACCTTTCCATCTTCTGTAGTCTTCCTCGATCTATTTCTTCAGGAGTTTGTAATTCTCCTTGTAGAGGACATTCACATCCTTTGTTAAATTTACTCTTAGGTATTTGATTTCTTTGAGGCTATTGTGAATGGAATTGTTTCCATATATTCCTTCTCAGTTTGTTTGTTGTTGGTATATAGAAAAGCTAATGATTTTCGTAAGTTGATTTTTTATCCTGCCACCTTACTGTAGTTGTTTATGGTGTCTAAGAGTTTTTGGGTAGAATTTTTTGGGTCTTTAAGGTTTAGGATCATATTGCCTGCAAATAGGGATATTTTGACAGTTTTTTTACCTATTTGTATTCCTTTTATTTCTTCTTCATGCTTAATCTCTGGCTAGGAATTCCTGTACTATGTCGAATAGGAGTGGGGATAGTGGGCATCCTTGTGTAGTTCCTGATTATAGTGGGGGGGGTTTAGTTTTTCACCATTAAGTATGATGTTGGCTGTAGGTTTGTCATATACAGCCTTTACAATGTTGAGGTACATTCCTTCTATTCCTAGTTTTCGTAGAGCTTTTATCATGAAGTGGTGTTGGATCTTATCAAAGGCTTTTTCTGCATCTATTGAGATGATCAAGTGGTTTTTGTCTTTGCTTCTATTAATGTGCTGTATTACATTTATAGATTTGGTTATGTTGAACCACCCCTGAATCCCTGGGATAAACAGACTTGGTCATGGTGGATGATCTTTCTGATGTGTTATTGGATTTGGTTTGCCATTATTTTACTAAGGATTTTTGCATTGGCATTCATTAAGGAATTGGCTGGTAGTTCTCCTTTTTCAAGGTGTCTTTGTCTGGTTTTGGGATGATAGTAATATTGGCTTCATGAAGTGAGTTAGGCAGTGTTCCTTCCTTTTCTATTTCATGGAACAGCTTAAGGAGAAGTTAATATTAATTCTTCTTTAAGCGTGTGATAGAATTCAGCAGTGAATCCATCAGGTCCTGTACTTTTCTTTTTTGGGAGGCTCTTGAAAGCAGATTCAATTTCTTTTTGTGTTATAGATCTTTTCAGGTGATTAATATCCTCTTCGTTCAGTTTTGGGTGGTTGTAAGTTTCTAGAAATCTTTCCATTTTTTTCAAGATTTTCAAATTTGTTAGAGTATAGGTTCTCAAAGAAGTCTCTGATGATTTCCTGGATTTTCATGGTGTTTGTTTTTATTTCCCCTTTTGCATTTCCGGTTTTACTGATTTGGGGTTTTTCTCTCCTCATTTTAGTCAGGTTTGCCAGGGGTCTGTCAATCTTATTTAGTTTTTCAAAGAACTAGCTTTTTGTTTCATTGATTCTTTGTATTTTTTTTTGTTTCTATTTAATTGATTTCAGCTCTTATTTTTATTATTTCTCTCCTTCTGCTTGTTTTGGGATTTGCTTGTTCTTGTTTTTCTAGGAGTTGGAGCTGTAGTATTAGGTCATTGATTTGAGATCTTTCTGACCTTTTTTATAGCACTCATTGCTCTAAACTTTCCTCTTAGGACTCTCTTTGCTTTATCCCATAGGCTCTGGTATGTCGTGTTTTCATTTTCATTAACTTCCAGGAACCTTTTAATTTCCTCTTTTATTTCATCAGTGACCCATTGATCATTGAGCAATGTGTTGTTCAGCTTCCAATTGTTTGCATGTTTTTTACTGATGTTTTTGTTGTTGATTTGTGGTTTTAATGCATTGTGGTCTGATAGAATGGATGGGATTATTTCTAATTTCTTATATATATGCTGAAGCTTGCTTTGTGCCCTAAGATATGATTGATTTTGGATAAGGTTTCATGAGCTGCTAAGAAGAATGTATATTGTGCAGAAGTTGGATGAAGTATTCCGTAGACATCAGCTAGGTCCCTTTGATCTATGATGTGATTTAGTTCTAGAATTTCTTTATTGATTTTTTGTTTGGATGACCTATCTATTGGTGATGGGGGGGGGTATTAAAGTCTCCCATTACTACAGTGTTGGAGTCTATATATGTTTTCAGGTCCTTCTGAGTATGTTTGATGAAATTGGATGCATTGACATTGGGTGCATATAAGTTGATAATTGTTATTTCCTTTTGGTGTAGTTCCCCTTTTATTAGTATGGAGTGTCCTTCTTTATCTTGTTTGATCAATGTCAGTTTGATGTCTACTTTGTCCGAGATAGGTATTGTGAACCCTGCCTGTTTTGGGGGCCCATTGGCTTGTTAGATCTTCTTCCAGCCTTTCACTCTCAGCCAGTGCTTGTTTCTGTCAATGAGGTGGGTCTCCTGTAAGCAGCAGATTGTTGGACCTTCTTTATTAATCCAGTTTGCCAAATGGTGTCTTTTGATGTGGGAATTAAGTCTGTTAATATTCAGTGTTAGTATTGATAAGTATGTGGTGATTCCTGTCATTTAGTTGTCTTTGTTGTTTAAGGGTTTGATTGTGTGCAGTTGAATCAATGTTACTCTCTGATTCCTTATCTTTTCTTCTGCTGTGGTTTGGCATTGCCTGCCCTTTCATGGTTTTTTTTTTTCTTTCATTTTTCTTTTATTATTCATATGTGCATACAAGGATTGGTTCATTTCTCCCCACTGCCCCCACCCCCTCCCTTACCACCCACTCCGCCCCCTCCCTCTCCCCCCCCAATAGCCAGCAGAAACTATTTTGCCCTTATCTCTAATTTTGTTGTAGAGAGAGTATAAGCAAAAATAGGAAGGAACAAGGGTTTTTGCTGGTTGAGATAAGGATAGCTATACAGGGCATTGACTCACATTGATTTCCTGTGCGTGGGTGTTACCTTCTAGGTTAATTCTTTTTGATGTAACCTTTTCTCTAGTACCTGTTCCCCTTTTCCTATTGGCCTCAGTTGCTTTAAGGTATCTGCTTTAGTTTCTCTGCGTTAAGGGCAACAAATGCTAGCTAGTTTTTTAGGTGTCTTACCTATCCTCACACCTCCCTTGTGTGCTCTTTCTTTTATCATGTGCTCATAGTCCAATCCCCTTGTTGTGTTTGCCCTTGATCCACATATGAGGGAGAACATACGATTTTTGGTTTTTTGAGCCAGGCTAACCTCACTCAGAATGATGTTCTCCAATTCCATCCATTTACCAGCGAATGATAACATTTTGTTCTTCTTCATGGCTGCATAAAATTCCATTGTGTATAGATACCACATTTTCTTAATCCATTCGTCAGTGGTGGGACATCTTGGCTGTTTCCATAACTTGGCTATTGTGAATAGTGCCGCAATAAACATGGATGTGCAGGTGCCTCTGGAGTAACAGTCTTTTGGGTATATCCCCAAGAGCGGTATTGCTGGATCAAATGGTAGATCGATGTCCAGCTTTTTAAGTAGCCTCCAAATTTTTTTCCAGAGTGGTTGTACTAGTCTACATTCCCACCAACAGTGTAAGAGGGTTCCTTTTTCCCCGCATCCTCACCAACACCTGTTGTTGGTGGTGTTGCTGATGATGGCTATTCTAACAGGGGTGAGGTGGAATCTTAGCATGGTTTTAATTTTAATTGTGTTACTCTTTACTTTCTTGCCTTTTCTTCTCCTGTGTTTTTGTACTGCCTGCCTTTCATGGTTTTGTTTGCTTTCATTTTCTGTGTGGTGAATTCCTTGAAGAATCTTTTGTAGTGGTGGCTTGGTGGTCATATATTGTTTTAGTTTCTGCTTATCATGGAAGATTTTATTGTTCCATCTATTTTGAATGTTTTGCTGGGTAGAGTATCCTAGGATTGCAGTTATTTTCATTCAGTGCTTGAAAGACCTCACTCCATACTCTTCTTGCTTTTAATGTTTGTGTTGAGAAGTCTGCTGTGATTTTGATAGTTTTACCTTTGTATGTTATTTATTTTTTCTTACAGTCTTCAATATTTTTTCTCTAGAGTCTGTACTTGTTGTTTTAATGATAATATGTCGTGGGGTAGTACTATTTTGGTCATGTCTGTTTTGTGTTCTGGATGCTTCCTGTACCTCAATGGGCATAGTTTTCTCTAGATTTGGGAAATTTTCTGTTATTATTTTGTTGAATATATTACTCATTCTTTTTGCTTGTACCTCTTCTCCTTTTTCAATGCCTATGATTCTCAGGTTTGGTCTTTTGATGGCCAGTGAGTTCTTGCATTTTGTTTTCACAGGTCTTGTGTTGTTTAACTAATAGTTTTTCAGTTTTTTCTTTAATTACCATTTCATCTTCAAGTTCTGAGATTCTTTCTTCTGTTTTTTCTCTTCTGCTGGAATGGCCTTCCATTTTGTTTTGTATTTCTGTTTCAGTCTCTTTTCTGAGGTTTTCCATATCATGAGTTACTTCCTCTTTAATATTGTCACATTTTGTTCTTAATTCATTTATCTCTCTGTTTATGGTGATCTCTTTTCAGTTTGGTATTTATTTATGCTTCCTATGATTTCATTTATTTGTTTCTGTGTTTTCTCATATTCTTTAATTTTGTTATCTTATAATTTCTTGAGTGCCTCCTGTATGTTTTAGCTGACCATCTCTAGTAACACCTCTATGAAATGCTCATTAATTACCTGTAGGATTTCTTCTGTCAGAGTGTTCTTGTGGGCTTCATTGGGTTCCTTGGTATAGTTTATCTTTGTTTTGTTTTTGTCTGGATCTGGGTATCCATTTTCTTCATTTCACTCTAAATCCTGTACTACTTTATTTTTTGGGGAGAATGTTTTCCATCCCTTTTTCTTCTTCTCATGTTTCTACTAGGTACCACTTCTATCCCTGAACTATGTTTAATTTAGTGTTAGCTGGGTTACAATATTAATACTAACACAACCAAGAGAGAAGGATAAAAAAGAGAGAGACAGGAAGATAATTGGAATAGAGAAGAGAGGAAAAAAAATTAGAGAGGGGGTCGGTGATCAAACAGCCAGCCAGGCAGCAAAACCCTTAAAGAAGGGGAAAAAAAAGAAAAAAAAAATCACCCATTCTGGGACAGTAGAATTTCAGTCTTAGTTGTTCTGATGTTACTCTTTTAGCATCTAGACCTGTCTGTGTGTGTCTCTTAGGCAGGTTTTGATCTCTTCTGTGATGGGTGGGAGGTGGGTGGGGTCCCAGAGGCCTATGGATGGAGGCCTTTTGTTGAGGTGAACTAGTGGGCCTTTGGAGCATGGGCCTGGTGTGCCTGAAGGGTGTGGGCCTGGTGGAGTGGAGATCATGTGTGTCTGTGGATTGCTGGCTTGGTAGGCTTTAGGGGAATGTTCCCGGCAGAGATGGTGCATGCCTGCGCAGGTGTGAGGGGCACAGTCCAGTGGAGATCATGCAGGCCTTTGCAGGCCTGAGGGCATGGCCCAGTGGAATGGTAATCATGTGCGTGTGGATCACCAGCTTGGCAAGTCTTAAGGGCAGGGCCTGGTGGAGCGGAGATCGTGCAGGCCTGTGCAAGTCTGAGGGGTGCGGCCTGGTGGAGATCATGAATTTCTGTGGTTCGCCGGCTTGGCAGGTCTTAGGGGCTCAGACCGTTGGAGATCATGCAGGTCTGAGGGGTGGGAATTTGGGGAAGCATGGCCCTGGCAGGACCGAGGAGCAGGGCCAAAGATCAAAGATCCCATGGCCTGCAGAGCTGTGGCTCCGTGGGCCTATGGGGCAGGGCTTAGCATGCAGCACCAGCTATTCTTTTAGTATATAATAGTGTGGAAAAGGCTTCCACAAGCTAGGAGTTCAGAGTGCTGATGTTTCAGCTCTCCCTTGTGCTTTACCTCAGCCACGTGTGTCTCCAGCCTCTCAGAAAGTCCCTGGTTCACAGAGCTTAGGAGGTCTGTGACTGTGTCCCAATCACCATCTTGGATCGAAAAGGGGTTTGGTCTTTTGATGGAGTTGGTGAGTTCTTGCATATTCCTTTTACATGTCTTGAGTTGCCTGACTAATAGTTCTTCAGTTTTTCCTTTAATTACCATTTCATCTTTGAGTTCTTAGATTCTGTCTTCTGCTTGTTCTAGTCTGCTGGTGTGGCCTTCCATTTTGTTTTGTATTTCTGTTTCATTCTTTTTTCTCAGGTTTTTCCATATCATGGGTCACTTCCTCTTTAATATTGTCAATTGTCATCCTTAAATTCATTTATCTATTTATGGTGTTCTCTGTTTCATTTTGGTGTTTATTTAGGGCTTCTATGATTTCATTTATTTGTTTTTTGTGTTTTTTCATATTCTTTATTTTTGATGTCTTGGAACTTTTGGTTGACCATGTCTCATATCATCTGTATAAAATTCTCATTGATAACTTGCAGGATTTCTTCTTTCAGGTTGTTCTTGTGGGCTTCCTCAGGTTCCTTGGTTAAGTTTATTTTTGTTTTGTTAGAGTCTGGATCTGGGTATCAGTTTTCTTCATTTCCTTCTGAATCCTGTACTAATTTATTTTTGGGGGGAGAATGGTTTCCATGCTTTTTCATCTTCCCATCATTCCACTTGGTACAGTTTCTGTCCCTGGTCTCTGTGTAATTTAATATTAGCTTACTTCCAATAATAAAACTAACAAAACCAAGAAAGAAGAAGGAAAAAGAAAAAAAAAGAAGGAAAAGAAAAAAAATGGAGAACCGAAGAAATCAACAGGGAGAGATGGTGGATAATCAGACAGTGAACAAGACAAACAAACATTTAAAGAAAAGAGAAAAAAAATTCCTCATTCAGGAACAGTAGAATTTCAGTCCTGTTTGCATCTCCTAGGTGGGTTTGGAGCCAGCGTCTAGTGGTGTTGGAACCCTCCTGTGGTGGGAGGTGGCCAGTGTGCCAGAGGGCCCATGGGTGGGCAGTGGCTTGGTGGGCCAGTGGGTGGGTGGCAGTCTGGTAGGTCTGTGGGGTGGCAGCCTGGTGGGGCAGCAAGGGGCAGTCTGGCAGGCCTGTAGGGCACCAGCCTGGAGGGCTTGTGGAGCCAAGGCCTGGTGGGCCTGCAGGGCAGAAGCCTGGCAAATGGCATTGTGTGGGTGGCAGCCCGCTTATCTTTGGTATATCGTGGTGTGGAGAAGCCTTCCACAGGCTGGTGTTTCAGGATGCTGAAGTTTCTGCTCTCCCTTGTGCCTTACCTCAGCCAAGCATGTCTTCAGCATCTCAGCAAGGTTCCTGATTCATGTAGCTCATGCAGTCTGCATTTGTGTCCCAGTGTCCATTTTGGATCCCAGTCTTTTCTTTTTCTTTTATTATTCATATATGCATACAAGGCTTGGGTCATTTCTCCCCCCTGCCACCACCCTCTCTCTTACCACCCACTCAGCCCCCTCCCTCTCCCCCCCACCCCCTCAATACCCAGCAGAAACTATTTTGCCCTTATTTCTAATTTTGTTGTAGCGAGAGTATAAGCAATAATAGGAAGGAACAAGGGTTTTTTTGGTTGAGGTAAGGATAGCTATACAGGGAGTTGACTCACAAATTTCCTGTGCATGTGTGTTACCTTCTAGGTTAATTCTTTTTGTGGATCCCAGTCTTTAGTGATGAATTGAAGAGACACATGTATTTGTCAGTGTTTTCAAGTAGGACTAGAAAAATCTTTATATAATTTATAGATTACTTCATGTTTCTTCATAGAGCAGAAGGTCTATGGATGCAATTAATGAAGTGATAAAGTATAGGCCACTTTGTGAAAGATCTTATTTTTTTTGATTTTGTAAATTTTAATAGGATATATTCTTTATACAGAGGGCTACTCATAGTGATGATTGTGTGTACATTAGTTACATCACCCCCAAGTTCTCTCCCCCTCAATCCCCACCTTTCTCCATTTAAGCAATTGCAAGAGGTTTTTTTGATATATGAAGTCCATCAACCATATACACTCTACTTAATCCTTTTCATTCTCCCTCCCCCTCCCATTGTACACACCCCCCAGGCAACTATTTTATGGTCCTGTCTTTTTTTTTTTATTAATATTCAAGTTGATGTTCAAAGGGGTTTCTCAATGTATCCATACTCTAGGTAAACTTTACTTTTGTCCATTCCACCCCTTCCATTACTCTCCCTTATCTCTTTACCTCACATTTTTCAACAGCTTTCAATACACATCCTTATACCCTGTACCTTCACAGATAATATTACTGATGTTCTATTATTCTCTTTTCTTGCTCTCTTTCCCCAAGTTCCAAATTACAAGTTCCATGTTTGTTCCACTATTACAAACATGTTCTACATATGAGTTTGTATATGATTATACTTGTTTTTATCTTTTGGATCTATCTTCCACATAGGAGAGAAAACATGAGTCCTTTGTCTTTCTGAGCCTGGCTTACTTCATTTAACATGATGTTTTTCAATTGCATCCATTTATCTTCAAACCACATGTCATGATTCCTTATGACTGAGTAAAATTCCATTGTGTATATATACCACATTTTCTTGATCCATTCATCAGTTATAGGGCATCTGGGTTGTTTCCAAAGCTTGGTTATTGTGAATAGTGCTGCAATGAACATCAGTACATAGGTGTCTTGTTCCCTTAGGTAGATGCCCCAGAGCAGTATCACTGGATCATATGGCAGTTCTATCTTTAGATTTTTGAGGGATCTCCATATTGTGTTCCATAGTGGTTGTACTAATTTACATTCCCACAAACAGTCTAGAAGTTTTCCTGTTTCAATGCATCCTTACTGGCATTTGTTGTTGTAATTGCCCTTGATTATGGCCATTCTAACTGGCGTGAGATGAAATCTAAGCATTATTTTGATTTGCATCTCTTTGATAACCAGCGAAGTGAAACACTTCTTCATTTATTCACTGGCCATTTGTACCTTTCCCTTTGAGAATTCCCTGTTGAATTTATGTGCCCATTTCTTCATTGGGGTGTTGATTCTTTATTGGTTGAGTTTTTTGAGTTCCCTGTGGATTCTGGATATTGGTCTCTTATCAGATGAGTGTCTGGAAAAGAATTTTCTGCCATTCTGTGGGCTGTCTCTTGAGTCTAGTAACTGTTTCTTTTACTGTACAGAAGCTCTTTAGTTTGATGCAGTCCTATTTGATAATCACAAATGCTAATGAAATTCAGAAGATCATTAGAGAGTACTTTGAAAACTTCTATTCAAGTAAACTGGAAAATCTAGAAGAAATGGATAAATTTCTAGATGCATATAACCAACCAAAATTGAACCAAGAAGATATTAACCACTTAAATAGACCTATTACAAGCAATGAAATTGAAGCAGTAATAAAGGGCCTCCACACAAAGAATAGCCCAGGACCTGATGGATTCATGGCCAAGTCTTACCAAACCTTTAAGGAAGAACTAATACCAATACTCCTCAAACTTTTCCAGGAAATAGAAAGGAAAGGAATACTATCAAACTCATTGTATGAAGCTAGCATTACACTCATTCCAAAACCCAATATAGATGCAACTAAAAAAGAGACGTATAGACCAATATCTACACTGAATGTAGATATAAAGATTCTCAGCAAAATTCTGGCAAACAGAAGTCAACAACACATCAAAAATATCATACAACATGACCAAGTTGGTTTCACTCCAGGGATGCAAGTGTGGTTCAACACACATTAATCTATAAACATAATACAGCATATAAACAGAAGCAAGGACAAAACCCATATGATCCTCTCAAAAGATGCAGAAAAAGCCTTTGACAAAATGCAACATCCTTTCATGATAAAAACTCTGAAGAAACTAGGAATAGAAGGAATATTCCTAACATATTAATGACTATATATGACAAACCTATAGCCAACATTTTATTAAATGGAGAACAACTGAAACTATTCCCTCTAAAGTCAGTAATGCTTTCCCTACTCTTATTCAATATAGTTTTGGAATTCCTAACCAGAGCAACAAGATGAGAGCAAGAAATAAAAAGGATTCAAATAGAGAAGGAAGAAGTCAAACTATCTCTATTTGCAAATGACATGATTCTATACCTAAAAGACCCTAAAAACTCTACCAAAATACTCTTACAAATTATAAACTCTTTTGGCAAAGTAGCAAGATACAAAATTAACATACATAAAAAGTAGCCTTTCTATATACCAACAACGAACAGACTGAGAAAGAAATCAGGGAAACAATCCCATTAACAACAGCCTCAAAAATAATAAAGTACCTTGGAATAAATTTAATGAAGGAAACCAAAGACCTTTTTAATGAAAACTATAAACCACTGAAGAGAGAACTCGAAGTTGACATCAGAAAAAGGAAAGATCACCCATGCTCGTGGATTGGTAGAATCAATATTTTGAAAATGGCCATACTTACAACCAAAAGCAATCTACATGTTCAGTGCAGTCCCTACTAAAATTCCTATGACATTCTGCACAGAAATAGAAAAATCAATCCTGAAACACATATAGAAACACAAAAGACTTCAAATAGCCAAAGTAACTCTAAGCAAAAAGTCCAATGCTGGAGACATCACAATACCTTACTTCAAACACAGAACCATAACAGTAAAAACAATATGATATTGGCACAAAAACAGACAGGAAGACCAATGGATCAGAATCAAGATCCAGACATAAACCCATACATCTATAACCAACTAATCTTTGACAAAGGAGCCCAAAACACATGATGGAGAAAAGACAGCCTCTTCGACAAATATTGTTGGGAAAACTGGATATCCACATGTAGGAGACTGAAACTAGATCCCTGTCTTTCACCCTGTACCAAATCTACTTAAAGTGGATCAAAGACCTTAATATGAGGCCTGAAACTTTGAAACAACTCTAGAAAATAGTAGAAAATACACTGGAACATATAGATATAGGGAACAACTTCCTAAGCAGGTCTCAAAAGGCTCACCATCCATTGAATGGAAATTTGAGTAGCATAATCTCAAAGGCCTTTGCAATTCTTAGATTCCATGTGTTGATACACATTTAATTATGAAACTTAATTCCATTAAGTTTTAGATTAAAATGTGTCTAAATATTGACTTGTGGACTGATAACCCTTTAATATTTCTAGGCATAAAAACACTGGAAACAAAGTCATCTTCTTATTTGCCAAATGAGTTTGGCCTCTCATTAAATTAAATGACAAGTGAGATTTATGAAAAACATCTATACTGCATGGAGGAACAGAATTTCTTCTAGTTCTGCCAAATTTCAGAGTGAAGTCCATTTTGTTGAATCACTAATACAGCTTTATTGAAAATGGAATGGACTTCAACTCAACACTCATCCCTATGCCAGTTGCTATGGATAACTTGGTTATTAAACCAGCTATTTGATCAAATGCTAAGCAAGATATTGCTGGAAGATATTTTGCAGATGTGGTTAACATCTATAATAAACTGACTTGAAGTAGAGGATGTTACCCTTGATAAGCCAAGTGAATTCATCCAATCAGTTGAAAGCTTTAAGAGTAGAAACAGATTTCTTAGAGAAGGTGGAATTCTTTCTCATTCTTTCTCTGATTGAGTTTCCAGGCTGTGGATTGCAGACTTGCCAGCCCCCAGATTGTGGGACAAGTCAGATGAATGAATGAATGAATGAATACATGCATACCCTATTGATTCTGTTTTTCTGGAGAACTCTGACTGATACACTAGTTCTGTTATATCCATTACTGAAATGCCTGCCTCAGGGAGAAGATGTTGCTAATTTGGTAAATTCCAAAGCCCAGCTTTGTTCAAATACACTATTGCATTAAAATAGCTATATTTTCTTCTATTTATATTACTTTTGTGCCAAATCTTCATGCATGCAAGCAATTTGCATTCATTTGTTTAACAGGCCATATGATTATAGTTTCTCATGGTGGCCTAATTCAAGATTTTCATAGACTCATTGAATGTAAGACATTAAAAATATATTAGTAAACATCTAGTCCAAGTTCCCACTTAATGGACAGGAAGGCAGAGAGCAAAATGATTGCTAATGTCTAAACTGTTTTTATTAGTAGTACTTATTAGCTATATAGGAGAGGGGGACTCATTGTGACATTTCTGTATATGCTTCCAATGTTTCTTGGTTAGGTTCACTCCCACCATTCCTCTCCCTCATCCTTTCCACCACTACTTAAAATGATTGTAATGGGTTTCATTGTTCTATTTTATATAAGTAAAGAAAGTACTTTTTCTCATATACAATTATATTTTCACTCTCACTTCCTCTTCCCAATGCCAATAATCTCCTCCCCTGTCCTTGTTTTTAAAAATGGACTGATTCAGCTGCCATAAGGTGAGCCAAATTAGCTCCTGAGCTAAGGAAAGATGATTGTGGATGGGGTGGAAGAAATCATGGGAAAAAATTGCTGCACTCTGTTCTGCAGCCCTGCGATAAGCAAAGGCATTCAAGTCTGAAAATTAGGGTGACCAGCCACATCCTCTGATTTCAAGAGCCCCCAAGGATCTCTGGCACAGTCAAAACTAACGTGTTCCACTTGCATTCACATGTGGTTCTGATGTGCAATTTTCTCTGTCAAAAAAACCCCCCAAAATCCAAAACAATAAATCTCCAAGAAAAAGAAAGACCTTTTACTTCCCATGACTGGTACAGTTTGGTTCACCTTTTAATGTAGCTTTATTTTTTCAAAAAAGAATTGCAGAGATTAATGGACAGATTGTGAGATGTTCAGAGAAAGTGAAACACAGAGCTTTAGATTGGATGCTGAACTGGGAAATCAGATTCTGCATGGGAAATATGAATAATTGTATATAGTCATGAATGTTCATTCAGCTGGCACTAGATATGCTGATGTTAGAGCACATTTTATATTAGAAAGAATGTGACTTTGGGTAATAAGTAAATTCATTTTTTTTGCAATGCTGGGGATCAAGTCCAGGGCCTTATGCATACTAAGTAAGCATGCTACCACTGAGCTACATTCCCAGACCTAAATAGGTGTTCTCAATGCCCAGAAACAACCTGAAATGCAGTGCTGCGTATAGCAGTAAATTTTCCAATAGAGATAAGAATACTCAGAAATTACTGAGTTTTAATAACACTAAGTTTTGTGCTGAGATCTTTCAGTTCTGCACATGCAGTTCCAAGAGTAAATGAGCAATGTTTAATGACTCTAAAAGACTTCCAGATACTTCATTAGACCTCATTATTAACCCTATGAAGCATGTTGGGCATCAACTGGGAAAATGAAGGCTAGATTAGAGAGCGTTAAGATATTTCCAACTTCAAATGAGCTGTACTCATGAACTTCTGATTTTAGATTTTATATCACTCGACTATAGAGTTTTGACCATATAAATATGTAAAAAAAGTATTGGGTAAGCAGCTGAATAAATTATATCTTATTCCTTGTTCAAAAAAGATCAATTCCCCTTGAAGTTTAATTCCCAAAGTCCTAATTTCATCTAAAGGTTTCTAATAAAGTTTTATGTTTATATTGTGAAATAAATGTCTCCCATAAATGTTGGGTAGTTTCCATAGTAGTATAAGTGATGAATATGAACTTCAAGTGCTTATATGATTTATGCAGTTCCCTGGCATGCACCCATGACTCCCTACTCCAAGTCCATGTTTCTAAATTGCATCAGTCCCACCTCTCTACTGAGGACCTTCTGGGTTACTGAGCTACAGAGCCAAAATCTCCCTGCATTAGCTTTGAGGATGATTCATTGTTGTGATATGAAGCTCGAAGACCAGCCAGTTCAGGTGGGGTTTATCCACCATCCCTTTCAGCAGAGTACACAAGACTGATTCATTTCTTTGCTCACCCATCTACATGAACATCACAAAATCAACAGCATTCAATTTATTAAAAAATGATTTGTATTTCTAATTTAATCACCAGTTGTCTCTGTAGGACTTATGAAAGACAGTATGGGGGAGGCAAGTCAGTTTGCTTATTATTGTTGGCATTGATGGTAGAAGGCTTAATATTTTCCCAGAAAAGATATATGTCACAATTGAAGTCACTCCGTGTTTCTAAACACCCCTCAGCTCTCTAACTGGTTTCAAAGGGGTCTCTTTTTCATGCTTTACCATTTTGGGGGATCCCCTTTTTACTCAAACTTGACTCATCCTTTTTTCTTTTCTACTCAGTAAAAACCTTTTGCTTTACCAGAAAAAAAAATGTACCTCAAATTTGAAAGTCTACTTGGAAATCAAGTAGGACTTAGGAAACACAATTTGTTTGTATTATAATAAGTGTCACTGAATTAAAATCACAAGGTTTAAATTTCCATGCAAATAAATATGGGTTCACTAGTAAGGAGCTAGGATTATACTTTGCCTAAACTCTAGTAACCCAATAAGGCCACGTAGCCTTTCTTGAACAATATAGGGCTACTCTTCTCCAGTAGAAATTAAAATGGACCATAAAGTCAAAGTATATCAATACATTTCAGTAAGGTATTCTGAAATATTTTTTTAAAAGATCAGAGTAGGTGTTGATTTTGGATGTACTTAAAAGTTTGCGAAGTCTGTGACTTTTTCTATTGACCTCTACAAATACTAGGAACTGCCAATGAAGAAACTAGGGGCAAAATTTAAGGTATGAAAGGACAAAGAAATAGTCACCAACAAAACCAAATAAGGATTGAAAATCCCTTCTTTTGAGCACTATAGTCAAGTTCTTTTTCCCTCTCAACTTTGTACTAATGGTGATGTTAAGGATGCCATGTTGTATTAATTGTGACATGTGATAAAAATAGCATTAAATGTGCTAATGCACCTTTAATTAAATTTGAAAAAGAAACTTTGCATCCATGCTTAGGAATTGGATATTTAAAGATTAAATCACTGGATTCAGCAGTTGAAATATATGCAAAGTGATGATTTTAAATTGAAGGAATTAGATCTGAAAATGATGGATAAGATCACCCTGACTTTTCCTAGCCATATTATCACTAATGTACAAGCAACTTTAGGCTATAGTGAGTGATTCAACTTGCTCTGGATAATGCTGGACAAAACTCCAGAGAGGAACTGAATAAAACAAATGTTTTTATTTTTATAATTCATTTTGACTCAAAGCCAAGTCTTACAGGATTTTGCTTGGAATTACATTCTGCTATTTCCAAGTAAAGAGTTCCCTAGGCTGTTAGATTGGCAGAGTCAGTAAAATACTGCTCATTTGAGGCTATTCAATCTTAGAACTCTGAAAAGGTCCAATCTATTACTGCTGCTAAATTTAACCTCATCTTAGCCACACCATTCAGGCATGTGATTCACCATTCTTCTCAGAGTAGAAGCAAAAGTTCCCCTGCCCATGGTTGGATGGGCAGGATTAATGTGACAAAGCCCAGTCTCTCAGTTTTTCATTGCTTTAGTAGTTATTATTTTAATGTCTACCATGTATTCAGGCTTGTTAGAGGTTGTGGGGATATTTCTGTTTCCAGGAAACTGAGTCTGATAATGGAGAAAAATGCACAAACCAATGAACATGGTAAAACGTGAATCATATAGTAGATGTAGAAGGAAGTAGACAGTGCTGTGAGATTTTAGAATTCAGAATGACTGCTTATCTGAAGCTAGAGTCAGGGTAGGTTTGTACCAATTATCCACTGTGGTATAACAAACCATTCCAGAACCAGTAGCTTAATACAAGAGGGATTTATTTGCTGATTACTTTGTTATAAGGTCTAGGCTCAGTCACATATGTTCTGTTAGTATTTCTTGAGATTAATCATTGAGTCAACTGGAGCCAGACAATACAAGAAACACTTATTCACAGACCTGGGAGCTAGGTGGAATTTTCAGCTGGGCATCTTGGTTCTCCTCCATGTGGCCTTTCCAGCAGATTATTCCACTTTTAATATGCTGGCAGCAAGTTTCCAAGAGAATGAGAGTGAAAACAGCAAGGACTTTTGAGCTAGTCTGGGGAGTCACAGATTATCATTTCTGCTGCACTATATTTATGAAAATAATGAATTGGGTAATTTCTGAATCATGAAGGTGATTCAACATACACATAATTAGTAGTCTTCAAGGAAGTTCAAAATGAATTCAAGAATTTTTCTGGAATATAAGAAGTTTTAAGAAACATTTCTTTCTAGGACTATCAACATTGAGACATGAATCATTAAACCTGACTTAGAAGAGATTTTTTTTATTCAATCAGATGAAAAAGACTTATATATTTGTATTGGGAATAAAGTTGAAACATTACTTCATGGATTTCACCAAAATAACTTCCAAAGCCATAGGTGTATTGAATATATAGATGTATACTAACTTCAAAGTAATAGATGAACTAGGAAATATGTCACAATTGTGTAGCTTTGTGTAGTTACAGCAGCCTTTCTAGGGATGAAAGCTAAAAAGCTGAACTGCTGGTGGCCGTGGATGACTTTGGTCTTTCCTTCTTGTTTCCTGTAATGCACATTAACTTAAAAAAAGTCCTTTTAATAACCTGAAAAGAGTATATCTAAATGCATAAAAAAATTAAAATTGCTTATAACAAAAACCACCAAGAACTTCCAACTAGACTAGAAAAATGGGAAAAACACATTTAGAACTTCTAAATGAAAACTTTATTATTATTTGTGGAAAAACAGAATAATATACATGCATATATGTATATGTGTGTGTGTATACATATATGTTTATGTGGTTAGTTGCAATGCCTACCTTATTTCTGGACTCCGATAACATGGTTGTTTCTTGGGAAGAAGCATGAGCAGTTTGGGGAAAGAGTGAAAGTGAGACTTCAAACTATTCCAGGAATGAGGGAGGGGGAATAAAGGAGAATGATGGAGGGGAGAAATCAGCTAAGATATATTGTAAGAACTTGTATAAATGTATAACAATATTAAAAATAAAAAAGTATATAGAAAGTATGTCTAATAGAAAAAAGTTTTTATAATATGTTCTCTTGAAATACTTAAATTTTTCTCCTGCAAATTTGTTCATTAGAAACAATATTAATATAAATTTGCTTTATTTAAAAGTATCTGACTTAAACCATCTCTCAGCACACAAATCCTAGAGGCTGACTCTTATGGTTGGCTGGTGTAGGTGTGTGAGTGTATGTACATGCCTTTTGGAATGAAAGTAGGTAAATTTCTACTTCCAGTGGGAGGTGTAGAATGAATGGTCAAGTCAGCTCAGTACATTTGCTCTGCAGCTTCCTAGTACCTGGTGCATGCATTGAAGATGCAGTATATTTGATAAGGCAGATTTATTGACCTGCATAATTGGCAGAGCATTTGTGGAACTCAGATTTGTGCTCAGGGTTATAGCTCTTTGTCGCTCACCCTCACAACACTCATCCTGTGCTCCTCTAAATAAATTCACTTGGACAGCCAGGTTTAGACAAAAAGATTTCCAGCATCAGCCACACACTGAGAAGAAACCTGGAATTCCCTCAAATAAGGAGGTGCTTACACTTAATCCTGATAACAAGCCTCAACTTCCACTTTTATCAAGGAAGATTAACTCCCCAAATTCACCATCCTCCCTTGCCCCTGAGCTTTGGCAGAAGCCCCTTGTGACAGATTTTCCCTAAAGTGTATTGATGAGAAATTGTGTTGAGAATGCTATGATTTCCTTTCTAGACAAATCCCAGTTTTTTGAGCTAATTAGTTCACCTCATCCCCCAGAGCCAAGCATTGTATATGCATGAGCTAGGTAGCATTTTCTAATTCAACCCAAACAAGCAGATATACAAAAATCTCAATAGCAACAGTTGTCAATTATTGTTTCTTTGCTCCAAATCCATCCTTTAAATTTTATTGGTGCATACTAAATTGTACATAGTAAGGGGTTTCATCTTATTTTCATAATGCGTATATAGTGTATTTTCCATCGTTTAATATTCCATCTTTTAATGCCTGTCATGTGATGCTGGAGCTGGGTCTTGTCAACATTTCTCCTTTTTCAATGGAGACTGCAGGAGTGTACTGCAGGAGTGCCTGCTCTCAGCTTGCTCTACATCAATAGTGTGTGGATCACTTCAACATGCCAGACCCAGGCCCAGGGTTCCCTGCCACCTTACTGCTATTTCAGGAGGCAGCTTCCTGTGGCTGTTCTCTACCTGCTATCCTTGGACTAGAATTGGGGACCAGTTGTGTCCTGGGGCAACCCAGCAGACCTTTATACTATCCAATGGCCTGTGGTCACACAGTCTTCTAAGATCTATGAAGCCCAGCCTTAGAGAGGCCCTTTTTCTGAATTTGCTCCTTTCTTAGGGGGTTCTACCTCAGACCTAGTATGTTCCTTTTAAGTTACCTTCATTTTTTCCTTAGTGCCAATTATTAATAGGTAATGATTTTTTTTACAAAAATATGTTCAAATTACTATGTAGTTTTTATCTTCTGAATGCACCTAGGTTGATACATGAAATAAATAAATATACAATCATTATATATAGATTGTACAGAAACAATTTGCCTTATATTTTCAAAATCTGTGGGACCGGCAAACTTTTTTCCAAGTTGTCCTTAATATGTTATACAAATAATGGTGGTTAGCTACTTGTACGATTACAGGAATTGTTTTAAGTTCATAAGCTGTTTTTAAAACATTTTTATTAGTGATATTAGGTATAAAAAAGAGTTTCATTGTGATATTTCCACACTTGCACATGATGTACTTTGATCAAATGCATCTCCCTCTATTACTTTCTCATTCCCCTTTCCCTCTTTTAAAACAATTTTAATGGGTTTCATTATTCTGTTTTCATACATGTGTATAAAGTACATTATAGGGAATTTTAATTGTTGCATCACAGGGAATTTAGTTACATTAAATGCTGGGAGTTGGTTTGGGTATGGTTGGTGAGTTTAAGGATTTCATGGTGACCATTCTAGGTGCAGCATGCTATTTTGTATAGGGGATCGTGTCCTCTGAATTTATTTATTATGAATATTAGGTAAAACTTAATCTCGGCAGTGTTTCATATAACTGAATCTAGGAAAGTAATATGTTGTTTTTGAAATCCCATAATAGTGGTAAAGAGTGCCTGAGATATTTAAGTTGACTCATCTAGCAAAATAAACCTGGAAGACGTGCCCTCATGGAACTGTTACAAAGTAAGGCAGAATGAGACTGCAGACTTGGAGATGGCTGACAAACAAGCCTTTGCATGCTGAACTGAGAGGTTTTTAACATACTGGAAAAATTTAAATGCTTTTACTTCATTTGTTTGTTTCTTCATTGGATCTCCAAGATGAGCCTTGGCGTTGAGAGAGAAATGCTCAGAGTCTGAGACATCAAATGGCAGAGTGAAGACTGGACATTCAGTTTGTGAATCTTCCAAAGCTAACATAACATTTCACAAGTTCAAGTTATCCTCCACTGGGCAGAGCTGTACTGTCACAGAACAGTGCCATTTATGACTTTGGTTTGCAATTTTGCCGGGACTTGACAACTACTTATTTTCTTTAACAAACTCCCTTGTTTAGGGATCAGCCAATCCTTAGCTAGGGGGGCAAGTGGGTTTTTGGCCAAATGTATGCCAGCCACATGTGAATCAATATCTTGCTGCCAAACAGCAACCACAGAACTTTGCCATTAATAATTTCATGAATTGACATGTGGTGAGATCTGTCTCAGTTCTTCTTGTTCTGGGTTTCATGAGCAGCTCTGGTCAATGAAAGATGAATTAAAAACTTTGACCTTGTCCATAGATGTTGTCATGAACCATGAGGACCAGATGAATAGCATCTGTGAGGAAAATAGAGTCATTCACCAGTTGGCATAGAGGCCTCTAGCTACTTTTCAATGCTAAGAGCACAGCATTGCCCAAAGGAGAAATACAGGCTTCCATCTCATTAACTGTCCCAAGTCCACCAATGACTTTGTTCAACTCAGGAGGTGATGCAGGAAGCCAACTAGCTTGGGCAGGTCTCCTAGGCTTCCCTAAAGACATTAAACCACTCAAACTGTGTATTCTTGAGTCAAGGTGACTGCTGTCTAGGACTGATTGCATTTTCTTGGAGTCTCAGCATATCCTATGCATACAAGCCTGCATCAGTAAGACCTGCTTTTGGTTACTTAATTTAAAAGAGTGAGGTGAGAATGGTATTAACAAAATGAGAAGGTGGAAAAATCACCCTAAAAAATTGCCTTGATTCCTTATCCATTCAATTCACCTTTAAGTTGTGGGAAATTTAGAAGCCCTTGCTTATAAATTTCCCAAATGTCCATCATGAGTTTCTCTTCAATGAGGCCACCTGAAACTACATGGTAGAAATTAGGTTCTCTGCATAGCTCTGCATAGTGTTTTACAAGAGACCAATGTTTGACCTTAGTTTAGCTTTCCTAGCAACTTGCCTTTCTGTTTACTTGTGTTAGATACTGTACATAACTCTAGTCTCACATTTTTTTGAATACCTTGTTTGCTCATACCACTATTCCCAGCTCTCAAAGAATGACTGGCTCTTTGCAACTGCTTAGCAAGATGTGATGATTTACTAATGTTGATATTGACACTGGCTAATGGAAGGATTTACCATTCTGCTATTCCAACTTATTGCTTCTAATATGTCTTAAATGTATACTAATAAGATGTAATGAACAAATAACTTAATACTGCAAAGAGCACAGAGGATCTGGACTCAGACCTGAGAGTGAATCCTAGATTTGACACTGACTACACACACTTTGGAAGGTTATTTAAAATTTCTATGTCCCAGGTTTCCTTAATGGTGAAATGAGTTTGGTAATGATATTAACATTACAATTTTGTGAGAATTAGATAATGTACAGAAAATACTTGATACAGGGTAAATACTAATTAAATATTAGCTATTATTTGTATTACCACCTTATTGTTATTCAAATATAGAAAACATATTTCTGTTATCTTAAGATTGATGTATGGATATCTACCATGTCATGTTACCATCCATCCCTCATAGCCATCACTAAACAGGAATAAAGACATGGATTAGCTTTTTCCAATTGCTTTTGACCTTTGAACTCTTCAGAGGAATTACATTATAAAGCTAAGATGGTCTATTTAGTTGTGGCACCAACAATAGCACCAACAGTCAAGATAAGTAACAGAGATTCCACCACATTTTAACTGCCTTTAGAAGGCAGTATTTCTAGACATTTGTCACGTCATGAGGAAGTTTTGTTTCTTTGCAGCAGGATATGGTAATGCACTTAGCCATAAGGCTCTATTTCCAAACAATTTGCATCATATTCATCTATGTTAGAAAAATGGAAATAAAGTTTGAGTCAGCTAAAACTGATTGTCTCTTTTCATTGGCTATGGGAGGGATTCCACTCCACACAAACAACTACAATGCCAGCTGGCATTTCAGCTGGAAACATCTGCAAGACCCTACATCTTTTCTTGCATAATTTTTTTCTTGTTAAGTTCCATGTTTCTGTTGATGATTTCACTCATTGAGGAAAAGCAGTCATGGGGGAGAGACAGTCAGTCATGGCCACAGATGGAACAGAATATCAAGTTAAAGAATAAACTATAGAAATAAGATGATTATTAGATAATCAGGAGAAAAACAAAATTTCCAGGTAATTCAGAGCTCAAGTGATTTTGCATACCAAAATCAAATCACTTTTTCTTAGTAGTTCTGGGGCTTAAACTTAGGGCTGTATGCTTGCAAAGTAGGAGCTCTACCACTTAAGCCATTCTGCCAGCCCCCAAAAACACTTTTTAACCGTTAGATGGTACAGGATGTTTTTGCTTCAGCATTCAATAAAATCTCCCAGTACCACAAATTCCTGACAGTAAAATTATTGATTACTGATAAAAGCTAAGTATCTCATATTTTTCATCTGATAATTAATGTAGCAATGAAAGAATATTATATCATTGTAAGAATATACTGTTATTTGATTTATTAATATAACACTGAGTCATATAATAGTGTACATATATTGATTTTCATCTGATAATTAATGTAGCAATGAAAGAATATTATATCATTGTAAGAATATACTGTTATTTGATTTATTAATATAACACTGAGTCATATAATAGTATACATATATTGTATTTATTAAACTAGCCCTGATAATATTAGGGATCTAATTCAGCAATAACTCCTCTCTCCCATCTGATTCGCATCTTAGTACAAAATGAATTCTGATCATCCAAGCTGTTATTGGATAGTTTTAAAGCCCCTAAATATAAAAGTACAATAGAATGTTCTAGAGCAACGGCTTACTATACAGCAATCAAGAATAAGAATCATTCCCAAACCTCCCCCCCAAATAGTTTTATGAATTGAGAGAAAAAAAAGAAAGAGAAATATCTCTCAAATAGAGTCTTTAAAAGTGGGCTCTGCAGATTATTTGCATCTGAATTACCTGTAATGTGTTTATTACAAGTGCAGAATCTAAGATCCATATCTAGACTAAATCTTTGGGTCTGCTCATTGAACAAGCTACTTAGGAGATTCCTTGGTAAATTAATGTTTGGCAATTTCTGACTTAGAATTCATAAATCAGGGAAACCAGGAAGAATGTGAGAACACAAAGTTTAGTAAGCTCCAAGATATTCATTAGTGTATCACTAGCATTGATAGTGAACATGAGCACAGCACAAACACCACAGAGAAGCCTATAGGTCATAATATCTAATAGAAAGGCAAGAATTGTATTTTTTAAATTAGTACTCTTATGCCCTCTGACAATCCCATCTGGTAAATTGTATGTTGGGGAAAGGAGGCATTATGGCCTTTAATCTTATTTCTTAAAATAATTGGGTAGTGTACTTTGGGATTAGCTATTTCTTTGGATTACAAAGATCTCTATTTGCTTTTCTGTATTTTAAATCCAATATTCAGATAGATTTACTCTTCTACTCTCTCCCTGTAAAGAATTCAAATGTTAAAAAAGAAAGTGGAACAAATTCTTTCCCAGGCTAATGAAAAACAGCCTTCTGCAAATTGTGAATGCACATGTGGGAACTGAGGGTTTATGTGCAGATGTATGTGAATGTATGATTGAGCAATGAATTAGAATCCATTGCCAATACCACCTAATTGGCTTTGGTCACCAGGATCCCTAAGGCTTAACAGTGCATTTTTAAATTCACATTTCCATTGAAGTCTTTTACTGTGTTACCTGATTCAACTTTCTGCAACCAAGGTTTCCCATGCATTGACAATGGTGTTGGAATCTGTGGAGGTGTCCTTGATGAAGATTCTCACTGTTTTGTGTTTGCTATCCACACACAGTGGATAACAAGAAGTTACTGCAAATGGGTTGTGCAGTGTAACCAGGTGCGCAGCTAGTGTCATGAAGTACATCCAATTCTACCACAAAAAGAGGCTTCCTATTTACCTTTTGGTGATTAATGAAACACACAGAATGCTGAGACTTATCTCACTTCCTATCACTTAGTTACTACAATCATTCTTCTTCCAGTAAAAGATGAGACTTGCAGATGTTAGAGAATAGATTTCACAATGAGAGACTGTAACAGCCTGAGAAAATGCAGCTTGGATTGTAAACCAGAAGAGGCTGGATTTCCTTTATTTTTTTTTCAAAATGAATAAAAATGAAGACAAAAGAAGGGTGTCAGCTGAAGAGAGGAAAATACCTTATTTAATTAAATATTCTCCAAATCTAAAGGTAGAAAGCTACATATCTATTGCGAATCGTTTGCTCCACTAATTGGGCTGTTATACTTCTAATAATATTTACAACAGGAAAAATATTAGTTAGTGATTATCAAATTAGATGTCTTATGTGACTAACTTCTTATCTTCTTATTCCCATGTGGTTTCATATTTAAATAGTAAAAACAATTTCTTTGTGACAGTTTCATATAGGATCATATGTAGTGGAATGTTAATTACATTCTCTATTACCTGGGGAAGGCACTAAGTTAATGATAGTGGTTTAGATCTTACAGCAGGCAAGAATGTGTGTGTGTGTGTGTGTGTGTGTGTATTTATCTGACATATAATAGACATTAAAAGTCCAGGAAAATATTTAAGTTGCATTTTGGGTGACCGCAGGTAATATATTTGTTTTTTGCAGCTATAAATTTGTATATATAGAAGTGCTTTTACTGTAGAATTTAAACCAACCACTAACCTTTTGCCTGCCATCACCACGTAAGAGCCATAGCAATTATGAAAACAGAAATGCAAAAGGCAAACTTCTCAGAACAACATTGATGTTTGAGGACACAGAGTTATTTGTCCAAAGCCAAAATAAGTCCAGTGTATGTTTCTGTAACAGCGTGGGCAGGCCCTCACCTACTCTTCATTCTCTTCTCTTTGTTTCTGTTTCTTTCTTATCAAGATAGAAGTAAAAACTATCCCTTTCTAAACACAATACTTGATGCTTGGGTAGCTCTCTTCTAAGGATGGCCGTGGCTGCACCAGTCCTTCATTTCCCCAGATGTTTCTGATGTAACTGTTACATGAGGTCACACTTGCCTATGCTTACTCCTATCCTGGAGTAACCACTGTGGTTCAGTTGCTGCCAAATACATTCAGGGTAAAGAAGTAGGGAAGACGTGGCTTTGTGAATTGGTATAAAGTGAAGAAATTACATAATAGACTTGAAATATGATGAGAAATATTTGGCTAATTCTGCACTGAGAAAGAGTTTTTGCTTATCTCCATTGAATTCCCACTCCAATTGATTGGTTTATTTTTGACATCTCTGATATTTCAAAATTGCATACATGATAGTAAAGACTGGCATGGTCAATTCATTGAATTTATGTCCCATTTATATTAGTTACTTGACAATATCCTTTCACTTTTTCATGTGTTCTTTTATTATATAGCTATTCACAAGCACCACTAAATCTAGGTCATTCACAAGAAGGTACTTGTAATTGAAATGATTAACCTGACTCATTCTTTGAAAGTTGATAATGGCATAGTTGGAAGATGTTTGATCAAGCTGCTATGTACGTCTACAAACAAAAAGTAATATGGAGAGAAATAGGAGGAATAGAAGGGAGAAAAAGAAAGAGAAAAGGGAAAAAAGGAGGAAGGAAAAGGAAGGAAGGATGAAGGGAGAGAGGAAGGAAAGAAGGAAGAAAGGATGGCAGGGAGGAAGGAAGGAGAGAGTCTGAATCACTATTTATTATATTTACCTATGGAGAAAGCTTTCAGAAATAACTACCATATGTGGCTGCCTGAACCACCACTGGGACTATTGCCACTTGGTTTCAAAATGAATATGTTACTTGAGTAAGAGACAAAGTCTCAAGTTCAGATTCAACAAATTGGTGTTAGGGTGGAAAAGACCCATTAACTCACATTGCTGCCTCTCATAAAAAGAACAAGTGATCCTGCAGCATTGGTCCCTGGGGCTCAGTCCAGGCAATTTCAAAATATCCAATGCATGAATGCTCCCATTGCCTCCCTCAGAGACTATTTCCTCATCCAGCTGATCTTAGACATAGGAAGTTTTTCCAGTTATTATTCCCTAAATTCGTTTTCCCCCTCAATGTCATCCTATTATTTATACTATTTTACTGTGCTTTATTTCTCTACCTTGGATTTTATAGCTGCCTCAACTCTTGGAAGATGGTTGTCATTTAGCCTTCTTTATCCACGCTGTGACACAAGAGAATTAGGTTGTGTATTGCTAGAGGTTTATAAATTCTACTTACAAATCAAGAATCCTGGGGTCTTGGGAAATAGGAATATGATAAAGGAAATTTACTTTTTACATGGTTTTAAGTTTAAAACTCTTCTACCAACTGAGGTTTCACCAATGTTCTGATCCACGAAAATCCAAGTGTGATGGAAGGAACCAAAAGTGGTTGGCCTAGGAAGGAACACTCCTTAAGCACGATTGGGACCAATTCTCCTTTTATTTTTAGAAGCTTCTCTAATATTCCTGTCAAGCCTTCATTCACACTGCACTAGCAAAAGATACCAATATTGAAAGTAACTCCACAAAGGAGTAAGCAAATTTCCAGACATGAAGGCATAATTCACATCTATGAGATTGAGCTATAGCTCTTTGGTCCTCCCCATTGAGGAGGAATAATAACAACCAGAAAACACATAGAAGACCTTATAGATCACAGATCTGGAAATAATTCTCACATACTCACACAGTAGCTTTGTCTCATCTCCATTTCAAAATGAGGAAATAGGATGAGAGTTGTGTTAGTCAGCTCTCCATCACTGTGAGATAAACAACTTTAAGGAGGAAAGGTTTATCTTGGCTTATAGTTTCAGATGTTTCTCTCCATGATCACTTGGTGTCATTTCTTTTATTCTGTGGTAAGG
The DNA here is from genome assembly GCF_047511655.1 of Castor canadensis. NCBI lineage: Eukaryota > Metazoa > Chordata > Mammalia > Rodentia > Castoridae > Castor > Castor canadensis. Next base: position 169,019,476 of record NC_133387.1, read on the forward strand.
CAGAACATCATAGCAGAAATGTGTGGTAGAAGAGAGCTGCTCATGGAGGGGGGGTATGTGGGAAGGGAGGGAGAGAGAGAGACAGAAACAGAGACACAGAGAGAGAGAGAGCAAGCGAGAGAGAGTGAAAGCGATAGAGAGAGAGAGAAAGGGACCCACACTCCAATACCCCCTTCAATGGCATGTACCCAATTACCTACTTCCTCCAAGTATGCCCAAATCCTAAAGTTTCTACCACCTCTCTTTCTTTTTTTTTTTCATTTTTCTTTTATTATTCATATGTCCATACAAGGCTTGGTTCATTTCTCCCCCCTGCCCCCACCCCCTCCCTTACCACCCACTCCACCCCCTCCCGCTCCCCCGCCTCAATACCCAGCAGAAACTATTTTGCCCTTATCTCTAATTTTGCTGTAGAGAGAGTATAAGCAATAATAGGAAGGAACAAGGGGTTTTGCTGGTTGAGATAAGGATAGCTATACAGGGCATTGACCCACATTGATTTCCTGAGCGTGGGTGTTACCTTCTAGGTTAATTCTTTTTGATCTAACCTTTTCTCTAGTTCCTGGTCCCCTTTTCCTATTGGCCTCAGTTGCTTTAAGGTATCTGCTTTAGTTTCTCTGCATTAAGGGCAACAAATGCTAGCTAGTTTTTTAGGTGTCTTACCTATCCTCACCCCTCCCTTGTGTGCGCTCGCTTTTATCATGTGCTCATAGTCTAATCCCCTTGTTGTGTTTGCCCTTGATCTAATGTCCACATATGAGGGAGAACATACGATTTTTGGTCTTTTGGGCCAGGCTAACCTCACTCAGAATGATGTTCTCCAATTCCATCCATTTACCAGCGAATGATAACATTTCGTTCTTCTTCATGGCTGCATAAAATTCCATTGTGTATAGATACCACGTTTTCTTAATCCATTCGTCAGTGCTAGGGCATCTTGGCTGTTTCCATAACTTGGCTGTTGTGAATAGTGCCGCAATAAACATGGGTGTGCAGGTGCCTCTGGAGTAACCTGTGTCACAGTCTTTGGGTATATCCCCAAGAGTGGTATTGCTGGATCAAATGGTAGATCAATGTCCAGCTTTTTAAGTAGCCTCCAAATTTTTTTCCAGAGTGGTTGTACTAGTCTACATTCCCACCAACAGTGTAAGAGGGTTCCTTTTTCCCCGCATCCTCACCAACACCTGTTGTTGGTGGTGTTGCTGATGATGGCTATTCTAACAGGGGTGAGGTGGAATCTTAGCGTGGTTTTAATTTGCATTTCCTTTATTGCTAGAGATGGTGAGCATTTTTTCATGTGTTTTCTGGCCATTTGAATTTCTTCTTTTGAGAAAGTTCTGTTTAGTTCACATGCCCATTTCTTTATTGGTTCATTAGTTTTGGGAGAATTTAGTTTTTTAAGTTCCCTGTATATTCTGGTTATCAGTCCTTTGTCTGATGTATAATTGGCAAATATTTTCTCCCACTCTGTGGGTGTTCTCTTCAGTTTAGAGACCATTTCTTTTGATGAACAGAAGCTTTTTAGTTTTATGAGGTCCCATTTATCTATGCTATCTCTTAGTTGCTGTGCTGCTGGGGTTTCATTGAGAAAGTTCTTACCTATACCTACTAACTCCAGAGTATTTCCTACTCTTTCTTGTATCAACTTAAGAGTTTGGGGTCTGATATTAGGATCCTTGATCCATTTTGAGTTAATCTTGGTATAGGGTGATATACATGAATCTAGTTTCAGTTTTTTGCAGACTGCTAACCAGTTTTCCCAGCAGTTTTTGTTGAAGAGGCTGCTATTTCTCCATCGTATATTTTTAGTTCCTTTGTGAAAGATAAGTTGCTCATAGTTGTGTGGCTTCATATCTGGATCCTCTATTCTGTTCCACTGGTCTTCATGTCTGTTTTTGTGCCAGTACCATGCTGTTTTTATTGTTATTGCTTTGTAATATAGTTTGAAGTCAGGTATTGTGATACCTCCTGCATTGTTCTTTTGACTGAGTATTGCCTTGGCTATTCGTGGCCTCTTGTGTTTCCATATAAATTTCACAGTAGATTTTTCAATCTCTTTAATGAATGTCATTGGAATTTTGATGGGAATTGCATTAAACATGTAGATTAGTTTGGGGAGTATCGACATTTTTACTATGTTGATTCTACCAATCCATGAGCATGGGAGATCTCTCCACTTTCTATAGTCTTCCTCAATCTCTTTCTCCAGAAGTGTATACTTTTCCTTGTAGAGGTCTTTCACATCTTTTGTTAGGTTTACACCTAGGTATTTGATTTTGTTTGAGGCTATTGTAAATGGAATTGTTTTCATACATTCTTTTTCCGTTTGCTCATTGTTAGTGTATAGAAATGCTAATGATTTTTCTATGTTGATTTTATATCCTGCTACCTTGCTATAGCTATTGATGATGTCTAGAAGCTTCTGAGTAGAGTTTTTTGGGTCTTTAAGGTATAGGATCATGTCATCTGCAAATAGGGATATTTTGACAGTTTCTTTACCTATTTGTATTCCTTTTATTCCTTCTTCTTGCCTAATTGCTCTGGCTAGGAATTCCAGTACTATGTTGAATAGGAGTGGAGATAGTGGGCATCCTTGTCTGGTTCCTGATTTTAGAGGGAATGGTTTTAATTTTTCTCCGTTAAGTATAATGCTGGCTGTAGGTTTGTCATATATAGCTTTTATAATGTTGAGGAACTTTCCTTCTATTCCTAGTTTTCTTAGAGCTTTTATCATGAAATGATGTTGGATCTTATCAAAGGCTTTTTCTGCATCTATTGAGATGATCAAGTGGTTTTTGTCTTTGCTTCTGTTAATGTGGTTTATTACGTTTATTGATTTTCATATGTTGAACCACCCCTACATCCCTGGGATGAAGCCTACCTGGTCGTGGTGAATAATCTTTTTGATGTGTTGCTGAATTCGATTTGCCATTATTTTGTTGAGGATTTTTGCATCAATGTTCATTAAGGAGATTGGCCTATAGTTCTCCTTTTTGGAGGTGTCTTTGCCTGGTTTTGGGATAAGTGTAATACTGGCTTCATAAAATGTGTTTGGCAGTTTTCCTTCCCTTTCTATTTCATGGAACAGTTTAAGGAGGGTTGGTATCAGTTCTTCTTTAAAGGTCTGATAGAATTCAGCAGAGAATCCATCAGGTCCTGGACTTTTCTTTTTGGGGAGACTCTTGATTGCTGCTTCAATTTCATTTTGTGTTATAGGTCTATTCAGGTGATTAATTTCCTCTTGGTTCAGTTTTGGATGATCATATGTATCTAGAAATCTGTCCATTTCTTTTAGATTTTCAAATTTATTTGAATATAGGTTCTCAAAGTAGTCTCTGATGATTTCCTGGACTTCCATGGTGTTTGTTGTTATCTCCCCTTTTGCATTCCTAATTCTACTAATTTGGATTTTTTCTTTCCTCATTTTAGTCAGGTTTGCCAGGTGTCTATCGATCTTGTTTATTTTTTCAAAGAACCAACTTTTTGTTTCATTAATTCTTTGTATGGTTTTTTTGGTTTCTATTTCGTTGATTTCAGCTGTTATTTTTATTATTTCTCTCCTTCTATTTGTTTTGGGATTTGCTTGTTCTTGTTTTTCTTGGAGTTTGAGATGTATCATTAGGTCATTGATTTGGGATCTTTCAATCTTTTTAGTATATGCACTTATGGCTATAAACTTTCCTCTCAAGACTGCCTTAGCTGTGTCCCATAGGTCCCATAGGTTCCGGTATGTTGTGTTTTCATTTTCATTGACTTCTAGGAACTTTTTAATTTCCTCTTTTATTGCATCGATGATCCATTCTTCATTAAGTAATGAGTTATTTAGTTTCCAGCTGTTTGCATGTTTTTTGTCTTTACTTTTGTTGTTGAGTTCTACTTTTACTGCATTGTGGTCAGATAGTATGCATGGTATTATTTCTATTTTCTTATATTTGCTGAGGCTTGCTTTGTGCCCTAGGATATGATCTATTTTGGAGAAGGTTCCATGGGCTGCTGAGAAGAATGTATATTGTGTAGAGGTTGGATGAAATGTTCTGTAGACATCTACTAGGTCCACTTGATCTACTGCATATTTTAGATCTTCGATTTCTTTATTGAGTTTTTGTTTGGATGACCTATCTATTGATGATAATGGAGTGTTAAAGTCTCCCACAACCACTGTGTTGGTGTTAATATATGCTTTTAGGTCTTTCAGGGTATGTTTGATGAAATTGGGTGCGTTGACATTGGGTGCGTACAGATTGATGATTATTATTTCCTTTTGGACTATTTCCCCTTTTATTAGTATGGAATGTCCTTCTTTATCTCGTTTGATCAATGTAGGTTTGAAGTCTACTTTGTCAGAGATAAGTATTGCTACTCCTGCTTGTTTTCAGGGGCCATTGGCTTGGTAAATCTTCTTCCAGCCTTTCATCCTAAGCATATGCTTATTTCTGTCGGTGAGATGAGTCTCCTGTAAGCAACAAATTGTTGGATCTTCTTTTTTAATCCATTTTGTCAAACGGTGTCTTTTGATGGGTGAATTAAGTCCATTAACATTAAGCGTTAGTACTGATAGGTATGTGGTGATTCCTGCCATTTAGTTATCTTAGTTGTTTGAAGGTTTGATTGTGTGTACCTAACTTGATGTTACTCTCTACTGTCTTGCTTTTTCTTATCCTGTGGTTTGGTGCTGCCTGCCTTTTCATGGTTAAGTTGGGTGTCACTTTCTGTGTGCAGGATCCCTTGCAGAATCTTTTGTAATGGTGGCTTTGTGGTCACATATTGTTTTAGTTTCTGCTTATCATGGAAGACTTTTATTGCTCCATCTATTTTGAATGATAGCTTTGCTGGGTAGAGTATCCTGGGGTTGAAGTTATTTTCGTTCAGTGCCCGGAAGATCTCACCCCACGCTCTTCTTGCTTTTAATGTTTCTGTTGAGAAGTCTGCTGTGATTTTGATGGGTTTACCTTTGTATGTTACTTGTTTTTTCTCTCTTACAGCCTTCAATATTCTTTCCTTAGTTTCTGAACTTGTTGTTTTAATGATGATATGTCGTGGAGTAGTTCTATTTTGATCTGGTCTGTTTGGTGTCCTGGAGGCCTCTTGCATTTGTATGGGAATATCTTTCTCTAGATTTGGGAAATTTTCCGTTATTATTTTGTTGAATATATTATGCATTCCCTTCGCTTGCACCTGTTCTCCTTCTTCGATGCCCATGATTCTCAAGTTTGGTCTTTTGATGGAGTCGGTGAGTTCTTGCATTTTCTTTTCACAGGTCTTGAGTTGTTTAATTAATAGTTCTTCAGTTTTTCCTTTAATTACCATTTCATCTTCAAGTTCTGAGATTCTGTCTTCTGTTTGTTCTATTCTGCTGGATTGGCCTTCCGTTTTGTTTTGCAGTTCTGTTTCATTCTTTTTTCTGAGGTTTTCCATATCCTGGCTGTTTTCTTCTTTATTGTTGTCTATTTTTGTCCTGAGTTCATTTATCCATTTATTCATTGTGTTCTCTCTTTCACTTTGGTGTTTATACAGTGCTTCTATGGTTTCCTTTATTTCTTCTTTTGCTTTTTCAAATTCTCTATTTTTGTTGTCTTGGAATTTCTTGAGTGTCTCCTGTACATTTTGGTTGACCCTATCCAGTATCATCTGTATAAAATTCTCATTGAGTACTTGTAGTATGTCTTCTTTTAAATTATTCTTGTGGGCTTCATTGGGTCCTTTGGCATAGTTTATCTTCATTTTGTTGGAGTCTGGATCTGAGTTTCTGTTCTCTTCATTCCCCTCTGGTTCCTGTACTAATTTTTTGCTGTGGGGAAACTGGTTTCCTTGTTTTTTCTGTCTTCCTGTCATTGTCCTTGGTGTTGTTACTGTCCCTGTACTGTGTGTAATTAAGTATTTTCTAGCTTGTAATAATAACAATGGTAATATTGAGAATGGAAGAGTGAGCTGAGATGGAAAGCAAGAAGTTAAAGAAAAGGGGAAAACAAATATACAGACAAGAGGGAGAAAGCAGAACAAGGTATCAGACAAGAGAGTTTCAAAGGTATAAACAGGGAGTGTTAGTGTACTAATCGACAGTAAGCTGAACAGACAATAGAGAGACAGAGAGAGGATTGAAAATCAAAGATAAAAAAATAAAAAATAAGTATATGAAAGTAATATCTCTATATAAAAATGAATTAAAATAAAATGGAAAATAGAAAATTAAAAAAAAAAAAACAAACCAAAAAACTTCCAAGTTTATATGCAATGCAATTTCAGTCTTAATAATTTGGATGTCCGTCTCAGTCTCCATTCCTGGAGTTGGTGCCTCAGATGTTATTCTGTAGTTGTCTCATCAAAGGGGATGCATAAAGTAGAACAAAACTACACTCACACACACACAGAAGAAAAAAAAAAAAAAGCCCCACCAAGTGTCCCCAGTTCGAATGCAATACAGTTTCAGTAAGTTTTTCGGCTTGCAGGTGTAATTCGGTTGTTCTCTCATCAAAGGTAGGGAGAAAAAGAAAAAAAAGCGTCTGGAGACAGTTCTGAGAGTGGTATCTGCAACTGTGGCTTGCCTGCCTGCTGCTCTCAGCCTGTAGCTGGCGGCATTATTTATGCAGATCTCTGGGGTGAGCTAGCACTCACCTGGTCCCACAGGCTTTGTTTGCTCAGAGTTCTCCTGTGCGGGGGCCTCTGCTACAAGCTTTCCCCTTTCCAAGCACTGGGAAAGGTGACACTGCCCCACGTTGTCAGGCCTGCGTGTTTGTTTACAGTTCACGTGGGAAGTGGGTCTTCCCTCCTCTCACAAGCGTCCCTGCTCCTGGTTGCTGGGTGGGCCCCGCTCCCGCCAGAGGCTCTCTGGCCCACCCGGCTTGTTTATTTACAGTCCCGGGCAGGATTCCCTTCCCCCAATCTTCAGTGCTCAGGGCGCCCCACCCTCTTTCCAGCGTGTCTTAACTGTTCTTATTGCTTAGTACTCAGTTTTTCTTTTTTTCCCGGGTGGAGGTCAGTCTGTCCAGGGGGCTATGCTGCTCTGGCCCAGGCTTGTCTGTGGGGCTACTGCAGTACCGCAAAGCTCACCTGGTCCGCGTCTTCCCAAGCCGTATGGGTGCTGGCCACTGGTGGCCCCGGGGGCCCTCCTCGGTTCTCTGTTTAACGTGAAGTGGAGATTCTCTGCGCCGGCTGGAGATGTGGAGGAGTCAAAGTTATGCCTTTTCTCGGTGATTATGCCTGCAAAGCGTGTCTCCAGCTTCTCTCCAAGATTTCACTATAGGAGGGTCGCTTTCTGCTTCCTACCTCTAGCCGCCATCTTGGAATTCTCTACCACCTCTCAATAGAGCCTAGCATTGGTGACAAAACCACCAATATGTGAGCTTTTTGAGGAATATTTAAGATACAAACCAAAACAGGAGGTTCATTAATTTGTCCAAGTTCTCACAGGTTTTAACTGCCGGAATCATAGTTTGTAATTATGGAATTGACTTGGAAGTCCATGGAATGGTTCAGTGTGTCACAAAGTGAATTAAAACCACACTTTGAATCACCAAACTTCAGCCATTTGGATAATCCTGGGATTACAGGCATGTGACATCCTGTTAAAGCGTAATTTTAAAAGACTGTACATTTTACAGAGGACAATGTGACAGTGCAACATAAAAATACAAACACACACATATAAATAGATATAATGGATAATTAGTATTTTCAGGTCCTTAAATATTTATCATTTCTTTGTGTGAAGAATCTTCAATTTCCTCTCTTCCAGTTCTTTATAAAACATATGTTGGTGTTTAAACTACAGTCACCCTATTGTGCTGTAGAACAGTGGAATTTATTCCTTCTATTTCTCTGTACTTTGGAACCTGTTATCCAACCTCCATCTATCCCCTTCCTAGCTTCTAGTGACCACTATTCTACTTCTACTTCTGTGAGAGCTACATTTCTAGCTTACACACAGTGAGCGTGTGCGGTACCCTCCTTCTGTGGTTGACTTATTTCTCTTCATATAATGGCCTACATTCTTTTGAATGGCTGAATAATTTTCCTTTTTGTATATATACCACATTTTTAACTTTACAGTTTGCTATATTATACTTATTTTAATTACATATGTTTAGAAATTGTAATCTTTTAATGTGTATATAATAAATTGATCAAATCAGATTAATGGTTTCCATTTTCTCATTATGTCAAGCTTCTATCATCTAGCCATTCATAAAATATATAATAAGTTAATATGAATTATTTTCATAATGCTATAGAACTATGTTGCAATCAAATGCTATGAAACTAGAATATATTACTTTTTTCTAACTGTGTTTTGGTAGCATTATACCAAACCATCTTTATCCTTTCCCCACTTCTAGCAATCACTATTGTACATTCACACAAAATTTTCTTTATCATTCATTCATCAGTGGACACCTCTGTTGGTTCCATAGCTTGGTTTTATGAACAATGCTGCAGTAAATGCAGGCGTGCAGATATCTCCTTCATGCTCTCAGTTAAGCCAGAAGCTACTAGATGGTTTTTAGTAGAATGAAATTATCTGACTTACATTTTAAAAGTTTCACTCTGGCTGCTGTCTTAAAAACTAGCTTCAGGAATTTGGAGGTCAATCAAGGGCAGTTACTTCTTAATTGCTAGTGATGATCCTTAACCATAGCAATGGGTATTTACCAGCATGCTTTGAAGTTTACATTATGCCCATATCTCATTAATTGTTACAATCTATGAGATGGTGTCTGTCACTTTATTTGTGTAATTTCTAGTTGAGGTGCCCTGGGATTTTTAAAGCAATAGCCTCAGTGCACATGGAGAATGACATATTTGATTTAAGTACATTTAATTTTGAAAGAATTTTTAATATTAATAATAGGAATATATTTGAGATTTTCTATAGCAAATTGCCACAATAATGAGAGATGTGTAGAGAAACAGTGGTTCTGTTTACAGAATAGATAACATAATCCAGAGCTTTTCAACAGTACTGCCCATCTCTAGAAATTGTAAATTAAGGAGTGGGCTGGGGCCCAGCTTCTGCCCTTCTGAATGCTTTCTAATACCCATTTTGGATGGAACAACACATTTTAGGTACCTTTGATACCTTAAAGAACAAAATATCAAAAATATCCAGATAGAAATGTCAAAAGTCATAGGACTGGAGTGGCCCAAGCAGTAGGGACACCTGGCACTGGTTCAAACCCCAGTGCTGCCAAAAAGAAAGAAAGAAACATTGCAAGGTAAAATGCATTTTGTTCTGAATTATTTTCAGGAAATAAGCTTCTGTTAATTCCTTGCCATCTGCTTTCAGAAGTCCATTAGGCCACATCTTTGTGTGTTTTATGGAGAAACCTTCTCCTGTCTTCTTTTGCTCAGATTTCTTTGCCTTTTTCTTCTAAAGCAATTGTCTGCTTGTGTAAAAAATGTATAATTTTGTAAATTAAATTAAAAATTCAATTTCTGAGCACTCAGTAGATAAGATTCTTGATGAATAGTTACCTGACTATACACACTAACTCAAGCTTTTTAGAAGAAAAGGAATATTGAAAAATAATCAAACAAATCACCAAGTTTCTGTAGAGAGGTGTGCAGCTTTCAGATCTAGAAAATGTGGGCATTAAAACTGGGATGTCATGGCAGGGAAGGATTATTGTCATGGAGCAGGATTCATTTTCCCACAGTCCTCTCCTCAGCCCCGGCTGCTTATGGACATTGCAGGTCCTTACTTCTTGTTAAAAGTGGTGCTTAGACAATGTCTGTATGGGGCTTGGGTAAGTCAGGACTATTATGCCAGAGAAAACAGACAAACTTGTCATGTTAGGGCAGGGAACCAGTGTCATAGAGGGGATATTCCAGAAGTGGACAGGGATTATTAAAAAGAAGAAAACTGCTGTAATAATGCAGAGATTTCTGAAGCTTAATGGGGCAAAGTCTATCATCTTTCTCATATTTGTGTGCATGTCAGTGGTGGAGTGGGTAACTTTGCCGTCCCACATCCAGTTATTGGGCTCTCAGGATTCCTCCATTTGCTTTATAGATTCCAGGGAGTGGGAATTCTATGCCAGATCTTCTGTAATCTCCTGAATCAGGAGCAATGAGAGAGAATGGAGGATCAGGTGAAAGATCTTAAGGCCATGCAAGAAACTATACATGACAATCACTCTCACTGCCTTGGCCAAAACTGACACGTGGCACTACTCCCAGAAAGGTGAAGAAAATGAGAAACTGTAGGATTATCTGCTACAGAAGATCATGGATACGTAACTAAAGGATAATTTTTACTAAAAGCTATTTGGGATAAGTGTCATAGTTTCAGAAATATCTAACTGAAATTGTGCATTTCAGGAGATCACAGATCACTGATTTTTCAACATGATTAATCAGTTAGAATGTTTGAACTAAGATAGCTTTCTTGATTTTTTTTTTTTACATCTTGTAAAATGATAAAGGAAAAATAAATGCACTCTGTGCAAAATGAGGTGATACCCTGGCAACTGGGAGAACCAGATGGGCTACCAGGATGGAAGCAGGAAAACAAGGACGTCTACAGCCAGGAGCCCAGCTGTGGGGGAAGTGGCACATACAGAACTGTTAATAACACACCTGACCTTGGGTCTAAGACAAGTAGTAAATATCAGCTTAAAGTTCTTTCTATTGTCACTGTTTTGGAACATCAGAGACAGAATCTGGGGAGAGAACAAATCAGAAAATAGGTGTTTCCATTTGTCCTGGCTACAGGGTTAGTAGAAGAGAGCAAAGACTGCCGATGCCAGACTCTCCCTGCCACTCTGTAGTCTAGACACTGGTTCACAGAGTGCATGGAACCATTGCTGCCAGGACTGGTTGTAAGAACTGTGCACACCTTTGGTGCTGATAGGTGAAGGGGGACAGTGTTAAAAGGCTGTGCATAGCTGGTTGCTCTGTGCTAGTGAGAAAACCTCAGCTTGCCTTTTCTCATAAGCATGTATGGACAAACCCTGCACTGTGAGAGGTCATGATGTCTGTATATGGCAAGATGAAGGAAACTTTCCATAAGTGTGACTTCATGATATTACCTATAATCAAGAATATAATTGTTGTGTGTGCACACACACATGTGCGAGAGCTGTAGGAAACTAACCTCACACAAATGATTCTGGAAAGACATCTCGCATAGCTCCAAATATGGGTTATAAGGTTTTTCTCTGGTTACCCTGAGGTGGAACTAAAACCTTCTCCTGAGCCTAGGGCTTTCCCTGGGTCCACCTTTCCTTTTGTACCACCCACTTTTCATTGTGGAAATAAGAACTGAGAGCAGCACCCGTCATGTCAGAGGACAGAGGATTAAATGTTACTGCCACATACCTTTGTCATAATATACTATTATTATTGCCAGCCAGTCATAAAAACACATTCTGATCTACATGCCTAAAGCCAAAGAAATGAAGTAAGTGTAAAATAAAATTTGGAGCCCAAAGGACTCTTACTGGATTCTTTCTTTTGTCTTAATCTTGTTTATGTCCAAAACATTTTTTTTGGTTTGAAAGGAAAGTGTGGATGAATTTGCTTTAATATTTTCTTATATACTTTTGATTTTGTGGTAGGAAGCCCATTTGCTTCTTTTTGGCCACCAGTCAATTGACTAGTCACTCAACCAACTGACAGATGTTTATTAAGATCCTACTATGTTCAAAAACATTTTGATAGATCCAGTAGTAAAGACTGATGAAGAGTAAGGTCAATCCAGTTTTTATTGTATATATACATATATATATGATTATATATGTATATGCACATAAACATAGCACTGCACACAGTCTGGAGTGTCTGGATATATTTGTCATCAGAAACATGGACAGGGACAAGGGAAACTGTATAAGTCAAGTAAAATTTCTCAGCCAAATACTTTTTCAATAATTCTTGCAAGTCTTTTCCCAGGCTTTCACTTTTTCTGTGTGACAGAGTGAGTCCGCTGGGAAAATGGATCCTACAGACAACTGGAATGGCTTTCACAGCAGGACACAGGATTTACACCTGTCCTAATAATATATAAAGAAGCCTAGGCTGAGTTCAAAGACAGGGAACATCAATCCTGATAATAAACATTTTTTAGAATGGTGTGAGGAGTCAGGAATGTGTGACATGATGTTTAGGGCAAGCACATGAAAAATGGAACTGCTGAGAGACATGACTCCCATTACACAATAGGACTGGCTCATTTTATCCAGAGCTGGGCATTGAACCACTCTGTGAACAAGGCTATAACCCACTGTTCTGAGAGAAGGGTAAAGAGTCAAACATTTTGGAACATCATGGCTGGTAGGGTTCTGGGGTTTGCAAGAGCCTTATATCACAGAGCATGGTCAACAGTGCAGGTGAGTTTTGAAGTCAGAAATTCTAAGTCATGTATCTGTAGTCCTAGAGACATAGCAAATTCTCCCTCCATTTAAAAAAATTTTTTTTCTTTTATTCGTATGTGCATACAATGTTTGGGTCATTTCTCCTCCCTTTCCCCTGTCCCTTCCCTTACCTACTTCACCCCCTCCCTCTCCCCCCCTCACACCCTCGCTACCAGGCAGAAACTATTTTGCCCTTATCTCTAATTTTATTGAAGAGAGAGTATAAGCAATAATAGGAAGGAACAAGGGTTTTTACTAGTTGAGATAAGGATAGCTATACAGGGAGCTGACTCACATTGCTTTCCTATACATGTGTGTTACCTTCTAAATTAATTCTTCTCGAACTAACCTTTTCTCTAGTTTCTGGTCCCCTTCTATTGGCCTCTGTCACTTTAAAGTGTCTGCATTAGTTTCTCTGCATTGAGGGCAACAAATGATATCTAGTTTTTTGGGTGTCTTACCTGTCCTCATACCTCCCTTGTGTGCTCTCGCTTTATAATGTGATCAAAGTCCAATCCCCTTGTTGTGTTTACCTTTGATCTAATGTCTGCATATAAGGGAGAACATACGATTTTTGGTCTTTTGGGCCAGGATAACCTCGCTCAGAATGATGTTCTCCAGTTCCATCCATTTACTTGCGAATAATAAAATTTCATTCTTTTTCATGGCTGCATAAAATTCCATAGTGTATAAATACCACATTTTCTTAATCCATTCGTCAGTAGTGGGGGCATCTTGGTTGTTTCCATAACTTGGCTATTGTGAATAGCACTGCAATAAGCATGGGTGTGCAAGTGCCTCTGAAGTAACCTGAGTCACATTCTTTTGGGTATATCCCCAAGAGTGGTATTGCTGGATCTATGTTTCGATTTTTAAGAAGCCTCCAAATTTTTTCCAGAGTGGTTGTACGAGTTTGCATTCCCACCAGCAGTGTAAAATGGTTCCAATTTCCCCACATCCTCACCAACACCTATTGTTAGTGGTGTTGCTAATGATGGCTATTCTAACAGGGGTGAGGTGGAATCTTAGTGTGGTTTTAATTTGCATTTCCTTTATGGCTAGAGATGGTGAGCATTTTTTCATATGTTTTTTGGCCATTTGAATTTCTTCTTTTGAGAAATTTCTGTTTAGTTCACTTGCCCATTTCTTTATTGGTTCATTAATTTTGGGAGAATTTAGTTTTTTCAGTTCCCTATATATTCTGGTTATTAGTCCTTTGATGTGTAGCTGGCAAATATTTTCTCCCACTCTGTGGGTGGTCTCTTCAGTTTAGAGACCATTTCTTTTGTTGAGCAGAAGCTTTTTAGTTTTACGAAGTTCCATTTATCTCTTAGTTGCTGAGCTGCTGGGGTACCATTGAGAAAATTCTTGCCTATACCTATTAGTTCCAGAGTATTTTCTACTCTTTCCTGGCCCAACTTTAGAGTTTGGGGTCTAATATTAAGATCCTTGATCCATTTTGAGTTAATATTGGTATATGGTGATAAACATTTCAGTTTTTTGCAGACTGCTAACCAGTTTTCCCAGCAGATTTTTGTTGTAGAGGCTGTCTTTTCTCCATCGTATATTTTTAGCACCTTTGTCAAAGATAAGTTGGTTATAGTTGTGTGGCTTCATATCCAGGTCCTCTATTCTGTTCCATTGGTCTTCGTGTCTGTTTTTGTGCCAGTACCATGCTGTTTTTATTGCTATTGCTTTATAATATAGTTTGAAGTTGGGTATTGTGATACCTCCAGCATTGCTCTTTTTGCTGAGTCTTGCCTTGGCTATTTGTGGTCTCTTGTGTTTCTAAATAAATTTAACAGTTGATTTTTAAATCTCTTTGATGAATGTCTTTGGGATTTTGATAGGAATTGCATTAAACATTTAGATTGCTCTTGAGAGTATAGACATTTTTACTATGTTGACTCTACCAATCCATAAGCATGGGAGATCTCTCCACTTTCTATAGTCTTCCCCAATCTCTTTCTTCAGAAGTTTATAGTTTTCCTTATAGAGGTCATTCACATCCTTTGTTAAGTTTATACCTAGGTATTTGATTTTTTTGAGGCTATTGTAAATGGGATTGTTTTCATATGTTCTTTCTTAGTTTGTTCACTATTAGTGTATAGAAATGCTAATAATTTTTCTATGTTGATTTTATATCCTGGTACCTTGCTATAGCTATTGAAGTGTCTAGGAGCTTCTGAGTAGAGTTTTTGGGTCTTTAAGGTTTAGGATCATATCGTTTGCAAATAGAGATATTTTGACAGTTTCTTTACCTGTTTATATTCCTTTTATTCTTTCTTCTTGCCTAATTGCTCTGGCTAGGAATTCCAGTACTATGTTGAATAGGAGTGGAGATAGTGGGCATCCTTGTCTCATTCCTGATATTAGAGGGAATGGTTTCAGTTTTTCACCATTAAATATAATGCTGGCTGTAGGTTTGTCATATATAGCTTTTATAATGTTGAGGTACTTTCCTTCTATTCCTAGTTTTCTTAGAGCTTTTATCATGAAATGATGTTGGATCTTAAAAAAGGCTTTTTCTGCATCTATTGAGATGATCAAGTGGTTTTTGTCTTTGCTTCTGTTAAATTGGTGTATTACATTTATAGATTTGTGTATGTTGAACCACCCTTGCATTCCTGGGATGGAGCCTACTTGGTTGTGGTGAATGATCTTTTTCATGTGTTGTTGAATTCAGTTTGCCATTATTTTATTGAGGACTTTGCATCAATGTTCATTAAAGAGATAGGCCTATAGTTCTCCTTTTTGGAGGTGTCTTTGCCTGGTTTTGGGATAAGTGTAATACTGGCTTCATAAAATGTGTTAGGCAATTTTCCTTCCCTTTCTATTTCGTGAAACAGTTTAAGGAGGGTTGGTATTAGTTTTTTCTAAAGGTCTGATAGAATTCAGCAGAGAATCCATCAGGTCCTGGACTTTTCTTTTTTGGGAGACTCTTGATTGCTGCTTCAATTTCATTTTGTGTTATAGATGTATTCAGGTGATTAATGTCCTCTTGGTTCAGTTTTGGATGATCATATGTATCTAGAAATCTGTCCATTTCTTCAAGATTTTCAAATTTATTTGAATATAGGTTCTCAAAGTAGTCTCTGATGATTTCCTGGACTTCCATGGTGTTTGTTGTTATCTCCTGGTTTGCATTCCTGATTTTACTGATTTGGGTTTTTTTGCTCCTCATTTTAGTCAGGTTTGCCAGGTGTCTATCAATCTTGTTTATTTTTTCAAAGAACCAACTTTTTGTTTCATTAATTCTTTGTATGGTTTTTTTGTTTTCTATTTTACCGATTTCAGCTCTTATTTTTATTTTTTCTCTCCTTGTATTTGTTCTAGTTTTATTGCATTGTGATCATATAGTATGCATGGTATAATTTCTATTTTCTTATATTTGCTGAGACTTGCTTTGTGCCCTAGGATATGATCTATTTTGGGGAAGGTTCTGTGGGCTGCTAAGGAGAATGTATATTGTGTAGAGGTTGGATGAAATGTTCTGTAGACATCAACTAGATCCATTTGGTCTACAGTGTGTTTTAGATCTAGGATTTCTGTATTGATTTTTTGTTTGGATGACCTATCTATCGATGTACAGGAGACACTCAAGAAATTCCATGACAACAAAAATAGGGAATTTGAGAAAATACAAGAACAAATAAAAGAAACTGTAGAAGCACTGTATAAACACCAAAGTGAAACAAAGAACACAATTAATAAAGAGATAAATGAACTCAGAACAAAAATAGACAATATTAAACAGGAAGAAACTCAGGATATAGAAAACTTCAGAAAAAAGAATGAAACATAAATGCAAAACAAAATGGAAGGCCAATCCAGCAGAATAGAACAAACAGAAGACAGAATCTCAGAACTCGAAGATGAAATGGTAATTAATGGAAAAACCAAAGAACTATTAGTTAAACAACTCAAGACCTGTGAAAAAATGCAAGAACTTACTGACTCCATCAAAAGACCAAACCTGAGAATCATGGGCATTGGAGAAGGAGAAGAGGTGCAAGCAAAAGGAATGCATAATATATTCAACAAAATAGTAACAGAAAATTTCCCAAATCTAGAGAAATTCATGCCCATACAGGTGCAAGAAGCCCCCAAAACCCCAAACAGACCTGACTAAAATAGAACTACCCCACGGCATATTATCATTAAAACAACAAATACAGACTAGAGAAAGAATATTGAAGGCTGTAAGAGAGAAAAAACAAATAACATACAAAGGTAAACCCATCAAAATCACAGCAGACTTCTCAACAGAAACATTAAAAGCAAGAAGAGCTTGGGGTGAGGTCTTCCAGACACTGAATGAAAATAACTTCAACCCTAGGATACTCTACCCAGCAAAACTATCATTCAAAATAGATGGAGCAATAAAAGTCTTTCATGATAAGCAGAAACAAAAACAATGTATGACCACCAAGCCACCACTACAAAAGATTCTTCAAGGGATTCTGCACACAGAAAGTGAAACCCAACATAACCATGAAAGGGCAGGCAGCACCAAACCATGGGAAAAGAAAAAGCAAGACAGTAGAGAGTACCCTCAACTTAGGTACACACAATCAAACCTTCAAACAACTAAGACAATTAAATGACAGGAATCACCACATACCTATCAGTACTAACACTTAATGTTAATGGACTTAATTTCCCCATCAAAAGGCACCATCTGACAAACTGGATTAAAAAGGAAGATCCAACAATTTTTTGCTTACAGGAGACCCATCTCATCAATAGAAATAAGCATAGGCTTAGAATGAAAGGCTGGAAGAAGATTTACTAAGCCAGTGGCCTCCGAAAACAGGCAAGAGGAGCAATACTTATCTCAGACAAAGTAGATTTCAAACCCACATTGATTAAATGAGATAAAGAAGGACATTCCATACTAACAAAAGGGGAAATAGACCAAAAGGAAATAACAATTATCAACCTATATGCACCCAATGTCAACACACCCAATTTCATCTTACATACTCTGAAGGACTTAAAAGCATATATTAACTCCAACACAGTGGTTGTGGGAGACTTTAACACCCCACTATCTCCCTCCATTTTTATTTTTTCATTTTTTACTTTTTGAGTGTGCTGGGGATTGAACCCAGAGCCTCATGCATGCTAGGTAAGTGTTCTACTGCTGAGCTACTTCCCTAGCCCTCTCCTTCCATTTGGTATAGCAGCCTTCTTGCTCTCTTCCTGCCATCCTGCCTGATCTTTTTTCCCTTGAAGCCTAAGAGGTCATGCTTTAGAATAGTTTTTTCATGACTCAAAACTTAGATGCCTAGTCTATGAACTCAATGATGCTGTCATTTACTGTGACATTGCATTTTTCACATTGTGATTTTCTGTCTTAGCCTTTGGATTTATTCTGGGAGGACATATTGGGTTGTGTCTCTAATGTCTAGAGCAGTGCCTGGCATTATAACAGACTTGAAATAATACTTGTTCACTGTCCATGAATCAATGCCCAGCAAGTTGTCCAGAGCACCAGTGTATGCTAAAGTATGAGGTCTACTGGGAGCCTTTGTCTACAGTTCCTATAGAAACAGAGTACTGCATTTCTCCTAATATGGAACATCTGAAAACAGGCCCAGGTGGGAGGAGCCCTGGAATGCAGGACAATGAATGGCGCATCAATGTCAGTGAAACTTCCCTCCATGTGCAAACACACACTCCATTAGCATCTGGTGCCAAGTAAGTGGGAGACTCCAACAGATGTTGTAAAGGCTCCATGGTCAGATTCCTCTTCATTCATAAAAATGTGCTTATTGCTCCTCTTCTATTGGCTTTGAGAGCAAGGATGTGATATTTTGAATAACCCTAACTCTGGTTCCTTAAAATGAACTAAATCCTATTTTCACTGCAGCTTCTGGGAGGAAAGTCAGGAAAAACTGGGCATATGGGCATTGGTGATAACAGTATAGATGCTGGGTGCAGAGCTGCTGAGTGAGTGAGTGTGTGTGTGTGTGTGTGTGTGTGTGTGAGAGAGAGAGAGAGAGAGAGGAGAGAGAGAGAGAAAGAGAGAGAGAGAGAGAGAGAGAGAGAGAGAGAGAGAGAGAGAGAGAACACATCTCATGTTGTATGAGAGTGGTAGGGCTGTTATAGCAAAGCTAGGTGACTTGAACAATAGAAATTGTCTCACTCTTTCACAGGCTGAAAGTCTGAAATCAAAGTGACAGCAGGATTCACTCCTTCTGAGGGCTGTGAGGGAGCACATGCTCCATGCCTCTCTCCAGCTTCTGGTAGCTTCCTGTATTCATGGGCTAATGAAGGGATGTTTTCACATCATTTTCACTCTATGTACATTTATCTCTGTGTTCCCTTTTCATGAGGAATCCAGTCATATTGGAACCAAATAGGCTCATAGTTTTAGATACTGGAGGGTAAGTCCTTCAACATCTTTGGAGGTACATTATTCAGTCCTTAACACATATTATATGGCTTCAGGTCATTTTAGGGTAAAAGGAAATCAAGACACAGCAAGGGCAACAAATTTTGTGGTATTGTATGGAACTGAACCAAGCCTGCTTGATTCTAATCTCTTGTCTCTTACATTATTTCATGCTCTAGGGAAGAGAGAAACAGGAAATTTTATGCCACAAAGGAGTTGGTTTACAAAAATGGCAAAGTTAATCTAAGTCACATAAAAATGAAAAGTCATAACCCATTGTTAAATTCTCCTTTTACTGCTTATTTCTACTTCAAGGTTTATTTCTACCTAAGGTGAACACTATTAGTGCTAGCCCAAACTTTCTCATTCTGCAAATACTCACAGAGTACCTACACAGGTGTAGGAGTGCTCTAGAATGTAAAAGGATTGCATTATTGCATGTATTATTAAATACCTACCCCTGACAACATTGGACTTATATACTACTGTACAGTCAATAAAAAATAGAATTCTCTCATATTTATATTATTCCTATTTATTTCCTAGTGATAATAAACAAAATAAAACCTCTAAGAAGATAGGAAACTCCTGGGAGTTTATGAGGTAGCCTGGTCAGGAAAGGATCTATAATGAGAGAGTCCTAAAAAGTGGTGGAAAGAACCATACAAAAACTGAGAAAAGAACATTTCAATATAAACAAAGAAAGCAAGAAAGTGCAAAGACCATGTGGCGAGTATGCCTTGTTTGAGGAGACTAATGAACCCTGAATATTGACTTAATTTGGTGATGAGGGCCACTGAGGAAGTAGAGTCAGGAAAATGCAAGGCAAATTTGGTGGAAGGAAAGGAATCACAGTACATAGAGCAAAGGCTATAAAATAAGTTACATAAAAAACAATGACCATCTTCAGATATCAATGATACAATATCTAAGTTACCTTTGCATTTTCTTTATCCTTGATCCCATAAACTCAAATGGTAAACAAGTTTTGCTAATTTCATTCCAAACTCTTTGTCCTGTGCATCCTTTCTTCCTGATTACCCACCACTGCCCTTAGGAGTACTTCTAAGTACTTGCTTATTTCTCCAGTTGATCCTCACACATTCACCACTTACTTCTTTCAATGTGGTTTCCACACCAGAAAAGCCATTTTTTGTTTCCAAGATATGAACTCATTTTCTTTTCCTTACAACTCTGTCCCTGTACTCATTGCTCTGCTCAGCAGATCCAAAGACCCATGAGGAGAACAAGCAATCAGGTCAGGGGAGGAGTTGTGCACATTGGGAATATGTATTCATTGGTGCTTGCCCACTCCCACTCCATCTGACTCCTGTCACCATGTGACCATGACCCTCCCACCACCATTATTTGGTCCAACAGATGGTGCTTGGTCAAGCTGGGTCAAGCGATCTCTCTTACCTGGAAAAATGAAAGTGGAAGTAGGGAAAGTAGTGAGACAGAAAGAGAAAGAGAGAAAGAGAACATAAAAAAGCTCACATTGAATTTTAGAAGTAGACACCTGGCAGCATTTAAAGCATGAGTTTGCTGGGTGCCAATGGCTCACATCTGTAATCCTAGCTACTTGGGAGGCTGAGATTGGGAGTCAAATAGTTTGTGAGGCTCCATCTCCAAAATAACCAGAATAAAATGAACTGGAGGTGTGGCTCAAGTGGTAGAACGCCTGCTTTGCAAGTGCAAGGTCCTGAGTTCAAACCCCAGTGCCACCAAAGCCAAAAAAATACCATGAGTTTACACTCATTCTAATCCTTAGCTGCTTCACTCCCCATGAGTTTTGTGGAACATCTTTCTCTTCTGTCTTGATTTGAATGGGTTTCTGTTAATGGACAACCAAAGGTTCAATTAACTCAACCCTTCCTCCAAATTTATCTCCATCATAATACCTATTCTGGACATTTCCAGGTGATTGGTTGGTAAATTGGCTGGCATCAGTTTTACACTTGACAGTTCTGTCTTTCTCTATATATATACTCTCTCTCTCTCTCTCTCTCTCTCTCTCTCTCTATATATATATATATATAGTCTGCTAAAATGAAATTTATGTTCTTATATCCTTATAGTTCTTGATGTCTATCATTTGCTGTCCTGAAAGCAAACAATAAAAGTAGTTTACTTTTAAGCTCTTCAGTTAGGTTTATAGAAATCTGAGTGATCAGATTACAAAAGGATTCTTTCTGACCTGTTTATGAAGGCATTATATACTTGACCAAAAAGATAAAAGAAATAAATTTTTAACACTGAAGTATTACTCTTCACTTTCAATTGAAGAATCAATAAAATAAAAGGAAGACACATCAGAAAGGGTAATTTATCAGTGGAACCAAAGGATTTCATGTGTAAGTGTGCATACAACTTTGTCAACACTGATGGCTTTCTTTATCTGTGGGTTTCACATTTATGGATTCAATCAACCACATATTGAAAATATATGGGAAAAATACTATGTCTGTAATGAACGTGTATAGATTTTTTTTGTCATTGTTCCCTCAATAATACAGTGTAGAAACTGTTACACAGCATCTATATTTTATTAGTAATTATAAATAATCTAGAGGTGATTTAAAGCATATGGGAGGATACCTGTAGGATCATTGCAAATAATGCTATTTTATATAAAGAACTGAGCACATGGAATCAATCCTCCATGGTTAAAGAGGGATGACTATCTACACACTAATGAGTTAGTATGAGGGTAGAAATGGATTGGGTCTTGGAGATGTAAGGTCAGAGACTGCATCCAAATGCATCAAACACTCAATATGAATGCATTTAATATGCTACATAATTTAATTCCTGTAATAACTCTGTGACATGTGTAATTTTACAAAGAAGAAATTGAGATTCAGGTAACTAAAACCACTTACCAAAGACCATGAGGCTATTAAAACTGGGATTAAACATAGCTCTCTCATCCCAGAATCCATGGTTCTTCCTGGTCACTCTTCTGTCTCTCAGAGTTAAGCTGTGTGCCTGAGGCTCATGTGCAATAGGGTTTACAAAGCAGTCTGTGGTTTTCCAGAATCTCTGAGAGTAGTGGCATGGCTGGATCCAGAGGCTCCTATAAACACATCCCAGGAAGAGACTTTGCACTTGGGAATACATGGTTCAGTGTGCTGGGATTCTTGTGTAAGATTTCTTTTGGAAAAAAAAGATACTACATTGCTTTAAGAAGTTTGAAGGCTCTTATCACAAGTCAATACTAGGTCACTTTTGTCCAAGGAAGGAATACTTGTTTAATCTGCTTGACTTTAAGATTTTGAAGAGAAATAAATCATGATTATCATAAGGTTAAAAAAAAAAACACCTTAGCTTTTTCTCCTTTTTATTTTAGTTTTCCCTGTTGGGGATCAAACCCAGGATCTCACACATTCTAGGCAAGTGCTATACCATTAAGCTACATCCCCAGCCTGGAAGCTTAGTTCTTTTTGACATGAAGTCAAAATCGGGAAGGTTGGATATAGTATATGGATCACAAACCCCACCTGACTTTCCCATGAGGGAAATTGACTTATATCTAACTAAAAGTAGTGAGGACAGGGAAGAGATAGTCTTTATATAATAATTACCAAATAGCAACTTTTGAAGTATAGGTACAATTCCCTTTGTTAAGTCAGCATGCAAAAATACAATTGCTAGGCTTCAAACTCATCAATAACATGTCAAAGAATATTTTTCACTTTTAAAAAGAAGTATATCCAAAAGTTAGACATCAGCAAGTAAGCAACCTTTGGATTTCAGTGTAGCACATGGTGCAAAGATCTTTTGGACCTAACCATTTGCATGGTTCTGGTTTTCCCGGGGGGTGGGGAAGGGAGGTTGCTGTTTTCATTACAGTTGTTGATTGGACTTGAGTCACCTTAGGCATTGGACTGAGAATCCAGGGGTTCCTTTGTTGTAACACCCATTGCCTGTGACAGGCCAGAGACTGAAGTGCCATATGTATTCAGTATGATGGAAAACAGTCCCAGACCAGCAGTGTGGAAAGCAATAAGACGATGGTGTTTGATGTATTGATTTCAGAGTGATAAGAGAACAGGAATTCAGACAGAATATCCAGGTCGAAATCCTGGCTCCATCATTTAACTGCTGTGTGAACACTTTGCCTCTCTGATCCTCCATGTTAAATGGACGGAGGTGTGGCTCAAGAAATACAGCACCTGCTTTGCAAGTATAAAGCCCTGAGTCTAAACCCTAGAACCACAAAAAATGGAGTTAATCATGAAGTTTATAATGAAGTTAATAATAAAATGTTATGAACAAAAGTCATTCTGAACAATAGAGCACTAGAATTTATTCTTCCTATCTAATAGTATTTGTGTATCTGATAGTCAACCTCTCTGCTTTCCTTCCTCACTTCTACTCTTTCCAACCTCTAGTAGCCATTATTTTGCTCTGTATTTCTAGAGATCAGTTTCTTCTGTTTCATGTATAATCATATAATTTCGTGTGGCATTTGCTTTTTGTGCCTGACTTACTTCACTTAACATAATGCCCTCTGGGTTAATCCACATTGTCAATTTTATTCTTTTATATCTGAATAGCATTTGAATATTCTCAGCCAAATGATAAATGTATGGATGATGGATGATCTCTTAAATATTCCCTGTTTTGATTATTGTACAATTTATATATGTATCAAACATTGTAATGTACCAAAAATGTGTCATTTATGTCAATTAAAGTGAAATCTAAAAAAAATGAAAAGTAAATAAAATTAAAAGGTTGTGATTAAAATAAATGACATAATACATGTTCCTATTCTTTTCTTCCCACAATGTTCCACATAATGTACTTTTGGTTTTATGTATGTTCCCCCCACTAGATTGAAGGCTAGGGATAATGTAGGTCCTGTGGTCCAGGCTGTCTCCATCAATGGGCCCAATGCCTGATACAAAGATGTAGCTGGACAAGCATCTGTTGAGTGAATGACTGATTGGATGAATGGATGGATGGACATGTTTGATAGCACTGTGCTACATACAAGGAATCATGACTTGAGCCTTTTCCATTTCTCAACTGCTAACAGGTTAATGTGCTGTCCAGAAAGGACCATTCCTACCCAACAGCTACTTACAGGGAATGATGAACTTGAGTCACCTCACCAACATAAAATATGTACTTGATACTCTCTGTCCCCAAACAGGCCTCCTGCTCTCTCCACTTCATAATAATCCTCTGACGTCTAGGAAACAGTCCACTTTGCAGAGAATCAGCAACTTCATCTGGCCCTCATTGTTCCCCAGCACCACCTCCCCTCTTCCCCTGCTCCTCCCCCATCCCTTTCTAACCTCTGTTCCCTGTCCTGGTGTATATCCAGGCCACTACTTAAAGTGTGAGCAGTCTCTCCGTCTCACGTGATTAATTGGTTCAGTGATCCCAAGGTCAGAACATAGATCGTCTTGCAAGTGCCCCTAAAGTCCCTGTGTGGTGCTGGGGACATAAGCCCTGAAGGACAGCTTAAAGGAAGTGGGACTGAATTTGCAACAAGCAGCACAAATTGTCATGGGATATCAACAGACAACCCCAACAATCATTGTTTTCTCCCTGCCCTGTGACCCAGGCCTGAACCTACAGCTATAGCAGCTGAGGTCCAGATAAGCACTGAAGAGACAATGTTAGAAGGAAGCTAGGATGGGATGCTGACTGAGATTTGGGAGGCTTCATTTGTCTAGGGCTATATTCACCTAAGTCATGTGCATGACATAATAAGGTTCTCATGTAATTTGAGTATAGAAATGGTTGAATTGTGGTTAACCCCATAATTACTTAGTCAGCCTTGCACTGAGAAGGATTTTGCTATACACGGCACTGGGCTAGGAGCTGAGATAAACAAGAGACAATTCTCAGCACACTGAGTCAAGATGAGCTTGTGTCCAGGTCTCTTCTTCCCTCCTGAGCAACAGGGAACAGCTTGTCCAATTTCATGGAGAAAAAAATGTGAGCTTCAAACTGAGATAATGTATAGCAACACCAGGGCCTTAATAGTGTAATACATGCATGTATTTAAATTATTGCTTTTAAGAACTTAAAGTTCTCTGTTCTTAAACCTGCTGCATTGATGGAACAATGTGGAGACATTTTTAAAAAGGCCAAGGCCCTGCCTCCAGAGATCCTGGGTACATTGCTAAATTTTAGAAATTACTCATGTCATTCTAATATGCAACCAAGATTGAGGCAACTGTGTGATAAGGAGAAATTAACATGAGGAACAGTTAAGGAAAAGTTTATCACTGAAGGTCTGAGGTAGCTTTCAAATAATTTTAGTTCTGCTGGCAAGATTCATATCAAAGTACCTAGATGAACTATGCAAATTTCCTACAAACTCACTGAACATTTAACAATTTTGTTCAGAAGCTTCTTATAGAATCCTTATTTGCCTAATTTTTAAAAATTTTTCCTTCTTTCTAGTAAAATTCCTGGCTTATTTTCTGGCTCTCCCTCTCCTCGGGGCTAAAAATAAAATAAAATATAAATTGAACTTTTATCTCAAGAAGGACATTCAGATATTTTTTTCTCTGTAGGTACAATTCCCAAGAAAGCTAAAACAAAGAAAGCAGGAAGGAGAAATAGATAATTAGGGGTTTTTTACAATTTCCCCCCTCTACTCTCACTCTTAGCCTCCAACCCAAACCCAGGCTCACCTTGTTTCCATTATGCCAACATTAATGTTACCCAAACGTTGGGCATTTGGAACCATTACCAACGCCACATCTACTTCATGGCTTCATTTACCCCTTGCTTCTATAACCCTGACCCAAAACATCAACCAGCTCTGATCTTGGCCACTGAAGACAGCATGAAATCAAACACCTACATTTTATGTCAATAATGCT
Organism: Castor canadensis; assembly: GCF_047511655.1. Lineage (NCBI taxonomy): Eukaryota > Metazoa > Chordata > Mammalia > Rodentia > Castoridae > Castor > Castor canadensis. Next base: position 169,045,074 of record NC_133387.1, read on the forward strand.
TTTTAACCACCCTCCTCCTCCAGCAATATCCTTCCTTCCGGCCTAGGAAATCAAACCCCTTAACAAATATCAGTAAACTAATCTTCCTGGTAACCTGGATCTGAGGCAAGACAATTAAGTGTGAAGATGTAAGTGATTATCCAAGGCCATAGCAAGGAGAGTCAGGTGCTCCTACCTCCCACTTCCCAGCAATAGGCCTAGCTCTCTATTTACGGAGCACATTGTTGCTGTGATAGCCTAATTGATTTATAATGTTTTTCTCTGTATTGTACCATGTGTGCAATTAGTTACTGAAAAGGAAACACAGCTCAGCTCAGTTGCTGCATCTGCTGCTAGTCAGGGACATACAATTTCATGCCCTATTTTCCAGATGGCTTGATAAACATTCAGGAAAACCTAGTGACTTGGCCAGAGCTACAAAAGAAGCTTGGGGAAGTTCAGGTATAATTAGACCAGGGAGAACTAACCAGATGGTAAGAAAACACAGCAAAATCTCAAAATGCAAGCCAAATATACATTATGCACGTGCGCACACACACACACACACACACACACACAGAAAGAGAGAGAGAGAGAGAGAGAGAGAGAGAGAGAGAGGGAGAGAGAGAGAGAGAGAGAGAGGGAGAGAGAGAGAATGTGCAATGGCTATTTTTTATTAGTTCATTCATATAACAAATATACATTGACTTACTAGGGCTGGTTTCCTTTTTGACAGTGGTAAGCAAATAGTTATGTTTCATCCTTTTATGGAATCCGTCGTAAGTGGAAGAGGCACATGTTATAGAGTCATGAATGAAAGTAAGCGTGTAGAAGTAAGTGACAGTGCATTGTTCTAAACCAGATGAGACTTCCCTGAGGGAGAGCTGTTGAATTCAAGACCTGAAGAATGAGAGAGAAGAGTAAGAGTCCTTCAGACAGAGTAAACAGCAGATTAGATAAATGATCTTGGTGAATTTGGGAATTATAGGAAGGCTGGTGTAGCTACAGCACAGGGAGATGTGTGGAGACAGGTAGAGGCTAAGTCTGGAAACCTCAGGAAGGAGTGAGGTAATTGGAGGCTTTGAGGTTTCTACTAAGAATTTTATATATGTCCAAGGAAACAATTAAATTAAACCTTTTCAGTAGAAAATATAACATTATTTAAGACTTTAAACATTTCTTTTAGCTGCTGAATGGAGAATAGTGACATGATAGGGATGCAATGAGGGGGAAGAAAGATAGCTGTTGGGATCCAGGAGAGTGGTGGCTATGGCTTGGATGTGAATGCTGATGGTAGAAATGAAATACATGGTTGAGAGCTATCCAGGAGGCAAAAATCATTAAAATTTGGTGATAGATTGAAATTAGAGAGGGAAGTGAAAATGGTCCTGTTGTCTTTTTCAAGGAACAAAATGTGTGAAGATGTCACATGCTGGGATGGCAGGGAGGAAGACATCAGTTGTGGATACTGTCATAGGGATGGACTTAAAACAAGAGGGTGGAGTAAGTCATTTCAAAATTTAGAAAGCATAGGCTAAATGGAAAAGGGGGCTCAAGATGGAAGCTTGAAGGATTCTGACTAGGTGTAAGTGGGAGAGGGATGTAGTAAGGAAGAAATGTGTCTGGAGAATGGGGGATCCTGGCAGTCTCACAAGAAGCACCACATCTAGGAAGGGGAGTTAGCTTGGCTGTGTACACTTGAATTTTCATATAAGCGGGAAATTGAATGTCCAATGGGGTTAGGAGCACAGAGGTCATCAATAACCTATAGAATAGCAGGTGGGTAGCTGCATGGCATATTTTAAAAGTCTAAAATCATTATTAGTCAGATATTTGAGAAGTTACAGATGAGCACCAGCATATGAGATCTTATCTCCCCCATATGAATGCTAAAGTGTACAACTGGATGGTTGAATGGCTGTGTGAATGCAGACTTTGCCTCCACCTCCAAACTTTCTCTCCACCACCCAATTTTCCTATATCCTCTATATAGTCAGAAAATAACAGAGCAGGAAGGAAGAAACCAATCAGAGCTGGAGTTGGGAGTTGTGGACTCTCTTACTGGGAGAAGAAGGCATAGGAAAGATGGTGAAGAGGCAGAAAATTTTGCCTATATCTGTTAAGGTTTTGACATCTACCAGAAACCCACATTTATCCACCATCTCCCCAAGCCATACTCAAACTAGGTTGGTCATTGGAAAGAATTATGGCGTTTTAAAAAGGAAAGCCCCAAATTTATGCCCTTAAATACCTTAATTAGACAAGTATGTGCAGAGTACAGGAACTAACAATCTATAAAGTCCACAGATGAACGTCTAAGTATTCAGTCAGCAAACTACTGGTTAACTCTTGATTTTCACTTAGACCTAATGTTCCCTGAACATTCCCACAAGCAGATACGCAACTTTGTTCTTTTTTCCTCATTGTTTTGTAGAGTCGGAAACACAAAGGGAACATATTTTTGATTCACAATAATGACAAGAAGTATCAAAAAGTTATTTTTTCCTATCATAAGAGAAGATCAGCCCTGAAAATTCAGTGTAGCATAATCAGTGACATACACAGAGCACTTGATTTGCAAAGTTCTGCATGATATCCTGGGATCAATGCTAGGAGACTATTACCAAGTTCAATAATTCTATTTTCCAGATGAAGAAACTGAGACTGAGTGGTTAAGTGCAGTTATTAGACAATAAAGTAGGGATTCCAATCCCAGTGTTTTACCTTCATGTTCATGTTGTGAGGGGACCCCAAGCATCATACAGATTATTGAGATGGAGACACACAATAAGAAGAAACAATCGTTCTGCTGACTTGTTGCAGAATATACATATATATATAATACATGCACAAATTTTGAACATGATTGACACAGAAAGGAAATTATGATAGAACTTAAGATTTCTACTCTCAAAAGAGCCTACAATCTCAATTCCAAGCAGAGGCATGTTATTACTGGAATGCTCGTGTAACCAATGATATGATACTGCTAGACGAAGTGAAAGAAGTGAGGGCCACTGGCTATTGTGTCAGCTCTCCAGCATCAGACAAAAGGTGCTAGGCTAGAGGTTTCCCTACATGAATATATCTAAGGTACACAGCAGCAGGTGTATACAAAATGGTAATTGTTAATTAGTCTCATTTCAAAGATTATTTAGAATTAATTACTGCATTAGAAAACTTAAAATTCTCCAACAATCCTCCTGATCTTCACCTCCTGAGTAGCTAGGATTACAGGCGTGAGCCACCTGCACTCAGCTCAGCTACCAATTTTTAAAAATATATTATTTGTTAAAGGAAAGAAATTTCTTTATTTGTAAAATGGAGACAAACCCATAAATTGTTATGAGATTTAAAAAGACAATGAATATAAGGCACATAGTGTATTATAGATATAAAAAATAGAGAATAGAAAATGTTAGCAATTATTTTGGTCTTTTTGAATTCTGAAGTGGTATCATTCCATGAATGTCAGTCAGAATAACTCACCCATGGAATTTACTTCTGAAGCCAAGAATTTGGGCTTGAGGAAGAGATTGGTTTAATTCCGTAGTCTGAGATCTCACCGTGATTATGGCCAAGAAGATATCACAAAGTATCTCTCTTTTTCTCTTGAGCTGGCTCCAAGAGAATGCACTTGGGATATACTTTTCTTTTCTCTTTCTGACACCTGGCACAACATAGTACATATTTGATGCTCGGGAAATAACGCATACTGGAGAATGTTCTTCACTTTTTCATAAATGGGAGCAGGGACTTTGATGTTTATGCCATGAATCTCCTGGGTAGAAGTAAGCAAAGAAAGAAGCTCAGTCTCATGGACACAGTGAGGTTTTTCTACTTTTCAATTTTCTGTGGACCGTCTAAATTGTTCCTGGGCGCTTAACTGTGGTCAAGGAATGCATGCTAATATTTCAAATACCTCTTAGCAACAGGAGCTCACTCTCTAAAAGGTATAGTCTCAAATACTTTAGGTGAAAGTTGCATGCACAGTTTTTTTTTTCTGATTTATGGCCTTATCAGCAAAGATTAATATTTCTAACTGCCTGCTAAGTTGTTCTCACAGAATTTTGCAGACACCTTATCTTTTTTCAGAAGTCATCTTGATTTTCTCTATTCTTCTAAAATAACATGACCATACAGGTCAGAAGATCCAAATAATGAATGGGCTCGACACAGAAGCTTTGTAAAATTTATTTTGTTTCCTGCCTATGCCAGAAATGTGTTGTCTATGCATAATAAACCGGGAAGATTAAGTTATGAGAATTTTAAGTCTACCCTGAGTACACAGAGATAAGTTCTAAAAATAAAGCTGACTTCTATTCTCCTTTTTTTCCCTGAGGGTTAAATGCTAAACATCATTCTTCTAGAAACTTGAGAATAAAGCCCAGCTCCAGTCACTATTCTCAGTCTCACAGTGCCACCTTTTGGAGTACATTCTCTCTTGTTTCCTAAACGTAAATTCCAGGCAGCCTGTTTCTTGGGTGAATTTTACAATCCTACTTCCTTGGTTATGGCTTGACATAATTTCCCTGGAGAGTTCAGGCTTAGGGTATGATAATACACCTTGGATCTGCAAAGCATTAAAAGGAAGGATATTGTCAGATATATGACCTAGCCATGGATACAGGCCAGATGCAGTCCTAGCTGAAAGAGACGCTCTGCTTGTCCTGGCCTACTCCTCACTGGTTTGATTTTGCTGATATCTATCAGCACCTTTCTTACTTATTCAGAATGGTTTGGTTAATTTCTTTCTTTGGTTGTCCAGTTAGTTTGTTGAAAGCTTGCTGATGGCTGTATATAACAGGTGACAACAATGTCTTCTCAAAGAAGCAAAACCAAGAGGGCAATAGAGGAATTTTATGTTCTTCTCAAGACAGCTTCATTGGAATATTTACCCATGGTGTTCAGTGGGTTGCAGTGAATTATTTGTAATGGGTAGGCTTTGGTTGGTTGATTGATTGATTATTTGAGATATGTTTCTGTCATTAACTGAAACTAGACAAGTTAAAAATGAAATGAAACCTATGTAGGTTAACCTGATGGAGGGAACTTCGAATTGGCCAGAGACAAGGAGATTTGCTTTTGTTTGGAGCATCTGCTTAGAAAACATGAAGAGAAAACTGGCTGAATTGTCTACAGTCAGATTTAGTGTGTGCCAGAGCTTTAGAATTCCTGCTTAGCCAGTATGGCTGTTTCTAGATAGTCCTGCTGCTAGTCCATCCAGTGGGAGTGAGGAGTGATGCAGTTTGCCATCCTGCATTCAAAAGAAACAATTGTGATTTTCTGCATTCCGTTTTTTAAGCAAAGATTTTGGCTTGATAGGGATTTATTCTTGATTGGCAAAATTATTCAAGAATTTGTTTTATTCTGACCTGTAATAAGGAAATAATGAGGAGATTAAGAAATACAAACTATAATGTCTTCTCAGTGGCATTTTATTAAACGAGACAGAGAGGACACATTGGCCAGAATGCTTGCACTGATCTGCCAACAAAAGTCTTATTCTTTTCTCATCCTCCAGTTCAAATTTTATTTATTCCAAAAGCTGTTCAATTTCTCTAACTGTGACCTCCCCACCCTGAATCTCTTTACCTCTTTTACCTTAAAAAAAGCATGCTATACAATAAAGATGAAAAATCCCAAACCATGTCTTAGTTCCCTTGGTGTTCTGTTCTTAGTAAGCTCTCAATAACTTGAAGACTTGGAATAAATCTATGAAGGTACATATGGCAGAAGCACACGAATGATCCCCCAAATTCAATAGCATAGTCCATGTGGTACACATGTCTCTAAATGTGTAGCTATTCCCATCCAGTAGTTTTCCTTCCTTCCAGTCAACCTCTACACTGCAGCCGAGGCAGCATTTAAACAAACCTGAGCATATTTCTTCCCTCATTTCAAAGTGCCCTTCCCCTTTCTGGCCTCTGGACTCCAAACTCCTTAGAGGAATTTTCCAGGCCAGTACCATCTGCCCCCATTCCACCTCTGCAGCCTCACTACTCACTATTCTTCCTTACCATTTACACTGTGTTTACTTGCTCTGAATTTCTCAGGTGTTACCTCTTTCTGAAATATCCCCAACTGCCTATACAACTTCTCTGTATTTTTCACCAATCAATGTAAAAATTTTCAACTTCTAGTCAAAGTTCCCAAGAAAAATAATTTTCAACTTTCTCTAGGCTTTTATATAATTCTATATTATGTTATTACAGGACCTATCAGAGCTTGTATTGAAAATCTATTTACATTAAGTCACATACTAGACTTAATTGACTTGAAGACAGGAACTGTACTGATTGATTTTTGTTCTCCAAAAGCAAAAATATGCAGTTAAGTTTAGTGTGTAATAATAGGGCCTCTATAAATGTGTGATGAGTGAATAAATGAATAACACTGAAGGATAATGATATTAATAGTGGGCTGGTATATGATAGATCTGGATTTGGTACCCACATGTTACTTCCACTGTCAGATCTCAAGCAATTTAATCTACTGACTCCGGATTTCTAGCATGTACAATGAGTATTTCAGATTAAGTGATGTCTAAGGTCCTTTCAGAGACAGAAATTGGAAAGTTTGGCTCCTTTTTTTTTTTTTTTTGTAGTGCAGAGGTTTGAACTCAGGGTCTTGCACTTGCTAGGCAGGCACTCCACCACTTGAGCCTCATCCCCAGTCCTTTCTGTCTTAGATATTTGTCAGATAAGCAATTCTGCTTTTTCTGGGGGACAGCCTTGAACAGCAATCCTCCTTTCTACATTTCCCACGTAGCTAGGATTACAAACACGAATCACCATGCCTTGCCTGTGGTTCATTTTATGTTTTGAGTGTGTCCACCAAATTCACATGTTGAAACCTTAATTCATCAGTGTGACAGTGATGGAAAGTAGATCCTTGTGGGAGGCATTTGGATCATGTAGGTAGAGCCTTCATTAATGGATTAGTGCTTTTTTCACAGAAATGAGTTAGCTCTACTGAGAGTTCCGCCCCCCTTTTCTTTCTTTCACATGTGCCTGCTTATAATTTAACTTTTCAAAGTTGGCAAACCATTAACCCTCATTAGATGCTGAGAAGATGCCAGTATCATGGTCTCGAACTTTCCTACCTTCAGAAAAATGAACCCAACTAAACCTCTTTTCTCTGTACCCTGTTTCAGGTATTCTGATATAGCAATAGAAAACAGACTAAGGCAGCCCCTGAGTATACTTTAACAAGGCAGGCTCTCTGGGAACTTTCCAAACCAACCCATTTCACTTGAATAGTCATTAAAGACTCTTCCAGATTTGATAGGTTAGTATAAATACCAAGTCAGAAATGAAATGGTGGGAATTTCTGGAAAAGAGTGAATCCTAATGTTAAGCTTTTGATGAGTTTGTAGAGAACCAAATATTGGAAATCAGTTAACAGAAACCAGAGAACTCAAGGACACATGATGCTAACAAGTGAACATTCTTTTCTGAACCATCCACAATCAGTGTCAGATTGAACTCCTTAAAAGTAAATTCTCACTTACATTTCAGAGGATTGAATCTAGAGCATTTTCTTAGATGTTCTAAGCAGAGTTCCTCAGGGCAGTAGGCTAAGGCCCAAGCTTACAGCTGTGTCTCTCTATGCTTGTCTCTACCCACTATGCTTCAATAAAAAAGGAATCAGAAATCAAGTAAGTAGAAATCTGTATTTCACTGCATACTCAGCTTTCTATTTGTCCATGTCTAGTTTGGATATTAAACTTAATGTGGCATAAACAGAACTCTTGACTGTCATAAATGTCTAATTCACTTCCTTAAATATTCCCTATATAAGTATTAATTGTTCAGGACAAAAACTTAGAAGTCATTCTAGATTTCTCTCTTTTCATAAGTCTATCCATCACTTAACTTGCTATACTTTGGATTTGGTTCAAGTGTACCCCCAAAGGTTCATACGTTGGGAGTTTGGTCACCAATATGGTAAACTGTGATGGGCCGTTGCTGCTCATGCTTCTACCACTGCAATGTACTTCTCAATTGTAATGGAGCTAAGAAGTTCTCACCAGAACTTTGCTGAGGTAGGATCCATGCTTTTAATCTCCAAAACTGTGAGCTAAATTAACCTGTTTTTGTGTAAAGTTAGCCACTTTGGGTATTTCATTACAGTAGCAAAAACACCTGATTGCCATACCACTATTTCATAAAAATATATTCTAAAATCAGTCACTTCTATCTCCACTGAAACTACTCTTTTCCAAGCAACCATCATTCCTATTTAATTTACTGAAATAGCTCCTGAAATAGTTCTTCTTCTGTCTTCACATTTGTTCCTGTATGTGAGTCTGTTCTACCTATAACAGCCAGAGGGATCTTTCTAATGTATAAATCAGATTATCATATTCCCATACTGGGGAGTCTCTAGTGGCTTCCAAATGCACTTTGAAAAAGATTCTAACGTCTGGGCATAGTCTAGCCATTCTTACATTGTCTAACCTTGTCTAGTACCTCGCTCAATTTCTCTGTTTCTCCTCTGGTTTGCTTTTTTTAATGCCTAGCCATTTCTTTATATATACATACATACATATATATACACCCATACACATTCTTACCTCCCAACATCTGTACCTATGGTTCCGTCTGGGTTGCATGATCTTCCCACCTGTTTGGATTCTATCAGTGTCAGATTCTGACTCCTCCCTGTGGAGAACTTTCCTAAAATAACCTGACCCATTAGTATCACTTCTTGTTAAAGTTATCTGACTTCATCTTCTTCTTAGCATGTACAAGCATTTTAATTATCTTATTCTTTCTGGCTTCTTTACTTTTATATTGTCTGATTCTGTCCATCACAGCATTTATTAAATGCTTTGTTTCACATTCATAGAACATATTTAACATGTCATAGAACCCCAATAAATATTCGTTAGTTAACTTACCAACCAAGCTTTCTTATTATTATAGATGAACATTATGGAAACAAAAAGAACAGCTGATTAATAAGGACCCAAATATTCTTTCAAATAATATAAAGTCCTTTGGTTTCGAGAGGTTTGCTTTTGTTTTTGTTTTGTTTTGGTGGCACTGGGGTTTGAACTCAGGGCCTCATGCTTACTAAGTAGGCGCTCTTACTGATTGAGCGACTCCACCAGCTAGAGTCCTTTGGTTTAAAAAGGAGACATAATATATCAATAGAAGCTAAACATGCATTAATCATAGGTCAGATCACTAGATCAATGGACAGATCAGTAGATTGATGGATTAATAGATAAGTCAATGGATTCATCCTACCTAGGCATATTAGTCAGAGTCCCCCCCAAAGAATAGGCAGAACTATAAAATTGAGTAATTTGAAGAAAGTTTAATAAAGATATTATTCACAAGGACATGGGCAGTTTTTAGGAAATGCAAGAGGAAGAGCCAGGAAACATTGTCATCTCTGTGTCTGAAGAATAAAGGAGCACTTATCTAAGGAGAGGTGCAGAAAGAAGGTCCCCCAGCAGCCAGTTGCAGTCTTTGGTAGAAGGATTGCATGGAACCAGCATGACCTGCCAGAGGGGTGACTGGGGAATAATGCATACCCCAGCTATAGTCTCCCCTGCTGCTGGGTCTCCCATAGGTTAACTTCCAAGTGAAGAGCTCCACCTGAAGCCTGGGTCTGTGGATGCTGCAAAACAGTCAGCCTCCCAAGTGCACACAAAAGGATGAGACGGGTAGAGAGAAGCTCTGCTGGAGCACATGGAAGACTCCATCACATCAGGGAAATGCAAAGAAAAGTACAAAATACAGGCCTATCAAAAGCCCAGCAGTCTAGGTGGGGGCAGTGTCACAAACTAGTAGTAGAGTGGGGGTTGGTAGCTTTCTAAAAATTTTCCACCAATGCAGATCCATTGTCTTTTCTTCTGCTAGGGAAAGAAAGATGCTTGATGCTGACTCACTGAAAGGGAAGGGTAGGGAGAGAGCACAGGACTTTCTCTTCCTTGCTTGCTTTCCTAATTTTTCCTTTTCACATTTATCCGTCATAAGGCTGAGTTGATGACACTGATCCAATTCTTAAGAAGAACAAGAAGAGGCCCAGTAGGAGTTTAGTGGCCCAGAACCACATCTGCATGTGTCATATGTCACACTGTGGAACATGACCAAGTTGTTTTATACTCAGAAATATGTTTTTAACAGAACTTCACATTGAAGAAGTAAACAGAATTTAACATCTTTCTGGAGCTAAATCTAGGAAAGTATGAAAGTCAAAGGACCTTACGCTGTTAGATTTTGCTAATCAGTGAGGCTCCATGCATTATGATTGATACTCCATATCTGATTGCCCACAAATTATTATTACTCCTGAAATACCATAAACCATATTGTCGACATCTTTTCCTGGTGATTCTTTATACAGACATTATGCTGCTCAGAAGGAATTACTGCTATGCACCTCTCCAGTATGACACAGAAAGCACCAGAAACATGATGTGGTGATCTCCTTTTTGATGCTGGTCCCAAACAAATCTGTTTTACTGCAAGATAAACAATCATAAAAGTATTTAAAGTTTTTTCTTTTTCACCAGGAATCTTATCCCTTTATTTATTTGTGCTGGGCATAGAAAAGAAAGATTGAGGAAGAAGAGCAGACACTTATTAAAAGGTTTGAGGGAAATAAAATAGACCAGAAGGAACTAGGAATGGAGCAATGGAAAAAATTCTCCAAGATCTGTGCCAGACTCAGAACTTAAACTAGGGATTCTCAACCATGTGATTGCAAATAAAGATCAATAAGGAGTTATGAAGAGAAAAGAAGGAGAGAAAGGAGAAAGGAAAAAGAAGGAAGAGGGAAATCCTAAAATACAAGAGGAGAAGAGGGAGAGAGGGAGGGAACAGAAAGAAAATAAATGGGGGTTAAGAAAATAAGAACCCTCATGGGAAACCAGCCTGCTCAAAGACAGAGAGTCTGTACTGCTTTTCCTTTAGGTATGCATAAGAAATCTATCACAAACAGATAACCCTAGTGGAATTTTTGAAGATATTTCCCCCTTTCTTGGAAATTTAAGCCAACAAGGGGGATTCAAATTTACTTTGACAAATTCATCATTAGAAGAGAAAAAAAGCATAAAAATATTCTATGCATATATTTAACATCTAAATTATTAACATTTATGATGGAAGAAAATTTATTGCCCAGTCCTAATTTATAAAAGTATCAATTTCATGATTTGCAAATTTAAATAATGCCATTTTAAGGAAAATAAATGAGTAGAAAGAAAGCAGCATAAATAGAAGCTGGGCCATAATATATAAGGATAAAAGGAGGGACACTGTCCTTTGCTTTATTTTTTCTGTCAATCCTTTTCCCTTCAATGTGTTAGTAATCCACTATTATTCAGAAGATCACACACACCTGCTTCTGAGGGAGGAAAGTTTTTAAAGACCTAGCTTTTAGTGTGTAGGAGTATTTGTTATGTTTGTCTATGTACAGCTGTGACCGTGTGTGTGTGTGTGTGTGTGTGTGTGTGTGTGTGTGTGTCTGTGTGCATAGTCTTACACTTGTAAAGTAACTTTAGGTTTTAAAATGAGAAGCATATCTCTCAGTTTCTTTAGAGTATCCTTTTGTCAAATAGGGAGAAGTCTTAGCCTCCTACAGTAAGGAATTGTTCTTACAATCTCATTTCAATTGTCCTGAGCAGTAGGATTTCCTTTGCTGTTTGGGGAACCAATTCCATAAATAGTTCTTGTTTTGCATGCAAATATCTTCTGACATTCAAATCTAAAACCTTTTTCTTTGTTTTATTTACCTTTTCCCAATTATACTCTCAGAACTTTCTAAAAAGTTATTTATCTAGGGATAATTTTGAATGGTACTCAGCTTGATTAGGTGGGAAGTCAGTGCAAATAAAAAGTGTGTGGATTATTAGGTTGTCATGCATAAGGACTGTGCGCCAACACGGACTAAAACTACTAGAAGACCATGGTGTTGACCTACAGGTCAATGAGCAGTTAACGGGATCCTGTGCTTGAGTAAATATACTCATAGGTAGTGAATTCCTGACTGTAAGTAGAAATTACAATTTCCTGGACAATGTGTATCGTCATCTCTGCTTCTGCCTCCTTTTTCAGACTATAATATGAATTTTCAGCAGGCTACTGCACCTTAAAAATTATTAGAGTTTAAGTACATTGATAATTTTTGGTGTGTTTCAAAACTCTTATACATACCTTTTCAGTGATCTAATTTAATTCCCTTTTGAACTAAAAAGCAGGTAAGAGTGAAGCAAATGGGAATTTTTTAATACTTTCTGGAAAAGATTTAATAATAGTTATTATTGTTATTATTATCATTTTTGGTGGTACAGGAGTTTGAACTCAGGGCCTCATTCTTGCTAAGTAGGTGCCTTTATTGCTTGAGCCACTCCACCAGTCCAAATTTAATAATATTTATCAAGAACATTTTAACATGTCCTTAACCTTTAACTCCAAAATACTCTTTTAGGAGGTTACCATACAATAAAAGATAATCATAAGTACACTCAGAAGATTTTGTTAGGTTTATTTATAATTAAAAAAACAAATGTCAAAATTGAACTCAACATTAAGGGATGATTTAAATAAATGATGTATCATTTATTGAAATATTATACAATCATCAGAAAGAATCAGGACAAAAATATTTGATGATGTGACGATTCTTTTAATATAATCTGACTTTTGAAAAGTGTGGTAGCAACATCTTCGGCATATAGTTCTAAGTTTAGAAAGTCTAAGACATGTGTTTATTTATACTAACAATAGCTGAAAGTGCAACTATGAGCCCAGGTATTTACCCGGAATGAGCCACAAACAAATTTACTTTTAGACAAGTACACATGCCTCCAGGGCCAGGAGATGAAAGAAGCTTTTTTCTTTCCTATGAAGTTCACCTTTCAAATTCTACTATAGAGCATCAAGAATTTCCTCAGCCTCTGAGAACCCCCTATTTTTTTCTCTCTCTTCTATCACTGGTGGCCCTGATCCATTCGGGAGGAACAATATCAGGTCTTTGTAATTCTGGGTGTTACACATCGCTCATCTTGAAGGGGTGGCACTGCACTGTTTAATTAGGGTTTTAAGACTTTATTCGGGTTTTAAGACTTACTGACTTTTTGAATAAATTATTCCTGCAAAACACTTCTTTCTGTTAATATTTACTGTCTTTAGCTTTTTTTTTTTACTCAAAACACCTGTCACTTGTGCAATACAAAGAGAGAGGAGAAGAGGAGAAAGACATGTCTTTAAATACACATGAACAAGAAAGAGAATATATACATTTCCAAACTGCAAAATATTAATATCATACCTTTTCAAATTCTGTCAGTTTGGGTTTTTTGTCGGTTTTGTTTTTTCTTTCTTTTTTTGTTTTGGTGGAACTCGCAGTGCAAGCATTGTACCCCTTAAGCCATTTTGCTCTGGCTATTTTGGAGAAAGGGTCTCGTGAACTATTTGCCTAGGCCTTGACCCTCAGTCTTCTCTATCTGAGCCTCCCATGCAGCTAGGATTACAGCTGTGGATGGCTCTGTCAGTCTTCTTATACTTAACTGTATTACCCCTATTAGAGATAGAGAAAGACTGTGACTAGCAGTGACAAAGAACATGAACTAGCACATCCATCCTAAGGAGAGCCTGGCTCACAGACTGTTCATAGTCTCTAAAGAAGGTATGTATCACTGTTTGCTCCTGATTCGTTCTACTTATTACTACTGAGAAATAAACTATTTTTATCAAGAAGTCTATCAGGAGGGATGTCAACTTATGGGATCAAAATCAGCCCTTTGGCAACAATTCAGATTCCAACCAAGTGAGGCAACTGGCTCTTAGAGCAGTGGTCAAATTTTCCGGCTATTGGTGTCTCTCCTTTTGGAGTTGTGAAAGTGTGCCTTCTGAGAGCAATACTCTAGTCGTTCCAAAATTTCTCTAGTAACACTGTGGACAGTTCTGGCTGGCATTTCTTCTGGGATGATTTCATTGTCACTTACCTACATAAGTTATACAGAATTCAATAGATTACATTCAACTAATCAATCCTCTTGAGACAGTTTAAGGAAATACAGTCTGAGCTTTGGGATTCATGCACTTGAGGGTAACATTTCTAAGACAGAAATAGCAGCTTTGCTAATTAAGTTGCTGTTTCCCCTACTTTTCAACTGACCTGGCAAATCTGTACTCCAGAAGATGGTAAACTATGCCCAACACTTGGGATTCAGTCACTTTGTTTTTAGCAAATTCAGGTTGAGTGACTTCAACCCAGTGACGAATGTTACTTTCCCTTCCAAAGCAGCATCTGTACCAAATTGTACAATTTGGCATCTGCTTTAACAACTTTAGCAAGCAGTCATTTTGACAGGAGACCATCTGTGTTACACAATATTCACAGTGTCTACATGAAACAGAAAAGGAAAGAACATTGCCTAGGAAAAAATAATTGTCTAAAATGACCCTGGAGGTTGGTATTTAGAATCTCAGGGGAGAATTCATGCCAAAAGTTGAACAGTTGAGACAGATTCCTGCCTAGAATGGTTTCAAGGACCAAAACACTCCCTTGTGGATTGAAATCATGAGAAAGAAATATTTAGTAAACAGCTACCATTACTGGATTAAGAAACTGGCTCTAGTACTTCCTCTTCCATTAACTGTCTCTATTTCCTGGGATATGCTACTTAGTCTCTTAGTATTTTACCCTCTCTCGTACACTAACTGGTTGTATACTTCCTTTCATAAGTCACTCAGCACTTGTTTGTCTGTCTAACAGCCTCACCATTTCTGGAAATTGTCTTTCCATCTTTTCCACAAATTTCTAGCTACCTGGAGGAGTGTGCCTACCTCCTCCAGCTCCTCAGCAAAATTCATTTCTCCAACTGGACTTGAACCCTTGTTTGGAATAGGACTAAAGGATTCCTACTCACAGTAATTATTTTCTTGAACTGCAATATAAACTTGAAATCTCTTTGTAGGCATTTCCCCTCATGTGTACAAAGATCCTAAGAAAACTGTTCTGTACAAAACACAAGAAAAAAGCAGACAAAGAGACAAAAGAGAAAAACTCAGATGATTCACTTATTATTGAAGTCTGGACTTACAAGTCTTCCTAGATTTGGGGAGAAATTTTGGAATCCTTATGCAGTTTTTTCTTAAGCTATTTTGTCACTTGTAACCAAAGGAAAGCTAACTAATTTAATACTTTTTAAGATTATGGTCTCTGATTTATTGCTAAGTATCTTTAATTGTTCCCAACAGAAAAATAAAGACCCTAATACAAAATTGGGGTGCTGAATTAGATTAGTCACCCCACCCTCTTCTAATTTACATGTTTCTATTAAGGTTAAAGTTTTGATTGTAGTTAGACAGGAATACACAGATAAATAATGTATCATCTCTGTCTTCATATATGAGTGATAAGACATCTATACAAATAACCACAAAATCCATCAATTCTTGATGCCAGCCTCAGAGGAAGCTTAATAAACAGGATGTGCCTTTATATCCTGGCTTTAATAAGTGATTTTGAAATACCATATTTAGGTCTCATTGTACCATCAGTAATATTAGAAATAGCATATGAAAAAAATACAATTTAAGCAAGTTATTCATATTTCTATGCAGCTGGCAAGTTCAGAGACTTTTGAATCCAAGGCTGGCTTTGCCAGTAGAATAAGATATTTTGTTGGTTTAATAACAGAACTAACTTGGATTTTGTGGTCCAGAATAAGTTAAAGATAACCATCAAGCCTAAAGACTTAAATGGCTAAACAAGTAGTGAAGGCAATTAGAGCTAGGACAGTCTTGATATTCCTGTACAACTTACCTAATCACTGTCTTCTCAATATGTTTTCAATCTCCTGCTCTGATACCTTTACTTATGCAGTTCATTCCATATGAAGGATGTTCCCTGCTCCATAGGCTCAGCTCCAGCTCCATGTCTTGAAGAAAGTTCTTATGCCAGTACTATACAGTGATTGTTCCCTCTTCTGTGTGTGAAGTAGTTTATATTGGTCTTTTTCACTTAAAATCATGTAGTGATTTGCTATATATAGGTTAGGATTGATCTAACTACTCTCACAAATAAATTAAAAAATTTCAGTGACTTAACACAGTAGAAGTTGATTTCTTATTTATGACATGGGTGTAGTGCAGGTTTCCAGCCGTTAGATGTCTTTACTCCACATGGAATTTCAGGACCACAGTTCCTTCAGTCATGATCTCCCACAATAGCCTCAAGGTCTTAGAGTCTTCTGTATCCATGTAATGGACCAGAGAAGCCAGTTCACCATGGCCTTAAAATTATAAGCACATAGTTTTCTCCTTTGTTATTATAATAGTCATGTTGCCTAATCCACAAGGGAGACAGGAAATGTAGCCTTAGCTGGTGAGCCCATTGTGAGTAGAGGGCCAAACTATGGAGCTGGGAGCTTGAATAGTGACCAATGTTTGTGGTTGTTGCCACCACGTATTTCTTTCATTGTTCTTAACTTTCTGTCTACACAATATTTCTCATTTCAGTAATTAAGATTCTTGATGGAGAGAGAAAACTGTGACACAATAATTTTAGCCCTCATAGCATATAATATGCTTCCTTGAGCATAGTTTGTTCTCATTAAATGTGTTGTGACTTGTTTATACTAAATGAGAAGAGTATCTTAGAATTACTGTGATGCCAATTTCCTCCAAACTGCTTAAATCTTACCCTATTTTCTAGTTGTATGACTCCTAGAAACAAATTCACAAAAGGAATGGAAGCATTACCTTAAAAGTCCATCATTGAGCTTTGCTCAGCAATACTTATTCCATAAGATTTTAGGAACAACTACAATGTGCCAAAAATACAAAATGCTTTGGTAAAGGAGATGAAAATGTAACATGCCCTTGACTATGAGTCATTCAGTTAATACTGACAAGGAAATTATGAACATTTACATTGATGTGACCATAAAGATGTATCCATAAAATGGAATGGGGTCTTCAAGTAGAGCACAAAGGAAAGGCCCCCATTTTACAGTTTAATCCATTGAGATGAACTCTACATAGAAACCATTATTCATCCAGATAAAAGCAAATATTATGAATAAAAATGACTGGGGTAACTTGATATCTTTTACCAAACATTCTCATATATATCATATTGATTGCTCTTGCAAGAATTCTCTGAGGTAAGTGTAATCGTCACTTCACTTTGGGAAATTAAAGAACTTGGGCTAAAAGCAAAAACATTAAATGTATAATATTAGAAAAGTGAGTTTTCTAATGTTGTACATTTAATAAATGGTGGCAATTGGGAGTTGACCCACTGGCTGTAAGAAATTTTGTATTTGTGTGTTATATACCTTTTTAGTGTCCTTCAAGCTTTTGGCAGAGAAGAGTCATGATGGTAGAAACAGTAGTTTGAATACATATTTGTGTTCTCAGAGGTGCCAGAAACACAAGTGTGCTATTGGCTGGGTAGACTGGCATTTTATGAATCTATATGTGTATACCAGTTAAATCGCTAGGATGCCATTATGAAATTGATTTTTCTGGAGGGTGTGCAAACTGGTACCTTGATTGCCTATTTTTTTGTAGATCCAAAAAATATCAAGAATTGAGATAGGTCCCTAAATTACTAGATTTTCTTTAAAATAGCAATAGTTCTGACCGAGATAGAGCCCTTCTTTGAGAATGCAGAATTCACTCTTAAAATTTGGAATCCACATTGGCTTGAGACTATTTTGTCAGAGAAATGTGCTGAAATTGAGCAGTGTTACAGCTACACCTGCTGGACTTTTTCTGAACCAGCAATTGAAATTTCAATAGGGTTATAATAACTATAACAATGTTAGAAAGAATTTAAAATCTTAATATTAATCCATTTCGCTCTTTAAAAGATTTGCACTCATATGTGTGGGAAAGAAGGTAACTTCCCAATGAAAATAAATAATAAAGGCTATCTTACTTTCCATATGTATAAATATAGCTTTTCTTGATGTAGAGATGACTTGACATTAAATTCTCAAATTTAAACTAAAAGATGATATGGATTGTCTGTATTTTACTACCTGAAACAAAGGTGGAGTCACTGATGATATAGAAATGCTGTAACAACAGAGTCTGTAAGCCCAAGTGTATTTATAAAATATGTTTGTCTTCAGAACATTTCAATCTTTATCTATTTTCTTCTGGCTCAAAAATAAAGGTCAAATTTAGTCTTCAATGAGATTTCTAGGGAGAGCTCTTACTTTCAGGATCTAGTTAGAACTTGGTTTCTGCTCCTTTTATCTTTCTCCCTCTTCTTTTCTCTTCCAGATCCTTTTACCTCCGGTGTTCTCCCTGTCCTCCCATAAACCTGGGGCAACGTATAGTTCATAAACAGAAATGCCAGCTACAGCATCTTGGATTCGTTAAGAGCTTTGCAGATGAGCTTAAACTCATATTTCATATCGTTCCTGAAGTCATCAGATTCAAGCTTGTCACATTTTCTGGACACAAAACTCCAGACATATTTTATTCATTATCTGTTCTCATCTTTGAGACAAACACCTGCAATCCATTTCAGGGTTGAGAGAAATCCATGAAATTTCAACCTACCATGCATAAGTTTTTTGTATTTCTGCTTTGGCCAGAAATCCCAGAAATGGCTTGGTTCACTAGAGCTATTTGGTAACCCATCTAAGCGTAAGGCTCATTTACTCACAAAGGTGTCCTTGCTGTTATTGTTTGAAGACAAAGTTGAAATTAACCTAAGAACAACTTTTATTAGCTTTTTATTTTGTATGGCTGAAGCTCTAAAATCATTTTCTAAAAATGCTTGAGTAAAATGGTAGAGAAATTCAGGTTAGTAATGTAGAATTGAGGCTTTCTGTCTGCTTACTATTCCCGTAGTCTATATGCACTCCATGACTCACTGATACTGAGGACTGGAGTGAATACAGGACTCACAAGATGAAAGCATGAATCCTAGTTTTGTCACTGAATTCCATGTAACTTTGGACAGTGGCTCTACTTTCCTGCCTTAGTATTTCTACTGTTGCAGGAGGATAATTATAAATTGATCAGTTATTTGCTAAAAAACAACAACAACAACAACAAAAATGTAGTATAGATTGTATATCCCTTATAGATTGTTTAGGGTGAGAACATGAGTAAATTCATTCTAAAGATAGGTGACATGATGAGTTAGAAATAAAAGAGAAATATAGTTTTCTTTCAGTATCTGAGGAAGATCCCTTCCAGGACTTCCACAGATACTGAAATCCATGGATGCTCAAGTCTCTTATGGCATTTTATTTGCAAATAACCTTCACACATCCTCATTTATACCTCAAGTCATCTCTAGATTACTTAGAATAGCTAAGACAATGCAAATGCTATGTAAATAGATGTTACACTGTATTGTTTCAGAAAAAATTACAAGAAAAAGGTTTTGCTTGTTCACTACAGACACAATACATTATTTTAATGTTTTCTATCCATAGTTGGTCAAATCTTCAGTTGTGGAACTGGCAAATATGGAGGGTAGACTATATACCTCATTTTCTAATTATTATTCCCCTGGCAGGGAAAAAAAACTGCCACTGTGAGAGAGTCTTCCTTGACCTTAAAAAATTCAACCCTTTTGAAGTAATTTGAAATGTCAGAAGAAAAATAAAGTTGTTTTAATTTTAGAGATTACAGTGAGAATATGTTAAATTCTATCACAACTTTACATATATACTTATCTTTCTGTACTATGACAAAGTTATTTTTAACTAATAAGCTAGATAAGTAAATAAAAGAAAAAAGATCACAGAAGCTTAAAATTCAAAACACTTGCAAGGAAAATTCTGTATGGAAGCAGTACCAATCATCATCACTCTCTTTTCTTCAATTCACAGAAAAATAAACAGAAGTACTAAGTCAGCAATAAATTGGTCAGTCAGTAAATGATCTGTATATCTAGCATAGGACCCTCATAGGGTCATAGCATTTCATAGGCAATGTGCAAGGAAGAGAGCTGAGCCAGTTAATCACAAAAAAATGACTTTACTTTATCTCAGTCTCACATTATGGTGATTACATGCTGGGCAACATCAATTTATTCCTCCTTATCTGGTGAGGATATAAACTCCATGGCCCTACTCACACTATACCTTCCCAACAATGGCTAAGGCAAAATGAAATATTTACAAAGGGTCAACTGCTTAATGGAAATTTATTGAGAGCGTATATTGGGACCTAAGGGTGTACATACCTAATGGTATGTAATCTCTTTTGATAAGTAATTTATGGCCACCACTGGGCAAGCAGTAGTTTCTGAGATTTTATGTAGTGGCAGAGGAGACCACCATGCAAAAATGCCATAAAGTAAGTTATTATAACAATGAAAGAGCATAAGAGGTAGAAAATATAGGGTTCAGGGGTTGAGGGAACCTGTGGGGTGGATGGATTAAGGGTATGTCTCAAGGGAGAACTCTGAGTTTGGTGTTGAAGGATGGTTAAAGGTTGGATAACAAAGATAAGCCCACCTGTGTTGGAAGCTAATAGAAAAGCTAAAATCTCCGTTGCAAGAAAAGCCATGGATGGGGCACAAAGAGACAACCAGGCTGGAGTCAGTGACTTGGACACACATGCCCATGGCTAAATGTGCCCAATGAGCCCTAGTCATAAGCCATGGAAAGCTTATTGGTTAGCTATGGAAAGCTGTACTTATCCCCCTGGCTCTTTTTTATTTTTTGTTCTAATCACCAGGCATAATAGCAGCCAAGTCATTGGAGGATGGTGCTGTGACAGGATAATGGTCTCCGGCTTTGAAAATAATGTCTCAGTTTCTCTGAGGCCTCCTCTTTGGCAGCAGGAGACCATTAGCTTGTCACATTGTCCAGCCCTATTGACATTATCTTTTAATTGCCTCCAAAGACCCATCTCTAGGCAGTGTGTTGGAGATTCTCAGAGCACTGGGCTTTTTGGACTGACATCCCAATTCATTTTTATCGCTTAACTTAAGAAAGTTTAAGGAGAAAGAAGATTAAAGCCCTTTAATAATAGAGAAGAAGGGCATTATGGGGAGATGTACAAAAAGCTATATTCATAACAACAATTAAAACCAAAGTAAAGTGGCAAAGAAGGCAAGATATTCTTCGAGAATTCAAAGAAGAAATGTGTGGCTATATATAAAGACAAGGAGCCATGTTAAACAGAACGAAATGTTATCATTCGCTGGTAAATGGATGGAACTGGAGAACATCATTCTGAGTGAGGTTAGCCTGGCCCAAAAGACCAAAAATCGTATGTTCTCCCTCATATGTGGACATTAGATCAAGGGCAAACACAACAATGGGATTGGACTTTGAGCACATGATAAAAGCGAGAGCACACAAGGGAGGGGTGAGGATAGGTAAGGCACCTAAAAAATTAGCTAGCACTTGTTGCCCTTAACACAGAGAAACTAAAGCAGATACCTTAAAAGCAACTGAGGCCAATAGGAAAAGGGGACCAGGAACTAGAGAAAAGGTTAGATCAAAAAGAATTAACCTAGAAGGTAACACCCACGCACAGGAAATCAATGTGAGTCAACTCCCTGTATAGCTATCCTTATCTCAACCAGCAAAACCCCTTGTTCCTTCCTATTATTGCTTATACTCTCTCTACAACAAAATTAGAAATAAGGGCAAAATAGTTTCTGCTGGGTATTGAGGGGGTAGGGGGGAGAGGGAGGGGGCGGAGTGGGTGGTAAGGGAGGGGGTGGGGGCAGGGGGGAGAAGTGACCCAAGCCTTGTATGCACATATGAATAATAAAAGAAAACAAACAAACAAAAACCAGAATATTCAAGTATTCAAGTCAAAAATCAAATTTCTGATCTGAGTGTTTTCATAGATTTGTAGAGGACGTTATTAGAGAAAAAGAATGCTACCAAGGTCTTGGGAAATGTGTTCTTCCCTCAAGTTGTCTTAGGAGACAGTTACACAGTTTCACATGGTGCTTAGTGTAGACCTCAGTGTTTCTGTCAAGTGTTTGTAGTGTTAGGTTCTGGAAGATGGTCCTCTATCCCCAGTCTAAACTGAGAACAAAATGAAGTAAGAAGGCTTAAACTGAATGAAGAGTATAGGTGAGATGTGAGAAAACACTTTTGAACCATGTAAAGTTTGAGATCTAAGAAAATGGGAATTCTTTTGTTAATAGCTGGGGCTTGTCTGGGAAGGTTTAGGTACAGTCTGGTAAGGAGCCCCCTGGGGTGTGTGAAAGTGAGAAGAAGTGGGAGAGGTAAAATTTCCTTAGAGTCAAGTCAATGTAGGAGGGGAAAACAATGGATGCTGCTATAGGGGATGCAAGCACAGAATGGGACATGGACTCCACCCATCCCGATGGACTCAATATCCTTGAAGGTTCATTTTCTCTTGCTTCACATCTAGAATTTGGCTTTCAACATCTTAGTGGCTGTGAGCTTCCCCTAGAGGTCACTGGTTAGAATAATTAACTCTGTATAAATATATCTCTGTTCTCTGTGCAACCCTAGGACCCAAGTGAACCATGCCACCACTAGAACTATTTTGGGGATATGTACTCTCTATGTCTAGCTCTGGAAGTGATGGCACCCTGCCCATGTTTCCAGCACAATAATACCATGGCTGCCAGCCTCTGATTAAGAGCCTCCCTTGGGCCTTCCCCTGCAGCCTGACTTCTTTCCCTCTGCCCCACCTCTCTTCTGCATTCCAGTGTCCCCTCCCTCTTCCTGTTATTGTCCTGCTTACTTCTGATAAGATTGCATTTGTCCCTATGAAGAGGAATTTCTTCTTTCCTGTACGTTAATGTGTTTCAAAGATGCACTAATGAAAAGATCTTTGTCCTAATGCCAGATAATTTCTACTAAGTGTTGAGTGATCTGAGAGAGGGTCTGGAGGTCCCCAGGAGGCCCCTGGTTCTCCTTTAATCACATATAAAACATTTGACTGACTATCACAAGCCTCTGATCCTGATTTCCAAATGCAGTTTTGTTTTGGCTACAGAGCAAGGAATTGCACTTTACAAGCTAGAATTCATAACTCAGCTGTGTAGGCAGAGTTAGGAGATGTGGGTTCCAGTGTTGACTTTGATACTGAATTTATTGGCTGACAGATTGGTTGCAAGCAAGTCAGTTCATAACTAGCCTTAGCTTCCTCATTTGTAAAATGAGATTTTTACTTGTTCTTGTGAGGGTACTAAGAAGGGAAATAGACTGTTAACCTTGGTTTCTAAGTGGAAAATATAAATGAAATGTCGTTTGATCACCTAAACATATAAATCATGACTCAAGATGAACTGCATGAACTCTAGGAAACAAGGCAGACATAGACTTTAGGAAGTTCAGGCATAATCTTCATTCTCAGCCATGTCTCAGCATTCAAACTTTGTTTAAAAATACTGCAGAAGCCCATTCAAGCTCTGCCAAGTGGAAAATGAGCCCCAATAAAAATTTTATAGAAGATAAAATTAAAACCCAGAAAAGAAAAAATAATTGTTCAATATGATTCTCATTCTTTCTGTCTTTCTTTGTCCCTCCCTCTCTCTTTCCTTCCTGTCTTGTAAATATGTTTTCATAAAAATTACATTACAAAATTATTGCTACAGTGAAGAAAATCAACATATCAATCACCATCCATAGTTTCTTTTTGTGTATGTGCTAAGAGCAACTAAAATCTATTCACTCAACACATTTTGAGTCCTCTTGCTGCACATTTATTTATAGAATTAATAGCAAAGACCGCACTAGAATTCAGCCAAGATTTGTGACACCTGGACCGGGTTTTTTCCAGTCAAGCATGCAGTTTCTTCCATTGGGAACATGAGTATTCTGATTGTTATTTAAAGCTCTACCACATCTAAAAATAGACTGGATCTTCTGTGGGCTTCCTAGCTTGAAGGTAAAGAGTTTAGATTTAAATTTACAACCCTTGTGTCTCAAGGCTGTTGCTGGTCTGCTGAGTTGAAGGCGTTCTGGTCCATCCTCCTGTTAAGGACCTGACAACCCCTCTGTTGAATCTGCTGATTATTCCTTCTCTTGGCCCTGACTGAATTTAGCTTGCTGGCATAACCAGAAGTTGCATCTGTAGGGCAATTATCTCTAATCCATTTATAACTGCTTTGGAGAATTTAACATTATTTATGATAAAAGAACCCTACCCCCTTAGAAACAGAGAAAAGCCATTGAGTTAATTTGATGAAAATGGAAGTGGAAAATCAAAAGACCCAAGAATCATCAAGAAAAAAGTGTTTAGAACAGTGATTCTCATGGTTGAATGAATATTAGAATCATGTGATGAGGATGCCCACCCCACCCCATCCCAAACAGTGGTTCATACAATTGAGCATTCATGAGAAACACTTGGAGAACTATTAAAAATAATTGAAGGGCCCCATTTGCAAAGTTTCTTAACAAGGTCCTGAGTGAGGCTATTTGTCCAAGGATTTCACTTTGAGAAACACATCCCTAGACTAATTACATTCAAATTTCTGGGGCCATGATCCAGACATGGATCCCATATACATTTGACAGCTCCCTAGTGGATTTAAATGTGTAGCTAAATTTAAGATGAACTAAAAGAGGTGACTCAGGTGCCAGAGTGAGTAGCCATGGCAGTCCATTCATACTCCCAGTCTTGTCAAGAGGGCCCATCCTGTAAAGGAGAATGACAAGGTGAATTCAAGTATGATGTATTTGATATATTGTAAGAACCTCTGTAAATGCCCCAATGTACCATCACCCAGCACAACAATAAAAAAAAGTTTTTCTTTTTTAAAATAAAGGGGACCCATCCTGGATCATTCTGACCATTAAGCTATAGCCCCCTGCTTTTGTAGAATGTGCAATTTAACCGGAAAGACACCAAAATGCTCTTTTCTAAATTTCTTTTATTTTCTCCTCTTTCCTTGAGTTGTTAGCTCAGCTGGTGGGTACTGCATCTTAGTATTTGTGCCTTAAAGATGCCAAAAAGCCTGGATTCTTGTTGGCTGCTGACAGAAGTAATGTCAGACACTGACTGTATGTCCTACTCCCATTCTTAGCCTTTCTGGTTGAAAGAAGAGCATAGCAGGATGCAGTGACTGCAAATTACCAGAGGTTACTACCTCTGGTAATTCAGAGGTAGTTATATTCAGTTGGCCCCTTTGTACCCAGAGAAGTAGAATCCCTGGTCACGGGAACATTTTCCATGAAACATGCAATAACTTCTCACCATCTGGAGGTAGTGTGGTGTCTCCTAATATGGAATGAGTACACATTAATCTGATATGTAGATGTGAATTAAGGAGAGTTAATATTGACTGATTTGTTATATAACCAAGCTCATTATACACATTGTCTTACTTTTATTGCCCCAGGAGGCTTATGAGATAGATATTAGGTTTTTATTTTATAGAGGCAGGCACTGAGGTTTAGAGAGATTAAATAGTTTGCTAGAAGTCATAAAGCTGGGAATTTTCAGATATGACCTGCTACATTACGTATGGTTAATGATTCTTGCCCATAGGACAGTTTGTGGGGGGACTTAAGGGGGCAGCAGGGAGAAACAGTGTGTAGCTAATGAAGCTGGAGCCCTTGTGGGCAGAGTACCAGGCTTGAGAAGTAATATGTGATGTAAAGAAATGCTTCCAATTTCATAATTTGGCTTAATGTCTCTTTCCTGGACTATGACAGAGCTAGCTAAACAAAAAAACAAATACAGCAAAAAAGTATGAAGCATATTCCCATTAGCCAACGACATTTGTTAACATGATATAGTACATGTTAATATGCAATGTGTAGTGTATTTATGCACAAGCCTTTATATGGGTTTGCAAAATCGAGAACTGTGATGTACATACTAATTCGTACCTGTTTTTTTCATTTATTATTATTCAGGTTTTTCAACCTGAAGTTTTTCGTGTTGATAAATGTTTTCTACACCATGATTTCTTTTCTCTTTCCTCTCTTTCTCCTTCCCTCCCTGCTTCCATCAGTCCCTTCTCTTTCTCTTTTTCTCTCCCTTCCTTCCTTCCTTCCTTTTCTTGACAGAGGCACACTAAATAGCCCAGCCTGGCCTTGAACTCCTGCCTTAGCCTCCCAAATGCTGGCCACAATGCCTGACCTATGTTATGATTTCTAATGAGTATGTTCTATTATCCTATATCTCTGTGCTATGTTTAACTAATGCCCTACTGTAGGACATTTTCCTCTTTATAAAAGACTTTCTGACTTAGAACTCCTAGATACACAGTATGTGTATGTTGGGATACACAGCTCTGTGTTTTGGAATTGAAGAAATGGGTATTTTCTACTGAGGTCCTCATTTCACTACCACTCTCTATCCCCTTGTTAGCCTCCTTATTTCTCAATTAACATAGGCATCCCAGTTTCTAAGGGTAAAGGGGAAACAGAGAGCTGCACAGACAATATATAATACCCCCGCGAGGGCATCAGAACTTGACAGCCTTCAATAAGTTAATTTTTCAAAGTGGTAAGCTGATATTTCTGTATAAAATGCACATCTGCAGGGTAAATGGTATTAAGTGTTGGTGAATTATGGTCCCAGCCTAAGGGTCACTTGAGCCTCAGTGCTACAAGCACCTTAATGCTTTTTTGAATGAAGGTTCTACTAATTGCTTCCATATGATTCTTTCCAGTATGAAGGCCCCTCCTCCCAGTCTCCATCACTGTCCCCACCCCCTCCCCAGTTGTGCTATGGCACACACTGAAATAATGAGCTATGAAAGTGTACCATATTGATTAGGGACTGGTCTTACAACAGAACCTGCCATTTCCCCCTGGATTTTCTTTGACTCTTAAATTCAGACAGCTTTGGGGTCAAGTCTCAGAAGTCCCAACAGGGGAGGCCCTCTGCTGCTTTCTCTTCCATTCTTGTAAACCACTGGGAATGCACACTTAGACTGTGAGGGACAAGCAGATCATTAATTAGCTTGACTGTTATGCTGTCGGCTGGTAGGGGGATCTGAGGGCCTTTTAAAGGTTGTGTTGGCATGTTGATAGGAAGGCAGAGGGGGAAAGGACTTATAAGAATTCCCGAAAATATATTCCTGGAAGGATACCCTGTGTGTGGGAAGCTACTCCAGAAACAAGCCTTCTGAGGTTTGCTTATTGCCCATCCAGTGCCTGAGAGGAGCACTGAGGGAAGACAGGAGCTGGCCTCCTGCATGGAGGTTAAAGCTAAAGATGTTGTCCATTTGACTGAAAGAGGACTGGCAGGAGTCCTGGCAATAGATGAATAGAAGGAAGAAATACTGCATGGATCTGTTGCATGCTAGGTGACTTCATAGGCATCATTGGCTCTACAAGTGTGAACATGTCCACTTCTGTGATGAGGAAAGGAAGGTTCAGCTGGGTTAAATTGATTGCCAAGATTATAACTTGTTATTATTAACAGCAGAACTCGGTGGGATGTTAGTACCTGTACTCTCCAGGAGCTAGCTCACTGATGTATCACATACAGCCCTAGTTGGGATCCTGACTCTTGCACTTCAAGCTGAGCAACCAGAAATAATTACTTAGTCCTTTACATCTGTAAAATGAGGGTAATATTTCTATTTGCCTTCTACAACTGTTTTGAGACAAAAATAAGAACATGTAGGAAACACCTATGTAGCATTCAGAAGATATTAGTTTCTTTA
The DNA here is from genome assembly GCF_047511655.1 of Castor canadensis. Taxonomy (NCBI): domain Eukaryota; kingdom Metazoa; phylum Chordata; class Mammalia; order Rodentia; family Castoridae; genus Castor; species Castor canadensis. The sequence goes on from NC_133387.1 coordinate 169,072,626, forward strand.
GTTGTTGTTATTGTTATTACTATTATTTCTGTTTCCCATTGCCACATAATCCTTGACACTCAGCTGAATCCAGAGCTTCTCATCCCAACCATTCCTGACTTTAAGCTCCTAGCTTTTTGTCCTAGTCAGTACAGCTTAGAGTGACATCACGTTCCCTTGAATTCTTCTTAGCTACCGTGCTATTCTCTTGGCACTAATTACACTGCCTTCTCCTTTTGATTATATTACTAAACTGGTATTTGTATTTTATTGCTATTTAATTTCCTCTGTGTTTATGGCTCATTGTCCCTGAACTAGATTGTAGGAATCCCTATAGGGCCAGGGGTCTCATGTTTCTTTGAGTTTTTTAGTGCACCTGGTTTAAAGCCATGCTAGTATTATTTCTCAAAGGTTGAGGATTCTATCTTATAACACTTCAATAATGAGTGCAAAATGCGATTTTAGGCACCCTTAAAGAAATACAGTGAGGTTTATTTTAATTCACCTCATTATTTATTGGCTTTGTACCTGGCTGGGCAGCTCAGAGCCACCTGCACGTTTAGGACCCACTGCTCTTTGTGCTGGTATGTCAATGTGAACTAGGATTTGGTAGTGGAATTATTTTCTAAAACCATAAAATACAGTTAAAATAAGTAGCAGAACAATTTTGGTAAAATGGAACAGTTCACAGAGTAAATCAGTCAAGATTAAAACTTACTGTTTTAATGAGTCTACTCTCCCCCCCAGTGGATTGAATTTGTACCCAAATTGACAATTATTTGTCTCTACCCAGCACAATTTTATGCTAATTAGGGTTAATTCAGAAATATTATGCAAAATATCAACACAGACTAGCTTGAGAAAAAAGGTGCTGATGGTGAACTGAAAAACCAAAACAGCTTGCTGAGAGTTTAATGTTCTCAGCACACATGCCCAATGATGTGAGCTGATAGACATACTGAGTAGCATGATAATGGTAATCTTTTCACAATGTGCACATACATCAAAATACTGTGTTCTACATCTTAAATATATATAATTTGAAAAATTTCTTGATTATTCCTAAATAAATCTGCAAAACAAAATAAATAAGACTTAATAAGGAAAAGACTTAAAATGGGGAGCACAAAAGAATAACTGTAACAACTTTTATGGATCTTAAAAACTCTAGTTGGGTGATGGGGGTAAAGTTCAGTGGTAGAGCACTTGCCTAGCACGCTGGGGGTCCTAGATTTGATTATCCTCACTGCAATTAATAACAACAAACTACAAAAAAACCTCAAAGCTCTTCTCCTTTCCTTTCCTCACTTTTAATTTCTTCCCCTCTCCCTTGGTGTACACTTTATTCTCAGATCTGGCACTATATTCTTAAAATCCCATCATCCAATAACAGTTTTCTGTGGTGGCTCTACTTAAGAAAACTGACAAGGAGAATTCTCATAAAAACAAGGACCTTAGATATTATAACTGGCCTCATCTGGGTTCTATGCTTATCCCTATAGTCAAAAAGACCAGATTGCTTGTCTAACCACTCTTTAACAATCTTGGGAAGACTAGGATAAAAGATACAAGCAATTTAATGTTACTGGAATTGTTTGTTTTGTACTTATTCATTGTGTATCTATTTAATAAGCATTTGCTGGGCAGTAAAGAGAAGATGAAGAACAAGAGAAAGGTGGTTAAGGCCCTATGGGGCTAATATCTTTGTGACTTAGAACTGACAATAATTCCTGGGGCTGAGGGTATAGTTTAGTGATAGAGCACTTGCCTAGCATTTATGAGGCCTTGGGTTTAATCCCAAGCACTGCAATAAATTAAATAAGTAAAATAAATAAATAAATTTTAAAAATCTTAACAACCATGTGAAATAAGCACTGTAGAAGGAAAAGTTCAGTATGCATGGATGTTTGACAGGAGATCCTAACTCAGGGATGGTTTCCAGAAGGAAGTGAAGTCTAAGCTGAGATCTGAATGGTGAATAGTAGTTGGGTTGGTGAAAAGGAAGGGAAAGAATGCCTAAGTGGAAAATGTAAGACTAGTTTGAGAAACTTAAAAACAAACAAAACATAGAAAGATTCATTTGGCTGAAAAGCAGAGCCAAGCCTAGAGTAGAGTGAGGCTGAGATTGGGGCTGGCTGCTTAATAAAGGAAGTTACTCCCTTCCTTCAGGATTCCACACACAATCTTCATCAGAAATTCTTGAGTGTTGGGCTCAACAGAGCTCTTCAGCCAACCTTTCTAGTGTAAATGTGCTAGAATTCTAGAGAAAGTGAAAACACTTGCTCTCTTTCCCATCACAAAAGACAACTAATTACTCAGCTGACTGTGTCCTGGGAGATAACTAGTGGAAGTGTGCAGCTCACATATACAGGGGGCATTGAGAAAACAGGAGACTGCATTTCTTTTTCCATACCATTTCTTCATTTGATGGACAAAGTCACCTTATTCTTCAACTCCATGTCCTTGTGATTTTAATCTCTTCTGTGTCATGTACTTTCTACTTACTGGTACATTTATTTGTATTCACATCTTGTCTCCATGAGTGCTCCCTGAACACATGACCTACACACTATTCATCTATGTGTCTTCCACATCTCCTTTGACAGAGTAGATGCTCAGCAATAATATTATTGTTTCTATAGTAATTAATGCACCAGGTATTATTTTAGGAGTTTTACTTTACTTATTCATGTACTTCTCATAAAAATTTTGTGAGGTAAACAATATTATTGACGTTTTTCAAATGAATAAACAGAACAGAGAGATTAAGTAATTGGCCCAAGGTCTAATAAAATTTGAACCCAATCATTCTGGAATCATAGTCCAGGATTTTATTTTTCTTTCCAAGTACTAACCAGGCCCCACCCCGCTTAGCTTCTGAGATTAAATGAGACTGTGTATGTTAAGGTTGGTATGGCAGTAGATTCCAGGATCTTATTCTTTATGCTATTCTGTCTACAGAGTGCTAGATAAATGTATGAATGAATGAGTGAGTGAATTAATGAATGAGAACAAAACTGGAGCCATAATACCCTGGAAATGGAGCTTTCAGGGAGAATGCCCAAAGAAACACATAGGGCTTGAATGTGTCTGTCTTAAAAATCACAGAGGTAAAAGCTTGTTAATTGGCTGTGTTGTAAGACTTGGTTGAGAAACTTGGAAGTACTTTCTCAGGGTTTCACAGACATCCCTCAAATCTGCATTGGTTTTCTTTGCAATGTGGACATGACCAAACTGCAAACATGGTGCTTGAAGTGATTGAGAGTAGTCCTGAATTTCACTTTTCCAAAATCCAGTAATCGTGTAGTTCCCATTTCTCATGATTTCTGCAGGTTTCTCAAATCATTCCTTAGCTTGTCACTTTTGCAATGTGAGAGTCATAAAGTCACCACCAGAATTTTAAAGGCATGTTAGACAGTAACTTGTGTTAGCTTTCTTGCTGTGACAGAATACTTGACATAACTTAAGGGAGGAAGGATTTATGATGGCACATGGTTTCCATGGCTTTGGTCCATGGTTATTTGGCCCCATGTGCTTAGACAGAACACCATGGCTGTGGGAATGTATTACAGAGGTGGTACTTCACCTCAGGGCACCCCAAGAAGAGAGAAAAAGGAAGGGACTGGGGGACAGATAGAACCTTCAAAAGCTTTCCCCTAGTAACCCACTAGATACCCAGCATTCGACACATGAGCCTGTGGGGGACATTTCATATTCAAACCATGATGCCCTTCTTCTGCCCAAAGGCATCTTATAATGCATTTATTCCATCTCCAAAAGTCCCCAACATCTTAACATTCCACTGCTCTTCAAAAGTGTAAGTCCAGCATCTACACTGAGACTTAAAGAAATCTCTTAGCTTTGAGTCCCTGTAAAATAAAAAAGGAAATTATATACCAAGGTACAGTGGCACAGAATAGATGTTCCTATTCAAAAAGGAAGGAATGGGGATATATAAAGGAAGAATGGGACCAAAGCAAGATTGAAAACTGGCAGGACGAGCATCAAATCCTTTAGCTTCATGTCTGTCATTTGGTGCACATGATGTCATTATATGAATTCTCATTGGCTTGGATCGCCATTCCCTATGATCTTGCCATTTGTACCCCACAAATGGCATCTTTTTTGAGCTGGCTCCACTCACTGCCTATGGCTTTACTTGGCAGTTGTTCCATGTTCCTGCCATCTCCAACATCCTGGTAAGCCTCCATTGCAGCTTAGGCTTCACCCCTATGGCTTCATGTACTGTTCTCTCAAAGGTTGCCTGAGTCCCTCCAAACCTATCACACATTGACTAGCCTCCCAGGCCTTCCTTTGAAATCTAAGCGGAAACTCCTGTAGTCTTATAACTTTTGCATTCTATATGCCTGCAAAACCAGCATCATACTGATGATATTAATGCCTGCCACCAGCTGTAGTAAACAGACTCTTGGACCACAACAGAAGAGATCTCTGAGCATCTGGATGAGTAAACATGGTGTAATATATTCTTGGGGAAAAATTTCCTCGATGAAACTGTGCCAGCAAGGTGCTCTCTCATCTCAAGGGTAAATCTTTTAAATGAGCATACACATTTATATCCTGATCCTGCAATGAGTAGGGTCTCATTGATTCCTAAGAAGTCCTCAAGTCATCTTTCCTATTGTCCTGGTGCAAAGTACTTGGCTTTTGAATTGTGCTAATATCTACCTAAATCATGCCCTCCTTAGCCTCAACATTAAACATGCTCCTTTTCTGACCATAATTGTATGTTTTTCAAATCTTTCCATTCTGCTTTTTGCTCCTAATTCTCACTATAAACCTAGTTTAAAATAGCTAGCAATAACCATACCACAGCCAGAATGCTGATCTGCCATGGAATTTCCTTCACCATATTAACTAAGGCATCACCTTTAAACTCAGCCTCCCATTTGTAGACACATTCTTTGCCAGAGTGTAACATGGATGGCCTCTAGTCCCATTCTCAATAGTGAGTCCACATTCCCATTTGAAACCTTAGAAACCTAGCCTTCACTGTCTGCATTCCTGAAAGTATTTTGGTCTTCTGAACTTCCCAAGTATGCTGAACTAACAGCATTCTAGGACTTCTCAGCTCTCATCTCCAAACTTTTCCAAATTTCTCCTACAAACCAGTTCCATAAGCTTAAGAACTATAGGGTAGGGTTAAATCATAGCCGTGATCCCACAATCCTAACCATTTTTGTATCAGTTATCTTTGCACATCTGTGACCAAAGTACTTGAAAGATGAACTTAAGGAGGGAAGATTTATTTTGATTCATGGTTCTTAGCACTTCAGTCCATGCCCATTTGGCCCCATGTGCTTTGGGCAAGACGTCATGGCAGTGGGAGCATGTGGTAGAAGAGTTTCTTTACTCACTTTATGGTGGCTGGAAAGCAAAGAAAGAAGAAGGAACCAGAGACCAGTTATAACCTTTGAAGGCCTCCCCCAGTGACTTACTTCCTCAAGGTAGACTTCACTTCCCAGTTTGTACCATTGTTCAAAAGAGTGCTACCAGATAAGGACCAAGAGTTTAACAATATGAACCTTTTGGAAGACATTTCATATCAAACCATAACTATGACTTAACAAGTTAGGGGACTTTTCCACTTTGTTGAAAATAAATAATGTTTCTAAAGAGTTTACAGCTTCGAATTCTTCTGTCTAATAACTTTTTATCAACTTATCTGGCGAAGAATGAGCCAGGCGATTGATGGCTCCATAGATTGATGGATTTTTTTGGAGTGTAATATTACAGGATAATTCCAGGCTTAGACTTTTGGTCCACAATTCCTCTGGATTCTCAGACATCTGTGGATATTATCTCTGATGTTCTTCAGCTTCAAATTATCTTGGATATTGTGTTTCCTGACCTCTCCATGATGGATATGAGTGTACTTCTAGGGTTCATATAAAAACTCAAAGAGCATTGTCTGGGGACTATACCACTTCCTCATGACATTAAATTCTACTCGTCAAGCTGGTTGAACTAGATTATTTGCCATAGTGTATACATAAGGCCAAAGCCTATACCACCATCCCTGTTAGATTGGCAAGGAACCATGATACTCCTGACCAATGAGAATGGGGAGAAGCAAGACTTTTAATTGAATCTGCCTAATCATTTTCATTAGACTCCACTGACTCTTTTAAAAACTTGTGAAAAAACTGAGGAGTCAACCCTAATAAAATTGTATCTTGAGCAGGGGGATAACTGACAGAGCCCAGCCTTGCAGGTAGTGTCACCCTTGTGCAATCTCCACATTCACTGCTAGGCTGCAGACAGTGTTAATTAAATCCTAAAGAATCACAAATATTACTATCCAATTTATGGCCTTGAAAAACACCAATTTTATTTTTAAATACCTCTATTGAGATAATTTAGATATTTTATAAGTAAGCCACCATAATAAAATTAAATACCACTGACTTTCATTTACTTACCTAATTCTTCATTCATTTGCTTTTAATTGATTTGTATACATCATTTATTTTGCTATTGGAATATTAACCTTATTGTTTTTGATTTTCTATGGCTATTGCTTAGTAACTACATGTCTATTACTTTTTTAAGTCTCCTATGCCTGTAAAATACCAGCCACATAGCCTATGCTTGAAAAATGTTGTTAACTAAAGAAAAAGACCAATGTCTTTGGTCTTTGCGGGGCATGGTAGAGATTACCAGGTGCAAATGAAACAGTTTAAGAGCAACGTGGCTTAGGCAGTTTGCTACAGCATCATTTGATCTCCTAATCTCTGTGGGTGGTAATAAAAATTATTAATTTCTCAGTCATATCCATTCCAGTTCCTATGTGAATTGGTTCTAAGCTAAGTTTTTTTTTTTCCATTCCAGGGCCCACGCTGAAGGAGTGGCTCCATATTAGGGAAAACTTGTTAATTTTCTTATAGCATCTGCTCAAACACAATGTGTGCCAACTCTGCCATAAGCAGTGCAGGGGAAGACTGTGGGAATAAACCCAGTAAAGAAAAAAGAATTTTTCTGAACAAATATAGGCAATCTATTACAACCAAGGTCCACTCTTCCTATCCTTCTGCAGTTAATAGACCCCCAAGTTTTAGTCAAGCCCAAGGCTGTACTGCCCAAGACTACATTACCTAACACAACTAGCTGTGCCTCTGTATCTGAAGTACAACCAATGGAAGACTAGTAAGGGTTCTGTCCTCTATTTTTCCTTCATTTCTCCTCATGCCTAATATTGATGAATTTCAAATTATCTTTTATTCTTGCTTGCATGGAACCTATTTTTAGTTATCTTTACCTAACCATTGTTACAAGAATTTTTTTCCTATGCATTTTTGAAAAGTCTTATTCTTTTAGGTTTTATATTTAATTCTGTTTTCCATTTTGAGTTAGTATTTGTATATAATGTGAGGTAAGATTCTAGGTATATTCTTTAGCCTAGATATTTAATTGTCCCAACAATGTTACAACGAATACCCTTTCCCCCATTGACTTGCTTTAGAACCTTTGTCAAAAATCAACTCATTATGAAAATAAGGAGTTATTAATGAATCCTTAATTCTGCTTCATTGGAGTTAGCTATTCCATGAATCTACCTGCATATCTTTATGCCAGCACACTTCTCTCTTGATTGCAGTATTTTTATAGTAAGTGTTGCAGTCTGGGACTATAATTCTTCCATTTTGTTCTTTTTCAAAATTATCTTGGTTATTCTGAGTCTTTTGCATGTCAATTTCTGTAAAAGGCCTACTGGAATTTTGGAATAGATTATATTAAATCTGTAAATCAATTTGAGGAAATCATCAGCCTAGTAACATTGAAATGTCCAAACCATTAGTATGGAATGTCATCTAGTGATTTTGATTCTTAAATTTCTTTAAGTTTACAGATACAATTCTTGCCGTTTTGTTAAATTAATTCTTAAGTATCTCATTCTTTTTTGATTCTATTATGAATGGAATTTTCTCTTAATTATTTTTGGAGCCCATTGCTAATGCATAGGACTTCTGATGTTAAAAATTACAATCCCTGTTTATGTATTGATCTTGTATCCTGTTCCCTTACTGAACTATGTTCTTGCAATGTTTTCATGTTTGCTTTAGGATTTTCTACACACTGAAGACATGTTTTACTCCTTTCATTCTAATATAGATGTGTCTTTCTTTTTATTGCCTGATTGACTTACCTAGAACATCCACTGCAATGGTGAAGTGGTGTGAGTGGACAATCAGGCAAGATTAGCTGGGATTACATCTGGGTACAACCACACCTGACATATTTTTCAGACTGAGTCTTGCTAACTTTTTTGCCCTGGCTTGCCTTTAACCATGATCCTCCTGTATCCACTTCCTGAGCAGCTGTGTTATAAGCCTGTGCTACCATGCCTGGCTCTTGTTGGTATTTTCAAAGAACCTACTTTAGGGCTCATTGATGTTCTCTATCACGTTTGTTTCTTCTTTTATTATTATTCCCATATTACATCTATGTGTATTATAAACAAAGGACAGCATTTTAAAACAACAATAAGAAGACAGAAGAATGTATACTTATTGAGTCTCTTATAGTAGCCCACATATGTACTTTTCTTGGGTTCTTTATTTCTTTTTATGGATTACATTACCAACTGGTATAATTGTTTTGCTCTGATATAACTTCTTTCCTTTATTTCTCCTTTGTGCTATTACTGCTATAATTCATATGGCCAGCAATTCTGCTTTGTAAGTATTATTTATGACTATTTTTAAATAAGTTAAAAGAAAAAAGAAGCATATTCATTCTTAAAATTTTAATTTTAATTCAATTTTGTTTGATTTTATTTTTTCTTCCCTTTTTTGGCAGTATTAAAGGTTGAAGTCAGGGCCTCACCCTTACTAGGCAGTTCCTCTGTCATTTGAGCCATGTTCCTAGCTCTAGTTTAATTTTATAATCTAATTACACTTTTTAAAATTTATTTTTTATGTATTGAATTTAGTGGTGTTTTTTTGTTTCTTCAGGGGTGTCATTTTCTTTTAGCAAAAAATAGTTCCTTAGTATTCTTGCCAGAAAGGCTTACTACAAAGAATTCTATGCTTTTGCTTATTGAGAAATACATTTGTTCATTTCTTTTTTGAAGGAGATATTTTCTCTATGTATACTTGATTGACATTTTGCTTCTATACTTTATGATCCTAACACCTGTGGCCTTCATTAATTTCATTAAAGATTTAGGTGTTAATTTTATTTATAGTCCCCTTGTATATCATGAGTCATTTTGAAGATTACTTCTGTCTTTTGCTTTTGACAATTTGACTATGATTTGTCTATGTGTCAATCTCTTTGCATTTGTAATAGCTGGAGCTAAGTGAATTTCTTGAACGGGCACTTAATCTTTTTCATCATGTTTGGGAAATTTCTGCAAATATTCTTTCTGTTGCTTTCTTCTCTTTTCCTCTAACACTCGCATAATTTCTACAATGATGACTGATATTATGCTGTAGGTCTCTGAGGTTCTGTTCATTTTAATTCATGTTTGCTTATTCTTTCTTTTGCCAGCTTAAATCTGCTGTCAAGCAGGTCTACTGAATTATTCATTTTTGTTATGGTACTTTTCAACTCTAGAATTGGCATTTGGCTATTTTGTTTGTTTATAATATTTAACACATGTCAATTCTTAATAAGTATTTTAATTTTGAAATAATTATGTACTCATGGGAAGTTGCAAAGATACTACAGAGGAATCATATCTGTCACCCATACAGTTACTACATACTTACATAATTACAGTTTGATTTTAATAGTAGTACAATGAGTGGGTATCATTCCATGTAATTTTATCTCACGTGTAGATTTGTGTAATCACTACCACAATCAAGATACAAAACTATTCATACCACCAAGGTCTCAGAATAGTTATTTATTTATACTCACTGCTCTTCCTTCTTTACCCATAACCCTTGTCAACAGCTATTTTTCCTATCTCTAAAATTTTTTACTTTGAAATTCATTATACCGATGGAATCATAATATATGTAACATTTTCATACTGCCTTTTTTTCCACTCTGCATGATGTTCTTGAATTTTATTTAAGTTGTTTAATGTGCTAATAATTGGTTTCTTATTGTCATTGAGTAGCATTCTATGGCATGGATGCACCATATCTTAAGTTCTATTTGATGACATTTTGAGAGTTTCCACTTTGGATCTATTAAAGTAAAACTGGTATGAACAATTGTGTGCATGTCTTTACAGACATAAATTTTCATTTATCCAGGATAAGTGTAATTGCTAGATTATATAGTAAGTGTAGGTTCAGGCATTTTAAGAAACTTCCAACTATTCTTCTCATTGGCTGTATCAGTTTACAGTCTCATCATTGTATGGGAGAACCAGTTTCTCCACATCTTCATCAGCATTTGGTATTGTTACAATTTTAATATTACTAATGCTTTAGATGTTCTAATATGTGTATGGTGATATCTTACTATAGCCTTAATCTGCATTTCTTCAATGGCTAGCAATGTTACACATCTTTTCATGTGCTTATGTGCCATTTATATATGCTTTTCAGTATAGTGGCTCTTACTATCTTTTATTCATTTCCAATTGGATTGTTAGCTTTTTTTTTAACTGTTAAGTATTGTTTGAGTGGTCATTATGTATTCTCATTCCTTTGTAATACATATGGATTTCTCCCAATATGTAGCTTGTATTTATTTTCCTATTAAGGTCTTTCACAGAGCAAAAGTTTTAAATTTTGATGAAATTCAATTATCATTGAGCTTCATTGCTATTTTGATTTGAAATTCTCTAGTGTTAATTCATACTTCTCTAATACATTTATTTTTTTTGTTGTTGAGTTTTAAGGATTATTTGTGTGTTTTAGATTCCAGTTCTTTGTCAGATACATGTCTGTGTAGGTATATTCTTTCAGTATTCAGCTTATCTTTAAATCTCTGAATTGTACATTTAATAGGGCAAATGTTTATAGTTTTAATGAAGTTCAACTTAAACTTTAAAACATGGATAATTCTTTTGGTTTTATATCTAGAAAATCACCATCAAACACAAGTTCACAAAGATTTTCTCCCATGCTATCTCCTAAGATTTTTATGGTTTTGAATTTTGCAGTTGTGTCTATGACACATTTGTATTTAAATTTTTTGACAGAAAAAAGTCTAAATCAAAATTTCCTTTTTGCATGCAAACAGCCAATTGTTCAAGAACAATTTGAAATGTCTATCCATTTCCCACTGAATTATTTTTGCTTCTTTATCAAAGACCAGTTTGCTATATTGATGTAGGTCTATTCCCAGGCTTTCTATATTCCATTGATCTATTTGTATATTCTTTCATCAATAACACATAGCCTCTATTACTGTAGCACTATAGTAAAGACTCTGAATCATACAATAGCAGTCACACAAATTTGTTCTTTTTTCCCAACAGTGTGTTGATTATTCTGGGCCTTTTTATTTCTATAGAAATCTAAGAATTAGCTTGTCAATGAATTACAAGCAAAAATTACTCAGATTTTGAATGGTATTACAATAAACCTATAGATGAAGTCAGGAATATCTTAAAAATATTAAGACTTCTTACTAATGGATATGAAGTATTTCCATTTATTTAGGTAAGTTTTATTTCTTTTATCAGTGTTTAATTTTCCTTATATGGAACTTGTACACATTTTGCTCAATTTATGCATAAGTATTTCAAGTTTATCTTTTTTTATTGCTGGCACATAGGAAAGCAATTGACATAATGGATTGACATTGTATATTATAGCCTTTCTATAATATCAGATTAGTTCAGGATTTTGGGGGATGCATTCTTAGGGATTTTCTACATGCTATGTCATCTATGAACAAAAGCAATTTTATTTCTTCCTTGTCAATCTTTATATCATGTATTTTTCTTGTATGATTACAGTAGCTATGGCTTCCAAAATATTGTTGAATAGGAGTGGTGAAAGGGAATACTCTACTTTGCCTTATCTTGGCAAAACTGCATCCTTTTTCTTAGTTTAGATTTTCTTTTCCAAGTTGAAAGAGTTTTCTTTATTCCTAATATGCTGAGAGTTTTATTTGCACTTGAGCATTTGATCTTGTCAAATACCATCTCTGTATTTATCAATATTTAATATAATTTTTTCTTCTTCAGTTTGCTATATGACGAATTGTTATGATTGATTTTCAAATTTGTACCAAACTTGGATACCCAGAATAAATATTACTTGGTCATGGCATATAATTCTTTCTATATCATTGCATTCAAGTTGCCAATATTTTATCTCATCTACGGCCAAGTGATAATGGTCTGTAGTTTTGGTGTTAGGCTAATGTGTGCATTATAAAATGAGATATGATATTTTCACTCTGTTTATTGTTTCTGAAAAAAATTGTAGAGATTCTCAAATGTTCAATAAAATTTAAAAACAAACCCATATGGGTGTAGTCTGTATGCTTTGGAAGGTTACTATCAATTTAATTTCTTTACTATGAGCCTATTGAAATTATCTATTTGTTTCTTTTGTGTAATTTTGGTAGATTTATCATTTGAGAAATTATTATATTTCCTATAAGTTATCAAAGTTATGGACATAAAGTAATTCATGATGTTTCTTTACAATTTGGTTAATATCCATGAATTTGTTTTTGATGTTTCCTCTTCCAGTCCTGATATTAGCAATGTCTTGTCTCTGTTTTTTTCTTACTTAGCCTGTCAAGGGTTTCAATTTTGTTGATTTTTTGGAAAGAATTAGCTTTTGATTTTTTAACTTTTACTACTGACTTATCATAAATTTAATTGATTTTTTTATGTGTTTTTCCTTAGTTGTGTTTCTTCTGCTTCCTTTGGATATAGTTTACTATTTTTTCCCTAAGATGGAGGAATACATTCTCAATTTTTAATTTTTCCCCTATATATGCATTCAATGCTATCAATTTCCTTCTAAAATTTCCCTGAAAATTTATTTTTGCTGTGTCTCAAAGATATTGATAAGTTGTATTTTTATTTTTGTTCACTTTAAGTATATTAGGGGTTGGATGTATTGCTCAGTGGTAGAGAGCTTGCTTAACATTTATGAGTTCCTGGGTTGGATCCTCAGCAGCACACAAAACAAAACCAAACAAGCAAATACACACACATGCACACACACACACACACACACACACACACACACACACATTGAAAACTTCACCTGAAACTTCATCTTTGGCCCATACAGCTTTTACAACAGTGTGGTTCAATCTTAAGATTTTAAAGAATTTTCTTCACTAATTTTCTATTACTAATTTCTAGTTTGATTTCCTTGTGGCTTTAGAGTGTGCTTTGCATAATTATACTATTTTAAATTAACTAAGTGGTATCTTATTATCCAGGATGTAGTTTAAACTTACTGAGTATTGCATGTAAGCTTGAAAAGAATGTGTTTTCTGTTTCTGTTGGGTAGAATATTTTATAAACATCAATTTTAACCAGTTAAATAATGATGTTCAGTTACTTTATATTCTTAGAGAATTTCTGCTGATGTATCTGAAAATTATTGACAGAAAGTTACTGAAATCTCCAACTGCAGTTTTACCAGTGATTTTTCTCCACGTATTTTGATGTTCTGTTTTTAGGTAAATACAAGTTAAGGATTGTTATGTCTTTTTAGAAAATTGATCTCTTTATTATTGTGTAATAATCCTCTTTATTTCTAATATGCTTTCTTGTTCTGAGGTCTGTTTTACTTGAAATTTACATAGCTATTCAATATTTCTTTTGAGAGTATTCTTACAAGACATCTTTCACCACCTTTTTACATTTAGAACCTATCTGTATCTTAAAATTTAAAGTGAGTTCCTTATAGACATCATATAACTTGGTCTTGGGTTTTATATCCTCTCTGACAGTCTGTGATTTTCAATTGCTATATTTAGACTGCTCACATATAAAGTGATTATTGATATAGATAGTTGGGTTTATTCCTTCCATGTATGCAACTGCTTGCTATTTGCTATATTTTTTATTAGCTTCTTTTTTATCTTCTCTTTTCCTTCTTCTCTAGTTTTATTTGGGAATTGTATATGTCTCCATTTTCTCTCTTCTTTTAGCAAATATAAATTATGCTACTTTAAAAGTGGTAGTTGCCTTAGAATTTGCAATCCACATTTACAAGTAATACATATTCACTTTCAACCAACATTATATTGCTTCATGTGTAGTGAAGGTACCCTAACATTGCTCATTCCTTCTCTTATTCACTCTATTTATTCATATCCTATAATCACAAAATATATTCTTGCTATTTTATAATCGAGCAGTTATCTATTGCATATCTTAAGATTAGGAAAATTTGAAAATTATACTTAGTTTTTTTTAACTCATTTTTTCCTTGTTCTTCCTTTATGCAGATCCTAGTTTCTGACTTACATTGTTCTCTTTCCCTATGAAGAATTTCTTTTAATTTTTATCATAGGTTATATCTGTGGGTGACAAAATCAGGTTTTGATCATTGAATAAATATTTCACTTTCACTTTTGAAGGACAATTATCCTGGATACAGAAATTAGGTGGCTAATTTTCTTCTTTCAGTCCTTTAAATATTTTAGTCCAATCACTTTTCACTTGTGTGTTTCCTCACAAGAACTCTAGTACACTTCTCCAGTATATACCATATTCTTTTATAGGTAGTATTGCTGCTCACTTGAGACTCTTTTAAGGATTTACCTTTGTCTTTGCTTTCTAAAATTTGAATATAATATGCTTAGTCTCATGTTTGTTGTCATTTAACCTACATGTCTTTGCTGAGATTCTCTTATCTGTGGTTTAGTGTTTGTCATCAATTTTAGAAAATTCTTAGCCATTATTACTTCAAATATCTTTTCTTCATTTTCTTTTTTCTCCTTGTGCTATTACTATTGGATATATTTTACATCTTTGTAGCTGTCCTATAGTTCTTGGATATTCCCTTCCATTTTTAAAGTCAGTTTTTCTCTTTAAATTTCAGCTTGGGAAGTTTCCATTGATAAATCTTCATGTTAACATGAAGACACATCAACTGATTTGTTCATCAAATTAATTTTGTTACAGCACTCTGGCTTTCTAGCATTTTCTATTGATTTTTTTCTTAGTGTTTCCACATGATCATCTTATGCATTGTCATGTCTTTTTGCTTAATGTTTCCCTAAAAAGCTTTTGGCATATTAGCATATTTATCACAGTTATTTTAAAATCTTAGTTTGATAGTTCCAAAATCTCTGCCAAATCTGTGTCTGGCTTGCTCATTCACTGTGTTTTTGCCTTTTAGTATGCCTTGTAAATTTTATTGAATGCCCGAAATGATGCATTTGGTTTGGATATTATCAACTGGCAGTTTTATGTTTTGTGTCTGTCTGAGAGTTAATTTATATTTACTGTTCACTATAGCAATGGATATTAGAGGCTAAAATTTCCTTTCTTGTTTTTGTCTTCTTGCTTTCCTTAGTTTTCCTAGAAACTTCTTAAATAAACTCTGAGACATGCAAAATGCAAAATACCTATTACTGTATGGAACTCTATTGGTGTGGTGATATGTGCAGAGGAGGGAAGTTTCCTGCAGTCATATGATTAGTTCATGGTCTTTTAGTGAGTTTGTGCTGCCTCACTATGACCTTCATGTGTATTCTATTTCCCTTATACCTTCAGTGACACAAGACAGCTACACAGGAGTGAGTTGGATGTTTTCATTGTCCTACATGGCATACTAGAGAAGGCTAGAGGTTGATATTTCTTTTCCCCCAGGTTGATTAGGCTCTGGTTTACACTCTAGTAAAAAACAGACTTTTTACCAGAATATAATACATGGGGCATATTTCAAAAATCTTTGCTTTTTTCCATCCCCTTAAAGGAAACAAGAAGGCTCTTTTCTCTAATTTTCACCCTAACAACCTGATAAGGCTCCTATAAGTAAAAGATAAGAAAGTTTGAAAATTCTCTTAACTCTTGGGGTTTTAACCTTTAAACTTGTCCACAGAAGTTTTTAAATCATAATTCAAATTCTTTTACCATGGTACTGGCTCCAAAGTGGGCTTCTGTTTCTAGGTTGCCTCTCTAGGAAGCTATGGTTTTCTGCCTTCACCTATCTCTCCAACTTTGACATCAGTGGTTTTCTCAAAACTTACCAAGAAGGTCTCTCATCAATTCCAAGAGCTCTCCTTACTAAATGTGGAAATTGAAAGAGTTTCAAGTTGAGATCCTAACTATTTTAGCTCTACTTTCCCTAAATGGAGAATTGATAACTCATTCCTGAATATTCAGTACTGCAAGAAATGTCATCAATGTAACACCTATGACTTCTGTACAGTAAAAATATTTTTATCAATGCTATCTGGGTCATTGGTTGGCAGTCTGAGCTCTGATGATGCAGGAAAGCCATGGAGTAAGGTTTGAATCTGATTGTATTTCTTATCCTCAGACATGAGTAAGCATCAGAGAAATTATGAGTATAGTGGGTTGCAGCTTCTGGACTTCCTATTGATAAGAACACGTGAGTGTTTGATTACCCAGTGGACAATCAAAATAATTAGTGTATATTAATTAACTATACAAAGGGGACTCATTGTGATTTTTTCCACACATTCATTTAATGTACTTTTATGATATTCACTGTCTCTATTACTCTTTCTTATTCCCCTTTCTCCCTCCTCTTTTAAATTTTTTTATTTGTTTCATTATGCTATTTTCGTACTTGGAAATAATATTATTTGACCATATTCCCCCAGCATCACCCTCTCCTTTTCCTTTCCTTTCTCCTGCTGTTTCCTACCCAAGATGTCCCCCTTTTACATTTGTATCTCTTTCTTAAGTTTAGATTCCACATATAGGATAATACATGCAATATTTGTCTTTCTGAGTCTGGTTTATTTCACTGTATGATGATCTCCAGTGGAACACTCTTTTTTTATCCAGAACATTGCAGAGGGATAGTTCACTTAATTACATAAAAATGTATTAAATTTTTTTCTAAATTAATTTTCTAAATTTTTTTCTAAAAAAAATCAGTCGAAGTCAAATTATGTTTCAAGAATCTGGCATAGAGTATGTGTTCTCCACCAAACTGGATGTAAGCAGAAAGCAGATAGTGCCTTTGGTTGAGGCAAGTCTCAAGTTCAGGACAATACCCACAACTAAGCCATTAAAGGACAATAGTCTCATAGGTTAGTACACATCATTTATGTGATGTTTTAGAATACAACATAGCATGAGTAAGTGTGCAAAATTTAAAAATCACCAAGTTTTTTTACATGGAATTAAAAGCAAATTATATTCAGAAAGCAGTGAAACATAAAGTATATGAATGAGACAAGCAAGATAAACTCAGACATGAAGAAGTTAATAATAAGAATTTCAATTTTTTCCTGAAGCCTTCTTTTCCTCATTTCATTTAAGAACTTCGTTCATTTTAAAAATAATTATAGACATTTCTGAAAACATGAAAAGAATAAAGAAGACAATTTAAATTCCACTTAGGCTGAGAACAATGGCTCACACCTGTAATTGTAGCCACGAGGGAACAGAGATCTAGAGAATCATGGTTCAAGGACAGCCCAGACAAAAAGTTAGCAAGATCCCATCTTAACCAACAGGCATGCTGATGCATTTCTGTAATCCCAGCTAGGAATAGGCATAGGTAGGAGTACTGCAGTCTGAGCCTGGCCCTGAGTGAAAATGTGAAACTCTGTCTGAAAAATAATGAACAAAAAAATGGACTGGGTCATGCCTCAAGTGATAGAGCACCTGAGTAGAAACTTGTTCTGCTTTGCATGCTTATATACTTTGGGAAAGTCTGCTCTATAGCCATTTGGAATGATGCTTTTCTCATGTTTCTAGAGATATAGGAAGGCAAGCACACATATTCTATGAAGGCAAGTCATAAGAAATAATTGTGGGAGAACCACCAAGATGACCACATTGGACATGGAGCAGGCACTTTCAGGGCTACCAGGTACTCAACTTATCAAGAAGATCAACTGGGTAGGAAAGAAGAGTAGAGGTGTCGTTCCTGGAGAGAGAGAAAGAAGACATGGAACCAGGCATGAGTCAAAGAGATCCAGAGAACTGAGTTTAACTAGATCTGTTTTGATCTGTTTTGGGGGCTCCACAGAGGAAATCAACTAATCAGGGATTCCAGAAACTGACTAGTCTCCGATTGTGTCATTGGATTAGAAGCTGCATTTGGCAGTGGAAAGCATTTAAAATTGATCCTTCTTTTTCAGTTTTAAATAAAGCATGTCTTAGGAAATTTACACTCTAAAGTAGGCTGTGATGATCCAATCCACCATACTTCAGAATACTGTATTATTTTTTACTTCTATATGGATTAACATAGAACTGTAAGCATGAGGTGGGGTCTATAGCTACCTGTGCAGAATTTATAAAGAAGTTGAATGAAGTTGAGACTGTAGTAGTAAAAAGGCTATGTGTGTTGAAGAGGGCTACTGCTATGTGTGACAAGGGAGTCTTGTTATTCCTATTCAAAGAAAGGAAAAACTTAGGCCCTAGTAAACTTTATGTTATAGAAACTAGACAGCAGAAGACAAAGTATGAACTTTGGAATAGGACCACAACTGGGTTTTAACTCTTACTCCATGAATATTCTTTTGCCTTCATCCAGGCTAAGATTTGGGTCAAGCCATAAATACCTACAAAACCTCAAATCACTACACATTCTACATTGGCTCTTTAGCAATGTGATTTAGGTACTTAATTATCCTTGCAAAGCCTCAATTTCTCATGTGAAAAAATTGGATTAGTAGAGCTGGGGTGCAAGTTCAAGGTCCTGAGTCCAAAACCCCAGTACCACCAAAAAATGGATTAATGATATTTAACCCATAGAGTTCAAACAAGCTAAATTTTAAATGTACATAGAATGTTCAGTCAGATTTTCAAGAACATAATAAGTGATTAAAACAATTCACTAAGCATGTGAGTGATTGGACCAAGCATATTTTACCTGTTTCGTGTTTAAGTTACAGAGCATCAGTGGTGACCTTTTCTTTAGACAGCAGTAAAGAACCCTGATTATCAATCACTTATATTCCAGGGAAGTTATTTAATCTGAGATGACTATATAAATTCAGATAAATTATTTAACATTGCTGTCTTCTGTCATGTGTCTTTTCACATAATTCCATTCCATGTTAGCACAAAATAGATTTGGAGTTAAGAGCCCTGAGTAGGAGGCTCAATTCCTTGTGACTTTAAACCAAATTCCTTTAGAGTCAATTTCCGTGCTCATAAAATGCCATGATATTTGTCCTGACTATTTCACAGTAATATAGTCAGGAGCAATTGAAATAAAATGTCTAGAAGTAGTGTGTGAACTTTGTAAAGCAGGATGTATCTCTAAGCTGATATTAGCAATGGAGAAAGAGAGTTGCAGGTCACTGTCCCTAGGGTGAGGGACCTTGGTGAGGACATAAGACATGATTTTCACCCTATCTGTATCTGCCTTTGTTGTCTTGTTCTCTATGTGATTAAAAAATTGTTTTCCATCTAGTGAAAAAAATCCTGAAAGTGGAAGAGAAGGAAATTTGAATAAGACTAAGATTTCTCATTGTTCTCCATCTTAGGAGTCTATTACAGACTTTTCTTCTGGCATGTGAGGGAGGCAGTCAACATTCGTAAGTCTAATTGGATTCAGTTGTTCTTAGAGAGATACCTGCCAGAGGCACATAGCGTATTTTGATAAACCTGCTGTGTTTCAATAAAATTACATCTTTTACTTCTTTCTTTTTGGAAGAAACAAAAGCACAGCTTGGCCTCTTTTTCCAAAGAACTTTTTGTCTCACATTTTTTTGGTTGGATACCTGGTGCCAAGAAGCAAGTGATTCCACTGGAATTTCATTTTGGCACTACTAAGGACAAAGGGGTCATTTAAAATTTTTGAAATACCAGGCAGACTCAGTCCCTAGTTTGAAGCATGAAGCCTGATTAATTGGGCTGTCACTCCCAACAGTTCTGAGCTTTGGCCTTTGCATTTGCCAGAAGAAAAAAGAAAGCAGCATTTCTACACTCAATTTTCACAACCTTGAGCCAACAGAATGTGACAGAGTCTGGGTATTTCTCAACCTTGAATTTCTTTTCCCAATCATACTTACTGTCACTTTTTTTTTCAGTTGTCAAATTGAAGTAATATGTTAAACTAAAATTTGAATGCAAGAAACCATTCCTATACATATACTATGAACACAAAGCACATACACACACACACACATTCACTCACAGATGGATGCACAGACAACATACATCCTTGAAAAAAAAGGTATTCAATAATCTAACTTGGAATTTTTAGTCTCTGGAGTTTTGTGTGATGCAAATTTTTCCATTATGTATTTGTTTTATGTCATAATTAACTATTAAGAGTAATAGATATGTGATGCTGATAATAACCATCATCTATCAAGCGCTGAGAATAGGTGAGACTTTGAGATTGGCTCTGCACACAGCAAATCTTTCAGAAACTCTATGAGAACAATATTGCTATTGCAATCACCTAGACTTGAACAAGTTCTCAAATCAAACTGTGTCTCATTCTAAGTCCCAAGCTTTTGGCCATGGTCCTCTACTCTCTCCTACAGATATGAGCAAATTTAAAAGTTCAAACAACAAGAGTCTTTTTGAAGTCCTAATAAAGAAGGAACTACTAAGTACCTACTATGAATTGCGCCCTTTCTATTAATGAAGTAGGTAGAATGCATTCCTAATCTCAAAACAGAGGATGAACAGCACGTTATAGGTTGAACCCTGTATGAAGTTGTTCATTGTTGGCTTTTTTTTTTTTTTTGAGACAGGATCTCATTTATTTAGCTCTGGTTGACCTTGATCTTGTGATCTTACTGCCTCTGCCTCCTGAGTACTGAGGTGGCATATGCCATCATAACAGGCTATTGTTGACCATTGGTAACACTAGAAATGGCAATTAATATGGAATCACATACTTAATGTGCTATATATTGAAAACAAGCCAGGCTATTTCAAACAGGAGCTAAGAAACATTAAGTGTGTAGAACATTAGATTTAAAGTGGATAAAAGAGCTGGGCCTGTAGCACAGTGTGTGGAGTGAATGCTTATTCTTGGGTTCAATCCCTGCTCTAGGAAAAAGAAAGAAAGATTAAAAAGGAAAACATAACCATAAGAGATATCTGAATGTGTAAAGAACCAGAAATGATAGGTTTTGACATAATACATTTATGTAAAATAAAAATGCATCAAAAACCACCTTATTGGTTAAAAAAATACTTGCCAGTTTATAACTACTAGTTTATAAAACAGACCCAGTAGTAATTAGAAAAGGGAAAGTTAACTGAAAGTTGGAACTTTTGGAAAGCTGCATAAAAATTCAGTCTTTTTAAATAAGTCAGAGAATGGAGAAGTGAAATAGAACTATAGTGAAATCACTATAAATCATTTATTTTTAAAGGATTTTGTCCTATAACATTTTCCTATAGTATAATAAAATATGAACATTCTCAGAGTTTACAGAGTAACATTTTTGGACAATGTGACACCACTCACAATTCTTCATTAGAATGAGTCCTACCCAATATGACAATTAATAAATATTTATCAACCACCTCTATGTCCCAGGGCTGTGCCTGTGTCATGAGAGGTACAAGAAAAAAGTACAAACTAGGTGTTCTTGTGCTCACCATGTCAACAACTTTTTAACTATTCTCATTTTAACTATTTTATATTCTAGCTGGGGTTGATATCAAGGGAAAGAACCAAAATCAATCCTGGTAGAGAAGCAACTATTTTAGCCATTTGTTTAGCTACCATTCCTTTTCTGTCAAATGGTGTCAACCTTTCTACATGCAAAGGCCTGCTTACTTAACTCTGAGAGAGAGAGAGGGTAGCAGCCCAGGTCCTCCCCGCTCTTCCCAGGAGAGTTTGAGTCCAGGCTCACAATCGTTCCTGGTAGGGGGAGGTGCAGCTCAACCCAAATTAAGCCAGTGCTGGGAGTGACAAGTAAATGAGTGCAGGGCTCCTCGGTCTGTCTGCCCTTTCAGAAAGTAATCAAGTCAAATTATCTATGAGAAGAAACTAGTCTCATGGCTGAGGGGGCGTGCAAATGAAAACCAGATTCAGATGGAGAATGACTTGAGAATGCCCAGGAAAGAGAGAGAGAGACAGAGAGAGAGAGAGAGAGACATATTTTCTCAACACCCTCAGTCTATTGTTGCTTTTACAAATTTTGTCCTTTCCCTTGCTTACTTCTCCCTACCTATCTGTGCATTTTTTGTTTGTGTCCCTCTGTAAATCTTCTCAAACCAAGATGAGGACTTCAAGTTTATACAGAGAAGTATGTATGTATCTGTATAAGCCTTGAAAAAAACAGGTGGAACAGAGTAGGTCTCTGGCATGAATGTACCTGGAGCCTGGTGACTGTCAAGCAACAGGAAGGGAGGTGGCTGCAACTAGTTTTGATCTAAATCTACACATCACAGCTTTCGATTTGAACTGTTGTTTATTTACAGTTCATGTAAAATGCATCTGAATTTTTTGGACTACTGCCTCTCCCTTGGGCAGTTTTACTCCTAGGGCACATTTGGCAATATCTGGAGATGGTTTTGGCTGTCACATCATTGAGAAATGAGATTTGCTACTGGCAAAACACAGACCAGGATGCTCCTAAACATCTCTTGAAATGCACAGGACAGCTTCCAACAACATGGAAATATCTGGCTCAAAATGTCAACTGTGCTCAGACTGAGAAATCTGCTTGGTTAAGGATAAATATCAAATAGTCTGTAAGTAAAAGAGTAAAGGATAGAATACCCTTTCCAGCTGCCCCTAACCCTCTTCTTTGCTGGATGTTTAGCATCCCCCATGCCTTCATTTTGAAACTGGACACTAAAGTTGCAATACTGCTGACTTCTCCAATCTTGACCTTTTTCTCCTTGAAACTACAGTAGTAGTATTGGAAGCATTCAGGTGGGAACCCACTTGGTAGACAGACTACAGCCTTATTCTTCTATCTACCCTTGAGAACCATAATATTCCTTTTCTGATCAGAAAACACTTGCCCTAGCAGAATTCTGAACACCATTTATGTCTTCTTCCCATACATTATTCTGTGTCCAGGTGAAATCAGGGAGGTCTTAAAGGGGAAAAGATGCCACAATATAGTAGTATCCATGGGGTTTTGTCAACAGTATTTCCCTGTGGCTCCATATCAGTGACAAATGGATCTCTGAAGTCCAAGGCATTAATAAATAGTTTGGTGATAGCCAACAAGTATTCATTTGGAGTCATAATGAATAAGAAAGCTCAGCAGTGGAAGGTGGTGACAGTGTCACTATAGTGCAATGGGTACATGGTTCACTTTATCTCCTGACATTCACATTCACAAACACCTTCAGACACCAGACCTTTGCATGGTGATCATGTCCTCCAAATGTCTTTGACTGTATCTAATGCAATCATAAAGTCAATCTTTGTTTTTTTTTTTTGTTTTTTTTTTTTTAACTCAGGGCCTACACCTTGAGCCACTCCACCAGCACATTTTTGTGATGGGTTTGTTTGAGATAGGGTCTCGCAAGCTATTTGCCTAGGCTGGCTTTGAACCACAATTCTCTTTATCTCTGCTTCTTGAGTGGGTAGAATTACAGACCTGAGCTACCAGTGCCTGGCTATCAATCTCTGCTTTAGTCTCCACATACTCTTATGAGAGGTAGGTAAACTTTTCTATTTCTAGCACAACAAATACAGCTCAGTTGAGCTGGATATTTCTAAGTTCCAGGATGGCAGATAGAGGAAACTATTTAATTAGAGCTATCAGGAGTTTGTTATGATTCATAAGTGAACCTGGAGGAAAAGAAGTGATTATTTGAGCCCAGGTCCTAACCAAAAGCTATGCTTGGCAACATGCAAGGGCTCAAGCAGTCACTTTGTGGTTGCTCTCTTCTGTGAACCACTCTCTTCTACAGAAGCAAATGGCCAATGATTGTATCTGGTAAAAAGGTGTTCTAACTCTTAAAACTTTCCTCACCTTAAGCTAGAAGACACAGTGCCTCATATGCCAGACTTTATTAGGGGACAATAGGAACAAGAAACCACAGCTTTGTTTACGGAAAGATAATACTTAAATATTAAATATTAACATTTATTCTCATTTCCCTTCTACTGCCCCTATCCAACTCTGTATCTGTCTTTGTGTCTTTGCCTCTCTCCTTCTTCCTCTCTTTCTCTCTTCTCTCTTACTCCAAGACCCACAATTCAAAGGGATTTTACATTGCCTTGTCAAAAACACCACTTCATATTTCCAAAAGTCTTAAATACCTGTAAAGAGACTCAGAGGGTGGTTATAAAGAGACTCAGAGGGAGACTGAAGAGGGTGGCCTGGAATAAAATGATTTTTGGATTCAGTGAATGTAACCCAATCAAAAGCATATGAATTACATTTTGTTTAAAATTCACACCATTTTAAATTAAGGGAAGAAATACCATATCAAAGAGATGCTAAATTTTGTTCTATCTCAAGAGACTATGGGCAAATTTTTCCAGTCTCTTGGTTTGAGTTTTTATTATATAAAGTAAGGATGCCACACTAAATAATCCTTTATGCACCTTCAGCTCTTCAAATTCTGACATTCTCTGATTTCTCAACCAGAATTCATTCTATCTGGATACTCTTTCAGTGTTTTGTTTTGTTTTGTTTTTTAATTAGTGTGGGGTTCTTGGTAAGTCAACGGAAGAAAGACTCAAGACTCAGATTTGTGCATTGGATAACTTCCATTTGTTTTATTCACTATAAAAATGAAAATAAACCAAATCCTCAAACATACTGACCATCTGGAATTGAAGCACTTGTTTTGTTTTCTCTTTTAATCGGTGGTGGGGGCAGGTTGGGGTGGTGGAAGATTAGGAGTGATGGGGTGATTCGAAGCAGCCTTTGCAAATTCTGATGGAGCATCAGGAAATTGCATTGTTTTAAAAGGCTGAATTATGCTCAGTGGAGTGAAAAGCACAAGGAGTTGAAGAATTTACACCACATACCACTCTGTAGCCTTTTGTTCAGTTAACCTCACAAGGAATGGTGGCATGAGTGATTGCAAACAGATGTAGGAAGAATAACTGTGGTCTGAACAGAAGGGCAGCAATATATGAAACTACATTTTTATGGGGTCACTCATATGGCTTTAGGAGACAGTCGAGTTCAGCCTTGCTATAGCCACTCCAACCTGGTGGAACAGATGCTGCTCTTTCCATACCACCTCTACTGACAATATAACCTTAAGAAGTAGCTAGAGTAAGGAAACACCTTGTGATGCTAGATAGTGAGTTACAATGCCAAGATTTCCTTCATTCTTTCAAGAAATATTTACTGAATGCATATATGAGCCAAGCAGTATGTTAAAAATACTGTGAATGCAAAGGAGAATAAAGCACTAGTGTTCCCTGCCTTCAAGAAACTTATAAAGAAGGAATGTAAAAAACAATCCCTTAAGGCCATAATCCTCCAACCAAACTTCTATTTTCTATGGTTGAATACACAGAGATGAAATAATTGGTTCACTTCCATTCAGCTTGTTAGTGGATTTCATAATCCTTCAAATCCTTACTGTAAGATCCTTGCTGCATTTCATGTTCTCACTCACAATAAGAGCTTAACTCTTTTGGGACTCAGTTTCCTCATCTTTGTAGTAAGGAGACTGGAGAAAATTATTTATAAGATGTCTTCCAAATATAACATTCCATTTGGTTACTAGCACATTTCAGAAGCTCCTGTTCCATATTTGAACTTCTTAAGATGCTTTTTCTCACTTACGTTCTTTGGCTCTTTTTTTATCTGGATCTTCGTTTTGTTTCTCTGAATGCCCTTCTTTAGTCTCTTTCACTAGTTTATTTTCTCTGGGCTCTTGAAACATTGGTGTTAATCAAAACTTCATCCTGGAGTTGTCCCTGATCCCATTTTCACTTTCCTTTGCTGAGATAATCAATTCTGATATTTCTATCACTCTCATTTGTCAAAGGCCCAGGAGCCCAGGTCCAGATAGCACCTCCAGCTCAGGACTGATATTTGTGACTGCTCCAAGAACATGTGTGATTGTACAAGCATCCTCTTTGTAAGTGGTCTATTGGACTGACACTCAGCATCCATTCTAATCATCTCCTGATAAGTATTTCAGTATCCTTGGTCATATTTTTTTCTTGGATTTACCTTTTAAGCTGAGCTTTATCTTTTTATCTAGAGGTGGCTCCTTGGATTGCATATGATGTTTATTTATCAAAGGTTCTACTCTGTTTAATTTTATTTTGCTAATATGACATTTATCACTTATTACTGGATGTACATGTGTCTTTGAAGCTGCTACCATGATTCAGAGAGTTTGTATTTTCCTGTTTGACACTTTTTGGAGTTGAGTGACTTAGCAGTTTCTCTCTGACTTCTAGAGGACACAGTGTTAAGCATGCACACAGTCTATAGATTTCCAGAGAAGTGTGATTTTGTTTTTAAGTCTTCGTTCCTGTCATTCAGTGTTTGTTCAGAGGTTGTATTTAAGACCATGTGCTAGTGAGGTTCTTGCCCTGTGTTGATGGGTCTGTGTACAACTTGGGAAATCCTTTCAAATATGCCTTGCTCTGGTTACTTCCCCATGGATGCAACCCAGAGCACTCACTCAACCTTTCTGACCCTTTTGTTGACTGCAATTCCAAGAGGGATCATCCTGCCTGTTCTTACTGATGTGCTGTTGTGCTGTTTTGCTTGTATCATGAATCTGCTAGCCTTTTCTTGGTAGCTCTCCGTGAAAAGTCTCATTGTTTTCAACAACATCCTTAGGTATGGAATTGTTCACACTGTGTCACAAATAAAGTCTGTTCCCTTAGACAGCTGCCTGACCTTCTTCCTGGGTAGAGCCCCTTCTGCACTGCTCGGCAGCTATGCAGGGAACTTAATTTCCTGGAGTCAACTTCCCTCTCTATGTACGGACCCTGAAGGTAGTGGCAGCTTCTGGCTTTTTCAGCTTTCTCCTCTTTGCGTGGAACTTTTATACTACATGTAAGCCTTAGAAGCAGTCAGAGCCTCAATATTCTTGGTTTGTAATGCCTGGAGTAGAGCCTGTACCCTGGATGGAGGCTACTGAAGGAAGGAAGAAGTGTCATTGCAATCAAGTCTAGAAACCAGGCATGGTAGTTCATGTCTGTAATGCCAGCGGTCAGGAGGTACAGGCAGGAGGATCACAAGTTCAAGTCCAGCTTGGTAAATATAGGGAGATTTTTGTCCCAAAATGACAACAACAAAAACACAAAACCAAAACAAAAAAACTGCCTGTAATACTGGCAGTTTGTCCCTCCTGAGATAAATCTGAGGCATGCACTATCATCTATGGAGAAGGGAGCTCCTATCTTATTGCCCTCATCTGCCTAGTGTGACCATAACTTCTTTAACACAGAAATTGGGTAAGAGACCTAAAGGAGCAGGATATAGTTTAAACACTATAGAGTCTCATTGTTTTTACTTATACTTAATAGATTTTCCTTAATGAAGATTTCACCATGCACCATATGTCCTTGGGATAATTTCTAGGTATTTTAAATGATTTAAAAAAAATTTTCACAGGTTGTTTTACTGGGGATTTTTGTTTACTCTTTGATTCTGCCATTCCTGAAATCCTGCCTATCTTGCTTCATTCATGTTTAGCTTCATTCATCTAACTCTTGATTTATATGCTATTATAATATATATTTTAATTCTATTTTAAAAAACTCACACAATATTATATTTAATCTATTTTCTTTATATTCATCCCCTTATTGACCATTTTCTTTGCTATTGCATCTCAAGCTATCTCTCTGAGGTTATTGCACTCTGCCTAAAATGAGTCTTCCAGAATTTCTGTTCTTAGGATCTGTTGAAGGAAGACAAGGTTTCTGAGATCTTACCTACTCTCTTTTTTCCTGAAATATATTTTCAGCAGGCATTGATTGTAAGATGTCTTATTTTCTGTTTCTATACTGAAAATAAGTTTTTTGTTTTCTGACTTTCATTGCTTGTGATGAGGAGCCCATTTTCAACTGTCTCCTCTAACTTGGGTTTATTTGCTATCTTGAATCCCCCTTTTTTCTTCTTGCCTCTCATTGGTTTTGCAGAGTTCTCTGCTAACAGTTCTTGAAACATTTTCTCCAACCCATTTTTTTTCTCTCTCTTCATTCTTGGTCTTTCATCAGACCTTTGCATACCAAGTGCTAGGTCTCCTTCATCCTTTCCCCCCTCACTCCTGTATCTCTACTTATCTCACAGAACTTCAGATGATTTCCTCATCTCTCTTCTAAAGCCTATCACTTGTGGTTAATCTTTAACTCATTCACTGCTTTTATTTTGATAATTAAATTTTTATATCTACAATTCCAGTAGGTTTCTTCCAAATTTTCTTTTTAATTTCTGTATCTCATTTTGTCTGAATGTATTTTCAATTTTTTGTTTATTTGTACATATTAAACATGGTCTCTCTCTCTCCCCACCCCTCTCTCACACACATGCCATATGTGCTTTCAAAATTTTCCATTTTTGATTACTGTTCTACCAATCTACTAAAATATGCCTAGGAGTGGATTTTAAAAAATGAACTAATTTTTTTTTACAACAAGTGGGGAATATATGATTATTGTATCACTTTATGAATATTTGGAAAATTCTCAGCTATTCAGAAAATTTAGGTATACAGAAAATTTAGGTATTCAGAAAATTTAGGTATTCAGAAAATAACTAAAGCAAAAAGGGTTGGAAACATGGCTCAAAGTGGCAGAGTATCTGCCTAACAAGTGTGAGGCCCTGAGTTCAAACCCCAACACTGCCAAAAAAAAAAGTTATTTGTTTCTTGCAACTATTCGTGTTGCCTATTTCAACGTATACAAGATAATTCACAAGTGTTATATCAAAATTTAATATTTTAAAGTTGAAAGTTTGCAATATTTACTCCAGAGGCAGTTATTACTCACTTCACCCAGGAGCTGAAGGATGGAATCTGTCCAGGACTAATCTACCTCATTTATTAGGTACAAAACCAATGTGGGAGTCTCATGACCCTCTTCCCTATCCTCAGTGAGAGAAAAGAACCATTTTTTTCCATTTTGGTATGGGCATTGGTATTTATCCATAGGTCAATTCTTTATTTATTGGTTTCACTTTTTGTTGCTGCTGCTGCTGGTGGCTGGTTGGTTGATTTCTGTTTTGTTTTATTGCCCATATATACTTGCTTTCCTTATTTGCAAGAATAAAATTTTATTTTACAAAGTTGTGTGTTATAATTTACCTAGAGTCTAGTGTTATTGTTGTGGGAAGACCCCTCAGAACTTCTAATCTGTGCACATTAAAAGAAAAGTCTGTATTGTTCACAATGCCTGGGTTTCTTAATCTTACCATTTTAAAATCTCATTCAACATTATTTGATATATTTTTATTTTATAGAATTTCTACCCATACTTCTAAACTTGCCTTTGATGAATAACTTGAGGCAATAAATCCTCAGGTGTAAAGTGAACAATTTCTATTCATTATAGCTACTATAAGAATCCTGACATATATGTATTAAAAGACCTATTTATGTTTAAAAATTTAAGAAGACAATAGCCAACTTACTGTCCTCAAATCCTACCAATTGTAAAATTTCTGTTGCTAATACTTGAGTTTGAATTAGTCAATGAATAGCAGTAGCATATTCTGTAATTGGAGAGAGTACTGTATGGATATTCCAGTAAGTTAGAACTGGAACAAAATTCTTTCTGATATTGACTAACCGTATTGCCTTGGGCTTCAATTTGTAAATCAGATAAAACAGTGAGATCTATCTTGTATGGTTAATGTGAAGATCAAGTGATATAATGCATTTAATGATATGGAGCATCGAGCAAAATAGGCAATTATTGATGATTTTTCCATATTGACTTAGAGTGAAACTCTCAGTAAATGTTAGTCTTGTTATTGTTATTTCTGACTTTCAGGAAGTTAAGAGATGGACAACAATGTAGGCAAATGTTGGATAATAAGTGTAGAATATTAAGTTAAAAACTCGCAGGACTCAGGAAGGAGTGGTCACCTGCTAGAGTCAGGCAACACATCTAGGGTACCACCTACCAAAGTGAAAGGCTAAGGATGTAGGTGGCAGACAAGTTAATTTCACCAGTTATACAGTTTTTCTATAGATAGTCTTAAATTCCTTAAGGTCTTAAAGTCTTTGGGAAGGAAGTTCATATATAAACAGGTCTTTGGTGGCTTTTCTCCAAGGGGAAGCTGAATAATGGGGTTAGGTTTACATCAGAGCAATTGCCAGCCTGATGTTGCTATATACTCATTTCTGCCCTTCCAGTCTTCCAAAACACAACCCTAAGGAAAAGCTACTAAAAATTCTCATTTCAAGACAAAGGTAGGTTGCTATGTTCCATAAGGGGAAATAGTAACAAAAAGGGAAAAACACTGAAGGAGGGAGAAATACACTGGGGTAGGTGAATGTGTATGTGCATGCTGACAAAAAAATTCTTTGCTTTAGTCAGGCAACTGAACCTTCTCAAGACCCATCTATGCACTTCCTTAAAAACTCATCCAAAGATGGAACTCAAAGAATTCAACTAAGTCAATTTAGCAAGAACCCCCCCCCAACACACATATACACATACACATAACACACGTTTCATATCTGATCATCCTTGATATCTGATCAGGTTTCTCATTTCCCACCATCCTCAGGTGATATCTGATCATCCTGCAAAAATGTTGTTAGGTGAGTACAATAAGACTCATTTACTCTTGATATTTCCTCTTAGTAATTTCTATCCATTCACATCCACCATGTTTCTAGTCTATAAATTCCCATTTCCCCATACTCTTTATACTTGAGCCCAGTTTCTGTTTACCTCCATCACAATATCCCATGGCCATTGTTCCACACTTATTGGATGGTCCTGAATAGTGTCTGCCTTGCTATATCTTAACAAGTATAATTGAATGATTTTATCTTTAACAGTATGCATGTGAGGAGAGGAATTAGAGATGTTTCAATGTATGACCTATCTATAAAAATGTTAATGATTATCACAAAAGTCAGAGCAGTGACTATTTTTAGGGGAAAAGAAATAGGCAGAATTATAGGGTGAAAAGATAGGGCTGTTTTGGTAATTTAATACTATATATCTTATCTCTTGTGGAGTTACAAGGACATTTACTTATAATCATTTATTAAACAGTATGTAAATGCCTTATTCACACTGGATTACCTAATGCTTCTTAATTTTAAAAATGAAAAGAGTGAAAATGTTAAAATTTAAAAATACTGAACAGCTTTAATTATTTTGTAGAAACATAATGCATATTTTTCTTTAGTATATGCATTAACTTTAGTATGTGTAATGTATTTTAGGAGATTTTAGTTGTTCTCATTGTGACTGTGCTCTTTAGAATGATTTCTAAACCTCCAGTTTGTTTTTCCTTGCTACCTCTTCTGTACTCACTGGCCTCAGATACTAGAAATAATGCCTGATTTTTACCCATTCAATTATATAATTTGTGTTACAATAGTCACACCTTTGCTTATATTAATCAATGCAAATAAGTTATGCATTAGTGCAAATCCAAACAATACTTACTGATAACTCATTCTGCCCATCCATCCTTTTCCAGCTTATACTAAAGTGCTATCAGGGGAAGGCTCAGTGGAATGAAGTTTGCTCCACAGAGATCTGGCCTCACCAGTGGGATCTGGAAACTATTTATCTTATCAGATAGAAAGTAACTAATTCCCAAGTACATTCTCTCTATCTACCCCAAATGCATGCAAGATAATTGTTCTTTTAATTCCCATTTTCACTACTTTCTGGATTATGTTTATCTCTTCAGTTTGCTACAAGGACAGGACTTATGTCTGGGGCTTGATTAAGGACTCTTCTCTTTTTGAGTGTTTTCTCCTTATGTGGAATGGACTCTGCTGGCTTTGCTTGCCCCTGTTTCTGAATTAGTTCTTGCTCCCTGTCACCCTTCATTTACACACAAGACAACATCCATCTTTGCCTCCTGAAAGAATTTGCTCCTCAAATAAGCACCTACTTTTCCTTCTCCCCTGAACTACTCTTTCAATATACAGGAATGCTGCAATACTTTGCATCTCAAAAATGACTTAAAAAATCCTCTTTATTCATGTACAACCTCACAACCTCCAGTTCCTGCCTTGTTTCTATCTCCACTTCACATAAAAAAAATCAGCAAATGATTTGTCCATCTTTAGTTCGTCAATTCTTTAAAACACTTTTACCTTTAAAATATCCTAATCAAGATTTAGTCCCTAAACCCTACTGCAATTATTTTATCAAGGTCACAAAAGACATTTGTCTTAGCAAATTTGGTCATTTGTTCTCTCTTCATCTTACTCAGTTTCATGAAGCATTTTACAGTTGGCCCACTGTCCTTAAAGCACCTTCATCATAAGTTTTGAGGAACACCCACTCCTCCACGTTTTCTCTGCCCTGTTTGCCTATTTTTTTCCATTTTCCTTGGCTGAAATTCCTTCTGTTCTCTTCCAAATGCTGGAACCCCTCAGCGTAAGTCCCTGGTTCATTGATTTTTACATGCATTTTTATTTTCTTTTGGCAAATTGGCATTAAAAACTATCTAAGTTGATGGCTCCCAGAATTATAGATATGGCCCTAAACTCATGATTTTAGATTTGGAAACTTACTTGCCTACTTGGCATTTCCACTTAGCCATCAAATAGTCATATTAAATGAACCTAACAAAAAAACCTTTTGTGTTTCCCTCCTAAAGTTTCTTCTTTCTCTTTTATTCCCAAATCAATGAATGCTACTATCATTAATCAATGACTAAAACAATTCATTCTCTGAATCTACTTCATCAGCAATTGCTGTCAGCTCTCTCTCACAGTGTATTCTGGATCACAGCACCTCCAAAGCTGTTTACCTGTTTACTAGTTCAGCTGCTGCCTTCTGTGACCAAGGCTCTCGTCAGGCTGCACCTGTCTCATCTGGTCTTATGTGGCTTCCCTGACCCTACTCTTGACTTTCTACAGACATTTCTCCACATAGCAGACACAATTATCCTTTTAAAAATGAATACCATGTCAAATTCTTTCCTGTATAAATTATTCCATTGATTTTTGTTACATTAAAATTCCTAAAAGTGACCTAGAAGAAACTGTGACATGTCCCTTAAGTGCATCCACTGCCTTACTATGTTTTGTCACACTTGCTTGCTTTTTATTTGCTATACCAAATCTATTTCCATCTCAAGCCTTTACAAGCCTTGCTGTTTCCTCTGCCTAGTATATTTAACTCCAATTATTGAATGACAGATTCTTCTTAACCTTCAGGATACCCTCTAGATCCTTTCTATATTCTTAATATGCAGCATCCCCTGCACTTCTGACTCCCCAATGCTACTTGTTCCTTGCATTCGAATACTCAACATGCATCACCATCTCTAATTTTATGTAGCCTGTCTCTGATGGAATATCGTTAAAACATAAGGTCCAAAATATTTTGTAATATGTGAAACTAAAATGTTATTTTTTTCTCAAAAGGACTTAATGGACTATTGACAACTCCAAAGTGATCATTCTGATCTATAAGTTATATGAGACCCAGAGGTCTTCTTTGCTGGGAAAATCAGTTTCATTCCTCTCACTACTATTCAGATAGAACTTGGCTAAGACATTCACTGTCCTCTGAATTTAT
Organism: Castor canadensis; assembly: GCF_047511655.1. Classification (NCBI taxonomy): domain Eukaryota; kingdom Metazoa; phylum Chordata; class Mammalia; order Rodentia; family Castoridae; genus Castor; species Castor canadensis. The sequence goes on from NC_133387.1 coordinate 169,106,273, forward strand.
CTTTAAAGAGAAAACTGAATTGAAATTAGCTAGGTCTTAACTCTCCCCTGGACAAATATTTTCCAACTCTGTGAAGGTTTGTTATTTTTTAAGTTTGTGTTATGTGCAGTGAAACATCCTTCCCCTCTTCCTTACTTCTTGGAAAAGACTGAAGCAGAGTTGCTTTGAACAGTTGACCAACTATTTTAATCAATCATTCTCAGGTTTGGATTTAAAAGTGAATTTATTAAGAATAAAGGTCACAACATGTTCCCTGAAGGAACAGGAAAGCATAATCTAATCCTAATCGCCAATAAAAAAGTGGCTTATACAAAAGAGATCAGAGGTTAAATTGTGACCTTAAAACTATGCCTCAAGTTTCCAAGAAACTCAAAAAATGTGGACCTTTTTCCTAGCTACTAAACCAAACACTTGGCCCACTCATTTAAAAAAATTAAAACAAACTTAAACTAAAGTAAAATCCTCCCACCTTTCAAATGTAATAATAAAAAGTATATCTTTAAGAAAACTCTAGAAGTCCAGAGGCTATAAATAGCATTGGTAAGCAAATAATACCAATTTCATGAGACAATCTTAACCACATTTGATGCTCAAAATATACTCTACTGAAGTTATAATTTTCAAATAGAATGTTCAAGTTTGTTCAGACTTGACTTGGCTTAATTGCAAAGGAATAAGAAAGAAGGTAGCATGAGAAGAAGCTAATAGTCATAGACTTCCCATTTTCATAAAATGTTTTTGGAAATGGCATTGCAGTTACCTTGGAGTTTATGGGCAAGTCCTTCTTATTACTAATCCCTATTTACTTCATTTTAAATAAGACAATTTTAAATGGGCTGTGTGGTAATAACTTTTCTGAAGTAATCCTTCTATTTCTTGAGAGAGTCCTCAAACAAAGATTTTTTTTCCTCCCCAAACTTTGAAAGTAAAATCTACTTTTACATTTTATTTTCCTATAGCATATATTTAAGACCTAAAATGAATTTCTGAAAAACAAATAATTATTTTGAAAATACAGAACTCAATTAAAATGTAAGGCATATTGTTCATAAGTATCCTCAGATATTATTAAGTTTTGGCAAATAAGGCAATGAGGAACTTTTTTTTCAGTAAATAAGTAAATATTGTGACATAAGGTCATTAAGAAATAAAGAATATAATTTTTTAGAAGGTAGGGATACATCATAGTTTGGTCATCTTTGTTTTTATTTCTGTCATGAATTTATGTCGAAGTCTTGATCAAAATACATGTCTTCTTTAACATGTAACTATCTGGTCTGTGGAGACATGCTTGTCTCTGACAGCCTGGCACCCATATGCATCTCCTTAAACCAGATGAAGAAAACAGGTCATAATTTTACCTAACATGATACAACTAACTTCATACAACCGAAAATACAATAAGTCTTTCCCCAGAGGGTAAGGTTAAGTTCTTGAGTGTTATTTATTTTTCTTCTGATATCTCATAACTTAAATACAATGGTATGAAATTAATAATACTTAAATATTGATATGAAGTCAATGCATCTTATGCTATATCATGAGGGAAAAGGAAAGAGAGAAGACAAAAATATTTTCTTAATTATACATATATGTATACACACATACATATACACATACACACTCACGTATATGTATGTGAGAAACAGAGTGAGAAAATGCATGACAGTTTGTCCTAGTTTTCATCACCAATAATGTGGATCTAGCTTGTGTTTATAACTATCTTCTTCTACTACCCATTCTGCAGAATCTTTGCCCTTATCAAGCAGCTTAGCTTGTTCTGGTTCTTTACCTGGTGGGATAATATGTACTTTTCTTACCGGAGTTTCTGGGCCATGAGTAGTCCTGCATATGGTCCTATGTTGACCTTAAGCAGGACTTGTGACTATGTTGACCTTAGTTACAAGGTATGGCTATATGAAGAGATCTCCTGTATTCCAAAAATAGTCTTCTTTACCCATCTCCTATTGTAATTTCCCCATGGTAGTCAACTTCAATCATTCAATTCAATACTGAAACTCCTTCTGTGTATCTTCATTCAGAATCACAAAGAGCACAAAGTGGTTAGGTGACAGTCTTAACTTCTGTTCCACGGAATCATTATTGTGTGTCTTGATAGAAGCGTTCTTCCTTTTGGAAGTTAGACCTGTAGGCCAGCAAGGCATAGAGTTCTGAAAACAGAAAATAAAATTTTGCTAGTGAATCATCATGTGAGGTAATATGTGATGCTACTCTCACTTCCATCACTTGCTTCCTGAATCCACAAACACTGACTATCAGAGAAATAGATATGTTGGATGTTGACAAATGCTGATTCAGAGAATAGATAGCCTTCTAGAGGACCCTGCCCCCATCCTGCAATGTACTGCCATCATTCTGGCACTGTAAATGAATCACAAAAAAGCCATTTGGCCAGTACATCAAGCCAGGTGCTTCAGTGGGTGGGGAACATGGTAAGAATAGCAAATTATTTGAACATGGGCCCATTGCTTCACTTCTTCGGCCATTAAGTGAGTTGCCTGATCAGAAACAATACTTTGTAGAATGTCATGGTGGATGTAGGTGGAAATCACCACCCTGGCATCTTTTGAGTCACTGATGGTGGCACTGAATCTCTGCAAACCCTCTATAAATGCAGCATTGCTTTTTTTTTTTTAAACCCAGTGCTGAGTATTGAACCCAGGATCTCATGCATATGAGGCAAGCACTCTACCACTGAGCTACAGACCCAGATTCACTATGTAGCTCAGGCTCAGTTGGAACTTGCTATGTAGTCCAGGCTGTCCTTGAACTCATGAATCTCCTACCTTAGTGTCTGAGTGTTAGGATTATAGGCATACACAACTACACTTGGATCAGTATTGCTTTTTATTTGCTACTTTCCTTGGTAAAGGCAGTTCTGTTACTGAACCTTCTGGCCATAAGGATTAGCTCTGGGTCTGAGTGCTTGTTTATATTAAGAGAAATATAGATGAAAAAATGAGTTTCTTTACAATTTTGGCCAAACTGGGAGAGAGAAATTCTTTCTCCCCATTTTCCATAGCAACTTACAGAAAAGATTAAACAGGATGTGTGCATATGTATATTTAGCTGTGAGCCAGAATTCCTGAAACTAGCAGATACTCTTTGTGTTGGCACCAGGGACCAGGGCTCTTAGTGTGGGCCATTTTCATTCCCACATGGTGTTTCCTATAGAGATCCTATTTCCTGGGGCCTCCCATTACAATTTTAGTCAGGTCCTCTTGTTCTTCCCCACCCCAATAACCCTTATTCTACAAGTCAAGGAGCCAATGTGAGGATTCAGACAGTTACTAAGTGTGTCTATTTCAATTATGCATCCTGGATCTGGGGAAATAATCAATGGGGTTGGCAGACCATTATACACATTGTGAGATGATCTGAGCTAACACTCTATTTATCACCTGGCCTACATGAGTCTCTACTCTGACTGGAAGGCCATAGTGATATTTTAGATTTCCTAGAATTAGTGTCAATGTCCAGTAGTCCCAGAAAGATCTGGCTATTCTTTCCCCCAATGTAGTTACTGTAGTACGTAGACTAAATTTTTATGTCCCTTGTTCATATATTGATATGTGGTCCCCAATATGATGGTATTTGGAGACCTCAAGTGTGGGGCCCTTGTGAGGAGTTTATAGCATTCTTACATAAGGGATACCAGAGAACTCCCTCAACCCTTTCTCCATGTGACATAAGAGGAAGAAAATGGAAGCCTATGGACCAGAAAAAAATTCTTCAGTAGACACAAAATCTACCATCTCCCTTTTCTTGGACTTCTTAGCCTCTAGAACTGTTAGAAATAAATTTTCTGTTGTTTGTGGTATTCTGCAGCCCAGATGGTCAAAGGTATTGTGGGTTTCTTTGGGGAAATCTGGGAGAAAGTATTTATTTTTGGCCGTATACTGGGGCCATTATTCAAGGGCACTTGACCTCCCCATTACTCCAGGGCTTCTGTCTGGGTGTATAAACCAGATCAACTCCAGGAATTGATTGAGAGACTGAAACTGTCTATCTTTAATGATTCAAATTAGACTTTTGTTCACTCAATTTAGAACTTTCCTTCTTATCCAGATGATGTAAGCATTTATTAGGTTTCCCACTTCACTTCCAGAAATGCCATGATTAACTAGTCAATGCCATAAGTATCTGCTAGTCAGAACATTCTGATTACTGCTTTGATTCTATGTCTATTTTAACTTTTGCAATTAAGTGTTGCCACTTGGCTTCTGGATAACCCTGTATCAAATTACTAAATTGCATTTAGGTTTTTCATCAATGACTACAGTTTGCCTTGTGACGTTTGGCCTACAAAGGACAATGCTAGAGTTCCACTAACAAATTTATTTCTCAAAGTCGTGTTGAAAAAGTACATCTTCTGGACACTTCCAGTGTGGGTAAGTAGGTCTTCAATGATAAATCCATTCTAACATTTCTAAGCTTTTAAATCCCTTTCTGCACATTAAAGTAAGGTGTATCTGGCATTTCTAATTTGCTCACAGTGGGCCAATTTTTAGTCCATGATTCAGCCCACCAGCCAAATAAACCATTAACATCTTTTCTAATCCTGTGAGCTTCATTGTTAAGTTTACATTCATAATCTCCATTTAATGAGCCCATATCTATAAAGTTGGTCTGATCTAACTTTATGTTCCTTACATCTTTATCTCACACCTTTAGTATCTATTTCTGTATATGTTCCCCAAATTTCTGCATATATAAATTAGAAAAGTCAAGTACTTCTCTTAGAGTATGATGCACCTCTCATGATTCACACTTTGCACCTGGTGGGACTTGAGTCTAATCAAAGGTATAGCAGCAAAAAGGAGTGCTGGGGTGGGTCCTTAGAATAGTCAGCATTGTCTTTCTTAGCAATGCCACCAATGAAAGCCATTACCATTTCCTCAAAGCCATTTCTTTGGATAATGCAGCATTGATTCCCTCAGATAGAGGTAGAGAGGCTGATAAAAACCTAGCATAGTGGTACAGGCCTGTGATCCCTGCTAGGCAGGAGGCCATAGTAGTAAGATTGTGAGTTACCTGAGGCAAAAAAGTGAGACCCTACCTGAAAAAAAACTAGAGCAAAAACATGTAGAAATGTAGCTCAAGTGGTAGAGCACCTGTCTAGCAAGTTCAAGGCAGGAATAATGAAAAGAAAAGAGAAGAAAGGAAGGAAAAAAGAAAAAACAGAAAAAAGGGAAGAGAGAAGAAAGGAGGAATGAGAGGAGGGAGGGGGAGAGAGAGAGAAAGAGAGAGAGAGAGAGAGAGAGAGAGAGAGAGAGAGAGATCACTGTACATGAGCAGTCCTATTTCAAAGGTGGTAGAGAAACCTGAGAAACCCATAGCACTAGGAATGGGGATGCCATTGCCATTGGGGTTAAGAAGCCTACTTCTGCATTGATTTTACAGGTCAATTCTTCAGAGGCAGGGAACCTCCCACTAGTAATAAAGTCTCATCAGAATTTAGGAGCCTTTATATGGTGTTTAGGCTAGGAATTCCGATTCCTAAGAGAGTTCTTTGTTTTCTTCATGTTGTTCAACAACATTAGGAATGAGCAACTGACAAATTGCCAATTTTCCCAAAATTTGAGCATATATATATATGCTCAATTTTTATACACTTATATATACTCATATATATGTGTGTGTATATCTATATATCTATATATTTATATTATAGATATATACATGTACATATTTGGTTTTGTTTTTGTTCTTCCTGAGTCTTCCCACCCATCCATCTGGAGAGTGCACTTTGCTTTGCTTCCATTAATAAACCTGCTCATGCTTAAATCTCCTCTGTGCCCATCCTTAAATTTTTTCTATGACAAGACCAGAACTTTCTGGCCCCTGGACCCTGTGACTTGAATCTAGGGGCAACCAAACCAGGAGACTCCTACTCTGGAGCAAATGACTTTATTCTCCTCTGAGGCTGGTAAGCCTACCTAATTCCTTATCTATATTGAGGGGGGAAGTGCCTTTTAGTTTTAACTCTCTCATTCTAGAATATTTCTTGCAAAACCTGCACAACCCTGGAGATTTGCTCCTCCTCTCTCCTGTGTCTAGAAAGACCAAATAAATACCCACCAATTTGTCTTTTGTATCCTAAACTATAAACATAGGATTAACATGTAAAGATTTGGGGGTTCTTTGTGTATTTTCTCTCCTTTCTGCTTTTTTCTTGCTTGTACTAAGATAGTTCTACTGTTCAAGGTTTGTGGAAGCTTTGTTATCTTAGCTAGCCCTAGATGGAATGTAACATTCTGTAAATTCGAGATTCATGTAAGATCAAAGGAAAAGAATGTTTAAAAGGACCTTTGCTAAAAATCCAAGTGGCGGCAAAGTTTGCATAATATCTGCAGCTCTGTGTGGATTAGTGATCTTAATTTGTTTCATTTTGTCATAAATATAGTTTGGGTTGAAAAGGTAAAAAGAAATTAGTGAGTAGGAGAAAAGGAGATGAAAAGAAGGCTATAAGGAAGGAAAGCATTTTTTTTTATAAGAAAGGACTTTGTACATAGATAAGTTTTTGTCCTAAAAACAAGGGAATGTTCCAAAATGGAAACAAGCAAGAGTAAAACCAGAAGGCTTAAAAGCATGTGGCAGAAAGATTGTACTAGGGTTTATGCTGAGATACAATTGATGGAATGTGGTAGGGAATAGAGGGCATAATAAAGTAATAAATAAAAGGATATTTTCTAGATACAAGAGTTTTTACATGGTAAAGTAAGATTTTTGTCTTACAGTAAAAACAAAAAAATGTTCCAAAATGGAAACAGGCAGTTAAAGACAAAACAAGTAGAGTTAAAGCACATTGCAGAATGATTGTGGTAGGGATAATAATGAGATATAATTGACAAAAACACAATGCTGTCTTGAGAAATTTTTAAAAAGTTCTCTAGAAACATTTAAGCCCTAGTAAAACTGGGACATAAAAAGTGTGTTGTCTGTCTCCTCTGGGAGATAAATCCGCTCCTCTATTAGAGAGTACTATGATGTCTCTTCATAACTTAGCTTTTACTTTCACTTAAAATCTTCTCTCACATGAACACAAGAACTGAGAACCATGACTAAAATTCCTGTCAATACCATGATTTTAAAGTATATGATTAGATATGTACATTTGGATTATGAGAAATTAATTTATGAGCATGGTTATTTAATTTCTTTCCTTCAACTTTGTAGTTCTAAAGTGGCACTCAAAATTGAGGCTGAAAAACTCTTAAGAATTATGCAATCATATATGTATTTTTGTACTGAGATTTGTTACATTAATTATGAAAGAAAAATTCTGAGATGTTGTAAATTTAATTACAAAGGGTTGAAGGATGAAAGAGAGATAGATGGGAGAAGTTAATTAGAAACAAAGTACAGGTCTAGAAGAACAAAAGACCACATTAAATTCTTGAAAATATGTTGGTACCTTAACTCAAATCCTATCTAGTCGGAAAGGCCATCCATCCTTGTTTATGTAGAAACCTCTGGACCAGTTCACTTCAGCCCATTCAGAAGCAACGATTTGCTTTCATTTTCCCCACCTTCCTGTGCTCAGGCTCTCTCTGCTTTGTGCAGTCTTGCCTCCTTTATCTATAGCCAAAGTGGACTAAATGTACATACTCTATGCTTTCCTTCCCCCAAATTTATAAAATACCCTTAGCTCTATGTCCAAGAGAATTTTCTAGCTGCTACCTAGGTCTGCTGCTGGTAGTTTCCAGAACTTGTCCTGGGACATATTCCTTTATTTTCTGGCCAGTGTCTGCAATGACTCGATAAACCCAAAGGTCTCTCAGTCCCAAACATTTCAATGTAACATTAACCTCTCCTCCCAGAGTACCCATAATTTATTAATGGGTATCATCGAGAACTTCATATTCTATGTCCTCCCCAAAACAAAATTTTTAACTGTTTCATTTATGCTTTGTTTTCTACTTTTAAAAATAATGAAGGCTAAATTACCATTAACCTGACATACTTAGCATACTCTGAACTTTTCATGAATTTGACATGCTTGAAAGGCACAGATGAACATATTTGCATCTACAGCAAGCATGACTTTTCTTAGCAGTCATTGAACATTTACAAAATGCTGAACTCAATGAAAAAAAATCATTATTGATACTCTTCAACTGACCATGAGGTTATAGCTTGATGAACCCATCATAACTTGAAAATGTCATTTGGTACAACTAACCTACTGAACTTTAAACACTACCAGGACACTTAACCTATCTTTGGGCAAAATTTAATGCAAAGTCTATTTGATAATAAAGTGTTAATTATCTCATGTAATTTACTGAAAATACTCTCAAAAATGAAAAAAATGAGTGTGCAAACTTGTGGTACAAGTTGCACAGATGGGCTGGGCACAGTTGTACATAACTATAATCCCAGGTACTTTAATGCAGAGATTGAGAGGATCATGGTTACAGGCCAGACTGGGCAAAAATTTAAGTGAGATCCCATTTGAACAAGTAAGCCAGGAATGGAAGTTTAGGCTTGTAATCCCAGCCATGCAGGAGGCATAGGTAAGAGGATCACTGAATAGAAGCTGTCATTTGGTATCACTGCTCAGCATTGAAAGAGAGTATTATAATAGGAAATAATAAAACAAAAAACAAAACAAAACAAAAACCTTTTTGTTGTAACCACCTTACATCTCTTGCTGTACCACTTACACAAAACTTCAAGTTGAAATTTTTTCCTTTCTCCCTTTCCCCTATGGTGGGTGGCCCAGGAATAGCAATCCATTAATCAAACTAGTAATTTCCCCCTTCCCATCTCTCTGTGTTCACAGAAAGGAATAAGGCTCTGTCAAATGAGACATACCATTTTAAAGATGTGGCACTAGTAAACCAGGAAAGAATGGAGGTGACCATCTGGTCCTGGGGTGTCCACTCTTCACACACCCCAGAACCAAGCTCTTGAGAATCTCTGAAAAACCAGACATTTCTCTCAAGAGGAGTGTGACCCCTTTTGACCCAAGTCTCTGTGCTTCTCATTTCACCTGGAAAATTAATAAACCTAAATCTTCTTTTTCTCTCAAAACCCTTTTGTCATTATTTGTAAATTAACAAGGAGTCCAGGGAATTAAGTTTTGGTTACAAAATTGAAACCCCAGATGAGATTTGCAGGGATGTTCACCCTTTCAGTGCTAAGAAGCCCCAGGTTGAACTCTGGACCAATTCCAGAGGAGGCACCAGTAAGCAAGACTAGGGGAAGACCAGGCAGCCATCCCAGAAGCTGCTGGAGTCCAATTAGCTCTGGCAAACTCTTGTCGTCTCCTGTGTGGACCACAAACAAGTTCTCTGCTGTTTTAATGGTATAGGAGAAAAGGGAAAAGGGACCGGAAAGAAGTCAATGCACCTTGACTGAAAATTGGTTAAGTCTTTGAGTTGGCACCCTGATATCTGACTGACAATCTGGAAAGATCCTACTTGGCCCCGTGAAAGAGGGTCATTGCACCTGTTGGCACCATTTTGAGGGTAGAAGATTCAGGTTAAGCAAAACTAGGGAATGTAAGGGATTTATTTCAATCTGGTTTTGGAGGGAAGATTTTTGTTCCCATTTGAGGTTTGGCACTCTTCTGTTATGGATTTCCAGCTATTGGCCTTGTTTCTGGAGAATAATTCCCATCCACTTGTTTGTTTGTTTGTTTCATGTTTGTATGTCTTGTTTAACATGGCTGTCCTCTGAAAGCATTTTGCAGAAAACTTGTGGATGACCTATACGGATACCTAATAGGCTTCAGATCTCTGCACAGATCTGAAGGTTAAGGGCCACTCCAAGGGGTTTGCCCAGGCTGGTCAGGAAGGCTGAGAAGCATCAAGCAATCCTGAACCTCAGTCAGAATTTCACTGCCTGGCCAGGTGGGCCATAGGTCCACAGAGAGCTCTCCATGACTCTGTGGGAGGGAGCTGGTAAATGCATTGTCACCATACAAGCCATCATGCGTCCTCCAGGGGTCCAATGCCTGCAGACAGCACCAAGACACCAAGGAAGACCAGGGCAATGGGTGTTGGATCTGTTCCTAGGCTGAGCTGAGCTGGGCTGCACCATGCCATGCATGTGCCCTCTGCCTATGGAACTGTTGCCACCACAGCCATCCCAGGAGGACTGTTCCTTCCACCATTTCTGTATATCCCTTTGCCCAAATAGGGGTGGGCAAAGAGGGAAGGGAGATGTGATGCCACTGACTCAAATCACTCACATAATGAGTCAGTGACTGAAAAGTACCAGCAAGAAAAAAGAAATATAAGAAGTTATGGGAATATACATTTAGAGGACAAGTCAAATGGAAATGGAAATGCTTTTGCACTAGGAAAGATTTTATAAAGGAAAGGACTGTTCCAAAATGAAAAATAAAAAGGACAGGGATAAAAGCCAGAAATCTCAGAAAAGTTGCAACATGTCTGAATTAATCTTAAATATATAAAAAGTGTAACTTATAAGAAGTTTATGTGTGGTTAAGTTGGCTATAATTGATAAGTTGTCTGAAGAATTTTTAAGATATAAAACTAAAACCTAATTCTCTATGTCTAGAGCAACAAGTTTGTCTTAAAAAATATTGCTCTGATTCCAAGATGGCGGCTAGAGGGAGGAAGCAGAAAGTGAGCCTCCTATAGTGAAATCTTGGAGAGATGCTGGAGACACACTTTGCAGGCAAAATCACTGAGAAGAGGCATAACTTTGACCCCTCCACACCTCCAGGCGGTGCAGAGAATCTCCACTTCACATTAAATGGAGAAACCAGGAGGGCCGCCGGGCTGCCCATGCCCAGATGGCTTGGGAAGATGCGGACCAGGTGAGCTTTGCGGTACCGCGGTACTTCCACAGACAAGCCTAAGCCAGAGCAGCATAGCCCCCTGGACAGATTGACCTTCACACGGGAAAAAAAGAGAAACTGAGTAATAAGCAATAAGAACAATAAAGACACACTGGCAAGAGGGTGGGGCGCACTGAGTGCCGAAGATTGGGGGAAGGGAATCCTTCCTGGAACTGTAAATAAACAAGCTCGGCGGGCCGGAGAGGCTCTGGGGAGAGCTGGGGCGCACGCCCAGCAAGCAGGAGTGGGAAAGCTTGTGAGAGTGCCAGAGGGAGGAAAACTCCACAGGAGAGGGGGGAAGACCCACCTCCCACATGAGTTGTATATAAACATGCAGGCCTGAGAACACAGGTGCAGTGTCACCTTTCCCAGTGTGCTTGGAAAGTGGAAAGCCTGTAGCAGAGGCTCCTGCACAGGAGAACCCTGAGTAAACAAAGCCTGAGGGTCAGGTTAGTGCTAAGCTCACCCCAGAGATCTGCATAAATAATGCCTCCAGCAACAGCAGGCTGACAGCAGCAGGCAGGCAAGCCACAGCCGCAAATACCATTCTCAGAACTGTCTCCAGCCTCTTTTTTTTCTTTTTCTCCCTAACTTTGATGAGAGAACAACCGAATTACACCTGCATGCTGAAAAACTTACTGAAACTGTATTGCATTTGAACTTGGGACACTTGGTGGGGTTTTTTTTTGTGTGTGTGTGCATAGTTTTCTTCTACTTTATGGGTCCCCTTTGATGAGACAACTACAGAACAACATGTGAGGCATCATCTCCAGGATTGGAGACTGAGACGCACACCCAAATTATTAAGACTGAAACTTCATTGCATTTGAACTTAGAGGTTTTTTGGTTTTTTTTTTAATTTTCTATTTTTCATTTTATTTTAATTCATTTTTATATATAGATACTTCTTTCATTTACTTATTTTTTATTTTTATTCTTATCTTTACTTTTTTTATTTTTGATTTTCAATCCTCTGTCTCTCTAATGTCTGTTCAGCTTATTGTCGATTAGTACACTAACACTCCCTGTTTATACCTTTGAAACTTTCTTGTCTGATACCTTGTTCTGTTTTCTCCTTCTTGTCTGTGTACTTGTTTTTCCCTTTTCTTTAACTTCTTGCTTTCCATCTCAGCTCACCCTTCCATTCTAAATATTAACATTGTTATTATTACATGCTAGAAAATACTTAATGCACACAGTACAGGGACAGTAACAACACCAAAGACAATGACGGGAAGACAGAAAAAACAGGGAAACCAGTTTCCACACAGCAAATAATTAGTACAGGAACCAGAGGGGAATGAAGAAAACAGATCCAGTCTCAGATCCAGACTCCAACAAAATGAAGATAAACTATGCCAAAGGACCCAATGAAGCCCACAAGAATAATTTAAAAGAAGACATACTACAGGTACTCAATGAGAATTTTATAGAGATGATACTGGATAGGGTCAACCAAAATGTACAGGAGACACTCAAGAAATTCCAAGAAAACAAAAATAGAGAATTTGAAAAAACAAGAGAAGAAATAATGGAAACCATAGAAGCACTGTAGAACAACCAAATTGAAAGAGAGAACACAATGAATAAACAGATAAATGGACTCAGGACAAAAATAGACAACATTAAAGAGGAAAACAGCCAGGATATGGAAAAACTCAGAGAAAAGAATGAAACAGAAATGAAAAACAAAATGGAAGGCCAATCCAGCAGACTAGAACAAACAGAAGACAGAATCTCAGAACTTGAAGATGAAATGGTAATTAAAGGAAAAACTGAAGAACTATTAATTAAACAACTCAAGACCTGTGAAAAGAAAATGCAAGAACTCACCAACTCCATCAAAAGACCAAACTTGAGAATCATGGGCATCGAAGAAGGAGAAGAGATGCAAGTGAAGGGAATGCATAATATATTCAACAAAATAATAACAGAAAATTCCCCAAATCTAGAGAAAGATATTCCCATACAGATGCAAGAGGCCTCCAGGACACCAAACAGACCAGATCAAAATAGAACTATGCCACGGCATATCATCATTAAAACAACAAGTACAGAAACTAGAGAAAGAATATTGAAGGCTGTAAGAGAGAAAAAACAAGTAACATACAAAGGCAAACCCATCAAAATCACAGCAGACTTCTCAATAGAAACATTAAAAGCAAGAAGAGCATGGGGTGAGATCTTCCGGGCACTGAATGAAAATAACTTCAACCCCAGGATACTCTACCCAGCAAAACTATCATTTAAAATAGATGGAGCAATAAAAGTCTTCCATGATAAGCAGAAACTAAAACAACATGTGACCACAAAGCCACCACTACAAAGGATTCTTCAAGGGATTCTGCACACAGGAAGTGAAACCCAACTTAACCATGAAAAGACAGGCAGCACCAAATCACAGGAAAAGAAAAAGCAAGAAAGTAGAGAGTAACCTCAACTTACGTACACACAATCAAATCTTCAAACAACTAAAACAACTAAATGACAGGAATCACGACATACCTATCAGTACTAACACTTAATGTTAATGGACTTAATCCACCCATCAAAAGGCACTGCTTAATGAAATATATTAAAAAGAAAGATCCAACAATTTGTTGCTTACAGGAGACCCATCTCACCAACAGAATTAAGCATAGGCTAAGGATGAAAAGCTGGAAGAAGATTTACCAAGCCAATGGCCCCCAAAAACAAGCAGGAGTAGCAATACTTATCTCTGACAAAGTAGACTTCAAACCTACATTGATCAAATGAGATAAAGAAGGACATTCCATACTAATAAAAGGGGAAATAGACCAAAAGGAAATAATAATTATCAACCTGTATGCACCCAATGTCAATGCACCCAATTTCATCAAAAATACCCTGAAAGACCTAAAAGCATATATAAATGCCTACACAGAAGTTGTGGGAGACTTTAACACCCCATTATCATCAATAGATAGGTCATCCAAACAAAAAAATCAATAAAGAAATCCAAGATCTAAAATATACAATAGATCAAATGGACCTAGTTGAGGTCTAAAGAACATTTCATCCAACTTCTACATAATATACATTCTTCTCAGCAGCCCATGGAACCTTCTCCAAAATAGATCATATCCTAGGGCATAAAGCAAGTCTCAGCAAATATAAGAAAATAGAAATTATACCATGCATACTATCTGATCGCAATGCAGTAAAAGTAGAACTCAACAACAAAAGTAAAGACAAAAAACATGCAAACAGCTGGAAACTAAATAACTCATTACTTAATAAGAATGGATCATCGATGAAATAAAAGAAGAAATGAAAACGTTCCTGGAAGTCAATGAAAATGAAAACACAACCTACCAGAACCTATGGGACACAGCTAAGGCAGTCCTGAGAGGAAAGTTTATAGCCATGAACATATATTAAAAAGACTGAAAGACACCAACCCTCCTTAAACTGTTCCACAAAATAGAAAGGGAAGGAAAACTGCCAAACACATTTTATGAAGCCAGTATCACACTTATCCCAAAACCAGGCAAGACACCTCCAAAAAGGAGAACTATAGGCCAATCTCCTTAATGAACATTGACACAAAAATCCTCAACAAAATAATGGCAAACCGAATTCAACAACACATCAAAAAGATTATTCACCAAGACCAAGTAGGCTTCATTCCAGGGATGCAGTGGTGGTTCAACATACAAAAATCAATACACATAATAAACCACATTAACAGAAGCAAAGACAAAAACCACTTGATCATCTCAATAGATGCAGAAAAAGCCTTTGATAAGGTCCAACACCATTTCATGATAAAAGCTCTAAGAAAACTAGGAATAGAAGGAAAGTTCCTCAACATTATAAAAGCTATATATGACAAACCTACAGCCAGCATTATACTTAATGGAGAAAAATTAAAACCATTCCCTTTAAATCAGGAACCAGACAAGGATGCCCACTATCTCCACTCCTATTCAACATAGTACTGGAATTCCTAGCCAGAGCAATTAGGCAAGAAGAAGGACTAAAAGGAATACAAATAGGTAAAGAAACTGTCAAAATATCCCTATTTGCAGATGACATGGTCCTATACCTTAAAGACCCAAAAAAACTCTACTCAGAAGCTTCTAGACATCATCAATAGCTACAGCAAGGTAGCAGGATATAAAATCAACATAGAAAAATCATTAGCATTTCTATACACTAACAATGAGCAAACTGAAAAAGAATGTATGAAAACAATCCCATTTACAATAGCCTCAAAAAAAACCAAGTACCTAGGTGTAAACCTAACAAAAGATGTGAAAGACCTCTACAAGGAAAAGTATACACTTCTGAAGAAAGAGATTGAGGAAGACTATAGAAAGTGGAGAGATCTCCCACGCTCATGGATTGGTAGAATCAACATAGTAAAAATGTCGATACTCCCACAAGTAATCTACATATTTAATGCAATTCCCATCAAAATTCCAATGACATTCATTAAAGGGATTGAAAAATCTACTGTGAAATTTATATGGAAACTCAAGAGGCCATGAATAGCCAAGGTAATACTCAGTCAAAAGAACGATGCAGGAGGTAACACAATACCTGACTTCAAACTATATTACAAAGCAGTAGCAATAAAAACAGCATGGTACTGGCACAAAAACAGACATAAAGACCAGTGGAACAGAATAGAGGACCCAGATATGAAGCCACAAAACTATAACCAACTTGTCTTTGACAAAGGAGCTAAAAATATATGATGGAGAAATAGCAGCCTCTTCAACAAAAACTACTGGGAAAACTGGTTAGCAGTCTGCAAAAAACTGAAACTAGATCCATGTATATCACCCTATACCAATATTAACACAAAATGGATCAAGGATCTTAATATCAGATCACAAACTCTAACATTGATTCAGGAAAGAGTAGGAAATACTCTGGAGTTAGTAGGTATAGGTAAGAACTTTCTCAACAAAACCCCAGCAGCACAGCAACTAAGAGATAGCATAGATAAATGGGACCTCATAAAACTAAAAAGCTTCTGTTCATCAAAAGAAATGGTCTCTAAACTGAAGAGAACACCCACAGAGTGGGAGAAAATATTTGCCAACTATACATCAGACAAAGGACTGATAACCAGAATATACAGGGAACTTAAAAAATTAAATTCTCCCAAAACTAATGAACCAATAAAGAAATGGGCAAGTGAACTAAATAGAACTTTCTCAAAAGAAGAAATTCAAATGGCCAAAAAACACATGAAAAAATGCTCACCATCTCTAGCAATAAAGGAAATGCAAATTAAAACCACGCTAAGATTCCACCTCACCCCTGTTAGAATAGCCATCATAAGCAGCACCACCAACAACAGGTGTTGTTGAGGATGCAGGGGAAAAAGGAACCCTCTTACACTGTTGGTGGGAATGTAAACTAGTACAACCACTCTGGAAAAAAATTTGGAGGCTACTTAAAAATCTAGACATTGATCTACCATTTGATCCAGCAATACCGCTCTTGGGGATATACCCAAAAGACTGTGACACAGGTTACTCCAGAGGCACCTGCACACCCATGTTTATTGCGGCACTATTCATAATAGCCAAGTTATGGAAACAGCCAAGATGCCCCACTACTGACGAATGGATCAAGAAAATGTGGTATCTATACACAATGGAATTTTATGCAGCCATGAAGAAGAACAAAATGTTATCATTCGCTGGTAAATGGATGGAATTGGAGAACATCATTCTGATTGAGGTTAGCCTGGCCCAAAAGACCAAAAATCATATGTTCTCCCTCATATGTGGACATTAGATCAAGGGCAAACACAACAAGGGGATTGGACTTTGAGCACATGATAAAAGCGAGTGCACACAAGGGAGGGGTGAGGATTGGTAAGACACCTAAAAAATTAGCTATCATTTGTTGCCCTTAACGCAGAGAAACTAAAGCAGATACCTTAAAAGCAACTGAGGCCAACCGGAATAGGGGACCAGGAACTAGAGAAAAAGTTAGATCAAAAAGAATTAACCTAGAAGGTAACACACACGCACAGGAAATCAATGTGAGTCAATGCCCTGTATAGCTATCCTTATCTCTACCAGCAAAAACCCTTGGTCCTTATTATTATTGCTTATACTCTCTCTACAACAAAATTAGAAATAAGGACAAAATAGTTTCTGCTGGGTATTGAGGAGGTGGGGGTGGAGAGAGAGGGAGTGGAGTGGGTGGTAAGGGAGGGGGTGGGGGCAGGGGGAAGAATGACCCAAGCATTGTATGCACATATGAATAATAAAAGAAAAAAAAAACAAAATACATGACAATAGGTTACAATGTGAGAGAGGTATTTGCAATTATACTGTAAGGTTTTTATATTGTGAAGTAGTGCAATACTTGAAAAAACATCAATAATGTAAAAGTGCATAATATACTCTATTGAGCAATCACTAAAAATAACTAGGAAAGATACAATGAAAAGTATTCATATGAAACAAACAGAAAAAAAAAACCCAAATCCCTCACTTGATTTATTCATAAAAGACCACACAAAGAAGAAAAAAGAATGGAACTAAACCAATATGTATTAAAAAATGATCATGTTCTGGGTTTGGTGTCACACACTTATAATCCCAGTTACTTGAAAGATGGAAATAAGAGGATAACAAATTTGAGGTCAGCCTGGGCAAATTATCTTAGTATTTAATGATATCCTGTCTCCTCCTTCCAACAAAAGACATTAAGCTCAAACTCAGTCACGTTAATAGTTAAATTAAAGCAAAAATAGAATAAACACTCCAACCAAAGAACAAATTTTATGCAACCATTTACAAAAGTAAGATCCAGCTAGTGCTGTTTACAAGATTAATACTTTAAATGCAAATGTAGTCAGATTGAAAATACAAGGTAGAAACAGACATGCTGTAAATATTAGCACAAAAAAACTTGATATAGCTATATCAACAGCAGCAGGAAGGCTATATTTCCAGACAAAAGATAATGCCATAAATAAAGAGGGACATACCATCAAGAAGACATGTGGTCAGAAGTTTATCTGACCCTAAGGAATCAACGTGAAGTCTACTGGAACTAATATTTCTGTTATTGCTATGGTCTGAAAGTGTCATCTGAATCTCATGTGTTGGTAAATTAAAAGCCCAAATGCAGTGATGTTGGGACAGATAGACTTCTTAGGTCATGAAGGCCTACTCTCATAAACTGATTGTCAGTATACAAGGGCTTAATGAAGATATTTCTTTCCTTTTTGACCTTCTACCTTCTGTCATGTGAAGACATAGCATTTCTTCCCTACCTCCCTCAGAGGTCATAGAAACAGAATCCCATATCTTTTTTTTTTTGGTGGTGGTGGTACTATGATTTGGACTTAAGGCCTCATGCTTGCAAGGCAGGAAGTTTACCACTTGAGCCACTCCACCAGCTCCTGAACACCATCTTGAAAGTAAATAGAACAGCTCTCAGCAGACAGAAATCCTGCTGGTACCTTGATCTTGGACTTTTCAGCCTCCAGAACCATGAGAAAATAAATTTCTGTTTTTAAAAATACCCAGGTGTTCTGTTGCAGTAGAACATCACAACTACCATCACTACTGGAAAATGACTTTTAAAACAAATAGCCTTGCTTACATCAGCATAAAAATCGAATACTTAAAAAAATGTGCAAGGTGCAAAAAGTAAAATACTGTTGCTGAGAGATATTGAAAGAACATATATAAATGGATTAATATACTACATTCATGGTTTATAAGAACTGATATTTATGATGTACATTCAATACAAAGTGGTATATTGCTTGACTAAACACTATTCAAATTAAAATATCTGCATTTTGAGAAAGAATGCTAAAATTTATATGAGAATTCAAAGGTATATAAGAATATATATATATTCCATTAAAATGGAATAAATTTGGGGAACTTGATCTAGATTTAAGATCTAACATAAGGTCAAGGAAATCAAGACAGTAGTGTTAGTGAAAGATAACAATATTAGATAACTGGAATTGATGAAGAAAACAGAAGTAAAGATACGTATCTATGTCCAATTCATTTTCAACAAAGTTACACAGTCAACTCAATATGAAAGTAAAATTACTTTTATGATGTTGTGCCAGCAATATGGTACAACACGAAATTGTAATCTTGACTTCACTTATAAACAAAGGAATTATAATCCTGACTTTATGCCATACAAAAAACCAATTTGGAATAGAGCTCTAAATGTAAATGCAAATATCATAGATGACATAAAGAAAAAAACCAATAATAGAAAATACTTGATAAATGGAACTTATCAAAAGTAAATATTTCTGCAAATCAAAAGACATAAATGAATAGGCAAGCAAGTCAGTAAGAGAATATATTCAAATTACATATCTATCAAAAGACATACAAACATAGGAGGACAATGAAATCTCTTATAAATAAATAATAATAAGACAACCCAATAAAAAAAGAGATCAAGGATGTCAATAGACACTTCTCAAAAGAAGACAGAGATAGTAAGGGGAAAAGAAGTTCATCATCATTACAAGTGAGTAAGGAAATGTAAATTATAACCATTCTGTGCTATTACTTCACACTCACTTTAGTGGTAATGATTGAATAAGACTACAGATATCAAACATAGACCAAAGTATGGAGCAATTGGGTATCTGCTGTTTTTTTGGTGAAAATGGTGCAAGTTTGGAAAACTATTAGACAATTTTGTATAAAATTAACATATCCAGCTTCCATTCCTGGATATTTGCTAAAGAAATATAAAAACATATGTGTCCAACACATGAATAAGTGTTCAGCTTCCCTGGTTATAAGAGAGATGCAAATCAAAACAACACTTAGATTTCACCCAAACCCAGAGGAATGGCCATAATCAAGGGCTAACAACAGCGAATACTGGCAAAGATGTAGCGAAACAGGAACGCTCGTACACTGTTGGTGGGAATGCAAATTAGTACAACCACTATGGAAAGCAATATGGAGATTCCTCAAAAAGCTAAAGATAGAACTGCCATATGACCCAGTGATAAAGCTTCTTGGTATCTACCCAAAAGAATGTTAAGAACCTGTACACCAATGTTCATCACAGCACTATTCACAATAGCCAAGCTTTGGAAACAGCCCAGGTGTGGTACAACTGATGAATGGATCAAGGAAATGTGGTATATATACACAATGGAGTATTACTCAGCCATAAGGAATAATGACATGTGGTTTGAAGGCAAATGGATACAACTGGAGGACATCATGTTAAGTGAAGTAAGCCAGGATCAGAAAGACAAAGGCTGCCTGTTTTCCTTCACGTATGGAAGATAGATCCAAAAGATGAACATATATACAAAAACAAGCATGATCGTGTACAAATTCAGGTGTAGAACATGTTTGTAACAGTGGAACTACTCTATGGAACTTGGTGAAAAAGAGAAAGGAAAGAGAATGATAGAGCATCAGTAATATAGTAAAACATAACATCTGTGAAGGTAGGGGATATAGGAAGTGTATTGAAAGCTGTTGAAAATGGGGTGTGGGGGTAAAGGGGTAAGGGAGAGTAATGGAAGGGGTTGAACTGACCAAAGAAAAGTATAACCATAGTGGACATACATTGATACACCTCTTTGAACATCAACTTAAATATTAACGAAAAACAGGACTGTAAAATAGGTACAGTGTGTATGGGGGGTACTAGTGGGAGGGGAGAGGATGAATGTAAGAGATTAAAGTGACAGTATATGGTAGATGGACTTCATATACCTATACAAAACAGAACTAAGAAACCTCTTGCAATTGCTTTACATGGAATGGGGAGGGGTTGAAGGGGAGCGATGATGGAGACAACGTAACTAATGTACAATGTAAATCTAATTGGAATTGTCACTATGAATCCACCATATAATGAATATATCCTAATAAAAATTTAATAAAATGAAAAAAAAAGTGCCCAGAAAGACTCAAAGAGTTTTTTTTATAATAACCCAAACTGATAGTAAGCTAAAGAGTGGCTGTTATACTTTCCTTTTGTTAAAAGACAGATAGCAAATATTTTATTTTTTTTTCTTTTATTATTCATATGTGCATACAAGGCTTGGGTCATTTCTCCCCCCTGCCCCCACCCCCTCCCTTACCACCCACTCCACCCCCCCCTCAATACCCAGCAGAAACTATTTTACCCTTATTTCTAATTTTGTTGAAGAGAGAGTATAAGCCATAATAGGAAGGAACAAGGGTTTTTGCTGGTTGAGATAAGGATAGCTATTCAGGGAGTTGACTAACATTGATTTCCTGTGCATGTGTATTACCTTCTAGGTTAATACTTTTTGATCTAACCTTTTCTCTAGATCCTGATCCCCTTTTCCTATTGGCCTCAGTTGCTTTTAAAGTATCTGATAGCAAATACTTTAGGCTTTGAGGGCCATATAGTTTCTGTTAGATCTGCTGAGCTCTGCCATGGTAGCAGGAAGGTAGCCATCAACAATACATAGATAATGGGATTGGCTCTGTGTCAATAAAACTGTATTTCCAAAAACTGATAGCAGATGGGTCGGTGGGCCATAGTTTGGCCCCTCTGTGCTATGTTTTCACTTATTTCACTAATTTGCATTTAATTATTGAGAGGTGTGAGGAACCATTTCCGCTGCTGGGTTTGTCAGTTTCTTATGCTTATTCTAATAAACATTATCTCGTGTATTTTGAGGATCTTTTACTGTATGTACACAATTTAGGTTCTTGTAAATATTCTGGTGAATTGAAACTCTAACAATTTTTTCTAGTGATGTTCTTTATCTGTAGAATAATAAAATACTGGTGTTAAAATCTAAAAGTAGTATTAAATTATATTACTAAAGAATACAGCACTATGATTTTAAAACAAAATGAATATATTTTCAAGCCCTTCACGTTTAACCTTTCTGTATCTTTATATTTCAGAACAATTTCTGAGAGGCTGAATATCATTGAATTTGTTTAAGCAAACTTGAAAATCTCTGCCTTTTGACTGGGAAGTTTAATCTGTTTATACTTGGTAATACTGTAAATGTTTTGTGTGTTTGTGTGAGAGATATTTTTAGCATTTTGAGGCTTTTTGTATATTCTCTACTAAATTTGTTTCACATCCTATCTTTGCATGCATTCATTAAAATTTAAAAAAATCTTTCATTTGTATACATTTTATGCATGTGCAAGGTTCATAGATGACATAAAAATGATAACTATGTCATACGTTTTTGTTTCTTCAGTTTCTTCTAGGATGTCTTTTTCTTCTGTGCATCTTCCTCTTCTAATTTAGAAACAATGACTGTCTTTTCTATAAGGATCTCCTTAATGTGGCAGGAGAGCTCATG
Organism: Castor canadensis; assembly: GCF_047511655.1. Taxonomy (NCBI): domain Eukaryota; kingdom Metazoa; phylum Chordata; class Mammalia; order Rodentia; family Castoridae; genus Castor; species Castor canadensis. The sequence continues at coordinate 169,128,424 of NC_133387.1, forward strand.
TATAGGTCTGTAAAAATGGCAGTACTTCCTTGGTGCTTTGCTCACTTAGATATGTTCAATGACCAGAGCATCTACATTGGAACCCCTGTACGTAGCACTACTCTCTGCATCTTTAAGCACATGTACAAAATACTCAGCACTCACTCTGGGCCAGCAGATCGTCTTAATGTCCCTGCCATTGTAACAACAGAATGGCACTCATTGCTTCTCCAATGGATGACAAGCATTTCACATACATGGTGGGTATTTGGATATGCATACACCTTGGACCTGGCAGTTTCTCACATGTTAAAGTGAATCGAAGGTGTGAACCTCTTGATAAGCACAATTTTATGGAGTTTTCGAGGTCCTGTGAACAAAGAACCACTTTCCAAGATCACTTGAGGTTGCTTACAGGAAGACCAAGAGTGTTTATTGAGTTTTTATATTTCATTTCCCCCTCTAATGTATCATAAGCTACACCTCAGTTTCATTCCTTTTTTAGGCTGCATTAGGGCTTGAACTCAGGGCCTCACACTAGCTAGGCAAGTGCTTTACCACCTGAACCATGTCTCTGCTTCTTTGGCTTTAGTTAATTTTCAGATATAGCCTCCAATTTTTACCTCTCTACATATGCCTCCGAGAAGCTGGGATCACAGATGCATACCACTATACTTGACTTGCTTGTTGAGATGAAGTCTTGCTAACTTTTTTCTAGGATTTTCATTGAACCACGGTCCGCCCAAGGTCCATCTCCTGAGTAGCTGGGATTACAGGCATGGTAACTATGCTCTTCAGTTTCATTCTTTAACCAGTTTTTGAATATATGTAAGTTACCAGAAGTCTAAAGTCAATGTCTCTGACCATAAGTGAATGTAATATAGTAACTTCAATCTATTACTTCATCTTGTATTTTAATCTTTTCTGATACTTCAGTGCTATTATATTTTGGCTTCTAAATTTGACATTATTCTTATTATTTTTTTCTCATATTATTTCCTTCATCTGGATGCTGGTGGCTCATGTTTATAACTCTAGCTCCTTGGGAAGGTTGAGATCAGGAGCATCTCAGTTCAAGGCCAACATGGGAAAAAAGTTCACAAGACCTCATCTCAACAAATAGCTGAACTATTCAGAATAGCCAAGTCTGGAAACAGCCACGATACCCCACTACTGACGAATGGATCAAGAAAATGTGGTATTCGACCAGGTAGGCTTCATCCCAGGGATGCAGGGGTGGTTCAACATATGAAAATCAATAAACGTAATAAACCACATTAACAGAAGCAAAGACAAAAACCACCTGATCATCTCAATAGATGCAGAAAAAGCCTTTGATAAGATCCAACATTATTTCATGATAAAAACTCTAAGAAAACTAGGAATAGAAGGAAAGTTCCTCAACATTATAAAAGCTATATATGACAAACCTACAGCCAGCATTATACTTAATGGAGAAAAATTAAAACCATTCCCTCTAAAATCAGGAACCAGACAAGGATGCCCACTATCTCCACTCCTATTCAACATAGTACTGGAATTCCTAGCCAGAGCAATTAGGCAAGAAGAAGGACTAAAAGGAATACAAATAGGTAAAGAAACTGTCAAAATATCCCTATTTGCAGATGACATGATCCTATACCTTAAAGACCCAAAAAACTCTACTCAGAAGCTTCTAGACATCATCAATAGCTATAGCAAGGTAGCAGGATATAAAATCAACATAGAAAAATCATTAGCATTTCTATACACTAACAATGAGCAAACGGAAAAAGAATGTATGAAAACAATTCCATTTACAATAGCCTCAAAAAAAATCAAATACCTAGGTGTAAACCTAACAAAAGATGTGAAAGACCTCTACAAGGAAAAGTATACACTTCTGAAGAAAGAGATTGAGGAAGACTATAGAAAGTGGAGAGATCTCCCATGCTCATGGATTGGTAGAATCAACATAGTAAAAATGTCGATACTCCCCAAAGTAATCTACATGTTTAATGCAATTCCCATCAAAATTCCAATGACATTCATTAAAGAGATTGAAAAATCTACTGTGAAATTTATATGGAAACACAAGAGGCCATGAATAGCCAAGGCAATACTCAGTCAAAATAACAATGCAGGAGGTATCACAATACCTGACTTCAAACTATATTACAAAGCAATAACAATAAAAACAGCATGGTACTGGCACAAAAACAGACATGAAGACCAGTGGAACAGAATAGAGGATCCAGATATGAAGCCACACAACTATGAGCAACTTATCTTTGACAAAGGAACTAAAAATATACGATGGAGAAATAGCAGCCTCTTCAACAAAAACTGCTGGGAAAACTGGTTAGCAGTCTGCAAAAAACTGAAACTAGATCCATGTATATCACCCTATACCAAGATTAACTCAAAATGGATCAAGGATCTTAATATCAGACCCCAAACTCTTAAGTTGATACAAGAAAGAGTAGGAAATACTCTGGAGTTAGTAGGTATAGGTAAGAACTTTCTCAATGAAACCCCAGCAGCACAGCAACTAAGAGATAGCATAGATAAATGGGACCTCATAAAACTAAAAAGCTTCTGTTCATCAAAAGAAATGGTCTCTAAACTGAAGAGAACACCCACAGAGTGGGAGAAAATATTTGCAAATTATACATCAGACAAAGGACTGATAACCAGAATATACAGGGAACTTAAAAAACTAAATTCTCCCAAAACTAATGAACCAATAAAGAAATGGGCACATGAACTAAACAGAACTTTCTCAAAAGAAGAAATTCAAATGGCCAGAAAACACATGAAAAAATGCTCACCATCTCTAGCAATAAAGGAAATGCAAATTAAAACCACGCTAAGATTCCACCTCACCCCTGTTAGAATAGCCATCATAAGCAACACCACCAACAACAGGTGTTGGCGAGGATGCGGGGAAAAAGGAACCCTCTTACACTGTTGGTGGGAATGTAAACTAGTACAACCACTCTGGAAAAAAATTTGGAGGCTACTTAAAAAGCTAGACATCGATCTACCATTTGATCCAGCAATACCGCTCTTGGGGATATACCCAAAAGACTGTTACTCAAGAGGCACCTGCACATCCATGTTTATTGCAGCACTATTCACAATAGCCAAGTTATGGAAACAGCCAAGATGCCCCAGCACTGACGAATGGATTAAGAAAATGTGGTATCTATACACAATGGAATTTTATGCAGCCATGAAGAAGAACGAAATGTTATCATTCGCTGGTAAATGGATGGAATTGGAGAACATCATTCTGAGTGAGGTTAGCCTGGCTCAAAAAACCAAAAATCGTATGTTCTCCCTCATATGTGGACATTAGATCAAGGGCAAACACAACAATGGGATTGGACTATGAGCACATGATAAAAGCGAGCGCACACAAGGGAGGGGTGAGGATAGGTAAGACACCTAAAAAACTAGCTAGCATTTGTTGCCCTTAATGCAGAGAAACTAAAGCAGATACCTTAAAGCAACTGAGGCCAATAGGAAAAGGGGAACAGGTACTAGAGAAAAATTAGATCAAAAAGAATTAACCTAGAAGGTAACACCCACGCACAGGAAATCAATGTGAGTCAATGCCCTGTATAGTTATCCTTATCTCAACCAGCAAAACCCCTTGTTCCTTCCTATTATTGCTTATACTCTTTCTACAACAAAATTAGAGATAAGGGCAAAATAGTTTCTGCTGGGTATTGAGGGGGGGGAGTGGGAGGGGGCGGAGTGGGTGGTAAGGGAGGGGGTGGGGGCAGGGGGGAGAAATGAACCAAGCCTTGTATGCACATATGAATAATAAAAGAAAAATGAAAAAAAAAAAAGAAAATGTGGTATTTATACACAATGGAATTTTATGCAGCCATGAAGAAAAACGAAATATTATCATTCTCTGGTAAATGGATGGAATTGGAGAACATCATTCTGAGTGAGGTTAGCCTGGCCCAAAAGACCAAAAATCATATGTTCTCCCTCATATGCGGACATTAGATCAAGGGCCAACACAACAAGGGGATTGGACTTTGAGCACATGATAAACCAAAAGCACAAAAGGGAGGGATGAGGATAGGTAAGACACCTAAAAAACTAGATAGCATTTATTGCCCTCAACACAGGGAAAGTAAAGCAGATACCTTAAAGCAACTGAGGCCAAAAGGAGAAGGGGACCAGGAACTAGAGAAAAGGTTAGATCAAGAAGAATTAACTTAGAAGGTAACACACATGCACAGGAAATCAATGTGAATCAACTCCCTGTATAGCTATCCTTATCTCAACTAGCAAAAACCCTTGTTCCTTCCAATTATTGCTTATACTCTCTCTGCAACAAAATTAGAGATAAGGGCAAAATAGTTTCTGCTTGGTATCTAGGGGGTGGGGGGTAGAGGGAGGGGGTGGAAGGGTAAGCAAAGAGTTGGGGGAAGGGGGCAGAAATGACCCAAACATTGTGTACACATATGAATAAAATTTAAAAAAACAAACAAACAAATAGCTGCGTGCTGTTGTGTGTGTCTGTCATACCAAGCTACATGGGAGTCTGAAATCATTCATGATCATGGTCTGGGTCAGCCTGGGCAAATAACTGAGACTCTGTTTCCAAAATAACCAGAGTAAAAAGGGCTGGAAGCATGGCTCCAGCAGTAGAGAGCCTGCCTAACAAGAGTGAAGCCATGAGTTCAAAATCTTGGTACCACCCCCAACTCCCCAAAAGATCATTTCCTTCTACCTACAGCATATCTTTCAAAACATCTAAAAATATTATTTATATGAGAGTCATCTAAGTAAACCCTGTCAGTTTTTGTTTCAATAAAAATGTCTTTATTCCATTCTCTTTCTACAATGAGAATTTAGCTGGATTTCTCTCAGAACATTAAAAACTATTATTTCTCTTCTATACTTGCTGAGTTTGTCATTTCTTCATAGGCAATCTATATTCTTTAAAAAATTTTTATTAGGATATATTCATTACATAGGGGAGGATAAATAGTGACAATTCCAATTAGACTTATACTGTACATTGCCCCCGTCGTCTCTCCCCCTCAACCCCTCCCCACCCCACTTAAGTTGCAAGAGGTTTCTTAGTTCTGTTTCATATATGTACATGAAATCCATCTACCATATATCATCACCTCAATCGCCTTCCTTCACCCACCTCTCTCCCATGGCAATCTACAGTCTTATTTTGGAAGTCTTTAATATAATTTTTTTGTCTTTTGGGTTTTGCAGTTTTTCCAGCTTGATCATCATCATCACCCTCGTTGCCATCATCATTTTATCCTTCTTAGGATAAGATCTTTTCCTTCTATCTGTTCTAGATTATTTCAATTTTTTTTACGATTTTTTAAAATTCTTATTTGCATACAATGTTTGGGTCATTTCTCCCCCCTTCCCCCACCCCCTCCCTAGCTCTCCCATCCCCTCCCTCTCCCTCCCACTCCCTCACTACCCGGCAGAAGAGAGAGTATAAGCAATAATAGGAAGCACCAAGCGTTTTTGCTAGTTGAGATAAGGATAGCTATACTGGGAGTTAACTTGCATTGATTTCCTGTGCATATGGATACTTTCAATCTTTAGGTGTTCAAATATAGCTTTTCTTCATTTCTTCCTTGACTTTTAATCAGCTCTGCTCTTTGATGTGCTTTCATTACTCCCTCCATCTCCTTATCTTTCCTACTTCACATCTTTTGATCTTTGTACAAAATTGTGATAATTTCTGTGGATATCTATTTTTCAGTTGGCCAATTTTCTCTGAAGTACTGTTTACTTATACAGTGTATTGTCTTTATAAAATTTTAATGATAAAAGTTTTTCAATCATATAAGCTCTGTAAAGGCTATTTTGAAATCTTTCTACCTTTCCTTATTCATATTTTAATACCTAATTGCTTAAGCCATTTAACACATTTTGTATAGAATATTTTAATATATGTGTCTCTGAGGAGTAAAACTATGTTGTTAATTCATTTTGCTACCATTTTTCTAGGATTTGAGGCTGACATATCGCCCTTTGACCTTTTGTCCTATGTGAATTATAATTCAAGTATAGTCTCAGCTCCAGTGAGAACTCAGACTGTGTGGTACCCTTTATTAAACACTTGTGAAATAGGTACCTAAAAACACTGAAGCTTTTTATTTTTTTATTACAGAGACAACAATAAAGCTTCCTTTTGTACTGTTTTAAGCTATATATAAGTTCCATTCTTTAAGTAGCTTCTAAATATATGTATATCTTACTAAAGATCTTCAATTCTGTTATTATATCTTTGCATTTTATCTTTTTTCAATATTTTTATGGTATTATTTTGTCAGACAAATTACATAGTTCTTATTACTTAGTAAGCCAAGTTATTGTTTTAAACATCTCAACATTCCTTCAAGCATGTTTTAAAAATTATAACTGTATTTTTTCAGTGGGACCAGGACTTTGCCTCCTGTTCATGTGTGGTGAAGCCTTTTTTCATGCCCTTATATAAGGCAGCTCCATGAAAGTGTCAGCATCTTTGCTCTTCACCTCCTAGGCAGGAATGACACTACCTCTTGTTAAACTGCTATTATTCTAGAAATGGACAAGCCTAAGTTGCCACATGTATTTTCCTAGCAAGCATTTTCTCCTAAATGTATTTGGATTTCTCAGTTCCGTCCTCAAGCCACCTTCATCTCTTGCTTGGATCATAGCAGTAGCCTCCTAAACTGATCTCTTAGTTCCCCCTAGGACCTGCTCAACTCTGTTCTTATTACATCAACACTGACAACTAATGTAATAAATCAGTTCTTAAGAAATTTTATTTTTATATAGAGATAGAAATTTAGCTGTGGGAGAATCTGAAGGATTTATAAGATATTTTATGATATATTTATTTTGACATACGTTATTCTCAGTCTGAAGAGAATAACCTGGGAAGGAGAAGAAGTCATGGTTTGCCACATGGAGGAAAATGGAAGAGAAAGGAGGAACTGAGGTATCTTTGGAGAAAACACTGTACATTTCCATCAAGTCTTTTAGTTAAGCCACTTGAACTGAACTCAGTAATGGGGTAGAGAATAGAAGGGAAAAGGAATGCTTTGCTTGCCCCTATAAGGTATAATACCTTATATGTGACATGACAGTGTATCCTATTAGACCATCTTGGGTATAAGCTGATAGGGTTTGGACTATGTCCAGTGGAATCTACTTCACCACATACCTCCCTGGCTGTGCTGTTCGCTTGAGAGCAAGCTCTTTGTGAGCGGACAAGAGGATGTGTGAAATGGTTGAGTTGTTTTCTGGGTGGTGATCTAGCTTCTACTCAGGAAATGTTGGAAGAAAACAGGTGAGAAAAAGAGGAGGAAATGTACATGTACTTCCTGAGAGAGGAAATAGGGTGGAGAGCCTAATTCTTGCTCCATGTCAGCCTCTAATTGAAAGACATGGTTATTAAAACTTACTAAGACTAAGCAGGACTAGCATATTCAGGCATATTTACTGTCATTCTCTGCACTCTACACTAGTGGAATGGCCAGATGAGGGACACAAGAATAAGAACATAGATGTGGGGGAAAGGAAGAATAAGTTAAAAAGGGGAATCCATTCCTTTCTCTCTCTACAAATTACTCCTTTATAATAATGACTTGCAATGTACTTCAGTCTAATGAAGTATGCATTTATCAAACTGAACAACATTCCTAGGGAAATCAAGAGAAGCACACATATACTCCTCAGAAAAGATACAAGTAAGTGTATGTGTTGGGGGAGATACCTTATCCAATATTCCTAATATTTCCTTTTTCTTGGTCTTATAATAGACATAAAACACGCCTTACTTAAATGAGAGGCACAGAATTCTGACTTTGTACTTGTGAGTTGTGCAATCTTGGATAGATTGCTTAACTTCTATCTGCCTCAGTTTTCTCTTCTATGAGATGTGTGATTTGGTTAGTAAATATAAGTGCTTGGATTAGTGTCTCACACATCATGAAATGTTTAATGATAATATCCCTACTAAGTCAAGTAAAATATAGTTTAAGGCCTCATTCACCAAAGTCTAGTAGAAATCATTTTGGTACCTCCTTCTTTATTTCATGGTGATACAAAGATTCTGAGATTATGTAGTCCAGGTGGGGATGAACAAGGAGAACCATAATTGTCAATGCATGCTAGCCTCAGTCATCACCATTTGCCCTTCTGTCTCACAGTATCATGGTCAAGCAGGTGAGGGCTCCTCAGTGTCATAATACTTAGTAGCCATCCTCTAGAAACTCCAGAGAACCATCCACATTATATCCAGGTATGTCCAGGCATAGTGTACAAAGGAAGTACAGGTCTGTGTCATCTTACATCCTATTGCCTAGCACCACCTTTGGTAACAGGGTACCATCTTTGACACGTTCTCACTCTCTCTCTTCTCTGAGAGCATCCATCTTAATCCTGTTGATATGGCTAAGAGGAAGTCAATATAAAGTCCTGTATGAGTTTTTGGAAAGCAATGGACCTCAGTGACCCAAAGTTATTACCTTGAAATATTTTTGTGGGTATATCATCAGCCTGTAGCAGAGAAAAAAGGGCTTTTACATCACTGTGTTAGCTACCTTTCTATTGCTATAAGAAAATACATGAGATAGTAAACTTATAAAAAGAAAAGGTTTATTTTTGCTAACAGCTTTAGAGGTTTCAGTCCATTATCAATTGTCCCCTTTCTTTTGGGCCTGTGGTGAGGCAAAATGCCTTGGAGGGAGTGCAGCAAAACCACTCACATCATTATCCAGGGAATAGAGACAGAGGAAGAGACTAGGGGACTACAATTTTCTTTTTCCAGAGCTCAACTCGAATGACCTAAGTTCTCCCACAAGGTCAACCTCCCAAAGGTTCCACCTCCCAATAGAACTACTACGAGGACCAAACCTGTAACACATAGGCTTTTGGTACACATTTAATCAACCCATAGCAATCATTAAAAGAGGAAAAGCTAAATATTATGCTACTCTAAATATTTTGTTTATGCTACTTTATTATATCAATAAAGTATATACTATATCAATAAAGTAGCGTAAACAAAAGCACCTTTGCTAAAAATATCATGTAGGTATTTTTTAGGTTGGGTGAGATACAAGGATAGCAGAAATGCACTGCCCTTATAGAAGGTACAGCCTGATTTGGAAGTCACAGCTTCAAACACAGCAGGCAAACATTAGTAGAATGTGATGTGATTGCAGAGCAATTCAGGAAAGCCCACCATGAGACATGTTACTTTATAAATGATTCATCTGTTCATGCCCCATTCTGTCTTACTCCCCAAACTGACTTTTTTTTTTATCAGATCTGTGGGTGACAAGCTGGCCTCATACATAAGTTGTTCCCCCTTCATATTTGTCCCCCAAATCTCTATTTTTAGAAACCGAGGCAGCGGAGAACAAAACTCAGGAAAGGAATAAATAGGTGTATGCATTTTAGCAAGAGAATCACTTAGCTGTAGCCAAGGGAGTTATTTGAAAACCTAGGTGAGAATGAAGCTGTCAGACCTGAGAGCACGAATCTATCCCTAGAAGATTGTTATTTGCATCTGAACACAATTTATCTCTGTAAAGATCTGCCTGTGTCGCTTTCTGGATATAATGAACATTTTGAAGGAAGAGTCTGCTTTGAATAAGAGATAGAAATATGCATGGTTTCTTGTATCACCTCTCCTGACTCCTGCCTAGGATTTTCTGGGAGAGATTTTCTGAAAAAAGGCCATAGCCAAAGACCATCCAGGCCTTGTTGCTATTGTAAAGTGGTCTTTCCTCTCTGCTTCAGATGTGTGGAAGAAAAATAAGGAAGTTTAAGATGATTTAATTTGAATAGAACTGCATGGACTACAAATGGTTCAATTTTTGCATAAGATTCCCAAATCAGATCTAAAACATAATCACAGCTTGAGTTAGATTCTGTTAGATTCTGCTAATTGTACTCCAAGGGGTGAGGGGTGTTTTTCTTTGTTTCTTGAGTCAAAGCACTGGTCTTTCCTAAAATACATCACCAACTTGTAACTATTTCAAACTATTTAAGTGAGCCAGTAGGGTCTCTCTCCAGAAAGAATATTGCTAAGTCACTATGAACATGGCCTTTAGGCCAGAAAAAGATCGGTTTGAATCAAATTCGTTTACTTATCTTGAGTAAATTACTTAGTTCCCCATTGTCTCACAGGTGAGGCTCATACATGGGTTCTAAGGGCTAGAGGCTATAATGAATAAGAAATGACTTTCATAGAGCCTGGGCCATGGTGAAGGATGTATGATTGTCACTATCTCTGTGCTGTTGCTTAATTCTTATATAATAACTATGATAGGCAATGGATATGGTAATCATTTGGTCCATTCTGAATTGCTAGATTCATCAAGCAGCCAGGAAATACAGGCATACAGCCTTTTAAAATGTGCATTATAGTCAGCCACAAGATAGATTGGAATCACAAACCCCTTTGAAAGTAGAATTAAAGCCATGATACCTCACTCTAATACATATTTTAAATTAGTATAAAGTACAACTAAGTGTATGGTATCATTATTCACAGTAACCAGAAGATAGAAACAACTCAAATGTCTATCATAAACTACATGTCTATGGATAAACTAAATACTGTATATACATACAATGGGATAAAAATTCATTACTTAAACAGGAAGGAAATTCTGATGCATACTATAACATAGATGAACCTTAATGACAGTACACTAGGTGAAATATGACAGACACCAAAAGTCAAATCTTGTGTGATTCCACTTAGATGATAAGTAGTCACATTTGTAGAGACAGAAGTGAAATGATGGTGGCTGGAGGGAGGAGAAAATGTAGCATTATTGGTTGTTGTGTACAAGTTTGAGTTTGGAATGATGGAAATGTTCTGAAGATGGATGATGACAGTGGTAGCACAACAATGTGAGTATACTAAATCTTATTCTGTGCAATTAAAACAATTAAAATGGTGAATCTTATGTAACATATGGTTTCCCACAATTACAAAAATAGTACCAGAAAATTCTTGTACTATTATAAGCTCTGGTACTTTAGACTATAATAAGTCTAAAGGAATAAAGTGTAAATTATATCCCAATTAGGCTATTATATTATTATAAAAATAAATCTAAAGGGAAGCTTAAGCATTTATAATGAGCTTTATAAATTTCACCTACTTTAAGAGAACAATTAGTTAAGCATTAGTAAATTTAGGTAGTTATACAACCATGATCATAATCTAGTATCATAATATTTTCATCAGCAAAAAATTTTACTTTGTGTTCATTTGCAGTAGATTAGTGCTACCAACTCTGGCTAAAACAAATGGTTGAATGATTTCTGCCTGTCTAGTTTTTGCCTTTTCTAAAACTTTCACACAATATGTAGTACTTTGTGTCTGGTTTCGTCATTTAAGATATTGTTTTTGAGATTCATCTTGTTGCATGTATCAAAATTTTATTTATTTTTATTGTTAAGAAATATATCTCACATGAGTATGCCACAAATTATTTCATCTATTCACCAGTTGATTTACAATGGGGTTGTGTCTAGTTTTTGGCTCTTGTGAATAATATTGATATTGATATTAATAAACAGATCTTTGTATGGGCATAAGATTTTATTTCTCTTGCATAAAAACCTGGAATGCACCTGCTGGGTTACATGTACAGTGTACATTTAACTGTTCAAGGAAATGCCAGAAAAAAACTCAAATTATCTATACCACTTTACATCCCCATCAGCATGTAGGCATGATGTTGCTTTTGAGTTTATTTCATTTTGTTGTTTTCATTTTGTAGCTCCATAGGCAACTGATGAGCAGCTGTATATGTCAGCAAAAGGACTAGATTGAAGCTGGATGATTAGGGTATTTAGTTAACTAAATTTTGTGGGATAAGTGTAACTACTGATGTAGAAATTCATATTACTTCTACTGTTCTTATTTCAAAAAACAACTGAGAATTTTTGCAATCATTTCTTTCACCTTTTCTTTATTCTGCCCTTTATCTTGGTCCCTTTTCTGCTGCTAAAAACAGGCAGGTCAGTTATAAAGAAAAGAGGTTTACTTTGGTGCACAGTTCTGCTCCAAGGTCATGGGATTGCAAATGGTGATGGCCTTTTTGCTGGCCCTTTTACTGTCCCAAGACAGGACAGGATATCAGTTGGTGAGAGACAGTGACCACAGGGAGAACGAGCCAAACTGGCTGTTTAAGCAGACTCTTCTGGTGAAAATCTATTAACCCATTATATAAAGGGCAAAGCCCTCTAGGTCTAACCACCTGTTAAAGGTCCCACCTTGTCCCACTTTTCATTATTTCACAATGGGAATTCAATTTCAGCATGAGTTTCAGAGGACAAATCATATTCAAACCATATAACCTTTTAACTCTTCTCTTAGACCAGATCCCAGGAATGTGCAAGTGTGGGGCACAAAATGCTGTGCTTTGTAGAAAATGGATAGTCAAACCTCTCTCTTCATAAATGAAGAACTGAGGTCCAGTCAAGTAAATGACAGTATCAAAATGAGTATTATTTTCAGAACTAGGACTAGGATCCTCAAATTCCTCATTCAATTAACCTGTGCTGGGTCTGCTAATCTTAACCTTTATAAACCAGGGAGGAATGGTTTTGTGAAAGGAAAGAAGCAGCTTCTATTTTCTTAAGTGCCACAGAGACTTCTATCAACCCACCACTTGTATTGCATCAGTTTGAAATTACTCCCTCTAAGAGTAAAAGTCATACTTTATTTAGGGGACAAACTTTCTTCCCCACTGAAACTGATGCTGATATGACACACTTATAGGACTCTGGCACCCATGGCAAGAGTTAAGTGGGTAGATTTCTGATCTGCTTCTGGGTCCTTTGAGGAAGACATGGCACAAAGTCCCTGCTTGTAACCATCCTAACTCCAGTGCCTGAGGCCCCTTACATGAAGATGTTTATGACTAGGGCAACAGCAGTAAATATGTCAACTTCTCGCAGATCCATCCCATTCAAGTTCTTTTGGGATTTGTACCAGAGTGTTTTTTGCTTAATGGCTTCTATGAGCGACCTAATGGCAGGGAGACACTAAAGACCAAAGCTTAATTTGAAACGTTTTTTCCAAATTAGATATTACATGAGATAATAAAAATGTGAGGTTGCATGGCCTGAAAATACAAATGTATTTACTCAAACATCAAAGCAGAATATTTGACAGTGGAATGCCTGCGAATGTCTAGAGTTTTGGTGGCTCTTCAACTACACTGGTCAATCTTTCTCCTACATCATTATCAGTTTGGAGCACATTTATTCTAGTCCAGATCTGAGCCCATAACACTAATCAGCCCTATGACAGTAATAGTTAATACGGAAGAAAAGACTGTATATAGTTACCATTTATAAAGTGCTTAGAATATTCCAGATATTCTTTTAAATTCCTTCCATGGGGTGTCATGTATTCATTACAACAGCCAATAGGCAATACTGTTATCTCCACTTTACACATGTCAAATGTGAATCTGGGTCTTAAGTGACTAGGTGTGGCATGAACCCAGGAATACTGGATCCAGACTTTGTGCTATTGAGAGGGACAAGCCTTAGATGTTACTAGTGGCAAACGATTTTCTCCAATCAGTGCTTCCTTCTTCTTCCTTCCTTTGTTAGTCAAATTGTAGTCACTACGACAAATATTAGTCATAATCAATTTATGAAGAACAAAGGCTCATTTGGCTCACAGTTTGGTGACTTTCAGTCCATATTTGGTTGGTCCTGTTGCTTTTGGGCCTGTGGCAAGACAACACATCGTGGTGGGGCATACATGGTGGAACAAATGCCATCCCCTCAAGAAGAAAGGGTGAGATAGCATAATTTGAGGGGATGTCACCAGTGACCTAAAACCTCCCACTAAGCCCCAACTCTTAGAGTTTTCATCTCTCAATAGCTCCAAAAATTGGGGACAAAACCTCTATCAATGCATCTTTAGGGTACATTGCATATCCAAACTACAGCTTTTTTTCTTGTCAAATAATTTCTGAAGTATTTCCCCTTTTATTTTTATCTATTTTCCCCTGCTTGCACCATAGCACTACCAGTGATATCAATAATGTAGTTTAATCTTACCTTGGGGTAACCAATCCCCAAGTGAGTGCAAAACATTTCTGAGCAAAAAGAACAATACCAGAGATGTCAAATTATACTATAGAGTCATAGTAACAAAAAGAGCATAGTACTGGCACAAAACAGACACAAAGACCAATGCAGAAATAAGGCCACACAACTACAGCCATCTGATTTTTGACAAAATTGCCAAAAAACATATGCTGGAGAAAAGATAGCTTCTTCAAATAGCCTGTTCAACAAATGATGTTGGTTAAACTGGATATCCATATGCAGAAGACTGAAATTAGACCCTTATTTCTTACTCTGTGTGATAATGAATTCAAAATGGAAATAAGATTTTAATATGAGACTTTGAATTTGAAACTACTACAAGAAAACCTAGCCAAAACACTTAAAGATACAGGCATAAGCAATGACTTTCTGAATAGAACTCCAATTGCTCAGAGAATAAGAGCAAGTCTTGACAAGTGTGATTTCATTAAATTAAAAACCTCTGTACATCAAAGGAAACAATTACAAATAAACCACACAGTGGGAGAAAAATCTTCTCAAGGTATTTATCATACAAAGGATTAATATCCAGAATATATAAAGAGCTCAAAAAATTAAACACTAAAAGATCTAATAATTCAACAAATAGATGGGTAAATGAATTGAACAGGTATTTTTCAGAAGAAGAAGCACAAATGGCCAATAAATATAGGAAAAAATTCAAAATCACTAGCCATAAAGAAAAGGCAAATAAAAATTACACTGGTATTCCATTTTACCCTAGTCACAATGTTTATCATCAAGAAAACAAACAACAAATGCTGACACGGATGTAGGGGGATAAAAGAAGGAATCCTCATACACTGTTGGTGGGAATGTTAATTAATGCAGATACCTTGGAAATCGGTATGGAAGGTTCTCAAAAAACTAATAATAGAACTACCACCCAATCCTGCTATATACTCTTGGGCATACATCCAAAATCAGTTGTAAGTCAATATACACATCTATGTTTATCAAAGCACTACTCACAGTAGCCAAACTGCAGAATCAGCCTTGACTCTGCAATGAATGGATAAAGAAAATGTGGTATAAGAACATGATGAAATATTACTTGACCATAATGGATTATGAAATTATGTTCTTTGCAGAAAAGTGGATGGAAGTCACTATCATCTTGTCAAGCAAGGTAAGCCAAGCTATAAAATACAAATATTGCTTATTTTCACTCATATGCATAATATTGACCAATGATGATGATGATGATGATGATTTTACTATTATTATAATAGTAAAATAATAATAATAATGTTGCATGATTGCAAAATAGGGACTGTGTGGTGGGGAAAACCTATCAGAGAGAGAGGGTGAAAGGAAATAGTGCTGGGGAGGTGAATATAGTTGAAATATATTACATATGTATATGAAAATAGCATAATGAACCCAGTGAATACTGTTTTATAAAAGGAGGAGGTAGAAGGAAGGTTAAGAAAATATAATAAAGGAGGTGAATTTGATTAATTATATTGTATGCATATATGGAAATATCACATGAAACTTCTTCATGCAAATAATTTACACTAATAAATAAAAATTGTCATCCTGAACTGCAACTATAGTTTACCTGCCATGTAAATTGATACCCTTGGTGCCTTGGACATAGTAAAAAAAATCAGTAAGTTTTAACTGGTTATAAAATAAGAATGATGATAATGATGTATTTTGATTACATCATCTTTGCCATTGAGATTGTCTTTTAACCAATAATCTGTTGATTTTTAATTTAACCTCTGAAATTTGAGATTTTGTTAGTAGTATGCACACACACACCACACACGCGCGCGCACACAGAAACACACATTCTTGTTTGTTTAATAGTAGAACACATTCCATTTCTATGAGATTGGTGTGTACTTGTTTCAATAAGCTGTCTCATACCCATCATCCTAATTTTATTTGATTGCAAGCATTTGTGGAAAGGAGAAAAATATTTAAGGTATAATTTTCAAATTATATTTGGCAGAGTATGCCATGTTTCTCTTCTCTTAGTATTATACTTACAAATAAAAAGTCTGATCAGATTTCCAAAATAATGTAAAGATTAAAAAATAATGCAGAAGAGGTTTCCCAGCTTGACTCTAAACTATCCTCACCACTGGGACTCAGATGTGTCTGAGCTTTGACTGTTCAGCCAGTGGGGCCTGCAGCTCTCTGGCATCTATTTGAATGACTTCAACTAGATATGCATGTGGGAAAGAAGCCTATAATTAGGAGGATGGGGAGAAAATGTCCAGAGGACTATTGAGATATTTTGAGTTTCTTGGACCAGCATATTAGCAGTACATATCTGAGTCATGTAGAAAACAAGGTACAGTTATAAGATAATCCAGCTATTTGCACCATCTGTGGGGTCCAGAGAGCACAAACTTCTTAGTCTATACATGCTTCAATGTTCTGAAAAGTAAAATGGGAATAATATGTTCACATACCACACACACACACACACACACACACACCTATCATACTGAATTTTCCCAAAATAGACATAAAATACTTATCCAATGTATGGACATAGCAACTGTGCATTAATGTTTGTTTTAATGACCATTATCACTATCATCTACTATGTGCATGACATCCTACTGTGCCCTTTGAGGGAAAACAGAGAACAAAATATCTCCTCATCATTGTCAAGGAGCTCTAGTCCACTTTCTGCATTGGTAAGAAATTAAATCCTTTTCAAGAGCAGTCATGTTGTCCTGGACAGATGTGTTCTCTGTCTGCTGTTGTGGCCCTCAATTGGTCCCTCTTTCATTCATTTGTGTGAGGAATGCTACCAAATTCCTTTCCCATTTTCTTTTGCTCAGTGAAGTAGTGAATAGATGGCACATGATTTTTTCTTTTTGTTAAACTTTTTCCTTGATTCCCCTGGGGAAAATGATGGAAATGGAGAAATGAAAAAGCCTAGTAGAGGGGCTGGCATACGTTTCTTTTGTTAAAATTGCTAGCTCTTGGATGGTGGATACTTTTCTTCCCATCGTGTTCTCCAGAGCTTAACTGTTCTTGCCTGGACATAGTTAGGCCTAGGTATCCTTTCAGTTTTAGAGAACAGTTAAGCATGAGAGAACAATTAATTTAAAGCATGAAGGAGCTGGTAAAGAAGAAATAATCAAAAGAGAACAGTAAAGAAATAAAGGGCTTCATACCTAGTAGGATGGCTATCACCCAAGAGATAGATAACACCAAGTGTTGGTGAAGATACTATGAATTGAACCCTCTTCATGTACTGCTGGAGGGGATATACAATGGGTCAGCCCCTTTGGGAAAGACACAGAAAGTTCCTGGAAGATTAAACATACAGTGACCATGTGACTTAGCAATCACATTCCTAGGTATCAAAGATAAATGGAGAGATAGCCCCATACCGTAACTTATACATGAATATGTGGATATTATGGAAACATTATCCATAGTGGACAAAGTGGGACTATCTCACATTTTCATCAACAAAGTGCTGTGCATCCATATAATGGAATAGTATTCAATAATAAAAAAGAAATGATGTATTGATACATGCTACAACACAGGGGGTGGATTTTGGAAGCAGTATGCTAAGTGAAAGAGGTCAGTCATTGAATATCACTTCTCATATGACTCCATTTAAATGAATGTCCAGAAAAGACACATTCATCAAGATAGAAAGTAGATTAGTGTTTGAATAGGGTTAGGGTAAGTGGGTTGGAAGAGATTGGGAGTGACTACCAATGTGTATGGAGTTTCTTCTGGTGCAATTTTAAATATTCTAAACTTATTATGGCAATGGCTGTACAACATCATGATATAATAAAAAGCATTGAATTGTGTACTTTAAATGAGTGAATTGTACAGTATGTGAATTACATCTTAGTATGCTGAGACTTAAAAAAATAGATTGATCCAATGTACAAAATAACCTCCTACCTTCACCCCACCAACAAAATGGACTTTAAAAAGTAACCATGACATATCTAAACCTCCTCTATGAAGGAAAGAGGACATTTGTATTATACTGCAAACATGGAAGATATCTTCAAGACATAAAAAAGAAATTAGAATAAAAAAGAACCTGCAATTTCCATGTGCATTTTTAAAACATGCTTTGCACTTAGGTTTATTCAGAGCAACTCCTCATCAAGTGTGCTGTGAGAATAGGCTTTGCTACAATATTTTCATTTCTATCACGACTGTATTAGGAGAAGACCATGCTTTTTGAAATTGTGAAGACTGATAGCAGCCCAGGAGTGACCAGAGGGGAAAATATTGGTGTCTTTATCATGGTGCTCACAGGCCTTAAAGGTCCTGGAGAGGTGAGGGAGTCATCCAGAAAGGACCAAAAGCAAAAGCTAACACAGAGCAAAGGTGTTAGGTAAAACTGAGACAGGCCTTTTCCTCTGAAAGAACCTAACTTCCTGTAATAACTAATTCACCTTCCTAGCTTCTGTGTGAGAGGAACTAATATTTGCCATTCCTTTCCAGACTGTGGAGATAAGTGACTCTGCATTACCTAGGAAACTCTTGCAGAGAGAGAAACAGAGGCCAGACATTTGGAGCAGCCAAGGGTCCACCACGTAGGCTGTAGGGAGCACTTGGGAAAGTGAGGCAGAAGAAGCAAGAGATTACTGCTTTTTAACTAGGTGAGTCTGTTTACTTTACACAGATACCATAGAAGCTGAAGGAATCAAGTGAGAGCTCCTATAGCTCTGAACAGAGGGAAGAGACAAGGAAAGAAACAAAAAAAGTGGGCACTGACATATTCTTTGCATATTTACTTATTGAGGTACTTCCTAATGGAAGTCAGGTCCAGTCACTTTAGTGCATATTATCCTGCACTGTGCTCAAAGAAATTCATGTGCTGTATCTTGTATTAATTTTGCAGATGTGAACACTCATATGAAAATAGGCGAGAGTCCCTTATACACAGAAAAAGGTGGAAGAGTCACTAGGATTAATCCATACCTGCTAATCCAAGTTAGTTCTTTTTACTCTGCAAATATTGTTTCTCATAGTTTTATGAAACACCCAAGAAAGTTACTACTTCTTTCTACATATCTGTAATAACTTGCTGAGATTCATTGCTCTAATTTATAATAATTACCCCTTTTCCTAATTCTTAAGCTCTCATCATGTTTATTTAAAGAGATTTCTATTTAAATCACCTTTTTGTCTTTCCAATGACAAATCTTTTATCTCTTTCAAATTACCACATTCATGTAGTGCTTTATAATAAGTATTTGATAAATATTTGTCAAATGTGGGGATTCTTTCAGACATTTCTGTATTAATTTCCTCCCATCCTCCTTTGCCTTTTGAATTATCTTCACCTGTCCAACACTCTGCTTAACACAATTCACGCACTATCTCATTTAGATACAATTACTTTCTGCTTTCTCCAGTTGAAGAAACTGAGAAACAAAGACATTGGATTTATTTTTCCCAAGGTCACAGAGCTTATGCTTTCAGCCTCATCTCAGAACCATTATAGTATTTGCCTCAAGACCACCCATCAATGAGGTTATGGGACCTAAATTTGAACCCAAAAGCTCTAGCTTCTTGGCTGCCTGCCTTATCATTAGGCCCCTCACCAGGGGAAATCAATTAGTCAATAAACTGTACGTTTGTTCCCTTCCCACCATTTCCCTCCACCTGGGCTGACATGGTATTCCCCAGAGTCACTTTCGACCCTAGCACACAAACTACGAATAGCATCAGACTTGAGCATTAACACAATAAATACTCCATCTAATCACCCTACTACATCATCAGGAGGAGTCCCAGGAATGCCAAAATTCCTCCCCTCCATGCCTCTCTGTCTCTCTTGGGACTTTCATTTGAGCCCTTCCCTCCCAACTAAAACCAGATATGTAAGGATGGCATTATATTTCTTCACAGCTAATAGCCAGACTATGAAATCATCCAGCAAGCAGCTCCTGCGCCATATGAATCAGTCGTAACAAATTTCCTTCATTTTTATAACCCTGGAGATGGAAGAAAGGACAGGAGGTGGGTGAAGTAGTGGGTTGTTGCCAGGTATTGTTAACTTTTTCCCTGGATAATTGAAGCGAGAGCAGCCCAGGTCAGATTAGAAGCAAGATCTCCTTGGAAAAGCAAGGATCTAACAGGGCCTGGTAGACTCATATTGGATTGATTATGATGCAGGAAGTGAAATTTGACGTGGCTGACACTTAACACCCTCACCACATCCTGTCTCCTAGACGATGAGAATAAAGATATTGTATTTTCAGTGGCACTGACATTTTTATACCTCTTAACGAAAGGGGAAACAACTTTTTGGGACTGGATGAAAGGATAAGGAAGTAGAAAACACCTTCACAGCCTTTGAAAAGATAGGGATTTGAGTCGGAAGTTGTATAAGGAAGGAACCATCAAATCCTATATTTTGGGTGAATAGAGAAAACTTATTTGCTGCAGCCTGGACAAAGAATGGTTTGCGTGAGGAAAAATTAAAATAGCAATTCAATCCAGAAAATTCCAATATTGATTTCTGTATTACCTGAAATAGTTGTGATATTTTTTACTGTTTCATTCCCAATGTCTTCAACAATTTACAGAAGTGAAGATATTTTAAAAATTGTATTCACTGTTTAAGTCTACTTTAGGATACATGAAATTGAAACACAGCTGTGCTTGTCCAGATTAATAGCACTTTTTGGTTAATATATAGTGATTCATATAATCAAGACTGAGGATTTGAACAAGCCCCTAGTAATCACCCCCTTTGACAGACACAGTACCTACCTCCAAAGCCTCTTCTAAACTACTGAAAACAAGCAGGAAATTATTTCTTGTCATTTCTAGGCAAGAGATAGCTCTATTTCCCTCAGTAATACATTTACTTGAATAAACAGCCTATCAAAACTAAATCTCTCTTGCTGTAATTTATGACCATTTTGTCATATTCTATATTGGATGAAAATAGAAAATAATTAGCCTACTATCCTTCAAAATTAGATACATAGTTGATATCCGTAGACAATATCCATTCTACTATCTTCAGCAGGGTGGGTGTGAAGGCTATTCCATACAAATTGGAATCACAGCCCCCAAACATTGGAGCAGGGTAAATCAGTGGAGTGGCCTGCCAGGAGTGCAAACACCATAAATGTCATCAATGATAAGGACAGCCGCAATAGTAAGGCTATAATACCTATCTCTACAAAGGCATTTTATAATTTTTAAAGAAGTTTACATAAATCATTCCACTTGATAGACTTTTAAAATTTTACTTTAAAAAACATTTAATTTACTACTCTTTCCTCACTGCAAGCACTCTACAATTTCTATATATAGAAAAAAAAATCTATTGGAACTTTCAAATGCTCGCGTGTTTAGTTTCATAACTTTAAAAAATAGATTTAGTTCTTTTCTTTGCTAAAGGATTTTATTCTAATTTTGCTTGTTTACCATGCTTTTCTCCATACCCAGGTAATTGCCAAGAATGTGATTCTCTTTTTCTTTCCTTTTTTAACCCCTAAAGAAGTAAGAGTCTTGAAGAGATATTTATATTCTCATGGTCTCTGCAGAACTGTTCACAATCACTAAAATATGGAAACAATGTTAATGCCTATCATGGATGGATAGTGAAGAAATATAGCAATTCTATTTTATTCTTTCTACTTTCAATGTGTAAGATCTCATAACTGTCTTGGTAACTTAGTTTCCCAACTGTGAGATTGCCATCCTCACAGTTCCCTTACTAAAAAAAAAAAAAATCAAAACAACCTCATGGTTAACTGAATCAAAATTCCTTTATTAGGGTATATTCAGACATTAAGAATACATATGATGGGGTCCGCTATTCTTCAATTTCTTGGGAAAATATTTTTGACCCTGGTTAATCTCTCTCTGTCTTTATCTGTCTCTTTATCTTTCTCTCTCTGTCTATCCCTTTATCAGCATATAGGTGTGAGAACTATCTTTTCAACTCATCTTACTATTCTACACAAATATAGCATTAGTCCCACTCATTGATAGAAAATATTTGAATGCATTAAGAAAACTGACATCAGGAGCCAGTTGATCAGTTAATCTTACTTTGCTTTCTCATTGAGTCAACTCTTCCATTGCTGAACTGTCATAGGATTTGAGGTCAAAAAGGCAGACAAATTTAGGTAAAAAAGTCCTACCACTAACTGTGAGTCTAGGGTGAGGCATACTGTCTTTCCTGGGCATCATTCAGCTCATTTGTGGAAGGGGTACACTATTTTCTGTACCATCTTTCTCATGGTAATGTAAGGAATAATGAGATTAACATGCAAATACTTCATAAACTCTGCAGTTGTACCTGTTAAATGAAAAAAGCAGAAAGGCATTAGCCCAAGACACTCTCCATACTTTGAGTTCCTACATGACAATCTGCAACCTAATTTAGTACATAAACCTAACATAGCTGTACATGCCTCCAGAGTTTCAGCCAATCACAAGTAATTTGGTTCCAGCCAATCACAAGTAATTTGGTTCCAGCCAATCACAGGCATTCAACTCATGACACCATTACTAAATAAAGAAGACCGGGTAGATATTGTCTAAGCTATGGCCAAACATATGATTTCTACCTTTTACTTCTGTGTTTGGCCAAAAAAAGTTTGCTATTCATGCTGCTGCAGAGCTCTCTGAACTTCTGGTTCTGAGTGTTGCTTGATTAAATAATCATTTTTGCTGAAATAAAAACTGCTAAATATAATTTGTCTAAAATTTTTCTTTTAAAATGTGTATGTATTTTGTTTTGTGGTGCTAGGAATTGAACCCATGGCTTGGAACAAGGTAGGCAAGCATTGTACCTCCAAGCAACATCCCCAAGCTGATAATTATTTTTAAAGTTCCAAATTTCAATTTATAATCACAGCACAATAGAATTGTTAGATATACACACTTTGGAGGCAAAATGCCTGGGTTTATAGCCAGGTTTTGCTAGTTAATAGTTGTGTAACTTTGCACAAGTCATTATCTGAGTCTCCTTTCCCTTAGTTTCCTCAACATAATAGTAAGTTTGCTGGGATGTGTTACCATGACTAATCAATGCATGCAAAATTCTTAGTACTTTGTAAAGTCACCAGCTGCTTTATTGTTATTGTTTTTATTATTTTATTTTTAACTTTTCTCTTCAAAGCATGAACTAAGGATCTTTGCTAGTTTATTTTCAATGTCCACATTTTCAGTAAAGTTGGAATTCTTTCACATGTCCCTTAGTTTACATTTTATTTCATTGATTCATACCTTAGCCTCCGAGATGTTTTACGTATTTGTGTTATTAGAGTCTTTGCTCTGTTATTGCAAGTAAGATACAACTTTGAAAGACCTAGCAGTGGTCGGCCTACATACCATTCTCTCTTTGGCATCCTCTTCTTCAGAATCTGACAGAGACATTTTAATAGGATAACTTCAGTAATAACATAAAAATTGACTCAATATATGCAGTTCTACTTAGCGGTTTACCTAATTTTTCTTTTAATTTAATCTCTTGTTTATGGGATTCCATTGGTTTTACATCTTCCTGTAACCAATGTACAATGTAAGACTATTTGGAATTGGCACAATGAATCCCCTTTGTTCAATGAATATATATTAATAAAAATGAAAAAGAAAGTGGAAGTGGGTTGGGAAGAATGATGGAGACGTGAATCTAATCAAGATTCAGTGTAAGCACATATTTAAATGTCACTATGAAACACCCCTGTACAACTAATATATGTAATATGTAATAAAAATATAAAAAATAAATATAATTTTCACTGTTAGATTGGCTTGGCTATTCTTAAGTTGTCCACCACTGTCTAAGTAACTCCCAATAAACTCAATTACTCATCAAACCAAGAAACTTCTATGGCACACTATACTTTTGTAGTTTTAGAAAATTATTGATCAATCAGTTCTTTATGAATGAATAACCTTCAATTTCTTGCTTAGGGATATTCTCAATGTCCTCTGAAGTTCAGGAAAAACAGTCATGTTCTCTTTGTACCTATGTCCCCTGGCTCACATTGTTTATCATCTTTGGTATTCTTGCCAGGCTTCATGGCAGCTTCTTGCTGCAGCTTTCTGAGTGGATCTTAGTAAGCATATTGATCTTAAGTTTACAGTATCTCCTTGTTTCTATTACTAATGTTTCCTTTTGTTCTTTATACTAATTGTTTTCTGCTTCCTCTCATTTGCCATTAGCAGCTAGAGGTAAACCCTAGTAACCATTGTAGAAGAACAACCCTTACACTGAGATTTGCCCACACTGGAAGTCTTCCTTTTCAGGCGTTGCACATTCTGGTTTACTTTGTAAATTCCATTGTTTTTATTTGCCCTTTTTTTTTTCATTTTTCTTTTATTATTCATATGTGCATACAAGGCTTGGTTCATTTCTCCCCCCTGCCCCCACCCCCTCCCTTACCACCCACTCCGCCCCCTCCCTCTCCCCCTCCTCAATACCCAGCAGAAACTATTTTGCCCTTATTTCTAATTTTGTTGTAGAGAGAGTATAAGCAATAATAGGAAGGAACAAGGGTTTTTGCTGGTTGAGATAAGGATAGCTATACAGGGCATTGACTCACATTGATTTCCTGTGCGTGGGTGTTACCTTCTAGGTTAATTCTTTTTGATCTAACCTTTTCTCTAGTACCTGTTCCCCTTTTCCTATTGGCCTCAGTTGCTTTAAGGTATCTGCTTTAGCTTCTCTGCGTTAAGGGCAACAAATGCTAGCTAGTTTTTTAGGTGTCTTACCTATCCTCACCCCTTCCTTGTGTGCTCTCGCTTTTATCATGTGCTCATAGTTTTTGATTAATAGGAATGTGACTGAAGACATTCTATTCAGTCCTTCCTTACCTTGATTTCCTCCTTCACTTAAAGAAGTCCTGCATATTCAGCGCTATTCTCATCAGTGCTGTCTTTCTCCACCTGTGTTGTCACTTAGCCTGTCATTGCCTTCCTCTCCTCTCTTGCTCATTCTGAAAAGGACTGGAGTCGAAGTTTTGATTCAACACTTCCTTGCTGATAGCTTGGATCCCATCTTTGAAATTTTACTTTTGATCTTTGATTTTTGCTATTTCTGCTCAAATAACATTTTGAGCAGAAACGTTGTTTGAACAGATAAGAATGCCACTAAATTATTCCATAGCTAGAAATACCTGCTTTCTTCTCTAAAGACAGTGGCTTTATACTTTCCCTTGAAAGCCTTCTCTATTTTCTATCTCCGTCCTCTTCTCCTTCTCCTTCTTTCTATCCTCCTCCTTCTTTTTCTTCTCTACCCTCCTGTCTCCCACTCCCCATCTCTCTGGTGTTTATTATGCTTGAGATTTTTGGAAGTGAAATTGAGCTGTCTTTATTTCTCTTCTCATGGTTTCAGCCTGTGCTTGTTTTAACAAGGGTCTGTTCACCCTCCCTGCACTTCTGTGAATTTATATCTGAGAAATTAAATTTAGCCTTCACCAATGTATGACTAAAATGGGCACTATTATTCACTTAACACTTCTCAAAATCCACCACCTTGGCCATAAATCCAGTCTAGTCTATTTCTCCATTTTTCTTGGTCAGTGAATGTCAATATTAGGTCATTTTCATGAGTAGCTCATTCTCACAGGTGTGTTAGAAATCCACTGTCAACACCATTCTTCTTGTCCCGTGTAGGATTTGTAATATACACAGTGAAAATTATTATCAAAACTATTTTAAGGTAATAACAATATCTAATTAGAATTTACTATGGGTTAGGTACTGTGCTCCATAATTTCTTACATCAACTCTTTTTATAGCTGTCAAGTACTCTGAAAGGCACGTAAAGCAATAGAACACAGGGTGTGGTGGCACATGCCAGTAATCTTAGCACTGGGAAAATTGTAGTGAGACTCTGTTGCCAGAAAAGAAAAGGAAAGGAGTGAAGAGAAAAGAACAGGAGTGGAGTGGAGGGGAGGGGAGGAGAGGGGAGGAGAGGGAAGGAGAGGGAAGGAGAGGGGAAGGGAGGAGAGGGGATAAGAAAAGAAAAGAAAAGGCAGACAATTTTATCATTTTTTTTTACAGATACAGAGTTTTATAGATGGAAACTAAGATTGACAAGAGTAATGATCCATTCAGCAGTACCTCCCAATTTTCATGTGCTATATAAGACATTGTTTACTTTAGACTTTTTAAAAAAGATTTGAGACAGGATCTAACTATGTAGTTAAAATTTTATTAATTTGCAGGTTATTTTTGTTGGTTAAAAAAACATGAAGTATTTTAAATACACTGAGAGTTAGCAAAAATAAAGTAGCCTGCAAATTGATAAAATTTTAACATTTTACACTATTTATTTTGGAGTTATTACTATTAGTAGCAGCATTTTGCATAAACAGAGTATTATTACAGATGCAGTTGAAGACCACTACATACTCCAATTCAATATCATTACACTGAACTTGAATTATTATTCTCAGCTATTACAGAGTGTTGTTATGGAGAAAGGGTTTGGTGTTTACTGTTTGATTTTTATTTGTTCCTTTTGACTTAAGTCACAAAGAGCATGTTTCTTTAATTAGTATGCTAATTTGTCCCTGCAGTATTGATAGAGATGCTTAATCAGGTAAGACTTGTGCAGGTAAAGCACCTGACTACTCAACACAGAGCTAGATAGAAAAGCTGGTTCTGAAGTTTGCAGAAGTTGAGGAATATCTTACAATTGTATCTTACAATTGTTGCTCGGTAACACATTTGTGGTCAGTATAAAAAGCTCTGTAAACCTTCTTTCATGAACAAAATGTCATTGTAAATTTCGCTATTGGTTTTCTGATTTATGAGTAAACCAAAAGCAGCATTAGTGGGGAATGTGATACTGTACTCTCAGGTATGGAACTGAGTTAGAGGAGAAGCAGAGTGCAATCTGTATTACTAAAATGGCTATGGAAAAGGTGGACTAGGATGTCCCTAGATGTGCTAGCAATTAAGTACCAAATAATTCGGGTTCTGTATTATAGACCTGAGTTCTCTTTGTGTCTGAGAAGACCAATGGAGAGCTCTATACCTAGTTTGGAAATTCTATAACTTATGAGAAATATTGAGAATTTTAATAAAAAGAAGAAAAGTTCACAAAAGCTAGCAGTATAACAAAGTCAACAAATAGTATCTTCGAAAATAGTAAAGCTAATTATCATCCGCTTACTTGGATTAGGCACAGTGGAAACTACTCTAAGTGTGTGATTTTGTTTAATATTTATAACTATCCAGTTAAATATTATTCACCTCATTTTTAAAGAAGGAAATTAGGGCTTATAGAATTTAAGCAATGTATGTAAGTTTATCCAGTTATTAAATGAACAGACAAACCTGTCTAAATCTGGTGATTTTCTCTTAACCACCACACAGGAGGTTGACCTTTCTCTGAACAAGGGCTGTCAAATCCTAGTATTTATTGTATTAAAGATATCAAGCAAAGCAGGAAAAATTAAATGAGAAAAGGTTTGTGTAGTCCTCTATGTGTTTCCCTAGAAAACACTGCATATTAGCCCATGTCCAGCTTGTATTGGATTTTCAATCATTTGACCTTTAGTCTTACTCATTATTGCACCATTGTTCTTTTATCTTGCACAAAATCCAGTGCGAGGTAGCATCAAGTACCAATAAAAAGTAGTTTGGAATAAAATATTTCTTCCTCTAGCTTAAGAGTTCCCAAGATTCAAGAAACAAGAATAGCTTTATTTATTGTACAACATACTCCTTTATGAAGAAGTTCTGTTCATTTTTATTTTTGTTTTTACATAAAAGATAATAATGATTATAAAATTAATAGTGGTTCAAGAATGTCATTATGTTCTTAGGATCCAAAAAGTGACATAAGGAGTTAGATTCGCTGTTAACATAGTGTCTGGAACATAGTAACTCATCAATATATGTATTCTTATCTTTAGTAAGAGAAATAATGACACATATGTAGACTGCAAAAAGGCAAGGATGAGAAATATGGGATGAACGATATACAATGACAATCTTCAGTAAGCTTCAACTCGAGTCAAAAAATAGGAAAAATATTAGCTAGTCTTTGAGTACATGGTAAATTTTTTCTTAGGCTAAAAGACTTGTTTAATGTTTGAAACATGGATTTTCTAACACAAATTACTTTAACCAGACTCTTATTTATTTCTTCTAAGAGATAACCATGCATTAAATGAAGGAAGCACTTATGCTACCATAGGAACTTAAGTTACTTGAAAACATTGCCCCAGGCTCAGTCCTTGCTCACAATAATTTTCATAATACTTACCTAGAATTTCCACACAAATTATTTGAGCCTTTAAAATGCTCCGATGTGACAGCTGCATCAATTTGCAAATAGGGAAACTGAGAAGAAGTTAGATATGTTACTTAAGGATGTGGAAAGAGCACTCCACATTTTGCATCACTAAATCAGGGTGTCTCCAAAACTCAGCCTCACATCTGTGGGTGTGAAATACATTCTTAGCACTAATTGCCATAATAAACCAAGGGAAATCCACTTCAAAACAACAAATTGTTAGCTTGAAAAACACCAAACAATCAACAATTGCCAAATTAACACATGTGTAGCATTGTGTGTTACAATTATTTCAGGAGGTTTTGGCTTACTGCTTTGACCAAGGGACTGTGAAGTTCGCTGTCTGCTGTGTGGAACATAACTGACTGACCACTACATGGGACTTTCCAATGTGCTGCCACCTGCTGCACTCACCCAATGATTGAGTCACCAGGAAACTAAGGCAGACCCATCCTGTGGGAGATGGGACTCTTCACAGGTGTTACACCCTGAATCATGTTCTAAGGGTTCTCTGCCCAAAAGAAGTCTTACCTATCAAGTCTCGGTTTGGAGTCTTCTTGATTAACATGAATTCATGAAACTCCTATCACTGCCATCAGGCTCACATTTTCATTTTTAATTAATTGGTTCATTCTACATATCTTTTTCCCCTTTACGTGTGTGATCTACAGAATGTAAATGCAGATGCGTGTAGCTAGATCTGGTAGAGAACTGGTTATGAGTGGAATACAAATGCAGTCTTCCCCAAGTTTGTTTGCTTATTTTCAAGAATATTAATATAAAATAAAAAAATATGTGGCCAAATCAGCATAAAGTCTTCCATAAATGAATTCCTTGCGTAGGTTTCAGATACTTTCACATAGACCTATCATTGGTTGAAATGGAAAAAAAAAAAACTTTCATTCTGTTCATTTAGCCTTATCTTTATCAACATATTTGTTTTCTCAGGAAAAGGATATTTTCCTTGCAGTCATACGTGATCACATTCCATATCAGTTGCATTCAGCTGCAGTATGTGTTACCCATCACTTGCTTTGTGTGAATGAGGAATTTAAAGAATGAAAGGGTTTCAGAAGAAAGGAAGACTCTCAGTGGATGATTTTTTTAATATTCAAAGTAAAATTATAATTAAAGACTACAACTTAAATATTTTCATAAACATGTTGTTTTTCTAGAAATTGTTGCACTAAAAGTTTGTCGGTTTTCATTTGTGCATGTAGAATGCACCTGCTATTGTATGTTGTACTGTACCAAAAATCTCCATTATAGACCATCAGCTGAAAATTGTGTCCATCCATAAAAATTAACCCCCACAAAAGTGAATTTTACCCAAAATGCTCTCTCCCCATCTAAATTAAAATCATCAAGTAGTTATTTATTAAATAGAATTCCATCACACTGTATTTTGTAGAGGCGGAAAGACACACAGAGTTTCTGTAACTTGGCAAGCTTCACTTAGATAAATTGGTGGGTGAAGTAGTAAGTTGGACCCTTGTTCAGTTCTTAACCACTTCAGACTGTTATCTCCAATGGTCTTGGGAATGAGTTTATCACTAAGATTCTAAACAATAAGACTGGAAGTTGAAAGACAATGAAGCATTAGCTTCAAAGTTGTGATAGACATTTTGCATCAAATTCTATACAGACCATCAGATGTAATGAGCAATTTCAGATGTATTGAGATTGAAAAACTGACTTATTACCACTTTTTCTCAAGATGATGTTAAAACAGGTTTTGAATGGAAGTTAAAGGAAAAGGGGTTGGGAGCAAGATGTCACATCTAACAAAAAGGACATCTAGCACAGGATTACATAAGAGGGATACTCAGGATTATGAGTAGGTCAGAGCTCTCAGGAAAACAAGATAGAACACAAGGATGGATGTCTCTATGGAAAATTAAAAAAAAGAAGCATTTAAGCTTATGGATAATAATATTGATAGGCATGTGGCACAGAGATTGTAATTTTTTGGAAAAATATCAATTAACTCATTCACAAAAATCTGGACAAATGGAAAATTGAAAGGTGATTAATTTCCTGAAACAAGAACAGTAAGAGAAGGTTTACAAGAAAGATAATGGAATTTTATGCAGCCATGAAGAAGAACGAAATGTTATCATTCGCTGGTAAATGGATGGAATTGGAGAACATCATTCTGAGTGAGGTTAGCCTGGCTCAAAAGACCAAAAATCGTATGTTCTCCCTCATATGTGGACATTAGATCAAGGGCAAACACAACAAGGGGATTGGACTATGAGCACATGATAAAAGCGAGAGCACACAAGGGAGGGGTGAGGATAGGTAAGACACCTAAAAAACTAGCTAGCATTTGTTGCCCTTAATGCAGAGAAACTAAAGCAGATACCTTAAAGCAACTGAGGCCAATAGGAAAAGGGGACCAGGAACTAGAGAAAAGGTTAGATCAAAAAGAATTAACCTAGAAGGTAACACCCACGCACAGGAAATCAATGTGAGTCAATGCCCTGTATAGCTATCCTTATCTCAACCAGCAAAACTCGTTGTTCCTTCCTATTATTGCTTATACTCTCTCTACAACAAAATTAGAAATAAGGGCAAAATAGTTTCTGCTGGGTATTGAGGGGGGGAGCGGAAGGGGGTGGAGTGGGTGGTAAGGGAGGGAGTGGGGGCAGGGGGGAGAAATGAACCAAGCCTTGTATGCACATATGAATAATAAAAGAAAAATGAAAAAAAAAATAATATCCTAAAAAAAAAAAAAAAAAAGAAAGGTAGAGGTAAGCAATGAACAATACTTGGCTAGACACAAGAATGTCAATCTATTGTTTTATAGCCATGAGTATGAAACTTATTGGCTTAAATAATGGCTGTGTTGTTGATATTGCCCAGGAGTAAATTTTAACCTGGATGTGGTGGTACATGCCTATAATCCCAGCTACTAGAGAGGCAGAGGTAGGAGGATTGAAGTCTGAGTCTAGTCCAGGCAAAGGTTCCTGACCCTATCTGAGAAACAAACTAAAAGCAAAAGGACTGGGGATATAGTTCAAGTGGTAGAACACTTGCCCAATGAACATGAAGCCCTGTATTCAATTCCCAGTGCTGAAAAAAACAAACAAACAAAAAAACCAAAAAAAAATTAAGCCTAGTAGAATCAACATACTGCTTAAAAGTATGGGAGCAAAGATCATGTGAAATAACTATACAGGTTATGAATGGGATGGTATTGGGCAGGCTCCTTCATTCTCAGACTTTAAGAATTATTAGATTTTAGAAATCATTCACGATTATTACTGAAATAATATTAAAATTATTTCAAAATTTAAAATAATAATATTTTGTTACATGTTTCCATGTGTATTAAGGAAGAATTTGTAGCAGAGCTGTGGAGCTGGGAGGGGAGAAGAGAGAGCTTCTGTCTTCCCAGAGCACAAAAGTGGTTTTGAATATCTCTGCCGGAGTTGTTAAGACAGGGTGGACAGACTCCAGAGGCAGGAATGTGACACATGGATTTGAAGCATTAGTTGTCAGTCCTCAGATCATGAGCCGTGAAGAGAAGGTCACTAAAGGTTGTAGCTTTTTCCTTCTTTGCCAGTTCTCACCAGTGTCGGCACAGACCTAGGTTTATTCAGCTCCACCTCTGCTGAGCACAAAGGGAGAACTGCCTGCCTCTCAGACCACTCCACCCTGGCTCCCCTCACCAGAAAGGGGCTGTTAATGAGCTGGACCTTGGGCACTGCCTGCACCCATTAATCATGCCTGTGACAGGCAGCCAATCTCTCCCATCACTTCTGGTCCTGATTACTTAGGACAGCCTTGGTGTTTGCTCCTACCACACACTCCACTTATTTATGTGCCACATCCTTTCATTTCCTTCTTGATCATGAAGCAGGAGATCCAGGTTTCGATGTTGGCCTTGAGGTGGATGGGTACACACTTAAGACATAGCCCAACATGGACATTAGTTCACACCAGGTATCAGCTTTTATCAGACAGCTTGCTATTCAGGTTTGGACCTTTATCTGGCTTGCAATAAAATGGTACTCTATTTCTTATTCTTCTGATGGTTTCATGTGGGTTGCTTGGGAACTCAATTTGGGGAGAGGAGGGTAGATAGTTTCAGGGCAAGATTCAGCTGTTCTGGGTCCCAGGTTCTAATCACCATTTCAAAAAATGCCAATTATGGGCATTAATCCAATTGGTGTAGCTGTTTTTCTTAGATCAATTATATTTTCAAAATGCGGATCATATTCTCTCTACTTGGATGTGAGGGACTCCTCAGTTTATGAAACTAAATCATTACCTAAATTCAGTGAGTGAGACAGGACACTCATTAAATCACTGCGCAATCAATTTTGCATAGATTTGAATAAGGGATAGATAGAAGCATCTATTTTAATTCTCAGAAAATCAGAATTTATAACTTAAGCATCAATTTTATCAGCAATTCCCTCAGGAGAAATAGGCAATCTGAATCTCTCACTGGCTTTACATTTTGATTTGGGAAGTGGGTCCAGTTCAAGGCCATGTTCACTGGATCTGGGCAACATGGAGTATGTTTGTTGGGAATGTTTCTACCGCCCCCGATTTCCCAGCTGTGGAATATATCTAAGCAGAATGATTTTTCTCTTGGAAGCTCCTATTCTTCATGTAGCTTCATTTTTTAAATCTAAACATTGCTGTAGCAAGGAAATATCAGATGTGTTGAAATATTAGTCTCCCAGTGCAAACTCTTAAAACAACATGTTATTTCAGCACTCCCTGCTTCAATGACCTATTGTTTCAACACTCCTCTAGTCTCTACCCATCTCTCAGCTAAACCTCCCTTTTGCTTGTTGTCTGAGATGTGCATTTCTGTCCATCTGGGAGGTAAAGACCCTGATTTGGGGTTGGGCATGAGGGAGACCAGGATGCTGCCACTGAGCATTGGTGCCTCTAGTTTAATCCTGTGTGTGGTTTTTCACCTTTCTTTCTTTCCTCATACTGTTACCTTTTAGAAAGAAAGGCTGATATCTATTAAAATGAAAATTCACCTGGAAATTCTAACTAGGCTGATTGACATAAAAATATCAGCCATTTTAGGTCTTTTTGGATGACATAAAAATATCATAGAAAACACGGTTATCAAATGATACACAAATGATCACTGGTAGTCAGAGCATATTCCTTAAAACACATTCTCTCTATTTTGGTAGTTTTGCACCTCTTAAGTGTCATTAATTTTTTTGCATTACCTTTATTTCAACAGTAAAATCAAGTAAGCTCAACACATTAATTAAGCAAGGAAAATGTATCAGTCACTATACCAGCCATCGTGGAAGTTACAGATAGATGAATGAGAACGCCTCCCCCAGCAGGTCTACCACAGAAAACTTACATATAATTACTAATATACAATACATGTAAAAAACAGTATAAAATATATAAATAAGGTACTATGGAACATGAAGAGAGAAGAGATAGATTCAACAATTCTTAATTGTGGCAAGAATAAGAAAGCTGTCCAGATTCCCACTTAGCTTAAGGAGCTCCACCTTGAGTTGTATAATTTTGGGCTATTTGCCTAACCTGTAGTTGAGAACAAGAAATCAACGACATGGTGAGGAATGCTAAAGACATTAAGACATTCAGGAAGAATGCCAAGTCTGGATAGAACAAACAGCACAGCGGAATGTTTGCATCCTTGAGAATCCTGGCCAGCACTCTCAGGGAATGAACAAATATTCTCCTAGGAATGGCCCCATGTTTGGAGAGCAGATAACTTCAGGAGCCCTGTGCTCTCTTGAGTAATAAAATCAGGACTCCTAAGAAAGGTGTTTTGAAGTCTCACTGGTGGAGTGGATGCATTGCCCGGGACCTTTCCAATCTAGTCTCTGGAAGACTCTTTTGGGGTTTCCCAGGTCCAGTGATGTATATACATATATCTTGTGCTTTCTATCGGTGCCCTACCTTTCTTGTGGGTCTCTTTCATAAATAAAATCTTTGCTTCTGGAAACAGAAAGTGCTTATCCACTTCCTTCAAAGCAAAGGCAAAACACTAATATATATGGGAAAGAGAAAGATCAATAAAGCATTATATAAAAATTACCCTAATAAAAAGTATGATATAATAATTACTCTAATAACATTGTCTCACACATTGTCTCCACTTGTTCATGCAGACAATCCATTTGAAGCCCTTTGCTACCTCTCTGTCACAACCCACACTTAAAGCTCTACAAATTATTGTCTGCATTCTAAAATTGGTTTTGTTGGGCCCTCTGTTCTCAGCTACCCACCCCCGCCCCAGACGGCCTTCGTGCAACACAGTAATGGAGGGTGTTGCCTATGTGGTTAGCAGAGTGTAGGTTAGGCCAGGAAGACTTGTGTGAAAGAGTAGTTGTTGGTGGTTTGGCTTAGAGAACACAAGCCTTGCCAAGGATATCTTTGCTGCTAGCTTTAGAAGTGATGGATGGTGGCCACAAGGCTGTTTTTGACTCAGGATTTAGAAAAAGTTCATGAAAAATGACATTGTTGCACATGGAGACGACCTTGGCAAGCCCCTCCAAGCTCACACAAAGCATACATCTCTTGGTCAGAGGACATTTAACACTATCCTTACTGAAGAGAAAGAGATTTTTGAGCTGTGCATGTCCTTATAGTTGGCTTTTAAAGGGTGTGCATGAGCAGAATAGTCTGAAATCTGCTTACCCTATGGGCCAACACTAGGAAAGACAAGACTTCATTCCCAAAGTTACAGAATACATTTGAAATTTCTTTTGCTTATTTCTTCATCCTTTCCCTCTATAGGAAAAGGGACACTATCTTACTACAGTATCTTGGAAGTTTTGTGAAATAAAATTTTAAAAAGAGAAGCAAAAATATGTAAGATCAAAATAAAATCACCACTTCACACCCATCTATTCACATAACGAAGAAAAAGGAACATATCTGACCTCGAATTCATAGTTAGAAAAAGAAAGATACTTAGAACTAGACAGTCAGTCAATGATTTTTTTTGTACCAACTGTGGTCCAGTTCATTTGTGGAGCACCTTTTGAGCTTCAGGCATTCGGTTAGAAACTTGGGATTCAAAGATATGTAAGATGTGGTCCCTAAACTAAAAGGGACTGACTGAACATTTCAGAGTCAACAGCCACTTGCAATAATGAGCAGGAGGAGTTGGAGAAGCAATAATGCCCAGTCGCATGGGGGACTCAGGTAGAACTGTACTCTGCTGTGGAGGAAAGATGCATAGGATGAGATGGAGAGAAAATATTTGAGGTAGGTATTAAATACAAGCCCAATAATCTTCTCAATAAGACCCAGAAAAGCATAGTGACTTGCTTTGGGGCCCATAGATATCAAGCCAGTGTCTTTATGGTCAGGTAAGAGCATATGGTCAAGCAGATGGAATGGGGTGGGAATACTGGAGGCAGTGGGAAGATGCCACACTTGAGGGAAGAGTTCATGGTCTATTGAGAATAGCATGGCAGGCTGGAGGTGTGGCTCTAGAGGTACACCACCTGCCTAGCAAACTGAAGCCCTGAATTCAAACCTCAGAACTGCAAAAAACCCCAGCATGAGTAGACATAATACTAGAGGAGAGAAGCTACCACAAGTGGGCAGAAGGGAGACTAGGGACTCGTCCAGATAAGCTCTGCAGATCAATATTTATCTATTTTCTGTTCCTATGATTTGTAACAAGTTGTATTGAACTCTTTTTTTTTTTTTTTTTTTTTTTTAGTACTGGAGCCTGAACTCGGGGTCTTTACCTTCAGCCACACAGCCAGCCCTTTTTTGTGATGGTTTTTACGAGACAGAGACTTGCAGAACCATTTGCTGGGGCTAGCTTCGAACCACTATCCCCGAGATCTCTGCCTCCTGAGTAGCTAGGATTACAGGTGTGAGCCACCGGTGCCTGGCTTGAATTCTTATTCATTCAATCCCAGTCCGTGAAATAACATTTTAGGGAACGCATAGAATGACCCACAGCATTACAAGCAGCCATTCATTCAGTCAGGATACTTCTGTTGATTAACGACCTGCGAACTACACTGGACTCTGGCTGGCAGACACAAAAAGGCCCCTAAGTTACAGCCGCGGGTGGGAGTTAGACATCTGCATGAATAAAGGAAATAAAAGAAGCATGGTGAAATGGGTCATTTGACATATAAGACTTTTGGACGTTCTCCCTGGAAATGCATTCCTCTGATGGTGTCAGTCGACTTCCTTCTCTCCTCTCATCTTACTTTGTTCCTCACTGCTTTTTGATAGTCTGTGCTGGCTTCACTTCTCTTGCCTGCAGTCTAGACATTCTTCAGAATTTTCCACTTGCTCCTTTCTTTTCTACAAGTCTCCACAGCCTCATCGCTGTGCTGATAGAGCTTTCCAGAACTCTCCACATGACAGATTCTCACCTCCAGGTAAATCTGCATCCTGCAGGCAGCTCAACTCATCATATCCAAAAGCAAACTCAGTTACTTCTTCTTTAATCCTGGTACTTCTTCTTGAGTACTTCTCCTGGTGAATTATGTTGTCATCTTTGATCCAGAAATTTGGACACCATCCCTGCCTTCTATCTTTCCTTCTCCTGCACATCTCAGTGACTACCACCTGTTCTACAGATTTTGCAATCTTATCTTTTACATATCTTAGCCAAGAGCCATTGTTACAAGGAAGAAAAACTCACTCCAGATAGATCATATAAGGAACATTTTTGCAAAATACGGCAGAAGGTTGCATGAGTATCCTAAAGAATGGCAAAACTATGTGGACTGCAATGAGGATTGTGACCAGAACTGGGAACGCAGGTGCTGGTCGTGCTCCCTCTAACATTCAAGATCCTAGAAGATCACTTTCTTCTTCTTCGCTTTTGTCTCCTCCCCCTTTCAAAATCATCTTCTCTGAATTGGTCCTTCCATGCATGTGACTACACTTTATTCAGATGCTCTTGACTGCTGTCTCAGGGTCACACTGTGCTATCAAGTATAATGGGTGTCTGGCTTACCCACCATATACTCCAAGTTTGTGAGCTCCTTGAAGACTGTATTCATGTTTGTTTTTCTTTACATTCCCCAAGATTCATCATAGTCTGTGGCACAAAGTGAAATTCAGTAAGTGCCTGCTGAATGGATGCCTGTGTCTATCATCACAGTACACACATTTGTGGTAACCCCAGTACAAGCCACCTCATCTCTGGATGACTGCATCAAGCCTATCTTTGGCTTGTATCATTTCCCACTAGCTGGACTCTTCTTTTTCCTTTGGTTCCATGTACAGTATATTCTGAACAGAGAAGCCAGAATGATTATTTTGTAACTAAAAACAGATCATGCCACGTCTGTGCTCAAAATCTTCTAACAGCTTCCCATCTTACACTGAGTAAAAGCCAAACCCTTACATAGTCATGGGCAGCCCTGTAAGATCTGTCCCTGCACTGCCTCCTCCAACTCAGCTCCTATTACTCTATACTCATTCACCAGGCTCCAGTCATAGCAGGCACCTTTACTGCTGTCCCATCAAAGCCCACCAGGGGCCTTTTTTTTTTTCTTTAACATTCCCTCTCTTGGGATTCTTCTCTCAGATAAGTTCATGTTTTGCAACTTTACTTACTTTACATCTTGGTTCAAACATTAGCTTACCAGAAAGTCCCACCTCCCAATTCCTCTAACAATGGCAAAATTTACCTCCCATTCAGACACCCTTACACTTCTTTCCCTGCTTTGGGTTTCAGAGAGAAAGCCTGATTACATATTTTATATTAATTTATGCTCTGTGTCTCACATAGCTTAGCTGTTTCTTAAAGTTAGAGAGTTTTAATTACTTGCAGGTGCTGAGAAATGTTTTTGTCTGAGTGCAGAAATAAATAGAAAGACATTCTCAGTGACTTTCCCAAGTTCTTGTGCTTTCACTTTCTAATACTGTAACTGTTGTTTGTTGTCAATTTGGCCATATGTCTTCTGGCTTTTGGGGGGAGGGGATC
Source organism: Castor canadensis (assembly GCF_047511655.1). Lineage (NCBI taxonomy): Eukaryota > Metazoa > Chordata > Mammalia > Rodentia > Castoridae > Castor > Castor canadensis. The sequence continues at coordinate 169,166,712 of NC_133387.1, forward strand.
TTTCCTTTAATACCTTGATTCAAATTTAGCACACCTCAGTCCCAGCAAGGAGAAAAATATCCTATAGGGATGGATAAAAAGTAGAGGTGGCAGTGAAAATTCATGATTTTCAAAATATTTAGATATATTTTTATGTGATCATGTATATGCTTATGTATGTGCACATATAAATATACACACGTTTCTGCAAATGTGCACACTTCTGTACCAGTATATATGCATTAGTGCAAGATCTTGCAGCTCTGACCATTGGAAGTAACAGAGGAAAAGGTGCCATAGGAACAACAAGTGTGCTCAGTGTCCAAATCCTTGTGTTTGATACTAAAAGGGAAAGGGATCCTCAGAGGAATGGCTGAAAGAACAGGGAGGAGATGAGCTGAGAATGCCTTCTTAGACCAGAAAGTAAGGACTTACTTTAAAATCTAATGAGAATGTGTCATGAGGCTGCAGAGCCAGCCTGGAAGGATTACTATTGGCTAAATCTGGGCACTTTGATTATCACAGTTATTAAGTACAGTAATGGATCATAGACAATTGCAGATACAGGAACTTATAAGTCAATACAGATAATGAATAGATAGGCAAGAAGAAGGAGGACATGAGAAGAGAATACATGCTGGGCACTGACTGGTGAGTGGAGGCTGGAGATGGGAGACTTATTTGCAGCCACCATAGTAAATATTGGGTCAGATGAGAACAGCGAATGGATGCTAGATCTCAGGGGAAATTTTGATAAGCAACATGGCTGCTTTGTGGTTTTAAGTCTTTTCCTACAGAATGCTTTTTACTGCAAAGGGAAGAAAGTAATGATTCCATGATGAAAAAATTTAGTTCTTGAGCAGGTGATCAAAATACATCATCAATAAGGGACAGTTTATGCCATATGTCCCCAGGTGGTATACCCTGAGAAGGATTCAATGTCATCTATGATGTGTTCTTGGTGAATATGTTGTCTGTGTGTGCTCATGAGAAAGTGTCAGATAAATCTCAAATGAGGAATTTTCTGTTTTTGAAAGGGGGCAAGTGATATTCTTCAAATATGTCAATGTGGTTAAAATAGCAGAGAAGGCTGTGTAGCTACTCTAGATTAAATGTGGCTATGGGAACATATATAGGAAATGTAATAAATAACCTTAGGATACACCCTGTACTGAAAGAAAAACAAAAGTTATTCAGGGCCACATGACACACTTGGAATTCAGATGTTTGACTAAAGTGTCTCATGGATGTTAACTTTACAGAAGTTGGCAATGGCACCGCTATTATCTAAAAGGATATCTGATTTGTAGAAAATGCACAATTGATTATTTAAAGATAAAGAACCATGATAAATAATTTATCTTCAAATGTTTCACTAAAAAAATCTCTTAGAATATATTGATTTTGATCTACAGAGCAGATGGTCAAGCAAATAGGGTCAAAGGCCAACAAGATAAGAATCTGAGGAAATTTGAAATCATTTCCAATGCAAAGTTTATTTTGCATTTTTGCAAGCCCAAGGAGAGTCCATGAGTACTAATGTCTGCCTCTGCTCTCCTCCCTCCCTCCCTCTTCTTCCTCCTCCTGTTCCTCCTCCTCCTCCTTCTTCTCCTTCTCCTTCTACTTCTTCATCTTCCTCTCTCTCTCTCTCTCTCTCTCTCTTTCTCTCTTTCTTTTTGTGGCACTAGGATTTAGACTCAGTGCCTTGATCTTACTAGGCAGGTGCTCTACCATTTGAGCTATGCCCCTAGCCCTTTTCTGCTTTACTTTTTTTTTTCTTTTAATAGAGTCTTGTGTTTTTGCTCAGGATTAGCCTTGTACCATGATCCTCCTACCTATGCCTCTCATATAGCTGGGATTATAGGTGTGAATCACCCTGCTTGGTCAATTTTTTTCTGTTTAAGACCTGTGGATGCCACCTCCTTCTACCCTACACAGGACAGCATTCAAAGCATAAACAATTCAGAGAGATATATAGGAGACCCTTACTTAAGGTTTAGAGATAAGAAGGGCCGTGAGCTCAGAATTTACAAACAGTTGGGGGCTGGTTGTGTAGTTCAGTGGCAGAGCATGCGCTCAGCATGTTTCAAGCCCTGGGTTCAATTTTGGCACTCTCGTCCTTTCATTTTCCTGGCCATCTGAGTTGAGGGAGTTCTCCTTCCAGGTTTGTTCCTAGGTTCTAGCCTCCCACTACAGGATCCCAGACATTTTCTCATCTCCCCAGCCCTTTGAATTATGGTGCCCCTTCCTTACACATTACTCCAGACCTTTATCACACCAACCAATTTAGTTTCTCTGTCTTGTGGTCTTCCCAGAGCAGCACCTAGCATATTCCCCTCTCTGACCAGAAGCCTACCAAAACCATTTCTTAACAAAAGGACCTCAGAGATGCAATTGCCACTCTTTAAGCGGGCAGAAATGGCTATCATTAGATTTTTTATGTAAAATACTCTTTTCTTTTACTTCTGCTATAGCTGATGATGATACTCCAATATGTGGGGATACTTACTTTATGTCCCCAAATGATGCAAAGTTCATTATAGTCATAAATGCAATTAATACTGGCAATACCCTAATATATAGATGTTCTTAAGATTCCATTTTTTAGGGGTTGAAACTGCCCTGTACCCATCAGTAGCCTGGTGAGGTTTAATGCCTAGTCCCCTAAATCCCTCTGTCTGATCCTGTTACATTTCTACTGCCAAGGTCCAGAGAATACAAACAAAATGAGATTTTTTTGTGATTGCTGCAAAGAGACACAAATGTAGTATGCAGTATGGTATTCACATTTGAAAAACCAGTTTGCTGTATTTTAGTAAGCATCCTTGAAAATCTGAAGGAACATGGGAAGAACTCTGCTGCCATCTTCTGGCCATGTTGCACTACGTACCTCATTAGGATGCCTGATTAAAATCAATACCTGAAATGTCACAGGCAGGTAGAGTATCCACTTCATTTTTATGCCAAATTTGGAGGCAGAGTCTTTCTGAGTCCCAGCCACACTACAATTGCTCCTGGAAATTAACCTGTACTGCCAAAAGCCTATCACCACTCAGCTGTCATATTGGGAACAATGTTTTTAAAAATGATTAGCACTCCAGGAGACTTTACAGCATTTTCAAATATGTCCTTAATATTTAACCTTCATAATATGCCTGTGGGTAAATAGAAACATCTAAACTTCATAAATGAAAAGGACAGGGGCTCAAAGAATTTGATTTTCTCAAGTCTTCACAGTTAGTTTACATAGAGTTGAAACGTCAGTTCATTTCTTATTAATTAGATCCCAGGTTCACTCATTTCCTTCTGGCCTTTCTCCCTATTTCCTTCCTTCCTTTCATCTTTCCTTCCACTCTTCCTCTATTCTTGATTTTCCATCCTCTTTTGCCTCTCTCACATTCCTCTTTCTCTCTTCCCGTAATTATTTATTGCATTCTGGTCAGAGCCCATTGGCTACCTGGCACCATGCACAGATCCTTTGACCTCTTTAGACATGTGTCATGTTTTGCTAATGAGACATATGTAGATGCAGGCATATAGTTCTGGGAAAGCCATTCTTCTCTTGAAATACGAACTGCTCCTCCCATTCCTCTCCTCCTCCTGGAATAATGACATGTGGCTCAAGGTATTAAATGAGAAATAAACATGGAGAGAACATGGGTGCTGACTGACTTGAGCCAGTAAATACTCACTGGCAATCATCTGTCCATCTACCTCAGGAGGGCTCATTATGGGAGGATGGTGATTTTCCCATTTGTGTAAGTCACTGCAGTCAGGGGTTTTGAAACGTGCCTCCAAGGCATTCCCAACTGATGTAATGGGAAGTTCTCAGAGGCTCACATTCTGTATGCCCTGCAGAGGGTCCATAATTTTAAGAAGCTGCTCCAATTCTGGACATCCTTCCTCTAACCTTTCCCTTTTATATAGTTTTCTATCAAAACTGTCAAGTAGATTTAAAAGAGAAAAAACAAATTCAAGAGATAGAAACCATTAGGAGAAAGCATATTTTTCTATAAATAAGAGTTGATAATAATCTGCACAGTCTAAATGGGGTTTTTTGTAAGTCATTTTCTAGAAGCCATAGGCCACAGACATTTTGCCCAAGACAGAAAAGAACATCCTTGACCTTGGCCCTGTTTCTTCCTTGCTGTTTCTTGGTATTGATTCTTTGTTCTTCATGAACTCTTGTGACTCTGAGAATGGACATAAATAGCTCTGTGCAGCAAACCCATTACATGTTTTCGTCCTGGCTTTCCGATGAGCTTTCCTACTAAAAAAGAAAGGTAAAAGGAGTGCATTGGAAAGGAGGCTCTGAAAAAAAGCCTTCCCTCTTTCTGTCAGGCTCTATCCACCAACTTAGCCTTGACCTGCTTCTGCTATTAATGGGCAAGACCACAGCCTTTGTGTCAGCAGCATCTGAGGCTCCTCTGACCATCTGTTCCAAAATCATTTGGGGTTTCCAATTCTTGTCTTGTGCCTTGTACTTTTTAATATTCTCTCAGTTCTCTTTTCAGTACCTATAGATGGATTTGTGGAGGCTCAATTGCATTCATCTCTTTCTTGCTTTCTCTTGACTGAATACCATGTGGCTCTGGGTAACCTTCTTGTGCCTGATTGGGCTTTTGTGACTCCAGACGCAGAGCCAAAGCAAGAGTTCACATACTTCTCATGAGGGCAGGTGTGTTTTACAGGCTAATTCTCCTGCATTAAAATGGCACGTCAATCCTACTAAGTTAACTTTCTGTAATTCTTTCAAGCACTAGGATATTGCCTCTGGGAAAAACCAAGGGCAGGCAACCAGCAACCACCCCTAGAGAACCCTTCCTTTCCCTCTTCCAACCTGACAGGTTCATATGTCCATCGAGCTCCAGGGTTATGTCTGACCCAGCAATAAAAGCTGAAAACTAATAGGTCAGTGGTTCCAGCTGGCAAAGGTTTTGGTTCAGTGGCTGCCAGATGGGCAAAGCTCAGCAGTAATTCCTATGATGGCTCTTGGGTACAGGATTAAGTCCCTCTTGGAGAGCCAAGGTCAAGGAAGCTGTGACTGATAGTAAGAAAAATGCAAATAAATGTTGTAAGGCAACAGATGGCTAAGACTTCTTCCCATCTACTGGGAGGTTCTATATTTTTCCAAGGGCCAAGGAGTCTAAGTATTGGTAAGATTAGTTTTTTTCTTTGCTTCTGATGCCCATGCAGCCAGGTCTCTGTCAAACACATCCTTTTCCAGAGTTTTCCAGGAAAGACCTAGTAAAGATGAAAGGAATGAAACATGGTGTTTCTCTGGTCTCTGTGGCTAAAAAGTCTGTCTAATTCTAAATAGAATGAGAGGCTATAATGTCAACTGTTACCCTTTTCTGTTCCAAGGATGTAGAACCAACCTGTCCAGCTTACAGAAGTGAATTTTGCTCCATGGTGGCCAGCTGTAAATCTAGATCAGAGAAGTCATCTTGAAAACAGCCACCTGATAAGGAAACTTGACTGGATTTGGTCAAATTTTGTTGGTGGTCATAGGAATGGGGAACTAGATGTATCATCAGGGCTTTATAGGTCTTTGTGCTCCACAGGATGCTATTTGGCCAGAGTCTTCTCTGGTGATGCAGGATCAGAGGCAGTTGGGAAAGTGGGTACCTGAATAATTGTCCACAACTTACCTCCTCAACCAGACAGTTTACTTTTATTTATGTCATACTGTGCAGTGTTGTGAAGTGAGTTGAAGCCCAGAGTTTTAATTCATGACTTAGACAGATATTTAGTGTTACGTGGTGCTATTAAATAGGGATAATAATACTCATCACTAAATTTCACATACCAGTGACTATGTGCTTAATATAATTCTAAGTGCTTTATATTTATTTACTATTAATAATCAATAACTTTGGTTCATAGTGACACATACTGATATATGACAGAAATGCTGTTTAAAAGGGCATTAAAATAAAAGAAATATATATATATATACTTAAAATGACTCCTGAAAATTCCTTAAGTTTTCAAAAAATCTAACACTTTTTGCAGGGTTTTACTCTTTGCAAGTTAAGAGTCAATGTTTCATTTTCTTACTCTACCCTGTTGGTGAAACCATTTTAACTCTCTTTACTTGACATCTGGATATCAATGACATATTTATATCAGTGATGAGAAAACCTTAAAATCTATTCTTAATCTTTAAGGACAAAGACAAAATCCCAAATTTTTACCAACATGAACACGTCATGACTTTTTAGGAGTTTACTGGCAGCCAGAGTCTATCCTGAGCACTTCGCACAGAGGAAACGATTTAGTACTACTATAACGTGTTATGTAGTAGTTACTGTTATTATCTTTGTCTTACTAGGGGAACACTAAGGCATAAAGTTGTGCTGGACATAAACCCAAACAGGCAGGATCTCCTTGCTACTATACTAGGCCGATTATTTTAGGTGCGATTATTCTCACTGATTATTTAATGCAAGTGCTATAAAATTTGGGGGAGAGAGGTAGGGTTAAAGTCACATAAGATTAAATGCCATTGGGACACTACTTTTGAAAAATATTTGCCTTAATATTTATCTTACTTAATTGAACAGTAAGTCTTAGTTCTATTAATAGGCCCATTTTGGTGATAAGAAGACAGGGTTAAAGAGGGTAAAGAGCTGACCAGTGTTCTCTACTACAATATGGTATGGTACAACCAACCCAAGATAACAGATACCAATCCCTCTCCCCTACACTATACTGCTTTCCTATGCAAACCTGTGGCACGGAATAAATGGGTGATGAAAGAAGTAAGCCTATCACAGATTCTGAAGCATCATGACATTGTAATAAATGTTAGTTAATACTGCAGCTGAGTTCCTGGGAAGCAGACTCAGGTCAGACAGAGATTGGAGAAAAGGACATTTATTGGGCAGTATTCTTGGATCGACACAGAAGGAAGGGAGGAAGGAAGACTGATTAGATAGAAAGACAAGTTGAGCTATAAGAAAATCTCAACTACGTTCTCAGTCATTCCCAGGGGAAGCTTAGAGTCGGGTGTCCCTTAAGAGCTGTCATGAGTTGGAATGGAGAAAGCATACCTTAGAACCTGTGCATTGATCAGTCATTAGATGAAGGCTGCCCTTGGAAGGTGTGATGTGGGGCGAAGCAGCTTTCTTCAGTTAAGACAGGCAGTTCCCCAGAGCCCAACAACTGAGGCTGTCTGCCACTGGCAGTGGGGAGAATATATTTTCCTCCTCTACTGCTAAAGAGGGAAATGGAGTAATACTAACATTACCAATTTTTTAAAATTATACAAAGTTATGAGTTCATTACAACATTTCCATAAATGTATATGATGTACTTTGATCATATTCGCTCCCATTACCCAGTCTCATCCTCCCTCCCACTGGCTCCCTTCTTCCCAAATAGTCTTCCTTCTACTTTCATGTCTTTAAAAAAAAATCTAGATTCTGTGTATGAGAGAAAACATGTGATGCTTGTTTGGATTATATTACTTAACATGATGATCTCAAAGTCTATCCATTTTCTTGCTAATGACACTATTTCATTCTTCTTTATGGGTGAACAATACTGCATTGTGTATTGTGTACATGTGTATATACGATATTTTTCTTATCCATTCATCCGTTGATGGGCAACTGGGACTGATTCCATGACTTGGTTATTGTGAATAGTGCTGCAGTAGACACAAGTGTGCACTTATCTCTGTAGTAAGCTGACTGTGGTTCTTTGAAGTATATACTGGGAGTGATAGAATCATATGATAGTTATGATTTTATCATTATTATTATTATTATTATTGTTGGCTTCATCATAAAAATTTGTTATAAAGTAATTCGCAAGTTTATACATTTTTTTGAAAAATGGATTTAAGCTTACTCAGTTCTACTACAGAGGGAAAACACGAGTCTTGGTGCTTTATAGTCATGTCAAGGGTGGGGTTATAGCTTAGGTTCTCACATCCTACATTAGCTTTGGTCCCTAGTTATTCTTTCTGTTAACTACTGGATGATCCAATTCTGCTTTGTAGACTCACCTGTCTATTTTAAGAGAAACAACTCTCAGACCTATATTTTTTATTAGAATACCAGTAATTTTCAAAATCCAACCTTAAATTAGCTAGACATGTAGGTACTGGGGTTGCTATTAGAAGAAATAGAATCCACCCTGACTCTGGGATTTATAGAAATGGGATTTACAAGATATATAACCGTGAAGGTCTTTGGATAGAAATGATTGGGACAGAAATGTTTCAGATTTTGAAATCTTTATATTTGCATAATGAGATATCTTAAGGAAAGGGTTCAAGTCATAGACAACTTATACACATAGCCCAAAGGTAATTATGTACAGTATATTAAAAGCTCCTGCATTTTCATCTTTGTATGGTCACATGAGGTCAGGTGTGAAAATTTCTGTTTGTGCCACCATGTTGGTGCTCAAAGAGTTTGAGATTTGGAAATACTTTAGATTAAGAATGTTTTAACCTGTATAACTAGTATGTTGCTATTATGCAAGATAGTATATAGATAATATCATTGGCACAAAAATACATCTTGAAAGTAGCAAACCAAAAAGGAATGGGAGTGACAATCTTGTCTAAACCGTATTATGACTAATCCTAGGGGAGCTGCTGCCTTTGAGCACAAAACTGGGCTCTGAACTTCCTGGTAGCCAAAAAGTCTCAGAGCTGTGCAATTCTCTTAATATTTCTTTAAGGAGGAGACCAGGTGTTCAGAGAGAGCTGAGTCCTGTGTTTGGGAGAGTCTCATCTTAAAGAGATTCATCTGGGGGATCCTCTTACAAATGGCAAACAGGGGAGCCCCAAATTTTACTTGACACTTGGAGAAAGTGGTATATGTATGTTTGTGTGAGTGTACATAAATATGAGTGTGTGTGTGTCTGCATGTTTGAATCCTATTTGTGCCTGTGCACACTTATGCTGGCTTAAAATCTATTGGCTATTCACTTGTTCTGTGCAATATCTATTTGTGGGTTCCACAGAAATATTCAACAAGCATTAGCACTGGAGGAGAAAATGCTTTACTGAGAGCAACTTTTAGGCAGATGACAAGTGTAATTGTCCAGTTGGCATTCTCGCCCCAGGGGCTTGAGCAGGATGTATTAATGAGGGCCAGGCTGCCTTAGGCTCTCTGTCTCTGTGAGGCTACTTCTCCATCATTTTCCCATCTGGTCACTCCACCTCCTACCTATGGTCCACAGCACAGATTTAGAGCTCTTAAGAAAACTGTAGGCCGTTCGAGATAGTGAAGAGTTTATGGAATGCATCTCCCTTTGAAATATGATCTTAGAATTATACATCTTGCATGCCTTTTCACAAGTTTTCATTTGTTAAAGACCCTTATAATTATTCTCTCAAACACCCTGCAAGCCCTAAGAGTCTGATGATAAGGTAATTGCCAATGTACATAAGGACTATGTTCTCTGAACTTCTCTGTTCTCAGATTATCAGCTGACACCATTAGAATTGAACCCTTGCTTTCTTCTTCCCTTTGGTAAAACAAGAACATGGTTGTAGTCCTAATGGGTCATCTTCAAAGATGGAACTTCTGCTCCTGATCAAGACACCAACATAACTACTTGGAAAAAATGGGTTAGGATGGTATTAGAAACTAATGTTTTAAAATTTTTGTTGACGTTACAGCAAGCAGTGGCGAGGGCTTTGCTTTATATCTGTAGCCCAATAATAAATATTGCTTTGTGAGCTTTTGTAATGTGCCCATTGCTGGGCTAATCACTCTGCATGCATGATCTCATTTAATTCTTCAATAGCCCTGTTAAGACAAGGACTATTCTAGACTCAGTTTGTAAATAGGAAGTTGGGGTTTAGAGTAATTTGCTCAAGATGAGTCAATTGGCAGAAGGGATGCTGGCCCAGGGCATCCTAATGGTTGACTGCAACCTCTCAGCTCTACTTTCTTTCATTAAGTTGTTGGAGACTAACAGAGAGAAGACTGATTTCATTTCTGCTTCCCCAGGGTTCTCTGTGGCCCACTGCTGAATCTTTATACCTACTGATAATTCTTATTAGAATTTGAACTAAAAATTGCAGTATGTCTCTTACTGTTTGCCAGTCTATTCCTAGAAGCTGTGGAAGCAGCTCAAATTTCCCACTTCTCACCTTCATGCATGAGAGGTGTTCACAACTATGGCATCAGAAATCCCAGGGCTGCTGATAAAAGCCAGACCCCTTGGCCATCAAGGCCCTTCGTGATCTGGTTTTGGGCAACCTGTTCCACTCTACCTCAGCTGCCACCATGTATCATCCTCCGTACATGTCTAAAGTAATTGAGGACCACTCAGCTTGTACAGTGTCTCATATCAGGTCATTTCTGCTTACTTCCCTTTTCTCACCTGGAGAACTTCAAAGACTATTCTAAATGTTATTGCTGATGTAATCCACCTTGATTCCCTTCACAGAACAAATCTCTATAATATCTGTCTATATCTATCTATCTCTATAAATGCATATGTAGATATATATATACATATATATGTGTGTATATATATATATGTGTGTGTGTGAGTGTGTAGAGCCTTTATTATCCTCTATCTGTCTACCATCAATCTACCTCTTTGTCACTTATGTATCATCTATCAGTAATAAATCTATCATGAATCATCTATTTACCTATCATCTCTCTAGTTATCATATCTATCTATCTACCTATTGACTGATTTACTTTAAGTGAATTCACTCATGCAATTAGAACTGGAGAGGCTAAATCTGTAGGGCTGGCCCGCAGGGTGGAGACCCAGGTTTGATGTTGCCACTGGAGTCTGAGGGCCATCTGGAGGCAAGCGTTCCTCCTTCAATGGGGACTTTAGTCCTTTCTTTGAAAGCCAGCAATATGGATTGGATGAGACCCACCCACATAATGGAGGGTAATTAGCTTAACTCAAAGTCTACTAATTAAAATGTGAATCAAATATAAACAATATCTTTGTAGCAACATCTACACTGGAGTTTGATCAAAACAGTTTACCACAGCCTAGCCAAGCTGACACATAAAAATGAACCATTACAGGATCTTATATTGTTCTTCAACTACTTATTTATGCGTATGCTAGATTTTCAAGAATATTAACTGCTTATGAGAAGAAATCCTGAAGTTTCAGTCACTTTGTGACCATACATAAATGAGCATCACTTCTTTTAACATGCACAACTACAAGCATTGCATCTGCTATCAAAAATACGTCCCCATTGTGAATTACTCAGTGGATAAGGTAGGGGGTAGAATGGAAAACAGAAATGACTAAACTCTGGTCATAGTGAACAGATATTTTAGTAGATCAGTAGGCTTCCTGGATTCAAATATGGAATCATATCATCATCAGGCCTGATGCCTCTCCCTAGTCAGCTGACACAGCCTGTGATTGCAGACACAGGTCCCCAACTCTGGGAGGCAGGCAGTAAGCAAACTGTGCCCCCCACCAACAAACACATTGGTTTTAAGCAGGCAGTGGACTAATGGAAAATGCACCTCCTCAGGCGGCTGACAGAGATTAACTGCCTAATGAGATGGACTAACCTTACACAGAGCTTTAAATTAACTTTATCTTTGGCTGCTTCCTCCCTTGTTAGTTACCCTAACATTCCTTGGAGGGAAGAGGGGACAGGAGGTAGCCTTGTGCTGTCCACTAGGTGGTAGTGGACTCCCATCTCTGACAGTCTCACTGTTTTCTGCTCTCTGACCATCATAGTCTAGTGAGAAAACTTCTAATCCGCAAGCAGAGCACTGTTGGGAATTTCAGGTTAACTGACTAAGTCACTTTAATTTTCTTGGGAAAATAGTTGCAGTTACACATCAGATAAGAAGCTACTGAGGCACTGAGATCTAGTGTGTGTGAGGCAGTCTGGTTTTTCCAGCTCCCAGACATTGGGAAACTTCTGTCACTCAACTACTCACATCCCCTACCCCTTTCCCACCACCAGGTCAAAGCTGGCTCCTGGCACTATTTCACTCAAAGTCTGTTCATTTCCACTTCCCAGTCCAGAAAAGAGTCCATGCTTTACACCTGCTATTGATGTTTGTTGGTGGCCTCTTGGCCTCTCTCTGCTTTCTGCCTGCTGCTCCACTGTGGGCAGTCTGCTAGTCAATAGCTGACTACCTACAGCAATCATCTGTACAAATAGTTTGCAGCATCAAACTCCTTTATAAGCCCTGCTTATTCTTTGAGGTGTGAGCATAAGAAATAAATTGTAAACATAAAATTCTGAAGTCAGTTAAATGTGTTGGTCTGAACATTAAAAAGCAACTTAATGTTTTTCTTCATATCCTTTCTTTCCCTATGAATATATATCAACCCTACAGCTAATAGTTTTTGAAGAACCAACTTACCATAGACCGGGACAATTTGTAGTTTTAGTTAATTCAGCGTGCATGATATGAAGTGGGGTGCTGTGCTGAACAAGTGCTCATAAATGTTGGTTGGTGCTGGCACCTCTCTCTGGAAATTTTATGTAAGAGCTCCTTTCTCTTTACAACTTCAAAGTCCTTCACCTACAGGATCTAATTTTCTGGTAAGTTTGATAACAAAGGGCCATCGATTATTACCCTCCATTTACAGGTAGGGACAATAAGTCAAGGAAAAATTATCTGCCCAAGAATACACTAAATTCAATCATGTAGCTGACTATTTCTCTGTTCTTGCTAGTAGCCATTGCTGCCTCTTTCAGTGAAGTACTAATTTGTTACTCCCAATCCCTGAAGCCAAACAAAGTAGAATTAGAATCCTGTGAGGTGATATTGAGGCCTGGAATCATCATTACCTTCTCTCTTGGTGGCCACCACTATCTCTTCTTATCTCTTTTCACTACTCCCTAGTCACCAACAGGACAGTTCATCAATGCAGTCTTCTGGTGGATCAATAGTCAACAATATCTCATTACTACAGGAATCAGATTATTCCAGCAGTTTAGTTTTGATTTCTCTCAAGTCAAAACATTTAGAGGATGAAGCATGATTCATATCCAAGTTCTTCATACTGTTGTTATGAAATGGCAAGCCAATGTCAGCCTTTGGAGCTGACATTGTTAAACCACTCCAAAAAGTAATAGTGACAAGTGCCCCAAAATTGTGCAATTGTAATAACATCTACCACTGATATTCTGTCTTCCTTCAAAACTCTAATCGTGTCACTTCTGTAAGACCTTTTCGTAACCCTCCAACTTCAGTTGGTATTATTTGATTATTCCTTGAAACTTACACAAAATTCAGTAAATCTTTGTTTTGAAACAGTTCTTACAATGCCTTCTATTAGCACTAGGTAGCCAAAGTTTTTCTCCACTGTTCCCATTATTAGAATCATAATGTCTTAAGAAAAATATATCATATTGACTTTATGTTGTACCTAGAACCAGCACACTGCTTGTCCTTAGAACAATGTCATAGGACAATGGTATACATCCATAGGAAACTTCAATAAGTGCTTATTGAAAAAAAATTTAGTGCTCTGAGCTGATGCATAGCTTTACACATATCAAATTCACCTTGAACTTGAGGAGGTTAATTTCCCTAAAACAGCACTATTTTCATGTCTTTTCTCCGCTAAAATTTTTTAATATTCTCCCACATTGTGGGAGAACAGGGGAACTTAGAATGTAAAAGTCAACTTAGTTCATTTTTACCCTATTTTTCTAATTTTCCAGTTGTTATCTACAGCATTCATCATTTACTTTTCAGGGGATTTACTCTACCCTCTGAACGATCTTTTCATACTTTTTCCTGTACGTATTTATTTTAGAGCCATGTTTCACTTAAAATCCCCCCTCTACTTCTTTGCTTCTCAAAGACTTTACTTTTGTTAAAAGATGAATGGAAAAATATCATTGGATTTTGTAGAGATCATTAAGAGAGTTGAAATGGCATTTCTGTAGAGCTGGGACAGAAATAAGATTCCTGAGACAAAGAAAGGAAGGAGACAACATGCATGATTCTTTTATATGGTTGTTTGACAGTAGGGAAAAGAATGACTGTCAGTGTTACTGTAGATAGATCCACATTTTGTTTGGGTCAGTTATTAGTTAGGGATGTCCCCAATGTAGGTGGAGACAGTAGAACAGGAACTTCTGCATAGAATAATAAAGCTATTGGAGAGGGAAAGCCTGAGCATGGGGGCCCTTTAGTTAAGAGCTTAAGCCTGGGCTTCTAGCCTTTCTTCCATAACCTGCTCCCCTCTATTTTTCTTGTTAGCACTCATGATGCCATTGCTAGATTCATCAAGCCTTCTAGTCTTGCTCTTACCCATGTCCTTCACCAGTTCCCTCCATCGCCCATCATTTCCATAGCACCACAAATTCCCTCTCCTTCTTTTAAATATGATCCCTGTTTATTCAAATACAAATCCTGGTGAATACAAATGTACATTACCTTTGAGATTCTGTCATAGAAACAAAATGTCGTGAAACAATTTTACAAACTAAAGCATATTGGTTCTACTTTTCATTTATTGTTACAAGCTCAAATGGTCCCACAGAACTGCCAAGGCTCACACTGCATTTTATCATCAGTTCCTTCTTTCACCTTCTACAGGACTCCTCAAACTTCCTCCACATTTCTCACTCTCTTTTCCCTCTGCCTGTATATACCCCTGGCTCTCAAGCTGATTCTTTTTCAAGAAGAATCTTACTTGTGTTTGTGGAGAGAACTTTGAAGCCATCAGATAGGAACTCGCTCAGCTTTTCCTTACCAAACTATTACCTGTGCCCTTCTTCTTCCCCTTCCTTCTGTTGCAAAGGAGGTACCATCCCTCCTTCTAATTTAGGCATTGATTGCCTGAGCTCTGGAGCCCAGTCATTCCTGTTCTTTCAGAAGACATCATTCCTTGTCAAGCTTCTCTCTTTTTTTTTGTCTCAGTTTCTCGGTTTTATGTTTTCCATGTTAACTATGCTTAGGCTCAAATCTTTCGAAAACTTTCTAAGATAACCAGTAAGTAAAATAGCTATTTCCACTTTTCTTCTTACTTGACCTCTCTGCAGAATTTAGCACTGTTGACCCCCAAGCCTATCTGGCTGTTACTTCACTGTCCCCTTTGCAGAATTACCTTCTTATATTGATGATGATGATAATTATGATGATGATGATAATAGCAATATTTAACAAGAAGCAACAGAAGAAATAATTAACATTTAGTAAATGCTTACTAGGTGGAGACACTGTTCCTAGAACTTTGCATGTGTGTGCTCTTTTATTTAATACTTCCAAAGCCCTAGTGGGTAAGTGTTATTAGTTCCATTTTTATCAATGAGGGAATGGCACTGGAACTTAGACAAGAGCAAGCTGGCTTCAGAGTTCCATCTCTTTATCAACAAATTTTAGATTTTTCATGTTATTTTTTATTTTTGCAAAATAATGGGCTTTATTAATGACATTTTCATACATGTATGCAATGTACTTCAATCATATTTACTCCCCATCACTCTTCTTGTCTTCTCCCTCCACTTGCTGATCACCCCTCCCTCAATAGTCCTTATATATCCATGTATGTCTTCTTTAAATTGTGCCGGATGTACATTGTGGCAATTACAAAAGTTCTTACAATATATCAAATATATCATAGTTGAATCCACTCCCTCCATCATTCTCCTTTCTCTCTCTTCTCCCTATTCTTGGAATAGCTTTTACAGGCATCATTTTCTCCATTTACATGCATGTGTGCACTATATTTGCACCATATTCACCCTCCTATGTGCTTTACCCACATTCCTCCCTCACTGGTCCAAACTCCCAAGACAGAACCTGTTATGCCCACCTGTTCACTGATTTTGTAAAAGAAAAGAGTGAAATTTTTGTTTGTTTAAGATAGTTATATAAGGAGTTTCCTTGTGACACTTCCATGTATGTATGTATTATAATCTGAATTGGTTCATCTCTTCTATTTTCTTCTTTCTACCTTAGTCCCCTTCTTATGGTGATTTCAACAGGATAAAAATTATATATTCATTTTTGCATGGGAAGTACATCAACCATATCTACCTTCTTTGCTTCCTTTTTTTACCCTCCCTCTCTCATATATGACCTCCTCTTAGTGTGATCTGATTTTCATAATATTACTACATTTGTGTTAGGTCTGTATTTCACATATGAGAGAAAACATGTGGGTTTTGGCCTTCAGAACATGGCTAACTTAACTTTGTTCTTAGAGTTCCTCAATATTGGATGTCACAGCCTCACTTACACCTGTGTACCAATGACTCACAAATTTATATCTCAAGCCTTGGCTTTTCCTTCAAGCTCCAGACTTAGCCACGTAATTGTTTGTTTGACTGATACACTTGAAAGATTTAAAAGATTCCATGAGAAAGTCTTACAGAATTGGTGCTCTCCTCAGATTCTGGTCTTCTTCTGGCATTTCCTCTATCAGCTTATGGTATCATCTTTCATTGAGGAGCTAATGCCAAAATCCTAGTAGTAATCATCTTCAACAACTCTGTCACCTTCAGCCCTCCTAATTCCATATAGTGTAACAGATATAAGTGTGATTGTGCTATCTCCTCACTTAAAAATCATTCAATAGTTTTCTATTGATTAATATGGAATAACAATAAAAAACAAGTTGAAGATGAAACAACTAATATCTAATGAGCCTCATCTCACTCCATTCTCTTTTCACTATGCTTTAAAAACCTGGTTTTATATTGCAGTCAAAATGTGCCATATTTTCTGTCAAAGGACCTATCCTTTCTACTGTCCGGAATTCTCTGCACTTCTTCTAGGTAGTACTTCTCAACCTTCACCTCTCAGCTCAAGCACTTCCTTAGAAAACCTTTGCCATTTCCCCCAACTCCATTAGGTCTCTTGGTTGTATACTCACATCATCCACTTCTCATTTAGAGCAGAGCACATTTCTTTATTGCAATATTAGCTTTACTTAAGGTATTCATTGATGTCTATTTCCTAATTAGACTATAAGCTCCATAAAGACAATGGCTTTATCATCACAAAATTAAAATAATATTTATGCCCAGAATTACAAGAACTCAGGGAATATGACCAGGAAAAGTTGGCAATGTGCCACATAAAAATATTTTCCTCTTTTCTTTCCTACATAGTCTATTAACAAAGAGTCTGCTACTGTAAGGATATCGAGTTTTTAACTATGAGAAAATAAGTTTATGTTTTTTAATCTCAGGGAATAGAGATGACAGGGAATAGTAGAATGTAAGTGTATGTGTGTGTGTGTGTGTGTGCTCAGCAGGAAGAAAAGGGAAAAACATTTGGTACCAGTAACTTGAAGATTTATTTGTAAAGCTAGATTCTTAGAGTCAGCTCACATGAAGTGCTCATAAATTGACAGCCTGTTGTGAACTTTGCCTCTGCTATTATGTATACGTGGTGAGGCAGACAGTCAGCTACCTTGGATGTGCAGTCTAGAAAAGACTTGGGTCTGAATCTAGCCACACCTACTAGACTCAGAGAGATGGTAGTGAGATGAAAACATACAGACCAGTTCCCAATGAAGGAGCAGATTGATTCTAGTTATGCAAACCATAGATAATGTATATGAAATCAGTGTGATGTGTCCCCACATGTTAGCAGCACAAGGTCAACCTGTGTCAATACCTTGTGGGATCACATGGAGAGGGGTGAGACAATTTCAAGGTTTGCTGGGTTGTAAGTTGTCATAGTAGAGTATTTGGGACTAATAGGTTAGGAAAAGCCTCTTGGGCTTTTAATCACTACAGAAGTGATTAAAAAGGAAGTACATGAGAAGAGCCAACTCCTGAGGATGTTTTGATCATAGCAGTGAAGTGAGAGCAAGGTCATGGGTTAGATGAGTCAGTAGGAAAGCATTGCTGGGTGGAAACTGATTATATGGACAGGTGATTCTTTTGGGACGTTAAATGACAATCAGGGCCCAATGCCTCATCTGGGCCCCAGCTTTTCCTCTCTAGGCCCCAGCCATCAGTAAGCTTTGTACCATTCTTCTCTGGTCTGCCTGTACCCACCTGTATTTCTCCTTTGTTTTTTCTTACTTGACTTATGTTGCTCTGGGATCATTATTATCAGTTTCAGGATGCTGAATGTTCTCACATGTAGGGGCCATTAGAAGGATGTAATGTCAGCAAAAGCAGGAAACATCACAGAGCAGAATGTCAGGGACCTGCCTCTGTATTGCTCATAGGGCTCTGAATTGCCAGACAAGATTATCCCTAAGGAAGGACAGTACATTCTGTCATCATTTTATAGGACCCTAATAGTGAATTTTAGACAGATTTTTATCCACTCATATTGGAAGCAGTTCAACTGGTTAAATGCCAGACTACCAATTACTCTGTTGCCTCCCTGGGAATTGTCTAGCTGGGAATAGCCCCTGAATAAAAAAAGTCATTCTTTTGAACCAAGTCCAACAACTTGGACCCTGGAAACTAAAATTGGTTTTCCTACTCTAAAATACTTCTTTGCTGTTGAATCTCTGACATGCCTTTTGCACTTTCCCAATACTTTGTTCATCTCATTGAGTCTTTTATTACTTGTAGCTAGGCCTATTTTCTTTCCAGTGCCTACTTTACTCCTAAAACACACAGGTAGATATGGCCCCATCCTATCCCTATTTGTCCTATATTATTAGATTTTACCCATCCATCTTCAGCTAAGTGGCTGAAATCTCACAGATGGTGAATTTCAAGACCAGATCAGACCTCTCAGAGAAATTTCCATACCTATGGGAGAGTTAGTTCCATATCCTGATGTGAGCTGGGCATGCTGGTGGGAACCTGCAGCTCTGATGCTTAAAATAAGCACAGAAGGAATCACAGGTGAAATGTATATAGTAGGTTCTCAGTAAACATTTGCTAAAGATGCATAAATAATTGTAGGGGTTAAAACTGATGAATTTCCATGGAGAACTCTTTTCGATCTTTGATTTCATTTTCCCACTGAAGTACAAATGTTTTGTTTTTCTGCTTCATGACCCTGTATCAGGACTAGAATGCAGAGCATAACTTGTTAAAGCCCTTTGGATATTTAAAATGGTTAGCCATTCCTCTTCTGTTTGGATAATTCCATCAAGCTAGAGATTATACTTATGGTGCCTGGATGCTAGCAAGTGTTTTGGGGTAAGAGAAAACATTTCTTTCTAATATCTCTCTTCCTAACCAAGTTCAAAAATATAAGCTGTGAATACACCTTCTTAGGAACTTTGGGATGATCGTTTTAAAGACTTTGGAAAGAAACATCGATTCACCACTTCCTTCTCTATGTATTTTAAAATAAATTTTTATTAGGATATTCATTATATAATATTCATTATACGGGGGAGATTCATAGTGACGATTCTGATTAGGCTTACATTATACAGTAGTTACTTCACCCCCATAGTCCCTCCCCCTCAACCCCCTTTCTGCCCCACTTAAAGCAATTGTAAGAAGTTTCTTTGTTCAATGTCACATAAGTATATGAAGTCCATCAACTATACACACTCACCTTAACCTCCTTCATTCACCCTCCCCATTCCCACTAGTACCTCCACATACACTGTACCTATTTTACAGTCCTGTCTTTCATTATTAATAGTTAAGTTGATATTCAAGGGGGTTTCTCAATGTATCCCAATTGTGAGTCTACTTTACTTTGATTCATTCCACCCCTTCCATTACTCTCCCATAGTCTTTACCTCCCACCCCCATTTTCAACAGCTTTTAATGCACATCCTTATATCCTCTACCTTCACAGATGTTAATGTTTTATGATATTACTGATCTCTATTATTCTCTTTGCATTTCCCTCTTTCTCCAAGTTCCATGGAGTAATTCCACTGTTACAAACATGTTCTACATATGAATTTTTGTATATGATCATGCTTGTTTTTGTGTATATGTTTATCTTTTGGTTCTACCTTCCATCATGAGGGAAAACATGTGGCCTTTGTCTTTCTGAGCTTGGCTTACTTCACTTAACATGAATGTCCTGTACTTATATCCATTTACCTTCAGACCACATGTCATTATTCCTTATGACTGAGTAAAACTCCATTGTGTATATATACCACATTTTCTTGATCCATTCATCAGTTGTAGGGCATCTGGGTTATTTTCATAGCTTGGCTACTGTGAATAGTGCTGAGATGGACATTGGTGTACAGGTGTCTGTATGGTATCCTGATTTACGTTCCTTTGGGAAGATGCCCAGGAGCAATATCACTGGATCATATGGCAGTTCTATCTTTAGCTTTTTGAGGAATCTCCATACTGCTTTCCATAGTGGTTGTACTAATTTGCATTCCCACCAACAGTGTAGAAGTGTTCCTGTTTAGCCATATTCTTGCAAATGTATTAATGTTTCTTGAATTGCAGTGGTGCTATTGGCTTCAAGGAAGATTTATACAGAGATAAATCTGAAGCTGGTTGAAGTCACACTATTGGCCTTTATTGTAGAAGGGAAGTTTTGATAGCAACTAGTGCTGGGTTCCAGCTCCTATGTTCAAGAGGCTGACCTCCTTTGAACAGCTCCTTCCTATACCAGCATGTAGATCTGGCATCCTTAATTATATTCTTAGCTCTAATAATGTGCTTTGCTCTGTGTGGTCTGTCCAATGAAAAGTGCTTCTAAAGGCAAATATATAATTTCTGATGAAAGCTACACAAAATAATTGACCTTGGCCAGAGTGTAGTTGCATTTCAAGATCTTTGCATCACACTTTTATATAGGAGAATGTTTCCTAGAAACACATGACCCTTTCTAAGGACATAATCCATGCCAGAAAGCTCATTTTAATGCAAGAGTGTATCCTGAGATTATTCAAAATGCTCAAGTAGGATAGCTCTGGCTTCACCCTGGCAGAGGAGGGTAGGAGAGTTGGGTGAACAGGTTTTGGAATAGGACTAATGGGGTACAAATCCCAGGTCAGTCACTGAATATGTATTTGACTTCCAGGTGCTTTTAGAGTTCTTAGTGTATCACTTTCCTATCTGCACAAAGGGAACCATGTATTACCTTATGTAGCAATATTATGAAAATTGACATAATTTGCATAAAATGGTCAGTTCAGTAAATGCCTCAAAATTGTTATTTTTTCTTGTGTTCGTTTTTGAGCAGCTGGGGTCTTGCTATGTAGTATAGACTGACCTAAAACTAGAGATCCTTCTGCCTCAACTTCACAATCTCCTACAGTGCTGGGATTACAGACATATACCACCATGAACAGCTTGGTTTTGTTACTGTTTTTATTTTTTAACTCCTACTCTTATCAACTATCTTACCAAGTATTTATCTGTGAATGAATGCGAATTACCATACCAGATAATGGAAGTCAGCATTTATATGTGTGTGTGTGTGTGTGTGTGTGTGTGTGTGTGTGTGTGTTTAGTAAGGACAATATTTTGGAAATGTGCTAGCCTTCTAATCTCTAGAGTAGACCTGATTCTTAGTTTGGTTTCAGTTTCTCTTTTTCTAAAATGTAGAGAAGATTCTCCATTTCTACTAATCTCATAGAGATGGTGTGGATGCCACTGAGATGTTTTGATTTCAGCTTTTAATAAACCTCTTTTTTTGTGGTGCTGGGGACCAAACCTAGGGCCTTCTATATGCAAGCCACGTGCACTTTCTACTGAGCTACACCCTCTGCCATACTCTATCTTTAATAGCCCAAACTACTGTTTTGTTTAGCCTCTATTTTAAAGGGCATTATTTTAGACACATCATCTTTGAAACATTATTTTATTTTTTAAAATTTATTTATTTTTTAAATTTTAATTTTTTTATTATTCATATGTGCATACAATGCTTGGGTCATTTCTCCCCCCTGCCTCCACCCTCTCTATAACCACCAACTCTGCCCCCTCCATCTCTCCCCCAACCTCTCAATACCCAGCAGAAACTATTTTGCCCTTATCTCTAATTTTATTGAAGAGAGAGTATAAGCAATAATAGGAAGGAACAAGGGTTTTTACTAGTTGAGGTAGAGATAGCTATACAGGGAGTTGATTCACATTAATTTCCTGTGCATGTGTGTTGCCCTATGGGTTAATTCTTTTTGATCTAACCTTTTCTCTAGTTTCTGGTCCCCTTCTCCTGTTGGCCTCAGTTGCTTTTAAGGTATCTGCTTTAGTTTCTCTGCATTGAGGGCAACAAATGCTAGCTAATTTTTTAGGTGTCTTACCTATCCTCATATCTCCCTTGTATGCTCTCGCTTTTATCATGTGATCAAAGTCCAATCCCCTTGTTGTGTTTGCCCTTGATCTAATATCTGCATATGAGGGAGAACATATGATTTTTGGTCTTTTGGGCTAGGCTAAACTCACTCAGAATGATGTTCTCCAATTCCATACACTTACCAGTAATTGATAACATTTCGTTCTTCTTCATGGTTGCATAAAATTCCATTGTGTATAGATACCACATTTTCTTGATCAGTCAGTAGTGGGGCATCTTGGCTGTTTCCATTACTTGGCTATTGTAAATAGTGCTGCAATAACCATGGGTGTGCAGGTGCCTCTGGAGTAACTTGTGTCACAGTTTTTGGGTATATCCCCAAGAGTGGTATGGCTTGATCAAATGGTAGATCAATATTTAGCTTTTTAAGTAGCCTCCAAATTTTTTTCCAGAATGTTTGTACTAGTTTACATTCCCATAACAGTGTAAGAGGGTTCCTTTTTCCCCACATCCTTGCCAACATCTGTTGTTGGTGGTGTTGCCAATGATGGCTATTCTAACAGGGGTGAGGTGGAATCTTAGTGTGGTTTTAATTTGCATTTCCTTTATTGCTAGAGATGGTGAGCATTTTTTCATGTGTTTTTTGGCCATTTGAATTTCTTCTTTTGAGAAAGTTCTGTTCAGTTCACTTGCCCACTTCTTTATTGGTTCATTAGTTTTGGGAGAATTTAGTTTTTTAAGTTCCCTATATATTCTGGTTATCAGCCCTTTGTCTGATGTGTAGCTGGCAAATATTTTCTCCCACTCTGTGGGTGGTCTCTTCAGTTTAGAGACCATTTCTTTTGTTGAGCAGAAGCTTTTTAGTTTTATGAAGTCCCATTTATCTATGCTATCTCTTAGTTGCTGTGCTTCTGGGGTTCCATTGAGAAAGTTCTTACCTATACCTACTAACTCCAGAGTATTTCCTACTCTTTTCTGTACCAACTTTAGAGTTTGGGTCTGATATTAAGATCCTTGATCCATTTTGAGTTAATCTTGGTATAGGGTGATATACATGGATCTAGTTTCAGTTTTTTGCAGACTGCTAACCAGTTTTCCCAGTAGTTTTTGTTGAAGAGGCTGTCTTTTCTCCATTGCATATTTTTAGTGCCTTTGTCAAAGACAAGTTAGTTATAGTTGTGTGGTTTCATATCTGGGTCCTCTATTCTGTTCCACTGGTCTTCATGTTTGTTTTTGTGCCAGTACCATGCTGTTTTTATTGTTATTGCTTTGTAATATAGTTTGAAGTCAGGTATCGTGATACCTCCAGAATTGTTCTTTTGACTGAGTATTGCCTTGTCTATTCATGGCCTCTTGTGTTTCCATATAAATTTAACGGTAGATTTTTCAATCTCTTTAATGAATGTCATTGGAATTTTGATGGGTATTGCATTAAACATGTAGATTACTTTTGGGAGTATAGACATTTTTACTATGTTGATTCTACCAATCCATGAGCATGGGAGATCTCTCCACTTTCTATAGTCTTCCTCAATCTCTTTCTTCAGAACTTTATAGTTTTCCTTGTAGAGGTCTTTCACATCTTTTGTTAGGTTTACACCTAGGTATTTGATTTTTTTTGAGGCTATTGTAAATGGAATTGTTTTCATATATTCTTTCTCAGTTTGTTCTATATTCGTGTATAGAAATGCTAATGATTTTCTATGTTGATTTTATATCCTTCTACCTTGCTGTAGCTATTGATGGTGTGATGGTGTCTAGGAGCTTCTGAGTAGAGTTTTTTGGGTCTTTTAGGTATAGGATCATGTCATCTGCAAATAGAGATATTTTGACAGTTTCTTTACCTATTTGTATTCCTTTTATTCCTTCTTCTTGCCTAATTGCTCTGGCTAGGAATTCCAGTACTATGTTGAATAGGAGTGGAGGTAGCAGGCATCCTTGTCTGGTTCCTGATTTTAGAGGGAATGGTTTCAGTTTTTCTCCATTAAGTATAATGCTGGCTGTAGGTTTGTCATATATAGCTTTTATAATATTGAGGTACTTTCCTTCTAGTCCTAGTTTTCTTAGAGCTTTTATCATGAAATGGTGTTGGATCTTATCAAAGGCTTTTTCTGTATCTATTGAGATGATCAAGTGGTTTTTATCTTTGCTTCTATTAATGTGGTTTATTGCGTGTATTGATTTTCGTATGTTGAACCACCCCTGCATTCCTGGGATGAAGCCTACTTGGTCGTGGTGAATAATCTTTTTGATGTGTTGTTGAATTCGATTTGCCATTATTTTGTTGTGGATTTTTGCATCAATGTTCATTAAGGAGATTGGCCTATAGTTCTCCTTTTTGGAAGTGTCTTTGCCTGGTTTTGGGATAAGTGTAATATTGGCTTCATAAAATGTGTTAGGCAGTTTTCCTTCTCTTTCTATTTCATCGAACAGTTTAAGGAGGGTTGGTATCAGTTCTTCTTTAAAGGTCTGATATAATTCAGCAGAGAATCCATCTGGTCCTGGACTTTTCTTTTTTGGGAGACTCTTGATTGCTGCTTCAATTTCATTTTGTGTTATAGATCTATTCAGGTGATTAATATCCTCTTGATTCAGTTTTGGATGATCATATGTATCTAGAAATCTGTCCATTTCTTTAAGATTTTCAAATTTATTTGAATACAGGTTCTCGAAGTAGTCTCTGATGATTTCCCAGACTTCCATGGTGTTTGTTGTTATCTCCCCTTTTGCATTCCTGATTCTACTAATTTGGATTTTTTTCTCTCCTCATTTTAGTCAGGTTTGCCAGGGGTCTGTCAATCTTGTTTATTTTTTCAAAGAACCAACTTTTTGTTTCATTAATTCTTTGTATGTTTTTTTTGGTTTCTATTTCATTGTTTTCAGCTCTTATTTTTATTATTTCTCTCCTCCTATTTGTTTTGGGATTTGCTTGTTCTTGTTTTTCTAGGAGTTTGAGATGTACCATTAGGTCATTGATTTGGGATCTTTCAGTCTTTTTAATATATGCACTCATGGCTGTAAACTTTCCTCTCAGGACTGCCATTGCTGTGTCCCATAGGTTCTGGTAGGTTGTGTTTTCATTTTCATTGATTTCCAGAAATTTTTAAATTTCCTCTTTTATTTCATCAATGACCCATTATGAAACATTATTTTATCTCCAAAGGATAGTTAGTTCCTTTCTTCTGAAATGCTCTCTTTAAAAAATATCACCAAATAATTATTCATGCTACCATCACTAATTACCATTTTTCCTATTACCTTGTGGAATGGTATTTATTTTGCCACAAACATTTAAGATTTCTGATATAATCAACTGGCACTAGTTTGCTCTCAAATCAGTACTTCTTTTTTTTAATAATATAAAGGTTGGCTCAGTAGCAGGGAACCCTCAGTCCCAAAAATGACAACAAGAAGGTTAAAACCAGAATCTTTCAATCTCTTTTTCTATAAACTTCAATTGATAAATTAAATGATGAAAACCAACTGGAGAAAGGTATTTATGACTTTCCCTTTGCTTTATAAAAGTAAAATTTATCTCTGTTACCTATGTCTTCTTTGTTCTTCCATATATTTCATTGTTTCACAGAAGTCATTGTATTCAACTTTTTGTCCAATGACTTCAGGAAGTATTGACTTTTTTTTCCTCTGGGATGGCAAATTACCTTTATACTTCCAAGAAGGATAATTTTTCCGTATTGATTTTTTTCTTCATTTTTCTTTTTACCAACAGACTCAGTCTAGTGCTACTAATTATGAATGGAATTTAGAAATGTGCCATTCTGTAGTTCTAGTGCAATAGGGAAGCTGTAATGAAAAGACAGAAGAGTATGTTAATAGGCTCTAGAGTTCAGACCAATGTTTATTCTTAAAGCTAGGTCCTCTGCACAATGTTTTATCTGGCTTCTAATGAGGAAACTCTCTCTGCATGACTGGGTTCTGAAGAAAAGAGAATTGGAATATTATGATAAATCAACGTACCCTGAAGCTATTCATTTTCTGTCTTTAGAACTTAATTTATTTCTCAGTCATCTGATAAGCATAATGCAGAGAGAGTCTCTGGTTTTTATCTACTCTGGACAGGACAGTATAGTGCTCCAGTAAGCATAATGGGTGGAAATTAGGCTCAGGATTCTGGCTGGAGAGTTCTTTCCATGTAAGGAAAATAGATACAGATGAATCACCCTTTCTGTACAAAGAAAACCAAAGGAAGAATGCCATGAGAGGAGATAGTGGCCACAGCTCAGTGGTCACTATGAATGGCTCTGGTAAATAGAAACAGCATGGCCTCAGACCTGATGTTGCTGTTATTGCAGGGTGTGTGTGTGTATGTTTTTTTTTTTTTCCCCGGAAGGAACTACAATGGAGAGAAGTTTATTGTCATTTCTTCTAGGTTCTGCCCTTGACTCACTCAGCTACTTATCTTACCTTTTCTATCTGCACCACAAATTCACAGTGCAATTTCCTACCTACAATTTTTAGCACTAGCAAGAAATCCCCTACATTTGTGAAATTAAACAAGAGTTCTAAAAGGATGGAATGCAAAAGAGAGCCAGGAAAACAACGTTTTCCCATGAGGAAAGCTCATGTAAGAAAGCTTAGAAGATAGTATTATGAAAAAAATGAAATTAAATAAGTAAAACCAATGAAAATTATAATCCCCCAAGCTTCTAAAATGTAGTTTAAATATCCCCTTTTATATGTAAACATGGCATATGCAAATGTTCTACAAATAAAACTCTACTTTATGAATCACCTTTCAATGTACATCTGGAGGCACTGTCTCATCTGAACCTCACAGTAAGGGCTTTCAGCAAATGCTATTTTCTGTGTTTTGCTGTAACAGAAATGGAAATAAAAAAACATAAAATGATTTGCACAATGTCACAGGATGAGTTAGTAAGACTACCTCACAGAATGACTGGCAAGTAGAAATCAGAAGGTAAATGGACACATGAATGAAGGGGTCTGACTCCATGTTCACTTTTTTCTCTAACACAACTTCTTACAAACTCCTGTTGCCTTTTGTTACACTGTTGGTCAGAGAATTAATTTGGTACACCATACCTAAAGAAAGATAGGAACTTTCAGAAAATGTGCTCCATTTTCATTGCCAGATACAATTTTAAATAATTCTGCAACTGAATATCTTCAAACCCACCTTTCTTTATTTATCACAGTTAACACTTTCTTTTCTAACTCTTTCTTTCTTACCAGAAAATACCAGCTCTTTTTGTTATGGGTTATTTTCAAGATAAGGTCTCAAGAACTATTTGCCTGGACTGGCTTTGAACTATGATCCTCCTGATCTCTGCCTTCTGGGTAGCTAGGATTACAGGCATGAGCCACCAGTGCCTGGTTCTCTTTCCTTCCTTCCTTTGTTCCTTCCTTTGTTCCTTTGTCCCTTCCTTCCTTCCTTCCTTCCCTTTTTTTCTCTCTCTCTCTTTCTCTCTCTCCTTCTTTCTTTATATCATTAGTGCCTGGAATGGAACCCAGGACCTTGTGCACATTAGGCAAGTGTTCTACCATTGAGGTACATCTCCAGCCAAGAGTAGCACTTTTTATAAAGCTCTGGTAGTGAGAATATGACTCATCAGAGTTAAAATTTTCTTCTTCCTATAGTTCAGTATTGAGAAAGGACAAGGACTTGATTTTTAACACTAGATCTGTTCAGTTGTTCTAATTTATATAGAAGCACTAGTTCACCTTTCTTTACATAGGTTCCTAGAAAATTAAATCATAGCTTTAAATTGAAGTGAATCTTTTTTGGGAAGTCAAAATTCCTGACAAGTGAAGATATAAGAAGACTTTGTAGACTTTGTCACATATGACTACAGAAAATATTAAGCACAGCTCACCTCTTCTATCCACATAAGCATAAATGCTCACCAAAGAACTATTTATATCAACTCCCCTTATACCATGCAATATGTCCAGATTCCAACAACAAAAACTTATAAGGCATGATAAAATATGAGAAAAAACATAGTGTGAGAGACAAAGCAAGCATTAGAACCAGACTCAGATGTGGCAAAAAAGTTGGAGTACTAGACTGGGAATTTAAAATCACTTTGAGTAACATATTAGGGACTCCAGTGAAAAAGTACTCAATGTGCAAGAAGGGTAATGTAAGGAGAGATATGGAGACATCAAGAAAGAATTTAAAAAAAAAAACCAAAACATTGTAACTTATAAGAATGTAAAGGACCTACTGATGGGCTCTCAGTAGACTGAACAGATCTGAGAAAAGGAATATAATGAAGATGAAGGTAGTTCAATAGAACTTACCCCTGCAGAAGTGCAGAGTAAAAAATAATGAAAACCATAAAACAACATTAAAGTACTGTAGGAAATTTTAAAAGATACTAGCATACACATAAGTAGAATGTCAGGCAACGATGGAAGAGAGAACAATGGAACAACAGAAGAAACATTTGAAGTAATGATGTCTAACACTGTTCCAAACTTAGCTGTAAACATTATAGTACTAACACAGGAAATTCAGGGCTTGCCAAACAACAACCCCTACTCAAAAAAGACAACCACAACAACCTAGGAATATCATAGTTAAATTATAGAAAACCAAAGGAAAAGACAAAATATGGAAGGAAGCCTGGCGGGGAGATTCCTTACTACAGAGGAACAAAGGAATACAGTGGATTTCTCAGCAGAACCATAGTAGCTAAAACAGTGTCATGTAACTTTCAAAGGCTGAATGAAAATACAATGCCATTGTAGAATTGTGTGTCCAGTGCAATGATTCTTCAGAAGTCATGAAGGAGCACAGACTTTCAAAATAAACAAAATCTGAGAATATTCAAGGTCAAAAGAAATTTCTTTGGAAGAAATGTAAAAAAAAAAAAAAAAGCAAACAATAGCAACACCCCTTTAAAAAAATAGTTCTCTAAGGAGAATGAAATAACATTCAGAATGAAAACTCAGATCTAAGTAAAAAGGAAAGAATATTAGCGAACAAATTAAAGTAAAGTAAATTCTTTTGTGTTTCTTATTAATGTATCTGAAAATGACTTGTTTAAAGGAAAACTATATTGGGTGACTATTGCACATGGAGCAGTGAGATGAATGAACAGTATCACAAAAGGCAGAAAGAAGAAATTGGGAATAGTCTTAAGTACCCTGCACTCATGTGAAGTGGTTTAGCACTATTTGAAGATGGGTTTAGATTGCTTAAAAATATACATCAGAAACATGGGAAACTATTAAAAATTCTAAAAATGAGGAATATTTCAGAGGAGAGAAAATGGATATTATAGAATGAGAACCAGAGAAATCAAGGGGCAAAATAAAGGGAAAAGAAACAGATAATAAAAGCAATGGAGAGAAAACAATTACAAACATGTGGATACTATATCAATAAGACCAATAACCATTTACATATGAATGATCAAAGCACACCAGAGAAAAGACAAATATTGTTAAAGTATACTTAAAAAAAGAGATCCTATTTCATATTTAAATGAAACCCAACTTAGATACAAAGATACAAGCTAAAAGTAGAAGGATGGTAGTAGTAGAAAGAAATCTGGAATAGTTATGTTAATATCAGACACAGCTGAGATCAGAACCAGGGAAATTACCAGGAATTGAGAAAGACATTATGTAAGAATAAATGGCTAATTGTACAAAAAGACTAAACTTCATATTTAAATTGTGTGCACTTAAAAAATACCATTAAATATGTCAACAAAAATGGCATAATTGATAGGAGAAGTAGACAAATAAACTATTATGGTAGAAGAACTCAACACTTTTATTAATTGATAGATCAAACAAATAGAAAATCAGAAAGAATATAGTTGACCAACACAACACTATTGATCAACTTGATCTCATTTGCCATTATAGAGTTCTCATGGAGATAGTTAAGTGCACCTGCTCAAGCACACGTGAACATTAACTTAAGTAGCTCACAATCAGGACTAGAGTCATAAAATACACACACACAAGTTTAAAATAATTTCAATCATATGAAAATTGTTCTTAAAATACAATGGAATTAGACTGAAAATTGGCAATGAAAAGGTAGCTGAGAAATCTACTAATATTTAGAAATTGAAAATCATACTTCCAATTTATAGTTGGATCAATGAAGTTACAAATAAATTTTAAAATATTTTAAATTAAAAGAAAATGAAATTTCAGCATATCATACCCATGGAATACAGAGAAAGCTGTGTTTAGAAGAAAATACATAGTATTTAATGCATGGATTTGAAAAGAAGAAGTCCAAATCTTATGAAGCTGGAGAAAGGAGAGCAATTTAAGTATAAGCAAACAGAAAAAAATTGATGTAATAACAAGTAGAGTAAACATCAATGAAATTGAAACAGGAAATAGAGAATATCCATAACTTAAAGCTTTTTCTTTCAAAATATCAAGAGTGATAAACTTCTATTCCATTCTCCACTTCTAAAATGAAAGATAATAAATTACCATTGATATCATGCTTATCACTAATAAAAAATATTAAGAACAGTTCTAAGCACACAAATTCGATACCTTACATGAAATGAACCAATTCCTTAAAAGGTACAATCTATTATAATTTACATAAGAAAAATAACCTTCATATTTGTTGAAGAAGTAGAATCCATAACTAATAATTTCCCAATATAGAAAAAAAATAGTATTCTTCCAAAAAAAGAAAGCCCTGGTAATTCTGCCAAAGGATCAGACAAAGGTTTGTACCAGTTTTCAACAATCTGCCAGATAATAGAGGTAAAGGGAAGACTTCCTAACTTATTTGATGAGGCCCTCATTACCTTAATACCAAAATGGAAAAATGCTTTACAAAAAAAGAAATCCACATACAGATCAACAGATGAATCCTGTAATTTATGTAGAAAGTCACAATTATCAAGAATAGTGAACATAGTATTGAAGAAGAACCAAGTTGTAGGATGAATATTAGACATTCTCAAGACCTACTGTGTAACTACAGTAATTAAAACAAGATGATATTAAACAATATCATGTCCCACATTAATGGGACAGAAGAGAGATCCCAGACAGACTCATACAAACACAGTCAATTGATCTTTGACGAAGGCAATTCAATGCAGAAAGGATTGCCTTTCATCAAATTATACTGAAACAACTGGATACCAAGATACAAAGAAAAAAGAATCTAGACACAGACTTTGTATCTTTCAGATACGTGAACTCAAAATATGTCATAGAACTAAATATGAAAAGAAACCTATAAAACTTCTAGGAAAAAAATAGAAGGAAATTTAGGCAACCCATGGGTCTGGTAATGAGCTTTTAGGTTTAACACCAAAACCACAATTCATGAAAGAATTAAACTGGTAAGTTGAATTTTACCCAAACTAAAAACTTCTACTCCACAAAAGATGTTACTAACATAATAGAAAGAGAAACCACAAACTGAAATAAATATTTGTAATGCATACTGGATATAACACTTGGATTCAAAATAAACAAAGCCAGGCATGGTGGTAAAAGTGTGTAATCTCAACACTTGGGAGACTGAGACAGGTAAATAATGAGTTTGAGGCCAGCCTGGGATATATAACAATGGCCTATTGAAGGGGAAAGAAGAAGAAGGCAGAAAGGCAGAAAAGAAGAAAGAAAAGAAAAGGAAATAGAAAGGAAGCAAAAAGAAGAAAGAAAGCTGAGAAGGATGAGGATGAGGAAGATGGGGTGGGGGGTAGGAAGAAAAGGAGGAGAAACAAAATATAAAAATAACTCTTGCTACTTGATAATAAAAAACCAATTTAAAAACAAGGAAAGTTGAGACAGACACCTCACCAAAGAAAATATACAGATGACAAATAATTACATGAAAATATACTCATTTGTCATTAAGGAATTGCAAATTAAAACTGTGAGATACAAGTATGCAGAATTAAAGTGGATGAAATCCAAGAAAAATGGCAACACTTGTTGATGAAAGGAATAGGACAGCAATGAAGAGTCTCCCAAAAAAGAAAAGTCCAGGACCAGATGGATTGTCTGCTGAATTATATCAGACCTTTAAAGAAGAAATAATACCGACCCTCCTTAAAATGTTCCATGAAATAGAAAGGGAAGGAAAACTGCCTAACACATTTTATGAAGCCAGTATTACAGTTATCCCAAAATCAGGCAAAGACACCTCCAAAAAAGAGAACTACAGACCAATCTCCGTAATGAACATCAATGCAAAAATCCTCAATAAAATAATGGCAAACTGAATCCAACAACACATCAGAAAGATCATCACCACAACAAAGTCGGCTCCATCCCAGGGATGCAGGGGTGGTTCAACATATTCAAATCTATAAATGTAATACAGCACATTAATAGAAGCAAAGACAAAAACCACTTGATCATCTCAATACATGTAGAAAAAGCCTTTGATAAGATCCAACATCATTTCATGATAAAAGCTCTAAGAAAACTAGGAATAGAAGGAAAGTACCTCAACATTATAAAAGCTATATATGACAAACCTACAGCCAGTATTATACTTAATGGAGAAAAACTGAAACCATTCCTTCTAAAATCAGGAATGAGACAAGGATGCCCACTATCCCCACTCCTATTCAACATAGTACTAGAAATCCTAGCCAGAGCAATTAGGCAAGAAGAAGGAATAAAAGACACCTAAAAAATTAGCTAGCATTTGTTGCCCTTAACGCAGAGAAACTAAAGCAGATACCTTAAAAGCAACTGAGACCAATAGGAAAAGGAGACCAGGAACTAGAGAAAAGGTGAGATCAAAAAGAATTTCCTATGTGTGTGAATTAACACACACGCATAGGAAATTAATGTGAGTCAACTCCCTGTATAGCTATCCTTATCTCAACTAGCAAAAACCCTTGTTCCTTTCTATTATGGCTTATACTCTCTCTACAACAAAATTAGAAATAAGGGCAAAATAGTTTCTGCTGGGTATTGAGGGGGTGGGGGGGAGAGGGAGGGGGCTGAGTGGGTGGTAAGGGAGGGGATGGGGGTAGGGGGGAGAAATGACCCAAGCCTTGTATGCACATATGAATAATAAAATAAAAAAAGAAGGAATAAAAGGAATACAAATAGGTAAAGAAACTGAAAATATCCCTATTTGCACACAATATGATCCTTTACCTTAAAGACTCAAAAAACTCTACTCAAAAGCTCCTAGACACCATCAACAGCTACAGCAAGGTAGCAGAATATAAAATCAACATAGAAAAATCATTAGCATTTCTATACACTAACAATGAGCAAACGGAAAAAGAATGTATGAAAACAATTCCATTTACAATAGCCTCAAAAAAAAATCAAATACCTAGGTGTAAAACTAACAAAAGATGTGAACGACCTCTACAAGGAAAACTATAAAGTTCTGAAGAAAGAGATTGAGGAAGACTATAGAAAGTGGAGAGATCTCCCATGCTCATGGATTGGTAGAATCAACACAGTAAAAATGTCTATACTCACAAAAGCAGTCTACATGTTTAATGCAATTCCCATCAAAATCCCATCAAAATCCCAATGACATTCATCAAAGAGATTGAAAAATCTTCTGTTAAATTTATATGGAATTTTGATGGGAATTGCATTAAACATGTAGATTACTTTTGGGAGTATAGACATTTTTACTGTGTTGATTCTACCAATCCATGAGCATGGGAGATCTCTCCACTTTCTATAGTCTTCCTCAATCTCTTTCTTCAGAAGTTTATAGTTTTCCTTATAGAGGTTGTTCACATCTTTTGTTAGGTTTACACCTAGGTATTTGATTTTTTTTTGAGGCTATTGTAAATGGAATTGTTTTCATACATTCTTTTTCCGTTTGCTCATTGTTAGTGTATAGAAATGCTAAT
Organism: Castor canadensis; assembly: GCF_047511655.1. Lineage (NCBI taxonomy): Eukaryota > Metazoa > Chordata > Mammalia > Rodentia > Castoridae > Castor > Castor canadensis. The sequence continues at coordinate 169,200,616 of NC_133387.1, forward strand.
GATTTTTCTATGTTGATTTTATATCCTGCTACCTTGCTATAGCTATTGATGGGGAACAGGTACTAGAGAAAAGGTTAGATCAAAAAGAATTAACCTAGAAGGTAACACCCACGCACAGGAAATCAATGTGAGTCAATACCCTGTATAGCTATCCTTATCTCAACCAGCAAAAACCCTTGTTCCTTCCTATTATTGCTTATACTCTCTCTACAACAAAATTAGAAATAAGGGCAAAATAGTTTCTGCTGGGTATTGAGGGGATGGGGGGAGAGGGAGGGGGTGGAATGGGTGGTAAGGGAGGGGGTGGGGGCAGGGGGGAGAAATGAACCAAGCCTTGTATGCACATATGAATAATAAAAGAAAAAAAAAGAAAAAAAATTTATATGGAAACACAAGAGGCCACGTATAGCCAAGGCAATACTCAGTCAAAAGAACAACGCTGGAGGTATCACAATACCCAACTTCAAACTATATTACAAAGCAATAGCAATAAAAAAAAACAGCATGGTTCTGGCACAAAAACAGACATGTAGACCAGTGGAACAGAATAGAGGACTGGATATGAAGCCACACAACTATAACCAACTTATCTTTGACAAAGGCGCTAAAAATATACAATGGAGAAAAGACAGCCTCTTCATCAAAAACTGCTGGGAAAACTGGTTAGCAGTCTGCAAAACTATACCAATATTAACTCAAAATGGATCAAGGATCTTAATATCAGACCCCAAACTCTAAAGTTGGTACAGGAAAGAGTAGGAAATACTTTGGAACAAATAGGTATAGGCAAAGACTTTCTCAAAGGAGCCCCAGCAGCTCAGCAACTAAGAGATAGACTCGATAAGTGGGACTTCATAAAACTAAAAAGCTTCTGCTCAACAAAAGAAATGGTCTCTAAACTGAAGAGACCAACCACAGAGTGGGAGAAAATATTTGCCAGCTACACATCAGACAAAGGACTGATAACCAGAATATATAGGGAACTCAAAAAACTAAATTCTCCCAAAATTAATGAACCAATAAAGAAGTGGGAAAGTGAATTAAACAGAACTTTCTCAAAAGAAGAAATTCAAATGGCCAAAAAACACATTAAAAAATGTTCACCATCTCTAGCAATAAAGGAAATGCAAATTAAAACCACACTAAGATTCCACCTCACCCTGGTTAGAATAGCCATCATTAGCAACACCACTAACAACAGGTGTTGGCAAAGTGCAGGGAAAAAGGAACCCTTTTACACTGCTGGTGGGAATGTAAACTAGTACAACCATTCTAAAAAAATGGAGGCTTCTTAAAAATCTAAACATAGATCTGCCATATGATCCTGCCATACCACTCTTGGGGATATACCCAAAAGAATGTGACACAGGTTACTCCAGAGACACTTGCACACCCATGTTTATTGCAGCCCTATTCTCAATAGCTAAGTTATGGAAACAGCCAAGATGCCGCACTACTTATGAATGGATTAAGAAAACGTGGTATTTATACACAAAGGAATTTTATGCAGCCATGAAGAAGAATGAAATGTTATCATTCGCAGGTAAATGGATGGAACTGAAGAACATAATTCTGAGTGAGATTAGTCTGGCCCATAAGACCAAAAATCGTATGTTCTCCCTCATATGCGGGCATTAGATCAAGAGCAAACACAACAAGGGGATTGGACTTTGATCACATGATAAAGCGAGAGCACACTTGGGAGATATGAGGATAGGTAAGACACTCAAAAAACTAGATAGCATTTATTGCCCTCAATGCAGAGAAACTAATGCAGATACTTTAAAGTGACTGAGGCCAATAGGAGAAGGGAACCAGGAACTAGAGAAAAGCTTAGTTCAAGAAGGATTAATTTAGAAGGTAACACATATGCACAGGAAAGCAATGCAAGTCAACTAACAAAAACCCTTGGTCCTTCCTATTATTGCTTATACTCTCTCTTCAACAAAATTAGAGATAAGGGCAAAATAGTTTCTGCCTGGTAGTGAGGAGGTAGGGGGGAGAGGGAGGGGGCGGGGGAAGGGGGGGGGAGAAATGACCCAAACATTGTATGCACATATAAATAAAAGAAAGAAAAAAGAAAGGAATAGGAACTCTTATTCATTAATGGTGAGGATGCAAATGGTAAGTTCTTTTGAATTCAGTCGGACAGTATATCACAAAGATAAACAGTCTTGCCACTGAACCAAGTTATCACCCTCCTAGGTATTTACACAAAGGATGTTAAATCTTACATACTCAAAAAACCTAAATATAAATGTTTATATCATCCTCATTAATAATTTGCATCTAAAGCAAGTACAGTGCCTTTCAGTAGGTGAGTGAATAAATAAAATATGTTATATCTACAAAATGGCATATTATTATTCAGTGATAAAAAGAAACGAATTAACAGGCTGCAAAAGACAAGGATAGATTTTTTGGTTTTGTTGTGTTTTTTTTTTTTTTTGAGACAGGTCCTCACTATGTAGTCCAAACTGACCTTAAACTCATGACTCAGCTACAGAGTGCTGTGAGTTTAAGGTCTGTAGCACCTGGCCTGGCTAATCGTAAATGCATATGCCTACATGAACAAAGCCAGTCTGGAAAAGGATACCTACTTGTCATTCTTGTTTTCACCTTCAAGATGACTCATAGAGACAACTCAATTCCTTTCCTAATAAACTTTACTATCACTTTCACTACAAAAAAGATAACTACCATATGATTCTAGTTATATGACATTCTGGAAAAGACAAAATTAGAGAAACAGAAAAAACAATAAAATAAGTCAGTGGGATTGGGGAGGTAGAGGCAAATTTGGATAGATGAACACAGGGAATGTTTTTGGAGAAACTATTCCATATGGTATTGAAATGGTGGATATATGAAACTCTGCATTTGTTGGCCTCCATAAAATATTATAGCACCAGGTTCACTCCTTGATGTATGTAAAATTTAAAACCTCATAAAAATGACAGAGGATCTCAGGATGGAATACCACATTTGTCAAAATGATATAATTGTGTTACAAATGTATAGAATAGTTCACTGAAGAATATGGGGGAAAAATGTGCAAACCTATGTAACCAGAAATGAAGTGTAAGTAAGATCAATGGGAACAAATAATATTTGTGGGACTGTACTCTAGTTGTTAAATGTATACTCACAGGAGAAAAGGATAACCACTCTGACACAGATGAGAGATGAGAGGATACATCATTATAAGCAAGGACAGAAGGCTAAAATGATCCATGTGGTAAGGGATTAGATTCAGGGACATCACTATAAACTCATGTCTAGTTCATATAGATACAGATGGCTCTATAGTTTAGATCTGGGATGTCTCTAAAATCCCATGTGTTGAAGGCTTGGTTCCTAGAGTGTTGCTCTTGGGAAGTGGTGAAACCTTGAGGAGGTGGGTTCTAGTAGAAGGACATAAGGAAATTAGGTCATTGAGGTAAATTAGGACTCCAGCTTCTTTCTCTCTCTCTCTCTCCCTCCCTCCCTCTCTCCCCCCCTGCCTGCCATGATGTATGCAATTCTTCTTCTATTCATTCATTTCCTAACCATAGTGTTCTTCTTCTCCACAGGCCCAAAAACAGTTGGCCAACAAATCAATGGACTAAAACCTCTGAAACAGTCAAAAGAAGATTTTCATCATTATAAGTTGTTTATTTCAGGTGTTTTGTCATAGTGATAGAAATTTGACTAACACAGATGAATACAGGTATGTCTGCACATTCCAGGGTTGGTAGACATATAATTTCTTTTCTCTGTCAGCCAAGAAGGAATCGAAGCCACTCCACACAGTAGCAACATTTCTAGATCAAGAAGAGAAAAGAAAGTCAGGTTCAGATTTCCACAATCAGCATTAATTACTTAATAAACAAAGAAACCTCCAATATGTCGAGGATTACATTCATATTTATCTGCTGGCAAGATATTCCTGTTTTCTTCATAGTTTGTGATGATATTCTGAGGTTGTGATTAGGGTTACACTAGAGTTTGCTTAGAAAAGACAATAGGGTTGTTGCTTTCTTTTGATATAAAATATCAAGCCCTGGTTATCTTTTATGCTTTGAATAGGGCACAAATAAATAGACTTGTGTATAAATAATATTATAACTGCTAATAAAATTGGTAGTAAAACTATGTTCCAGGCATGGCTCAAAGCTTTATATGCATCATCTCATTATCTTATTGAAAACTTCCAATAAGTTCAAGTAAATTGTGTTACTGTCTCCATTTCACTGCTGGGGAAGCTGAGAATATAAGAGATGCAAAACTTACCCAAGGTTAAACAGCAAATAAGTGAAGGAGCTGATATTCTAACCTATGTAATTTGACTTCTGAGCACACATTCTTAACTAATACAGAAATTGCTTTGCAAAGGAAAGGCACTATTAAACCATCCCTGCTCATTGTAGGAAGGACACTATATTACTGAGAGTGCCATCTGCCATGGCGCACCCACATTCAGAAAGAATGGAGACATTTAACGATCTACCTAGTCTTTGAAGCATGAGATTTGATTGCCCATCATTTAGAACATAAGTGCTTTAATGGCACGAAGTAATTTGAATCATGTGGAAAAATTTCCCCCACAATTTAGAATACAAGGAGCATGTCTTTGAGGGAAATATTTGTAGAAGGCCAGAAGAAATGTTAGCGCTGGAAAAGGGATAGGGATCCATTGACTCCTATATGATTTCATGTGTGAAGACAATGTGAACTATAGGAAAAGTCTTAGTTAGAAGCTCCTAATATGTGCTAAAGGTTGTCCCAAGCTCTTAGTATAAGTTGTCTCATTTAATTCAAACAACAGGACTCTGAGATAGGTATTATTTTACATGTCTTAATGAAGGATGAAATTAATACACAAATGGAGTAATTTAACAGTCCTAAGATCACAAGGCTAAAAAATGTCAGTCAGGATGTCTGATTGCACAGCATATGCTATTCATGACAAGGCCAAACAATCTTCCCACATCAAATGAGAAGTAGAGAGTGACAGGTTTCAGGAAGACTTACTTGGGTTTCAGGCAGATGTCAGAGTTCTATGTTTGCTTGTAGATAACTGAATTGTTTCCTTCACCTTAAACACAATTTTTGCAGTAGGTATTCTACTCATGTGGTTAAAGAAAGTTAATTAGATATTCAGATGAAGGGAGATCCTTGCGTATCCCATAGAAAGGGAGCACACATGTTCTAGAATGTCTAATTCAGTTAGTTTTAAGATTACGGCACTGAGTCCAAGGCTCAGGATTTGATCCCTAAGTGGCCAATTGGTTTCATGTATGTGCACATTTCCACTTTCGTAGAAAGCATCCTTGTCCCAGCCACTAGCCAGCAAATGGCTTGTTGTCATAAATATCAGCAGATTAACATTAGGACAAAATGTGATACAACCTTAAAGTACAGATGATGGGTTGGTGATGATTTTTTTTTTATTTACAAAACTGCTTAGAATTCTAGACAGACACTCCATCTCCTTGTGTAGTAAACTAACAGATTTCTCCAGGCAAAATAATGACTCAAGAAATGTGCCTCTCTCTTGGCCCCTGGGCGATGTGAGAAGAGTCAAGGTAATTTATTTTTTGTACAGCACTTTGCTGTAAGAAGGGATTCTCAGGTCTCTATGGGTCCTTATGCTGGTGGTACAGGCTACAAACACATCTTACAGGGATAAAGCTGAGACTTTTGGATGACTTGATAAGTTTATCTAGCTATTATGTGTACAAATTAGTTCTTGAATTAGTCTTGGATGTGTGTTGACTCTAAATCTAGTACTTACTCAAGGATAACTTTTTCTTCTGGCTTGCTAACGTACAATTTAAGTTATTCAATCATGTTTTTTATGGGGTCTGGATAGGCCTGTCCCTGGCAGCTGAGGATTTCTCTAGTGTAGGAGAGAGAATTGGGGGGAAATGCTTCACTGATCAAAAACACTAAACTTTTTATTGACTTCATCTCTAACTTGGAACTATTTGAAAATATTGTTTACTTCTAAGGATGCTTGTATGTGAAAATTTTAAGTAAAAATTATTCATTTTAGTCAAAAAGATATGTTTATATCTACCTACATAACTACCACTATAACTCTCTGCATATCTTCCTATACGAGGTAGAATGTAAGTCCATCTTTGCAAGCTGCTTGAGACAGAAACAGACAATGACATTATTTAAACATATTAAGTATTTCAGTCTGAGGCTAAAGTAATTCGCAGTGAGAAAATTATCTGTAATATTAAGAAGCTATCATGTATTAAAGGAGCCTGTAGAATGGAGAGTATGGGTGGGATAACCCTAAAAAAAGATTCTGAGAAAAATAAGCCCCCTATCTCAATTAAAGATTCAAAAGATAAGAGTGGTTAAGGGAATATATTAGAGTGTGTGAAATTACTCAAAGTACACTGTACGCATCTATGGAAGTATTACAATGAAACCCCCTTGTAGTGTTAATGTATACTAATAGACTCTGTATGTTCATAACTACCATTTTCAATGCTTGTCTAATCTTGATTGAGAGAAGTAAAAAATGAGCAAGTCACCTTTGAAGTGAAGAACTCTATATGTTTATCTCACCCCTTGAATTCTAGTAGGAACACATTTGTTTGGCCCAGGGGTAGCCCCTGACTGCTGCTCTATCTTTTAATGTCTTACCTAGGTGTGTCTGTCCACACAGCTAGGTTTCCAGAGAGAATTTACAATGTCTTTTCCTGCACCTTTTTCCTCTGCCATTTCTGATGTTTGTCTCCAGATAAATAAATGTGGGCAGGCACAACTAATCTGGTTAACAAGCCTGATCCCCAGCCTACTGTGGAACAAGAAGAGGAAGAATCTGGAAAGAAAAATGAGGGAGCTTCCAAATGTGGACAATGTGTGATTTCTTGATTTATGTGCTCAACATGTAAAATAAATCTTTTGGCAGTATGGTAGGAATATTTTCTGATTATATATTATATTTCATTAAATGAAAAAAAGTCTAGCTGTATTTTATCAGTCATGGTGACTGGGCAGTAGGCTTAGGGTAAAAGTATCTAATACAAATCCCTTGAATTAGGACTTTTGAATTTCAAACCCAATGTACTCACGTATTTCAAGTGCTGGAGCAGTATGCTTCCTTTCACATCCTTAACAGTCTGACTCTTGTAAACAATACAGTCTAGCATTGGACTTCATCCCCTAAGGTTGATTTATTTCAGAGAAGGGTGAGAAAGTCTACTAAACAGGACTTAAACCATGGTAGTCATGTTGTAACCATAGCTCCTCTGCCTTCTCCATGGACCCAAGTGACTTATGGACCCTATTTCACACTAACTTCAAAAGTTGTAGGCATGTCAATGAAAACTTATTTTTTTTCTTAGTGATGCCTCATTCTCCTATAAAATGAGAAAAACTGCATGTTCAGGTATGGGGGAAAGGTATGTCAGTTCTAGCTTTCAGGTTAGGCTGTCATATAGACATGATGGGTGGCCTCATCTAGAACACAATAAAATAATTTTTATCTCTATCAACTGAGCTATACATTTCAAAAGTACATATACACACATATGAATGAAGCTATTGGTATACATTTCCCTAAATCCTTTTGAAAACTGCTGAAACTTTATCAGCAAATCAGTAGCAGAAAGCAGAAGTTGACTAACAAATCTAGTTCCTTAAACTGCACTTGTATAATCAATGACCCTTTTATAGAAAGCACAGTCAAATGAAGTCTGGCTGCCTTGCATTCTCTAGGAGATTTTTAAAAAGGGGGGTAGGCAGTTGGGCTGAGGAGGGAATAAGATATTTGGAAGCTGAATGAAGGAAGGATTCAAATCAAACAAAAGCTATCTGTTAGAGCCAGACTGGAGCAAGAACCAGATCTAAGATTTAGAGCACATTGAGGTGGAGGTAGTGGGATGGGACAAGGACTGGAGATGTCTTCCTCCAAGATGAGGACATATATGCTCTCCTGGGTGCTTTCTGTGCTATCCAGCTCTGCATCCCACCACCAGATCAATAGTAGCATGTTCAGCAGTAGTGCTCAGATTTCAGGTCTCTGACATGCATGACATGTACACCCTGTCTGCCAGTGTGATGGTGTAGAATGTCTGCTGTCTAGTGGTGCCTTCATACCACCCAGATTGAGAACAGGCCTTGGCTCCCAGGGCAGCAACATGGCCAAAGATTAGGACCTTGAGCTCTGTCAAATGACCACGGCTCAACCTCTTGTTCCATCATTAAGTGGTGCTGAAAAGATAGTGGTCACTCTAGGCCTTATTCCCTCATCCATTCCCTCCTAGTATGTGCAGGAGTATAGGATATAACAATGGAAGGCAGTGCTTAGCACACTACCTGATTGACAGCAAGAGCCCAGGGCATGGCAGCTCTTACTGTCAAGCAGGACAGGTTTGAAAACTCCCTGGGGTTATAGCCAACAGCTCCTCCAGATGGTGACCCAGTTCTGTGGGCACCTCACACTCAAACTGTGGGTTTAACTGCCAGGTCCATTTAGCCTTTCAGAAATAAGTGGTAAAGACTCTGCTCACTCGCTCGCTCTCCTCAGCATCCCTCACCTGAACAAGCCGTGCTTACCAGCTGTCCTCTCTGCAAGCATGTGGAACTTCCCTTCCTTTTCTGGTGACTCTTCCATTCCTGACTCTCATCTTTCCAGGAGCAGCATACCATTTACCTGGGCTAATAATGTAAACAGAATATTGTTTGTAGGGCATAAAGAAATGAAACTATATGTGCATAAATTAATATTAAAGCCTCCTGGGAATTTTTTTCCAAAGAGAGAAAATGAGCAATTTGTTCCTCAAAGGACAAATGATGGTGCCACACTGTACAACAGGCCATCATAAGTTGAACCATGACCATCCAAAACAGGTACGATGGAGTTGTAAGCCCTCTGGTACCTCAGAATGTGGCCTTACTTTAGCAATGTGAGTAGGTTCGAATGATATCATTGAGCTGGGCCCTGCTCCAGCATGACTGGTACCCATATAAAATGGAAACTTTGGATACAGAGCCAGGACAGCACAGAAGGAGAACACCATGGGACAGAGGATAGCAGAGATCAAGATGATTCATTTTTTAGCTAAGAAATTCTAAACACTGCCAGTAAACCAACATGAGAGGCTGGAAGAGATTCTCCTTCATAACTCTCAAGAGGAATTAGTTGCTGAAGCTGTGATCTCAGTCTTCTAGTATACAGAACTGTGAGGTAATAAATTTCTATGATTTAAGCAACCAAGTTTGTGGTACCCTAGGAAATGAATGCAGAGACCATACACACACACACACACACACACACACACACACACACACACATGCGTGCATGCATGTACACACACATGCATGTGCAATCTTCATAGATTTCTTTCTATGGGTTTATATCTATAACAGAATCAATGTATTTCTGGCCAAGCTTTGTAAATTGTCCCTCACTGAATCATAATACAAAGTAGATAGTTATGCATCCTAGGTAAAATGAAGATGTTGATTAAAAACCACATGTAAAGAGATTTTTGGAATTTTTCTCTAGACGCTACATGTGCAGAAAGAACAGACAATTGTCTCTTCTCTGAGGGCAAGATCTTCACATCTTGCTGTCATCTCTAAGTGCTGTTTTTCAGGTTGGTTGGGTAAGCACCCAAAGGCATAGTGGCTGAGGTTGGAAAGATCCCCAGACAGCTGTAGATATAATTTTGTGCAAGTTCTCTAGTCAGGCAGGCAGGGCATCATTAGCATCCTCCTCTTCTTCAAGTAAAAATGTCTGAAAAAGCCCCTTTGTGTTCAAGGTATTTTGCCGAGGGCCTGCCAGCTTAGGACTTGCTTTATATAAAAATGGTTTCTATGTTGTCAAGACTTACAATTAGTTGATGAGTTTGGTAAAACACAACACACAGTAGGTATGGTTAAGGAGGGGAATATATGACTTCAGTTCTAACCCATGTTTGTTTTAAATTTGAGCTTCACAAATCTACTGCAGAAAGGAGATGAGAGCTTAGAAAACAACAAGAAAGAAATGTTGATCATATACACAGAAAAAGGTTTTCTTCATTTTTCTCAAAAGGAGTGTGTGGGCAAGATGGTCAAAGATGGTCATATCAGAGTATGTGCAGCTCCACACCATATTCCCATGTCAATACTTAGGGTATTTGGTTATTAATTCCAATATGACTGGTACCCTTATGAACTGGGAAACTTGGACACATTGAGTCTTTGTCCTAATGAAGATTCAGATATAGTACATAGATTGATTATCTCTAATGAAATATCTAAATTCTAAAATGTTCCAAAATTTAAAACTATTAAAAAGTTTTCAGTACTAACCAGTAGTCTATGCCAATATTTCAAAATCTCAAAACTCCAAAATTTGAAACACTTCCAGTCCCAAGCATTTCAGGTAAGAGATATTCAACTTTTATTGGGAATAGAGATATACTTAAAACAGAGATATACTGAGTTCGCAGTAGACATAACAACAATGGTAATTCTTTTCCATGCTCTAACCACTGAAGAGGTAGTAAAATATTCTTTCAGAAAGTAGACATGGGCTGAGGGAAGTGTGCAGATCATGATAGGTAGTGCAGCTTCTTTATAAAACAGTAGCATGCTAAGCACTTTGTTGCATGACTTTGTCCCATAATGTCTAAGTTTTTAAGTTATGTATCTATGACCTATGTCTATATCAGATATGTTCATTGTACCTAAGGATATCCAGTTAAAAACTAAGGTATAACTGGAACATAGAAGTGTAGGGAGCAACTTCCTAAGTAGGACTCAAAAGGCTCAGCATTAAGAAAAAGAATGAATAAATGGGACTGTGTTAACTGAAGAGTTTCTGCATAGCAACAACAACAACAAAAAGTCACTAGACTCAAAATACTGCCCTAGCACAACCAGTATGGAAAGCAATATGGAGATTCCTCAAAAAGCTAAAGACAGAACTGCCATATGATCCAGTGATACTGCGACTGGGCATCTACTCAAAGCAATGTAAGTCAGGCTATTATAGAGACCTGTACACTGATGTTCATCACAGCACTAATCACAGTAGCCAAGATTTGGAAACCCAGATGCCCTACAACTGATGAATGGATCAAAAACTTGTGGTATATGTATACACAATGGAGTTTTACTCAGCTATAAGGAATGACTGTTATGAAGTTTGAAGTTAAATGGATGCAATTGGAGGACATCATGTTAAGCAAAGTGAGCCAGGCTCAGAAAGACAAAGGCCATACATTCTATCTCATATGTGGAAGATAGATCCAAAAGGTAAACATATACACAAAAACAAGCATATTCAAACCCATATGTAGGATTTGTTAGTAGTAGTGAAACTATTCTATGGAACTTGGGAAAGAGAGAAAGGAAAAGAGAATGATAGAACATCTGTAATATCATAAAACATATTATCTGTGAAGGTAGAGGATATAAGGATGTGTACTGAATGCTGTTGAAAAATGGGGACAGGGTAATGGGTAAGGGAGAGTAATGGAAAAGGGTTGCACAGACCAAAATAAAGTATACCCATAGTGGGGATACAGAAAGAAACACCATTGAACATCAACTTAAATATTAATAATGAAAGACAAGACTGTAAAATAGGTACAATGTGTTGTGGGGGGTAGTAGAAGGAGGGAAGAGGGTGAATGAAGGAGATTAAGATGAGGGTATATTGATAATAGACTTCATATACTTATATGAAATAGAACAAAGAAACCTCTTGTAATTGCTTTAAGTGGAGTGGGAAGGAGGTTGAGGGAGAGAGAGAATGGGGGTGATCTAACCAATGTATAATATAAGCCTAATAGGAATTATCACTATGAATTCCTCCTTCTATAACAAATATAACCTAATAAAAAATTTTATAGACCACAGCAAAGTATGGATTTACCCTGGATCATTGGTAGAATTGCCTGATGACATATGGTTTATGTGTTATTATTCTCCTTATAGATATTATAGCTGAATTCCTGATGGATAGAGAGCAGAGTTGAGGGAGGCAGGTAAGGACAGTGCTCTTTTCTACACACCTTCTCAGAGACGAGTAGCAGCAGATAATTAGGGTCAGAAAAGAGAAAAGCACCCTCAATACATTCTAGTACTGTAATGTTCCACATTCAAAATTCCTGTTCCATACTTAACCTAATTACACAGTCATTTGGATGAAGGAAATTATCTTTCAAATTGAAAATTGTTTCTGGAAGAAAGTCAAGGCTTTACTTTTTGATTTTTAAGCATGATGTAGTTATCGCAACTGTCTAAACACCTCTTGAAATGTGAATTTTGACTTAGAAGACCCTGGTAGAGGGAGGGGATATATGAGAAATTAAGTTACTTCTCCTGGCTTAGGTGTCCCAATGAAATTCTGGGTAGATAAGGACCAAAAAGAAGGCTGAGAAAGAGGGAAATGGCCTATAGATGGTAGACGACAGGACTCAACTGCCATGATATGCAATTTTTGTCTAAGGGTTTTGAATCTATTAACTTCCAATAAATCTGTATTAATCATCTGAAATAGGGTTTGTAGGCTGCTGACCCAGGAATCTCTCACAGGGAGGCCAACAATGTCAGATATCTGATTTCTCAGCACTCTTTTAGCAAAAATATCATCCAACTCTAGTCAGTGAGGCCTTGGGGCAGTCCATTAGACATTAGAAAAGACTTTTTTTCTTGAGAAGGAAATGGTGAACAACAGCAACCAGGACCTGTTTGTTCTGTTATCATAGGGCACAGTGCTCTTAGCTATAGCAGTCTTCTTCCTCCTAACTAGCAACAGGTTAGAACACAAAAAGTCACCCAGGATGGAGGCGCCCCGAAATGAAAATGAGGTTGAATTTATATGTTTATTAAACTTCGACTTTGGAACAATTTACTTCTAGGCCCATAATCATGTGCGATAAACATTCTTATTTTATAAATCACGTTTAGTCCAGTATTCCACTATTTGATGTTGAAAATATTCCACATGGTGTTCAATGTCCTAATATTGATCACAAGTTAAAATTTTGTAATTGAAAATTGATATAATATAAACCTATATATTACCATGTATATAAAAACAGCCTCTAGCCTTAAGTTTCCTGTAGTATACACAATATGAGAATATGTATTTACTGAAATATTGACTAGGGCTGTGTGGTAAAATAAGGATTGGATTTGAGTGCCCCCAAAGTTCATTACTTCATTTTTGTTTTGTTTATAATTTCTCAAGCTGCAAGACTTCATAAGTAGGCAATAGATATACAAGTAGAAAATAAAACAGATAAGGCTTCTGCCTTCGTTAAGCTTTCATTATACTGTAGATTAGATGGAGATAGAGAAGAGTTACTTGAAACTAATCCTGGATATATCAAACCCTTCCTTCTCTGTCCTATATTTGAGATAAACACTTCTAGAGAGAAATATTCCAACACAGAATGTTTGTGGATATTTGGTCTCTCAACTTAGTTAAGCTTCAATACAGCCTCCACATCTGGCTCTGTCCCACTCTTCACAGTGAATATTTCACACGTTTACTGTGTTCCTGTAGACACCAGTGCTAATACGTCTTTCTCACTCTTTTCAAATGCACTAACTTCCTACTTCTCAGGCGGAATAAAAGCCGACAGATAATGTACATCACTTCTCCACCAAAGCTGCTTTATCCACAATAACATTTTCCTCCCTCTCTTTCCTCGTACCTCTCTAAAACTAATATATCCCTGTTCTCTTGGACCCATTCCATTACAATTCTTCTAACAAAGAGTGAATTAATTGTCCACTATATTAAAAATGAGCATTTATACATACCATAGTGTCTTCTATCTTCTAACTAAACCAAACCAAAAGTTTCTTGGCTGTGAGTTTCCCTCTTGCAATGTAGATTTCTCCTTTCTAGGTTTCCATTCTTCTAGCTTCTCATCCCTACAACTTCTTTGAAACAACTTTTTAAAAGCCACCAAATTACATCTTTACTCTTGAAGAAGTGTTGGGAGCCGACAGGTGTATTGAATAAGTTGTATGTTTGAGTTTGGCACAGCCCTAAACTGCAGAAGGGACCAAGTATAGTTATGCCTAGTAATTGCACGCTTGATTGGCACAGCCTCAGCTGCAGAAGTGGGCAAGATGCAGTACAGCTGTTTTTCCTAAGATGTTTATGTTCAGAGAGAAACTGTCACAGGTTCCTCCTGTTCCCGATGATCACAGTGTCATGCCCTCTCCCCCAAGAAATGCCTCTCTGCCTTGTGTTGCCACTGTATACAATAAACACACTGGAGGTGGGGGGGCTGGTGTGTCTCCATCCGAGCACCCAGCCCACCTGACCCCAGCTTTATGCATGTTTGGTCTCCTGTTTGTTGTCGTTTTCTCCATCTCCCATTGCCCTCAGTTAGGTTTCTAGAACAAGTTCGTGTGGGCCAGGAGAGAGAAGTACTTTTAGTCTTTAAGACATGTGAGATTTACTGTTTCCTTAAAATTCTCTAATTTCTTGATTTTTTTGTACACATTTATTGTACTATTAATGGGATTCAGTGTGATATTCCCATACCTGCATACAGTATGTATTGATCATATCCAAATATTTTCTTCTAATTTCTCTTCCTTCCTATACCTAATAACCACTAACCACTATTTCAGATCTTTTCTTTTTTTTCATATGAGACAGAAAATGTGATACTTGTCTTTTTGTGTCTGGCTTATTTCACTTGACACAATGCATTGGCTTTTCTTAGATATTCTACCCTAGTGTATCCCATTTCTTTCTTCTGTACTCTGCAAATTTCTATCCTTGGGTTCCTGCCTCTCTTTCCCTGTGCTGTATAAATTCTTCCTGGGTGACCTCAATGCTTTGGCGATTATCTTCAGTTATTTTCTTCAGATCAATGACTCTCTATCTCCAAGCTCATCACAACTTTATTATCCAGTTCCATGGAGCTTTCTTACATGTAAATCAAACTGAACACTTCAAAGCTTCAGTTGTGTCTTTCCCCTGTTCCCAGGCCTACTGCTTCTCTCATATTATTCCCTGGTCAGAAAATGGCAACACTGATCCCCAGGTAGCCTCAGGTAGCTCAGAGAGTCTTTATCACCTCTGTTGCCAGTTCCTCTCAGATATGTCACCTTTGTTTTTAATGTGCTACTGCTGTGAACCTAGTCATGTCTTTAAAAGTTCTTTCCTTCATTGACTGCAACACCATGAATTATTGTAACAAGCAAAGTAACTCATCTTTCTGTTTCATGCATGCCTCTGGTCAGTTCTTCTTACTGAGAAGGTAAAATTCTTCTTAATAACAACAACAACAACAAAACCACCCTAATTATGTCATCCTTTTAAAAATCATCTTCTTAAGTTCTGAGTCTTGAGGATAAAGTTCAAACATTTCATTACTACATTTACGACTCATTGTATCTGACTCCTACTTTACACTCTTGATTCACCAGACCTTCTGCCTCTTCTCTCTGTAATCTTTGCCTCTAACTATATAAAGCATTTCCCAGGTCTCTACAGGCTAGTCCACATCTCAGGACATTTCCACAAGTTCTTCAACATCTTTAAGGCCCTTTGCCTGTGACATAGCACAAAGGACTGGATTGCCAAGTCAGACTCACAAGAATCAGAGCTCTTATTCAGTATCTAGACTTCTTAATAATTTCAAAGACAATAATTGCCAAGTTACTGATTTCTCTGTAATAGATTTTTCCCTTTAATTTCTTGTTTTTATTTTTAAGCCTGGCTTCCTAGGATTCATACTTATATCCCTAGAATTTAGTGGCTGGCCAAACAATCATTATTTACAATATTTTCTTAAAAGTCTTGTCTGTATGTCTTCTTTTCCTTTCAGAGCAGTTGTGTGAAAAGACACAACTTGAAACTTGAGAGAGAAATTTGCTTTCACTTTTGCTTGCACATGGCCTCAAGGTAAGCTAGAGGTGAGTGTTTCCTCATTTCCTAGGTCTTCCCTAAACATGCAAGGAGTTTAGGAAGACTTTTAGATCTCCAGGAATATATTGGCGCTATTAAAAGGTCCCTATGTTTGTCTAGGTCTCCTATTTGAAGTTCCCAGGCAGGGAATGACAACTTAGGGAATTGAGATGTCTTGATGCCCTGAGAGCAATTTCTTTCCACTGCCTCCCCATACCTAAGCTGTGCTTTGAGTCAGTTCAAGTAGCTGCCACACTCTGATATACCAGGGAGCTTCAAGTCTGACAACAGCAACAATTCCAAAAGCAATCAGATTCAGGCTCTGTCTACAATGCTGCTGGCTTTTGGTCACTATCTCCCTAAGCTGGGAAGGGAGAGGAAATAGGTGTACTTCAAATTTCACAGTCTCATCAAGTTTTAGTTTTTTATCTTGGATAGATATTTTTCTGTGACTAGAGTTCTGAAATTATTGATTTTATTTATTTAGTCTGTATTTTAGTGCTTCTTAGGGACAGTAAGTTGGAGGTCCTCACCATTCCTGAAACTGATCTCTTCTTTAACCTTATGGATATAGGTGCCTCTGCCACCCAAGACATTCTTATCCTAACCCAGAAAATTAGCAAATGTATTATCTTACATGGAAAGAGAAATTATTGGATATGATTCAATCAAGCATTTTAGGATGAAGGAATTATATTGACTCACCCCAGGGCGCTCAATGGGCCAAATGTAATTTCAAGGGTCATTTTAAGTGGGAGGCAGGAGTGTGGAAGTGAGAGGAGACAAGAAGTCAAAATCAAGCATGTATTTCAGAAAAGATTTGAAGATGTTATGCTACTGATTTTAGACAAGGAGCAAGGAGCTATAAGCCAAAGAGTTCAGGCAGTCTCTGTAAGGGTTCTCACATCATGGTTAAGATCTTGAATATCTTCCAAAAGCCCATGGGTTGAAGGTTTAGTTCAAAGTCTGTGACACTCTGGAGGTAGTGGAACCTTTAAGAGGTGGGGCCTAGTGGAAGAAAGTTGAGGATGTTATTGGGGATGTGCCCTTGAAGGGAATAGTGGGGTCCTGGCTGGCTGCTTCCTCTCTCTTTCTTTCCTTCCTGGTCACCATTAGGTACATATGCCTCATCTGACATGCTTCCAAGATGAATGTTGCCACCATAGGTCCAAAGCAGCAGGGTCAAGTGACCATGGACTGAAACTCTGAAACCATGAGCCAAAATAAAAATTTTTCTCTTATAAATTGATTATCTCAGTTATTTTCTCATAGTAACAGAAAGCTGACCAACATAATCCCTCAAAGCCTAGAAAATGGATATAGCACATAAGATGTTTCAATGTTAGTCCAGTAAAACATAACTCAGACTTGAATCTTCAGAAATATTAGATAATAAATTTGCCTTATTTTAAGCGAATAAATTTGTAGCAATTTGTTATAGTAGTAACAGGCTACTATACATCTTAATTTTAGACTTACCTTATTTGTTTTATAATATGCAGTATCTTAAAATAACAAAAATTTAATATCTTCATATATATATATATATATATATCTTTTCTATCTTTTCATATATTAAGTCATGTGTAGGAATTTTTAACAATCTATTCCATTGCAATATAAGCCTTTTGAATTGAAGGAACTTTTTTATTATGAACACTTAACAACCTGCCTGACATCTATTAAGAATTCAATAAATGTTTATGAATGTTTTCAACCGTAGAGAAAAATTTCATTTTCACCTGCCAGATTAAAGAGTTAGGATAAGGCAGAGACAACAAAATATACACTTTTTATTTTCAGTGCTAGGAATTGAACCCATGGCCCTGAGTGTGCTAGGCAAGCACTCTCCTCTGAGCTGTATACTCAGCTCTATGTTATATTCTTAATGGAAAATTATAATTAAAATGAACTGAAAAATTAGGTACCTTGGAAATTAAGGACACTTGGAAAAAAATTTTTAAGTGAGCAAATGAAAAACAAGGAAAATAAAAGTTTTCATGACTTGCTAATCTTCATGTAAAGATGCCTGACATAACTGCTACCCATTGTTAAGATTATGGCTGTCATTTTATTGGAATTGAAGATATGCGGGTTTTTTTTGTTTTTTTTTTAGAAAGCGTTGTATTATATGTTCAAAATGTGAAGCATTCTGTGAGGCCTGGAAGAACCATTGTTTCAGTCAAGTACACTCCCTTCATTTGCATGTCCAAATACAAAACATATTCACAAGCACAGAAAGTGTCATACAAGTAACACTTTAAACTGCTGTGTAAAATTTAATCTTAATACATTTTACTGACAAGTTGTGTTTTGTGAAAAAGGATATAATTCTTTTAAGAAAATAATTTCTGAAAGTCTTCACATCTAACAAAATTTACAAATATTGAACATTACATATTTTTCAGGATATAACTCAGGTAAGTATTAAATTTGAGTTATAATTTACCTCACAGAACATCAACTTTCTCATCTGTAAAATGAGTATAACAGTACTGATAAACTTTAAAGGACTGGTAGTTTGATTAAATGTTACAATGTACATTGAGTACTACTCAGGCATTTGTTGTAATTCTTGTTTTCATACATCCTTCCCACTACCCTCTGGGAAACTGCATATGTATCTCTTACCTATCTTTCTAAGAGTCAAGGTGGCAAAGAGCCAGGGTTTTTCAGCCAGCTACAACTAGGTCTGTAATCCAGACACAATGTATTCTATCGATATAAAACCCTAGTCATGCTGGGTTTCATTTAAAAAGGAATTGCAATGAGCGTAATGCCATGTACTGCATAGGGTTATTGAACAGATGATGTAGACTGAAAACAATTATTTTGGCTCTGAAGTAGTATCTTTGCTTCTAACAACAACAAAAAAATAGGTAGGAGACATGCCATTTGAAAGTATTGAGGAACTTCTGGGGCATTCAGGAAATCTGGGGACATGTTCTAGAGGGAAAGGAAGTTGTCTGGTGTGGGTCTGACATTTGCTGCTTCTTCTCCCTGTAAAAAGTTGCCAATTCTAAGGCAGCACAGAGAGAAAGGCTGTGAAGTTGCATAGTGGGCAGCTACTAAGAAAATGAGAGAATCCAGCAGAGATTTCAATGGTATCGTGATCGAGAAGGCAGTAATTAAAATCCAGGGCTGCCAAGAAAGAAAGGATATGAGAAGACAAACTTTTGCACCTTTATCTGCACCTATCGTGAGAACGTAGATGTAAATGCTCTTCAACTAACAATGGGTTTATGTCTGCACAAACCTATCATAAACTGAAAATCTATACGCCCAAAATGCATTTAACATACCTCCTCACCAGGAGGTCACACACTGTAGAGTATGAGTTGTTCATCCTATTGATTCTGTGACTAATTGGGAGCTACAGGTAGCTACTGCTACCCAGCATTTCAAGGGAGGATCCCTATCCGTAGAAAAGGTCAAGATTCAAAATTCAAGGTGTGGTTTCTCTTGAATGCGTATTGCTCTCCCAACTTTTTGAAGTCTAAAAAGTGCA
This sequence comes from Castor canadensis, assembly GCF_047511655.1. Classification (NCBI taxonomy): domain Eukaryota; kingdom Metazoa; phylum Chordata; class Mammalia; order Rodentia; family Castoridae; genus Castor; species Castor canadensis. The sequence continues at coordinate 169,220,007 of NC_133387.1, forward strand.
AGATGAAGCATTATATGTCAGGGACCATCTCTCTATGTATATGGAAAAAAGAATGGGGATGGGAGAAAGACATACACACAAACACAGAAAAAGTAAGAGGGGGAGAGAGAAAGAGAGAGAGAGAGGGAGAGAAAGAGAGAGAGAGAGGGAGAGAAAGAGAGAGACAGACAGAGAGAGAGAGAGAGAGAGAGAGAGAGAGAAGGAATTGACTCATATGACTATGTAGGTGCATGAACAAAATTTCCAGGATAGATTGGCAGCCTGGAGCCTCAGGGAAAAGTTGCAGGCTGTCTGATGGCAAAATTCCTTCCTGCCCACAGGAAGTCAGTCTGTGTTGTATTCAGGTCTTTGATTGATTGAATGAGGCCCCTCCTACCTTATGGAGGATAGTCTGCTTTATTCAATGTCCACTAATTTAAATGTTAATCCCAACCAAAGAACACCTTCACAGAAACATGCAAAATAGTGTTTTACCAAATATCTGGCTTATTCAAGCTGATACAAAAACTTAGCCATTACTGACATAAGGAAAATAAAATCAGATATTAGTAAAATAGAAAACAAATATGTGATCGAGAAACCCAGAAGCAGGAAGCCCTAGCTGAAAAACAACCTAAAATCAAAAAGGACAGGTGGTGTGGATCAAGTGGTAGAGTGCTTGCTTAGCAAATGCAAAGCCCTGTATTCAATCCCAAATACTGCCAAAAAATCCTACATTTTGAGAATAATCATCTTAATAGATTCTGAAAAGTCATTAAAGGAAATCAATTCCTGAACAACAATAATCTAGAATAATAAACACTTTAGGGACTTTCAATTTTGTCTCCAATGTCAAGAACCTGGAAGTCATCATTTCTATCCTCACAAGAAAATGTTGAACAAACTGAAAATAACTTCTCTTAGATCCATAAGACAACTGAGGCCACAGAGCAAAGTGCTGCTCCAAAATATGCAGAGAAAGGTAAACACAGTTCATGCAGAAATGACCAAAGAATTGGCCCAAAATCCAAACAAATATACAACACTCCTAAAACTAATAAGCAATTATAGCAAGGCTCTAGGATACACAGTTAATATTAAAAAATCAATTGCTTTTCTATGCACCAGCAATGAAAAATGTAATTAAAAATACATTTACACATTTGCATTTGGATTAGCACTCATCAAAATTAAACGCTTGGATTTAAATACAACAAAATATGTGCAAAATCTGTATGAGGAAATTATAAAATTCTGATGAAAGAAATTACAGAAGTTCTAAATAAATGAAATATTCCATGTTCATGAATAGGAAACCTGAACTGATTACACTGCAATTCTTCACCATTTCATCTACAGATTCAACATAATCACAATCAAAATCCCAAATCAGTAAGTTGTATTGAGGATACCAGGACCCTAATTCTAAAATTATGTGGAAAAGTAAAGACCCAGAATAACCGTTATAATACTGAAGAAGCAAAGTCTGAGAGAACTGACATTACCTGAGGTCCATGTCTTACTATAAAGGTATAGTAAGTGATATAACACAATAATGGTGAAACAATAGGCAAAAGATAAATGAAACAAAATGGAAAGCCCAAAATTAAGCCCACAGAAATAAAACCAACTGGTTTAGTAAATGAACAAATGCAATTCAGTCTTTATTACTATAGCTCTAGAGTAAGTCTTGTAATCAGATTTGCAAATTCTATCATTTTATTCATCTTTTTCAAAATTGTTTTAGCTATAATGACTTCTTTGTCTTACCATATAGATTTTGGAACAGTATTTTTTCTGTACCTACAAATATCCACAATGGGATTTTGATAGGAATAATTTTAAACTTATATATCAATTTTGAGAAAATTGATATTTTTATTATGTTCAATTTTCCATTTGATTGACGTTACATCTCTTTTTAACTCTGATTTCTTTCATTAGTCCTATGTAATTTTTACAATACAATCTGCATGCTTATTGGATTTACATTCTTTTTTTTTTCTTTTATTATTCATATGTGCATACAAGGCTTGAGTCATTTCTCCCCCCTGCCCCCACCCCCTCCCTTACCACCCACTCTGCTCCCTCCCTCTCCCCCCCACCCCCTCAATACCCAGCAGAAACTATTTTGCTCTTATTTCTGATTTTGTTGTAGAGAAAGTATAAGCCATAATAGGAAGGAACAAGGGTTTTTGCTGGTTGAGATAAGGATAGCTATACAGTGAGTTGACTCACATTGATTTCCTGTGTATGTGTGTTACCTTCTAGGTTAATTCTTTTTGATCTAACCTTTTCTCTAGTTCCTGGTCCCCTTCTCCTTTTGGCCTCAGTTGCTTTTAAGGTATCTGCTTTAGTTTCTCTGTGTTAAGGGCAACAAATGCTAGCTAGTTTTTTATGTGTCTTACCTATCCTCACCCCTCCCTTGTGTGCTCTCGCTTTTATCATGTGCTCAAAGTCCAATCCCATTGTTGTGTTTGCCCTTGATTTAATGTCCACATATGAGGGAAAACATATGATTTTTGGTCTTTTGGGCCAGGCTAACCTCACTCAGAATGATGTTCTCCAATTTCATCCATTTACCAGCGAATGATAACATTTCGTTCATCTTCATGGCTGCATAAAATTCCATTGTGTATACATACCACATTTTCTTAATCCATTCGTCAGTGGTGGGGCATCTTGGCTGTTTCCGTAACTTGGCTATTGTGAACAGTTCCGCAATAAACATGGGTGTGCAGGTGCCTCTGGAGTAACCTGTGTCACAGTCTTTTGGGTATATCCCCAAGAGTGGTATTGCTGGATCAAATGGTAGGTCAATGTCTAGCTTTTTAAGTAGCCTCCAAATTTTTTCCCCAGAGTGTTGTATTAGTTTACATTCCCACCAACAGTGTAAGAGGGTTCCTTTTTCCCTGCATCCTTGCCAACACCTGTTGTTGGTGGTGTTGCTGATGATGGCTATTCTAACAGGGGTGAGGTGGAATCTTAGTGTGGTTTTAATTTGCATTTCCTTTATTGCTAGAGATGGTGAGCATTTTTTCATGTGTTTTTTGGCCATTTGAATTTCTTCTTTTGAGAAAGTTCTGTTTAGTTCACTTGCCCATTTCTTTATTGGTTCATTAGTTTTGGGAGAATTTAGTTTTTTAAGCTCCCTATATATTCTGGTTATCAGTCCTTTGTCTGATGTATAGCTGGCAAATATTTTCTCCCACTGGATTTACATTCTTTTTAAGTGATTGTGAACAGTACCCATTTTTAATTTCAGTGTCTATGTGTCCATTGGTGCTACTCTGAATCACAATTGATTTTTGCATTTACATTGGGCCCTATGACCTCCTTTTGGTTTCCACTGAAACCTGGAGAACAGATTCTTCATTTCTGCTGGTGGAGGTTCTGTTTCCCCATGTGGTCTCCACTGACACTGTCTTGAAGGTGACTTTATTATTGCTATTATTATAAAAGTCCTGACTCAGAGGTCACAGCCATGAGAACTGAGTGATGCTGCAATTCTGTTGGATGCAAGTAGCAATCCAGGCTCCCATGTGTTCTCCACTGCCATTGTGAGAGTGCGAGTTCCTCAGATATGGGGATGGACATTATGGCTTCCTACTTGGCCTTTGCTGGCATCAGTGGTGGTGAGAGTATAGCTGTTTCCTGTGATGCTTGTCTAGAAGACATTGGCTCTTATCCAGAGGGTTTCTACTTTACTAGGCTGCCCCCTTTCTAGTCCTTTGGCTGGAGACAGTAGCCCTTTGTTTGGGTTTTGGTTTTGTCTATGACTGTTATTTCTGGGTTGCCAGCTTCTTTAGCTCCACATCTGGGATGTGTGAAGTCAAAGAAAACCCCAAGAATTCACCATGTTGTTTCTCAGATCCCAAGATCCCTAGAGTCTGCCTTCATCTTTGCATCTTTTGCAGTCTTCTAATGTTTGTTTTATATATCAAGCCTAGGGCATTTAGTGTACTTAGTAGGAAGAATATGGGAAAGTACGCCTACTCAATTTTCCTAGATCTGAGTTGTTCACAAGATGTTTTGAAATAAACAGTTCTAAATGTACATAATTATGAGTATGGAATAGACACATTTATTTTCAGTATTTACCTCACCTCTATCTATTTGCTTTATTGGTGTCTTTCCCCAGATAATACTATGTTTCTTTCTATCTTCTTCCATGATAGTTTTAATTCCTCTTAATTTATAATAACTAATGTGAGATAAAGGAAAGTCAAGTTAACCATTCATTCTGTTCCTGTGATTTTTGCTAAAAATAAATCACTGTTATTACTTCTCAACCTTTAGACTCTATACTATTGATTAAAAAATTCAAATGTAATCTAATGTGAAATATTTAAACCCTCATCAAGGACTTCAGAAACCATCCACTGTATTTATGTTTTTAGCATTGTTTCAGAAGGCTTTAAAATTTTATGACAAAGTTATCAAAAGAAAGGGGTGTGTCAACATAATATATGAAATTTTAATTCTATCATCTTATTATTAAAGTAAGAACAGAACTTGTTCTACATTTTGTTTTGTCTGATCAGCATTGAGAATCAGGTAGCATATATTGATAAGAAATTACAAGTAATATTTTTTTGACTTCTCTCTTTGCAATGTCAGAATACACTTTAATAAAACTTATTCAAAAGTTTGAAAGAGAGGCCCTATGCCCCTTTGGGTAGCAGCTTGACATCATCTCCCCTTTTTAATAGTGGCCTAATAAATCTTTGTTTTCTACTCTCCAGCTAGGTGTGTTTTTTAACCTGCAACTTCCCAAATCCATTAAACATATTGGTACCCCTCACAGCGATTAATATAGGGAGCTCCCACACGACATAGGGGAATTCAGAGAAATCTTTTATTTTCAAATCAGGACCTTTGGTACTACTGCACTGGGACTTGGGGACAATTGAGGGTCTCTGGACAGGGCAACTTCCCGGTAAGATCCAAATATCTTCTCTAACTATGTGCCTGGAATCCATTGCCCTTAGGAGTGAAAGACCCAAGTCTTACATAGATTTGTCAGTGGAATGACCTACTTTTCCTGAAATGTGTGGGTCTTTGGCCAGGGCAACTCTCTGGTGAAACCCAACAATAATTAATAAAAAGGTTTTTTATCCACCTACAGCCCACGAGGGTGAAGAGTCTGTCTGTCCTCTCCATTTTCAAGTCTCCAATTCCAACACACTGTGCAATTTGCAGTGGAAACTTACCAGGTCAACCCATTTATGCTCTAGAGGAACCTCTTTCTCTTTCTCTTTCCTCCTACTTTTACTTTCATATCCTCTCATCCATCCTCAGATGACAAAACCCTCATTGATGTGCAAAAATAAATCAACTCTTTAGCAGCAATAGTCTTACAAAACAAGAAGTCTTTAAATATTCTCACTGCTGCCCAAAGGGAAACCTATCCTATGCTAGGAAAGACTGTTGCTTTGGATTAATAGATCAGGACAAGTTCAAGGTAACATTCATATATTAACCCATCAGTCCTCTCAACTTAGAGAATGAGCCACTCAAGGTGGCTCTCAAAGGAAAATACCTAGTCATGTTATTGTGTCTTCTGCTTCTTGTGACCTGTAGTATCTGCTTTAGTCCTTTGTCACGGGTTGTTGCTTTATTAATGTTCTAACCAGATTTTCTTCTTCTTACCTCTAGTCCATAAAGTTAGAAGTGATGCTACAGTGTTGGGTTCCATCCCCTAATACATGACCTTCCAGTGCCTCCTTGCCCCCTGGATCAGGTTTTTGTACAATTTTATTCTAGTATTCAATTAGATCTTGCCACATCCCCATGGACAGCTCCATCATCCTCTGCCAGAACAACAAATACGTAGGCCAGGACATTTCTACCACCCTACCCAGCTTGAAGCATTTACAAGAAGTGGAGACCTTCTCTCCAAAAGCCAGGATGGGTTTTTTTTTGTTTTGTTCAGGGGAGACTTTGGAGAAGGCCCCCATTTTAAGGAAACATGGCAGACAAAGGAATAGAGTGAATGGGAGAGCCTCCTGGGAGCCCCAGATGGAACAGAGATGTTCTTGCCCAGGAGAAATTCAAACCATGATCCCAGGAAGAGAACCAATCAGTAAGGTCCACAAATAGGGAAACAGCTAACCAAAGCAATCTAACTGATGTATAAAACTTAGTATAAATGCTGCCTCAGTATTCTATGCCCTTCTGTGTAGTGACTTGCCATCACCTCCTCTTTTAATGGCATCCTAATAAATCATTGCTTTCTTCTGAAAAAGTTTCAAAGAGAAAAGAGAAATACTAATTAATGAATTTCTTAATTTGGAGAATATCAGTGAACAGATTATGTAACCACTTAAAAGCACAGTGGTTAGTTAAAATACACTTTCTACGTGCTACCTTATGAGTTATTTAATATCATAGAGTAGAAAACTTAGATATGCTAGCAATCATGACAAATATTCATCCAAAATATCAAAACATTCCAATTATTTCAATTATTTATGAAATCCAAAATATGCTTTTTTTTTCTGAAAATCTTTCTACCAATGTAAACACTAAATTGTAAACTTTATAAATGGTTCAAAAAGGAAAATAGCACCTTTGTCAAAAATAAGTTGGGTATAGTAGTGTGGATTCATATCCGGATCCTCTATTCTGTTCCACTGGTCTTCATGTCTGTTTTTGTGCCAGTACCATGCTGTTTTTATTGCTATTGCTTTGTAATATAGTTTGAAGTCAAGTATTGTGATATCTCTAGCACTGTTCTTTTTGGCGAGTATTGCCTCGGCTATTCATGGTTTCTTGTGCTTCCAAATGAATTTTAGGGTAGAGTTTTCAATCTCTTTGATGAATGACATTGGGATTTTGATGGGAATTGCATTAAACATGTAGATTGCTTTTGGTAGTATAGCCATTTTTACTATGTTGAGTCTACCAATCCATGAGCATGGGAGATCATTCTATCTTTTATAGTCTTCTTCAGTTTCTCTCTTCAGTAGTTTGTAGTTTTTCTTGTAGAGGTCATTCATGTCCTTTGTTATATATACTCCTGTATATGCCCACCTTATTTTTGACAAAGGTGCCAAAAATATACGATGGAGAAAAGACAGCCTCTTCAACAAATGTTGTTGAGAAAAGTGGTTATCTGTCTGCAAAAACCTGAAACTAGATACATGTTCATCACCCTGTACTAGTATCAACTCAAAATGGATCAAGGACCTTAATATCAGACCCCAAACTCTAAAGTTGGTACAGGAAAGAGTAGGAAACACTTTGGAAGTAATAGGTATAGGCAAGGACTTCCTCAATAGAACCCCAGCACCTCAGCAACTAAGAGAAAGTATAGACAAATGAGACTTCATAAAACTAAAAAGCTTTTACTCAACAAAAGAAATGGTCTCTAAACTAAAGAGAACACCCACAGAGTAGGAGAAAAATTTGCCAGCTACACATCACATAAAGGACTGATATCCAGAATATACAGGGAACTCAAAGAACTAAACTCTCCCAAAATTAATGAACCAATAAAGAAATGGGCAAGTGAACTAAACAGAAATTTCTTAAAAGAAGAAATTCAAATGGTCAAAAACATATGAAAAAATGCTCACCATATCTCTAGCAATAAAGGAAATGCAAATCAAAACCACACTAAGATTCCACCTCGCCCCGTGGAAACACCACCACCAACAGGTGTTGGTGAGGATGTGGGGAAAAAGGAACCCTTGTACACTGCTGGTAGGAGTGCAAACTAGAACAACCACTCTGGAAAAAAATTGGGAGACTTCTTAAAAATCTAAACATAGATCTGTCATATGAGCCTGCAATCCCACTCCTAGAGATATAAACAAAGGAATGCAGCACAGGTTACTCCAGAGGCACTTGCACACCCATGTTTATTGCAGCACTATTCACAATAGCCAAGTTATGGAAACAGCCAAGATGCCCCACTACTGACAAATGGATTAAGAAAATGTGGTATTTGTATACAATGGAATTCTACTCAGCCATGAAGAAGAATGAAATCTTATCATTCGCAAGTAACTGGATGGAACTGGAGAACATCATCCTAAGTGAGGTTAGCCAAGCTCAGAAGACCAACAATTGTATGTTCTCCCTCATATGTGGACTTTAGATCAAGGGCAAATACAGCAAGGGGACCAGACTTTGGTCACATGATAAGGTGAGAGCACACAAGGGAGGCATGAGGATAGGTAAGAAACCCAAAAAACAGGACTGCATTTGATGTCCTCAAAGCAAAAGAACTAATGTATAAACTTTAAAGTGACAGAAGTCAATAGGAGAAGGGGATCAGGAACTAGAGAAAAGGTCAATTTGAGAAGAATAAATTTAGAAGGTAACACACATGTGCAGGAAAGCAATGTGAGGAATCTCCCTGTATAGCTATCCTTATCTTAACTAGAAAAAAACCCTTGGTCCTTCCTATTATTGCTTATACTTTCTCTTCAACAAAATTAGAGATAATGGCAAAACAATTTCTGCCTGGAAGCGACGGGGTAGGGGAGGAGAGGGAAAGGTAGGGGAAAGGGAGGGGGTTGGGGGAAGGAGGGAGAAATGACCCAAACATTGTATGCACAAATGAACAAAAGATAAAAAAGAGGAAAACAGACAACAAAATTGGTGATAAATACCAAAGTTTAGCATATTAAATTTTTGTAAAACAACACATAGTGTTCTAAGTTCATGGACAGAGAAGAGGTTAGGATATACTTGGTTCCATTTAAAGAAGTGTGGCACTGTACATTTGGAAGCCTAATTAAAAAGATGAGCGTGGGAGCCACTTTTTTCCTACTCAATGACACATTTATAAAAATTCAATTATTTGGACTAAGATGGTACATGAAGTTTTATGCCAAGGTCTGCTCCAAGCCAAGTTAATCTGGCAGAACAAGTTAATGAATTGATATCCACCAGCATATAAAAAATTAGAACACAACATGTTTGAATATGTTAGTTTTATTATAGTTTTAAAAATAGTTTAAATAGATAAGTAAAATAAAAGTTGAGTCAAGTGATTAACAACACATATAAGTATGAAACTAAATTTAAACTAAATGAAGTTACACTCCTAAGAGGAAGAGACTTTCATACATTTTGGGCAACTCTAATAATCAACTGTGAATTTTATATAACATAGTCTCACAGTAAATGATAATAGCGTCTAAGTGATTGTTTAAGTGGCAGAGAAGTCAAGAAATTATATGCAAGTAAGAGAGGACATTTCTGAACATTTCTTCCCCAACATTACCCTTTGCATTTGAGTGTTACAAATAAGCAGAACCCAACACTCCTAGATATTTGCATGCATTGATTACAATAGGATTCTAAACATCTTTTATTAGAAAACATATTGGAACACCACTCTGTCCTTCTCCTCCATAAAAATGTTTGATAAATCAAAACAAGTGTGAATAATCCAATGAGATGTAATCACAAGAAGAGATGAGAGACAGTAAAGAGAAGAGAGTCTGAGTCAGATCTTGACTCATGAGCTCACTAGATGATGAAATGTTAGTCTAGATAGAGACACAGTGAACCTGACACTGGCAGCCTCCTGGAACTGTATTTGAGGCTTGAATTAAATATCTGTCTGTGCTATCCAAAAGCTATAAAATTGGAGCATAGTGTGCCCCACCTCCCAAAACTTCCATTGATTGGTTCTTCTACTCTGAGAAGTAAACAGAAGGTAAAATAAGACCTGAAGAATGATAAGTGATATTGGGGGAATAGGAAACAAATTACTGGGGCAGTTGCTCCACCTGGACCTCATATCTCTAAGACTGCAGAGGTTTTCCTGTAACATGAGACACCTTCACCTGCAGCTGTCAGTATGTACCTCTGACTTCTTGCTCCTTGGAAATTAATAATGACTGAAAGATGACAAGCACAAGTTCAACAACACAGGTCATACTTTGTGGAAATTCTAAGATATATTTGGAGAGGGGACTAATGTAAAAACTGAGGTTGCTGTTAGTTAAGTAGGTGGAGCCAAAGACATTTTAATATGGTTATGAATGGAATACAGTCTTATTTTATACTCAGTGCTATTTAGGCTTAAATTTTCCTCACATACTGGTTACAGATACCTAAGTGGCTAAGAATATTTAAATTCAATTCTTTTATTAAAGTATTTTCTTTCCTTAATAATGTGGAACTTTCACAGTTAGAATTGCCATCTTACAAAGATATATCCACAGAAACCATCAATGCTGGCCTCCTGACAAGGGCAATAAGTGAAGAAAAAAAGTAAGTAGTAGTTTTTTTCTCAGCTTACATTTTGTTGACTTTATATTTTTAAAAAGTTCATCAGCCATAACAAAAACTATGAAAACTTCTTTAGAGAACACAAAAATAAAAGTCCATATTTAATCTATAGCCTTGGAAAGTTTTATGGAAAGCTCAATTAAACAGCTATTCATCTGCATTCTGTTCAGTCTTCTAAAACCTGATAATGCTATAGTCTTAATTAAAGGGAAAAAATGAATGTAGCTTTCAGTTTTTGTTCTGTGAGATCAAGAGAAAAAGCACTCAGCACCTCTGTCAACATCACTAGGGGTGGTTCAATCACAGGTTGATTTTATTCAGGTAAATATCAGTCAGGACAGAAAAAATCCTATCTGAATTCATGTTCTTTATTTACTTATTTTTTTGCTTCAAGGTTACAATACGAACATTGAAACTACTGATGCTTAATCTAAGACTAGAAGCAGCCAAATTCTCAGCCTGTAGCAGTTGAACTATGTGATTGGCCATCAGGCTCAATGGTGGCCTACACTATGTGGCCTCAACATTCTTTAAGCTTTACGGACTCTTTATATAGTCCATTTCCCCATTGTTGCCCTTTTAAAGGTCCAGATTTGGCAAATATTTGCCTCTCTCACTCTGAAATTAGGTTGTCATAAAAATCTGAGGTTACTTTAATTAGTATCCTTGTAGGCTTGAATTCTGGATATAATAAGGAGTCCCTTTTGACCAAGTCCTCATTCAGAACACTTACATGGTTTCTCCAAATACCACTGACTCATTGGTGGAATGGCTCAAGTGGTAGAGCATCAGCTTAGCAAGTGTGAGATCTTGAGTTCAAACCCCAGTGCTGTTGGTTCATAGATCCGGGAAGATCTAGAACTGTAAAGAATCTCAAGAAATCAGCTCATACAGTCTTTAAGCACTTAAAACTCTAAGATCCTCTAGGCTATACACTTTTCATATTTCAAATTGTAAATCAATTGGTTCTATGAGGGATTTGCATTGTTTGAAAAAAGAGTAAATCTATAGATACAGTAAAAACCAAATGAATAATGTATATTTTCTAATGTATAACATATAACATGCATATACTATGCTTTTTTTCTTCTTCATTGATCTCTGCATGGAAAAGAAAATAAACAGATAACCATGTCACTATTTTTTCCCTTAATAGTGGTATGGTTCAGGTGGTATTTTAGGGCAAAGAAAAGAAGTAATAGATTGGGAGGAGCACAAAGTAGACAGAGAGGAACACAGTCTTTAAACAAACTGAGAACAAAAGATCAGAGAAGAAATTGATGTGAACAAATTAGATGGAATAAGCATATAAAAAAATCAATGATGTAACCATCTAGTTGAGATGTTTTGTTTTGGTTTTATTTTTGGTTTTGCTTGTAGGGTATAAAACTGAATCTTTTCTTGGGAATCCATGACTCAGTCTTTACCTGAAGTAAACTCTGAATGTCAGTGCAAGGAAGTGGAATGAAGTTAAGCAGAGAAAGGAAGTTGAGTAGTACCAGTTCTAAGTCTAATAAGCTCTCCATACTTATCTCACTAAAATCATTAGTAAGCCTATGAGGCAGAACTTATTACCTCATTTTATCAGAGAAAAAAATTGCACTTAAAAAATAGCATGATCAGTGGGATTCAAACTTGTATTTAAAAGCTATTCAACTGGCAGTTTCTTTCTTGTTCTATTTTCATTTCATTCTCTATAAAATTCATTTTTCCATCCAACCTGGTCTCAGGGAAGCCAGAAGCATCTATTTCCAGGAGGCAGCCTTTTGAGGGGCGTGAAAGTAGAGGGAAACTTTGCTTGACTTTACAATTAAAATCACATCTTTCTTTCTAGGAACAAGCAGTGATTTAAAGGCCTGTTTAATTCTAATTAATTTAATGACAAAATAAATTAATGTGCATGAAAGGAAAGTTGTTAATTATGCCCTAATAATAGGGATGTCTCTTCCAACCGCAGATGCCATCAGCAGCAAGCCCTGCTCTGTTCTCCTTCTAAATCCCATGAGCTCACATTGCCACTTAGCTGAGGTTTTCTTTATTTGGACTGGATACAATAAACACTAGGAGTGAGGACTCTGGCATCCAAATTTTATTTTCTCTATCTCAGGACCTTTTTGGTGAAAAGAACTCAAACTGTCTTTTTAGGGTTCAGATGCATTTATTCACTGCTCAATTTAATTCATTTTTCATGAGTTTATGCCAGTTGCTTCAACCTATGCTAGGAAGCTAAGATTTAAAGGTAAATTAAATAGTTTCTGCTGTTGTTCATTCTTTTCCAAGTTTTGGGCAAATCAACACTGAAGCCAACACTACAAAGTGGGAAACGTATAGGTTGAAGCTTAGGTTCTAGAGGAGTTAGGCAAGTGGAAGGTGAGAATTGGAGGAAGAATATTAGAGGACTTTTGCCTTAATGTTGTAGAAGCATCAGATAGGTCAGAGTCAGAGAGCCACAGGTAAGTGGCAGATATTCCAGGCATAGAGGAAAGTCAGTAAAAAAGCAAATAAGAGTATGATGTGTCTGGAGATGCAGGCTGTCCAGTGAGTAAGTGTGACTCAAATGACACAGAAAATTGAGACTGAGGAGGAGTGCATGGACAGGTAGAAGGATGCATGGACAGGTAGTCATTGACAGCTATAGCCAAGTGTGGTATCTCCCTTTCTAGCCACCATTCCAGTCTTTGTGCATATATCTACTCCCCAAGTGTCCTAGGGGAGGAAAACTAAACTGTACTTCTATGTAGATGGCAAAACACTAGTCCAAGTCAATCTCAGTCTCCAGTCTCCTTGGTGGTGACTTGTTTGGTAATGAGTATAGACACAACTCTGGTCAATGACATGTGAGAGACATACAGCCTAGTTTGGTTAATACATTCCAATGTATGCTTCATGTTCTACAATAGGTATTAATTACTCCTTTTCACTCTCAGAAGTGTCTCCATTTGGAAGATAAATTAGTAACCCTCAGAATGATTATTCTGGAAAATGCTTTACTGTGTCTTCAAAAATGCTTAAGGAGAGTCTCTTTTTCTCTAGACAATAATGTATATATGTGTTGCCTAGAGTGGTATACCTATCTTGTGGTCAACATGCTAAGAAGGATAGAATGGGCAGACATAAGGAAAACTGACAGTTGAAAATGTCATGAACCCTACAAATAAATCAATTCTAAAGTCACACTCTTCTCTGTTTTCTTGTTATGTGAGGTACTAAAATTTCCTATGGTTTACATCAATTAAGGTGGAGTTCAATATCCCTGAAGATAAAAATATTTTAACAAGTTGTAGATATTTGAAATTCTTTTTTTCAAAAATTTATTTACTTTTTGATTAGCATCCATTGGTGGTAGAGGGAGTTTTATTGTGATAATTCCATAGATGTGTAGAGTGGCCTTTGAACAAATTCACCCTTTCCCTTATATTCACTTAGGTCCTCTTTCCTCTCATACTTTTCAAATAGTGTTTGTGTCTTTCATTAAATATATATAATATATATATACACACACACACACATACATGCATACATATACACTATATGTATATATAATGTATATACATATCCATACAGATTATGGATATATATATATATGTCTCATCATTATTATTACCATTATAAACATCATTTTAGGTCTAGTTTTCAAATATAAACAAAAATGTGATATTGGCCTTTTTGGCTTTTTTTGTCCTGTTCAACATGATGAAATTCTTGATGTAATAAATTATATACATAGAAGATGTGTGTGTTTGTGTGTGTTATATATAATATGGAAAGGGAGAAAGAGAGTAATCGCTTAATTTCAGCACTCACTTTTCCCACAAATGATTAAACTAAAAACTCCCAGGAGTGAAGAGTATTACCTTAGATCAAACACCTTGTTAGCTGGATAGCTGACACTAGCACTCAACCTCCTGGCAGCATCTAAAGGTTATTTTCTGCTCTACTGTGTTTCACAGTAGAAGCTCAGGGCTTGGATGTATCATAAAGGAGACCTCTGTCCCATGAGTGCCCATTGCAGCCCTCAGGATTCCAGAGTCTTCATGAGTAAACATGATTTGAGAATCTGGAGCATATCAGCTGCAATAGAAGAGATTTACAAGTATTATTTCACTGAATAATATCATTTTCACAGTTCTTTGAAATTGTCATTATTACCTTCATTCTGATGAAAGCACTGTCCTTTGTAGTTGTTTACATGATTTGCTTAAGGTACCAAAGCTAGTGATACACTGGATGGTGGTATGTGCCTAGGGAATGGCTGGAGCAACAGTTAGAAGGCAGAGAGAGCATGAAGACTTCTAGGAATTCCAGACAACTTCCAACTTTAGTCTGAGTTCCCAGGACTCTTCTAATAGATACAGTTTTGCACAATTTGTAATGTGTGCAACATGCCTGTGGGTTGAGATTGTCATCAATGGGAAATATTTTCTACATGGATGTCACATTATTGCCTGATGATGCCAGAAAACTCACAGTTTTGTCAACCTGGTTAAAGCTAATGGTAAAATGTTTCATGAAGCCGTGCTGGTGGATATTTTTGTCATCATGCATAAGAAACTGCTTGAAAAAGAGATTAATTTATGAAGAAACCAAGACAAGTATTAGAAGGGGCGGATTGTCAATGACATTACTTTTCTTTTTTTTGAGCATCTTCAGCCAAATCTTCCTGAATGCTATTCACCCTAAAACCTACCGTTTCTTTGCATGAGCAACTAAGTTTTCTTTCTTACTTAAGTCGAGTTGCACTGGGTTTCTTTCACTTGTAATTGAAAACAACCTAACATATTTACCTTTATGATGACTCAAGCTATTACTTTCATTTCTTTTGCTTCTAGTGATTGATTCTTTTTACCTCCTTGTAGGTGTCCCATTCAGAATTCAAAGGAATTAGGATCTGACGGGTTGGCAATGTATCCTCCAGAATTGATCTAATGTTAGGAACAGGTCCCTCAAGAAATACTTGCTTTATTGGTGTTTATCCAAATACCTGTACCCATTCATCATGGTTATATGCTATTAACATTGGCAGTTCATGCATTTGGTAGTATCTATTCTTACTTTGCCTTAAAGGTGATCTGTGGCATTACAGGAGCTCAGAGTCATAGTCAACTTTACAGAGCTTTTGTTCTTTATTCTTTTCATGGCTTGGCAATTAAAGAGTGGACTAAACTGACCTTGTGTGGTACAACAGGAGAGCTTTCAGAGAGTTGCATGTAAATTGAATTCTATTTTAAATATGTTGGAGAGTTTTCTATTGACTTATGTCCTACTGTGAATCCTTTAAAAAGTGAATAATTAGTTTCTAAATTTAGCCTTTGTATAAACCTAGATTTTTAAACATTGGGTTTGCCTGAAGTAAGATCTCTTGCAAGAGAGAACACAGTTGTCTTTCATTTGTGTTCTTCATAGCCGAATGTCCTTTTCCAGACCTATTGCCAGCTTATTCCACTTTTCATTTAATAATCAGGCCCTTCTTGCCCATATTGTAAACGTGATCTCACTTTTAGAAGCAAGGAAAAGATTTAGACTACCCTCCACATAATGTCTTTTGACTAACAAAAGATAGGACAAACTCCCCTTCTACCACTTGTCAAACATCCACATCAGCATGCACACAAGAACACTTCAAATTTATTTTACATCTGCTGCATTGCAATACATTTTGAAAAAGCAGGAGTGTGTTTAAGTGGGCAATAGTGGCTGTTTCAAGGTAATGACACTGATTGTCATATGTCTTAGAAACACTCTTGACCCCCCAAGGCATTTGAGAGCCCCAGGTTGGAAGCTCTTAGGTTTGTATCACTGAAGACAAATGGATCATGTTACCCTTATTTTTTAAAAAATAAACCTGATTTTACCACTCCCGTTTTAAAGGCATGAGTTTTTGCTCTGCAAATAATGCCCAAAAAGACTACAGCCCAGAAGGTTCTTTGCAGCCTGGCCTTAGCCTCAGTTGTTGTCATTAATTTCATGTTTACTTCTCTGTGATTATATACATGTTGGTTTCTCTGCCATCATTCAGAAATCAAATACTTCTCTGGTGGCCCTACTTTCTCCTCCTAGTCAGTTAGAGTCTTATTTCTCTGTGAATTTTTGTTATTAGGAAAGGGTTTGTTTATGCATTTTTATAAATGGGTATTGATAGATATCAAATCACTATTGTGTAAAAGTTCATCAGATTGATATAGAAGAGTTTTAATTTAAAATAGCAACACTTAAAAACAAAATTTTATTATTTGCAGCTTATGATGAATATTATATGTCAATCAAAAATGTATGTGTAAATTAAAAAATTCTCTAAATTGTTCTTGGGGTTAGTCCTCTACGATTAGAATAAGTCCCAAAACATTATTTCCCAACTTCAATGTCTATGAATTGTCTGGGAGATCAGGTTAAAAGGCAGATCTTAATTCCATATTTCCGGCTTGAAATTCTGTGATTCAATGAACTTGGTGAAAGTGTTCGTGCTAGTTGTTATCCTTAGACTACCATTAAAATAACATGTTTCTGGAGCAATGTTTCAGTTACTCTCCATTATTGGTTGGAAAATCTATTTAGTGGATCCTGGTCAACATTTTTTAAAGAGGGAAAAAGAATAGAAACAGAAAGAAGAACATGAAAGAGAACCAGAAGCTTAAGCATGGTGGTGCACATTTTAGCACTTGGGAGACTAAGGAAAGAAGATCCCCAAATTGTAGGCTAGCTGGGGCTCCATAATATGACTTAGTTAAAACAAACAAACAAATAATCATACAAACAATCAAAAAAAACCACCCAACTAGCTCATGCCTGTAATCTTAGCTACTCAGGAGGCAGAAATCAGGAGGATAGCACTTCAAAGCCAGCCCTGGCAAGTAGTTCATGAGACCCTATCTCAAAAAATACCCATTGCATAAAAGGACTGGTGGAATGGCTCAAGGTGTAGGCCCTGAGTTCAAGCCCCAGTAATGCAAAAAAAAAAGCAAAACAAGCAAATGACAACAAAAAAAAAACAATAAAGAAAACCCTAGAGAATCATAAACAGAGCATAAAACGAAAAAAAGGTTTTAAACATAGTAAACATATTGGTTCATACACTTTTGTTTCTATTTTATGAATATTTGTATGTAGGTCTCACTGTAAGATGTATTTCTTACAAGATCATGGCAAAAAGTTGAAAAACCCCAGTTAGAGAAAAGCATTTGCCCTAGTAATTTCTTATTTTTTCCTGGAGCATCTACCATAGTATTTAGTAGATGATAAGCACATTTGTTGAGTAAATATATAGACAAATAACTGGTGATAAATGATGATATCCATAAAGCTAAACCACACTTGACTTTATAACTAGTAATCTTGAATTTGGAATAATTTATTTTATCAATTCAAAGTGACAGAGAAGGAATGGGTTCACTCTTGACCCATGCTGGTGAGGATATCTTATTATCAGTTGAGGAACTTCATAAAAGCCAAGAAGAGGAGACACATTCCTTGTTCAAGTCTCTGTAGATTATAAAGTTAAAAAGAAAGCACATGAAATGCTGACGAAAATAGACTGCACACCTTTGATTCTTCAATGGGCTTTGGTGATTGCCCAGTGTTTGGCCTCCCCATTGAATAGGATAGTATTCTAAAACCTGAATAGCTGGCAGGTGGTGACTCTTTGCAGATGAAAGGTTTTAAAAAAAAATTATGGAAAAATGTATTCTCATTATGTTTTGCCTTCCACTAAAGCAATCTCCTTGTCATATTCAGTGGATTATTTCTTGTTAGATGCTGTGTACTGAACAGACAATAAACAACTCATCTAGGAGGGGTTGGTGACCATGCTGCCTGCAGGTGTGAGGCAAAGCTATATGACCTCTGGAGCTCTTTTCCCAAAATATGCTTCCATTTAATTTGGGTTTTTTTTTCAGAGTTTTAAAATTACACTCTGCAAATGTGCCTCAAGGTATAAGCACAATAAATAGAGACACAATGAATTCAAATATTTTTATAGAGCTTGTGGCAGCATTAAATACAGAGAAATAAAAATAAAAGCTAATAGAGAACACAGGATTTTAGTATTACCTATGCTCACCCTGAGTGTGCTCACCTACAAATGTGTTTTGCACTGGGATTTCCAGGAGATAAAGTCTCTGGAAAACAAAAATGACCAGGCTGCTGGAAACCTAATTACAAAATGCAATCTGTGGCAGAAAATTTAGGCTGAAACAAGGGTGATGAAGTTGCATTGTTAAGTAAACATGATCAATAACTTAGACAAAAGATGTAGCATTTTTCTGTCTTGACTCATTGGGTGACTGCATGTATACCATACAACCTGTTTGAGCTGCTTCACCTTGTCCAAATATCAGGACACTGCTGATATTTATCCAATATTCATCTTATGGCAATGTGTAAGCTGAAATCTGGAAAATATTTTAGACACAGTATATCCTATAAAATGCACACATGGAGCGTGTGGTAGGCAGAGCAATATCCTTGAAGAGATGTCCATATTCTAATCCTGGTACCTGGTATACATGTGAATTTACATGACAAAACAGACTATGCAGATGTGCTTAAGTAAAGGCTCTTGACATGGGATTACCTTTAATTCTCCAGTGGGTCTGATGTAATCACAAAGGTCTTTATAAATCAGCGAGGGAGGCACAACACCAAGAGTAGTGCAGTGTGAGGATTTCCCCCAGCCCACTGCTGACTTTCAAGATTGGGAAGTGACTCAAGGAATGTGCAGAGTTTCTAGAAAGTAGCTAAGGCAGAATGAATTCTTCCCTCAAGACTCCTAAAGGAACGCAGTGCTATTAACACCTTGATTTTAGCTCAGTAACATTTCAGATCTAGAGTTAGAAGAGAATAAATTTGTATTAAATAATTGTTTGTTTTAATTTGTGACTGCAACAACAGAAAACAAGTACAGGTGGAAAAACAGACACACATGAAACAAATTGGAACTTAAAGCAAATATAGAGAAGCTACTCTGATGGATTGTATAAAGTGTAGTGCTAGTGAGAACAAAGTCCAGTTTTACTCTTTATGGGCAAGTTTCATATAGAAAAATATCATCAATGTTCCCCTACTTACAAAACTCTCATGTCACATCTATATCCCTCATTCTAATTTATGTCAAAAATGCCTACTAAGGCTTATGCATAATAAAAGGCAAAGGACTGAATATTTTGACATAATGAAATTTCTAAACTATGTTTATAAATGAGTACAACTTTATATTTTTAAGAATTCTTAAATGTCAAGATACATAGAAATAGTACTTAAAGGTTAGCAAAGTACTTTCATGTAATTAATACATTTTGATTAATTCACATTTGATAGGGATAAATATATGCATTTTACAGAATTATATGCATTTAAATTGAGGCTTAGATAAGCAAAGAAACCAGATAAAAGACACAAAGCTAGTTAATGGGAAAGCCAAAAATCTATAACCCAGGTATTTCAACTCTGAATCCACCTTTCAGCTCTATGCTTCTCTCAGGTACAGATTAAATTGGAAATGAACCAAAATGCAGGTAGATAGGCCAATTTACAAATGGGCTTCTTATCCCTGTCAAAGCAGGAAGATAAATTTACTTAATAGAATTATTCAAACTTACTTTAAATTAAATAAAATTGTTACTAGCTCTGCGTACTACCATTTTCTTTGCAAATCACGAAAGGAAAATTCTAAAACCATGGGGCAATCTGTGATGAGTACTATTGTTGTGCTAACTACACTTTTTACAAAAGCAGATTTGTGGATTTCTGGTTTATATTGTCAAATGTCATTCTGCATCATGTACTGACATTTCAGTTTGCTTTGAAAAAAAAATGTGTGTGTGGGCACCTGGGTGCTTGTATGTATGAATTTGTGAGTGTATATGTATATACTTATTCCATTTGGATCACAGGGGCTTGTTAAACTAAATACTGATAATTAGCTCATTTTATTTATGATCTTACAAAGAAAACATTTCCTGGGAAATTGGATCAGATGTTTTTCACTGGTTCACTCTGTGTCTTACAGCACTGCTCCATATATAAAAAGGTTGCCTCCAGTTATAGCTTGAATATGAATTAATCTCCAGTGCCACAGTGTTGGGAGGTGGGGCTTAATGGGAGGGGTTAGGTCTTGAGGCTCCACCTTCATGAACAGATAAAGTCAATTATAAAAGGACTTGGGGCTGCAAGCGTGATCCCTTGCTCTCTCTTGTCCTCTACATAAGCCTCTCTTGTCCCTACTACTATGGGATTTTGCATCACGAAGGCTCTCACCAGATGCCACTACAATGATTTTGGACTTACCCATTTCTAGAAATATGAAGCAATAGATATATATGTCTTATAAATTACCCAGTCTCTGCTATTTTGTTATAGCAGCACAGAGCAAACCAAGAACCTCCACTTCACTTTTGGTTTTGCTTTTAGATTTTATTTTGAAGTGTTTTTCACTTGTAAATATTTGCAAAAATAGTTTGAAGAACTTCTGTGTACCTGCTACTCAGATTCTCTAAATACTGACATTTCATCTCTTTTGCATCATGGTTTATTCTCTCTCTTAATATACATAAGTGGACATACATAAAACCACACTTGTACACATGTGTATACATATATAACATATATATGTATAGATGTGTGAATATAGTCACATAAACATATACATTTTACATATTTATACACATATAGAAATCTGTATTTTGCAATATTTCTAAGTTGTAGTTCCCTTTAAATACTTTAATTTGTATTTTTCAAAAACAAGATTTCCTTACAAAACTATGTTACTGTTAGCAAAATTATGAAATTATTATTTTTAAGATATTGTTATTTAATGATCCTATTCAAATTTCACCAGTTATTTCACTAATGTAATGTACTTTTTGAAGCTCCAGGTCTAATCCAGGACCATTTATTTCATTTTAATTGCTTCAAAGACAGACTTTTTTCAGATTTTCATGATCATGAGCACTTTCAGGAATATGGGTCAAATGGTAGAATGTGACTCAGTTTTGGTTGCCTGCTGTCTCCCCGTGATTAGGTTCACCAGTATGCATGTGAGGCAGGAATGCCACAGACTCAGGTTGGCTGCAGCATCCCTCTCATTCATTCCCTGGAATCTGAAGCCCCGCCATGCTCACTTGTCCTGTTCCTGAGATGCTAAGTATAGCCACTTGGTTATGGTGAGATCAGGAAGGTTTTTTCATTAAAATTTTCATTCTTATCCTTGTAACTCCTAAGCATCCTGCAGATTTTTAGGCTACATAAATATTCTGTTTCTTTTCCTACCTTTATCCACAATGTAGTATTCCTCAGGGTTCCAAACATACTACTAATAATATACTAATGTTCTTCCTCCTTTGCCTACCTTCCTTTTGTACCACTTTATTTCTGACCATTTTTAACTTGTTTCTGAACTCATTTTAATGTTCAGGGTTGTTTTCTTACCTCTCTTCAAAACCTCTTGGTAAGTTTCCATCTTGTAACATATTCTACTTATATATGATAACTTTGTCTTTTCTTTACTTTCCTTGAATTCAGTAAACTCACTTTCACTTCATCCTAGTTTTTTTGCTCATTTCTGTCTTTAATTTTAAAATTTTGATTCAAAGTAATTTTTCATATTTGTGAATGCTCATTTGAATATGCATAACTTGCACTGTTGTGTTATTCTTTCTTTCTGCTTTCATATATGAGATTTTGGGGGGTGGCTGAAAAGAAAGGTGTTTTAAGAGCTTAGGAGAGTTATTTCTTCTTTTACTTTTTCTTTTAGTAAGGTATGTGGTTCTTTGGTTCTCTCTGCCATAAGTGTAGCAAAGTCTGGTCTTTTCACTTAATTTTTGTTTTTGTTGTGTCAGAGGAGTTGTATAGTTTTTCTTTCTTAAGACCCAAAAATTTCCTCCTCCACTAAATTTCCAGCTGAGGTCTTTTGCTTGTTTCTTCTTTAGAAACTATGCCATCTGAAATGTGCTGCCTAAAACCATACTTATCTAAAATCCCCAGCAGTGAATTCAGTGTTCTCAGCCTCTAGAACCTTCTCTTTGAATTTTCATACTCAGAAGGTTTTCCATTTGACAGAAGTTTTTGAGGAATTTTAGGTCTGGTACAAGTTTCATCTCTATAATCCATGCACAGTGATTTTTGCTATTGTTGCTATGTGCTTGTTTTCATACTACTCTTGCTTGCAGCGTTTTTCTTTTTATTGGTAGTAGTACAAGTAATTGTTCATTGCATTTTGGTGGAGTTTTATTCTTCCTTTTTCATTTACAGTACATGTTAGGAGCATGTGGATATTGTGTCTGAAGGAAGCCAAAGGGGATTCCAAGATGGCAGATAGCTGAGGGATGCAGAAACTCTGAACT
The DNA here is from genome assembly GCF_047511655.1 of Castor canadensis. Lineage (NCBI taxonomy): Eukaryota > Metazoa > Chordata > Mammalia > Rodentia > Castoridae > Castor > Castor canadensis. The sequence continues at coordinate 169,242,572 of NC_133387.1, forward strand.
CTACAATTTCAGAAAAATATTTCAGAATTGTGGTATCAAGAATCAAGTAACTCCGATTTTTTTAGCCAACTAAATTACTTCCAACACATAGGGTGCACATAAGTTTCAACGGTTGAAACTTAAAATTAAAACAGACAGGGAAATCCTGGGAGCCGCACAGCCTCATCTACCTGAGAGAAAGCTGTTTTCCCCTTTTTGCTTTCTTTCTCTTTCTTGTCACTTCCTCTTTTCCATTTGGAAAAAGCAGAAAACCGCAGAACAAATTGGACATCCTGGACATCCTGGACTCATATTACAGGGACACAGAACCTTGGACTCCAGACTACCTGCACCCTGCTGGAACTGACCCAATTCCATCAGGAGTGAATATGCAACCCCGCCATGTGAATGTGACATATCACCTGCCCTCGAGGGAACCACCTAGTCCAGTGCAGTTGGTGGGCAGATTTTACCCCCATGGACAAAACTGGTAGCCTTAAACTGAGAGCTCAATTTACCTCTGCCTGGCAGGGTTGGACAAAATGCTGAGCTGCGCTCCTGGAGTAGAGGTGGGGAGAAAGTTAAGCTTAATTTCTGGGAGTGGGGGCAAGGCACAACACTGAGTTGCTATAGCCTTTTGGGGGCAGGGTGGAACCTTAAGCTGCCAGAGCCAAAATTTACCAGTAAACTGAAAAGTAAGTGATCAAAAAGCTCAATTTCAGGTTGCACCGTGGGCAGAAGGAACCTAGGACTGCTCACAAGCCAGGTCCTGGTGGGGCCAGTTCAAGAACCCACCTGCATCAGATGGACCATCCTGCTAAAGAAAACCTGGGCTCCAACACCCTGAGCTGACTCCCCACAAAGCTGTCCGACATAGAGGGGCAATATCTATTGCCACACAGCCCAGCATACCAACCTTAAGAAGGGACAGAGACACTGAGAAAGCCCTGTCAAAATGGCCAGCACTTGGATTTGTCATCAGAGGATGGTCCAGAATTTCCAGTGAATTGATGTTATTTTTTTTCTTTTACATTTAGTATTTTTATTTTTAATCTTTATTATTGCTTTCTTAATTTTCTTTCCTTTCTTTTTTCTACAATCTATTGCTACCTATCTCCCTCTTCCATTCTGTTCAAATATCAATTTGCTTAGCCCTCTCTTGTTCCACTTTCCTTTCTCTCCCCCAACTCATTTTCTTCTCTTTACTTCTTCTCTCTCCTCCTTTCTTCACTTCCTCTCCTCTCTTCCCCCCACTGCCCCTACCTCTTCCACACTTACCACTCACTGAATAGTGTACTATACAAACTTCATGCATTACTTCCATCCTTTTTACCCTCTGCAATCCCTGACAATAGCACCTTCCCCCTCCAATGACTTTATTACACCTTTATACACACTAGAACCCGACTACCTGATAGCCCCCTCTTCTAGAGTCATCTTTCCAATTACTCAAGTATCTATCCAAGGAACTGCTATCTCCCCAATACATGCTATTGATAGACAATATTGCCAAGGGATTTCTTATATATTATGTAAATAACTGTATTAGAATTGAATTTGTGAATTTCTTACTGCCTAGCTATAACTCCAAGTAGGGAACACAAATATTACAACAACCTAACTAACAACTAAGCTACTCAGAGCATAGAAATTAAGTCAAGGGAAAGAAAACAGGTGGTTAAACTCCCCCAACTAACTAATCAACAGCACAGAGCAAAGCATACATTAGAAACAGGGGGAGAAGAAGGCAGGGGAATAAAATTCCTCAAAAGGCTAAAAATAACATAATAGAAGATTTATTGGAAACTGAAGAGGATGAATCCCCAGTTACAGACTTCAAAAGAATGGTGATGAGAAAGTTCAATGAACTTGAAGAGGAGCTTAAGGAAATCATGCAAAAACCACTCAATGAATACCAAGAGAACATGGAAAAAAAAAAAAACTCTAGAAGACACACAAACAATTAAATGAACTCAGAGAATAATTCAATAAACTCCAAAATGAAACTAAGGAGACTATAAAAAGAAAAGAAGGATAAGAAATAAAGAAGACAACACAAGATATGAATGAGGAGTATAACAAAGATATGGAAAGTCTCAGGGAAAAAAATCAGACAGAAATCCTGGAAATATAAATTCCCTTTGATTAAGTAAAAAAAAACGTGGTGAAAGCCACTTCAGCAGCCTGGAACAAGTGGAAGACAATTTCAGGGCTCAAGGACAAAATAGATATATATGAATAAACAGAAGAATCCTTAGGCAAAAGACTCAAGATCTACAAAAGTAACATGCAAGAACTCTGTAACTTCATCAAAAGACCAAACCTGTGATTCATGGGCATTGAAGAAGCAGGCGATATCCAAGCCAAATGTATACTTAATATACTCAAAAAAAATAATAACAGAAAATTTCCCAAATCTCGAGAAAGAAATGCCCATTCGGGTACAGGAAGCCTCCAGAACACCAAACAGACTTGACAAAAATAGAACCTCTCCACAGCATATTGCAGTCAAAACAATTAGCATAGAGAACAAAGAAAGAACATTGAAGGCTGTAAGAGGAAAATCAAATAACTTAAAAAGGTAAACCCATCAAAATCACAGCAGATTTCTCAACAGAAACCTTAAAAGCAAGAAGGGCATGGAGTGAGGTATTTTAAGCACTGAAAGAAAACAACTTCAGATCTAAGATCTTCAGACCTAGGGAGTTGACACCAGTGGGAGGGGGAGGAGGTGAGGAATGGTTGCAAGAGGGTGAATATGGTGCAAATATCTTGTACACATGAATGTAAATGGAAAAAAGATACATGTTGAAACTATTTCTCAAATGGGGGGGAAGGAGGGATGAAGGAAAATAGTGGAGAGAGTGAATTCAAATATGATACATTTGATATATTGTAAGAAACTTTGCAAATGCTGCATGGTACCCCTACTCAGCACAACAATAAAATAAAATAATGTAAAACAAAACAAAACAAAAGAACAGGAGAGTGCTGCTCACTCAGTTACCTTTCCATAATATTTCAGGCACTTTGGTTGGTTGTATTTAATTCATTGTATATTGAACTAGTGTTTTTCAAAATTAAATCTTGATATTCTTGTTAAAAAAATGGTAACCAAAAATTTATCTTAAATTATTGAAGTTTGTTGAGCTGAAGACAGTTAAAATGCAGAAGGATTCTTTATCTTTCCTCTGTTTGTTTGATGATAAAACAGAGATTTCATAAAAGGCTTTTCTACCTATCCCTTCTTTCCTACCCAAAGACAGCAGACCAGTCCTACTCTACAGAGGTGGCCTTAGCAGCAAACAGCAGGGCCAGAGGAGTTGCTTCTGTGCAGAGCCTGCCCACTGGTTCATTTCTTAGTGTGTCCTGTCCTCATTTTCCCTCCTCTTTCAGGCCTGGGGCTACTCCTCTTTGCCTTGTGACTTCCACAAGATTTATGGCTCTTTGTTAAAATACTATTCAAGATAGAGTCCCAAGCCACTGCTTTGAGACAGTTACTTTCTTGAGAGAGTTGTTTGTCTCCCATGAAAGCTTCCTTGTTTCTCTCTAGTTAATTTGTCTTTTGCTATGGAAGTCTACCCCAATTAAAAACTTAGGAAGACTGAGGGAAAATTATTTTTCAACCTTCAGTTCTTGCAATTTGTGTAGTTCTGTTTTTTTCATACTGTTTTCCTGTATTATTTGGGGAGCATACACAGGGAGGTATTCATATTGGCAGCTGTTACTGTCTTTGGCTACTCATAAGTTTTCTGCCCTTGCAGGACCACCTGACCTAACCACTCTCCATCATTTAGTCTCTCTTTTTGTTTTACATTTTCTTGAATTGTTAGCATCTATATACATAATTGATAATAGATGTCATTTTTTCTATATGTAAAAGATTATTTTATTTAATTTCTATTCATGTGCTAGATCCATTTAGGACCTTCACTAACTGGTGTTTTCTTCAGACTTGAGGGGTAAATCAGTCTACTGTTTCTTCTCATTGTCTGACTTTAGGTGATGATGACACTCTCTTTGCAGTGGAAGATGTTTTCTTTCTGTTCTCTATTGTATACCCACAAGATCACAGGTGAGACACATTGAAAATATCACAAATATCAAGAGGATTCCACCTTTCCCCTGTATGATCCTGGTTTCTAGGCTATCCACATCCTTGCTGTGCCACCTTAGCCCTTAAGAGGCAAGTGTCAGGTTTTCTTTCTTATACTGGATTGAAAACAGACCTTTCTATTAGGAAATAGAAGTCAGTCCCTTCAGGCTTTAACAAGAAAGGAGATATCATGGTCAAATTTATTTTCTCAATATCAGTGATGTGATATAAAAAAGAAAAAAAACCTTAAGAGTAAAGAAAACAATGTAACTCAGAGAAGCTACTAATAAAATCCATAAGATAGAACATTTTTACAGAAATTGAAAATATTCTTCCTGATGTAAATTTTCTCTTCTAGACGTCATTCACTGAGCAAAATGAGAAAATTAGAAATATAAAATGTTTGCACCAGAAGAAATCTATAAGCGCATTCATTCCAACTCCAGTTTCATATAAGGAGGTAGTGATGACAAACGTAAACATAATAAGTATAGTTTATTGGGCACTGATGTGGCAGTCGCTATGCTAAGTATTTTGCATTTTTTTTTTTTAGTCTTTCAGCAATCTTTTGAAATTCATTATGGTGCATATTATTGGTTCCTTACTTAGTTTCCATTTTATGTTATTCCCTTCTTAATAAAATTATCCATGTACTTTAGATGACTATAGTAACTACTGCTAGCATCCTCTAAGGTTCATATAATATCCTCTTAGAAAAATAAAATCTGATAATATCTTCTAATTTCTCAGTCTGTATTATAATTTGAATCTAAACTGTCCCCCAAAGGCCATGGAATAAAGGCTTGGTTTATAGATGATGGAATTTGGGAAAGTTATTATGAGAACTCTGACATTATGGATTAATTAGCTGATAGGTTAATATTTGTTGAGTTATTGGGAAGTGATAGAAAATAAGGATGTAGGACATATTGAATGGAGTGATTCCTTGTGGGCATGCCTTTGAGGATTATATGTTCTTTGCATACCTTTTTTTTTTTCTGTACCCCTGCTTCTTGCCACTATGAGGTGAGCAGCTCTCCACCCCATGCTCTCCACTGTAATGTTCGGTTTCACCATGAACAAGAAACTGTAGAGCCAAGAAACCATGGACAGGAACCTCTGAAACAATGTGTCAAAATAATATTTTTTCCTTTAAGTTGATTTTCTCAGTTCTTTTGTCACACTGAAGAAAAGCTAATGAACACAGTCTCTATTACAGTTGAATTGGCAATTTGCATAATCTTATCCTGGCCAGTGAAATGTAAGTGTTAAATATACAACTTTGAGGCTCAGGAATGCATGTGGTTTGGTGTCCAGTGTGCTTTCACCATATCCATAATCATTGGCCTTTGTTAGCCAAATAATGCAGGGTGACCTGGAATTACATGAGGATAGGGCCACAAGAATGAAGCATCCTGAGGTCTAAACCACTGCTCAGAGGACAGCAACTAACCCTACACTGAGTAAGAAATAAATTCATTGTATTAGGGCTCTGTAATGTAAGTGTTTACTGGTTATTAGGGCATAGCCTACTCTATATTGAATCACAGAAAATATATACGAAAGGTAGAGTACTATCATAACAATAACAAAATTCCTAAACCATATACCATCCCAATGAGTCAGGAACTAAGGGATAAGAACTTTGAGTCAAACCTGGAAACTTGAAGATTGTATTATGTGAAACAAGCCAGACACACAGAGACAAACAGTGTGTGTATTAAAAAGTCAGTCTCATAGAAAAATGGGGTAGGATAGTGGTCACTAGAGCCTGGGAAGAAGAAGGAGTATGGAGGCAGAAAGAAGTTAAACAAGGGCCCTAAAAAATAGAGAGGTAGAACCAGTTTTGCACTTCCATTTGCACAATAGATGACTATTGTTGTAATAATTTATCTTATGTTTCAAAAGAACTAGAAGTTTATGAAAGTTATCAACACATAGACATGATTAATGATGGAAATGCTTATTACATTGATTTGGCTACACATTATATTCATGTATAAAATTATATTTCAATAACACCACAAAGATAAAAAAGAGACTTCTAGTATAATTAGAAAAATAGACCAAGCTTACAGGGTTTATAACTCTAGGGGAAGACACTGGAAAACAGACTGTTAATAGTGCCTGATAACAACTGTTACTATATTTAGCAAGGTTCTACAGAATAAGATGACATTAACAAATTAGTGTATGATATGTAGGCAGAAATGAAAGGCATAAAGTCTAGAAATTCAGATCATTGCATGGTTGAAAATATTTGTTTCTAATCCCAGAACATTAAGATTTGGTTTAAAAAAGTAATTGAGAAACTAAGGATGAGTACAACTTCTTAGTTGATTAGTAATTCAATGTACAACTTCTCAGTGGGGACAAAATATCCAGGGCAAATATCAGATTAAAAGTATGGTCTTCTCATCTTCTGTTCCAGAGAGCCCCAGGAAAGTAGCTTTTTAATTGAGAAAGGGAGTTAAGAAATTAGTCAGGTCCTAGAATAATATCTGAAAAATAACTTTCCTTGTGTTTCCTGGTCATGCAACGGAACTGAAGCAAATTGATCAGATGCCTAGTAAATTTTTAAGGAAATTTTATTGGGAAAATAAATTATATTGGGAAATAACAGAGTGTGGACAGCAGAGGCTTTGGTTTTGAGTCTTAAAAGATCTCTGGGCCCTCAGTTCACAAGCATGAGGCAGGTTTTGCTGGTTATAGAATCCTCAAAGAGGACTTGCTCAACAAAGACCAGTATAGATAAGGCTATGGAGGCCAAAGTGAATGGCAGAATTTCTAAGAGAGCAGAGCCAGGGTCTTCAGGGACCATGGCAATGCAGAATCCAGCCAGAAAATTTTCTCTACTATCTGGACATAGGAATTCCATCTATCCAGAACTTCAAGATTTTAGAATGCAGCCAATAACAATGGTCTGTTGTATTTCTCATTCTTTGCTCCTCTAAATGGGAGTATTCACTGTGATATTCTATCCAGAGACATTATGCATTGAGTGTGTACATAGAGAAAATATAATTCTGCCTTTAATTTAGGTTGACAGTCCAGGAAGAGACACACCTAGATCTGATGGAGAAGCCCATATACCACATGGATACTGTGCTTAATACAGGAAACATAGGATATTTTAGTTTATATCTTTTGAAGAGTGTATATGTGTATTTTGTATGTGGGTAAAAGAAAGGGAAGGGATTTTAAAGACCAAATAAAAAAATGTTATTGCTCATCAATATCCATGTTCCCTTTTCTAATTCTCAGATGCTCTTGGAGTTGAATTTGTCATTTGACCTGTTTTGATGAATGAAATGTGAATGGAAATGATGTTAAGTTATGTATCTAATGCGTTCCCCACTCTTGTTCCTTCTCTGTTCAGGGCAGGTGAATGAGGAGAGCACTAGAAGCTATAAGATGGGGAATACACAGATTGAAGTAGTCTGAGAATTAATTCACAGTTTAAAGGATAGCTGTTTGATCAATGTATGACTAAAATTAACTTCCATGGCAATAAACCTCTGAGATGTTACTGTATATTATCACTTCACCAAAGCTCTGCCTATCTCTATTATTACAAATTATAACTGTAGTTTTCAGGTCCAAGGTTCAGCCCTGTTACCCTAAGCCAGTGATCACATTCTGCTCCTATGACCTTATTCACTTGCTCATGGATGTCTTGAGATCTTGTTTGGAATCATCAGCAGAGGGTCTGTCTTTCTTCTGGCTGATAAATTGTGGATATAGGATCCTGGGAGCTACTGCAGCTATTTTATTACCATTAAGGAAGCTAAACTTGGAATGAAGTGCCACAGTGAGAAACAAAAAGAGAGAAGACATGGAACTGGATACTTGATGATTGTATTAGTCAGCTTTCAATCACCATGACAAAATACCTGAAACAATCAATTTATTTAATGTAGTAAAGATATTTTTGACTCACTCTTTCAGAGGTTTTAGTTCATGGTCACTTGACACTTGACTCCTTGTTTCCATCCTATGGTGATGCAGAATATCATGATAGGGAGTGTGTGATAGAGCAAGTGCTTGCTTGGCAAGGAGAAGGAGTGGGGGATTGGGGGGGGCAAGGGAGAGAGAGATAGAGCGAGAGGGAGAGGGAGAGAAGGAGAACAAAATACACTTCCTCTTCAGGAGTACATTCCAACTTCTTAACTAGGCTCTACCTCATAAAATTTCTACCACCTCCCAATATCACATTAATGAGGGTGGAGCCATCATGATCCAATCACTCACCAAAAGTTTCATCAATGAACGCTACTACACTCGGGACCATACCTTCAACACATGAGTCTTTGGGGGACATTTAAGATCAAAACCATAATAATGATGTTGTCACTGAGCCACCAAATCAAGCAAACCCTGACAAGTATCCTACGTCTGTTCTTAAAGACATACAAGCCAATTCAACATTTTATGGTTAAAACTAGCTGGATAGAATTTTCTACTGCTTAGAACAGAATGAACACTGACTAACTGTGTATTACAGTCATCCCTATTTTAATAAGGAGGAAATTAAGAAACAGAACTGAACTGAATTGATTAACAAATAATTGATGAATAGACCTCCCTGCAGTCAAACCCAAAGCTATCCAACTCTTCCTACAATTTACTGTTGAGTGTTAGAGGTAAAAAACAAAACAAAATAACAACAACAACAAAAAAACCAGAACAGAAAACAAGATTCTTATGTCCTAAGACAGCATTCTTTCTGGAATTCTTACATCTATTTTCAGCCAGCCAAATTAGAAAATTGATTCCTCTTTCAAGCCTTGATCATCATGGAGGGGCCTCTATTATTCTTGAAAGAGTGTAGCCACAATAACAAGGCCAGTGATTATTGGATTTGAGTTCACCACCATTGCTCAAGAGGAACTATAGAAAAGGGAACATGCTGTGGAGTCAGTAAATGCAGTATCTAAAATCAGCCATCAGCTGTGTCTGCTGAACATCTGGGCAATATTCTAGCTAGATGGGAGGGGGTATGTGGCTACATTGCTGCATTTTGTAAAAGTCAACAGCCCAAAACTTCAGGTCAGTGTGCTTAACAAAAACAAATCTTTTATCTCTAGATTGAGGACCAGATGTGAATGAATTTGAAAATATAGGAGTTTCTGTGTCTTTGGGTGTTTGGTAGAATGTTAAGATGTGCTTTCCTATAGGCTTGTGATTTTAAGATTAGAGGCTCTTGTTCAAGGTTGAGAATCAGAGAAAGGGGTATGTGTGGGGTGAGGGAGCAGGAGGGTAGCAGAAGTAATAGCTTAAAAATGAAAAGTAAAGGTAAAATGAATTAAGTAAATACACCATCCAAATACTGGGTTTTAGATGTCCAAGATTTCAAAGATTCATATACCAAAACTATCCCAAGTTTAACAAACAATTTTGCTGTACTTTTCAGATGCTGTATATTCCTGAAATCATACATTAGCAGAATACCAGAATCATTAAATGTTAGGACAGGAGAGACAGGTTTAGATAGTATAATTAAGTTGTTTGAAGTTACTTGCTAGTTCTACTTTAGATGGGACATAACTGAGTTGCTCCAGCAAAAGCACTCTGCCCATGGTAAAAGCTACTGCCACTCTTATTGTTCTACTTTTAAATCACATGCACGCACACACACACACACACATAGATATACACATACAGACATATATATCCATATATATACATACATATCAGTAACTTTTTTGCCCCTCTTTCACTAATCAGTAATAATATTTTTAGCATTAACCACTTTAGCATTTTTTTTAGCATTAACCAATTTTTAAGGGACTCTAGTCTATTATAACCTGGCTCTGAGGACTGCTCAGATGTTGATATTGCCAGTCTCTGGTCTAAGATTGGGAATGACTTGGCTGTGTCCTATTGACCTACAGTAACAGAAAGCTGCATTAAATGTGTCTTATTTCTCTTCCTGAGAATTCTCATGAGAATTAGAGAGTCTATCAACGGTCTGAATAAATCTTTGTGAACTCAAAGTTACAGAAAAGATCAGAAAGAAAAGAAGTGGCAGGTGGTTGCGGGGAATGGGACTTTGGGCACAAGAACATGAATAACTCTTTGCATTGCTGAGTTGCCACCATTACAAGGGGGAAGAGGTCAATTCTTCTCCCATGTTTATTGCAACTTTATTAACAATAGCCAAGCTACGGAAACAGCTCAGATGTCCTACAACCAATAAATGGATTAAGAAAGTGTGGTATCTATGTATATCAATGGAATTTTATTCAGCCATGAAGAATGAAATTTTGAATTTGCAGGTAAATGGATGAAACGAGAATATCATCTTAAGTCATGTTAGCAAGGTTCAGAGGGCAAAGGTCATATGTTTTCTCTCATATGTGGAATATATGCCCACCAAAAATGCAAGCAATGCTATATATACATAGAAATATATACAGAGTATGTGTCAAAAAGTGGGACCAGCAAAGGAGACCAAGGGAGGAGGAAAAGAAGGAAAGAAAGATAGTAAAAAAAATAATGAAATACCTTTGTGTAAGAACAAGACACAAGGAAACATGCTGACATCTGTTTAACAACAGACAGGCTATGGGGAAAAGGGAGCGGAGAGGGGTTACATTGACTTGACCACAATGCATGTCAGGCCAAAATCCCACTGACCAACAAACAGACACCTACACAATGAAGGACAAAAATGAAAGACAGGTCATGCTAAAGAGAAGGCACTAATGGGAGGAGGAGGGTAAAAGAAGAAAGTAAAAAATGGTGAATATGGGTGATGTATTTTCTATACAAGAATGAATATAGAGGCTGGGTGGCTGTGATTCACACTTGTAATCCTAGCTGCTCAAAAGGCACAGATCAGAACCACATTTCAAAGCCAGTGGGGTAAATAGTTTGCAAGACCTTATTTTGACAATACCTAAAACCAAAAAGGACTGATGGAGTGGCTCAAGCAGTAGAGCACCTTCCTAGCAAGCTTGAGACCTTGAGTTCAAAACTCCAGTAGTGTAAAAAAAATGAATATACAAATTTTAAACTTGTTGAACTCACCATAAGAAGAGGACTAAGGTGGAAAGGAGAAAAATGGAAAGGAGGAGCCAATTTGGGTTACAATGCATGTGTACATGGAAACACCCCATATAATACATGTGTACATGGAAACACTATAATGAAGCTATCTATATGTATGTCTTAAACAAAACATCTTTTTTTTGCTTAAAAACAGAGGACAAGAACATAGATCAGGTCCTGTCTGGGGGTTGGTACCAGTGGGAGGGGGAGGATACAAGGAAAAGGTGTAAGAGGGTGAACATGGTGGAAATACTTGTACTCAGTTATGAAAATGGAACAATGAGATCTGTTGAAACTATTCCAGAAATGGGGGTGGGGAGATAAAAAAGAATGATGGAGAGGCAAATTTAACTAAGATATAGTGTGTTTGTAAATGTCACGATGTTCCTGAAGTACAATAATATGATAACAAAAAAATTAAAAAATAAAAGAATAGGGCAAGAGTGGCAAACTACTGCCCTGGGCCAAATCTATTCTGACATCTGATTTTATACTAACAATGGCTGTTATGTTTTTAAAGTTTGAAAAAACCAACTGGAAGAACAATATTTCCAGGCGTGTGGATTCTATGAAATTCACTTTTCAGAGTCCATTTCTTAGAATCAAGCCATGGTCATTTCTCTGTTCAGCCTCCATGATGGTGACACATGATAATGGCCCACACAGCCTAGAATATTCTCTGACTCTTTCAGAAAAGGTTTCCTAGGATATTTTTCGCACTATCCTAGGAAGAAGTTAAATAGGTAGGAGACAATCGTGAGTATTTGATGGTCTGAAGAAAGTCTTCTTCTGAGTTTATTTAAAGCACATCAGAGGGCTTTTCCCTTGGAAGATGATATAAATCTCTTGGTACCAAAAGATACTAAGTTGAGAGATGATCCTATTTACTCTTTCAGCCATTTCCTCATCCAGAATATTTTATTAAGCGTCTACTGCACACAAAAGGTGCTACCTCAGTTGAGAGGGGGATAAAGTCAGCAATGTGCCTTGTTGAATATAGAATCATCTGGATTTTCTCTTCACACATCTTTCAAGATAGTCATTTTCCCTTCAAGTTAGATAAAATATCTCCTTGATATAGGCATATGAATTCTTATTCTTTCAGTTTTAAAGTAAAGAGTAACATTTCCCCTTTACTAATCCTGATGCTTCATGTCTTGACAACTAAAAAATTACTTAGTTTCTCTTTGAGCTTCACTTTATTCTGGTTAAGAACAGAAGAAATAAGAAGGACAAAGCCCTGTGAAACCCTGGGGAAATGGATTCTTGAGAACTATTAACTGTTGCAGCTGACTGGAAAACATATAACTTCTCTGAGTTTCTGGCTCTAATCTGGACAAACCAATAATTCCCTTTTAGGCTTTGAACACTACACACTTTTTATTTTTAAATTCTGCTTTGCAAAACCAAAGGAAGACAGATGTTGAGCTAGAATAAAAAGTGAACGTCATTTGGCCACAGAACACCTGGCCAGATCTCGCTCTGCTTCCCCACTAATGAGCTGTGTGCCCCTCCATCTCTGGCAAGTCAGTCAAATCTGTGAATCTCTGAGCCCCATTATTTTGGGGGAAGGGATCTTAAAATGAAAGCATTGAATTAGTCATATTTTAATGCTCTGAGATTGTATAAACTTTTGGTATTTTTGTCAATTTCATCCAAGTATGTATATAAGTCATGGCAGTTCTTTTTAGACTAACATTAAATATAAGGCGTATTTTCTTTTTATAAACACTACTCGGTGATAAGAGAAAATATTTTTATGGGACCTGATCTAGTTTATTCTCAAACTGTAATAGAATGAGTGGAAATGCAGGAAGACCCTGTTGCATCAGTTTCTGCTTCCTCCAGGGATGAGTTCACCTCCTTTGACCCTCAGCGCCAGAATCCAAGTAGCTGATTTGAGCTTAAGCACATTCTGCCCCATGACATTATGGTGTCCTCTTATTCAGTTGTTTAACTTTTACTCAACAGAATTGATATCTGTCTCTTGCCTTTTCAATTAGATCCTGAGCCCTTTGGGTACGGATGTTTGAAATGTCCTATACCCTGAATCTCCAGAATACTGATCATAATGCCTGGTGTGTGCAGAGCTGGTGCTCTGGGGTCAGAAGCTTAAGTAGACCTACTGCCACTTAATTTTAATTCTAACAATTCAAGTTTACAGACATTAACCATTGCCAGTGTGGAAAACTTAGTAATAAAAACATTTACAGTGCTTTCACATCATCAGTACATTGCTAATATTTACACAATGAACATGGTATGTATCTACTAAAATTAGTATATCTTTGTTGAGGCAACTTATAGTAGTAATAAGTTTTTAACCAAATTATCATTTTTATCCCTGGGATGACACATCTTTGCAAAAATTACAGTTCCCTATTTTTCCTTGAAAGATACTATCAAAACTCCAATGTTAAAGAGAAGACCCTTTGAATTATTCTCTGAATTTGTTACTTTACCTTTGAATTTCATTAAAAAATTTTTTAATCAGTTGATCCAAGCCATGTTTTAGCCATAGGATTTTGGGCAATAATATGTCATACAGACACTGGCAGCAGTTTTTGTAAGCAAAGAAAAATTTGGTTTGGAAATTGCTGACTTTTAAATTATCAACACAAAAGCACACCAAGAAAAGAAGGGTTTCCTTAACAAAATGCTAGAATCATACACCTTTCTCTTGAAGTTGTCACTGTTCTATGTGAAAGATTGTTTGATGTTGCTGAGGTTGAAAAACACTGTTCATTTCTTCTTTTTTTTATTCCTAAAGAAATGCTTTTGTTTCTCAGTTTGATATTTTTCATGAATAATTGGAGACTGGGGAAATTGAAAAGGATTTTTGTCTTTGGCTGAACTGTAGTGGTAAATATTCTTGGAAATCAAAACCTGCAAGGCAGCAAGTACTTTTTTTCCCCAAATGTTTAAACATGAACTGGATATTGAAAGGTAAAAAACAAAATAGAAACAAAAACACACAATAGCAATGGGGTATCCGCTCCATTCCCTATAAAGCCTCTATGAAAGTGCTTATTCAGGTCTCTGTGGTCTATTTATAATGCAGTAGCTACTATCCTAGAGAGTACTTCCTGCTTAGTCTAAGGATAAACTATATGGTTCACCTTTAGGTATTCAGTGATATCAAAACTTATAAATACAGGCTTTGTATCTTGTCATTCATAACAGTGCATTGCTTGCCATATGAACCAATTCAAGTTATAGGCCCACTCTATGGGTCAACCTACTAAGTGATAATAATAATAAATAATTAAATATACACACACATAAATAATAACAGGTTATAGTTAAATAATATTAGCTTTTCAGGTACACAAGTACTATGTGACTTATGACTGAGTTTTAATATGCATTACTCGCTTCCAAAATAGGTATCTTTGGATAACATTAGTTCTAGCATTCATCCAAAGAATTTGAAATTAACCAGTTTCTTTCTTGAGTAGAGTTAAAGTTCAAACTCGGGTAAATTTGCCTCCAAAGAAGTTGCAACCTTGCATTCTTGGGATGCTTTAAAATTTTAATGAGGCAGTTGAACACATCTAGAAGAAACATGACCAATAGAATATCATTTCTAAATATTGAATGAGTGTCTACAAGGTGCTCAAGAGAAAAGATTATTTAGAACACAGGAAGGGGTTGGGTGAGGTTGGATGGTTCAATAGAGGAGATCTTAGAGATACAAGAGCGACTAAACAATCTCTTTACAGATTAGCAGAGAATTTAGCATTTTGTAGTGGGAGTAGTTTAGCATTTTGTAGTTGAGTGCAGATGAAGAGTTTCTTATTTATTCTATCCATTCCTCTGAGTGATAGGAGACAAAGGCTTTTTTAGTTACACCTAACCTTTTAACCAACCTCCAATCAGAAAAGATAAAGTTATTCTTTTTGGCAAATTATCTCTTAAACAAAATTTTTGTCCTGTAGCTTCACACACAAACTTTAACCTTCAGATAAAAGGGGAAGTGAGCAACAAGTCAAACTTCCTGACTTGCTATCGCAGCCATTCTTCCATTGGAAGTAAGATGGCCAAAGATGAGGGAAGCAGGGTAGGAAAACCACAGAACAGGGACAAAAGGACTTTGTGTAGTGTTAGAATTCACTCCCAGAATTACTGACTTTGGGCTCCCCTGGAGTGGCTGTGATCAACAGGATTTAGAAGAAAGCTAGTAGGACCAGGGTCACATAAGGGCAGAAGGAGGCTCGGCTAGGGGCAAATGACTAGTGAAGCACGGGCAGTTCAGGCTCAATGTAATGTGCTGGGATTATGGCCATAGTCGTTCATCATATATGTAACAAGTATGCCTGACACTAAATGGGATCATTTCACCAACTTTATACTAGAAAACAAGATGAGAAGACACAGAAAAGACTTTCAGAGTTAAACAAAACAGCTACTACAGATTGAGCATCCTTAATTTGAAGTCCAAAATGCTCCATAATTTGCAACTTTTTGAGTGTCAGCATAATGCTACAAGGGAAAATTCTGTACCATGAAACTTTGCTTTGTACACAAAATTATTTAAATTTGTATAAATTACATACAGGATAAGTGTGTAAGGTATATATGGATTATAAATAAGTTTCATGCTTTGATTTGTGTCCCATTCTCAAGATATCTTATTATGTACATGCAAATATTCCAAAATTCTCAAATCTGAAAAACTTCTGGTCCCAATCATTTCAGGTAAGGGAGACCCAACATGTAGGGAGAAATCAGGCAACAAGCCACTCCTAGTTAGTGGGGAGCAGTTCAGATCTTAGCTCAGTCACAGAAGACAGAGAGGGGAAATGTATTGAGTACTCCAGAGACAGAAGCAGACAAGAGGTGAGTCTACAGACTGAGAGTCTCACAGAAGAAAGCAAGAAGCAATGCCTGAGCAGCATTCAGACCGGTAGCAGCTGAAGTAAAACAAAGAGGTCCCACACAGGTATGATTTGGGGTTAGGTTGAGGCTGGATTTGGTGTGAGGAAGCTTAACATCTCAAAAAAGATTATGAACTCTGGAAGACAGGCTTCATACCTAACACAGTTATTTGATTTTTACTATCCCTTAAAATCTAACATGAAAACTTGAACAGAATAATGCTTAATCAATGTCTTTTAATTAGTTGGTAGTGTGAAAAAAAACTGAATCAAAGAGAAAATACAGACAGAAAAATAATAGAAATAATACGTGCCCTTTAAAGAAGAGAAATACAATTCTCTCCCTGCAGCATGACCCTGGCTTGTTGAAATGCAAATTGCATAAGCTTGATGAAGAATGTGCTACTGCAGGGAGAAACTTTCCATCTATCCACATGATATCTAAGGGAAGATAGCTCGCAGCATTGACAGCACCGATCCATCAGGTAAATGGGTACGGATGCCAGGACACCAATATTACTACTCAGCCATCACCGGCAGAGATGCTGGCCATCCTGGAAATCTGTTCATCATTGCCAGGGGCAGAAGAGATAATACTGAGCGCAAACAAAGCTAAATTTGATTTTCCTGTTGGTGTTCATAGAGAAGAAGGAGGGGACCTAGAGGAAAGAAATACTCCAGAATACAAAGCAAAATATTATATCCAAAGTCTAGCTAAAACAGAGACATTTCCTAAAAGAAAGGAAATTAGTTACAAAGAAGCTAATTTACCAACCATGAGGACTCTTTCTTAATTGCATGTTAGGGCAAAATCTTTTAGAACACAAGGGTCTGAGCCCCTACTGAGTCTGCCCTGTCCCTTAAGCTAAAGTGACTTCCCATTTGAGAATTTGTAAGGAAATGTATTTCTTGGCCTCAACCCTAAACCTACTGAATCAGAAACTCTGAGGGTGTGACTCAAAAATTTGTATCTTAACAGGCTCTCCAGATGATATAGATTCAGTTTGAATTTTGACACTTGCTAGTCCAATCTGTGGGTGAGGGGGTTGGTTTCCCTTAAACTCCTCTCTGTCTGAACCATTCTAGGAGGTCATTTAACCAGAGGGACCATAGAGTAGATCCAGTGTCATGGCAACTCCATCATTTATAGGAAAAGGTTTTCGTGATGTTGGTGGGCAACATTCTGGGGATGATCCTGTCACTTCATAAAGACTGATTCAGTTCAAGCTACTATCAAAACATGTAGTTCACCAAAATTAAAATGATAACACATAGACCTAGAATTAGTTCACAGCAAAGATTCTTTTTGGCCCATTAATAGAAGAGGAAACTAATAAATGGTAAAGCAAATTAAGTGGGTACTTATAGACGTTTAAAAATAAAAGAGGGAGCCTGGGTTGCACCTCAGTGGTAGAATACATGCTTAGCATGAACAGAGGGCTTGGATTCAATCCCCAGTGCTACAATGAAATTATAAGAAAAAGAATGGAGAGGGATGTTTCTGTAAATTTAGAAACAAGACTGTTTATTGTCCTATGATGCAATAAAACCATAACTTTTAGTATTATCTTTTTGTATGGTACATAGATCATTTGTATCTTTACCAGTCACAAATCTACATGTTAACAGTTTAATTTGTAGGGTCTGGGAATTTAATTAGTCATAAATAGCAAAGTCAAACAATGCTACAATTTCCTAGAAAATTATTGGGTAGGCCTCTTAAATAATGCTTTGGAATGACATTGAAAGGGCAGACAGTCATGTTCATGGCATTCTTTACAAGGTTTATGAATTTCTCACAATGCTGGAGATTTAGGCTTCAGGTCCTAATTCCTGGCAGGCTTGGGCAGGGTCCTTGGCTCATCATTAGTCTGGGAAATCTGTGCAGAGGAGGTGAGGTTGTTGACTGTTCATGGTAGTTTGCTCCTCTCTGTACTCCCATTTAGTGTCAAGCATGCGTGGCAGCAGCTGTGCCCCCTTGGTACTATGATACAGGGGCTGGAAGAGTCTTTCCTGTGTCATAACCTTCCTTTACCACTTTTGTGTGCAGTCATTTTGTTCTCCCTGAGGCCATCTGCTGAGACTATTACTCAAAGGCTCATTCAAATTCAGAAAGGAGCAGTTCAAGGACAAGGACAAGGTCCATGTTTTTAAAACCCCTAAACAGGACTCAGATCATGTCTCAGGTAGCCAGAGGAAGGAAGATATCTTACATGCATGTATGTATGTATATCTACACACATATATATGTAATGTTTTCTAAACACGAGGACTAAAGAGACAGAGAGTGGTGATGATGTGTCTATAATCCTGACGGGAAGCACCTGGTGGCACAGCCTAGGCAAGGCAGTACCTCACAGAGAGAAGTAGGATGCTTGCGAACACATGAGGGCACTTAATTTCTTCTAGCAGAAAATCTGAGAAATATTGATACTTAGCTGCCTACAGCCTGACCCTTGTCTCTCTATTGCAAGGGTTCCTGATTTATAATCCACAAACTCCCGAAAAGACCTGAGAATAGAATCTGAGGGATCCATGGACTGGGGTGGCAAAAAAGTGGACTCTGTATTATCATTGCATTCTAAGTGGAATTTCGTATTTCTTTCTATTAATGAAGGCATCAAACTATAAGAGCCTTATCAGTACAACTTTGGCCATGGATATTTCCACATCACTCCTTTGCTACCTGTTTGAGATTGTTATTTAATGCATTAGTAAGGAAAATGTACACTATTTGACTCATTTAAACTTCATAATTATATTTTAATGTGTATTTTAATACTCCCGTGTATTTTACTGTATATATTTAGAAAACACTATTGTGAGAACAGATTCTTGTATCAGACTTCAAAAGTGGTTTGTTGTATAATGAGGCTCAATAACCCTTGTGTATTCCAACTTTAAACAAAAGAAAACAAAACAAAAATAGGTTTGTTTAGTTTGCCTGCCAACTTATGCTTTCTAGGTTTTGTTAGTAGCATTTTCTTTTGCTTCAACAAAAATAAGAAAATATTCTGCCTGTGGTTATTATTTACTATATGCTTCTATACTTTTTCTCCTGAGCTGATGTGCGGGTATATGCAGGTACCTGTACACATACACATGTTTCTTTCTTTTGTGAATATTTCAGGACTTCAGGACATTCCAATGAGAACTCAAGCAATTAATATCCACTAATGGGAACATTCTGGCAGCTGGTCTTTCTGACCTCACTAAATCCTTTCCAGAGCTAGCAGTTTTTATTCTTCAAGCCTTAGATATCTGATCAGGGCAAAAATAGTCCTTCTAATTATATCATTTTAAAGTCATTGTCTGTAAGGAAATAAGGAATAATGAAAGAGAGATGATTTTAGCTCTTGACCAAACGGTTTTGTTTCCCTCCACTTCTGATTTATACTCAGCATTAGGAAGTCTGCAGAAACTACTCATTGGTGGGAAAAAAGACAGGAACAAGTCTTTATCCTCCTTACCTTTTCAAATTTGGCTACAAGATGAAAAACCAGGCGACAAAGGATTTTTACTAAAATAATTACTTAATGAAGACTAGGGATCAGAAGCTAAGAAGGAACATGTTCAGAAGTAACTAAGATAGACACATATTCCTACTCTGGTGCTTATCAAAGATGTGTTATTTAATCACTTAGATTCTTAGTGTAGCTTTTCATATGATGTCTACCTTTAAGGATTACCATGAATTAAGTGTATGTCCTCATAGACCCCAGGGTTCTATTTTCTCACTTTAGCTTGCAAGGTGGGAAAGACCAGATAGGAATTTATATCTAGGCACCTAATGGTCGATGGAACTGGAAAGGTTGTGCATGGACATGATAGACTGGACTCATCTCCCACCTTTTCCCAGCATAAGAACAAATATGTGAGCTGTCAGGGAAAGTAATGCCATCAGGCATTGCTGATGGGATTATTTTCTTAGAAAGTTCATGAGATGCAAAGCACAAGTCTTAAAGTGTCCTTAGTGATAAAGGATGACAGAGGGAAAGATGTGTCACATCTCTATTTTGGCAGGGAAAAATAGCATGACTGCATAATCAGTATGAAATGATGGAAGAGATTCAGAAGCACCACTTAGGTTTGTTTGGTAGGGACCATCAGAAAATGCTATACAGAGAACATGGGTCTCAGGTGGTGAGGGTGCCAAGATCAGTGGGAGGATAAATAGGCACTTTCCAATTACTTTATGAGCATTGGACACCAGTGAAAGTATAGAAACTAAATGACACTGCTTTTTCTCACTATTCCATACAAGACACTAATGGTTATTCCCAGGAAAGATTGGTGTAGAGAGAAAAGAGGAAACTTGATGTGCTTAACTAGGGGTGGGGGCAATGAGCCAGCAGAATTTGAGTTATTTCTGTTAATGTTTCCTCTCACAGGCTTTGGGGGACCTGGAGAAAGTTTTGATTATATAAGGATAAATTAGAGGTAGTGGTCTGTGAGACATCTTTGGAAGCTATGTAGCCTTGTATAAAAGTAGAATTTTGGGATATTTTTCTTTCCCAGTACATTCCCCAGCACCTCATGGACAAGAAAGAAATGTCTGTGAGTTGAATGAAGGAAGAAACACAAAGGGACTAATTTTAGGGTTAATCAAATTAATTTATACATAATATCCATTTGAGCTAACCAAGAGAATTTTTTCCACATTTGGAGACCAGCAAAACAATTATTCATGTGTAAACCCTGGGGATGGAACAAGCAAAGGAGAGCAAGAAAGAAAATCTGAAGACTTGTCCTGCCAGCCAACTAATTTTCTCCTTCTGCATGGAAATAATGCCCACAGGTCCTGTTTTTCACTGCTTTTCATGTTCTGCATTCAGTCATTTAGGATTCCTATTGAAGACCCTTCATTGAATTCAAACCCATATATTTTCCAGTGTTCTCTATATTTAGAATAAAGAAAGATAAAAAATAAATGTAGTTTTATGACATTTCAGATTTTTCTTTTTCCCTTTTCAACAAAGAGAAAGCACTGTTGGAGATTCTTCTTGAAAAATTATTGATAAATATTCAATAATTATTTCATGGCTCACTAGTTAAGTAGAATTCATGTCTTTCAACAAAGCATCAGGTGGACTTTAAGAACTTCTTCAAGTTCAATTTGTTTATGAGCAACTCTGTGTCTTCTTGGAAATACTAGTAGTGTGAGGGGGGTGAGGGTCAGCAACTCACCTACAATTTCACTACCAATTTATATTACAGTAAACCTTCCAATTCTATTCTCTACACAGATATTTGTTAAGTAAGTAACATCCATTGGTAGAGGAAGTTGCCAGTCCTGACTGCCCAGGTAATTTCTGACTCCCTGATATTTCTGAGTGATCTAACTATACTGTTATACAAGATTTATTTGTCAGTCACAATAACTTTTAAAGGGAAAGATTCTGATATGTTTATAGTCATTATTAGCCAAACAGAAATCCCCCAACTCAATAGCTGAGATCATTGAAGGAATAAGCCTCCAGAGTCCATAGATGGTAAAAATGATAACCTACTCTACATTCAAAACTCTGCTTATGCAAAGATGGGTGTGTCTTAAAATATTTTAGACAATTCACATATGTTATATTACTATTAAATATGGCAATACATATGGGCATGTATGATGACATGTACATGTATGTTCATGTGCACACATATACTGTGATTACATTATCTAGCTCAGGGAGCACAAACTTTTTCTTTTTTTGTAAAGGCTTATGTAATAAATATTTCAGGTATTTCAGGATACACAACACCTGCTGTGATGTCTATATGGCAATGTTTCTGATGCTTCAACTTAGCCATGAGTTGAGTAAAATGAGCTATAGACAATATGTAAGGGACTGGACATTATTGTTTTCTTCTGTATTTAGGGACAATGAAATTTGAATTTATTATAACCTCATGTCATGAAATATTATTTTTCTCTTGACTTTTTCAAACACTTCAAAATGAGATCAAATAATTATATTGGAAACTATTTGCACCACTCTCAAAAATCCTGTTAAAATTTAATTAACTATGTGCTGTGTACATTTAAGTGTATCTAGTTGTTAATGATATTTTTCTACAGAAATAAATCATTCACAAGAATGTCTCATTCTTCAATGATTTCTTGAGGAGTAGTCATGTATCCTCTGCAGTTCCTCATTCAATATCTGTTCATAGACTTGATACTATGGTCTAAGGCAGACTCCTTCTCATGTCCTGTTTGGACTTAATGTGTTAGAAGCTTCCACATCAAGAAGGCATCAGGTTGAATAGGTTGATGAGTTGGAATGGGGCTTTTGTATTTCTGAATTAATTTGACACCCAGAGTAGTATTTTTCTCCCATGACAGCTCCCCAGCTCTTGAAAGCACCCACAACACATGGATCTTTTGAATAAGGAAAAAAAATAAAAATAAAGAATTTTGCTCATTAGGGAATTTGGTGTACATTAAGAAGATGAATTCTTTTTGCAATTACAATTTATAATCTTCCTTTTTCAAGCTTTAACTCCTAATAATATTTGCAGCCTGCTTTTGAGGTGATTTCTTATAGACATTGTGTATTTATAAAATTCAGAATCATGCAGATGTATATATGTATATATAATGGATCAATATTTAATAAAGAAGAAATATAAAAAACACTTCTCTGCTCCTAGGCACAGCCATCCTCAAATATGTGGTGGGCAGTATCTGGTCTGCAGCATGTAGTCTGGGGACGCTTTACCTGGGCTGTGCTACTTTAAAGTTAGTTTCTGACATTATAGAACATGTCTTGTGACCAGAAAAGATTAAAAGTGAAAAGACAATAATTAGAGAATATTGCTTGCAAGTTTAAACTGATTTACTCACTACAAAAACCCTTGTTATATACTATATTATTTTCATCACTTTATAGAGTTAGAAAGAAGAGTTTGGTGACATTGTAAATACAGACCAAAGAGTCAGCACAATCCTAAGTGAATTCAAAATTCACGTGCTTCCTTTTCAAAGTCATGCTTGTGAGTTTCCCCTTAGAAACAAGCAATGATGACTTTAAAGTGGAGAGGTCCTAAGTTTCTTCTGTCCTGGTCACTGTGCTTCCTAATGCTACAGCTGACTTTCAGGTGTGTCTTAGAACACCAGGACACAAGATAATTGGAACTCCTTGACTTTGTGCAAACAGACTGTTTGTTTTTTTTCTTAAACACTTTAGCATATCTTGTTGTATAGGGAGTTTCATTGTGACATCATTTTCATATATGCTTACAGTGTACCTTGGTTAGGTTTAGGTTCATCCCCACCATCATTCTCTCTCATTACTCTCCCCCGTACTTACAATAATTTCTACAGTCTTCTACCTTCGTGCATGTATATAAAGTACATCAACCATATTCACCCTCTTTTGCCTTCTCAACTCCCCTTCCTCTTCCTACTAGGACCCTCCTCCTCATAGGACCTGTTTTACATTCCTGCCCTTCATTGTTTAAGTGCATGTTCATTATTCAAAGGATTTCCCCATCACATTTCACCTATGAACATATTGTACTTAAATCATTCTAACCCACCCCTATTATTTTTCCTTATCCTTTCCCCCCATTCCCTTATTATTCAACAGCTTTCAGTACGTTTAGTAAGTTTTGTTGTTTTTATTGTTATTTTTGACCTAGTAGGTTTTAGGAGGTTCTGAGAAGCCACTAAAGGGCTTTAAGCCCTAGATCTACACTATCAAGTTTTAAAATGTAGTGTTGAGATTTCAGGCTGCATTTCAGAACTAAGCACCAAATGAATTACTGATATGGCCAGCTTATATAATAAAAGAAAAGATACAACTGTAAAAATCTATGCTTCTTTGAAATAGTAAAAGTATATCCTAACCTTTAAAGATAGGCATATATATCTTATGTGTGAGAGGATTTGACTACCTGAGTGCTTACATATATATCACAAAATAGAATTGTGCTTTTTCTTGAATTTATCCTGAATGATGTATTTAAATAAATATTAATTACATAACTGGCATTCATTTTGTCTTACTTCTTGGAATTTTTAGAACCAGGATAATTCCAACTGTTCACTGGAAGGTTAATCTTACTAAAAACTCACCTAATCATGACTCAGAAATACCATCAATAGATTCTATTTCGCTTATGTAAAGTGGTGTATGTAATAGTATGTAAATTGCATAATATTATAAAAAGAAAGTTCATTAGAAACAACCTAAGTCCCCATCAATATATGTGTACTTGGTAAAAAAGCATATATCCATATAATGAAAAATAAGTAGGTTTTTAAAAGATGAGATGGGGCTCACACAGTAGAGCACCTGCCTAGCAAGTGCAAAACCCTGAGTTCAAAACACATTATGCCAAAAAAAAAAAAAGAAAAAATGAGATGATTTTGTGTATATTGCTATTGAAATATCTCTAAAATATATTATTTCATTTAAAAATTAGTTACCTGTCAGTGCATGTCATTTATATTGACAGTGTTTCTATCAATATCACCCAATGTTTTGTTTCTGTGTGTTAAATGATAAAAGGAGACATCAAAACAAAGAAAAAGAAAAGCTAGCTTTAAAGGAAGAAATAAGCTGGGTATGAAAGTACATATGTATAATGCTAGCACTCCAGAGCACGGTGGAGTTAAAACCAGGCCCTGTGACCTTGGGCAAGTTAGCTAAACATTTTGTGACTCATGACCTCATCTTTGAAAGAACACTTCGGTAGAGAGTTCTTTAGAGGGGCTGTATCTGAACATGCACAGTTCTTAGAACGTGGTATGGAACAAAGAAAATCTTCAACAAATGTGAGTAATTACCCCATGAATACAGCACCATTTTCATTGGAGACTATGTGGCTTCACTGTAAATACTGGGCACTTGAGCAAAAGCTATGGACAAAGATCAACTCCACTCTTTAAAAATGAGGAAGAAACAGATAAGAAATATCTAAAACAAAAAGTATCCACTGAATACTTGCAATTCTAAGAAAAGCAACAAATTTGATGGAGGGATTTTGAATATAGGCTTGCTACACTTACTAAAACAAAATAAACCAGCTATTTCAACTTTCTTTTCATAGATTTTTTTTTTGAGACAGTTTTGCTGTATAGCCCAGGCTACCCTGAAACTCATGATCCCCCTCCATCAGTCTCTTGATGGCTAGGATTATATGCATGTACCATAACACCCAGAACTCTGCTTATGTTTGCAGATTTATCACTTACCCTCTTCCCAGCCTAGTTACATGGAGCTGCAGAGTTTCCTAAAGGCTCCATGATCACTGTTGCCTTCCTGAATTCACGTGGCTTTTCTTGTGTGCAGAGTCCTTTCAGTACTCTATGTCTGCTTGATTATCACTCAACTTATAAAATCAGAACAGACCTTAGATCCTCTACACTCTCTCCTTTCTTGTGTCCACCTTCCTTAACACACACACACACACACACACACACTCACACACACTCACACACATGCTAGTCCCTGGGTTCTTCCATCAAGGCATTTGTCCTGTACTACAGCCATATTCTAGGATCTCTCATTTCTGCTAGGCTGGATAACCACGGTTGACTTTATGTTCCAGCTCCTTGTGTGTGGGGTAGGTAAATACTAGAAGGCTAAAGAAAGTATTGTAACCTTCTAAAGTATTAAGAATTGAACCTGCTTTACAATGCTCTACTGCCCCAATTTTGCATGGATACTCTGTGATGAAAAGCAGTGATTGCCACTGCTATATTGGTATAAGTGATGGAAATGATAGATATGGAGGTTTTTGGTTAATCAAAAATACTTTCTAAAATTTTGCTTATGAAGAATAAGCAAATAATGAATTGCTTATGAAGAATTCAATAATTTTAATTCTCCACTGTTTTCTGTCTCCTCATAAAATATTTTTGAAAATGTCTGGACAACAATAGCAACTCTTGCTGACCTTCTGGAAAGCTATTCCATTCTCTTGGTATATTATTAAGTGAACTAAACAGTGGATCACATATAGTTCTGATTTATTTTGAACTATTTCTTAGGTGTTATTCTTGACTTTAATGGCAGTAGCCTTGAAATGTATACTCATGGTGCCTTCTTTTAGACTTACTCTTCTAAGTTATTCAGTTTTCAGTTTTCTTAGTTTTTTCATCCACTGAGTTGAAATT
Source organism: Castor canadensis (assembly GCF_047511655.1). Taxonomy (NCBI): domain Eukaryota; kingdom Metazoa; phylum Chordata; class Mammalia; order Rodentia; family Castoridae; genus Castor; species Castor canadensis. The sequence continues at coordinate 169,268,694 of NC_133387.1, forward strand.
GTTATGATTCTCTGTTTCTATGATTATTATGGGTAAAAATGATTCAATTTTCTTGTTTAAGAATCTTACTCATAAAATTTTCTTGGTACTGTATTTTTGCATAGCAAGCACATGCTCTGAGTTCAATACCCATTACTGCCCAAAAAAATCCATCTTAGTCATTTTCTCATAAGAACTTATTTTACTTTCACTAAAACCCTATGCTGTACTATTATGCCAAGGGAAACTGAGGCACAGAGAGTTAAGAGACTTGTGCCAAATCACACAACTAAGAGGCAGAATCAGGATTCAAACCAAAGTAATCACAAAGCAACCAAGATTTTAAAAGATCAGAGACTATGTTATCACTCATAAATAGTTATACCTTAATTGATTAAAAGAACCACAAATACAACAAGAAGGTTCATTCACTTACAAGACATAGGACTGTTTTCACTCACAACATTCTTTCTTACTGGCTTTGAGACCTGCAATAGTTGAATGCTTTTCACTTGAAATCTCTTAGGTGACTTGGAGCCACACTGTTTCACTAGTTAATGACTAATACCATTTCTTCATGCCTTAATGAGTTGGGAATAGATAAGTAGCCAGTATGTTCTATCTTACAACTTATTCTGTTGTTGCAGAATACTCACAGCCATATCTTCTAATCCCCAATCTGTCCTACAAGTTTCTTGTGGCATTTATCACTTTCCAGTGTCCTCTGCAGTGGGGATTCTGTCATTGTTCTGGCTTCCTAAGGGTGTCTCATCATCCTCATTGCTGTGTCAGTGTGAAAGCTCACACCAAGGGGCCTCCCGCCACATTGTCCCAGAACTGCCCATGCTCCACTCCCCTAACTTTTCTCACATATTCTTGCGTCTTTCACTTCTGCCCTCAGAGTTATGATTGATAACACACTGTGGGTCGAAGGATGGTCATAATTAGAGGTTTTAGATGTCTCACAGCTGAAGCCCTATGATGAATCGAAAGGAGTCCTTTCCTCCTGTGCTCCAATCAATTAAATAGGTACCAAACCTATAGGATCCTATCTACTCAATTTTTACATACAGTTGAGTTAATTAATTTTTACAGTATCTTACCTGTAGCTATTTGTGCTATGTTTATGGAAGTGAAACCTGTGAACAAATCTAAGTAGCAGACTTGCCCTGCTTAGGATGTCAGCTCCCCTCTGTATCTAGAGCACTGTCATCTGACCAAGATTATGTACTTGACATTTATTCTTTTCTGATGAACGCATTTTTTTTTCCCCCAGGAGTCAGCATAAGGATCCTGGTTGTAAATACACCTTGGATTTAAGCATGGTCCTTGCTCATTCCCAAATTATGGAAAACCCAATAGTGGATAACCCAAAACTCTTCCCCCAGTGATAAGTAGCAAGGGGTGTGTGTGTGTGTGTGTGTGTGTGTGTGTATGTGTGTTATTTAGAAAAGAGGAAGCATATAGCCTAGAGTATGTTCATAAAGGTGAACACAAATCAGAAAGCATGTGACTTTACTAACATTAAAAGAATTTCTGTATTTTGACATTACCAAAGTTACTGAAATTGAACCTGAAAAAATGAAGACAGCTTCAAAATTGAACCAGCTGGTTTGTGTTTGTGGCCACTTAGCAGAAATTCCTTCGAAGACATCGTGATGATAAGTACAGATAGACAATTGATCATTGGAGACAAATTCCTAGCATACAGTACTTATTGAGAAGTGAGCATTTGGCCCCCTTGTAGGAAGCTTGCCAGGTGGCATGTATGACAGCAGTCATGAAGTTTGCCACACACCTGGATGGAGCAGATGAGCACCACTCTGTGCTTGGACATTGGGCCAGGTGCATTTGCCATGGTCCCAGGAGGAGTCTGGCTGCAGCAGGAACACACAGCATCTCCTTTCACTTCAGAGTAAAAGCTGCAATGTAATTTATTCAGGATGGGCCCAGATTCTTAATTGGACAGGTGTGTGAGAAAACTCTGGCTGTGAGCACAGTGTGTTCAACCATGGAACTTTTCTGTCGGCATCCTTTCAGCACTTCCTGTCAGGCTAACCTTAACTCTGTCAGGTCAGACATCAGCAGGTGGTAGGGCCAGCAAAGAATGAGGGGAACATGAAGTTGTGAAAAATCAAACACTAACCCATAGCAGTGATGTTTCTCCCCTTTTCTTAAGTTCCCAAAGGCTAACAGGAAAAAAAGAAGGAAGCTCTCATCTCTTCTTTGTCTAGGATCTGTTGTACTGATTCACCATCTGTTGGGTTTGATTGGTTAACTCTTTCCCTGATACCATCTCAGTGAACTCCTTGAATATAGGTGAGGGGTGGATTAGGACAAAGGAGGAGAGAAAAGGGAAGAGTGAAAGAGTAAAAGATTTTGTTTAATTACTGGAGAGAAAAAATCATTAAAGAACTGAGATGAGATTAAGATAACTTTTTCAGAGAAGAGAAGTCAAAGAAGAGGAGAGAACGGAAGGGCAAGGAAATGAGCTTTTGTTTCTTTAACATGTCAAGAGTCTATAACAGTTTCTTGTAAATATCAGTATTCTTTGTTCTTCACTCTCATTTCAAGGAGGAAAGGTATATTCTTCAAATACAATATCCTTCACCTTAATTCTCATACTATGGAGTTTACTGAGGGACTGGTCGCCTGGGTTTCATTTTTTTTTACCTAGCAATGTCATGCATTGCACAACTTGAGCATTTGCCATTGCTTTCAAATACCTAATTTCCCCTAGTGGGAAAAATAGATTAAGAGTACTATACTAGCCCTCCCCTGAGACTATACATAAGAAATAATGCCTATAAGAAATATCAATGGAATAGGGTCTAACTAGCTATACAATGTTATTATTGATGTTGTTTTGAGAGGCACCCATGGATAGCCAGGCTGGGAACTAGGCCAAACTGAAACTACACCACCTTTCTCCAAACAGTTAAGTAGTTGCCATTTATCACTGCCTAGAAATAATGTCTCTAGCACTGTATGTTAGTTGTGAAGATTAGTCAGAGGGTTTCCAGGTAATTACTACAATCAAATACTCTTGAGCTTAACATGCCCCTAAGAACCATATGAACTCCCACCCACCCATCCAGGGCAACTTTGTGGCTGAGAGCCCAGATGCTACTCCATACATCTGCCATACTGACTCACTCCATGTCCTTCATGGGTGACAGCTTCTCCAGGAATAATGAGGCACTCAAGACACACAAAAAGCTTCAGCCTTCCAGCTTCCTGCTGGATCTTCCAGCTGCAGAAAGGAATGCCTCACCTCTCCCCCTGAGAGTGAATTTTTGGGAAGGAAGTTAGACACTATTTGGTGTTTTTTTCTGGTTCCCATCTATTTAAAACACATGTTCCCCAGGTGCCCTGTGCCTTTGGACCTATGAAAAGACTATGAAGCCCCATCTATGTAAACCACAGTCAGAAGACCTCATAATGTAGTCTATGAAAAAGGCTCTTCTAAACTTGACTTGTTTTATAAATTTTAATTTCATTTTGTAGGAGAAATAAAGGTGTCTTTAATTTCTTCACTTCTGTACTTTCATTTGAGGCAACCTAAATACAAAAAATAAAGCTGTACAAATAGTTCCTCCAAAAGACATTTAAAAATGTCATTAATTCTTACATTTACATGGAGGTAAGAAAGTAGTGAGGAGAATCTAGAGGAGGAGAAGCAGGAAAGGTAGTGATTCCGGGAGATAAGGAGTCATATAACTTTGTGAGGTAATAATGAAAAATAACAGTTGCACAATATTTCTGATACTAATAATAGAATAATAGCTACATTTGAGTCCTGCTCACCACCTTACATGCACTATTTCATCCAATCCTCAAACTATTCTGTACAATAGTTTATTATCTCCATGTTAGAACTGATGCCAGTGGCTAGCAACAGTCAGAATAACAGAAAAAAAATTTCTTTCCACAATCAGAACATTTTTCTATTTCTTGCTTTATCATTTTCTAACAATGCATTCTCTGGAATTTTTGTTTTTTTAACTAGGGCTCTGGGCTGGAATGTGAGCTAAAGATACTGTAAGAGAAGAAAGAAGTCACTACTTGGAAGGCAGAGGTTGAAGCAGGTGTCTGTGTTCAAATGCTGGAAGGGACTAATCAAAGAACTTGCTGTCAAAGTCACCTGCCTCTAGGAAGATTCATACTTCAGTCATTTCAGAAAAATTACAATTGCTTCCCTAAAAAACAAAAACAGAAACAAAAAAACTCCCTAACAACTATAGTGCTATGGCCAGTATGGCTCCTTATCCAAATATCTACCCTCCCTAATGCTGCTTTTATTCTTCGAGGAATTTTTAAATCTTTTTTGATGATGATAGGTAGTAGATAGTCAGGATCCACATGGTCTAAGGACGATATTGGCAACCTGTCACATGAAATGATATTTTTGTATTTCTCACCAGATTCCAAATTCTGAAGGAAATATGGGCATCTTTTACTTATCCAAAGAATATTTAGACTAAAGTCTCTATAAATATAAATTGTCTGATATGCAAATCATCAGTTTTTTCTCTTCACATTCTCTCTTTCCCTTCTTGAATCTTCAGCATAATATCCCTTATTAATCTACTAATATAAGTTTTACATTTATGCTTCATAACCACTATTAAACAGTATTTATATAGCTACTTCTTTAATATATGTCTTTCCATGAGAATATGAAGTACAACTGTCTTGTTCAGTGTTTTATCTCAAGGCTCTGGCACTGCTCAAGGCACATAATAGATGCTTAATAAATGTCTCTGCAGTGAATGAGTACACGTTTGATTTCATTTCATAGCTTTCTTGTTAAAATAGTCATTTCCAATGCATACAGCTCCTTCCTCCATGTACCTGAATATGCAGTCAACAAGACTGAAGTCTCAAAACTGTACTCTACTTTCCATCTTTTCACTACTTTAGCCCTTACTTACAAGAAATTTCTTTTTTGCACATGGAGTACTAAAACAACCTTTATTTAATTCCCCAGTCTTTAGCTTCTGAAAATTCACCTCAATTCTGAACAAGTTACAACACATGACACTAATCTGTTTAAACTCCTTAACAATGAATTCCCCTCATTGAATTCTATCAAGACCGTGTTGGTATTTGAGTACAAGTACCTAGTCTGGAGACAGAGATCAGAAGTATTGTAATTTGATGCTAGCCCTGACAAAATGCGAGACTCTACCTCAAAAATAAGTAACACAAAAGGACCACCAGAGTGGCTAAAGTGGTAGAGAGACTGCCTAGCAAGCATGAGTCCCTGTGTTCAAAATCCAGTACTGTAAAAAAAAAAAAAAAAAAAAATTAAGGAAGACCTGAAGGTGACAGAAATTACTCTAGCTGAGTCAAACTAATTATCAGCAACATGTCTTTATAAATTATGAATCTTGGTTCTTTTTCACATCTTCCTAAGTGTTTTTCATAGCTTCCTTTTCTTTTGTTTTGATATTATTTCCTGCTGTATCCCTTTGAGGATTTTTGATATCTTATTTCAGTGTCATTCGTTTTGTTTATTCATCTCTATCTTTTTGGGGATGAATTATCTTATTTCTTACATCTTATAGACTGTACTTCATGATTTTTAAAGTAAAATTTTAACTTTAGAATAGTTTAGATTTAGAGAAAAATTTAGAAGCTAGTACTAAGAGTTCTTCTAAACTTTATGCAGTCTCTAATTCCAGCATCTTTTGTCAGTATGTTACATTTGTCACCATTAGTAAACAAAATGGTGATGTATTATTATTCACTAAAATCTATACTTCATGAAATTTTTCTCAGTTAAATTTAATGACGTATTTTGGCCCCAGGAATCCAATAAAGATACCACATTGCATTTAGCTCCATCTCTTAGTCAACTGTTGGTTGACTTTCACAGCCTTTATTTTGCATAATTCTGACAGTTTAGAGGAAAGCTGGTCATATATTGTGTAGAATGCCCCACAGTATGGATTTATCTGATATTTCTCCCAGATTAGACTGAAGTTGTGCTTTTGGGCAAGGAAGTCCACCAAGGAAGTATGACATTCTCATCATAATATATCAATGATATGAATTATCAACTTGCCTTTCACTGTTGATCTTAACTTTGATTACCTAGTTGGACTAGTGTTCAAGTTTGTTTACAGTAAACATACATTCCTATTCCTTTTCAGACTATACTCTTATGAAGGATATCACTAAGCTTGGTCCATACTTTAGAAGTAAGAATTTATGCTCCATGAGGGAGGAGGATCTACAGATACTAATTAGGATTCTTCTGCATAAGAGAATTGTTTTTCCCCATGATTCATTATTTTATACTTTGGTTTGTAAAAGAGTACCAGATTATTTATCTTTCTGCTCAAATCATCTTATCTTTGGTCTTTGGGAGTATTATCAGCTGGCTCTGATCTCTATGGATTGCCTCCATTATTGTACTTTTTAAATTGTTGTTTCTTGGCTTTAGCATTTTTTCTCTTTTTTAATATTGTTTTGATTAACATAGTGATATACATTTGTGGAGTATCTTGTGATGTTTGAAATATATATACAATGTGTCATTAATAAATCCAGCTAATTAACATAACTCATCTCACCTTTCTACCATTTTTATGATGAGAGACTTAAATTTTATTCTATTAATTATTTTGAAATATATATTTTTATCAACTATAGTCACCCTGCTGTGCAATATATCTCAAAGCCTATTTCTCCTCTGTTTGTGGAACTTTGTATACTTTGATCAACAACTCCTCATTTCTCTCTTTTCCATTCCACCCCCAAGTTCTGATAATTAGCTCTCTACTCTCTACCTGTTTGAATTCAATTCTGTTCTAGTGCACATGTAAGTTAGATCATGTGGTACTTGTATTTCTGTTCCTGGCTTGTTGCATTTAGCATAAGTCATCCAGACTCTTGCAGCTGTTGCATATTCTGGTACTACAAGAAGCTCCTGGCTAATCTTGTGTAATTCTTATCCCAGTACTAAAATCGCTCATTTCTCTAAGGAGCTTTGCTTCACTTCCTGGAAATTAATATTAGATATCAAGTTTTTGATATTAGTGTGCTTGGTTCTATATCCTCCCTGATGGGGTATCATGTTTGCAGACCCCATCAGATGTTATAGTAGATATATATTCACTATATATGTACTATACATACATTAACTCTTGTTATGTATATATTTATAAATATTTCTGTACATAAATATATTATGATTATATAATTATTATATATTAAATATGTATCATATATAATCACATAGATCTTCTAGTATTTCCTTTATTATCTGTAACACCTCACTCTAATACTAGCAAATATGGCTCCTTCTTCTACCATCTTTTTAATTGTTTAATTTCAATATACATGTATTGTGGTTTCAGAACTGTTAATCCATACTGCTGAGGGAAACAACCTTATCAAAGTATAGTTATTATGTAAAGTTCCTTTGACCTTTAGTCTAAAAGATACCCCACATTCCCAAAGTTACTTAGTTTAAGCCCATTTCCCCTCATTCATTTCAAAGGGTTTCACTGCAGATATGTTATTTTTCGCATTTGGCATTCTATCCTGAAAACTCCAAACTCTTAAACCACATTTTAATCTTTGAATATGTAATGAGTCACTGTGTATGCCATAAAATTCTATGAGTTTTGACAAATGAGTATTATTATGTATCTACCATTATGGAATCATGCAAAATATTTTCACTTTCTTAAAAATCTCCTGGTTTTTCAAATGCTGACTGCCGGTTCTGCATCTAAGTAACTTGGAAATTGCTACTATATCTAACTAAGCAAAAAGCTGAACAGACTGAAAAATCAGCTCTTACTGAATTCAAAGGAGAGCTAATCTATAGGAGGGTTACATAAAACAAACCACACAATATAAGGAGTTACAGCTCACCAGAGCAGAGACTCCTGAGTGGAAATCACTGTGGGAACCAGCACCTTGGCAGGAGAACCTATAAGTGAAGAATTGTTGGAGGCTCAGTGTGGACAAGTCTCAAAGTTAAAAGCTGCAGGGGACCAACTCTCTTGAGTTTTACCACTATGAGTTCTACCAAGTACTCACTGTAAATATCAGAAAAACTCCTTCATGCTTCCTGTAGGAAAAGGGAAAAAGGAACCATTTTGAAATATGCCAAAGCACTCTTTTCTTCTTATAAAACCTCCATTCAGGAGAAACTATTTAATCACAGTCTAACTGACCTGAAAGAAGGAAATAACCAACTGCAGCTGCATTTAACCATCCTGCCCCACCTAACATGAGGGAGAATGAGAAACAATTGTGAAGACCAGATGCCCAGGCCCACTAAAGACCAAGCCCCAGTCATAGTGCTGTAGAGGCTTCTCCTCCCCCCACAGCATTATTAAATACCTACTTAAGCAGGTCCTTTTAATCAGTGTCATGCCTAGCTACCAAGAAATAATTAGAAGGTGTACAAAAGGTAAAACAAATAATCCCATACAGATTTAAGAGACCAAGAATGCACCATAACTAGATATGGCAGAAAAGATGTTGGAATTGTCAGACAGTGACTTTGAACAATGATGGATATGCTAATGATTTTTATTGTTGTGACAAAATACCTGACAGAAAAAATTAAAAAGAGGAAAGATTTACTTTGGTTCATGGCTTCAGAGGTTTCCCTATACAGCCCTTAGCCCCATTGATTCTGAGCATATTATGAAGCAAAATATCATGACAGTGAGAGCATGTTACTCACTTCATGGCAGAGAGAAAGCAGAGGGAGAAAAGGACTCGGATAGCCAGGCATACCCTTCAAAGTCAACTCCCAGTGACCTACTTCTGCTAGCTAAGCACCTCCTCCTAAAGTTTACACCATCTCCCCACTAACAGATGAGGACCCAGCATTCAACACATGAGCCTATGGAGGACATTTGATATTCAAACCATAACAAGCGCCAATAAATAAATTAGACAGCATAAACAAATTGACAATGTAAACAGATAGATGGAAATCCTAAGAATGAACAAAAAATGCTAATTATCGAAAACTCTGAAACAAACATGAAGAATGGCTTTGGTGGGTTTGTTAATAGGAGTACACAGCTGAGGAGAGAAGCTCTGAATTTAATGATATCTCCATAGAACCCTCTAAAGCTGAAAAGAAAACAACAAAACCAACAATAACAACAGGAACAGAAAGTAAGGCTAAAAAACTCAGAATAATTAAAGAATTGTGGGACAATACAAAAGATACAATATATGCATCACAGTAATATCAGAAGAAGATCAAAAACAAGAAAGGGGCAGAAGAAATATCTGAAATAAGAATGACTAGCTGGGCTCACGCCTGTAATCCTAGGTACTCAGGAGAGAGAGAGCAGGAGCCTAGCAGTTTGAAGCCAGCCCAGGAAAATAGTTCATGAGACCCTATTTTGACAAAAACCCATCACAATAAAAGGACTGGTGGAACATTCAAGGTGCAGGCCCTTAGTTCAAGCCCCAGTACTGCAAAAAAAAAAAAAAAGTAAAAATTTCTTCAAATTAATGTCAATTCCTTAACTACAGGTTCATGAAGCACAGAGAAAAATCAAGAATGATAAACCACCCAAAAAACTATACCTATAAATATTATTTTTATACTATGGAAAATTAAAAATAAATAAAACCACTTTAAAAAGTGGGAGGTCAACTTGCACATAAAGGAACAAGAATAAGAATCACACCTGACTTATCCATAGAAACCCTGCAATCCCAAAGAATTTGGAGTGAAATATTAAAAGGATTGAGAGAAAAACATTCATACACATGACCTGGAATTCTGTACCCTGCAAAACTATTCTTCAAAAATCATGAGAAATAAAGACTTCCTCAAGTGAAAATTGATAGGATTTGATTCTACTAGACTTGGCTTTGCAAGAAATGTTAAAAGAAGTTCTTTAGCTAGAAAGAAAATAATATAGGTCAGAAATTTGGATATTCCTAAAGAAAGGAAAAGCATTAAAGAGGATTATGTGAACATAAAGTACAAGTTTTATTTTCCTTATCTTAATTGATCTGACAGGTAACAATTTATAGAATAATAGCAGCGATGTATTCAATTATGAATGCTTAATTTAAAAAGTGAGGTGAACAAATGAACAAAAAGTAATACAAAGGATGGGAGGGAATAATTAGAAATATTTTGTTATTATAAGGGCTTCACACTACCTGTGAAGTGGTATAGTGTTATTTGAAAGTGAGCTTTGAATAGTCGTAAATGTATATTTCAAGATCTGGAGCAACCCCTTCAAAAAGAAGAGCATAGTTATAATTTATGTGCTAAGAAAGGAGAGAAAATGGAATGACATAAAGTGCTCAATTAATACCACAAAAGGCAGAACAAGTGGAAGATGAAATAGAAGCAAATAAAAAGACAAGTAGAAAACAGTAATAAGTATGATAAATATTAGTTCAACTGTACCAATAATATCTTTAAATGCCAGTTGTCTAAATTTACAAAATGAGAGACACAGGTTGTCAGGATCAAGAAACAAGACCAAACTATATATTGTCTGTAAGAAACCCACGTTAAATATATAGATGCATATAGATTAAAAGTAAATGGATGTGAAAAAGTATACCATGGTAACCCTAACTAGCCAACCAACAAAGCAAAAAGAACAGGAGTAATTATGTTAGTTTCAAAGAAAGAAGATTTAAGAGCAAGGAAAGTTATCAGGAATAAAGAATAGCATTTCATAATTGTGAAGTGGTCGGTTCTCTGAGAAGACATAGCAATTCTTAAATGCATCTACCAACACAACATCAAACTATGTGAGACAAAAACTGAGAGAAGTGCAAGGAGAAATAAATGAATTCACTGTTATTGGTGGAGACTTTACACCTCTCTGTCAGAAACGGATAGATACAGCAGGCAGATAATTGGTAAGGTCATAATTGAACTCAACAACACTAGCAAGAAATAATTGACATCTATTGTCTATTCACCCAGCAATAGCACTATAGACATTCTTTTCAAGTTCGTATGGAATAATCACCAACATAAATCACACCTTGGGCCATTTAACATACTGCAGTGAATTTAAACAAACCTAAGCCATGCAATGTCTGTTTTCAGATCACAATGGAATTAAGCTGGAATCAATAAGAGAAAAATAACTGTAAAATCCCCAAACACGTCAAGATTAATTAACATACTTCTAAATAATACATGAGACAAAGAAAAAAAATATCAAAAGAATTTTTAGGAAATCAATTAAAGTAAATGATAATGAAAATACTCCTTATATAACAGTAATGTACTAATAAAAAAAGAAAATACTTTTCAAAGCTTGTGGGAATTTGTGAAAGCAATGCTTAGAGAGAAATGCTTAGCATTGAATGAATATTTTGGGAAACAAGAAAGGTCTGAACTCAGTCATCCTAGATTCCACTTTAGGAAAACAGAAAAGGAAAAATAAATTTAATTTAACAGGGTGAAAAAGAAAAGAAGTAAAAATTAGAGTGGGAAATAATGAATTTGAGAACAGTAAATCAACAGAGAAAAATTAGTGAAGCCAAAAGTTAGTTCTTTAAAATGATAAATAAAATAGGTAAGGTTCTAGCCAGGCTAAGTAAGAGAAGGAACAAGTTACTAACATCATAAATAGTAGAGAAGACATCATTACAGATCCCCCAGACATTAAAAAGACAATAAGGGAATGTGTGGGCAACTCTCTCCAGGCATGTATCATGATAGCTTATGAACCAATCATTTTCTGGAAATACACAATTTGCCAAAACTCACACAAGAAGAAATAAACAATCTAATCAGGTCTATATCTTTTAAGGTTGTTGAATCAATGATTAACAAACTTTCTGCAGAAAGTACCAGGCTCATATGGATTCACTGGTAAATTCTAACAAACATTCAAGGAAGAAATAACATTAATTTTCTACAATATCCTTCAGAAGAATGAAGCAGAGGAAATATTCCCTAATTTCTTCTATGAGGCCGTTATTATCTTAATATCAAAGCCTGCCAAAGACATTACAAGAAAACTACATGTCAATATCACTCATGAAAATAGATGCAGTTCTCAACAAAAGATTAGCAAATCAAATTCAACAATGTAAAAAAATAATTTTGTACCATGTCAGATAGAATTAATCCGAAATATTGTAAAGGCTTGTTTTACAGTTGAAACTCAATTAATATAATCTATCATACTGAGAAGATGAAGTAGAAATATTACATGATCATATCAATATATGAAGAAAATCATTTGACAAAATGAAAGCCCCATTCATGATTTAAAAAACTGAATAAAGTTGTAATAGAAGTGAACTCCCTTACTCTATTTTTAAAAATCTGCAAAAACCCCTACAGCTAATACTGTAGTTAATGTAAGGCACTAAGAGATTTCCATTAAGATCAGGTACAAGGGAAAGAGGTACCCCTTATTGCTCCTATTAATTCTAGCTACTGTAGTAAGAAATAAAAAGGGAATAAAATTGTGTTTTGTTCACACATGACATGAGCATATACAGAAATTTGACCAAAAACAAACAAAACATAACAATGTAACAAACTCTCTGAAACTAATAAACAATTTCAGCATAGTTACAAGGTTAACATAGAAATGTAGATAATTTTCCTATACACCAGCAACAGCAAGTAAAATTTGAAGTTAAAAATGCAAAGCCATTTATCTTAACACTTTCTAAAAGAAATATTTAGTAATAAATCTAACAAAATAAATCCAAGCTCTATATAAGGACAACTATCAAAATGTGATAAAGAAATCAAAGTAAACAAATGGAGAGATATTCCTTGTTCATGGATTTAAGATTATCAAGACATCAGCTCTTCTCAACTTGATCTACAGATTCAATACAATCACAATCAAAATCCTAGCAAGTTTTGTATTGCTATCAACAAACTAATTCTAATGTCCATATGGAGAGAAAATTCTAATGTCCATATGGAGAGAAAAAACACCTAGAATAGTCAACATAAATTGAAGGAAAAGACAAAAGTGTGAGACTGACACGATCTGATATCAAGACTTATAAAGCTACAGTTATCAATGCAGGGTGACACTAGAATAGAAAAATAGAGCAATGAAACAAAATAGGCAGTCTAGAAACAGACCTACATAAATGTGATCAACTGATGTTTGACAAAAGAGTACAGACACACTGTAATGCATACAATAGAATAAAGACAGACATTTCAACATGTGGTGCTCAAAAAACTGAATATTCACATAAGAGAGAGGAGAGAGAGAGAGAGAGAGAGAGAGAGAGAGAGACTTATATCTTATACTTAATAACCTTACATCCTTAACAAAAATCAACTCAAATAGGCTCATAAACCCAAGTGTAAAAGGCAAAACTACAAAGTTCCTAGGAGATAATATAAAATCTAGATAGCTTTGGGTATGATAACGACATTTTTGTGATGCTGATGGTGTAATTCATGAAAAATAAAACAGAATTGATAGATGTACTTCATTAACATTAAAACTTTTGCTCTTCAAACTACAATTTCAAAAGAATCAGAAGACAAAGCACAGACTGAGAGAAAATATTTGTAATAGACAAACCTGCTAAAGAACTGTTTCTAAAACATACAAATGACCTAATTAAAGATTGGGCCAAAGACTGAGACATCTCACCAAAGAAAATATGCAGATGGAAAATAAACATGTGAGAAGATGCTGCACATTTAATTAGCAAAGTGCAAATTAAAGCGAAATACTAGTACATGCTTAATAGAACAGCCAAAATCCAGAACACGGACAGAACCATGTGCTGGTGAGGTGGGGAAACAATAGGAATTCTCATTCACCAATGATGGAAATGCAAAATGGTATAGCCATTTTGAAAGCTGGTTTGGCAGTTTCTTATCTCACAATATGTACCCATATCACATGATCCAGCAGTTGTGCTCTTGTAATCTATACAGAGAAATTGAAAATGTGTGTCCATGCAAAAACCTGTATGTGAATATTTATAGTAGCTTTATTCAGAATTGCCAATACTTAGAAAGATTTCCTTCAGGAGATAAGTGGATAGATAACCTGTGTTTCATCCAGACAATGGAGAGTTACTCAGTACTAAAGAAGGGGAGGAGACTTGGATGTACATTACTAAGTGAGAGAAGCCAATCCAGAAAAGCTTTAGACTGCATGATTCTAAATATAGAACATTGTAGAGAAAGCAAAACTATAAATGTGTGTTTGACAAAAGTTGGGAGGTAGTGGTGAGTAGGTGGATCATAGAGGGGTTTTAAAGCAGTGAAATATTTTGTATGCATAATTCTATAATGGTGGCTATGTCATTTTGCATTTATTAAAACCCACAGACTGTTCAGCACAAAGAATGAACACTAATGTAACTATGTATTTTGGGTGATTAAGAAGGATGACAATGTAGATTCATCTGTTGCAACAAATAAACCACTCCGGTGTGGAATGTTGATGATGTTGATATTGGGGATGCTAAAAAAGCATGTGTGGGGGCAGGACATGTGGAAATATACCTCCAATCAACTTGCTATAAACCTAAAATTGCTCTGAAAAAGTTTGTAAAAGATAAGCACCAAGGAGGAGTGCTTAGGTCATATTCCATTTACATAAAATTCAAATATAGGTAGCACTGACGTCAGTGTTAGAATTAAGGATAGTGGTTAGTCTCGGGAGAGTGAATTCTGATTGGAGCTCTAGGGGCCTTCTGTGTCCATCATAATTTCAGTTTTCTGATTTGGCTATGGTTTAGTCGCGTGTGTTCAGTCTGTGACAGTTCACTTATGATTTGGGCCTTTTACTTAAGGTTGTTTTATATATTTTTTATGGCATTGGTGTTTAAACTAAGAGTACTCTAACACAAGTTATGACACTAGCCCATTTTACTTTTGTTATTTTTCAAATGAATTCTCATTTTTATGCTTAGGCTCCCTTGGACAGTGATCCTATTTATGCTTCCTGTGGGATAACAGGCATGCACCACCATACTCAATTTTTTATTGGTTGAGATAGGGTCTCCTGAAGTTTATTTATTTATTTATTTATTTATTTATTTGCCTACGCTGACCTCAAATCATTATCCTTCCTTTCTCCTTGTCTTGAAGAGCTAGAATAGTCATGAGATATCCCACCTGCCTTAGATTACGCCTATACTCCAATAAAAGTTTCAAAAAGATACATGTACTGTGTAGATATGCAGTAAATGTTAAAGAAAATTATTTATGTAAATTTTTAACATAGTGCTAACACCTTGTAAGTACTAAATCAATGTTTTTGCTTACTATCATTAATATGATAATATATAAAATTTCTAAAGTAACATAAGTTTCAATCCCAAACATATGAAAATCTTTGAATATTTTGCAAATTTAGTAAGTCACTCTCTTGTTTTTCTATATGCAATTCTTCTCTTCTCTGCTTTGAATATCTTTCAATACATATTTGTTGAAGGAAGACTTACTGCTAATAGGAGACCTGGGTTTCTTTGGCCAAGATGTGTTACCTTAGATAAATTTCTTGACTATTTTCTCCCTAGATTTCCTCATTAGTAAATTAAGGTGTTTTCTCAGCATTTTTTTCACCATATTTTTTGAAGCTCAACTGAGCCTATTAAAACTACTAGACACATGTTTAAGTTAATACCACAGTATTTTACTAGGCACTATACATGATACCAAAATGTGGACTTCATGATCATTTTCTTCAGAATGTTTACAATGTAATTGGAGGAAAGGAGACACACCATCTAGAAAAATTTAAATTACAATGCAGGGCAGTCTCTGATTAAGCAAGAAATGAGGGAAAGGTTAACACTGTCCTAAGTATACTTGATTATAGATATAGCTCATGTTTTCTCCAAGTTCTCACTATTATTTCTGTTCTAAGAACAAGATCTCTGTTCTTGAGCATGAATGGGGCAGAATAGGACTAAGGGCCTTATAGATCTAGGTTAAAATCCACTTTTGACACCAAACATAAGTGATTCTCCTATCAGTCTTGTGTCTCTGTTTTCTCAGCAATGCATTAGGACAATTACTTTGGGAAAATCCATATAAACAAAACATGTCTGGCACATGAGACAAACAACTTCTTATCCCCATCATACATAGAGTTTTGCTACATATCAAGAATTTTTGTAAAGTATTATATATTTGCTTATTTAATAGATAAGCTTCCTGAATCAGGGAAGTTCATAGCTTTCTAGGGAGTATATAGCCAGGAAAAGGTAAAGTCAGGACAAAGAAGAATAAGTATCACAATGGCAATAAAAACTATTAACTCTATAAAAATCAAGAACTTTTAAGTTCTGATTAAGTAGGAAATAGATTAACAATGAGTGTGCACATAAAGAGATCTTGCATTAGATAAGGAATTTTAAGAAGAATATTATGCCTTCCTTGAGAGAATCAATGCATATAACATTTCAGTAATAGAATAATAGACAATAAATTGCATTTCTTATTTGAATATTTGAGACAGGATCCTACTATGGAATCCTGGCTAGACACAAATCTGAGACCCTCCTGTCTCAGCCTCATCAGCAGTGGGTTTGCAGATGTACACCAGCATGACTGACTTTTAAATTACATTTTAAATCTAAATTTGATTGATATGTTTATTGCTCTAATTTCATAACATTACAAATACTAAGAATTATAGCCAACTCAATTTTTATATTCGAATATGAATCTTGAAGGAAATTTCTATCTTAAAATTCTTAATTTCTCATAAGAATGTTGTAAAATTAAAATTTCAACTTTCCTACCCATAAATTTCACAAGAAGAAAAAGTCTAAAAATCATAATGACATCCATGAGAAGTTATATTCAATCTATAAAATTAAAGAGTAGAAAAAAACCATACACCATCAGAAATTGCACACTTTGTTTAATGAGACATTTCCTTCTAGTTGTGAGTCTACAGAAGCTAATGTCTAAAACACAAAGCTTGTCAAAATGATTTCTATCTACTGCTAACAATTTTTAGTAGTAAGGGATTTTTGAGGTTTATCCAATTTAAAATCTTAGCTACTATGTTATTTAAGGAGACCTGTAACTTGAAGATTTTTCCCTATTCAAGTACTATTGTGTATAAAATATCAGTGATGTCACAAATATGTTAATTGAGTGTGTCTATTTAGTACTTCTACTGTGCAATATACTAACTGTGGAAGTAATCTAGAAGCCATACTATTGTGTACTGTATTGTCAATGTTTTAAATGAGACTATTAAAGTTTTTAACTTAAATCGATAATTTCTAAATACAATTTCAGGTTTACTTTTAAACACTTAAGTTTTTCTATGAAAATGATATAACTATTACATTTCTTGTAAAAATAACACTTTCCACATTGAGAAAAGATATGTGTTAGGCCACCCTGAATAGGAGCTGAGAGAAAATGCCCATGAATAATTAACAGAAAATGATGACTAATTTGTATGGAATTGAGTAATGGAAAAGGAGATTAAGTCTTAAGACCAATACAAAGGTGTAAGACCACATGACTTGGATAATGGCAGGGTCATTAATCAGACTCACCTGATTTGGAAGTAGAACTAGCATACAGAAGGATGAAGGTGTTGAAGAAGGCCAGTTTCACTTCAGATGTAGTTGATTTGAAGATAAAAAAATGTTCAAAGGCTAGAAGAAAATGTGGCACTGAAGCTTAGAAGAAAACCCACTCAGATTTGAGGATCATTTATTGATCAGTGGAGTGTCCAAATTAGATACATTCTATAAAGAAAGCACAAAGATAGAAAAGATGAGGGATCAAAAGAAAATCCTAGTGATTATTCACACTTATTGGACAAGATTGAGCAGCTAGATATAGACGCAGGGAGCAAGGATGATGGCAACTATGGACATCTTTGCTAAGCTGCACTCCTCTGTAAGAAGATGTAATAAGAACTATAATGCTTCTGGACTTGGGAGACTGTTAGAAATGGAAATATATTTTTCGCGTAGGCCAAATGGATCTGATGGTTTATTTTTCCCAGTGTGCTTCCACTTTCTTCTTCTGAGGCTTTGACCTAAGATATACCAACAAGCTGCAAATTGCAGATGTATGAATGATAAATGTTTTATTTAAGCATAGTCTTAAGGACTAGGGGAAAAGCCTGTGTTTCTTCATGTCTCATCCAGTCCTTAACAAATTCTGTTGTACAAACTGTACTTCGTAAAAAATGGAATGGATTAAGATCATTTTTGAATTCTGATCTATTCCAAAAAGAGGACCACAAAACAAACTCCTAATCATCCACCTATAGACAATTTATATGCTGAAAGTAGAATTTCCTGTTTTAGGACAGAAAATGTGAGAAGTTATGGCTACTTGTGCCTCTTAGTTCAATCTATAAATATACTTTCTCTTGGGAGTTTATCCTGAAGTAAAATTCTTTTTCCTGTTTCCTGATCTAAAAATACCCCCAATCAGGTTCAGGTGGTTTATGCTTGTAATCCTAGCTACTCAGCAAGCAGAGATCAGGAGGATCCAGGTTCAAAGCTAACCCAGGCAAATATTATTGAGACCCTCTCAAAAATACCCAACATAAAACAAGGCTGGCAGAGTGACTCAAATGATAGAGTGCTTGCCTAGCAAGTGTGACACCCTGAGTTCAAATCATAGTACCACCACAAAAAAAAAACAATAAAAAATCACCCCCAAACAACCCTCCCAAAAAAACCCTCCTTCTCTGCTCCCCTGCCCCTCAAAATAGTAAATGGTAGTTAGGAAATTCCAGGTTGTGAAAGGTATCTAGTGAACCTGAACTCAAAGAAACATCTTACAAGGTTCCTCCTGTCCATTCAGAGATGAGTGGTCACCTTGGGCAGCCAGCAAAGTTCCCTGGGCCTTTGCTCTGAGATCACAGAGAGAACAGACAGGCAGCTATGTGTAAAGAGTGTTGTCAATGTTGCTTTCTCTCTGTGGGGCTCATACCAGAATCTGTGTGTTGTTGCAAGCCGAGCAGCTCCGTCTCTGCTAATTGGATCATGGATGGCAAAAAGTGCCAGGTTTATCCTTAGGCGATGTAAAGCATTGAGGCTCAAAGAAGTAAAAGGAATAATCTGTAGCAAGAGAAAGTTGGCAAGATGACAGGCACAGAGAACACTTTTCTCAAGTGCTGAGCAGTGGAATGTGTCACACCTAAGGGATTTAGGTTTAGGATATCAGCCCTCTCTACTATGCTTGCTCAAGATCCTCTCTCAAAGAATGGGAATGGACAAGTAAACCCACAGGTCATCAGATAAGAAAAGACCAAAGGAACAGGGGGTTGACAGAATTGTATCCTGATTTCTTATGTGGAACACACTCTTACTCCAGAAGAATGTGACTCTTAAATGCTCGTTATGTTTGTCATGCTACAATAGAAAGGGGCATTTCCCACTGTTTTACACAGTATATTATTTGTCTGATTTTGGTTGTGATTTCCTGAAAAAGAGAACATTCATTCTGCATCAGCAGCAGTGTAAGTGATAACTTCATTGATGTCAACCCTATCTTTCTAACAAGTTTGTTAAATCCACTTGGAGCAAAATTTCTATCTCAGCTTTTCTTTCATCTCTTTCCTATTGCCTAGCACAGTGATGGTCATTTGTTGACCAAAAGCCTAGTGTATATAAGGAGTCATATTCTAACCACTTAATCCCTTACTCTTATCATGATTAATAACAAAAGGTATGTTTCCCACTGAGGTAGCAAGGACATCATGACTGCTACCTTGGGAGTCACAATGCTCCCTTCGTTCCTGAACTACACCCAAGCATTCATTAAAAGTATGTGCATAGTCAGCAACTAAGAGATAGCATAGATAAATGGGACCTCATAAAACTAAAAAGCTTCTGTTCATCAAAAGAAATGGTCTCTAAACTGAAGAGAACACCCACAGAGTGGGAGAAAATATTTGCCAATTATACATCAGACAAAGGACTGATAACCAGAATATACAGGGAACTTAAAAAACTAAATTCTCCCAAAACTAATGAACCAATAAAGAAATGGGCATGTGAACTAAACAGAACTTTCTCAAAAGAAGAAATTCAAATGGCCAGAAAACACATGAAAAAATGCTCACCATCTCTAGCAATAAAGGAAATGCAAATTAAAACCACACTAAGATTCCACCTCACCCCTGTTAGAATAGCCATCATCAGCAACACCACCAACAACAGGTGTTGGCGAGGATGCGGGGAAAAAGGAACCCTTTTACACTGTTGGTGGGAATGTAGACTAGTACAACCACTCTGGAAAAAAATTTGGAGGCTACTTAAAAAGATGGACATCGATCTACCATTTGATCCAGCAATACCACTCTTGGGGATATACCCAAAAGACTGTTACTCCAGAGGCACCTGCACATCCATGTTTATTGCGGCACTATTCACAATAGCCAAGTTATGGAAACAGCCAAGATGTCCCAGCACTGACGAATGGATTAAGAAAATGTGGTATCTATACACAATGGAATTTTATGCAGCCATGAAGAAGAACGAAATGTTATCATTTGCTGGTAAATGGATGGAATTGGAGAACATCATTCTGAGTGAGGTTAGCCTGGCTCAAAAGACCAAAAATCGTATGTTCTCCCTCATATGTGGACATTAGATCAAGGGCAAACACAACAAGGGGATTGGACTATGAGCACATGATAAAAGCGAGAGCACACAAGGGAGGGGTGAGGATAGGTAAGACACCTAAAAAACTAGCTAACATTTGTTGCCCTTAATGCAGAGAAACTAAAGCAGATACCTTAAAGCAACTGAGGCCAATAGGAAAAGGGGACCAGGAACTAGAGAAAAGGTTAGATCAAAAAGAATTAACCTAGAAGGTAACACCCACGCACAGGAAATCAATGTGAGTCAATGCCCTGTATAGCTATCCTTATCTCAACCAGCAAAACCCCTTGTTCCTTCCTATTATTGCTTATACTCTCTCTACAACAAAATTAGAGATAAGGGCAAAATAGTTTCTGCTGGGTATTGAGGGGGGGAGTGGGAGGGGGTGGAGTGGGTGGTAAGGGAGGGGGTGGGGGCAGGGGGGAGAAATGAACCAAGCCTTGTATGCACATATGAATAATAAAAGAAAAATGAAAAAAAAAAAAAAGTATGTGCATAGTAAGGAAACATGATGTAAGTTGATTTTCTAAAAGCATAATTCATGTTAGAAAACTGAGATGCTTAGTGGCTTCTAAGGCATAATTTGACAAAGAGATCTCTGGTTCTTTGTGAACTACAGAGAATCTAGACCTATAGTTCCTAATGTAAAGAGACTATGTGAAATTTATGCCTTGAATGGAGGGGAATAAGGCAGCTGGTTGGGTCTGCCCTTTTCTGGCCCTGACCCTATTTTCCTTGCCTTTTCCTTGCTAACCATAATCTGATTAAGTGCTTCAACATGCTTTTTTTAAAAGTTAGGGCTGGAGACTGTGGGATTGATGGTGCCATGGTGGTTTATACTTCTTGACTTAGCAGGCACTTCTTGTGGTGGGATTCACAGGAACAACTGAAACTCTGGGTCTCTTGATTCTTGGGGGCTCTTCTGTGTGTTGAATGCACCTCTTGGAAAGGCTGAAGCATTTTCCAAATTTGACAACATTTACCAGGCCTTCTCACTTCAGTGCTTCCTTTTGATTTCACATTTCCTTGACAGTGAGCCAAGGATATTTATAGATATATTCAATATTCTTTGCCATTCAGGCTCTAGATCATTCTTGATAGCTACTACAGAGACTCATTGTGGAAGACAGTGTGTGAAGATAAAAATAACATGGGCTTTGAGGTTGCAAAAATCTGAATTCATATTTTTGTATTTTCCCAATATGCAAAATGGGGATAATAATACCTGTCTTGTGGAATTATTCTGAATGTTAAATGATCTATTATAGACACATTTTATTTCTATTATAAAGAAGATGAGTCTTACATGATTCCTATAAAATAAAAGTCTCTGTTCAAAATCCTCCCTTCTAACTATTTTGAGGTAGAAAAGTTGAAGGTAATGGACATATTAATTACCTTGGGTTGATCATTAGTCAATTTTTACATGAATCAAAACATCACTTCATACCTCATAAATAGGTAGAAACATTATATGTCAGTCAAAAACATAAGATAAATAAAAAAAATTTAACAACCTTAAATAAGGAAAGGAAAAAGAAAATAATCAATAATGCAGTAATGACATAATATTTCATCAGAATAAATAATTCAGTAAATATAACATCTCCAAGTTAAAGTTGATGCTTCAAAGTTTCAACTGTGACATCCATTTGCAGAGTATCTTTAATTTAACTGTCCTTTCTAGTTCTCCCCGTTCATATATCTTTATTTTTCATATGGAGATTTTAATATCCACTCAAATACCACATGAGTTTGTTGTTAGATCAAAATAAGATTTATAACTATGAAAGTTATTTGGAAAGTGAAAACCACACTCATAGTGAAGTTATTTTTCAAATAATGTCACCTTTATTGGCATCATTAATGAATAAGGATTTCATATAAAATTTCCATAGAAAGGAACTCTTCCCCTTCCTGTGAATTTCTGCTACTGTTTTGATAGAAATGGCCCTAAAATATTTTATCAACTTCCTTTTCCTCAGATGGTATACAGTGACATTTCCTTTATGACTCACGAACAAGATTATCAACATGAATCTTTCCAGCCTTCTGTAAGAGGGTGACACTATCAGTTATGATTGACATGTTGAACGCTGTTTTCCTTTACACTTAACAATTTCAGACTCCTGAATTGTAATCATTTTGCCTGTTCTTGCAATTTTTTCTGTCAATTTCCCAATCTTTTGTATAACAAAGCACACAGAGAGCATGACAATTTTTAAAAAATTTTAATTCTATTTGACTTCTAATTGCCTATGGTATACCAAGATAACAAAGCTTTCTTTTAAGATAATATAATAGGGTTCATGGAATCTCTAAGTTCCTAACTCCTTGCATGTTTTTCTTCTTCATAACAGCTAATGCTCATCAAATATATGCTCTATCAAGTATTATGCATATATACTTTATCTCATGTAGTCCTCACAGTCCAGAGATGGAGGCATTGTGACTATCCCCTCATAAGACAGGAGCTGAAGGTTTATAGATTTTGTTCAAGGTCAAATGACTTGCTTGATTTAGAATTTAAAATAAAATCATCTGACTCCATGAAACAGAAGCAAAGCCTGTGCTCTTCATCATGTTCTTTACTGAGAAATACCAATTGTTATAAAAGTACAGGCCTGGGGTGAAGGCAGTGATCACATACAGAAAATGTCAGGTGTTTCAAAGAGATAAGAAGAAAGAAAGAAGGTGGGAAAGAAGCAAGAAGGCATTGAACACCAGGAAAGCACACATAAAGGATAGTCACAAAATGAAGAGAGGAGAAAATGGAGTATTGGTCTCGGGAAGAGGGAAAACTGTGTGAAAATTACCCTTCAAATGGGCATCTTTGAGGCAGCTGAACAAAAAACACACATCTTCTCTGCTTTGGGTTCTTTAGATTTCTACTTCTGCAGCAAATACCTGAGATTATCAATTTATAAAGAGAAAGGTTATTTTGGCTCATAGTTTTTGAAGTTTCAGTCCATGATTTCTTGGCCTTGTTGCTTTTAGACCTGGGGTGAAGTAGCACATTGTGCTGGGAGTGTATGACTCAGCAAAAATACTCACCTCAAGTCCAGGAAGTCAAGAGGGAGAGGTGAAGAGACTGGTGTCACACAATCCCCTTTGAGGGAACACCCTCAGTGACTAAAGACCTCCCATCAGGCCCCACTTCTTAAAGGTTCTACCACTTCCCAGTACTGCTAAACTGGAGATCAAATCTTTAACACATGTTCCTTTGAGGAACATTCCAGATCCAAACTATAGCATGAAATGAAACTGTAGCATGAAAAGGATCAGTCTCAGGAAGGAGGAAAATCTCTACAATGTTTGCCCTAGAAGGACCACACTGGACATCTTTCAGACAACTGAATAAAGAGTGGAGGTATTCCTTGTTCTAGTCTAAAAAATTAAGGCAAAAACAGACACAGAAAAAATAAAATTATCACCTTTATTGCCGATAATATTGGTTTTTCTTTTCTTTCTTTGTTCTTTTTTAAAATATATTTTTACTCTTTTAAAAATTATTGTGCTGGGTGGTGGTACATTGTGGCATTTATGAAAGTTCTTATACTGTATCATATTTGAATTCACCCCCTCCAACATTCTCCTTTATCTCCCCTGCTCCCCTTCCTGGAATAGTTTCAACAGGTCTCATTTTTCTATTTATATCCATATGTACACAATATTTGCACCATATTCACCCTCTCATGCCCTTTCCTCATCTTCTCCCCCATCACTGGTACCAATCCCCCAGTATTTCCAATAATTTTGCTTCCTAAACAAATTTTAAATTTAATTTTTTTTTTTACTTGCAGGGAACAAATGGAAAACAATATTTCCATGGAAACTGGAATAAACAGGTATTCTTGCGGCCAATAATGAATGGAGCATTGGCAACCAAAAAATCTCATCCAATCCCTTAAGTCCTGAGAAGACTAATATTTTGGTATATCTATGGTCATTCATAGATGTCAACTATACACATTGAAAAGACTATATTGGCAGGGACAGCTTACTCAAAGCCCAAAGGGTTTACCAACTAAATCTTGGAGTTGAACTGAAAAAACTGACCCATTTCCAGAGAGCACTAAGGCAGGGAAAGCATCTCATACTCCAACACAGATTCTGTAGAGTTGAATTTCTGGTTCTTTAGCCAGATAGTCCCCAAAAGATGAAAGAGAGGAACTAAGCCAGTATGTCTAAGTTATTTTTCCCAAATTCATCTGTTAGGTTAAGCCACTCTCTCTATTTCTACCCCTCAGGCAGAGTAAGTGAGTGTAGAATGACCAGAAGTTAAACCAAGTAATTGCTCTCTATAAGGAAAGAGCTTCAATATTGCAGAGAAAACATTCCTTTGTGATGTCTAAGAGCCACAGGAAAACTACATGTATAATCAGAGAGAAACTTTATAGTTTGGAGGGGAACTAGGAGCTTTTATTTAGGTCAATTCAGTTATGGAATAATAGGTAGTTAACAGGAAAAGAGATGCTATGGGAAAGTTCTGAATATGTGTGCCTATGTGTATGTATGTGTAGATACAGATACATATATTTATTTGTAAGAAGGGGGAGAAGGAGAGAGGAAGGGAGGGAGGGAGGAATGGAGAGATAGAGAGAGAAAAAGAGAGAGAGAGAGAGAGTGTGAGAGAGATTAGAGAGAGAGAGAGAGGTGATTTAACCCATTCTTGCTTTGGTGATGTTTTTGTTAGTTGAATGCAGTGAAGTGTTATATTGACATATTTCATGAATACATATAAATATTTTAGATAACCAGTCTTTAGGAATTAAGAAAGACAAAATTGCTTCCTGTATGGGCTTAAATTATATACTTCTTACCCAATCATCGGGAAGTTGATAGGAAAACAGCTGACTGTTGATGTTCAAAAGGCAAATCGCATTGTCAGGAAATGGTGAGTCACTATTCAAGACAGGAAGCATTCACCACTTTTATAAAATTATGACCAGATCTCAAACCTCTATGTTCTTATTCAAGGTTTTATTTTGCCAGTTGGAATACATATAAAACTAATCTAATCTTCTTCACCAGACCTGGTAAGGAATAAGCTTTCATTTCAAGATATACTGACATTTCTAAGACAAGCAGGTATTTTACTTTGTTTTGAATTCATAAGGTTCTTTCTGTGTATTAGAGATAAACATACCTTGTCACTTCCCATAATTAACAGCAAGTCTGTGACTTTCTATTTCCCACTTGACTCAGTGACAAGCACAGTAGATCAAGATCATGGAATCCTTAAATCCTCTTGCTCTTGATGAAGGTGGTCTCATTATTTTCCAAATTCAGCACCCAACTCTAGGTTGAAGAATGGGGCAGGACTTTCTAAAAGTTGATTTGCATATTACCAGTAAGTACTCACATTGAACTTGGAAAAAAAAACCCTAAATTATATTGGACTATGCCTTGCCTTTGAAAAAAGCTGTCAGAAATATTGTAATGAAAGAATAGTCAAATGATTTGTCAAGTACCTATTTCATCTGGAAAATTCCCCTCTGCTGCTGCTTCATAAGAATGGGTAGGACAGTATCAAAGAAGAAACAAAGCAGAAGTAATGATACCACTTCTTCATTTGGAAACCCCCCCATGAATGGGGCTCACACTGGCAGGTGAGAAGAACATACATATCTTAAGTTACACAAACCTGAATATAATATTAGCTCACAGTAAAATTGTCCCCAGGAAATTCTTTGTCAGAAATTCAGGTCATTATCCAGTCATTGCAGATCTGCTTTCACCAGGGATCAATAAAAGTTCTTACTTTTCCAGCAAAGTAGGGAAAGAAAAATCTGTAACATGGGGAGGTGTTAATTTATAGGAATAAAGTTTCAGTAGTGCAAGATGAACAAGTTCTGGTAATATTCCATGCAACATTGTGCCAATAGTTCAAAAATGTGTTGTACACTTAAAAATCCATTGAAGAGAGCAAATCTCATGTAAGGGTTCTTACAATAAGATAAAAATGAAAGGATGAAGAGAGGCTGATATTTGTCTTTCAAGCTTAAATATATATTTTTTAATTTTTACTTCTTCTTATGCCTCAAAGCTTATTGCTCTTTTCAAATCACAATACCAAGAAACTTCTGAGGAAAGTGAGAACAATGAAAGCAATTGAAATAGAAATGTATTGAGCAAAGAAGATTATTGAGAATTAAAATGTTCACTTGGAACAAATGATTGTCTTGGTGATATAAGCCAGGCTTTCACCAGCGGTTTCTACTTTCTACTTTACACACAGTATTTTTTGGAGTAAGTAGTCTTAAACTTTATTTGGTAATGGTTGGAGCTCACACCACAGCCTCATTACTTCTATGGGGGAGCTGCTTAAAGAACAACTGTTCTTCAGTGTGTCAATCAGAATATACAGGGAACCTAAGAAACTAAATTCTCCCAAAATCAATGAACCAATAAAGAAATGGACAACTGAACTAAACAGAACTTTCTCAAAAGAGGAAATTCAAATGGCCAAAGAACACATGAAAAAATGCTCACCATCTCTAGTCATAAAGGAAATGCAAATCAAAACCACACTAAGATTCCACCTCACCCCATGTTAGAATAGCCATCATCAAAAACACCATGACAACAGGTGTTGGTGAGGATGTGGGGAAAAAGGAACCTTAGTCCACTGCTGGTGGGAATGCAAGCTAGTACAACCAATCTGGAAAAAAAATGTGGAGGCTTCTTAAAAATCTAAACATAGACCTGCCATATGATCCAGCAATCCCACTCCTGGGGATATACCAAAAGGAATGTGACCCAGGTTACTCCAGAGGCACCTGAACACCCATGTTTATTGCAGTGCAATTCACAATAGCCAAGTATGGAAGCAACCAAGATGCCCCACTACTGACGAATGGATCAAGAAAATGTGGTATTTATACACAATGGAATTTTACTCAGCCATGAAGAAGAATGAAATCTTATCATTCACAAGTAAATGGATGGAACTGGAGAACATTCTGAGCAAGGTTAGCCAGGATCAGAAGACCAAAAATTGTATGTTCTCCCTCATCTGCAGGCTTTAGATTTAGGGCAAATTACAGCAATGTGGTTGGACTTGGGTCCCATGAAAAGGGGAGAGCACATACAGGAGGTATGGGGATAGGTAGAAAACCTAATAGTTCCAGAGGAACTAATACAAAAACTTTAAAGTGACAGAGGTCAACACGAGAAGGAGATCAGGAACCAGTGTAAAGATCAGTTAGAAATGAATCAACTTGGGTTGTAACACATTTGTACATGGAAGCAATGCTAGGAATCTCTCTGTATAGCTATCCTTAACTCAACTAGCAAAAACGTTTTGTCTTTCTTATTATGCTTATATCTTCCCTTCAACATAATTAGAGATAAGGGCAGAACAGGTTCTGCCTGGAAGCAAGGGGGTGGGGAGGAGAGGGTGAGGATGGGGGTCAAGGGGGAGAAATGACCCAAACAATATATGTACATGTGAATAAATGAATAATAAAAAAAAGAAAATGAGTTGAGAGATTCTAGAAAGCTGTTTGCTAGTATAAGGCACTGGAGTACATATAGAATTTATTTTTAAAATGAGTGAAAAGTGCCTCAATATTAAATCTATAATGATATCATATCCACTTATTTACATTTGTTTTGGTGGGAAAGAATGTTGAGGTTTATGCTTTGGCTAATGTCCTGCAAGTTGTATATGCTCCAGTGCATGTTTCATTTGTGATAATCCTTATTCATTCTTCCAGTTGCATTCCTATCTAGTTGACTATGGGCAATTGTAAATGTAGTTCACTTTCCTTTTGGAGTTGTAAGAAGAGGATCACCAACATTTGGATAAATCATTAAATTCATGTCAATGCATTATCTGTGTGAATATTTTTAATAGATTTTGTGGTTGGAAAAAGTTTGTAACCCTTATTGGATTTCTTGTTGCCTTGGGCTTTGAGCACTTGTTTAGGCCAGTATGGAGAAGAAAGTCCCTGGGGATCTAGAGAGAATTGCAAAATCTCTACATAACAGCATTTACCAAGCAGGTTCCCATGAATCATTAGTTCCACCAAATGATCATGTAAGTTGCTGGTCACAAGGGCTTCTGAGCTTAGGAGTTTCTAAGTTAAATGTGTTTCTTTAATACTGTAATTACCATAACTTCTTACATACTAATCTAGCATACTGAATCTCTAAACATACTATAATATATAATATTTATCACTAATTTTATTTAAATCCTATCAAAATGAATGTTCTGCACTATATAATTTAGGAAGTACTACAAAAGAATGGGGAAATGGAGAGTGCAAAGGATTGACAATAACAACTAATATTTACATGTTGTCTCATAGTTTATAAAGTGATTTCTAGTTTATTAGCTCTTCTGATCTTCAGGTAAAACAATTTTATAGGGGAAAATAGCTCAAAGACCTTAAGTGCCTTTCCAAAATATATGCAGTGATTAAAAAGGAAGAGTTTTAACTTAGCTTTCTGTATTCTGACTTTTGCCACTTCTTTTAGTGAGGACCTCACATTTTTTGTCTCAATTTTTGCCAAGGGTTAGTCCTAAGACATATTTCTCAGTTGCATTATCACTAAGACTGTGTACCACAGCAAGTTCTATGAGGTACAAATTCTAAGCCTCCATCTTTATCTTCCCCAGCAGTATTCTCTTTTTATTATTCCTCCTTTTTCAAATGTCTTAGCAGAAATAAATGACATACTCAAAGTATGTCATAAAAGTTTTTAAAAAGGCATTTTGGACAAAATTACCACATAGAAAATGGCAACCAGAAAAGAATGGTCAGTTTCTAGGGGCTAGTGGTAGCTAGCAGCAGTTTCCACAATGTCTGAAAGACAAAAGAGATGGATAATTACTTCCCCTGAGATGAGATGAATGCAGGGGATTTCCAGCAAAAGGAAGCAGCTATTCTGTTTTGGTGCAAGAGAATAGAAAGCACCGAGGGAATCAGTAAGTACTCTGATTTCACTCTTCTCCCACTTTTTGTTATCTTGCTAATCCCTGAAATTAGCTCAAATCAGTAAGAAGCCAAAGGGCAAGGGATCTTCTTGATTCCACACATACAAGTCAACCGCCTAGGTCAAAGCAAAAGATGGTGATGGAACAGGAAACCTGGATCACAGAGACCATATCTAGCATGCCAGGAATCAAGGTTGTCAAACTGGCAACAAATAAAATGAGTGGCTCTCAGAGATTGCCTGCCATTGGTCAGTTTAATATAACAGGAAGTCTTTGGAAAAATCTGGGACCCATACTACTCATCATTTCTCAAGATGATCATTCTCTTAGTTAAATAACATTGATCTTAAATGAGGGCATTTCAGAATTGATTTTCCACTTTATCTAGAGGTAGAAGTATCTACCAGAAGTGAGGATTCTAATATACTCATCAGCTTCTATCACATACATTTCTTCCTACTTCGAAAGTACCATTTACTGTCACCTGAGTGTCAAGACTTTCTGTCACGTTCTAATTATACCATGAGTGGGAGAGATTTACACTATCCTAGCTTCAGTGGACCATTGAATCCATTTGTTGCCAGTTTCTCTATATTTGTGATTTACGGTTAGAAGCTGTTTAATTTTTTGACTTTTTATGTTCTAACACCCAGGTCTTGATATCCAGGTTCCCATCATTGTACTGTGTCCAAGTAAAGAAGAAATAGGCAGAGTAAAAAAAGGTTAGAAAGAATGAGAGAAAGCATAACCCAACAACCAAATTCTATTTTTTACATATTTTGAGTTAGCTTTGAAAGTCTGTCAGATATTCATATTTCACTTCAGAATAAATTCAAGAAACCCCATATTAATATCAAAAGGTTATTAACAACATAAAGGTATCAATAAAAATTAGTTTTATTAACCAAAGAATGGCACTCTGAGATTACTTGCTATCCCCAAGTTCTGCTAACCTACCATCTACAACTTTGCAAGATATTCATTAGCATTCCCATAATATTTTCAAACATCTAACACAAACAAATAGCTGTTGAAATGAAAAGTTATTTTCTTCAAATCAAGCAACTCACAGATGCCTTTAAGAGAAATGGTGACCTCCGGCAACATTTCTTCTCTGGGCCCAAATCTAGCTAAATCCTTCTTTAGTAGCATGAGACAGTGTTCATGGCCCATTTTATTAATTATACTTAACATGGGTCCCAGTCTAGGAAATTTCTATACAAATGTCAGTCTAAGCTTCACAAACCCTTCATCCAGAAAAGTATCCTAATTTGTTTTCTCCAACAAATGATCCAAAATTTCTAATACTTATAATACTTCCTTCTGGTATAATTTCAAAAGTACCAAAGTATCTTACTGAGAACCACTGAGCATCAAGGAAGACAGTTAACCTAACGCTGACATTCAAATTCTGGAGGCAGAGGGTAAAACACTCCTTAGGCCAGAGACAGGGTATTCAAGGTACCAATTTCATAACCTTGATTTCCTGGTTTCCCCTGGCAACCACTGGTTCTTCCAAGGTTACAGTGGATAACAAATTAGAAGGAGAAAAGAAGGGGGTTGTTAGAAGTAGGTACACTGTAAAGTGACAGGTGTCAGAAAGAGACAAGAGAGAAGGAACACTAACTGGAAATGCCTTGCAGCCTATGTCTAGCAAGTGCTGGCCACATAACACTTAGTACCACAGCCATCCCTGAGGGCATCACTTTATTTGAGCCATACCCATGGCCCTGAGTCATCAAGAAAAGATTAACTTATGTCAAGAATATTCTGTTTAGTAAGGAAATAAGTTTGCAATGCTAAAGATTTCCATCAAAATGATTCAATATATATTTTTGATATATTTACGTTATTAAGCTTCAGCTACCTGGAAAATTTATAGTGGGAACATTTAGTAGTTGAAAATGCTGAATATATAAGTGTTTGATTTGTGTAAGGTTATTTCTCCTTAAGGGCCAAAGATGGGTGCTGGGAGGTCCTTGATTGCCTATCAGTATGGGAGATGACAATTCTTGATCCAACTTGCCTGAGTCTTTCCAAGTTATATGAGTGAAGAAGAACAAGAATATTTAGTTTACAGTAAGAGGAATGGTCAAACAAGAAATATATATGGAGGGGCTATTGAACCCAGGGTCCTGTACTTGCTACTCTACCACATAATCCACTCCTCCAGCCCAATAAGTATGTCTTTTAAATAGGAATTTTGAATGTAAGTCTAGAAAGATGATAGTTGAAAACAACAGATCTAAGAACTCATTGCTTCCTCAGGTTTTCCTTTCTTCCCTACCTCCCCATGTTCTCTGCATATCCACTTTCCTTTCCAAATTACTACCAAGTCAGAAAGAGTTAAATTTCTTCTTATCAGTCTTCTTATCAGTCTCTGGGTGAATAGGCAACTGGTCTCTCTCTTTCCAGTCTCATCCCCTCACTTCCCTAACATATTTGACAGAAAATAGGAGGAGACAGGGCTGAATCTGAGCTCATTATTCTCACAATTTGAGTTGAATAAGCATTAAACTCCTAAGTGATTTCAGTAAAAGAGAGTGGGTGGGCAAGGGTGTTGGGGAGCTAAGTCCAAGTGGCAGATCAGTTTCTCTATAGCAGAGCAGAAGCTTCTTCCATACAACCATCTCCTTGGCCCTACTTTTAGTCACCAACTAAATGCACCAATAATTTTAGGAAATACAAAAAATACAGCTAAACATTGAAAATTAGTAAGATATCAGCATTTCACTTAAGCATAAAGAATAATAATCACTACATTCGACAGCATTGTATCCCAGGATCCATTCAGTGCAAGGTTAAAAGTCAAACATATGAAAACAGTTGGAATTAAAGATACAGAAGTATCATTATATGCAATTATATAACAGCCTAAACAGGAAACCCAGAAATAATTTATAGGTAAGTTTATTTAAATAAATAAATAGTTTATCAGTGTTGGCCAATACAAGATCAATGTTCACAAGCCAAAAGTTAGAATATATGGTCTTCTTGGATTGGGGGACTAAGCCTATTTTCAATGAAAACATAAAATGCAAGTTTCATAGGGAAATTGTTTTCAAAAGATGTACCAGACATTTATGAAGCTATTTTAATAATACACAACAGAAATATATTAAAGAAGGCCTACATAAATGGAGACACAGACATTGCTCATAATAATAGATGACTCAGTAATATCAATTTTCCTCAAACCACAACTATAGTGTCAAAAAAACTCTCAAAATTATTTTCTTGGGATTGGATAAACTGATGATAAAAGTAATACATATGAACAAAGACACAAGCATTGCTAAGGCATCCCTGAAATAAAAGAATCAGGCAAGAGACTTTTTCCCTCAAAATGTCAAGGATTACTTTTAAACTATTGAAGTTATAATAATGTAGGATTAGCAGCAGCTAAACCTTGTGAGGGTGCCAGCTATTCATAATTTGGTACAAATAAAACCAAAAAGATGTGTGTGGCTGTCAGCGCTTATGACACAAAATGCTGCAGCCCACTGATTTAATGTGGGTCCACATAGTTTTAGCTCCATGAAACTTCAGATCTCTGGCTCCTCTAGAACTCAGGTGAAATTCCGTAAGGCAGGATGTGGGCCTTGGCTTTCTGAATTGATGTTAAGAGGCCCCTGATGAAAGCTAGAAATGCAGTGGATTAACTCCCCTATGAGGTAAACATTGATGAATGCAAGAAAACAGAATAGATCTCCCCCACACTTCTTTTCTGGATGGCCAGCTGAGCAGGTTCCACTGCTGCTGCATGACCTTGATGGCATGAAGTAGTGAAGCAGTGGCTAAAGTGGGAACACATCTATTTATTTATGTTCTTCATCCTTCCCTGATTCACTTTTCTTTTCTCTCACCCTTAAAGTCATGGGATGGCACTTCCCAAATGAAGCCTTAACACTTTATTTGAACTTGGATATCAAAGAATGAGGTAAGACCCTTGTGGTATGCAAAATAATAACATCTTCCTTAGATACCATGGTTTAGGTAGATGATTTTGAGGAAGTCACATTTAAAGTGAAACTGTCTGAATGAGAAGTGTTAGGTAAAACATGAAAAATTATATTCTGAAGAGAGAAAAAGAGGAAAAGCACCAGGAATTATGAAAGAGGTAACAGAATGGCAGAAAAGCACAGAGAAACTGAGGCAACAGAAAAAAGAAAGCAGCAAACAGTTCCAAGCCTGCCCCAGCTTCCTGGGAAGAAGGGGGGAAATTGGTTGCCATCACAATGTAAAATAGATGGCCCTGGTGACAGACTGTCAATTCTAGCTTTAAGATAGGCCCACACCTCCTGCAAACCTAAAACTCAGTATGGGGATTTTTAAGACAGTGACTGCTCTGACGTGGAAGGCTAGTCTTGGTGAAGAAAGACATTTTACCCTCTCCTTATCTTGGAGGGAGAACAAGGTACTATCTTGAGAGAACGCCTAGTGTTTGAGGCTGAGATGTTCTGGAGCCTGAAAATATGGAAAAACCATGGTTCAGGGAGTCTTGGGACACCCTGCCACAACATTTGGGTGGGAAATGGCTATGAGAGATGGTCAAGAAGTAGGAAAGGGATTGATGTGATCTGTACAGAAATTCAAGCCATGGGGAACTCCATTGGCAACATAGGATACTATGGTGGTTGGAGGCCCCATGCTTCCTAGTCAGGAGCAACTCCCCTTGCCTGAAATTCTAGAATAAATGAAGCCTGGGGACTGTGGCTGGCTTAGTATTTGACCCCCAGGGCTTGGCTGATGGCTGCATGTCTTGACTGCTGGGTGGTTCAGAGCCTTATGCTCAGACTCTCCAAATCATATGTTGCCCACATCCTCCTCCTGTTAACAGGGAGGTGAAATGTTGGAAAGGGCCTAAAAGCACTGAGACCTGACTCTGGGAACTGCATCCCTTGTGTGTGTTTGCAGGCCGTGAAGACTGAGGAACCAGAGTCTGAATCACAAAATTTCCACAACCATCCCCACACAAAGAGATGAACTGGTACACAGGTTCTGTAAGCATGGAGAACTGCAGGCAGAGATACTAGATCCCTCATTTCCCCAAGCCAGTGCAGAACTCTGCTCTTTTTGCTTCTTCCACTCTCTGACATGTTCAGGATGTCACCCCTGAGAAGCATGTGCAGCAAGTGAGAATCTGCTCATCCCATACACTGTAATGCTCCCTGCAGTCAACAGCATTCCCAGAATACAAAGAAAGAAAGCATCTATACTGAAAGCAGCCCTTCTACAAAAGATTCCAGCTGAGCACAGCTGAGCAGTGGTGGGGATCAGGCATAGGTACCTGATAAACATAAGGGGAAATACTTGGCTACTGAGCCATACTCCACCACCCCAGTCCTTTGATGAGAAATAACACCTCAACTCTACCACTACACCGTCATGCCTGAATGTTGAGACTATTTCAACTGATAGACTGCAGGTGATTAAAACTTCCAATCAATGACTTAGTCTTAGATGCATAAACACAAGTAATATGAAAAAACAAAAAAACAAACCATGTCCCCTGCAACATTAACAACAAAGGACATGAATAATGGTGAAGTGGAAGAAATTTCAAACTGAACTCAACATAAACAATGATAAGAAAATTAAAAAACATGTACAAGTACCTGAATGAGTTCCAAGAGAATACAAATAAACAGCTGAATGAACTTGAAGAGAATTAAAATAAACATCTGAATGAAATAAGAAAAACAATGCAGAATATGAAAGCAGAACTCAATAAAGGTATTTAAATTCTGAAAAAAAAATCGAATTGATTAAGTTAAAGGCATAGAAAGCATTTCCAATAAAATATCAGAAAATTTTCACAGTCTTGAGAAAGAGAGGTTCATCCTGTCATAGGAAGCTATCAGAACACAAAACTGGCAAAAGTAGAAAAGAAATACCCCTAGAAACACTAGAGTTAAAAAATTGAATATATAGAACAAAGAAACAATGTTGAAAACTCCAACAAAGAAGTGACAATTCACATATAGAGACAAACCCATCAAGATAACAGAAGATTGTGCTACAGAAACTCTAACAAGGAAGGCATAGAATTATATATTCTAAAAGCTGAAAAAAGTACTGCCAACCTAGTTATCTGTTGTAATTGAAGGAAAAATAAAAGCTTTCCTTAATAAACAAAAACTAACTGAATTCATGACCACTAAACCAAGCTAAAGAAGTGAAAGAATCCTATACAGGGAAAAAAGCAAACAACACAAAAACAACAAAATGAGATTGGAGGCATGGGTAAGTGGTATAGTGCCTGCCTTGCAAGCACAAAGTTCTGAGTTTAAACCCCAGTTCCACCTAAAATAAATAAATAAATAAGGTCATTAAAATGACAAAACAAAATGGCAGGAAGTACTAGACACCTTTTAATATTAACACTAAATGTTAATGGTCTCAATTCTCCATTCAGAAGACGTAGAATGTCAGGCTGAATTAAAAGGCAAGGCTTGCCCATTTGGTTACTACAAGAAACACATC
Source organism: Castor canadensis (assembly GCF_047511655.1). Classification (NCBI taxonomy): domain Eukaryota; kingdom Metazoa; phylum Chordata; class Mammalia; order Rodentia; family Castoridae; genus Castor; species Castor canadensis. The sequence goes on from NC_133387.1 coordinate 169,304,686, forward strand.
TCAATGACAAAGATTGGCTTAGGGTGAGAAAGTGAAAAAAGGTTTTCTGGCAAATGAACACCCAAAGTGGGCATGAGTAACTGTATTCATACCTGATAAAAACAGACTTCAAACTAAAATAATTCAGAGGAGACAAAGGTCACTTAATATCATTGAACACAATCCATCATGAAGAGATAACAATTATTAATACATTTGTACTAAATGTTGATAAACCCTATTTCACTAAATAAATACTATTGGACTTTTAAGTACAGATAAACCACAACACAATAAAAATTGGAGATTTCAATAACCCGCTCCCACAAATAGATAGGTCATCCAGACAAAAAAATTCAACTAAAACATTTCAGAATTAAATGACACAATAGACCAGATGGACTTATCAGAAATCTGCAGAATATTTCAACCACCAGCTGCACAATACACATTCTTCTTAGTAGTTCGTGGAACATTCTCCACTACAGATGATATTTTAAGACATAAAGCAAGTCTTAACAAGTATAAGAAAATTGAAATAACCCTCTTGCATTTTATCAAACCACAATGGAATAAAACTAGAAGTCAACAGCAAAAGAAACCACAGAAAAATACTCAAACACATGAAGACTGAACAATACACTGTTGTATGACATTGTGGGGCATTGAAAAAAATAAAGGGGTGGGGATAATAAAATTCCTACACTGAAACTCATCAAGAAACTAAAAATGGACCTATCTTATAACCAGTCTTGCCACTCTTGTGCATGTATTCATTTTTGACATGTTGAGTTTGAAATGCCTATGATATATCAAAGCAGAGATATGGAGCAGCAGTTAGAAGTACAGAGTTGCAGAGTTTCATTCATGGCTCTTGTCTCTCCCCCACAAACAAGAATTCACACTGTCCTTCAGTCATTTCTGATTTTAGCTTAAAATCTGTATACCAGATCTGAACATTTCTCACCACTTCCACTGTCGCCATCACTATGGAAGCTACTTTTTTGTCTTTGTCTGATACAATAGACTACTAATGGGTGTTTATTTTCATATTCTCTCTATATAGTTCAGCACCAGCCTTGTTATCTTTTAAAATGTGTATACTATCATGCCGGAACTCACATTTGAAAGAAAATGCAGATTCCTTTTATCATCTCCATGAAACCAAAGATATTTTAGTATTTATACAATCTCAAATATATGTTGGTTGGATGGATAAATGACTAGAGAAAAGAATCAAAGACAGAATTAAATTAGTGAAAAATGACCAGCACAAATGGAGAGCTAGACCTTAAGAGGTGAGAAGTTCCTGAATTGTAACAGGAAAAAGGATGGAGGAGGTGGTAAAAGCTGTGATGAATGAAATGAGAAGTTTCCTGTTAATGGTTGTTATTACTTCAGTGAAGTATGACAGAACATCTGCAACTGATAGAATGTATTTTGTAGGATACATGTAAGGAGAGAAGAGAAAATACACTTTAGAAAATAGAAAATTAAAATTAAACTAAAGAAGCACATAGCACATTTATACCTATTGTAGTTCTATAATTATAAATTTAAAGTTAGTCCATCAGCAGTCATATTTTCTCTTGTAATATTTAACTATAAGCACAGAAAAGATGAGGAGTTATTGGTTATAAACAGGAGTCTTGCCATTGGAGCATGGTAGAAGAAGGGAGAGGGTGCAGTGTTTATATAGTGATTGTATCTAAAGGTAGATCATGAAATCTAAGTTGAGCAAAGGAAAGTGAAGTCAGGAGAGAGATTTGGGATAATGAGAATTGGAGGTATTAATGGATTAAAAATTTTGCTGTTAATGGATTAAAGATTACAATGTGGAGTGGTTTGAAACAGAAATGAATACTGGATATAGAGATTCCCAAGGTGGGCACTTGCAAACCGGGCTTTGGATGCCTACAAAATGTACGAAAAAGCCATCAAAAAGGAAGGGACTATAGTATTGACTCATATTGAAGAACAATTATGGGTGTTATGTGTTGAGGAGAAAATCACCAAAGTCTTCAGGAATGGAGGGCAATAGGAGAAAATAACTGGGAGGGAGTTGAAGGCACTAACATAAGGGTTTTGTGTGCTTGTTTTTTTCTGCAAATAGGAGACATCTCGAAATGTCACTAAAGACAGTGACTATATTTATCCCACTTCCTCTCAGGAAGGAAATGAATCTAGCCATTTAACTGAGAAACAATTATTTTTTGAGAGGTGGCAGGAGAAATGTCTTCAAATAGCCATCACATAATACGTACCTACACATATCCAATGATCCCATTTACATCTTGAATACATAAAATTTTCACTCACTAATTAAATATTTTTTAAAAAATAAATAAAATCTAGGTCCTGCATAGATTTTATCCAGTAAAGTCACCTGTAAATTGTAATAGTTTTGTCAATGCTTCTATACCTTGAAACAATCCTTTATTTACTCAGTATTTTCTCTCTAGTGATATTTCACAATTTAGGTATTAAAAAAGTCCTTGTTTTATCAGCAGTACCAATGCATCTTCCTTTGGTATGTGAGACTTAATTTGAAATATAAGAGTTAAAGAAGCCACTTATTTATCCAGTGCTGGTTTTAGTGGAATAAAGAACAAATCAGCTGTTAAGAAGTACAAAGAAAGAATTTTAGGACTGAAGTTCTAGCTCAAGGGGCAGAGTGTTTGCCTAAGATGTTAAAGGCTGTTGTTCAAACCCCAATACTGCCAAGAAGTAAAGAAGTTAGGAAGGAAGGGAAGGAGGGAGAGAGAGAGGGAGGAAGGAAGGAAGGAAGGAAGGAAGGAAGGAAGGAAGGAAGGAAGGAAAAAATTTAAAATGCTTGAGTCTTTGGGACCTTTTGCTATGTGACTTTAGGCAGGTCATTTAACATGTCTTAGTTTGAATTTTTATCATATCAACTAAGCACAATTATAGGATCTACCCAGGTCTACAGGGTAAGTGAAAGGGACCTAGTTTCAGATAGCTGTAGCTGGATGGGTTTATTTTTGGATCTCCTATTCTATTCTGTAGGCCTTGGCTGTTTTTGTGTGAGTACCTTGTTGTTTTTGTTATTATGGCTCTGTAGTACAATTTGAAATCAAGAACTGTGATAACTCCAGCATTTCTGTTTTTGCTCATTATTACTTTGACTATTTGGGTTTTGGTTGTATGTGTGTGTCCATATAAATTTTAGGATCTTTTGTATATCTGAAGAATTTCATTAAGATTTTGATAAAGATTGCATTGAATCTGTAGATTGCTTGCAGTAATCTAACATTTTCACAGTATTAATTCTGCCAATCCATGATATTGCAGCACTATTTACTCAATAGCTAAGTTATGGAGTCAGCCTAACTATCCATAAACAGACCAATGCATAAAGAAAATGTGATGTATATACATTATGGAGTATTATTTGGACATAAAGAAGAATAAAATTATTTTGTTTGCAGAAATATAAATGAAACAAGATTATTGTGTTAAGCAAAACAAGCCAGGTTCAGAAAGACAAATATTGCATATTTTCTTTCATATGTGGAATCTAGATCTAAATAGAAAAAAGCATGAAATCAAAAGAGGGATTATTTGGAAAGAGGAGACCCACCAAAAGTGGGGAGTTAACAAAAGACACTGATGAGGAGATGAGTATAATCCAAGAATATTTTATACATATGAAAATGTCATAATGAAACTCATTATTTTATTCAATTTATATACACTAAAAAGAAAGTCTATGTAGGTTTTGGATCCTTTTCCTTTATATTCATCATATTTATCACATTACAGTCTGAATTTTACCAGTTTCAATTATTTTGGAATTATATCTGTTATTTGCTAAAAATGAACTTAAATAACTGAGAGCCATGTGTTTTTTTTTTTCTTTTTCCCAAAAGACAAAGATGGGATAAATACAGTAATCTATGCAGATAACTCTTGGCTAGCCACCCTAATGGGGCATAGCATCACTGATGATAATACAAACACTGGATAATAAAAATGCCATTTATATTTGGATTTGTACCATACCGTGACTTTATTTATTTTGCAAGTGTATAAGCCAGACATAGTTTGCAATCTCTAGATAATTATCAGTTGGAATATATGAAGAGAAGGACTTGATAATGAAAGGAGAAAGACCAGCCTAGAATTTCCAAACCATCAGCAAATGAATACTAGTTTGTAATCAAGAAATGAATTCACTGAGTATGGAAACATAATTAAATAATCTTGGCTCTGTTTGCACATCCCACCCTTAAATGACCTTGAAGGTAGATGTCCTAGCATAGTATGTGACACAAAAACAAAACAAAACAAAACTCAACAATTATTGATCTTCTTCTTTCTTCCCTTGATCATTTGTAAAGGTTGCCTTTTTATTTTTTTACTTTCTGTAATTTATATGAAGATCATTTCTATTGATTTGAATCCTTGGAGAATAAAGAGATTGTAAATACAAAAGAAAAAATTGTTGAAGGCTTGTTGTTTGGAAGAGCTTAGTGTGACAATTAAGAATGATTTTTTTCCCATATAAGTATTTGTTAGGAATACATTCACTTAAAACTAGGATCAAGACTATTTATTTTGCAGATACAGAGTAAATTGCCATTTTGGTTACTGAGATGGTGCTATATGGCACCAGGACAATGATCAATATAAGCGACCAGTCTTAAAATGGACAGTTTAAACATAATACCATATACTTTTACAAATGGGATTTTAATACTCTCCAGGTATTTTTCCCTCTGTGTTAGATCTGCTGTGCTAAATCTCTTTGTTCAGCTCAGGCAGGTCATTTGTCAAATTCTTCCTCATTATTAAAAATGTATTCAATGGCATTTAATGAGTACATATGGATTCAGAAATGATCACAAATCAAAATTTCAAAAGTCATATTTTTATCTGCACTTTCCAAGGCTATGAATATGTAGCAGGCTTTTAATGTGGACCATTCTTAATGCTCAAACAGGATCTGATCCTTATAATATTCACAGTTTTTACAGCCCTCCCTTCCTTTTTGGATAAGAAAATGACAAAACCCAAAGAGATGGTGTCAGTATTAGAAAAAAAGAAACTTCACCAAGAATGAGACTTCTAACCTCAAATTGAAGTCTAATTCAACTACTCTACCATTTAGTGACTTTGCAATTAATGTTTGCTAATTCATTCTTTTATTCAGGGACCAGAGTTTACAGGGTGCTTTGCAAACAAATTGTTCTGTAAAAGTAGTATTAGCATTAATAATAATAATAATAGTTTTAATATGTGTAATTAAAATTTCAGGAGACTTGGAATCTTATTTGAAGCATTGCTTCTTGTCTTTGTAAGAATACATCATAAAATTAGAGGATTGGGAAAATTTCTTTTCAATTCCCTGCAGAGAGAGAGGCCTCTCAGCTGTTGCCTCAACTGCAAACATGGATGTTAATAAAGCTTGCTATATCCCAAGGCAGAATATACCACAGGACTAAGAACTAGAGCAATCAGTGGAAATCTTTCTTATGTGGTCCAGGTTCTAATCCAAGAGTACCTTAAAAACGTTGGTTCACATAAGGCTAAAAATTGTATGGGGGAATAGATACAGATGTGGTCTAAAACCAGGTACATACATTAAGGCATAGTAAGTCAGAGTTTTAGGCCAAAAACATTCAGTAGAGTCTGATCTGTGAAAATCTACCTGTACGACTCTTATTGCTCTTTTACCTTCTGCTGATTTGGACTTTGGAAGCCATAGTTGAAGGTGATGAAGCTTAGAAGGTTTGGAGCCTGTACCTTCCAAACTTTTCCTACTTTGAAATGTACATGGGCAAGATGTAATCTTCTACTTGAGAATGGGTGTGTGTGATACATGATCGTGATATAAAATTGATACAATAACCATGATATATATCAACATGTCAACTATATATCATGGTGTGCATCAAGGTTATAAATCAGCTATATTTTAATATATAAACAAAGATACATAGTACTTCATTATGTATTCTATGTTGTGTTTTACATATGTATATAAAGAGATAAAGAGACAGAGAGCGTATATATAACATAAGAATAGGTCTGAAAACTACATAAACTTCTCAAAGTACAATACAAGGTCAGAGTGAACCACAGTAGGACCACCTGGATGCTGAGTACTGATCATCTATCCAGTACATTTTAATCTTCACTGACCAAGGACACAACAGGTACCAGACATCCCTCTGCTACCTGCAGGTGGAGATCAAGAGGTTATAACAACATAGAAAGGAGCATCATGGGGCCAGGCCAGGATTTGGCAGGTCCTGACAGATGTCTCTCAGGTTACTTCTTTCTTTTGCAGGTGGCAAGTGAAAGCATATTTATCCCAAGCTATGTGCTGAGCTGCTTCTAGACCCTGCTTAGCTATGGCAGTACTACAGGCTACTTTTAGCCCTACAGACTGTGTCTCTAAAGACCCTGCCAATACTAGGTACATGCTGGGCTTGTTCAACCCAGGCTCACCTCTGTGACTCTTCTGTGTTTAACAGCAGGAAAGCTAAGTTCATGATCCTTCACTGGGTTTTTCTTCCCAGCTTCTATCTCCAAGAAGATTATAGTCATGTAATATCTTTCTTCTTCCCTCCATTTACTCCAGGACTGTGTCTAAATGTGATTAGATTTACTCCATGCCAGTGCTTCTTGTGTCTGGATTCACAAACTAAAAGGTAGATCCGAGAGATACTCAACAATTTTGCCTTTTTATTTCTCTCCAAAGCCCAAGCAGCATAAGTTAAAACCAATTTTTTTCTGTCTCAGACAGACGCCGCAGCCATTACCTCAGGGGTTAAATGGTTTTCACTCTCCTAAAATGGTAAAGATGCCTGTGTTTTGGGGTTATCCCCAGCTCCCTGTGAACCACATCCCATTGCCAACAAAGGTCACTGAGATTTTGGAAGGAGAGTAATGGAGTCTTGGGGGTGCTGCTTATATTTAAGCGATGTCAGCACATTATTGGTGATGAAAAACCTGCAAGCCCTGCCTGACATGTCCCTGGATTCTCAGAGCCCAAGCTAGGATTAGAGGAGAGCAAGACAGGCTTTTCCTTCTCACGACAAGTGTATCTTCTATTCTTAGTTCACATCCAAAAGAGCAGGGTTGCTAAGGGCCCTTCAGAAAGATGTAGTAACTTTATACTTAGTGACCTTCAGCTGCTAAGGGATAAGGCTCTTTCTCCTATTCTCCTATGCAAGGGAAGAAGACTGAGAATTTTCTGGTATTACCCATCATGTCTACTCTCTCTTTTTAAATCTCAACTTGTCCAGCCCTCCATTTTTCCTCCTTAATATCGAGGGACAATAAGGTAATCCCTCAACCATCATGACTTATCCAAATCTATCCTTCACTACCTTAGAAAAAGAATACTGCAATTTGACTACCAAAGAGTGGCACCATATATTTTACACCTAAAAGTACTATCATCATAATTTTGCTTTTCTTGTGCTACAAATATTGAAGTAAAATTAGAGAGAATCAGAAATTTGAGGTGTGGGTTTTTCTGCTCTCTTGAGACAGCGAAAGGCCTTAGATCAAGTGATGAGACTGTATTGAGCCTTGTTCTGAGATTCAAGAAGTAGAAAGGGAAGTAGATGCCCAGAATGAAACAGCAATGGGGAGGCGTGGAGGGGGGGTAATAATAAGTCAGTAATAGGAAATGGCAAGGATCCCAGCAACTGCTTCTGCCAATTGCTGGGCATTTTCAGTTAGTCTCTGCTTACCTCACCAGGGTAATTATAACCAATTGTATGATTTTTAATCTTGCTCATTTCTTATCTAGATCACCTGTCCGTATTTCATTTCCTTCCTCATTCCCTAGTTTGGATTCTAAAACACCTTTCTAATGCCACTTCCCTGCTTAATAAGCTTTAATGGCTCCTCATTGCCTATAAGATAAAATTGCATGCACAATTAACCATAACACAGTAAGCTAATAATAGCTAGCATTTATTGAGTCCCTTTTTAAGTACACTGTGCTGAGTGTATTAAATGCGTAATACCTAAATCTTCCAACTCCTCTGCAGGGATTGGTACTGTTATTCCCATTGTACAGATGGGGAATCTGAGATTTTAAGAGCTGAGGGGCTCACTTGAGGCCAAAAATCTACCAAGGGGTGAAAGTAGGAGTTAAAGGCAGGTTCTTTTGCTTCTAGATTTATTGCTGTCACAGTAGGATAGGTCTTTATGCTTGTCCATCATTTACTTAATTGCATGGATGGTACTTTTATCAACAGAGTATTATGGGAAGACAAAAAGGGGAGCAATTAAATCACTTAGAGACACTAAGAGGATGCACATTAGAATAATACATAGAGTTGTGCCAAGTAGGAGTTGTGGGTGTGTGAAAGTTGTGGGATTGGCTTTTGGAAAATGGCTTTTCTAGCTCAGTGAATAAGATGAGATAATGAATAAATATTCAGTCCGAAATGAAGCATTCTGCCATAGCAAATGTGGACAAGAGACTAAACCCTCTGAGAAATGTTCCTTTCTTTGATTCAGTCCATTCCTACTGACTTGAAAAAGATTTATATGATTCATTTTAATTTCCTTTGCAAAAAGTAATGCTGGTCTGGAGAGGGTTGTGATGCATATTTTATCTTAGAAATCTGCAGCCTCCTAAAGGCATTTCTTCATGAGATAGTAAGTCTAGACTCTAGGGAAGGGTATACATCTGGGGAATTATCAAGGCTGTCACCTGAATCTTCCTTTCCCTGGGCTTTTCTAGTAGATGAAGCATACTAAGCATTTGGAGTGAGTACTGTTTGAAGGGAGAAGGCATTATTGAAATTTACATGAGCAGAACTCCTCCTCTCATCTGCACACCCCTGGCATCACATTAGTGGTTATCTTATGGTGACCAAGGGCCACTTCTGAGATCCTCGATGTCCAATGTCCCTGAGATGTAGCCTGTTCTTGCTGGTGAGTATTTCTTGTCAGGATTAGAAAGGGGAGAAATTATTTCCATTTAGTGCGCTCAATTGTGCAGCCAGTAACTGACGTCTCCTTCTGAAACAAACTTGTGTGAATGAAAAGCAACAAGCCAGCTCTGACAAAGTCTATCTCCCAGCATCTCAACCAAAACTAAAAGGAGCGAGTCAGACACAGAGCAGATTCACATTATCCTGTCACATCTTGCTCTTCCTAACTCAATTTCTCATGGTGACTGCAATTTTTACTCTCTCCCTTCTGTGTTTGTTGCCATTCTTCCTGGGACCCATGAGAAATAAGGTTGTTTTGTTTTTCCCCAGAATTCAGATCAGTCTAAATATGAAATTGCTGTGGTTTTCTCCTCTTGCCTCTGCTCCCAGTACACATATCAAGTTATCTCAGATGAGCTGGGAAAAATGTATCTCAGTACACTGAGCCACTGGGTAAAACCCAGAATAAGACAATTCTAAACTTCCTCCTTAGTATAAGATTGTCTTCTCTGATAATTTCCCTGTACTTTTAAGATATATTATTTTTAGAAACTCAGAAGATATATGATGATTTTTGAGAGCTTCTGCTCACATGGTTTATTCTATTGCAGAAAAATCGCTAAGAAAATAGACCTACAGTTCGATTTTTCTCTCTCAACTTGCAATGGAGCACCTGTTGAATTTATTGAATTAGAAAAGTTTGAAAGTCTAAATAAAGCATGAAAGACTATATGCTTCCCTTTCTCTTTGTTTTCATTGTGGCTTCACCAATCCAGAAAGCAGATCTTTGCTTTGGCAGTTACAGCCATTGAAAGTTGTAACACTAAATTAAAGTAAGTGATAAGTCTCAGCTATCATGCTGCTTCTTATTTCCTTAGGGTCCACATGTTTAAAGCCCCATTGAAGTTTTTCATTGTATGGGTCCTTAGTGCAATTGTTACAGGTGCAATCATAAGAACTTAGTTTGACAAGATTCATCAGAAAAAGTAAAATACCTGCTTTCCCATTCTTTTGTCTTCACTTACTTTCTAAGTGACCTTGAGCAAGTCATATGTCTTTTCTAGTCTTTCTGTATCCTTAACTGGAAAAGAAGAGTTACAAGTTGATGTTCTTTAGGGTCCTCTAAGCCTTATGACAAGCTTGTATCTTATGACTACAGGGTCTGGTGGGGTGATATTCACCTTCGATAGCAAACCAAATGAGAAAGAAAAAGCAAACTAAAGAGAATTTGAAAGCTACAGAATGCATGTAATAAAAGCCATAGACTGAAATTACAGAAACTGAGTGTTAGGTGGGTAATAGGGAGGCCTATCATTTAGAAATAGATGCAAGTGGTCATCCATCATCCATCTGTCCATCTAGAGACAGCCTCTCAACCACATATGTCCACAGCTCAGTGATTCAGTTTCCTCCTCTGTTCATATAGACACAAAGACTTTATGGGTATGATAGGGTTATGCTTTATTTGCTTGTTCTATTTTGTCTTAGGATCTCACTGCTTCAAAGATGAATAATTTTGTATGCTCAGAGCAAAACAGTTGGGTACCACTGTGTCCCTGTCTTTGCTATGAAACTCCCTCACCCTGCTCAATTTTCTTTTGCTCTTGCTCTTCATCCTTTTCCCATTCCATATGTCTCTAGTAAGGCATTTTGGTCTGGGTGTGTTGTCTGCCTGTCCCTTCAGTAACTCTTAGCAGTGGTCCCACATGTTCTGTCCCAGATATATTACTAAAGGGACTTTGCAGGAGGAAGACATGTGGTCAAGGTATCCCTTAGTGCTAAATTTAACTTTCTACTTTCTATCTCAGGCAGGCCATTTCCTCTCTCTGTTTGTGCCTGCATTTTGCCTCATATGAAATGGAGATAATAACACTTACCTTCTGCGGCCCACCAGGGTGTTATGAGGATTAATTAAAGTTCTTTGAGGATGACAAGTCCTGAGCACAGTTATTATTAGCTAAGCAAACCACTTGTTTTAATACCCAGGGTTTCCTGGAAGGTCATTGGAGCTCCCTTAAGTACAACTTTACCTCCCCTTTTCTCCATATTACTTTCTGCAAACCCTAGTGTGCAAAGAACTGAGGGTGATCTTTGAAAGACATTTTTTCCCCTATAGTATTAAACTCCATAAATAATTGAAAAGCATCAATGTGCCTAAAGAGTGTAGAACACTTTCTCACTTTGTCCCTCCTTCCCTGCCACCTACATGGAGCTGTGACTAATAGCCTTCCACAGTTTTCTGAGGTAAATACTATGGAGGTCAGTATTAATTAATTCTGGCCTTATACATACCACTTTGTTCACTTCACAGAATTTACAAATCAATACATATTAAAACAAATAAGATTGGCTAATTAATTCACATTTCAATGATAAAAACTGAGATTTAAAAATATGAACCTGTTTTGCTAAGGACAAAGGGAATAAACAATATCAAAATCTCTTTTTTTGTTTGTTTGTTTTGTTTTGCAGTACTGGGGTTTGAACTCAGGCACTACACCTTGAGGCACTCCATCAGCCCTTTTTTCAAGATAGGGTCTTGCAAGCTATTTGTTCAGGCTAGCTTTGAACCGCAATACTCCTGATCTCTGCCTCCTGAGTAGCTAGGATTATAAGCATGAGCCACTAGCATCCAGCTAAAAACCTCATTCTTGAAATTAGAGATCTTTGGATGAAAAGATTCAAGTAGTTTTAAAAATCACCTTTCAAACTTCAGAATTGCCTCTCTTTGGCCTTCATTCTACTCTTTCACATAGCACAAGTTTGGTGGCTTCATAGCTCTGGAAGTACTGGATATCTACCGAGTACCAAGCTCTTAGCTGTGTCCCAGTTCTCCCAGCTTATACCTACTTATTATCTGTAAATTATCCTTATTTTAGGAGTCCATTTTATTCATTCTTCTGTTAACTCTTACCTTTTTTGTGTTAGACTCTTTCAAACATAATGCTCACAATGTGTATCAAGTACTCAAGTTACAGTCTGACCAACACAGAGCAAAATGAGATTTTTACCTATCTTGTTCCAGACAGGATTCAATCTTACACAGAAGACACATCACAGTGATGACCTATATTACATTTAGTATCAACTATCATTGCTACAGCATTTTTACATCTTGCTAATGAAGAATTGTTTTCTCTAACTTTTACCAATGCAATTGATTTTGGGCCTAAATGCAAGACTTCGCATTTATAGAGATTTATTTAGCATTCTAGTCTTCACTTGTTTTTTTGAGCTTGATTAAATCATTATCAACTCTGATTTTTTCATGCAATCAGTCTATAAGCTCACTTTTTCTACCAATAGTGAATGGTGATCCCTTCATTTCTTTTATTGCCTTTGCAGATTATCTAGTCTGCAAAGGAAGACATCTCAGGAAACATAAATGTAAAGCAGGAGCAAGAAGAACGAATGCTAATGAGTGAATAAAGAACAGAAAGAAGAGTGATAATGGAAAGAAAATTTAAATTTTTCTAATTTCTCAGCATGTCTTTCTAAAGGTGTCAACATTGAAAAATAGGAAGAGTTTCATTTTTTCTAGAGCACACAGTAGGAACATGTCTAATATAAAGTGAAAAATACAAATTTCTAATAGTGCAAACATTTTCTCTAAGTTATTATAGCTTCATTTCCCCTGTGCCATTTTACCTCCATATTGCTCATCAGAACATGTAGGATAAAGTTTTTTAAATGGATCAGCTAGGGGAATGGTACCTTTCCTTTCCATTCCTGGGAGTTTTTATTGATGCAGAAGCTAGTCTATTATTTTCTGGGGATCTGAATGGCAGCCTCACCTACTCTCATGATCAAGCCATTAGTTGCCTGACTATTGAGCTTTCTTTTTCTATTAAAAGTTCACCCCTCTACCCTTTTTTGGAAATAAAGCTATAGGGATTGTCTTTCATTTCTATTTTTATTAAAAAAAACTTTAATGCTTTACTATTTTACCCTCCTGCTTGCAATGATTGCAGGAAGAACCAAAGAGCAGCAAAGAAGAAGCCTAAGTAACCCTTAGGGAAATAAGATAAGTCATAATTGAATAATCTGCAACCAACAGTTATTATCTGGACTATGTCTTTCTGAGTGTACCTTCATGCCAGAGAGTGTGGTGGTATAAATAGGGATGTGCCCTGGGAAAAGGAAGAATGAAGCCGAGATATAGAAGACAAAGTGGAAGGGAGAGAGTGTCTTGTAAAAAGCTGAAGCTTTAAAAAATTAAAGCTGTAATAGCACAAAGATTGCCTTTTGAATTGTACAAGTGAGATTCTCTTCTCTGAAATCCAGTTTAGGTTAATGGCCTGAGGAGAGTCTTGGCTTCAGCCTCCTGCAAATGTATAAATTAGGTTTGAGCAGTGTTTGCTGGAGACTCTCCACACGTCTCAGAAAAAAACCACATGATACCATTTGTTTTGCCTTAAATCAACAATTGGAATTTAGCAATACCATTTAAAATCTATTAGCAATAATAATTGCTAACAGCAAAAATAATGTGGGCTGTATTAAAATAAGCTAAAACAGCAAGATAAGAATACCAGTCATTCATTCCTTTCTATAGGATCATGGACACAGAGGAAAGGGTGCCAGTAATGAAGGATTTCATTAGAGTAACATGACAGTCAGAAGAGAGATAAATTAATTAAGCAGATTTTGCTGCTAACCCCCATCCCTACTCCTTCTTCAGTTCTCTGGAATACAAATATAGACTTTGCTGCAAAATATCTTACAACTGTTAATTCCTGCTATCATTAACCTCTAGGTGACATTTTCACTTCCCACTTAGAGAACCACAGAGCATCCTGGCAGCTGGATTTTGATTAGAAATCTGTGGTGGGAGTAGGCAGATAGGGATGCACAGAGGCCTGTCTTGGGGACATTTCTTGGTTTCATAGCTTTGATAAGCCTGAGACCCTGCCAGGGAAGCAGAGTTACCACAAAAGTTTATGAAGATCAGGTTTTTACATTTGCCCCTGAAGTTTGTTTTTTCCACTGTAAGGACTTTCAGAACAATTAGGGTGTGAAAGATTTAGAGACTGAAGGTGATAAAAAGGAAAAGTTAGTGGGATGGAGCACAAAGAATTGCACACTGTGAGGATAGCTTCTGAAGTAATGGGACTGGCTTTCCTGCTTGAATGATGGAAAACTCCCTTGTAAATGCCAAGTGCTCTGTGTTCCTGTTCAACTATACATGGGTGTCTGTGTATTCAGAAAGGATGAAAGAGACAGAAGGAAGGAAAATTCCCACCTTTAAAAGAAAACACGTAAGTGCCTGGCACAGTTACTATCCATGACCACCTCCTTTGAAATGGCAGACTTCATTTCCATGTTATGCCTTAAGTTACCACTTCAGTGGGTGATAGCCAGCACTGTCTTAGCACACAGACTAGCATCATAACAAATCCTACGGGCTTTCATAATAAAAATAAAACATGTACCACAAAAAATGCAAAATCAAAAATGGAATTAAAAGTTAGGTAAAAACATAGGTTCTCCCTGAGATTTAGAGACATTATTAAAAGTTCTTCCTTATTGTTTCTTTTTAAAAATAATGATGACTTTATTAAAATTAAAACTCCTTCTCGAGTGACATATTGTCAAAAATTAGTGGCTTCAAAGGATGTATTTATTATCTCCCTGTTGCTGTGGTCAGGAACTAGGTCTTGCATGGCTGGGGCCTCTAATTTTTTTAATTTTTATTTTATTCATACGTGCATACACTATTTGGGTCATTTCTCTACTGTTCCCCCCGCTCCCTCCCTTACCCTCTTTTATCCCCTCCCTACCCAACAGAAATTATTTTGCCCTTATCACTAATTGTGTTGAAGAGAGAGTATAAGCAATAATAGGTAGGACCAAGGGTTTTGCTAGTTGAGATAAGGATAGCTATACAGGGAGTTGACTCACACTGATTTCCTGTACGTGTGTGTTACCTTCTAGGTTAATTCTTTTTCATCTAACCTTTTCTCTAGTTCCTGGTCCCCTTCTCCTATTGGCCTTAGTTGCTTTAAAGTATCTGCTTTAGTTTCTCTGCATTGAGGACAACAAATGCTATCTAGTTTTTTAGGTGTCTTACCTATCCTCATACCTAGCTGTGTGCTCTCGCTTTATCATGTGATCAAAGTCCAATCCCCTTGTTGTGTTTGACCTTGATCTAATGTCCACATGTGAGGGAGAACATATGATTTTTGGTCTTTTGGGCCAGGCTAACCTCACTCAGAATGATGCTCTCCAGTTCCCTCCATTTACCTGCAAATGATAACATTTCATTCTTCTATGGCTGCATAAAATTCCATTGTGTATAAATACCACATTTTCTTAATCCATTCGTCAGTGCTGGGGCATCTTAGCTGTTTCTATAACTTGCCTATTGCAAATAGTGCTGCAATAAACATGGGTGTGCAGGTGCCTCTGGAGTAACCTGTGTCACAGTCTTTTGGGTATATCCCCAAGAGTGGTATTGCTGGATCATATGGTAGATCACTGTTTAGATTTTTAAGGTGCTTCCAAATTTTTTTCCAGAGTGGTTGTACTAGTTTACATTCCCGCCAACAGTGTAAGAGGGTTTATTTTTCCCCACATCCTTACCAACACCTGTTGTTCATGGTGTTGCTGATGATGGCTATTCTAACAGGGGTGAGGTGGAATCTTTTTTTTTTTCCATTTGTTTTTCTTCTTTTTTTTCTTTTATTATTCATATGTGCATACAAGACTTGGGTCATTTCTCCTCCCTGCCCCCACCCCCTCCCTTACCACCCACTCTGCCCCCTCCCTCTCCCCCCACCCCCTCAATACCCAGCAGAAACTATTTTGCCCTTATTTCTAATTTTGTTGTAGAGAGAGTATAAGCAATAATTGGAAGGAACAAAGGTTTTTGCTGGTTGAGATAGTGTGGTTTTAATTTGCATTTCCTTTATTGCTAGAGATGGTGAGCATTTTTTCATGTGTTTTTTGGCCATTAGAATTTCTTCTTTTGAGAAAGTTCTGTTTAGTTCACTTGCCCATTTCTTTATTGGTTCATTAGTTTTGGGAGAATTTAGTTTTTTAAGTTCCCTGTATATTCTGGTTATCAGTCCTTTGTCTGATGTGTAGCTGGCAAATATTTTCTCCCACTCTGTGGGTGTTCTCTTCAGTTTAGAGACCATTTCTTTGGTTGAGCAGAAGCTTTTTAGTTTTATGAAGTCCCATTTATCTATGCTATCTCTTAGTTGCTGTGCTGCTGGGGTTCCATTGAGAAAGTTCTTGCCTATACCTACTAACTCCAGGGTATTTCCTACTCTTTCCTGTACCAACTTTAGAGTTTGGGGTCTGCTATTAAGATCCTTGATCTATTTTGAGTTAATATTGGTATAGGGTGATATACATGGATCTAGTTTCAGCTTTTTGCAGACTGCTAACCAGTTTTCCCAGCAGTTTTTGTTGAAAAGGCTGTCTTTTCTCCCTCATATATTTTTAGTGCCTTTGTCAAAGACAAGTTGGTTATAGTTGTGTGGCTTCATATCTGGGTCCTCTATTCTGTTCCACTGGTTCTCATATCTGTTTTTGTGGCAGTACCATGCTGTTTTTATTGTTATTGCTTTGTAATATAGTTTGAAGTTGGGTATCGTGATACCTCCAGTGTTGTTCTTTTGACAGACTATTGCCTTGGCTATTCTTGGCCTTTGGTGTTTCCATATAAATTTAATGGTAGATTTTTCAATCTCTTTAATGAATGTCATTGGAATTTTGATGGGAATTGTATTAAACATGTAGATTACTTTTGGGAGTATCGACATTTTTACTATGTTGATTCTACCAATCCATGAGCATGGGAGATCTCTCCACTTTCTATAATCTTCCTCAATCTCTTTCTTCAGAAGTTTATAGTTTTCCTTGAAGAGGTCATTCACATCCTTTTTTAAGTTTATACCTAGGTATTTGATTTTTTTTGAGGCTATTGTAAATGGGATTGTTTTCATATATTCTTTCTCAGTTTGTTCATTATTCATGTATAGAAATGCTAATGATTTTTCTATGTTGATTTTATATCCTGCTACCTTGCTATAGCTATTGATGGTGTCTAGTAGCTTTTGAGTAGAGTTTTTTGGGTCTTTAAGGTATAGGATCATATCATCTGCAAATAGGGATATTTTGACATTTTCTTTACCTATTTGTATTCCTTTTATTCCTTCTTCTTGCCTAATTGTGCTGGCTAGGAATTCCAGTACTATGTTGAATAGGAGTGGAGATAGTGGGCATCCTTGTCTGGTTTCTGATTTTAGAGGGAATGGTTTCAGTTTTTCTCTGTTAAGTATAATGCTGGCTGTAGGTTTGTCATATATAGTTTTTATGATGCTTAGGTACTTTCCTTCTATTCCTAGTTTTCTTAGAGCTTTTATCATGAAATGGTGTTGAGTCTTATCAAAGGCTTTTTCTGCATCTATTGAGATGAGGTTTTTGTCTTTGCTCTGTTAATGTGGTTTATTACGTTTATTTATTTTTGTTTGTTGAACCACCCCTGCATTCCTGGGATGAAGCCTACTTGGTTGTGGTGAATGATCTTTTTGATGTGTTGTTGAATTCGGTTTGCCATTATTTTATTGATTATTTTTGCATCAATGTTCATTAAGGAGATTGGCCTATAGTTCTCCTTTTTGGAGGTGTCTTTGGGTAAGTATAATACTGGCTTCATAATATGTGTTAGGCAGTTTTCCTTCCCATTCTATTTCATGGAACAATTTAAGGAGGGTTGATATCAGTTCTTCTTTAAAGGTCTGTAGAATTCAGCAAAGAATCCATCAGGTCCTGAACTTTTCTTTTTGGGGAAACTCTTGATTGCTGCTTCAATTTCATTTTGTGTTATAGATCTATTCAGGTAATTAATTTCCTCTTGGTTCAGTTTTGGATGATCATATGTATCTAGAAATCTGTCCATTTCTTTAAGATTTTCGAATTTATTTGATATAGGTTCTTGAGGTGGTCTCTGATGATTTCCTGGACTTCCATGGTGTTTGTTGTTATCTCTCCTTTTGCATTCCCAATTCTACTAATTTGAGTTTTTTCTCTCCTCATTTTAGTCAGGCTTGCCAGGGGTCTGTAGATCTTGTTTATTTTTTCAAAGAACCAACTTTCTGTTTCATTAATTCTTTGTATGGTTTTTTTGGTTTCTATTTCATTGATTTCAGCTCTTATTTTTATTATTTCTTTCCTATTTGTTCTGAGATTTGCTTGTTCTTGTTTTTCTAGGAGTTTGAGATGTATCATTAGGTCATTGATTTGAGATATTTCAGTCTTTTTAATATATGCAGTCATGGCTATAAATTTTTCTCTCAGGACTGCCTTTGCTGTGTCCCATAGATTCTGGTAGGTTGTGTTTTCATTTTCATTGACTTCCAGGAACTTTTTCATTTCATCTTTTATTTCATCAATGATCCATTGTTCATTAAGCAATGAGTTATTTAGTCTCTAGCTGTTTGCATTGTTTTTGTCTTTATTTTTGTTGTTGAGTTGTAGTTTTATTGCTTTGTGATCAGACAGAATGCATGGTATAATTTCTATTTTCTTATATTTGCTGAGGCTTGCTTTGTGTCCTAGGATATGATCTATTTTGGAGAAGGTTCTGTGGACTGCTGAGAAGAACGTATATTGTGTAGAAGTTGGATGAAATGTTCTATAGACATCAATTAGGTCCAATTGATCTATAGTCTATTTTAGACCTAGGATATCTTTATTGAATTTTTATTTGGCTGACCTATCTATTGATGATTATGGAGTTTAAAGTCTCCCACAAACACTGTGTTAGAGTTAATTTATGCTTTTAGGTCCTTCAGGGTATGTTTGATGAAATTGTGTATATTGACATGGGGTGCATATAGGTTGATAATTGTTATTTCCTTTTGGTGTATTTCCCCTTTTATTAGTATGGAATGTCCTTCTTTATCTCATTTGATCAATGTAGGTTTGAAGTCTACTTGTCAGAGATAAGTATTGCTACTCCTGCCTGTTTTGGTGGGCCATTGGCTTGGTACATCTTCTTCCAGCCTTTCATCCTAAGCCTATGCTTATTTCTGTCAGTGACGTGGGTCTCCTATAAGTAACAAATTGTTGGATCTTCCATTTGAATCCATTTCAGCAAACGATGACTTTAGATGGGGGAATTAAATCCATTAACATTAAGTGTTGGTACTGATAGGTATGTGGTGATTCCTGTCATTTAGTTATCTTAGTTGTTTGAAGGTTTGATTGTGTGTACCTAAGTTGATGTTACTCTCTACTTTCTTGCTTTTTCTTATCCTGTAGTTTGGTGCTGCCTGCCATTTCATGGTTATGTTGGATTTCACTTCCTGTGTGCAGAACCCCTTGAAGAATCTTTTGTAGTGGTGGCTTTGTGGTCACATATTGTTTTAGTTTCTGCTTATCATGGAAGACTTTTATTGCTCCAAATATTTTGAATGATAGTTTTGCTGGGTAGAGTATCCTAGGGTTGAAACTATTTTCATTCAGTGCCCGGAAGATCTCACCCCAAGCTCTTCTTGCTTTTAATGTTTCTGTTGAGAAGTCTACTGTGATTTTGATGGGTTTACCTTTGTATGTTATTTGTTTTTTCTCTCTTATAGCCTTCAGTATTCTTTTTCGGGGCTCTGTAGTTGTTGTTTTAATGATAATATGCTGTGGAGTAGTTCTATTTTGTTCAGGTCTGTTTGGTGTTCTGGAGGCATCTTGCATCTGTATGGGAATAGATTTCTCTAGATTTCAGAAATTTTCTGTTATTATTTTGTTGAATATATTACGCATTCCCTTTGCTTGCACCTCTTCTCCTTCTTCAATGCCCATGATTCTCAGGTTTGGTCTTTTGATGGAGTCCGTGAATTCTTGCATTTTCTTTTCACAGGTCTTGTGTTGTTTAACTAATAGTTCTTCAGTTTTTCATTTAATTACCATTTCATCTTCAAGTTCTGAGATTGTGTCTTCTGTTTGTTCTATTCTGCTGGATTGGCCTTCCATTTTGTTTTGTAATTCTGTTTCATTCTTTTTTCTGAGGTTTTCCTTATCCTGAGTCACTTCCTCTTTAATGTTGTCTATTTTTGTCCTTAGTTCATTTATCTCTTTATTAACCTTATTCTTTGTTTCACTTTGGTGTTTATACAGTGCTTCTATGGTTTCCTTTATTTCTTCTTGTACTTGCTCAAAATCTGTATTTTTGTTGTCTTGGAATTTCTTGAGTGTCTCCTATATATTTTGGTTGACTATATCCAGTATCATCTCTAAAATTCTCATTGATTTCCTGTAGGATTTCTTTTAGATTATTCTTGTGGGCTTCATTGGGTTCTTTGGCATAGTTTATCTTCATTTTGTTGGAGTTTGGATCTGAGTATATGTTTTCTTCATTTCCCTCTGGTTCCTGTACTAATTTTTTGCTGTGGGGTAATTGGTTTCCCTGTTTTTTCTGTCTTTCCACCATTGCCCTTGGTATTGTTATTGTCCCTGTACTGTGTGCAATTAAGTATTCTCTAGCTTGTAATAATAACAATGGTGATATTTAGAATGGAAGGGTGACAGGAGAGGGAAAGCAAAGAAGGTAAAGAAAAAGGGAAAAACTAATAAACAGGTAAAAAAACAAGAAAAACTTTCAAAGATATAAACAGGGAGAGATAGTGTACTAATCAACAGTATGCTAATCTGGTATTAGAGAGACAGAGAGTGGATTGAAAAATAAAATAGAATTAAAAAAATCTCCAAGTTCAAATGCAACAAAGTTTCAGACTTAATAATTTTTGTGTTAGTCCTTCAGCCTCCAATCCTGGAAATGGTTTCTTTGACATAGTTCTGTTGTTGTCTCATCAAAGGGGAAAACAAAACAAAACAAAACAAGCAAACAAACAGCAAAAAAAAAAAAAAAACACCACAAAGTGTCCCAAGTTCAAATGCAATACAGTTTCAGTAAGTTTTTCAGCATGCAGGTGTAGTTCAGTTGTTGTCTTATCAAAGGAAGAGAGAAACAAAATAAAAAAGAGTCTGGAGACAGTTCTGTGAATGACTATATGAGGCTGTGGCTCACCTGCCTGCTGCTGTCAGCCTGCTGTTGCTGGAGGCTTTATTTATGCAGATCTCTGGAGTGAGCTTAACAGTCACCTAGCCCTTCAGGCTTTGTTTATTTAGAGTTCTCTTGGCACTACCGACACTGCTACAAGCTTTCCCCTTTCCAAGCACACTGGGGGAGGTGACACTACTCCTGCTTTCTCAGGCAACCATGTTTATTTACAGTTCACATGGGAAATGGGCCTTCCCCTGCTCTCCTGTGGGGTTTTCCTCCCACCACCACTTTTACAAGCTTTCCTGCTCCTGGTTGCTGGGTGTGTGCTGCTGCTCCTGCCTTCTCCAGCTGGTTTGTTTATTAAAACAGTTCCATGAGGTCCATGAGGGTTTCAGTGCTCAGGGTGCCCCTTCCTCTTTGCTACGTGTCTTTTTTGTTGTTATTGCTTATTATTCAGTTTTTCCTTTTTTCTCTGGGTTGGGGTAGGTCTGTCCAGGGGGCTATGCTGATCTGGCCCAGGGTTGTCTGTGGGAGTACTGCATGCTGCTTAGCTCACCTTGTGGTGTGCTTCTCCCCAAGCCATCTGGGCGCTGGTGTCTGGCAGCACAGGAGCCTTCCTTGTTTCTCCATTTAATGTGGAGTGGGAATGGTACGCATGGGCTGGAGGTGTGGAGGAGTCAAAGTTTTGCCTCTTCTCAGTGGTTTTTCCTGTAAGGTGTATCTCTAGCATCTCTCCAAGATTTTATTTTAGGAAGCATGTTTTCTGCTTCCTTCCTCTAATCACCATCTTGGAATCTCTGGGGCTATTGTTTTTTAATTTATCTATTTTACCACATACAAACAGGGGTATGTCTTAATCTCCTTCTTAAGCAACATTATCCTGGTTATAAAGGAGTAACCTAAGTCTGTATGACATTGAGAAGGCTGGAGTGGAAAACCTTCATGGGGATGCTAGTGAAGAGATGAAAAGTACCCACAAGGTCTCCAAATAATAATAGAATATTATTACAGCTATTGAGATAAAGAAGATAGGTCCAAGAGATGGTGGCACTTTGTAGTACTTCCTTTGTTCCCATAAGTAGCAAATGCTGAGAATATTCTAGTAATTATTCAATAGTAAGTTTATGAAAAATCATTCTACAGAATAAAATAACACTGAATATCTTAAAGACAACAAAGAAAAAACTTAAAGACCATCACCTTAGTAATACTTACTCACCTCTATTCATCTGAAAAGTTACTAAATTAGGTTATGTTTTGATGTGTAGTTCTGTTCAATAGTTCAATACATGGTTCCACCAAGGATTTTAAAGCAGTAAATTCAGAGTCTTTTTCTTTATTTTTACCTTTAAAATGAGCAACTTCCATCAATACAAAAACAAATCTTTGGAATGATCAGTTGTTATCTTCATGATCTCATCTGTAGCAATATGTCATTGGCTTCAATTTAACTTGGGTGAATTGGAGTTTATCTTTTCCCAATTTACAAAGCCAGAAATTGAGAGACAGTGGTGATAAGCTTAAGGTGTATGGTGATAATCTTAAGGTCTATACTTGCATAAGTAAAACAGAGGAAAATAAATGACTAGAGAAGATGAATAACAAGCTACTTCCCTAACTTTAGCTAAGGCTCTGTTTTTATCCCACCTGCCTTTGAAGAGAAATTGAATCAAATTCTACTAGAATAGTATAAATCTGGCAATGAGATAAGTTGAGCTTGACTTTCTTCCTTTGATGGTAATGGAGATTATACTCTGGAGTGGAATCTGATCATTATTAACTTGTGTTTTCAAAAAATAAGTCTGTGGGACATCAAGAAAGTTGAACAGAAATGTCCCTGTTAATCTTGCTTGACACTGCAGTAACCACATCAATCATGGTACCTTATGGGAGAAGATGACTAATGCCCCTAAATCCTTTTATGAAGAAAAGCCTTCTGGTAATTGCAGGACTGGAAGGCTAGATACGTTGGCATTCCTCTCAGACCTCAAACCAATTTTCAGTGGGCCTATAAAAGGTGATTCGTTTCCTTGAGATTTGGTTCCTTCAGGAAACAAAAAAATTAAAATCAGTACTCCAGAGGAACAAATCAGTTCTTTTAATGGATCCAGTGGGCTGTCCTCTAACTGGCTAATTTCCTCCAAATATCTATTTACCCAAGGACTCTTTTGTTGCTATTATTTTAGGGATAGTAATAATCAATAGATTCCTAATCGAGGACTGGAGATGTGACTCAAGCAATACACTACCTGCTTTGCAAGCTCAAAGTCCTGAGTTCAAACCCCAGTCCCACCAAAAGAATAGTTCTTCAACCAGCAATATCTTAAGTGATTTTCCCAATAACATTTTAAATATATACCTTAGTAAGTGTTATAATGCACCATCTGCAAGAAATGCTCCATTCTTTTATTCTTTGCTCAGAATACTTGTTACCTTCTCCAGAAAGCTTTTTCTTTCTTAATAGACATTATTGTCTTCTATTTCCTCTGGCATTGTTCCATTTACTAGATTGCTTTAGGGTTTTATCCATTTATTTAGTCTTTCATTCCTTCAGTACATGTTGAGCATTTACTGTATACTGAATGCTACTTCACTCACTGACATATGACAGTGCATAACATAGGTAAGGTCACAGAATTTGGGGGAGGCTTTCATTTTCAGAGAAGAACTACAGATAATAAACAGTTCACATAATTGTCTTTATCTGAACCTTTCTACAAGGTGACTATGTAGATAGTCTAGGATGCATGTGTGTCAGGCTGAGTTCAGTTATGTGTGCAATGTCATGTTTCCAAAATTGCATAAATATGCATCTGTGCAGTTCCATCTTGATTTTTCTGATAGTTTTCAGTACATTTCTCATCTGTGCACTTAAGTCATTTCTTGAGACTGAAGTCTAGACTGAAGCCATGTTGCTCACTTTGTTCTCATTGGGAATCATAAACCTGTTCTGAAGTGTTTACTTTTGTTACCATTCTGATCACACTGTTCTCTAGAACCACTGCTATCCATCATCCACACTGTCCCAGTACACTCTATGCAGTGGCCACCAAACTACCATGGTGAGAGCAGAGGCTCACAAGAGACCCACTCACTAGGTCAGACGTTCCCATGGTGTTCTTGTTAGCCTGATAAGTGTTGTCATCATAGCTCATGAGATGTGGTACCAATATAGACAGTAGCCCATGAGAGATCAGCATTGCAGAAGTCAGTGGCAGAATGACCAACAGAAGCTCATGCCAAAGAGAATATAGTAGACTAGAGTAGGCAATGGACTATAAGACTTACACTTTTCTTATACATAATTGTCCATTTCCCCAATTTACAGGGAATACAATGATAGCAGAGTCTGGGTAGAATTTTGGAAAAGCCACCATATTGTCAATTGAAATATCTTATCTTTTCCTTCTGGCTTCCAAATCTACCTGTTTTGCCAGACTCATATTCTCAGGATTGATTTTCTCACAGAGAGCCTGAAATTGCAATAGGCAACTGCATTTTTGCCATGTATTTTTCTTGAATCACAAATGTATGCATGGTTCAAGAATGTCCTTGCTGGGAATATCCTAACTCCCATGTAAACTCAAGGATACATGAGAGTAATGAAAAGAAATATCTTAAAATTTGTCATTTAATTCCAATGGTAACTTCTGCTCACCTGAGAGCCCCATTACACATTTTGTAGGGTAGAATAAATTAGGTGCCATAAAACCTGTAATTCTTCCATAGAATTTATCCACAGCATAGATTTTATGGTTATTATTAGCCTACCAGACCTTTAATCCATTTTACCTTTCATTTTTATCACAACAGATAGTCTGGACATGTACCAGTTGCCTAATTTTTACCATTTAGTTACTGAAGTTTAGAAGAAGCAGAAAACAGAGAAATTCTGACTCAAAAGCTTGTGACATGATTCCACAAGTGCCAGCCAGCACATTAACCTAAAACATACATATTATGGATTATAATTCCTGCCTCTCTATAAATTAAGGGACCCAGAGAAGCTGAGAGATTTGATTTTGTGATTTTCCCAGTTCCCTAGGTCATCAAAGCAATACTTTTTTCCTGGGGGGAAAAATGCCTTAATAAATGATCTTTCCTTCTCTTTCACTGCATCCAGTTTAGTAAGGAACCCACTGAGTAAAGCTACTATATCCTGCTTATTTAGTGAAACTTGAAGCTATTCTTCTATAAGAGATTCATTAGCCAACCTCTCAAGAGTGTTCTCTTATCAGAATGTGAATACCTGAAAGAAGAAGGGTGATGTGCCTACGTCCTAATACTGGCTTTCTATCAGTTTTGATTAAATAATCTATAAAAAGATTAAAAATGAAATCCCTATCTTAATTTCTCTTTCCTATGACTGGGTTAAGTGGATACCAAAGACCAATGAAAGGAAAATAAGAACCATGAAGGAAGGGAAGAAAATCAGAGTATGCTAGTTTTAGAGATTTTCCTAAGACATTTTGTTGGCCCTGTGGCCTTTTGAACTGTGATATGTCATAGAGACATCAGTCATAACTTGCTCATCTTGTTTGTTGTCACAAAGAAAGGATGGAAAGCTACTGAAGAAAGGGTAAGTACCTTCATCAGGCTACTATCCTGATAGTACACAAAGATTATTTCCTCCAGATCATACTATTGGGCAGCAACATATTAAATAATATTGCATAGCCTTAGGCTGCCTGACTACACATACACAAGTAGAAATACCAGATCAATAGTCATAGACCTAGTGGATGACCCTCCTTACCTGATTAAATAGTCAGTTTCAGAGTGGTAAAAAGAAGTGAAAAGAGAGACCATGGATATCTGTAACAGTCTATCAAATCCTAGCTTGATCAACAGAAAAACATGGATTTCTAAAGCCAATGGAGAAGCTGTTACAAATCAAGTACTTTATATAGGTTTCAGTGTATAGGAACCTGGGGAAAAAAATCCTTCTTCATTCCACTATCTGTATCACTGCTTCTCTGCAGTTTTCATACATCTTGATAGTACAAGTTATGAGTATGCCATAGAAACAGGAATGAGTATTTTCAAAGCTTCAAAGTCCCAGATCAAATCCACAGGGTTGGACAACATCAGGTCATTTGATCAATATAGCCCTACAGGGAATAAAAAGAGATTTTGTATTTTTAAAGATGGTAGCATGTTTTTCTCATTAAAATGTGTTTTCTTCTCATTTTATTGACAGTTCTGAGTTTGTTTGGTCCCTATGGGAACAACTCTGGGTTTGAATGCCCCTTATTATCTATCTTTATGATTCTTTTAACATCCTTTTAAAACATTTGCTTGTTTTGGGCATCAAATTAACTACCTAATACATTATCCTGACGTGAATCCATAACTGTGTGTCAGAGGCTGCTATGGCTTAGATCTTGAATGTGACCCAAAGGCATATTTTTAAAGTCTTGGTTCCCAGAGGTGGTAGAATCTTTGAGAGGTGAGTGTAATGTGAGGTCTTTAGGTCATTGAGGGTGAGCTCTTGAAGGGCATTGTGGAATCCCAGCCCTCTTCTTTTCCTCTTTTGTTTACTGTTCTTGAGGTGAGCAGTTTTGCTTGTAGAATAATATAGTACCTATCAAAAAACAAAGTAACAGGGGCAACTGATCATAGACTAGAACCTCCAAAAAATGTGAGCTAAAATAAGACTTTTCTAATCTGATGATCTCAGGTATTTTGTTATAATGATGAAAATGTGACTAACACAGAAGGGCGTAGGGATGCCCTTATAGCTTAGAGGTTACCCCAAAGCCTCATCACTTAGTTAAGTTCTAAAGCCTATGAAGACAGTGTGGACTAAACACCTACATCTGGAAGGGCCTTAAATCTTGGCTGAGGGATTAGAAGATGACCCTTTATTACCTGATCTAGAAGTTAGAAACCTAACCAAACTTAGCAAAACAAAACAAGAACAAAATCACTGCAGAGTTTCCTGAATATGTGATCAAAGTTACTAATGCCAACAGTACACTTGCCCTCATTCTGTCTTTCCCCATGGGATCTTTCAGATTTTGCAAACTTCTCTCCAGAAACATTGTTTTTTTTTTTTTTTTTAAAGTTCAAGAACACATGCCACTTACATCAGAACTGTGGCTGTACTGGGGAATCTTTGCTCTCTCTTTTAACTTCTACTGATGGAATACTTCAGCAGGGAGTCCCTGGTATCCTTTCAGTAGACCAGCTAGGTCAAAATTATTTAAATATAAATACTCAAATATAATTTCCCATCTACACTGCACTGACATTTGAACTAACTATGCAAAATCTCTGATGAGCAAAAGTATGAATTGAGGCACAAATCAAGATCGTGGAAATAAATGGTATTGATAGTCATTGTAATTACTCTACTACTTGAAAGAAAAAGAAAAGGGAAAAAAATTCTGTATAAGATGACCTTGACGAAATAGCAAGAAAATTAATGTTACTAGTCTGACCTATGAGTATCCAGATTTTTAATATTCTGTGTGACAGAATGGAATGTATGCATAAAACACTTGAGACTTCTCGAGGTAACATGATTTGGCAAATGGAATGTGAACAAGTATGACATGAGTCAAACCAAGCAGATGCCACATGCAGCATTGTGATCAACAGAAAATACTATTGATAAGGAATAAACCAAAAAGGTTATTGGAATCAATAAAGGAATTCAGCAGAATTGTGGATTACAACAACAGTTTTCAAAGAGCAATTGCATTTCTCTATATTAGCAATGAGATGGGGATTCTGAATATGAAATTAAGATAACAATTGCATTTGAAAATACCATCAAAAAGAACAAAATATTTACATATAAGTTTAATAAAAGTGTAAGATTTATTCTCTGAAAGCTACAGAATATTACCGAAGGAAATCAGAGAGGATCTAAGAATATAGAAAGATATTGGTTGGTTAATGATCATATTTAACATTGTTAAGACATCATTACTACCTAAATTTAACTACAAATTTAACACAATCCATATTAACATCCCATTTCACTTTTGGCAAAAATAGACTAGCTGATTCTAAAATTCCTATGTAAATTTAAGGGACCCCGAATAAGAAAAATAAGTTTGAAAAAGAAGGAAAATGTCAGAGGACATTTCATAATTTCAGAACCAATCATAAAGAAACCATAATCAAGACAGTAGCTTAAGTATGAGTTTATATATATATATATATATATATATATATAGAGAGAGAGAGAGAGAGAGAGAGAGAAAATTGGAATAAAACTAAAAGTCAAGAAATACAAACTTACTTGTATAGAAAATTGAATTTTAAGAAGGGTGACATGACAATTCATTGAGGGAAATAGTGTCTGTACAACAAATGGTGCTGGAACAACTGGACAAACCCTTGCAAAAGAATTAACCAAGTACCCTATGTGACATGTCACCTTAAAAATGAACCAAAAATGGATCAACAACCTAAAACTTAAGAACTAAAACACCAAATCTATTAGAAGAAAACATAAGAAAACTTCTGGACCTTGTGTTAGGTAATGGTTTCTTGCATGCAAATATGTCTCCAAAAGCATAGTGAGGAGAGAGAGAGAGAGAGAGAGAGAGAGAGAGAGAGGAATTTTACTTCATCAAAATTAAAGACTATTGACTATATCATCAAAAAGTGAAAAATGAATAAACAATGAAGATTGAGAGAAAATATTTGAAAGTTATATCTCTAATAAGAGATTGCATTCAGAATATATAAAGATTTTGTATAGTGGTAGAATAGAAAAACAAATGACCCAAGCAAATCTATGAGAAGAATTTGAATAGATATCTCTCCAAAGAAGATATGAGAGTGACCAATAAGCACTTGAAAAGATGCTCAACATCATTATGCATTAAGGAAATGCAAACCAAAATCATAATGAAATATAGTTTCAAAAGGATTAGAGTGGGTATAATCAAAAAGAGTGATGCTTAACAAGTGTTTGCAATAATGTAGAGAAATCTAAATGTTCATATGTTATTAATGGAAATATATAGTGGTATAGTCACATTGAAAAAGAGTTTTGTGATTTCTCAAAATGTTAAACATACAGTTACCTTATAGCCCAGTAATTCTTTTCTTATGCATATGCCCAAAATAAACATAAACATGTCTACACAAATTTACATACAAATTTTCATTGCAACATTAGTCATAACAGGAAAAAAATGGAAATAATCTGAAGGCCCATCAATTTATGAGCAGATAAATGAAATGTGAGTCCATGTAATGGAATATTATCTGGCTATAAAAATGGGATGAAGTAGTGATATATGATACATCATGAATGGGCCTTGAACATGTAATAAATGTAATAAATAGGAGCAGCTCACATGTTATATGGCTCATTTAATGCAATGTCCAGAATAGTTAAGTCTGTAGCAACAGAAAGTAGATCAGTAGTTAAACTAGGGTTGGGATGGGAAGACTAGAGAGATTGCAAATGGAATTAGCTCTTCTTTTGGGAGGGTAAATATGTATGAAAATTAGATTGTCTTTGCACAATCCCTTGAATATACTTAGAAACATGATAGTGCATGATTAGTTGGGTGAATTGTGTGGTTTGTGAGTTATATCTCCTAAACCTGTATTTTTTAAAGGCAGTGGTAACATGATACTCTGTAAGATCATTCCCAGCTCCTGGATACACTATTCTATGTTGGCTACAAATAATCTTAACACTTATGTCCTTGAGTATTTTTATTCTTCCCCACAATATTTACCATTTGCTCATATATTCATTTAACAGTTATTGAATATTTATGACATGATAAATGCTATGCTACACATTTGATTAAAAAAAAGGTGGAGTAATGGCCCATCATGGTAGTTCGTGCCTATAAATTGCAGCTGTTTGGGAGGTGGCAATCAGGAGAATCACAATTTGAGGCCAGCCCTGGCAAAGTTAGCAAGATTCCATCTCAACCAATAAGTTGGTCTGAATGGTGTGTGTTTGTTATTCCAGCAACATGGGAGGTACAAATTGGGGAATGGCAGTCCATTTCATCTTGGGGAAAAAATGGGAGATCATATTTGAAAAATAATTAAAGCAAAAATATTTGGAGGCATGTCTCAAATGGTAAAGCACCTGCCTAGCATGAGGGAGGTCTTGAGGTCAAACCCCAGTATCATCATAATAATAATAACAATAATAGTAAAACAAATGAGAAGTGAGGTAAAGGGGAAGTGTTGGAAGGAGAACAAGCAGTAAGGTTGGGTGTGAAAGGAAAAGTAATGAGGGGTAAATAAAACTGCACTACATTATATGCATATATGAAAATAGAATAACAAAACCTGTTCAAATTGTTTTAAAAGTGGGGAAGAGAAATAAGAAAGGATGTGAATTTGATTGAAGTACATTATATACATGTATGGAAATATCACAATGAAACCCCTTTGTACAATTAATCTATGCTAATGAAAAAGAGAGGTGGGGTAGAATATATTAAAATAATAGCAATCCCTAATTTAATTGAGTTTATCATTGATTGGGTAAAAGGAATTTGTATAAATTACTTACTTACACATTTTTGTCCTTCATCCATTGTTTTCCTTTATTCACTGGAATGGTGTGTCACTGACTACCTGATTCACAAACACCCCAATAATACATATCTTACTGTTGAACTCTTTAAAAGAATTTTAAAAATGTTTGTTTGCTAATTAGAAAGTATTCTAAGCCTATCCCAAATGATACGGCTTTTGAAGAAAATTAGGATGTTCTTCAAATACTTGCACATTTGATTCTGGGTTGGCAATGTTGGAAATAGTGAGGTGATGCTTCAACTTCTAGACAAATATCCCCATGGAATGAGCAATATCATTGAAGTGACCTTTGTGCATCATGCACAGGTGACCTGATCATCTACTGGCAATACGTGTTCTCCAGGGTGCCATTTCTTCAAAGCTATTTTCACCCTGTACTAAACAGTAATCAACAAGTGACCCTGTAAATCTCAGGCTTCCTGCATCATTGTGCATATCCTGATTCCCTATGAAGGACTCCTGGGATTCATCTCTCTCCATTCAGACTGTAAAACTAAAGATTTTGAGCTAATTGAGTTGCATCCTTTGTTAGCACTGGGCTCTCCAGTAGGTTTTCTGATCACTGAGTCTACTGCCTCAGGGGCTACACTAAGGGCAACAGCATCTGATCTAATATGCCAAAGAGGACTTGGATTAAAGTGCCCACAGCATTTGCATTCACAAAATACAAGACACAATTAACTTGCAATTTTGAAAGTCTTTTTAAACTAATTATTCCATTTAAGTGAGGTAAGCAGTAAGAATGCCTATTGGGTTGGGGCTCAGTAGAGGAGAGTGGTGGTTATGGAGATGTAATCACAACTGTGGGTGAAGTCTAAGCTATAGCCAATGCCTCTGAGGCCTCAGGGAGGTGGCTGTCTCATTATTCTCACACCCCCTGGTGTTGCTTTACAGTCTGCATAAAACTGTTCAAGAAAAGAAGGGAAAATGTCATTTTTAGTTTTGAGAGGAAAATGAAACTGACAGCTGAAATTTAGGAATCAATCTGATCATATTGTTTAATGACTTGGAATTTTCAAACTTAAGTAAGAATACCAAATTGGGGATATTCCCTTCTAGAAAAAGCATACTATAAATGGGGGCTAAGATCAATGAAGGTATTGGGTAACTATCTACAGATAATTATTGGATACTTATTATGTGATTAATATGTTAATAATTATTATGATACTTAAGTGGTCTACCTTTCCTCCCTTGTGTGGAATGCAAAATAATACAGCAAATACTTTCTCTCAAAGAGCTTCATTATCTACTAGGAAAGACAAACTACAATCAAATGAAACCCACAATTCCTAGTGTTTTGGGATACTTAAAGTTTCCCAGACTCACAGTTGTCTTATTTGAGCAACAATTTCAACAAGGCATTAATATCTTCATTCAACAACCATGAAATTTAAAGTGGAAAAACCAAATGATTTCCTCAAAATGACTTAGTTAGCCAATAGGCAATGAGGGGTCTAAACAAGAAAGGGCCTCTAACTGTTAAAAAAATGTATTTGCTTTGTTTTGTTTTGTTTGTTTGCTGTTGTTTCCACAAATTTACTTTAATTTATTTCTAACTAGCCAGAGCAGAAGTTCAGTCTAACAAAGTTCAGTAGTTCACTGTTACAGTCTCAGGTCCCTGTGGCAAATTGACCACATGGAATGTCATTCCAACTGAGTGACTATGCCTTTATTTTTACAGTTTAATTTTTATGTAAGGTTTTGGTCACCATCCCATGTGATTTTGAGATGCCATAATGATTGGATACTATGAGATACCCTGGCAACTTTTGCTTTTAATGTGCAAAGCCTAGATTTAGAAGTTGCCTAAGCAGACTGAACATACATGCTGTTCCCAGGCTGAGCCTTATTCCAAACAGGGAGTGAAGAAGACCCCACTTCTCTCAATAGCAGTGTCCTAGGTTGCATTTGCAGCTTGGGGAAGAAGAAAGATGAGAGGTCCAAAAGCACCTTCTGAATGACAGCAGGGATACAAGCAGAGAGGCCACAGGAGGAGAGACCTCATTGCTTATTCCAGTGAAAGCTCGGTCCCCTTGTTGACAGGCATCAAAACCTGTTATAGACTCAGTTCCTTCTTCTAATATCTGTTTTTAACTCAAATAAATTTCCTGTTTGTTTTCAGAAAAATAAAATCCCATATTATCACATTATGAAGCAAGGTAAACAGGGGCCGGGAAACAGTTTCTTTTATTCCTTTTTTCCACTTAATAGATTCTAGTGACAGGACAAAAGAAGGTGTCTCCAGTCTGATTTGGTGTGTCAACAGCAGCCATTTATCCATTAATTCTTGTATAAGCTGTCAATCGGGCTCAGCGAGGATAGAGTCAAGCACGAGTAAGGGGGTGAGGGAGGGGAGAAATAGTAGGCTAGTAGACCAGCAAACCATAGATGAGATTGCCAAAGAGCAGCTCCTTATTAGGTAAAGTGTGAGTTCATGGCCAAGGGCTGGTTTGTGAAAGAATAAGTAAAGAATGCCAAGGTCAAAAAGGCAAAAGGAGAGTGAGAGAGAAAGAGAGAGAGAGGGAGGGAGAGAGAGAGAGAAGGGATAGAGAATAAAATTGATTATCTGGATTTGACAGAGGCTAAAACAAACTATATTTTGTCTTCAATCCAGTCACTCCTTTTACAAGAAAGAGTGCTCTTCACTTGGCATCTGCTCTGTTTTATGGTTATTGTTTCCTTGACTGCAGTCAATATAAGCCGGGAAGGAATATTGGTAGATTTTGTTTTAAATTCACAAACCTAAATAAACTGAAAGCTAGGATGTTGAAGTGATAAAGAGTTTTTTCTTTCATGCTTAGCCTTCCTTCCTTTAGCCTTTCCTTTCCATCTGATTTTTCTTTTGAAATCCACGTTTGCAAATAAAGGGGTTATGGCCATTCTATCTCTTACTCCTCAGATGTCTTAAACCATGACAAATCATT
Organism: Castor canadensis; assembly: GCF_047511655.1. NCBI lineage: Eukaryota > Metazoa > Chordata > Mammalia > Rodentia > Castoridae > Castor > Castor canadensis. The sequence continues at coordinate 169,338,054 of NC_133387.1, forward strand.
TCATGATGGTAACTGAAATATACAAGTGTTCCACTTGGCAAAATTATACGACTGCTTTACAGTTTGGGAAAAAGAAAGCCTCTTTTTTCCATTAGGTACACAAGCAAGTTGCCCACCACTTGGCCAGTGTTACTTATGTAGAGCCACATATCAACTCAAGACTAGCATTTCCTCTGGAAAGATATGGGATGCATTCTGGGAAGCCTTGACTTACAAAGAAGAGCATGATTTTGCAAGATATGCTAGACATTGCTTTGTTTAATTCTTTTCTTATGCCACTTATAACTTGACCATATTATTTAGCTAAGGTATTATGCTGATAATTCCCTTTTATTCCTTTCAGTATTCTAGTATTGCTCTGAGATAGAATAAAAGGGTGATATTGGTTGGAACTCTCTGATTTAATAAAAACAAGCTTGCATTAAAAATTAAGATGGTCATAACTCAATGTGAAGATTCTGATGACAGCAGGAACCAAATGAATCTTATAATGGTATTGGTGTGGACATATCTCTGGATCTTGTTTCTAATTCGGCATTAAATCAAATTGGCTATTTCTTTTTTGTTCTGGACTTACCATTTTTTTAACTATAAGGATTTGTTTACAAGTGAGTTGTTGGAAAGCAATTCCTTGGGTTGAGTGCAAAGTATCCCATGAGTAAGAAAACCACTGGTTCATTGAAAGCCCCAGGTGAACCAAGTCAGAATAATCAAGAACACAGCAGGATGTGGGCTGGTAGGGGCCAGAAGTAACTACTCAAGCAAACAAGAGGAGGGGAGATGGGCCTCCTGGGTTGATGAGGAGAAGAATGGGCTCTTAGGTCATAGAAAAGAAGGAAATGATATTGAGAGAATAAAGCCCACTTGGGAACTTTCCTGGAAGGAAAATTGTAGATAGAGGACAAAAAATGTTTTTGCAGCTCTGTGTGGTTCAGAAAATCAGGGAAAGAGAAGAAACTTGTCAAGTCCAGTTATAAAAATGTTAACACCAGAAGTAGAACTTAAACTGAGACCTGAAGATACACGGTGATTTCCCCAGTGCCCCATGCCTTGCTAGGAAGGAGATGGAAAGAGTCCATCTCATCAGTTGAAATTATTTTATAGAGAATTTGTCTTTCTTTAAATAAGCCAGACTCTTTTTTCCTAATTACTTAAGTCTCTGCCTTGTGGTATCCGTTCTTAATAGTAATGGATTATAGCTGTGTAATGCTTTACTACTTACAGGGTAGTTTCCCATACATTGTATCAATAACTACATGGAAAAGAATACTATGTAGATCTCTGAGGATCTATTTAGGGCAACACTGCTTCAGCTCATAAGCCAAAGATCAAACTTCATGTCCAGAAACCAAGATTAAGTCTGTGAGAGAATATTAAAAGACATAGGATGAAAATGCCAAAGGCTTGAGATCCTAAGACTGATTTTGATGTTGCCAGAGATGGTGTGATTTGAAAAGTAGTTCATTACATCAGAGCTTTGGATTGTTTTCTCTCTCACAAAGACACCTCCAATACCCTGCTACACTGAGAAGGACATTCAAAATATCAAGGAAAATGCTATAGTTTTTATCTTAAATGTCTTTCAAAGGCCTACGTGTTAAACAAGTTGGCACTATCAGAAAGTTTAAGAGGTGGGGCCTAGTGGAAGGTCTTTAGGTCATTGGGGTGTGCTCTCTAAGGAGATGGTAGGACCCCAGTCTCTTTCTCCTCTCTCATTTCCTGATTTTGTCCTACCATGTAGTCTCACTAGGATCTGCCATCACAAGTCCAAAGCAATCAGGCCAATTAAGCATGAACAGGCACTCCTAAAACTGTGATCTAAAATACACCTTTTCTCTTTTTGTTTTAATAAGATTATTTATTTGGGTACTGGAGTTTGAACTTGGGGCATCAAATTTACTATACAGACCCTGTACTGCTTGAGTTGATTGATCTTAGGTATTTGTTACAGTAAGGCAAAGTTGACTAATACAGAGACCCTAGCTGGGGAGCCCTGTGAAATTTTCTGATGAAGGTTAATGCTTAGGTAGTGTTATATATTTAAACTACAATTAACATTTTGATAGTTTGGAGGTCAAGTAACTACTTCAAAATGGTGGTCAAAATAGGGTCATATAATTAGAGTCTTCATGGTATTAGCATCAAGCTAAGACTCTAAAAATCAAGTAACTTAGATTGAAATTCTAATTCTACACTTCGAAGCTCTGGATACTTGGGGAAATGACTTTACCCCATCTCTGTTTTCTCATTGAAATAGTAGGAATGATAGTGCTTCATCTGTGATTGTTGGCATGGTCAGTATAGAATCATTTAGAGAGAAAGAATATAATTGCATTAGTAAGTCTGAGAGGACTACAGGGAAGCAGGAGGGGAAAAGAGAATGATAGAAAGTAAAAAATATTGAAACAAAATCCGTCTGTATAGGAAGGTAGTGTAGTGCAAGTTGTTGAACAATAGGGAAACAGGGCAATAGAGAAAGAAAAAGTAATAGCGGGGGTTAATCCATAATGTATAATATATATACATTATATAATGTAATTATATAATATATATAATGTACAGTGTGTAATATATACATGTCTGAAATGTCAAGGTGCAACCCCCTTGAACAATCAGTTTACATTTAAAAAATCAAGGACTGGAAGTTAAAACAGGTACTGTCTGGAGGTGGGTAACAGTGGGAGAGGGGAAGGTAAACAGGAGGGTGATTATGGTAGATATATTTTATATTTGGACATATGTATATTTATATGTGTAAATGTATATAGTGCAGCATAGATTTTATATATATATATAAATAATCAAGAAACAGTACAGTGCCTGGTGCATTGTACAGTGCTCTTATCTGTTAAGTGGTTAATAATTTGTGAAATGGATCAAATACCTTGCCCTTTGATATGTATTTAAATGATTTTATGGTTCAGGTAATGGTCCTTAAACTTTAGTGGACATCAGAATCACCTGTAGGGCTTGGTGGAGCACAGATGACTGTGTGCCACCCCCAGAGTTTCTGGTTCAATGACTCTAATACATAACTTAAGATAGTATATTTTTAACAAATTTCCAGGTGAAGCCTATGGTGCTAATCCAGGTGTCTCCCAACCCTAATAATATTTAAAAGAGAATCCTTGAGGAATGTGTCCCTGGCATTATTTTGTTTAAAAGATTCTCTGGGATTCTGTTCTGTAGCCAAAGTTGAGAATTAGAAAGAAAGGGTAACTTGGTTAATGACACAGAAGTATTTTATTTGGCTAACCCAAATAATGGTTTTGTTCCTGAATTCCCAGAGTGTTAGAAAAGTAGTGTGGCATCAAGATGCTCTATATTTATTAGGTAGAAAAGACAACTATAGGATAGAAAAAGGCAGATATGCAATATTTGCCCACTTATAGAACAGCAAAAGTTAGTCTGGGAGTACAAATATTCATTTATCAATTCACCTGGGAGTTGTAGGTAGATAAAGTGTAATTGTTTGCATTTCTATAAGAGCTTTGGGCAACTTTCCTTTTGGAAATTACACTTTGTGTTCCCATTTCTGCATTTCTTGTTGTAGAACTTGATTAAACAATAAAAGCTAATTTTCATGTACAACTTTACCTTGTTTCCTACCCACATATACAACCATTTTTTGCCAGTTATATTTTTCTTACTATACTTTATCTTTTTTATAGTTTATCTCTTGAATAGATAATTTTTCTCCAAGAAATATTTTAATGGTATGAGAAAATGCATATAGTATAATGGAGCATGCAGAAAAACTCTTCTCAAATGTATCAAATCTTTAAGTGACCACATAGCACATTTGCAACTTTCTACATGTTCCATTTTCAATGAGCATTTGTTACTTTTATAATTAGGAAATAAAAGTATTTATGTGCTAAAAAATGTGTCAAGGTTTGGGGCTTTTACTCTTTCTTTAACCAAAAATCAGAAGAAACAAGTAGGCAAGAAGATATATCTCATGAAACTTCCAGTACAGATTACTTCCAAGTTTGATTTTGTATTCAACTAAGGTGTTAGAAAGAGACCTATACCTTCTGCTTTTATTCAAAATGGTGAATAAATAATTCCCAATCTGTAGGGCTCTGTGTTGGAGAAAGGGAAAATAGGTGAAACTAATGTGCATTTTATAATTTTTCCACAATCGCCCCTTGCTGAAGAAAGTAATTCTATTTTTGCAGCTAGAAAACAATTTTAATTTTATTTGCAAATGACATTCCCAGATTTGACAGTCATTTGCCTTTGGGCCATACAGCCATAGAGCAATATGAGGCAGAAGCCCCTGGAGTTCTACTCTGTTTAAATGCATAGTTTCCTGGGAACAGTAGCTTAGAGATTCCCAATGTATGGTTCTGAGAGGAGCAACAAGAATCATCTGAGAATTTGTTATGAGCATGACTTCTCAGACCACACTCCAAACTTACTGAACCAAACACTTGGGGTATTTGGGCTGGAAATCTGATTTCAATATGCTGTCCAGATAATGCTGATCCCTGCTGAAATTTGAATGCATTTCTGGTGTTTGTTGTGCAGTAACCTACGAAATATTTTATTGTGAGTACAGTTCAATTGGTAGTATCACCTTACCGTGTGGTTGGTATGCTTTGATAAAACAGCGGTGTCTACATTGGGAGCCCACTTGTTAAGTGTACCTGTTGCTCCTTGTAAGACAGTAGCATCTGTAGCTTATTTAAGCCATTATTAATATACTCCTGGGGATCCTGGAGCACCCACCTATGAGAACTCAAGTGACTGCCCCAGAAAAGAACCTTGTATGGTTGGCCAAGCATCACAGATAAGGACAGCAGTGGCCAGATGCATGTGGGTGGTGCTATGTATCTCTAGAACTGTCCATCACTCCTTCTGTGATGATATTTGAAACAATTCTATTCCCAGTGATTCTCAAAGTGAAGTCTAGGAGTTGTTTTCTTCAGGCTTTCCAAGGATGCTTGTTAGAATACATTTCTATGTTCATTTATCCACTGCCTAGAACCTTCAGAGAACCCAGGAATATACATTTTAATAAGATCACCACATGAATCTTATGCTCTGTGCTAGAGTAGATTATAAGCTCCATAAGGATAGGGACTATTCATACATGATCTACTCATCTTCCATGCATCCAGCACAAATTGTGGGATTTACAGCGCTTGCCATGAACTTGGGTGAATAAATCAATAAATGTAGAATCCATGAAAGGAAGGGACAAATGAATGAATAGAAAAATGGATGAATGATTGAATTCCAAAGACAACTGATCTTTGGGCATTTGGCTAATACAGAGAATTCTAAACTGTTTGAACTGTTTTTTCAGTTGATGTCCAAAGATAGTTCATGATGGAAATTTATGTGGATGAGTATGCTTGGCCTATACAAATTATTAAGCCAAAGTCATGTTTCCTTCTTTCCACAGGCAACTTTTTGCACCCATTCCTAAGCTATTAGTTATATGAGAAACTGGGGAGGCATAAATTCAGTGTACTCGAACAAATACTACCCAAACCAAAATATAATTAGAAAAGGAAATCCTCTGGAAAAATAAGCAAATTCCCAAGGAATTTTGAAATGATTATTTGAAGGTAATGGGATGTTTGGGATTTTCCATCCCACTGCATTTCTTCATTATACAGTGTGTATAATTGAGGATAGTCATGCAGTACTTGGCATGGAATGGTCATGGCTGGAAAATCTGAGAACATGCTTAAAGGGGGGCTGGTTCTTTAGCAAAATGCAGGGAGACTCTCTTGCTCCAAACTTTTCAAATAGTCCTCTAAGTGACTCATGGAAAAAATACTTGTTTACCTTTGTGGTTTTACAAAACAGAAGCACTTTTCTTCCTCATTGATGACAATCCTCTCTCTTGGATCTAGTTACTGGCCTGTTAGAAGGTGTGAAGTGACCCTTTCCTTGTGGCTTGTCAGAATGAATAAAGGACAAAAGTAAGACACAAGTGCAACTTTTGATTTGCTCTCCTTCCTGAGCCTGTGGTGCTGGAGCTCTGTCTACTTGTGGAGATGAGGAGCAAAGGCATCAGATTTAGTAATGAATGGGCAAGCTGAATCCCCAGTGTTTAGTTTCCCAAGCCTCCAGGTGCATTCAAAGAGTAACAAATGACAGAATTAGCTACCATACCACACTCAGCAGGATGAATACCCAAACAAGGTATTTTTCCTACAGGCACAATTGAACAACACATGTGCATATACATACTCAATGTTTATCAAGGTAGTAAATACAGCATTAAAGTCAGGTAGTGCTGGAAGGCTTGTGCAAAAATCAGTGGTCCCTTGCCCTATTCCTTGTCAGCCCCTATTCTTCCTCAGAAGTGGCCTCTTTCATAGTATTTACCATTTTTTTTTTTGTTGTTACCCTCTGCATTTCAGCAAATATATTTATATTGCTAATTCACATTTGTTTAATTTTAAGACTACTATTTACTTCCCTTTATGCTACTTACCACCAGTATCTTTTTTGCAATATCCACCCATCTCTCACTAAGTAGCACAAAGTTTGGTTAAAAATGGCTTATACAGATAATTCAATATTGAGTTAAGTATTGTTCAATTCATGCATATTATTTCTTGTCCAACTGTGTTTGTCTGTAGAATTGACAACTCCCTTATCTTTTCAATGTGTTTCTTTTTTATGCACATAAGGCTTTTTAATTTTTTCAGCTACTCCATTAGTTGAAAATGCTTTTCTTCCCAAATCTCTAAAAATATCACTTGCTTCATGTTTTCCTTTGAAAACTTTCATTCATATCTGTCCATATCATGCAGTCTGAATTGGTTGTTCTCTAATCTGTTTGTTGTGTTCTTGAGCCAGTTTCCTCTTTATTCACCTGTTTCCAGGATATTCTAACTTTTCCTTCTCTGGTTCAGTCCCTTAGCTTTCACAATCATCTTCTAAAACTTTGCCACACAAAGTGCTAGCTGTTGGCCAGCAGTATTGGCATCACCCGGGAGACTGTGAGAATTGCAGAATGTCAGGCCCCCCACTGCAGCCCATTGAATGACAATCTGTAGTTGAACAGAATCTCCATGTGAATTGTTAGTGATGAAAATTTGGAATCCAGTCCTCTAAAGATCATGAAGTATGTGACTGAATATAGATTTCTAGATTGGAAACCACTTTCCCTGAGAATTTTGAAGACAGTACTATCATCCAGAGTTCCATATCGCTGAAGAAAAATAAATCACCATTCTCAACCCAGGATGTTTGGTGTGATCTACCTACTTTTCTTCTCTCCTAAAACCTTCCTTCCCTCCTCCATCATTTTAAAGTTTCTTAATAATGGTCTTATGCCTGTGTATGTGCCTGTGCATATTTGTGTGTGTGAGAGATTTGTTATACTAGATATTCAGGGACCCTAGACACTCACAAGCATCCTTCAATTTTGAGAATTTTCTCATGATTTCTTTGGTAATTTCTCTTCTACGTTTCTTAAACTCCTCATTGGATGTTGTACTATTGTATTTATCTTTAATTTACCCATTAAATTTTGTGTTAGTTTCCCATATTGTGACAAAATATCTGAGTTAAGCAACTAAAAGGAGATAAAGTTTATTTGACTCATCATTTTGGAAATTTCATTTCATTTTCTGTTGGCACTTTTGCTTTGGGGTCTGTGGTAAGGTAGTCCATCCTGGTGAAAGCACATGGCAAAGGAGGCTGTTTGCCTCACAACAACCAGGAAAAGATAGATATATAAATAGATAGGTAGATAGATGATTGATAAATTAATATTGAGAGAAAGACTGAGAGAGGAAGAGAGAATGATACTGATCACCATTATCCCCATCAAAGTCACACCCTTGATGACCTAACTTTCTTTTACTTGGCCCCACCTCCTAATAGTGCCAAGCTGGGAACCAAACCTTTAGTAAATGGGTCTTTTGACCAACATTCAGGATCTAAACAAATCAAATTTATTATCTTTCTGTTACCATTTTATCTTATTTTACTTTGTGGGAGTTTTGTTAATTTTGAGTTTTAAACTTTCAATAATTACTTTATTTTGTGGTATTTAATCTATAATTTCCTTTCTTGTTCATTTTTTTTGATAGTACCCTGTCTTCTTTCTTTTTTTTTTTTTTTGTGTATTCAATATCTTCTTCTTATTCTTAGAAAATATTAATCATAATGTATTAGGGGATTTTCCTGCATGTGTCTATATTGTTTTTGTTTTCTCTAAGTTCTTTTACTTCCGTCTTTCTTTCATATGAGACTTGCTTCAAAGATATGGAGCCTGGTGATCCATGTTTCTTCATTTTAAAGTCTGTTTGTATTAAAGAAGAGGCCACGAATGGCTGCCTGGAATTTCTGTGTAGACGTGTACAGTCTCTTGAGTTCTGAACAGTACCAAAAGACAATGAAGTAATGAATTGTTCTCTTTATTAGGAGCCCTGTCACCTCAGTATCAGTATGGAGGTCTTTGTTCTGGGCTATTCTGCAGGCAAGGAACTTTCTAACCTTTATATGTGGGTTACGGATTCATGGGAATATATACACCTGACAGAAATCTGAAAGCAAGGTGAAAGAAGGGCCTTGAGGTTATCTCTGTAGGGAACTCTCAACTAATCTTTCTCCACTTTGATATTTCTTGCATTGATGTACATAATAGGCCCTTTCTATTTCTCTTTATCCAGACTGGGGGAGATGGGGCTTAAGGAAAGTTACTTGGATAACCAGCACTTGGAAGTATGTCTGAGGGGTTTCTCAATACAGAGATTTTAAACTTGTGAGCATGTCATCAGTCCAGCCTATTGCACCTCACTGCTGTGACACCTGGTATTTCCAAAGGATGAACAGAGTTGAGGGTAGGAGGGAAAAAACTGGTTGCTTTTTCATGGTCTTTTCCATTAACTGTTACTCTCTTTGTTCTGGACTAGGTTTAACTGCTCAGCTAATATGTTCTGTCTTCTAAAAAATAGTTGCAACTTGCTTTTCTTTATTGGTTGCCTTTTTAAAATTCTTTGGATGTCTTTTAGTAGGGTTTGGACAGAAAGTGGTTAACTTGCTCTGATAAACTTGAAAGACATGATAAGACCATTAGTAACACTTATCATTTATTCATACATCTAGAAATAATATTATTGAATGATCCTAACACAGTGAAACCTCACCAATATAGGAGGATAGTTTTCATTTGTTTGTTTGTTTTTAAATTACTTTCCTTGTATTTCCTAAAATACAAGGAAAATGAGAAGAAACAATAATGCCACATTAGAATCTAAAAATAAACTGGAAAATAATATTAAGAGAAAACTGATGGGGGAGATAAAAATGGGCCAGAGAAGTCTTATTTTTAATCTCTGAACCCCAGAAAGCTTCAAATCTTAGTGACTCCAGCCACTTATATTAGAAACTATAAGTGCAGATTGTCCTGAAAACAACTGTAATTGTTAAAAAGAGGAGTAACTATAACAATACTGCTGTCAAAACAATAACAGTAGTTATTCCAGATTAACGTTGCTTGGGTTAACAAATAAAAATGCAGATGCCTAGTTAAATTCAAATTTCATATAAATAATCAGCAACGTTTTAATTTACATCAAGCACCAAAGAGCTTATTGTTTATCTTAAAGTAAAACTATCTTAACTGAATAGCCAGCATTTCTTTTTTGACAATTCTATTATAGATTGGTCCCTCACATAGCACATTCCTCCATTGCAGACAGAAGACTAGACAGTTTCTCCTAGGAGACCTGACAAAGAAACAGGACCACTAGACCCAACTGACTGCTTCCTGGAAGTGGGGACTGGCTGAAGGTCTCTACATGGGAGGGTGAGCCTGCCTCTTACCACACCCAGTCCCCTTTTCCTACTGGCTTCTAAAAAGGCTTATCATGTCCTGATGGGAGATTACCCTGGATTTAGTTTGAGCTCATTTAATGGAGAAACTCATGAGATAAACCTATGCCTGCCAAAAAGCTGCTCCATGGCACACAGAATTTCCAACAGCTTTTTAGTAACTCACTCTTTAGATATTAATCATCACCTGAGAAACACCTGATACTTAAGGAAAACCTTTTCTATAAAGGACAAAGATCAAAACAAAAATACTAGAAGGGGAAACTGGAAGAGAGAAAAAGCAATGAAAAAATCAGAAGAAAACTTAAGAAATGTGTAGTCAGAGGTACAAAATTCAATTTATTGATCCTTGAAATAGGAAGGAAATGAGGTAGGACAAAGAAGCTTCAGAGAACAAAAACTCCTGAAAATTAAAAGTATGAGAGCAGATTGGAAAAAAAAACAATTAATGTTTGGAGACTAAATCCAAAGAAATACCCAGAAAGTTAAAAAAAAAAAAACTATGAGAATATGAGAAATTATGAGAAAGCCACAGGTCTCCTGTGAAGTAGCAGAAAAGAGAAAACAGAGGAAGAAATTATAAATAAATGAATATATAAAAACAAAAATAAAATTTAAATTCCCAGAACTAAAGAACATGAGTTTCTCGATTAAATGTCTTTATCATATACTGGATTGAAAAAAATAAAAGGACCATGCCAAAGCAGAAGTTCCAAAACGTTCGCGAAAGGGTTCTAAAAGTTTCTAGATGGGAAAAAAAGTTCACAGACAGAAAATCAGGGTTTACATTTCTCAACATCAATATTAGAAGGCAGAAGAGAATATGGTGAGGCATTCACTATGCCAAGGAAATATAACTTTCACCTAGAATTTTCTATAGCTTAACTGTTAAGTAAGGATGAGGTGAAAATACATTTTTAGATGAGGGAGTGCTTAAAAACTTACCTAAGCCTTTTTCACAAGGAAGCTACTGAAAAAAGCATTTCAGGAAAAGGAGGAAGCAAATAAAGAACAACCAAGGCATTATTATCATGAAATAAATAATCCAGTGCAGGAGGTGAAGAAAATTCCCATGCAATGACAAAGGCGGTCTAGAACAATAGGTATAGAGTGAGCCTAGCACACACCAGTCCCTGCTGTGGAAGACAGAGGACACCCAAGAAATGTCTGCAGGAAACAAATTGGGCTCATTTTTTGAGGATATTTACACTACAAAAAGGATACTTAGATGTAAATGGATTTTAGGGTTTTGGGATCAGACAGGGGAGAGGAAGAGGACTGATTCCATTATCAACATCAAGGAATATAAAAAGAGGGTAACAGGAAAGGAAATGTAAGCCTAAATTTCTGAAAGGAAAGTTAAATTTAATACTACTTGGCTCAGTGGTAAGTAGTACTTTAAAAACCTGTGTTTTAATTAAAAATGATGGTATAACTATATTGGGGAGATGTAAGAGGAGAGGTTTTGAGTGTTAGAATGTATTTGTTTTTGTGAGAGCACATATGTTTAGAGTTATAAGACAGCAAAAGTATCTTTTACAAAGTATAAAGGCAATAAAACCTATCTAAAATTTAAAACTAGAGATTATTAGTGACTAAATGTTGTTTTGAAATATTGAGGCAAATACTAGAAAACTGTTTCTGAGAGTTAAAAATAATTTGTGTCCAAGAGCTGGAGCTGAGGAGGGGAAGTGCTTTTTAAATCAAATACTTTTGGTAAGGATTTGATTTTTCAACTATGTGGATGGAAAACTTTATAATGTGCTCATGTATTGATAGAACTACACATACACACTCACACACATGTATTTATATCTTACTCTTTCCCTTGCCCAGGAGTACACTAGTGTGGTAAGCATGTATCTTCCTTACACTAGTTATCATTCTAAACTTGTACAGCACCAGTAGTCTGCACCATCTTGTTCTCTAGCTTTTACACATCTTTGTCTAATCTTCCTGAATCTACTTGAACCACTAAGGTATAAATCAGTCTTCATCTTTCTCTGTGTCTTCCACAAAGAGTTAATCACAACTGTGTTAAGCCCTAAAATGTACTGATCATATGCGTATTTTTGATTCTGATGTTATTACCTTTGTATTGTAAGTACTGGGATTTGAACTCAAGGCAGGAGCTCTACCACTTGAGTCACTCCACCAGCCCAATGATACACACACACAAAGAGAAAGGTTCTGGAAAATCTCCTTCAATGTAAGACAGAGGACCTATATGGGTGTGATAGTACACTGATATTAATTAATGTGTGAATCCACATTAGGAATGACTTTTCTTGAAACATCCATTAAGTTGGTTTCCAAATGCATTCAGATCCTTAGAACCCATTCTAAAGGCTAGAATAATAAAAACCATAAAGGAAAAGTTCACAGAGGAGACTGTTATTAAATGATCTACCTCCTTCTGACTCTTGAAGCTAGATACAGGTTTCAGACTTCTGGGTTCGGATCAAATTTAAAGCATACTGATGAAAACAATTTATCTAGAATGATTATGAATGTGAAAGGCTATAATAGGTAGCTATAAAAATTTTGGCAGGGTGAATTGGATCAAACAAGCTTATATACAAAATACTGAGGTTTTAGAACTCTGTGGAATCCATTGATGCTTGGAAGAGCTAAGTTAAAACAATCTGAAGGAACTGCCGTGTTACACAGCAGGTAATAAAGTTTATGGGACTCATTAGGTTAAGAAGTAAAGTAGGAATTATAGTTCCTAAAGAAGCTTAAATAAATTCATAGATTACTGATCTGTAATGTGTTATTAATGAAAATTAGATTTTGCTTTCAAGCTAACCTTGGAAGTTGATGCTAAAGAAAAACTGTAATAACAACAAAAGTAATGACAACAATAAAAGTAATAATACCATTTATTGGGTTTAATTCACTATTCTACACACTTTATATGATCTTGTCTAATTCCAGAAAAGTATACAATCTAACTACGTAATTCCCCACACTTTACATCTGAGAAAAGTGAACCTGTGATAGGTAATGATGGGCATCAGATTTTAACCAATCCAAAGATGTAAATTCCAGAATAATTCAAGTCTCCCATAATTGCTGGCCAAGGGGCATACCACAGATCCTGTTCAGGACTGAATTTCCTTACTCTGAATGTGTTTATCAAGGTGAAAGCTATAAGTCCAAAGGTAAATATATAAAACAGATCTCTTATAGTCTGGGCAGTGGGTATAGGATGGCCTGAAGGAGGGACTAAAACCCCAGTTTGCCTGGGAGGGATCCAGAATGACTAGTACTATAAATATTCAATTATTTTTTGAGGCAGGGCCTCACTAGGTATCCCAGATTGACTTTGAACTCTCAGTCCCCCTGCCTTCAACACCTGGATGCTTTGATTGCAGGCATGAACCATCATGCCTGGCCCTACAGCCCATTTTCACTCTCAAGAATGTCCAAATTTGAAGGGGAAAAATCTGTGGTCATCCTGGGGATGCCTGAGGAAAGGAAGAATTGTATTATTTGAGAATGGATTTTTATTATGCAGTATACTCAAGTATGTTTTTCTTAAAGCAAAATTTCTCAAAATATGAGTCCCAGGCTCTTAGTACATTATGATCTCTAATATTAAGTCTTGCTTTCTCCATTATGTATCTGTAGCTTCCTCCTTCCACAGTAAGACTCCTAGATGCCAACAACATAACTACTCAGGTGTTTATTTGTTCAATTCCCAAAGATACACGAAATAATTTTCAAAATAACTATACCTATATCACTAAACTCAGGTACCTAACTTACTTTTAAAAAGACTCAAAGGAGATTGGAATCTTGTACCATAATTACTCCACTAAGGCTACATAGTCAAAGGTCAATGATAAGAATTACTTGATTTAGTTCTTTTCTTCCCATATTTCAATGTGGCTGTTATTTATTTTAGATTTAGTTGATTTTGTTTATTTGCCTTTGGCTTTAAGTTTTTCCTGCTTTTGTTATCATCTTTATTTGTTTGAATATGTCAAGGTGTTAATATGCTTACAAAAGTCAAAACTATGCAAAAAGTTATATTCGGAAAAGTCAGAAGTCTGGAGGAGTGACTCAAGTGGTAGAGCACCTGCTTGCAAATGCAAAGCCCTGAGTTCAAACCCCAGTCCTACCAACAAAACAAAACAAAACAAAACAGAAAAGTCAGAGAAGTGTTCCTTTCCCCTCTACCATTTACTAGCCCCTCCTATCCCTGCTCTTCTCATGCAGCTTGTGGATAACCAATTTCTTATTGTTTGGATCTTAAATGTCTCCCAAAAGCTCATGTATTGAAGGCTTGGTCCACAGCTGATGGCACTATTGAGAGGCTGTGGAACCTCTAGGACCTGGCCTAGTTAGAGGACTTAGGTCATTGGGTGTGTGTCCTCAGAAAGGATATTGGGACCTCAGGCACTTTTTTGTCTCTCTTTGCTTCCTGACTGCCAAAAGGTGAGCCGCTCTGCTGTACCATGTGCTCATCCCTAGTGTTCTGCCTCACCACAGGCCCAGAAACAAAGTAGCTAAATGATCATACACTTAAAAGTCTGAAACACAAGCCAAAATCAGTCCTTCTACCTTTAAGTTAATTTTCTCTGCTTTTTGTCACAGTGATGGAAATCTGACTAACAATTTCATCACTTTTGGTTTATCTTTATTGCTTAATTCTACAAACATATGAATTTTGCTTTTTGGATATAATAATACATCCTATCATTTTATAGAGATTGTCCTTAAGCTTTTATAAAGCTGTATAATATACCATTTACAAACAAGTCAATGTTTTTCTTTCCAATTTTCTATATTTGCATATATAGACAGCTTCCAATTATCTTGTACTTACAGATGACATTTCACTCAATAATCTTGTTAGATGCATATTCAATGTTAAATTCCTAGAAGTGGGTTGGGTTCAAAAATTAAATGCATTTGTAGATTTGTTGGATTCAGAGAAATCTTTGCTGTTGACGTTATACTATTTTGGTTCTCAAGGTTTGTGTGAGTGTGCCTGCTTCTCTACAAACTCACCATCAAAATCATTGCTAAGTTTTTTTTCACTAACTTTTGCCATTCTGATACATGAGAAATGGGATCCCTATGGAATTTTAATTTATAGTTTTAAAATATGTAGTTCATGTGTTTTGACCATATTTCTGTAATTTTGATTTTTTAATTTAAAAATAGCTGTATATATATGGATATTAGTCCTATGTCTGCAATATATGTGACAAATATATTCTCATTTGTCTTTGATTGCTTATTGTGTTTTTGTAAACTCTAATATTTTTTTTTGCCTTTTGGTAAAATTGTCAACTGACTGCATCCATATTAAGGATCATTTTTACAAAGTTTTTCCTTACAAACAGGTTCTAAGTTATAGATTATTCACTGAAGCTTGCTTCTAACATGTGTAATTATTGCATTTACATTTGATATCTACCCTGCACCTTTTTCTTGTATATGGTCTTAGATTTGGATCTAATTTTTTCTTTATTCAAGTGGCTTGGAAGTTGTCCCAGTGCCATTTATCCTAAAGTCCATTCAGTGATTTGAAGTATTACCATTATTATATATTAAAATTTTATGGGTAGTTTTTTTTATTCTGGACTTTCCACTCTATTTGGTTGCTATGGTCTTCTGTTTAAGAGCCAGTTGCACACTTTTCAATTACAGTGATTTTATGAAATGTTTGTCATCTATCAGATCTCGTACACATCTTTTATTTTCTTGTATTTCCCTAGTAATTCTTTCATATTTACTTTCCCATGTGGTTATTTTATTGTTTATCAATTTGACTGGTTCCACAAAAGCTCTTTTTAAAAATTAAGATCATATTAACTTTATAAATTGATTTAGAAAGGAATGACAGCTTGGTGATGTTTGAGTCATCCTAATCAAGAAAAAGGTGTCTTTTGCTTTAATCATTTACAAGTGTGGAGCAGTGTTCTGCATGTAAATTTGAACACTGCCTATTGGTTATTCTTAAGTATTTTTTCATTGTAGTTTTATCTCCTATTGTGTTTTCTAACTGGGTGATTACATGTGTGAACATAATCAATTATTTGAATGTTAAAACTACATCATGCTGCCTTTATGAATTTTCACTGGTGGTGTGTGTTTTGTCATGGTTTCTCTAAGGATTCTATAATGCATCTACAAGTAGATGTGGTTTTGCTTTTTTTTTCAGTTGTTAAACCTTTGTGTTTTTTAACTCATAATGATATTTAAATATTGCTGGAAAATATCGTGTTTAAGAGTACTGTGTACAATAGTATCTCTAGTATGCATTCTTTGCATCTTCCCTACCCAAGAGGGAGTTCTTCTAATGCTTTCTCCTATTTTCTGAGAGATTTTTTTAGGAATAGCTGTTGAATTCTGTCAAAGGATTTTCTAGCATCTGTACAGATAACCATGATATTTTTCCTTAGAGCAATTAATATGGAAAATGATTTTAGGGGATTGCCTAATATTGAAGGATCTTTATATTCTTGCTATAAACCCCATTAAGGCATAGTATATGTATATACAAAATAATACATTATATATATATATATATACATATATGAAATATTACTAAGTTTACTTATTAAGGTTAATTTAAGATTTTCATCACTATTAACTAATATTTGTCTATAATTTTATTATTTTGTACTATCTTTATTGGTTTAGGAAACATAACACTTTTTCATAAAAAGCATTTAGGTGTTTTTCATTATTGCCTATGCTCTGAAGCACTCTGGTTAGCATTAGGACTATCTGGTCCACAAAGATTTAATACAACTCCCCTATGCAATTGTGTGAGCCTGATAAATTTTGTTAAGGTATTTCCTTAGCATTTTTCAGTATTTATGCTATGGCAACGATATGTTCACTTTAGAAAACTATTTTCTAAGAAATTATCTATTTGAATCTAAATTTCATTTGTTTGCATGGGGTGAAAGTAGTTCTTTATAATTTTCATCTTGCATATACATCAAAGATGTTTTACCCCTTATGTTGCATATTTTTAAGATTTCCTTTAATTTTGTTAGCTTTTTCCATTTTTTCATATTTTTGCCAGATGTAGTGTTCAAACCTGTTATCCCAGCACTAAGGATGATTATGAGTTTGGGGTCAGCTTGAGCTATACTGCAAGGTCCAGTCTCACAAACTCAAGGTCTGGGGTTGGAGTCCAGGGATGTAGTCAGTACTTGGCTAGCATGCATAAAGCCCTTGGTTTGATCCAAAGAATATAAATATAAATTTAATCTAATGTATTTTTATATATTTAGATATTTTATTTATATATTATTTATATATTTATATTAAATATAAATTTGATCCAAAGCATACAAATGATTTAAGTATGTATCAAATTTTTGAAAGGTTTGATGCTTTGTACTATCTTACTGCTGGTGTAGAATTGACATTATTTCTTATATATGGTGATTTTGCAAGTAAAGCCATCTGAATCTGCAAAATGGATGAATAAAATAAATAAAAATTATGTATATTAATCTTTTGTGAGATCAAAGTTCTTCATATGTTATTTTTATTTATTTTTTCCTTTGTTCTCATTAACTTTTGACTTATTTTACGTATTTCCCACCAAGTGCTTTCTTTTGATTTACTTTTGTTTATTACTGTTTTGCCTTTTTGGAATATCCTACAGTTGGAATTATAGAGTGTATAGATTTTTCAAATAGGCTGTTTCTCCAAGTAATATGCATTGAAGATTTCTCCATGTCTTTTCATGACTCTATACCTCATTTTTCATTTAGCAATAAATATTATTCCACAATTTCTGTATAATATTGTAAAAAATATTAAGTTTTAAAGAACGTGCCAAATGGTCTGACAATGTGACAATATAACTTGACATTCCCAACAGCAGTGAATATCGTTGTAGCTCCACCTCCTTGCAGCATTTGAAGTCATTAGAGTTTTAGAATATGTACACTGCAATAAATGTATGGTCATGCCATTACTGAATGACATACAGCATTGAATATTTTATCATGTTTCTACTGTCATGTGTTTTCATTATCAAGTGTTTACCTTCTTTGGTGAGGTGTTCGTTAACATACTTTGACTATTAGACAGTTCATTTTTTATTGTTGAGTTTTAGGAGTTCTTTATTTTAGAGACAGACCTTTATCAGATGAGTTTTTGCAAACATTTTTATTCAGTCTGTGGCTTTTCTTTTTTATTATTATTCATTTATTCACATGTGCATACATTGTTTGGGTCATTTCTCCCCCCACCCTCTCTTCTGCCCTCTCCTTCTCGTCCCCCCTTACTTCCAGGCAGAACCTGTTCTGCCCTTATCTATAATTTTGTTGAAGAAAAGACATAAGCATAATAAGAAGGACAAAGCGTTTTTGCTAGTTGAGATAAGGATAGCTATACAGAGAGATTCCTATTATTGCTTTCATCCACAAATGTGTTACAACCCAAGTTGATTCATTTCTAACTGATCTTTACACTGGTTCATTATCCCCTTCTTGTGGTTGACCTCTCTCACTTTAAGGTTTCTGTATTAGTTCGTCTGGATTAGGGAAATCAAACACTTTCATGTTTTGGGTTTTCTACCTATCCCCATACCTCCCATATGTGTTCTCCCCTTGTCATGTGACTCAAGTCCAACAACATTGCTATATTTACCCTAGATCTGAAGACCTCATATGAAGGAGAACATATGATTTTTGGTCTTCTGAGTCTGGCTAACCTCGCTCAGAATGATGTTCTCCAATTCCATCCATTTACTTGCGAATGATAAGATTTCATTCTTCTTCATGGGTGAGTAAAATTCCATTGTGTATAAATACCATGTTTTCTTGATCCATTCATCAGTAGTGGGGCATCTTGGTTGTTTCAATAACTTGGCTATTGTGAATAGTGCTGCAATAAACATGGGTGTGCAGATACTTTTGGAGTAACCTGTGTTGCATTTCTTTGGGTATATCCTCAGGAGTACTGGATCATATGGCAGATCTATGTTTAGATTTTTAAGAAGCCTCCAAATTTTTTTCCAGAGTTGTTGCACCAGCTTGCATTCCCATTCTTTTGATATGATATTTTTGCACAGCAGAAGTTTTTAAAAATTTTCATGAAGCCTAGCATATCAATTATTTCTATCAAGGATCCTGCTTTTGGTGTTGTGTTTAAATATCATCTGCATATCCCAAATCATCCACATTTAGTTATATGTTATAGTCTTGGAATTTTGTATTTTACATTTAAGTCTATGACAAAATTTGTATATCTTGTTTTAGATGGGTTCTTGCTATACTGTCCTGGCAGTTCTCAAAATCCTGGTCTAAAGCAGTCCTCCTGAAGTGCTGGGATTACAGAATGAACCACATTCATTTTTGAAAGAGAATAAATTAGCTCTGTCTAATTTCATTTTTATGTGACTGTCCTGTTGCTCCAGCATGATTTGTTGAAAAAACATCAGTTGGTTTTATTTATGTGGGTCTACTTATTCTGTTCCATGGAACTACTTATATAATCTTTTGTCAGTACCATACTCTTAACTAGCATAGCTTCTGAGTAACTCTTGAAGTTGGTCAATGCAATCTTCTTTGTTTTTCTTCAATATTGAGTTGGATATTTCTTTTATTTAGGATCATTTTGTTGATATTATCAAATAATTTGTGATTTTTATTAGGATTACACTGAATGTAAAAAACTCAATTTGGGAAAACAGACTTTCTATCCATGAACATGGACGATCTCTCCTTATACCTTTATTTCTTTGATTTCTTCCATCAGAGTTTTGTTGTTTTTCAAATTTATATATTATAAGTATTTTGTGATACTTATATCCAAGGATTTTACTTTTGAGGTGTTAAGTAAATGGTAATGTGCTTTTAATTTCAAGTTCCACTTGTTCACTGCTAGTAATTAGGAACATGGTTTATTTGTCAATAGTTAAACCTAATGTCCTGCAACCTTACTATAATTGCTTATTAGTTCCTAGAGCTTTTTGTCAATTATTTGAATGTTTTACACACACAATCATGTCATCTATAAAGAAAGACTTGTTTTATTTCTTCATTCACCAACTAAGGTGCCTTGTTTTCTTTTCTTGATTTATAGAATTCTCTTAAACTTCCAGTAAAATATCGAAACTAAGAAGGAACATCCTTGCCTTGTTCCTCATATTACCTGGAATGTTTCCGGTTTTTTGTCACTCAAGTGCAATGCTAGCTGTAGGTTTTTGTGTATGATCTTTATCATATTGAAGAAGTTCTTGTCTATTTCTATGTTAATGAAGTTTTTAATAATGAATAGTTATTGTATTTTATCAAATACATTTTTATTCACCTACTGATAGGAACATGTGATTTTTCTTCTTTAGCTTGTTGATGTGATGCATAACATTGACTGACTTTCAAATCTTGAGCCAGTTTTGCATACCTAGAAAAATTTCCACTTGTGTATAGAAATTTTTACAATGTTGGATATTAGATTTGCAAATATACTGATAAAGTGTATGAATCTATATTCAGGAGAAATATTTCTCTGTAGTTTCCTCCCCTTATAATATCTTTGTCTAGTTTTCTTATTTAGGTAAACCTGGCATCATAGAATTAGTTGGGAAGTGTTCCTTTTTCTTCTGTCTCCTGGATGTGACTGTAGATAAGTGAAATAATTTCTTCATTAAGTGTTTGTAGAATTAACCAATTAACTCATCTACATCTGGTGCTTTATGTTTTAAAAAGTTATGTTCAATTTCTCTAATAGATATCAATCTGTTCAGATTTACTTATTCTATATGTTTAGGCAGAGTGTGTCTTTCAAGGAATTCTATTTCATCTAGATTAACAAATTTGTGGACAAAATAGTCTTTTATTATCCTTTCAATGTCCATGGTATCTATAGTGTCATTCTCTCTTTCATTTCTGTTTTAGTAATTTATATTTTCTCTCTTAGCTTGGCTAGAGTCTTATCTAGTGTATTTATCCTTCAAAGAACAAACTTTGGGTTTCATAGATTTTGCTCTATGGAATTGCTGTTTTCAATTTCATTGATTACTGTTTTAACTTTGTTTTTTCTTACCTTATGTTCACAGATTTAATGTGCTCTTCTTTTACAGTTTCTTAAGGTATAAGATTAGAAGATGGAATTTAGATCTCTTTTATAATATGTGCAGTCAATGCTAGAAATTTCCTATAATTACTGCTTTTGCTATGTCTCAAAAAATTTGATATTTTGTATTTTCATTTTCATTTAATTGAAAATGTTTTTGACATTTCCCTTAAAATTTCTTTTTTGACACATTTCTTATTTAGAAGTACATTGTTTACTCTCTGTGTAGTTAGCAATTATCCAGATATCATTCCGCTATTGATTTCTAAATTAATTCCATTGTGGCCTGAAAGCACACACTGTTTAATTTCTATCCTTTTAACCTTTGTTAAGGTGGTTTTGTGATCAAAAATGTGATCTATCTTGATGAACAATTCCTGTGAACTTGCGAAGAATGTGTAAGCAGTGGTTGTTGGATGAAATGGTCTATAGATATCAATTACATATAGTTGATTGATGTGCTTTTAACTATTTTTATTAGCATATATTGATAGTACAAGGGTGCTTCAATAAATAACTCCATATCCATATATATCTCCATACTCATATATATGGATATATATATATATATATATACACATATATATACGTGTGTGTGTGTGTGTGTAGTTTAAGTTGAATGAGTTCACTCCCCTCTGTCGTATTTCTTTATGTTCCATCCCCTCTCTCTTTTTCAGTGTTTGGTGGGTTTCATTATACTTCATGTGTGTGTGTGTGTGTGTGTGTGTGTGTGTGTGTGTAACATAATTTAATTCTCTTCACCCTCCAGGATCCCTCTTCTTTTCCATTTCCTGCTCCCACTTGTGCTCTCCACCCCCCAAACAATTCCACCCTTATACTCATGTCCTATTATTATTTTTATTGTTATTATTACTATAGGTCTAGAGTCCACATATAAGTGAAAACATGTGATATTTGGCTTTTTGAGTTTGGCATATCTTGCTCAACATGATGATCTCCACTTCTACAGGTTTTCCTGCAATTGATGTTGTCTCATTCTGCTTTATGGCTGAATAATGGTCTATGGTGTACAAATGTTGTATTTCTTTTCATTCATTGGTTGTGGGGCACCTAGGCTGATTCTATAACTTGGTTATTGTGAATAGTGCTGCAAAAACATGGGCATGCAGATATCTCATACATGTTGATTTACACTCTTTGGATATATGACCAAGAATGGTGTGGCTCGATCTAGAGCATGTTTATTTTTAGTTTTTTGATGAGTCTTCATACTGATTTCCATAGTGTTTGCAATATGCCTATCAACATCGTATAAGCATTCTTTTCTCCCTTACATCCTTGCCAGCATTTGTTGTTTTTTGTTTTCCCAGAGGTAGCCATTCTGACTGGAGCAAGATGGTATATCAGAGAGATTTTGATTTGCATTTCCTTTGTGGCTAAGGATGTTGAAAATATCTTCATGTATTTATCAGCCATTTCACCTGTTCTGAGAAGTGCTATTCAGTCCATCTGCACATTTATTAATTGAATTGCTTGGAGTTTTGTGATTAAATTTTTCAGGTTCTTGGTATATGCTGGATAGTAATCCTTTCTTATCTATTGAATAGCTGATGAAGATTTTCTTCTATCCTGTGGGATAGATCTTGATTCTGATAATTGTTTCCTTTGATGTTCAAAAGCTTGGAAATTTTATACAATTCCATATTTTTATTCCTTGTCTTATTTCTTGGGAAATTGGATTTCTATTTATAAAATACTTACAAATGCCTATATCTTCCAGTGTTTTCCTTTTATTTTTCTATAGTACTTTCAAGATTTCTGATCTTACAGTAAGATCTTTGATCCATATTGAGCAATGTCATTTCTGATTTCTTGCTAGATGCATTTGTTCATTTCAGACACAGGAGTTTTAATGGTGACAGTTATAAGAGTGGATTCCTCTAATTCTCCTTGCAGTAGTATCAGTTTTTGATTCACACATTTAGGCATATACACATTAAAGTCTATTATGTCTTCTTGGAGTATTGACTCTTCTATTGTCATGTAATACCTCTCTTTATCCCTCATAACTTTTCTCTGTCTAAAAGTTACTCTGTCTGCAGTTACTCTGCTTTCTTTTGACTAGCATTAGTTCAATATTTTTTGCTCATTCCTATACTATTAATATATATGTGTCCTGTGTTTAAAATGAGTTTCTTGGAGAGATTCCAAGATGGCGGCTAGAGGGAGGAAGCAGAAAGCGTGCCTCCTATAGTGAAATCTTGGAGAGATGCTGGAGACACACCTTGCAGGCAAAACCACCAAAAAGAGGCAAAACTTTGACCCCTCCACACACCCAGCCTGCACAGAGAATCTCTACTTCATGTTAAATGGAGAAACTAGGAGGGCACCTGGGCCTCCAGTCACCCATGCCCACATGACTTAGGAAGACACAGACAAACCTACTGTTGATTAGTACACCAACACTCCCTGTTTATACCTTTGAAACTTTTTTGTTTGATTCCTTGTTTTGTTTTTTCCTACTTGTCTGTTTATTTGTTTTTCCCCTTTTCTTTAATTTCCTCCTTTCCATCTCCTCTCACCCTTCCATTCTAAATATTACCATTGTTATTATTACAAGCTAGAAAATACTTAATTGTACACAGTACAGGGACAGTAACAACACCAAGGACAATGACAGGAAGACAGAAAAAACAGGGAAACCAGTTTCCCCACAGCAAAAAATTAGTACAGGAACCAGAAGGAAATGAAGAAAACAGATACTCAGATCCAGACTCCAATAAAATGAACATAAACTATGCCAAAGAACCCAAAGAAGCCCACAAGAATAATTTAAAAGAAGACATACTACAGGTACTCAATGAGAATTTTATAGAGATGATACTGGATAGGGTCAACCAAAATGTACAGGAGACACTCAAGAAATTCCAAGACAACAAAAATAGAGAATTTGAAAAAGCAAAAGAAGAAATAAAGGAAACCATAGAATCACTGTATAAACACCAAAGTGAAACAGAGAACATGATTAATAAACAGATAAATGAACTCAGGACAAAAATAGACAACATTAAAGAGGAAACCACCCAAGATATGGAAAACCTCAGAAAAAAGAATGAAACAGAACTGCAAAACAAAACGGAAGGCCAATCCAGCAGAACAGAACAAACAAAAGACAGAATCTCAGAACTTGAAGATGAAATGGAAATTAAAGGAAAAAACCAAAGAACTATTAGTTAAACAACTCAAGACCTGTGAAAAGAAAATGTAAGAACACACTGACTCCATCAAAAGACCAAACTTGAGAATCATGGGCATCAAAGAAGGAGAAGAGGTGCAAGCGAAGGGAATGCATAATATACTCAACAAAATAATAACAAAAAATTTCCCAAACCTAGAGAAAGATATTCCCATACAGATGCAAGAGACCTCCAAGACACCAAACAGATCAAAATAGAACTATCCCATGACATATCATCATTAAAACAAGAAGTTCAGAAACTAAGGAAAGAATATTGAAGGCTGTAAGAGAGAAAAAACAAGTAACATACAAAGGTAAACCCATCAAAATCACAGCAGACTTCTCAACAGAAACATTAAAAGCAAGAAGAGTGTGGGGTGAGATCTTTCAGGCACTGAATGAAAATAACTTCAACCCCAGGATACTCTACCCAGCAAAACTATCATTCAAAATAGATGGAGCAATAAAAGTCTTCCATGATAAGCAGAAACTAAAACAATATGTGACCACAAAGCCACCACTACAAAAGATTCTTCAAGGGATTCTGCACACAGAAAGTGAAATCCAATTTAACCATGAAAAGACAGGCAGCACCAAATGACAGGAAAAGAAAAAGCAAGAAAGTAGAGAGTAACCTCAACTTAGGTACACACAATCAAACCTTCAAACAATTAAGACAACTAAATGACAGGAATAACCACATACCTATCAGTACTAACACTTAATGAAAAAAAAGAGGAAATTAAAAGGTTCCTGGAAGTAAATGAAAATGAAAACACAAACTATCAGAACCTATGGGACACAGCAAAGGCAGTCCTGAGAGGAAAGTTTATAGCCATGAGTGCATATATTAAAAAGACTGAAAGATCCCAAATCAATGACCTAATGATACATCTCAAACTCCTAGAAAAACAAGAACAAGCAAATCCCAAAACAAATAGGAGGAGAGAAATAATAAAAATAAGAGCTGAAATCAATGAAATAGAAACCAAAAAAACCATATAAAGAATTAATGAAACAAAAAGTTGGTTCTTTGAAAAAATAAACAAGATCTACAGACCCCTGGCAAACCTGACTAAAATGAGGAGAGAAAAAACCCAAATTAGTAGAATCAGGAACACAAAAGGGGAGATAACAACAAATACCATGGAAGTCCAGGAAATCATCAGAGACTACTTTGAGAACCTATATTCAAATAAATTTGAAAATCTGAAAGAAATGGACAGATTTTTAGATACATATGATCATCCAAAACTGAACCAAGAGGAAATTAGTCACCTGAATAGATCTATAACACAAAATGAAATTGAAGCAGCAATCAAGAGTCTCCCCAAAAAGAAAATTCCAGGACCTGATGGATTCTCTGCTGAATTCTATCAGATCTTTAAAGAAGAACTGAAACCAACCCTCCTTAAACTGTTCCATGAAATAGAATGGGAAGGAAAACTGCCAAACACATTTTATGAAGCCAGTATTACTTATCCCAAAACCAGGCAAAGACACCTCCAAAAAGGAGAACTATAGGCCAATCTCCTTAATGAACATTGATGCAAAAATCCTCAATAAAATAATGGCAAACCGAATTCAACAACACATCACCACGACCAAGTAGGCTTCATCCCAGGAATGCAGGGGTGGTTCAACATATGAAAATCAATCAACGTAATAAACCACATTAACAGAAGCAAAGACAAAAACCACTTGATCATCTCAATAGATGCAGAAAATTCCTTTGATAAGATCCAACACCATTCATGATAAAAGTTGTAAGAAAACTAGGAATAGAAGGAAAGTACCTCAACATTATAAAAGCTATATATGACAAACCTACAGCCAGCATTATACTTAATGGAGAAAAATTGAAACCACTCCCTCCAAAATCAGGAACCAGACAAGGATGCCCACACCTCCACTCCTACTCAACATAGTACTGGAATTCCTAGCCAGAGCAATTAGGAAAGGAGAAAGAATAAAAGGAATATAAATAGGTAAAGAAACTGTCAAAATATCCGTATTTGCAGATCACATGATCTTATACCTGAAAGACCCAAAAAAACTCTACTCAAAAGCTTCTAGACATCATCAATAGCTACAGCAAGGTAGCAGGATATAAAATCAACATAGAAAAATCATTAACATTTCTATACACTGACAATGAGCAAACTGAAAAAGAATGTATGAAAACAATTCCATTTACAATAGCCTCAAAAAAAATCAAATACCTAGGTATAAACCTAACAAAAGATGTGAATAACCTCTACAAAGAAAACTATGAACTTCTGAAGAAAGAGACTGAAGGAAACTATAGAAAGTGGAGCGATCTCCCATGCTCATAGATTGGTAGAATCAACATAGTAAAAATGTCTATACTCCCAAAAGTAATCTAAATGTTTCATGCAATTCTCATCAAAATTTCAATGACATTCATTAAAGAGATTGAAAAATCTACTGTGAAATTTATATGGAAACACAAGAGGCCACGAATAGCCAAGGCAATACTCAGTCAAAAGAACAATGGTGGAGGTATCACGATACCTTACTTCAAACTATATTACAAAGCAATAATGATAAAAACAGCATGGTACTGGCACAAAAACAGACATGAAGACCAGTGGAACAGAATAGAGGACCCAGATATAAAGCCACAAAACTATAACCAACTTGTCTTTGACAAAGGAGTTAAAAATATATGATGGAGAAATAGCAGCCTCTTCAACTAATACTGCTGGGAAAACTGGTTAGCAATCTGCAAAAAACTGAAACTAGATCCATGTATATCACCCTATACCAAGATTAACTCAAAATGGATCAAGGATCTTAATATCAGACCACAAACTCTAAAGTTGATACAGGAAAGAGTAGGAATTACTCTGGAGTTAGTAGGTATAGGTAAGAACTTTCTCAATGGAACCCCAGCAGCACAGCAATTAAGAGATAGCATAGATAAATGGGACCTCATAAAACTAAAAAGCTTCTGTTCATCAAAAGAAATGGTCTCTAAACTGAAGAGAACACCCACAGAGTGGGAGAAAATATTTGCCAGCTACACATCAGACAAAGGACTGATAACCAGAATATATAGGGAACTTAAAAAACTAAATTCTCCCCAAACTAATGAACTAATAAAGAAATGGGCAAGTGAACTAAATAGAACTTTCTCAAGAACAAATTCAAATGGCCAAAAAACACATGAAAAAATGCTCACCATCTCTAGCAAATGCAAATTAAAACCACACTAAGATTCCACCTCACCCCTGTTAGAATAGCCATCATTAGCAACACCACTAACAACAGGTGTTGGTGAGTATGTGGGGAAAAAGGACCCCTCTTACACTGTTGGTGGGAATGTAGACTAGTACAACCACTCTGGAAAAAAAATTTGGAGGCTACTTGAAAAGCTAAACATTGATCTACCATTTGATCCAGCAATACCACTCTTGGGGATATACGCAAAAGAATGTGACACAGGTTACTCCAGAGGCACCTGCACACCCATGTTTATTGCAGCACTATTCACAATAGTCAAGTTATGGAAACAGCCAAGATGCCCCACCACTGACGAATGGATTAAGAAAATGTGGTATCTATACACAGTGGAATTTTATGCAGCCATGAAGAAGAATGAAATATTGTCATTCGCTGGTAAATGGATGGAATTGGAGAACATCATTCTGAGTGAGGTTAGCCTGGCCCAAAAGACCAAAAATCATATGTTCTCCCTCATATGTGGACACTAAATTAAGGGCAAACACAGCAATGGGATTGGACTTTGAGCACATGATAAAAGCTTTAGCACACAAGGGAGGGGTGAGGATAGGTAAGGCACCTAAAAAATTAGCTAGCATTTGTCGCCCTTAACGCAGAGAAACTAAAGCAGATACCTTAAAAGCAACTGAGGCCAATAGGAAAAGGGGACCAGGAACTAGAGAAAATGTTAGATCAGAAAAAATTAATCTAGAAGGTAACACACATGCACAGGAAATCAGTGTGAGTCAACTCCCTGTATAGCTATCCTTATCTCAACCAGCAAAAACACTTGTTCCTTCCTATTATTGCTTATACTCTCTCTTCAACAAAATTAGAGATAAGGGCAAAATAGTTTCTGCTGGGTATTGAGGGGGTTGGGGGAGAGGGAGGGGGCGGAGTGGGTGGTAAGGGAGGGGGTGGGGGCAGGGGGGAGAAATGACTCAAGTCTGGTATGCACATATGAATAATAAAACAATAAAAAAATTTTTAAAAATGAGGTTCTTGTAGACAACATATAATTGGGCCTATTTTTTGATGTACTCAGACAAACTGTTTTTAAATCAGTGTAGTTGGACCTTTGACATGTAAAGTGGCTACAGATACATTTGGATTAATATTTGCTTTTTTCTTCATTCTTATTTTTATCCTTCATGATTTTTCTGCCTTTTGTAATTTTCATTGAGCATTTGTATGATTTTACTTTTTACTTCTTTATTATCCTATAAACTACTTTTCTTTTTTTTATTTTTAAAAAATGGTTGTCCTCGAGTTTGCAATACATTTAAAACTAATCCAATTTCACTTTCACTTAACACCCTACCACATCATGATTATTGAATTCACCTTATAACAATGAATAGTAACAATAATAAAATAATCACAATTTCTTCTTCCCAAGTCTTGTGTCATTTATATCATTTCACTTATACGTAACTATATGTAATCATGTATATATATATTATATATATAATATATTTGTGTATATATATATATATATATATATATGCAAAATCTCACATAATCAAATACACTGTTGCTATCATTAATTAAACAAACACTTATCTGTTAGGTCAATTGAGATAAAAGTTTAAATGATTTTTACCTCACTTTTTCTTTCTGTAATATGTCTCCTTTCTCCTTCTTCATTCAGGTTTTAGTTTCTAGCTTATACCATTTTCCTCTTCTGTGACAAACTCCTTTTAACAGTTATTGCAAGGCAGGTCTACCAACAACAAATTCCATCAATTTCTGTTTGAGAAAGTCTTCTCCATTCTTAAAAGATAATTTCATAATTTATAGAATTCCATATTGGTGTTTTTCATCTCTTGATACCTTAAATTCTTCACTATTCTCTCTTCTTGCTTGCATAGCTTTTGAGAAGTGAGATGTAACTCTTATCTTTGCTCTTGTAAAGATGTTATTTTTTCCCTCTTGCTATTTTCAAGATTTTATTTTGTATCTGTGATTTTATGCAGCTTGAATAGGTATGTCCAGGGACAGGGTTGTGATATTTAGCTTGCTGGGTTCTCTTTGCATCCTGAATCTGTGGCTTAGAGAACTTTTCAGTCATTATTCTTTCATATATTCCTCTCTGTTCTCTTTCTGGTATTCCTATATTGTTTTTTTTTTTAGAATTTCTTATTGTTTTTTAGAATTTATATTTCCTTGCTTAAATTACCCATATTTTATTGCATGCTTTGTAGTTTTTCCACTAAAATACTTAGCATATTGGTCATATGTTTTGAAGTTCCTGGCCAGAAAATTGTAACGTTCTTGCCATATCTGACTCTGGATTTGATATTTGTTCCACTTCTTTAAAGAGATTTTGTTTTTCCTTTTAGAATGCCTTCTAATTTTGTTGTTTAAACATAAGCATGATGTATTTGGTGTAAGAAGTCATGGTGAATAGGCCATTAGTAACATGTGATGGGATGTAGTGGGAGTATTCTATGGCCTGTGAATAGGTCCCAGTATTTTGGAGGGCCTGCACTCTTGGGCTATAAGCTCCACAAATGTTTCTCAGTCTCCCCCTTCTTACATTGCTAGAGGGAGATAGATTTGTGTATTTCCCATTCCTCCAAATCAGTTCTGCTGTAATGAAATTGCAACAGGTCAGGTGGTTCCGAAATAGTTTCTCCCAAGGGCAGATCTTGCTAGGAAGAACAGAAAGCCCTCTTGTATTTCAGGAGGATTCTTTCTCCCCTTTCCCTACTGGAACCATGAGAGGATTTTTTTCCATCCTTCATGAAGATTAAGCTCATACTCATACTCCCATATTCACAAAAGTGTAGGGGTGAATGCTCCTGATGACTAAGACCCCCTTGAGTTTTTAACTCTCAAGTTCGTCCACATTGAACTTCACACAATCTGACAGTAACAATTCAGATTTCCCTGCATGGTGCTGGTTCCCACACTGGTTTCCACTGCAGATTTTTACTGTAGAAGATTGTGCTCCTCTGTATCTGCCTCCTGATCTCTCCAGGATGGTCACAACAGTTCAACTTGTGATAGGTATAAGCCAAATTGTGTGATTTCTTCTTTTTTTTTTTTTTGAGTGTGTTTAGCTTTTCCCTTGTCAGAATGAAATAGAAACTTGTAAGTTTCTTGTTTCTTACTTGCCAGACCAGAAATAATAAGCTAGTGCTTTTATTAATATTTTCTCTTTTATATTTTTATAGCAAGTTGTATAGAGTTAATTCAATGCTTTTCTGTTTTGTTTCTTTTTACAAAGTGTTTTGTGAATAGACTGCTTTCTCCAACAGAATACTCCGGTGTTAATTTCATACATGATGCATAATGTGTGGGGACAGAGAAAGAATTGCCTTTTTTACTTTGCTTCTCTTCTGTTTCTTTCAGTTCCTTAATTCCCCCTTTATACTCACCTGCAACATTTCTGCCTCATCTCCAAGGGGACCACTTCTTGTCTATCTTTTTCAGCCAGAGGAACAATGTATCTATGAGGTATTCCCTTTGGCTCTGAAAAAATAAAGTAACATTCCTAAAGTGAGTTCTGTGAACAACCATATCCCAAACATCTGTTCCCTTTTTTTTCTTTTTTGGTATAGTGATCTGTACTTTTTCTTCTTGAGGTTATTCATCTATCTTCACCCCTCGTCTCACCTCCACTGCCTGTTCTTCATGTCTGTGGTTGTGGTTAGATCACTTTAGTAACTTAATCTTAACTTCTCCAATGAATAGATAACTTGAATTCACTGTCTCCTGAAACTGCAGAATACATGATTCACATGTACCTCCACTTCTTCCTCTTGTTGAACTTAAGGTTTTAGGGAAAATGTAGAGAAATGCTCAGATTCAGTAAAACAACATTATGTTCAAGAACAGTCAGGATGTAAAGAGTATGCACCTTTCACAGAGGAAATATTTTGTAGCCAAAACTACAGAACAGAATAAAATTGAGGGAATATCTGGGAAATAATTTGGTATTCCTAAACAATAAGCTACCTAAAAAAAAACATAAATAATAAAACTGGGAACTTTAGTTAAGTTTAGATATGATGATCAAAAGTACTTTGATAAAAGAATTGAATATTATAAAAAGGTACTTACAGATTTGTTTTCTATTAGAATATAATAGTTGTACAGGAGGAATACTTTGTGACAGTTACATATGTGCTTACAGTTTATTTTTTAGTATTAGCATATTATAGTTGTACAGGGATACACTGTGACATTTACATAGGTACTTATAATATATCTTAGTTAGATTCACCCAGTCCATCTATCTCCTTTATCCAATCTCTCTCATCTTAGAACAATTTCAACAGTTTTCATTATTCCACTTTAATACATGAACACAAAATACTTCCACCATATTTGCCCTCCTTTACTCTTTCCTTATGCTACTCCCCTCATATCGGTACCCACTACTGAATAGGACTGGTTTTATATTCCTGTCCTTCATTATTTAAAAAAGACATTTTTGTTAGTTTATGATAATTACACAGGAGATTTCATTGTTACATTTCCATATATACATTTACTGTAGTTCATCTTCTCCATTATTCTTTGTACTCCAGTCCCCTTCTTATGCTGACTTCAACAGGTTTTTATGTTCCATACTCATACTTGTATAGAAAGTGCACATCTACACTCACTCTCTTTACTTTCTTCATGTACTTCCTCCTCCCACTAATGCCCTCCTCTTTTCATGACCTGTTTTACATTCTACAATATATCATTTTTAAAATTTTTATTTTATTCATATGTACATACAATGTTTGGGTCATTTCTCCCCCCTTTCACCTGACCCCTCCCTTACACCCTCTTACCCCTCGCTACCCGGCAGAAACTATTTTGCCCTTATCTCTAATTTTGTTAAAGAGAGAGTATAAGCAATAATAGGAAGGACCAAGGGTTTTTGCTAGTTGAGATAAGGATAGCTATACAGGGAGTTGACTCACATTAACTTCCTGTGCATGTGTGTTACCTTGTAGGTTAATTCTTCTTGAATTAACCTTTTCTCTAGTTCCTGGTCCCCTTCTCCTATTGGCCTCAGTTGCTTTAAAGTATCTGCTTTAGTTTCTCTGTGTTGAGGGCAACAAATGCTATCTAGTTTTTTAGGTGTCTTACCTATTCTTATACCTCCTTTGTGTGTTCTTGCTTTATCATGTGATCAAAGTCCAATCCCCTTGTTGTGTTTGCTCTTGATCTCATGTCCACATATAAGGGAGAACATACAAGTTTTGGTTTTTTGAGCCAGGCTAACCTCACTCAGAATGATGTTCTCCAATTCCATCCATTTACCTGCGAATGATAACATTTCATTCTTCTTCATGGCTGCATAAAATTTCATTGTGTATAAATATCACATTTTCTTAATACATTCATCAGTAGTGGGGCATCTTGGCTGTTTCCATAACTTGGCTACTGTGAATAGTGCCGCAATAAACATGGGTGTGCAGGTGCCTCTGGAGTAACCTGTGTCACATTCTTTTGGGTATATCCCCAAGAGTGGTATTGCTGGATCATATGGTAGATTAATGATATAACTTAATAAGATTCATCTACTTCATTGTTCTCCCTCATAAACTTCTCCTCTTTTTAGAACAATTTCAACAGGGTTCATTGTTCAGTTTTCATACCAGAATGCAAAGTACACCCACCGTGTTCGCCTTCCTCATCCTCTCCTTATGCCCCCCCACCTTCCTACTGGTACCCACCCAGATAGAAGCTGCTTTACTTTCCTGTCCTTCATTTTTTTTTAATATAAGGGGGCATTCATCTTGGTATTTCAGACATGTATATATCATGTTTCTAAGGGGGAGGAAAAGAGGTTCCATGTTTGTTTCTGACTGGGCTGATCCATGAATTTTCTAACAGAGTTGTTACAAAATTACTGTTTATGGGAATGTCAACTTGTAATATGAAATGGAAAATAGTTCTACATTAAGATCATGAGGGATTAATAATAGTGTAATGTACTTAATTTTTAAACATTTTTATTAGCATGTATTAGTTGTATAGGGGGTATGACTTGTGACATTTCTGTAAATGCTTACTAGTAACTTGGCTAGGTTCACTCCCACTATCATCCCCCTCCTTCCACATAAAACAATTACAACAGGTTTCATTGTTCTATTTCATATAAGTATATCAAGTACATCAACACTATTCCCCCTCCTTTTTTCCCTCCCTAAAGCCACCCCCTTCCCACAAATACACATCCCTTCACAGAACCTGTTTTACAATCTTGTCCTTCATTCTAAAGTTCACCTTCATTGTTCAAAGGGGTTTCATGAATGTATTTCAGCTGCGAATGTACTGTATGTTAGTTAGATTAACCTACTTTATTGTTTTCCCTTACCCTTCCTCCCCTTCCCCCTATTATGGCATTTCTTTATACCATCATCCTACACAGATGCAATGTATTTCAATATTGTTCAGGCTCTATCATTCTCTTTTCCTACCCTTCTTTCCTTGAATCCCATGGAACAGTCCCACTATTGCAAACATGAATGTGTGTATGGTCAAGTTTGTATTTGTATATACATTTATCTTCTACATATCAGAGAAAATATGTGACTTTTGTCTTTCTGCACCTGGCTTACTTCACTTAACATGATGTTCTCCAGTTCCATCCATTTACCTGCAAACAACATCCTCATGTCTGAGTAATACTCTACTGTGTAAATATAACACATTTTCTTGATCCATTCATTAGTTGTGGGGCATTTGGACTGTGCCCATAAGTTGGCTATTGTGAATAGTGCTACAATAAACATGGGTGTGCAGGTTTTCTATTGTATCCTGACTTCCATTCTTTCTGAAATATGTCCAGGTATAATGTACTTACAAATATGAGTTCATTAAACAGAATACCTGGGTGCACATATTAACCATGTGTGATCTCAGAGAAGTTATATATTGTCTCATTGCTTCAGTATTTCCATTTTTTCAGCTGTGATAATCAACTTCAAAAAGGGTTTTCTATCTTAAGTAGTACTTGCCACTTAAATGGTATCTGGAGTATACTAAGCATCAATGAACACTGGCTTATTTTTGATGGCTGGACATAGAACACTATCAAAAATTTCCCAAATCTACTGTATATTTTTAGGTGACTGGCAGGTCAGTGATACCTTGAAGAACATAGTAACGTCTGTGGACAGAACTGATTTGTGAGGGAAAATAATTCTTTTGGGGAGGTGAAAAGAATAACATAACTTTTCTTAACATGTCTGTCATCTACTCAGTTTCTGTGGAGGTTTTCTATATGGGAATTTCCTCAATAAACAGTGTAGTTTCTTCTCTTATTCACTGAAATGATGGTTCTGACATTGAACTGGTTTCTAGGTTTGATTATCAGTCCCTACCACTTAGTTCACCATTTGAAATCTTCTGAATTTTCATGTTTCCTTCCAGAGTCTGTATTCAGCTGCCCTTCTTTGAAATTCATCCTATCCCTGCTATAGCTCAGCACCTGGGAATTCAGTTTGCACCTGATCTGAACTACAAATGTCAGCTTACAAATTTCAAGAGTCACACAATATGCTCAGAGTAAATGTTCATGTTTTTGAATGTCAATAGATTACTTAAGTTTCAAAAGTTGAGATTAAAAAATTTCAAGGGGCTGAGGAGGTAGCTCTGTGGCAGAGCACATGCTTAGCATGGATTCAATCCCTAGCACCAAATAAATAAAGAAATATCTTTAAAATTTGTAAGATCATGCCAGACAAGTGAAACAAAATATTGTATGTGTCCAATTTCTTCCTGAAGCACAATCATGGAGTATCTATTTATGTCTTACTAAACATACCAAGGTAGATATTTGGAATATGAAATTGAATATAAGTGTCTGCTCTTATAGGACTCTTAGAATCATAAGGGTACACATAAGAAAACCACTGATAACAATAGAGTAAGATGAATGCTATGTATAAGATGCTATGAAAAGTACCTACTAATCCTATGCAGACAGAGATAAAGCTTCCTGGAGTTGCTGAACTTGCAGTTAGAGGAGAAGGGGTGGGTGACATTTCAGATGGAGAGTCTAGCATTTGTGAGGAAATAGCATTTGGAGGAGCAAGTGTTAGTCTATGTAGCAAGAGATAAACTACTAGATAATATGGGAGATAGGTCAAAAGAGTCATTTTGTAGCCAGTCTGAATTTCCTAAGGAGTTCAGCATCACTCTTAAAGAAAAGTTGTTTGCTGCAGGGTGGTGAGGTGCAGGATGGGTTGAATGATCAAGTTTCCGTTTTAGAAGGAGTCCTTTTCTTAACTTTTTAAAATTAACATGTGTTAATTGTCCATACAAATAGCATGCAGCATGCACTGACAAAATCCAACTACCCTTTTCCCATTGCCCCTTATTTTTTTCCCAATCTCTAGTAATCACAATCTACTTTCATGTCGACTTTTAGTTTCCACATGCAAAAGATAACCTGTGGTGCTTGTCTTTCTGTGTCTGCCTCATTTCACTTAACATGATGTCCTTCAGTTCCAACCATTTTGTTACAAATGGCAGGACTTTATTCTTCTTTATGTCTGAATAATACTCCTTATGTATATATGTTGATAGGCACTTAGGCTGATTCCATGTCTTAGCTATTGTGAATAGTGCAGTAACAAATTTAAGCATGCAGGTATCTCTTTGGTAAATTAATTTAATTTCCTTTGAATACATACCCAGAAGTAAGATAGCTGGATCACATTGTAGATCTATTTTTAATCGTTGAGGAATCTCCATACTATTTTCCATAACACAGCAGTCATAATTTACAATCCTACCAACAGTAAGTGCTTTTCCCCTATATCTTTGCCAGCATTTGTTATTATTTTTTTGTAATGAACCTTGTAGCGGGTATCTCATGACAGTTTTGATTTGCATTTCTTAATGACTGATGATCTTGGGCATTTTTCATGCATATAGTGTAGCCAATGATTTTGTGGATAATTATGACCCCCTCCCCAAAACACAGAAAACAAAAGCAAAAATCTGCTCCTGGCATCATATAAAACTAAACATCATCTGCACAACAAAGGAAACAATCAACAGAATGAAGAGATAGCCTATGGAACAGGAGAAAATATTTGTCAAATATTCATCTGACAGATAATTAATACAAAGAATATAGAAAGAACTCAAGAAACAAAAAGCAATCTGATAAAAAACTGGGCAAATAATCCAAGTAGACAATTTTCAAAAGAAGAAATACAAATGACCAAGAAACAGATTCTTTTTAGCAGCCCTGCAGACTGGACATTGACCTGTGTCTGTGATATCACAACATTCTAGTTCCCACAGCACTTGAGCACCCAATCAATGAGACCAAAACAATCATGAGTTCTTACCTTTATGCTGACAGATCAAAAGGCAAGTCTGGTATGAATTGCCCAGATTACTTTGCCAACATACGGCAGCAGCCTGCCTCAGTCCAGATCAATATCCCAGCTAGCAAAGAGTCAAAGTGCCTCTTAATTCAATTTCCTATAATATTCAAGTAAGTGCAAAATTTCAAAAGCTTCCCAAAATTAGTTGGTTTCAAAAACTGTACTAGATTTGGTGTCGAAGCTAAGGAAGAATGAAGGTTTTCTTCACTGGATATCATTGTGCTGCTCTTTATTGTCTCTTATTAATGTTGACAAAGCAAAGAAAAACTCTTATTTTATTGACGTTGCAATGTCTTTTGTAGAAGTGAAAACACAACACCTGGTGAGGTGGGGAATGGCGAATAAAGGGGATGCAGTAAGCAACTTGCAGACTAGAATTATGTCTGGATGAAGTTCAAGTACAGTTCTGAATAACTTTCAATATTTTTTTAAAAAGGACAGCCATTTTGTAGCATGGATCTGAGTGAAGAATGAATTAAGCCCAGTACGTCAATTCTGAGATTTTAAGGGAGTTACTATACTTCTCTGAGACTGTGCTTGTAGAAATTAATCCCAGACATGAGAGGAAATGGTGTCATGCACATCAAAAGGACTTTCAATCCCTTAATTGTCGACTTTTCACTATATTTGCATCTCAGAATCATGGACACATATTCTTAGAAGGTAGAGATCTAGGCTTTGTGCCATGTTTTCCTCAGCTTTCCCAGCAGAGCCATTCACTCCATACTTCAAAGAACACAACAAGCTCTCTCCAAGTTCTAGGCTGGTGACATCACCAACGAGGAAATGTCTTGGGATGCAAAACAAAATCAGTGTCAATACTTCCAGTTTCTCATAAGTATATGCGAGGTTTCTAACATTATAGGGAATACAGAACAAATAGTCTCCCCAAAGAAATGAATTTTAGTGACAGACTGGTGTCTAAAAACAGTTTTCCTCTATATCCTGCATGGTGAGATGGATAGAGTTTTCTCTAGAGGCCAGTGGATTCAAAGAACATGCACCATGTCCACTTAGGAACTGAAGTGCTATCTTTCATGTCAAAAGAATTTTATTTGCTTAGGTAAAAATCTCAGAACTTTATTGCTATAATCCCCACTGAAAATGGTAAAAATGGGCTACAAATTCATGAAGCCAGAATGCTTTACCAAAGAGAAGCAAATGTACAACTCTGTTTTACAGTCTGAAGGAATAGGGGAGTTATAGCAAAATGGTCTAGAAAACATTTCTCTGCTCTAGGATTGTAGTCTCATGAAAGACTGGTCAGCAAGGCAGATTAGAAGGTTGGAAAGATACCCTTGTATACCCTAGGAAAATATAAAACACAGATCATCCTACTGTGTAACCACCTAATGGCCTCTGCAAAATGGACTCCTTTATGTCTGTATTTGAAGACAAGATTTTCTTTCTTAAATCTTGGAATATATGAGCTTTCAGTGAAATTTGGAAAATGCTTATTCTTTCATATTACCACTTATGGATTATGTCTAAAACCTAGTGGAAAATTCTGGTTGTACTTCAAGAGAGCCCTTGGACCTTATTAGGATGGACTTAATTCTCATCTCTAAAACAGAACAGCATTCCCATGGTGATGAGAAGGACACATAAGGATGTGGCTCCAGCAGTGACCACTGCTCACCACAGGAGTAGATGGGATAAGAAGTAACGGCGTTTGCTATTCAAATACAGATATCTCAAGATGAGCCAGGCTAATAAGCCAGGAAGTTTTGCTAGATATAAGCCTATTATATTGTTTAAGATTATTATCCTCTTTACTGCCAAAGGTACTCTAAAATAGTAGGAATTCTCTTCTCCCATTAGGCTCCCCCAAGGATCTGTAGGCCATATGGGTAGGTGGCAACTTGAATACATTACTGAGATACTAATATTAGGCTTTTGTGAGCACAAAAAGCTTTCACTCTCTATTAAGCCAAATTACATAAAGCAAGAGCTGGAAAGTCAACTAAAGTGTGCCTTTTGCAGAAAGCTGGAAAAATGAAATAAGTTTTGCAGCACACCATGGCTTTCTAATCACCCAACTTTATTCTCCTAGATGGAAAAGCCATACCCCTTGCAAAATTTTATTACATTGAATCATTCTTCAATACCCATTAGTATAAGAAAAGCACCAATCCATGTATGATAAGCATTCTCTTCCTGTGCTTATCACCAAATTTACTAACATAAGTCTGTGTATAACCTAGCCTAAAATGAGTGGGTTCTTATGTGTATATGTGCCTTTCAATGTCTTACCCTTCTAGACTGTAATAAGTATGTCTATGTCCATCCAACTATCCAACCACCTGTCTGTTTATCAGGCTTTTGTGGGGACACTGATTATTTTCGAGGCGCTATGGTATGCATGTGGAATAAAAAGGTGATATGATGTGGTTCTTGCCTTAAGAAGATGCAAAGTATGATGAAGAGGGTAAGTACAAATGTAATTGCAATTATACATAAAGTCTTAAATAGGGCTTTATACCTAGATGTGTACAAATGAAGGTGTGACTAACTTCTCTGTTAGAATCAGGAAACATATAAAGGAGGAGATGGTATATAAGATGGGCCTTGGACTGGATTGGTACTGCCATTGATGGTTTCTCTAATATTTTTAGCTCATCAGAGAAGACTGAAAAACAGCGAGTGTGGGAATCTAATAGCGAAAGCTGCAAGACTTGAACGTGCCGCCCACATGCATATTCCTGATCATCCTGATTTCTGTGCTAAGTAGTTAAAGATCAGGCTCATGATGGACATGTCCAATACTCAAGAGTTGCAAAAGTTTTTCTTAAACTTATTTGGATTATGAACTCCTTCAATAATCTTGTGATATTTGTAGACCCACTCCTCCCACAAATGCATAAATGTTATATTCCAAATTTGTGAGGAATTTCCCAGAGTTCCATGAACAATTTAGAGAAGTTGTCTGGAGTCTCATTTTATTCAGATCCTTTAGTTTAGGAGGGATGCTAGAATCACACTTCCTATTTACTCCTAGACTATCAAATACCCTCACAGGACCATGGGGAAAAACTGGTATAAAAACTATTCTGTTCTGTTTCATAGGGCTAAATAGATGACTTCTTGCCTGTATAATCTTGAACACTTTCCCTAAGCCTCAATTTGCTCATCCTCATAATGGGTATATTACTCTTATCTCTCAGAATTTGTTTTCAAGATTAGAGCTAAGATATATAGAATACCTCACACATTGTTTGGCTTTTATGATCATTAATATCAGTTGTAGCATATATAATGACAGCAACACAATTATGTTCCAGAGATTTGGGGAATAAATTATGGTGACCAGATGCAATATCCATTTGAATACTTAGAGGCATGTTTAACTAATTGTTTATCTAGAAATCCCTCTGCTCTCAAGATGATTAACAAGAATACTGCAATTAGATTCTGAACCCTCTGGATAGAAAGCATAGCTCCTATATATTCTGTACCATGTTCAATAAATGTTTAATAAAATTATAATAGTGCTTGAGATTTCTATACTTCCTTAATTTTATATTCTCTAAGTACTTTGTAGATATTAGTTCATTAATTTTCTCAATTCCACAGAGACTAGGAAGGTAGGAAATATTAAAAAGCATCTTCTTCGCCCATTGCTTTAAACATATGCCTTTCCTTCATCCTCTTAAACATTGCTTTGCTGCATCCTACCAAACACACCAGAGTGTAACCCCTTCCTCTTAGCCTTAAGGCTATTCACCAGTTCTACCAGTCTTCCCAGGCCTTGCTATCTTCTCTCCAATTATAATTTGCAATTTATGTTTTACTATAGTAGTTCTAATTTCTAAAGTAAACTGGTTCCTTAATAGATCCAGACTAAAAAAATTCAAATAACAAATAATAATTACAATAGCTTCTATCTATTGAAAATCAGACACTGGAATGTATTAAAAGTATTATCTCTTCTGTGCCTCTCAAAAACCCAATGTGTTATTTATCATTACCTCCATTTTATGGTGAGAAAAAATAGGTCCATAAGAAATTAAACAAGACTGTATAAGGTCACACAGCTGACAAGAGGTAGATCTGGGATTTGAACCTAGATATGTCTACCTCTGAAACCTAAGAAGACTTAACTAAAAGCTGTGCAACTTTTCACAATTCTCTGTTCTCAGGGTATTGTGAAGACATTCAGAATCTCAGAATCTCTGAGACAACATGTGAGTGAGCATCTGAGAAAATCACAAGACCTGCTTTGGTACTAGGACTTGCAGGAAGGTGGGAAAGTAAGCTATCACTGAAATCCCATTGATTCTAATCTCCACTTGCAGTCCCTCCTCTTCTTTCAAGCTACCACCCTGTGAAAGGATCAGACCTATTAGAACCCAAGAGAATTTGGAATTAGTGTGCTATCCAGAAAGATTCTAGCAAACACTCAGTAGAACTTTTTGAAAGCCAGAGTGGACATCTTGCTAGCCTTGTCTCACAATGAGTTACTTAAAATCATGACTCTGACTGTCTCTTAAGGACTTTAGGTCTGAAAGGTGGGAGAGGCTCAGTGATCCACAGGACCTATGCAGTTCCTGAAACCCATATATTCACTGAATCTTCATCTGCACAGTATTCCTTCTTCAACCCTCAAGGATGAATGTCCCATCATGTCAATTTTACTCTGTCCTGGGATATTTAAGGATTTCTTAGACTCTACAACTATTGCCACCCCTTCCGTTTATGTAACTTTACCATGCCATATTTTCATTCCAACTGTGAGCCATATGTACTTATGTTCAATAAAATTACTAATTGGGTTAATCAATTATGAGAAAAACTAAGATATATCAAAGGCTTGCTGTGCTGGGCACTACAGTGGCAACACACACACACACACACACACACACACACACACACACGTGTGCATGCACACATCTCATAATATGTTGCTGCTTTGATTTCCACCGTGGAAATGAAAAAGTCTGAATTCTAGAAACTTAAACTGCATGGTCATTAAAAGGTAGAAAGATAATCCAAATCCAAGTCTGAGCAAGGGCAGAACCCTAATCAACTTGGGTGTGAGGGTTACTTGTGCTCCATAGCTACTTCTTCATATTTACTCTACAACTTGTCACCTGAAAATTGAACTCATAGACTTTTCTTAGTAGAGGAACCCCAACCTTCCTGTGAGCAGCTGCAGAATTTAGCCTGTATAGATTATTCATCAACAAAGGAGGTGTGCTCCATTGATGGTAGAAATCACTGGGGGAGGCATCTTGAAGTCAAAGGTGACAGTGACAATCCTGAGCCAGGAATGAGAAGGAATTGCCATAAAGATGTATTTTGAGATGTAGTCACCCTTGGTAGTTCATCTTTGCCAGGAAGCATGGGTACTGCAGGATCTGTTCTTTCTCCTTATTTTCTCACTTTATAGCTGGGATGATGCAAACTAGGAAGATAGAATTTATTTCTCAGGTTAAGCACCTACCTTAACTATACTCAAGTTCATCCTAGACAAATTTCTGGCTGATGAAATAAGCAACTCTGTGAAATACCTCAGGTGGCATATATACCTGGGAGATATTTGCCACTGCTGTAAATAAAGTTTTCCAAATAGTAATGCTGCTACTATCTTTATGTTAGCAGCTAGGAAAATAAGCTAGCAAGAAAAGTGCAAAAACAAAGTTATAGCCTAGCAAAAGTTGATTAATAATATACCAAACATGTTTAGAGAATTCCAGTTCCTTCTCCCATAGGAATATTCTAAACAATGATTTTATTAAGTTCAAATTATGTTTTCTCTTGCACCTATACAAAGTCAGCTGTTGCCACTAGCAAGACGCCTTGTGCACCTATTATAGTGCATAAAGGAGAAGTGAAATATCCATCAGAACTTCCTAGCTGTGCCACAAAATAACCTAGGTGCACTTTAATCCTCATCACAACCTCAGGGGGAAAGCATGATTATTACCAGTTCACAAATAAAGACACTGAAAATAAATAGTTTGATAGATAATTGATAGACCTATAGTTTGACCATATATTTGTCTGACTCCAAAGCCCAGACTCTATTCTCTAGTTAATTCTCTTCAAAGTCTT
Source organism: Castor canadensis (assembly GCF_047511655.1). Classification (NCBI taxonomy): domain Eukaryota; kingdom Metazoa; phylum Chordata; class Mammalia; order Rodentia; family Castoridae; genus Castor; species Castor canadensis. The sequence goes on from NC_133387.1 coordinate 169,380,783, forward strand.
TTCTCTATTCATTTGAATTCTGCAGATTGTGATTTTAATGAGATGGGTGCAGGAATGAAAGTCATACAGCCCTGCCTCAAAGATAATATTGAATTCCACTGTGGCTGTGCCTAGCCTCAGCTGGAGGACTGAACATGACCACTCACCAAGTGAAATTTGCTCCAACTATTACTGAAGACACGTTCATGAGTTCCCAGCTCATGAGGAAATATTGATTTTGCTCCTATGGTCCACACATGGAACATGCTGTCTATCAGGAAGAATGCTAACTTTCTTATTTGGTTTTAGGCTAAGGAGCTCGTGCATTTTCTACTAATAGCTCTGCAATCCCTTCATCATCCTTCAGCAGAGACTCATGCCTCAGAATCATCTAACAGGACCATCTTTCTTATTTTAGGATCCACAAGGCTTACTCTAGAGAGACTTTCTTTTTTTAAAAAAAATAATTTTAGTTTTGAATTTTAATACATTAAAAATATGAGATTCCATTATGATAATTCCATACATGCCTATAGTGTACCTTGAACAAGTTCACTTCCTCTATTATGTTCCCATTCCACCTCTCCCTCCTCCCATTTCAGTGTTTGATGGGGTTCATTACACTATCTTCACATGCAACATACTCTGTTTGCCATCTGCAATAATCAGTCTAGAGATTTTCTGAACATTACTTTGATCTAAACTTATGAATCCTGTGAAAGTTGTGCTATCTGTAACCCTAAAACACCTTCATCATGGGGCATGAAGGAGATGGAAGATGGGTCTGGTTCACTCCTTCAGATCAATTTGGAAACTACTGAGAAAGCACATGTTTTTCTCCTAGTAATTTTACTTCCAAAGACTTTTCACATCTTTTCATCACAGAATGGATATAAGGTCTTGGATTGGTAGGGAGGAGAGAGGTTATATCACTTCTCATAGAAAGAAAATGAAGAATCAAATTGGATGAAATACTCAAGTAGACTTTATAGGATAAATCAGTTGCATTAAAATTCTTTTGATTCCCAGAACCCAAGATATATTACATAGATCAAGAATGCTTTCTCTCCTTAGCTATTACCCTAAAATATAGCTATGTTCCTAGGTCATTGCTTAAGAATAGCTTTTTTCAGGTAGTTGATTTTCCCAGTTCTGTGAAAAATCATAAATATGGTGCACAGTACTTAGGAACAGAGATGATAACATCTCACTTACCTCCACACATCCAGAAAATAATTCTTTTCAGAGACTATAAAAGGCTGCTGATACTGTTGGTTTCAGATTTTCACCATTTAGTACAATATTGGCTATAGGTTCATCATATATGGTCCTTATTATGTTGCAGTAGATTCCTTCTATTTATAGTTTCTTCAAAGCTTTTACCATAAAGGAATGTTGAATTTCGTCAAAGGCTTTTTTGTATCTTTTATTCTATGGATCCACTGTATTACATCTATTGACTTGCATATGTTTACCCATCCTTGCATCCCTGGATTGAAACTAACTTTATCATGGTGTATGATCTTTTTAACATGTTATTGGATTTAGTTTGCAAGTATCTTATTGAGAATTTTTGTGTTTATGTTCATCAAGGAAATTGGTCTATAATTTTCTTTTGTGTGTGTGTATCCTTTTTGGGTTTTGGTATCTGAGTAATACTGGCTTCATTGAATGAATTCAGTAGAATTCCTTCCCTTTCTATTTTATGAAATAGTTTAGGAACATTTGTGTTAGTTTGTTTTTAACTTTTTAATTTTTTGTGGATATTAATTTGAAATTTTTTTGTTTTATTTTAATTTGTTTTGTGGTTATCATGTTATAGTTGTACAGGGGATATGTTGTGACATTTACATAAGTGGTTACAATATATCTTAATTAGATTTACCCCTCCCCGTCTTTCTGTGTTAGTTCTTTTTCAAAGGTGTGCAATTTAGGCAGGAATACATCTTTTCCAGGGTTTCTCTTTCTTCAGAGATTCTTTATACTGCCTCATTTTCATTGCTTATTATACGTATGTTTAAGTGGTTATATCCTCAGTGAATTTTGGTGTATCATATGCATCTAGGAATTTATCCATTTTTCTGGATTTTCCAATTTATTAGAATATAAATTTTCATTCCCTAATGAATTATGAATTTCATTGGTATTTGTTGTGATATCCCCTTTCTCTTCTTAGTGCTTTTGGATTTGGCTTGTTCTTATTGCAACTTGAGGTGCACTATTAGGTTATTTATTTGAGATCTCTCTGATTTTTTTTAAGAAGGCACTTAGAGCTACAAACTTTCTTCTTAGCACTGCCTTTGCTATGTCCCAAATGCTCTGGTAAGTTGTATTTTTATTTTCATTTCATTTTAGGAATATTTGATTTTATTCCTTATTTCCAAGATGACCAACTGATCATTCAAAAGTTATTTTTTGATTTCTGTGTGTTTGAATATTTTCTGTAGCTTCTCTTGCTGTTGATTTGTTTTGTTCCCATTGTGGTCAGACAAAATATAAGAATTTATTTTGATTTTTTGTATTTGTTAAGACTTGCTTTATGCCCTAAGACATGATCTGAAGGGTAAGTTGTCTGCTTCAGGGCTAGCTTACATTAGAAGTTTCCTTTCTTTGCTTACTGAGAGCTGCTGCTGGTCACAAGGAGCTTTACTGTCTGTGAACAGGGCAGGTTCCCACTTGCTCCACAGGTCTTTCAGTTTGTGTCCCCAGGAGCAGCAAGCTCCTGTCTAGGGGTGCTCCTGGAACCAAGTCTAGGGATGCTCCTGGAACATTGCAGAGAGGTTGGGGGGAGCAGATAGAACACAGAGTCATGGACTGGAAGAAGGGGAACTGACAGACTCTGATATTTTGTCTGCAGGTCTCAGTGTTTACAGACCTTACCCACTAGTTTGCCACCTTGTGAGAGGGAGGAAGCTGGAGAAATAACATGGTCTGCAGAACCTGAGTTTAGAGCAATCTTGCCTGGTAACAACCTTCATGTTGCTGGGAAGTGAAGTCCGAGCATTTTGTCAGCCATGGTCTTAGTGCTCTGTTTTTGCAGTGATCCTCAGAGTATGGAGGTCTCTGCTTACCAGAGATAGCAGGGCCACTGACCACCATGCCTGAGATCCATGCTGCTTAAACTTCTCATCAGGTCCCTCTCCCTTGCCATGGTCCCTCTCCTGGAAGTCTCCCACCAAGACACTGTGGTAGGATGTCCCCAGGCTCCCTGAGCCCATGATTGTTCCTTGTTTCCTCATCCCCAGAGTAACTCAGTCTCAGACAATGGACCTGATGCCTGGCTATAGCACTCTGGCATATAGGGAGTGACAAAATGTCTTTTTCTCTTCAATGCTAGCCTCCTATGCTAGCACCAAGTCCCCATACTGTGTTTAAGGCTTCCAGGAAGTGGGGGCTTATACCCCTCTTCTGCCATTTTGTCACCAGGCAGTCCTGGCTTCCTTTTGTGGTGGTGTCTTTAGCTTCCCCTCCCCTGTGGGAGCCCAAAGCTGGAGCTGAACTCTAGCTTTACCTTTCTATTTCTCCCTGCTTTTCAGTTATCCTGTCCCTCTTTCATGATTCAGACAGTCTTCCTCCCTTTCCCTCTTCAGAGAATAGTCTCTCCTTTGTTACCCTCACTCTTCTCATTATACTACGGAAAACACATTGAATCTGCAATCTTACCCCACCTCCACTTGTTAGAGCAGCTGTATCTTTCTGTATTTGAATGAACTTATGGATCGCATTGAGTAAAGTGGACTTAAGGTCAATTCGGTTTTTCTTTTTTTTCTAAGTCCTAGTGACCATAGCTTTTCCAGATATCCAATGCTGCATACCTCAATTTATATGAGATTTGGAGGAAATGAGTAGCATAGAGAAGACCTCAAAGATGAATGATGAGGGGTTGGGATAAGCTACTAAATGTAGCTTAGTGGTGGAGCACTTGCCTAATAACATAAGAAGAAGAAGAAGAAGAAGAAGAAGAAGAAGAAGAAGAAGAAGAAGAAGAAGAAGAAGAAGAAGAAGAAGAAGAAGAAGAAGAAGAAGAAGAAGAAGAAGAAGAGGAGGAGGAGGAGGAGGAGGAGGAGGAGGAGGAGGAGGAGGAGGAGGAGGAGGAGGAGGAGGAGGAAGGAGAAGAAGAATAAGAATTAATGGAATGTACTTTAAAGAAAGAATAAGTGAAAGAGAATGAATGAGAGGGCATAAAGCAGGAAGCAACCTTCTACTGTCTGATTTAAAATTGCTCATAAATTATACCAGAATGTGAGAAGTTACAAGGAAGTATCTTAACTCACTTTGTGGTGCTATAACAGAATACCAGAGATCAAATAATTTATAATGAATAGAAACTTAGCTCACAATTAGCTCACAATTTTAGAGTCTGGGAAGTCTCATATCAAGGGGCCAACATCTGATGGGGACCTTCTTGCTGTGTTGTCACAGAACAGAAGGCTAGAGGGCAAGAAAGGTGAATTTACCCTTCTAAAATGACACCAATTCTCCCCATGGGGGTGGAGCCCTTCTAGCCTAATTAGATATTAAATGTCCACCTTTTAGTACTTTACAATGTCAAATTAAATTTCAAAATGAGAGTCAAACATTCAAACCATAGCAAAGTGTAAAAGGCAAGTACTTGTGTGAAAAGGTTGAATACCTTCCCTAGAAATACATGTATGGTCTAAGTGATGGCCCAGTGTCCTTCCCATAATGTGATGATGATTAGAACCTCTGGAGACAATATTGTTGGCTGGGTTCACCCTTGGCTGTCAGCAAATCAGTATGATTCAAAGAGCTATTGCATTTTTAAGGTACAAAAAGACAGGAGTTTGAAACTGAGACTTGCAACATATCTTTCTTTCAATGTTCATGTAAACATCTCCTCTTCAGAAAGTCTTACCCTACCTCCTAAGAAGGAATTTACTTCCCCCCGCCCCCATTACTCTCACTGGATAATTAATTTACCCCTCTGCATTTATCTTACCTTTTCATTGCTGTTTATCAGAGTCTTCTTTATAATATAAGTAGATCTGTAATAAACACCCTACTTGCTCAGGATATGACACTTGCCATGTCCTATTCATTGTTGTGTGTCTTATGGTGTGCTGCAGGATGCCTGGCACTCACATATGCTGAACAAATGTTATTGTAATGGCAATAACAGGCTATCCAGGTCTCCAAGGGAAATTTAAAGCTACAAACGACATAATATCCTTCCTTGGGAGTCTTGATTTTTACATTTGGAAGACCAACCTTATATGTATTTGGAACAAAATATAAAATTCTCAAGCAGGTTAGGAACACTCATAGGAAATGAATCAGGACAGGTGAGATCTGAAAAAATTAAGTAGTTACCATCTGTATAGTGTTAAATTATTTTACAGATAGTACCTAATTTAATATTAAAATAATTAAAAATAAAAATTTATATTGCAAAATGAATATTATTATTTTCACTTCAATAATATTGATTATAAGTATCAAAGAAACTACCTGATTTGGCTAAGATCACATGAAACTATTAAATTATTAATTTGGACTCATAATTAGGGAGTCCAGGTTATATTGGAATCACATCAGTGACTTTTTACTCCACAGGTTTGCCTTGAAAATAGAATATGAAGGCTGTTTGTTGTAAGAAAGGTAGAAATAGTATTGGTATGGTAGATGCTCACAAAAAAGATAACTTTTCTCTACCCTCTGCTGTTATCAGCAGCTTCCTGACCTCAATTCCTTTACCACCCACCCCACTAATCAAATGTTGACATTTCCCACGCTTTCTTTGTTATAAGTGTCATTGCCATCTGAAGCAGTATGATGATTTGTTCATAGATCCAGGACCATCTACATCAAGCCTAATGACTCATTTCCTAGGCCCCCAGAATCTCTTTGCATCCTGGGGGCTTGCTCCTCTGGATATGATCTGGTCTAAACCTTCAGACTATTGACAAAATCAAGTTCCCTTTTTCTCCAGGCTCCTTGGACCTGCTGAGGTTTTTCAAACTATAGTTTAAGGTAAATGTTTTCCCATTTCAGTCTCAATGGAAGTAGAAAATTCCTCTGGAGAGGAGTCATTATATACAGGGATTAGATTCCATGGCTCCTCTGAGCCCAGCAGCTAGGATGAACCTGAGCTTGAAGCTTTAATGCAATGTGAACTTTAACGTGACAATTAATGCGGGGACCTTTTCCCTGAGGCAATTAACTTCTGCTCTTCTGTCTAACCATGATTTCAGCACTGGCAGCAGGCTGGAAATGAATGCCACCAGTATAGTCACAGTCAGTCAACTTAGACTTGTACCACAGGGGCCATTCAATTCACCATTTCTTTGTATCTTTCATGCTTGGGGATCCAAGATTCCCTTCAAGTGCTATGATTCATCATAAAAGAAAATATTCACCAGCAGCTCCAAACCAAGCCAGATTTCTCAACATCTGGAGAATGCTACCATAGTGCTTTTCTGTGCTGGCATTTCTCAGTGCTCTTAATAAATAAATGAAACTCCACATAAGTAAACGATAGCTACTTGGGCATGCATATTTGTGTTACTGTCCACCAGAGACTTTTAAGCAGTGATAGAATGTCCTGTATCCGACAGATAAAAAGTAAAAACACAGCCAATTTGGAAGTTTGAAAGAAAATCATTCAAGAAATATCTCCACATCAATTCGGAAAAGTACCAAACTAAAAAAAAAAGAAAGCTCCAGATATTTATACCTTTCAGAGAAGAGTGTTAAGATAGTGTTATAACATAACCTTCAAATATAAACTAAGATGATAAAGAGAACAAACTTTTCTTCATTGAGAAAGACACAAAAAAAATGTGACCGAGTATGGAAATTTCAGATATAAGGCATTCCTTTCTATGATTTTTATGAGGTCCAGAAAGAAATAAGCAAAATATAATTTAAAGAAACTTTTCTGAATATGAAGAAAGTATCTTAAAGAAAGTCTGTCTATAAACCAGATGTGTAGGTTTCTTGTTACACATACACCAGCAATTTGGATATCACATGTAGCTGGTTAACATACTAAATCTTGGGTCCTACCCCAAAAGTACTAAATCAGAATCTGTCTTTTAAAAGACCTAATTAGAAAGGAATCATCATGTCTAGATAAGTTTCAGGTTTATCTGTAGGTTAGACAGAATGAATACTGAATAGCATTTAGTTTCTTTCTTTCTTTCTTTTTTAATATGAAAATCAACTGTCCAGCCAGCAAAGCTAATGATTTTTTGCTGCTTCCTATTGCTTTTCTGGTTGTCTCACCCTGCAGTGTTCAGTTGCCTTTGTGCATCTTTAGGAATACCAATGACCTTGAACTGCATGGCCAGCCTGGTCATCCCTGAATGTCAAGGCATCTACATATTACTATTTTGATCTTTAGGGAAGCTCTTTCACAAACTAAGGCATCTACTTACACATGCACATATATAAACATACACAAACAGAATGAGTTTTGAATCAAAAAACTAAGATCGTAATATTGATTTGTGACATGAAGTAATATTATCCCACTGTTGCTTGTTCTTCTCTTTAACTTTTATATTAAAATATTTTTGATAGGTATTGAAAAATCTTGATGGGTACAACACCACTTAAAATCTTATTTCTAAAATTACATTCATTAATATTTTACAGCATATTGACAATGACTCTGGCTTTTGTTCCTAGACCGCATGTCAACTATTCATCAAAGGAAATCTGCTATGTTTCTTCTTTGTTTGGCTTAAATATGACTTGTGGGAGCAAACCCCAGAGACTGGTGCTTCTGGGGGTGCTTTGGCCATCCTTGTTTCCAAATTTCATCTATCTCCTTTCTTCTTTCTATGTGTTTGAAAGAGCTCACAGCTACCAGAGGCAGGAGAAGAAAGGCACACACACAATACCTACTTTAGTAAAGCATTCAGGGTGGTAGTACTCAGAAAATAGCAATAATGAGAGACAGAGGGACAGAGAGCCAGAGAGACAGAGAGAGAGAAAGAGAGAGAGAGTCAGAGGAATATGGAAACTCTCAAGGGACTTATAGATCATCTTGTCCACCCTCTTCATTGTACAGATTAGGAGACTAATAAGAGAGGGAATATAAATAGGCTGAGCGCATATAGCTATTTAGTATAAGAGCTGGAACTAGTAACATAGTTCTTTGAATTTCTAGTCCAATTGACTTTTGCACATGAACACACAAACTCACATCTAATTTCTAAAGCTAAATTATAATCTTACAAATTCACACATTTCAAGAAAAGTCATGGAGCATATCTTTAGTGTCTATTGCCATGTTCCACAGTAAACATAAAACACATATTTCTTGAATAAATGAGCAGCTTTTCTTGAATTCTCTGATCATAATAGCATAGTTAAATGAATTAATAGTCAGTCTGTATGTCCTGATTTAATAACACATCACATTTCTGTTCACATGTGAATCTCTCCAGGATCCTCTTCAGAACAGTGGTGAGTTAGGTTTCAGGGGTCGTGATACACTATGTTTTTTCTGGATACAAAGCAACTGTATACTTTAAGAAATACATCAGCATTGAAGGTACAGCTTGTGTGGTAGGGAACCCAAAAATGTTTAGGTGAATGTGGAATTACTGTGCATAAGCAGGCAATCAAGGAGATCAACAATGTATATGTTTTTTCTACCTTGACAAGTAAGACTGAATTGAGTTATTAATCTCTAAATACATCTCTTACTTATTTGCTAATTAAAGCACCAAAATAGTAATGAGAAATATATGGAGTGGGGGGAGAGGGAGAGGGGGAGAGAGAGAGACAGAGATGAGAGAGAGAGAGAGAGAGAGAGAGAGAGAGAGAGAGAGAGAGAGAGAGAGAGAATACATTGCTTGAGCCATATTTTTTTAAAGGCATGTGAGTCTCAAGTATGAATTGAAGGGCAAATGGTGGGAAGGAGGAAAAATAACCATCATCTTAATTTCACCAATTGGTGAAGGATACTATAGCCTCAGATTTTGATCCAAAGGTATCTTTCTAGTCACTCTACCTAGTTTGGTTCTATTCAAGGTATTATTTCTCTGTGAAGAATCAAGTCCTAGACAAAAGGAAATATTGGCTGAATCCATTCTGTCTCAAACCTGCTGGCATAGGTTATAAAAGACATACTACATTTTGAGCCATGGATAAATCATTCAAGGAAGCATCATGTTAAAGTTCATTTCTGAATATAGAAAAATGATTATTTTCACATATCCAGTTAATGTGATTACGTTGACCAAGTAAAGACCAAATACGAAATAATGAAAAAAACCTCACTTTTGATCATTAGGTTTAGATATCACTGAAAAAAAATTCATGTCTGAATGTCTATGCATCTCTATGTCACAGACGGTTTAGAGGTGATTCCATTATTCAACTAAAAACTTCACAAGCACCAGAGGCCATACACCTAATCGGCATTGTACTGAGGTTTAAAATACTAAAGCACAAGGGAAATGTCATACGCTCTTAATTCTTTAATGGGTGGACCCAAGAAGCATCTCTCCCTTTAAGTAGAACGGCTAAAATACGTTCAGTATTTTGTCAGACCCTGTACCCAGGGCATAGCTAGTAAGCAGAACTGGAACTGGAATTCAGATTTCTGAATCCTTATGTATTATTAGTCTCTAAAATATAGAATAATTCTGCTTTTTAATAAAGCAGAGATAAATTCTAATTAGATGGAGAATTATAGCTAATGAATATGAAATTTGAACTAGGTTGCCCAGTCCCCCCAAATTCTGCAACTCAAGTTTATAAGCACTCTTTTCTAGAAGGTGTGCTCAGAGTTAAGCCATCTTGCCTCACACCCCTATATATTGGGTCACCATCATAAACCCACTATCACCAGGATATTCTTCTCCATGTTGACCATCTATGAAACTGACCCCAACTGCCCACATTCCAATACACACAGATCCTTTCAATCTGCCTTATAGAATTCATAGTTTTCATATTGGCAAACTCTCCAATATCCTTGACCTCTCTTTAAGTTTGACCTTTATCTCTTGCCATAAATTAAGGCTTTTAACCAAGAATGCAACTTCCATTCAAAGTTACAAACCACTGAACCAGATGGTTAGAGTGTTTTTATTGTTCCTTATTTCCACTTCTAAACAAATCTTTCACAAGTTCCTTCAGACACCCTATTTTCTTTGAAATTCATACCACTTCCTACTCCACTTTGTTTCTGTCACCCACCATTGTCCATCACTTTGTTCATTCATAGAGATGTTTATGTCTTGGCTCATTTTTTGTTCCTACCTCTATTCTTGTCATCCTTGTTGGTGACTTCTCCATCCATAAGGTTTACCGGTCCTACTGTCTGTACCGTATTCTTTACTTACTTGATTCCAAAGTTTTAATCTTCCCTTTACCCCTTCAATCACCACTTGCCTTGAAAACTCTGATTCCACTTGACATAACTCCAGCTGGTAACCATAATAATTGTCTATGAGTAACTCCAGTCAATTTTCCCCATAGTTGCAAAGCACACTAAAAAACAAAAGCCATTAGTCTGGTATGTGGAGCTTTATAACCAAATCCTACTGTGATTAGAGCCAGGAATGTGCTCAAAGTCTAATATTAACTTAATATGAAATAAGCATATTCCAGCTTGGATGAAGTCACTTTTGTACTGACCACTATATATGCCCCCTCTGATCTAAATTGAAGATCAAGTGGCCTTGCTACTCTCCAGGTCTTGCTACTTACTCTGTCAGTCCCTATTTAATGGCACTCTGTACAATTCTGAATTATGCTTTTTTCTTTATTCTTACCGCACCTTCAGGCCAATTCTTATACGCTGTAATTGTTCCAGAACATTCATATTCTGGGTGTTACCATTGTATCAATGAGGGACTAGAATTCTCCTCTGCATTTATTATTTCTTTATCTATTGTCTTTTAGTCCATACTAGATTATAATTTTCTTGAGATGAGGTACCTTATCTGTTCAGTTCCTTTATCTTCAGAATCTAGAACAGTGTCTGGCAGAAAATAGGTGCCCAATAAATATCATTAAATAAATGGGTAACATGCTGGATTTTATGCTTAGTGAAACTAATAAATAGAATTATCAGTTTCTAAAGCTCCTATTTAATGAGAAACACAATATGCCCCTGATATTTGATTGATATTAAGAATTTGATGTTGTTGTGAGTATAAAGAAGTATGAAATTTCCCCAATCCTCAAAAATACTCACAATTAACTAGAGGCATACAATTTAGCTAGAGAACATAACAGAGGAAAATGCCATTATAAAAAGACTGGGGGTGTAGCTTAGTGGTAGAGTGCTTGCCTAACATGTACAAAGCCCTGGATTTAATCCCCAGCACCATAAAATATGAACAAGTAAAAAAAAAATAAGAAAATATCATTATGAAATAAAATGTTAAATAATCCATTGCCAACAGTAGATGCAATGTTTGTTCATTCATTTACTATTTTACTTATTCATTTTTTTGTTTATTAATGCGTCCATTTAGCCAACAGATACTTACAGGGTTTACTAATCTTTCTTAGGCACTAGAGTTTGATAGATGAGTAAGGCATTATTTGTGTCCTTAATGAGATCATACTTAGATGAGAGAAATAGACATGAGGAAGTTTTCTTTATAAAGGGAGGATTCCAATTCCTTTTCTTAGAGTATTTCCTTTGTAACTGTAGTTGTAAAGGTACAGGTTTTTAAAAGCTTCTTACTAGTGTTACAATCCAGGAAAGTCCTTCTCAAGAAAATAGGATTCATTCCTTTGAAATGTGAACAAATAACAAGGGAGATAGTGACCCAGTTTCTCTGGTAAGGGGAGCCTAACATGAGTTGGCACCTGACTCTAAATTGCTAAAGTACCTCCCTTCATAAAAGAAATTTTAGTTTTAATTTACAGAAAGCCAAGTAACTAACACAGGCAGATAGATGATCATTTCAACTACCAGGTAAACTTTGGATGTACTATATGTGACAAATGGTGCTGCCAACTGCTCCTACTTAAGGACTGGTTATTGTTCAATTCGAGGATATGTAGACAACAGGTTGTATCTTCTTGGCTATATAAAGAGTGAGATTTCTTTCTGTTTTTGCAATATATACCTGATATATACACCACATTTTTCTTTAATGCTTATTTGATGATACAGCTATTGCTTTCTCTTTTACAAAAAGAAATATGGCAAATGATATATGGAAGCATGACCTGCTCACTCTCAATTAGCCCCCTCCCCACACATGCTGCTTCCAAGAAGAGACAGTTTAATATGTACAGGTTCATGAGTTGTTTTGTTCTTCCTTCTTAGAGCTTCTTTTTCATGGTGGAGGTGTCAGAAACATCAAGCATTTTGGTTTCTATTTACATTGGCTTATATAAACAAGAAGAGAGGAAGTCTAAGAAGATTTACATATTTTTAGGAACATGAATTTTTAGCTTTTCCAGGTGTACCATCTGAGGCTTGTATGGTGAAACTTCTAATTATTCAAAATTACAAAACAAAAACATTTGTTATGTGTCTTTCATAGATCTCTGTAAACTTAGCTGAGGACTCAAATTCCAACAGGAAAGATTAGTATAGATTTCTGAAAAGTGGAAGAAATGATGTAATAAGCAGGGAAAATTTGCTGTAGAGAATATTTTGCTATAGGTAAAAGAAGTCCCTAATCAATATGTCTTAAATGACAGTGGTCCTGAGGTGGAGTAAGTTCAGCAATGCTGCACAATGTTCAAAAAGTCAGGTTCTTTGCATTTCTCAGCTCTGTGTTCCACAAATAGCTTTGTCCTAGGGCTATTGTCTTTTGGCTGCCTCAGGCCCAGACATAAGATTTGAACATCCAAGAGAAGAGGAAAGAGATGTCTCTCTTTTCCTGTGCCCATGTCTTCAGAAAAACAAATTCTATAAAATTTCTCCATAGACATTCTTGCAAAACCCTATGATCAGTATTGGGTTACATCTACACTCTTGGACTCATAATAATGAAAAAAAGAAGAGAAAAATCAAGGACTCTCTTGCATTCATGTGGCGAGTTAGCTTCTCTGGAGGCACATGTTGTATGGACTCTGGAAAGCATGGTTATTTTAGGAATCAAGAGAGGAAAAGATAGCAAGTAGTCAGGGCTGACTGCATAATTTGCAGAACCAGGGCAAAATGAAAATGTAGCCTACCTTGCCCAAGGCAGAAGGGCAACACCTAAGGGACTCTCACCTTACCCTGGAATCAGCAATGAGATCAGCATTAAGTGAGTTACCTTCCCTTTCTCAGTCACTTGTCAAATATACCTTGGCACTGGCACCCAAGTGAAGGATGGCCACTACTTGGTTTTGCCTTCCAGAGCTACAGGGTGTGTAACCAAACCTGATCCTGCTAGACCTGCACCCAAGCGCCCAAGCCTGGAGGAAAGGCTGACAGATAGCTTTCCCCAACCCCACCTCAGAGAACAGAGAGTGGAAGTTCACCAAGGTGGAGCTGGAAAGGCCAAGGTCAACTACAAAACTGACAGCATAGAAATAAAACACAGCGCAGGGAGGCTGGAGGCCACTAGAGATAGGAAGGCACAAGCTAAAACTTGGTGCTTAATGTTTGCCTCATTGTCTAATGTGTAGATGGTCTTCCAACTTACAAGGGTTCCACTTAATATTTTTTAACTTTAGGATGATGTAAAATCAATATGCATTCAATAGAAAATGTGCTTCAAATTTTGTGTTTTTATCTCCTGAGCTAGCAATGTGCTGTATGATGATCTCTCATGATTCTGGGTAGCAGCAGGAACCTGCAGCTCCAAGGCAGTCTAACAATCACAAGGAGAAAAACTGAGACTCTGCAGTGTGCTGTGATGCTAAGTAGGATGTTTGCTAAGTTTCATGTATTCATTCATCTTTGACTTAGGATATTTTTAATTTATAAGGGATTTATCAAGACATAACTCCATTGTGAATTGAGCTTTATCTATACTTGGCCCACAAAGCACAGATTTAAAGAAAATTATGAAGAATGTCAAGATGGTGACTAAAGCTTTAAACCCAGGCATGAACCCTTCTAAGCAGGCCATATGGCATGCCCAGGAAGCTGGTCACAGGGAGGTCAAGCAAATGTCAACAGTAGGGTTGGGAATCATGAGGGAAAACTTGAAAGCCAGCAAAAGAGGTAAGACTTTGAGAAGAGGCTGAGCTCTGAGGAGCCCAGAAGCAGGTTGTGTTCTTCAGAGCCATACTCACTATCAACAAAAGTTCAGGAGGAAGGATGGCTTCCCAAAAGCTGTGGGGAAATACCACAGCTGATTTCATTTGTTCAAGGAAGCCGAGCTGCTAAAGTTGCCTGGAAACTCCCTGTATCCTATTCTAGCTCTGCATTGTCTTCTGTTGCGACCTGATATACTCCAGGTGAAAAAAAAAAAAAAGAAGAAGAAGAAAAGAATGAGCCAAAGTAGGGTGAAAGGAGGAGAAATGGTTGCCAGCTCATAGGAGGGAGAGAATTCCTTACTCAAAAGGAATTATTAATGCATGCACCATATCCTGCCAAATCTTAAAAACCCTTCCATGCTATTTAGTAACAGGTACACCAACATACAGTAATTCCTCCTTTGCGTCAGTGCCCAGTGTGCCTGTGTGAAAAAGATTAGTCTCATCCTAGGCAGAGGGTAATTTTCAAAGCCTTAGTTTTAATCTGGTGGCCATGGAGCACTCTGAAAGGACTCCCCTGAGTGCTTAATGATGTGCTTTTCCACAGTTTCTATGTGAAAATGCACATGAGAGATAAAAATGCAATCCCTACCCATTTAATATTTATGGGTCCCATCATTAAAAGGGGGATCAAGGGGAAATCACCTGCAGAGAGAGCATCCTAGCTTGGACACAGAATGAGATTTCTATCCCATTCTCTGACTTTCTGCTGAAGAATTGATACCTGACTGAAACGGACTGAGGAAAAAAGTGTTTTGCTCAACCTTGAATAATAAGTCAAAAGAGAAACTTAGGATAATGGAATGCTATAAGGAAATATAATATTTTAGCTGTGTAGGGTAGATTTTAAATTTTATCTTTAGCTTATCTATTGCTCCCAAGTTTCTATAATAAGACTGAACTATTTTTAATAGGAAAACTGTATGTGTATCTATCTTCCTCTCTATGTATTTACATATGTAGACATATACATATATACACAGTTAACACACACATATACAAATATTTGCATATACATGCACTTCTATATACACATCCATATAACAAAGACACACACACAGAAGGACTCTGAAATACACCAAAACATTTTTAATCTTTTATATTTTTGCAAAAGCCATTGAAACCGAGACATATGGAGCATCACAGAATCTAAGACTGGTGTGTTATTTCCCTTTGAGCATCTATCAAAGGACTTTACATACTATAATTATAACATGGTTTGCAGAAAGAAGGAAGGAAGGGAAGGAGGGGAGAGTAGGAACAGGGTTACTCTCTCATAGTCTTTAAGAATGGATTAGAAAATGTATGGAACCATAATATGAAGTGTTTAAAAATCTCTCTGAAGTTGTTGATTTTGGTTTTTAATATCTCATATTCCTCAAGCTATCCCACTATGGTGACATGATTGTGCTATGAACATGATAGGTAAGTTATTACTTAAACAGTTGGCCAGACATGCATGCAATAAGTGACATTTGAACATAAATAAGAAACAAAACAAAGCAAAATAAACAAATGAAGGATTCAACTATCCTATCACCAGAATACATATTTACCCAGAGTCTAATCTTATTCAATGCATACAGAAATTTCTATCATGTTGCTTGCCCAGGTAACTGCATCCTTGGAGGGTGGAGGTGGGGCAAGCACAACACAGCAACAGAACAATTTTATACCAATAAGAGTCAAGATATAAGACTTTGGTGTCCCCCAAGGAAAATCTCTACCTTTACAGTTCCTATCTGGACACCTTTATCTTCTGAATACGCCTATTCTACCATCTGATAAGGATCCTATAAAGGGAAGTAACAGAGTAACTTATAATCAGAGGCCTGGAATAGGGCCTTCCCTTTTCTTGTTTGTTCCTGGGATGTAGATGAAGAGCCCTGCAAGCCTGGAGGGAGGAGGGAGGTGGGCAAAGGCAGGAAAGGATTGGGACTACTGGACCTTGCTTGGGTTATTAGAATAAAATGGGGTTGGGGATTCTTTTTCAAGTTCAGGAAAACCATTAGTAGCAGGTCAAGAATTTTTCCCTTGACAGAAATATTCAGAAAGATTTTTCAAGCAGTTTATTCTGTGTATGTGTTCAGGAGGGATGTAAGAGATGGGAGTGGAGGGTTGGAAGCAGATGCTCTTAACACAAATGGATACCCACCATCTAGTATTTTAAAATGCCAAGCAGTGACATTAGGGAGAAGTGGGATGTTTGGCATTGCCCCCCAGAGGAATTGTCCCAGCTCCAATGCCTCCATCAGTCTTCGCAGTGGGAAAGCCACCTGTCAGACAGCTCTTCTGCCTCCTCAACCTTGCAGATAAAATGGGGAGATGGTTCTGAAGAAGGGGTGGAAAGACTTCCTTTAAAGTATTCAGAGAATTGGATTTTCACTCTTGCCATGCTGGTGGAAGGGGGAGAAGAAATTACTTCCACCTGCTTCAGTGACTCAGCTCAAGGCACAGAGATCTACCTGACACCAAATGTTAAAACAAGGATTGGATGAGGTGGCTTGTTAAGAGAAGGTACAAGTAATCAATTCCCGTTCCAGAATGACTGACCTGATGACCATGATATATGTTAAAGTAGTCAGGCTATTATCAGGTGTAATTATCAGGATCTTATTATATTATACTGGGTTCACATGCCCAGTCCAGCCTAGCATTTCCTTTAGCACTCCAAGGGGAGTGCAAAGTGATGTGGTGTTTTACTTGTTATCAATGCTCTATTATTATCATCTAATTGGCCTTTGTTCTTCATCCTCCAAACAGGGCAGAGCAAAGACATTGCTGATTATAGGAAACTGGTTCTATCGAAGAGGTGCCATCCGGCGTTACGCCCTCCTGACCTTATTTTCCACTCCCAGTTGCCCAACTCCTGTTGTTCAGGCTTTTGATCATAGATCCTCACTGACTAACCAAGTCTGAACAAATGCCTAGAACAAACAGCTGGATCTTGGAATAACTGGTTGGAAGCCACAAATACACATCAAGGATGTCCTTTGTTATTTGCTAATGAAGCAGCTCTGAACTTGCTGGAGAATCAATTCATTCTGAACACAAGGATTAGATAAGCTAGGCTGTACCCAAAGAGAAGGAAAAGAATAAGAAAGCAATATTGTGTCTGTAACATATCCACAGTTGTCCTCAACATGGGATGATCCGTATAATAACCTAAAGATCTTTGAAAACATACCATACTCCATCCTTACCCTTAGGCAACTTTATTTAGTTGGTCTGAGATTGGGCCAGAGATGCTGAAGCTTAGTGAGACTATGAACTGCTAGCAACTCTAGATAACTAATGGTGCAACCTCAGTGAAAAGCAAAGAATGAAGATTGCAGACATTTTCCCATGTATAAATTCCAACAGTGAGGTTGAGCAGTTAAAACATTTTTCTTACAACTTCGTTCTCAATTATTCATGTAAACAGAAAGGGCCAGTGAACCAGATAATAGGAGAGTTGATATATATAACAACAATAAAATCTAAATTTGCCTTTCTTTGTCTATTTCAAAATTCAGAAAACTAATGAACACTTAGCATAAGCTAGACATTTTGTTAGGAGTGAGAAATGTAGATGAGTAAGACATTAAAGAAGGTCAAGTTCATTCAATATGTATGCACTGATAATTGAGCAAAATTCTAGTCATAAGATAAAATGCACTGAGGATGACAGACATTTCTGGCTCTCATGAAGTTCCCATTATATCAAAATAAGAGTAAAATAAATGTTATGTTATGTTATGATCATCCATTTTTGGAACAGTGGTTCTAAGGGACATCCAGATGTGTTGTCTATTTAATGCCTTCCATTTTAAGTTTAGAAATAGTGGCACAAAGAGGTGAAATTTCCAAGTATGCTAACAGTGGGGCCATGGCTGGATCCTAGAGTAGTCTAGGCTAGCTACAGTCTCTTCTTTATCCATGCATTCTTTACATCATCTTTACTTTTTACTTTTCTCCATTTTCCAAATGATTTTTTGTACATCACATAGGCAGGTGTAATTAGTTGCCCTTCCTAATTCCAAGTCCAAGAAATTGAATTTGATTATACAATAAACAATCTTGCCTTTTTCCATAAAGAACCATACATCTTTCCAGTGTATAATGGGAGACAGTGAAGTAGTATTTTCTCAAACTTGAATGCAAATTAAAGTCACCTGGGAGAGCTGTAAAAGGTAAATATACATAGGTGTATACATGTCTGGGAAGATAGTGGCTAAAAATGTCTTGATTTTATGATACCTTGGATGACTTTGGAAAAAATATTTAACATCTCTATATCCCAGCTTCCTTTGCTTTAACATGGAGAAAAAAGTAGCACATCTCTCTTAAAGATAACAATGAATGAGATAATGTATATAAAAGTACTAAGAACAGTGCTTGACCTATATATTTGTTGAAAACATGTTATCATGTTGGTGAAATAAGATTTATATTTGTATTGCCCATTGGGTAAGGTAAAGCATTCTTTTGTATCTCCTAAACAAAGTATCTATAGGTAGCTCTCTTGAAACCTCTCCCAATGACACTCTCCTCCCCCACACAAATGCACACAAAACAGCCCCAAGAAACTATAGACACACGTAGTTATCTAATACACAGAACCACATTAACATCTTCTGTGTGATGTTTATATTTTTATCATATTTTTATTAGTTATCCCAACATCCTGATTAGCTACTTCAGATTTTCAGAACTAAGGTCTGTAAAGATTAATATTATGATAATACTTTCCTCATCATTTCTCCATTTGACAAGAACAAAGCCATCCACAAGCTATCCAGGACTGGGATAAAGAAGAAGAATAGCTAATAACATATCTCTGTCCCTCCTTCCTAATATTTATGCTCTATTGGTATACCTAAAAACACTTACAGCCTGTACCCAGACACTGGGACCACTTGGTACACTTATTTTAATCTTGTGTGTGTCTATGATCTGTCTGCTGTACTTTCTCATCCTTCCCTAGCACTACTTTAGTTCTTAGTTCCTTCCAATTATGGCTTTCTGCAATCTCTCTTGCTAGGATTTTACCACTTATTTATATTTTTAACTAATTGAGAAATCTGTGTTTTACATAATCTTAGAAAATTAAAAAAACCAAAAGCTGGTGGTTAGTATAGGATCCTTTACTCACACTGAAGAGTCCATAAAGGGTTAGCATGCCTTGTTCCCAACTTTTCTAGGACAAGATCATTTCATTCTTTTAGCCAGTTTTTTTTAAAAATCTTTTTCCAGTACTGGGGACTGAACTCAAGGCCTTAAGCATACAAAGCAAGCTCTCTATTGCTAGAGCCATACCCAGTCCTTTTTGCTTTTAGTGATTTTTTTTATTTTAGATAGGGCCTTACAATTTTGCCATGTTTGTTACATGATAAGACCACAAGAATTGTAAAGGGAGATAGCATGATTGCTAGAAATCTAGCACATTTGGCCCTTCTTATGGTCCCAGCTTTGCCATTCTCACTAGCTATGAAAAGCCAGAGAACTATTTAACCCTTCTTGACAACACTTGTGAAATAAGTAGATAGGAATAGATGACTTTTAACTTAATCTTAACACTCAAGAGTCCCTTGGTATCTAATTTTTTAATTAAACAATATTTAATCAGGCCTTAAGACCTTTCCCTTAGAAGGGAGAGAAATGCATCAAAGAATATAAGGTGGTCCCTGTTCCCAAGATGCTTATGATACAGGTAGAAAATAAATGTGTACATGAAAATTGACTGAACCTGTTCTTTTATAGTGGTTTAAACTCATGCCTGCCCATCCTTCCTATTCATTACAACCAACACATCTAAGGAAAGTACAAAAATAAATACTTGGAGTCTATTAAATATGAAAAAAACACAGGTGGATTTTGGAGTGAAGTCAACACAGTAACATCCTAGGAGTAGGTTTCCTGGTTTGTGTTTCACAAATTTTGCCAGAAGATGGACTCAACTCATGGAGGGGATATGACAATGTGGTTTAGTAAAACTTTCTCTCTGACCAAAGAGTATGGGAAAAAATTCTCAGTGACTGACAGGTAAAAGATAATATTAGAGCAGAGAAAGCTGGAGAAAGTGATTTCCTAATTCTGTGTGTGAATCTATCCACCTCTGCCCATAAGTGGCAAAACACATTCTTTAGTTGAATTTAACTAAGAATGACTACCAGTTGAAACAACCACAGCTAAAACCAAAAGTCTTAGACTAGGAGCTAACAAAGTAAAGCCTCTGGCTGAAAATTAACGCACCATCTGTTTGCGAATAAAAAATTTGCACATAAACATACCTGTTCATTTGTATTGTCTGTGGACATTTTGTAAGTTTTAAGGTTACGCAATGACTTCATGGCCCTGGAAACATAAAATGCATTCTAACTGACCCTGTGCAAACATGCTTTCCAATACCAGATCTAGCTGACTATCACAGGATTCAGAGTACATATGAGATAACATTCACAATGTCAAGAACAAAGCTGGAAGCCTGGTGCCAGTGGCTCATACCTGTAATTCTAGCTACTTAGAAAGTGGAAATTGAGATGATATTGGTTTGAGTCAAACCAAGACAAGGTATTAGCAAGACCCCCAACTCAATGGAAAAAAGGTGGGCATGGTGTTATGCCTCTCATCTCAGCAATGATGGGAAGAGTAATATAGGAAGACTGTGCCCCAGGCTGCACTAGACAGAAAGCAAGGCCCTATTTCCAAAACTACTAGAGCAAAAGGGGTTGGAAGCATGGCTCAAGTGAAATGGTGTATGCCTTGGAAGCAAAAAACTTTGGGTTAAAACATAACTAATGTAAAAAAAAAAAAGAAAATAATATGATAAGGGTGAGCATGGTGACTCACAGCTTTGATCCTAACTGCTCAGAACAAAGCGATCAGAAAGATCGCTCACCCAGGCCAGCCCAGGTAAAAGTAAGATCCCTCATCAACTGAGAGCTGCGTGCAGTGCCGAGTGCCCAGTGTCTCCTGTTTCCACACAGAAGTGGAGACAGGAGAAGAACCTATCCCCAAAATAACCAAAGCAAAAAGGGCTGAGGGCAGGCCCCAAGTTGTAGAGCACCTACCTAGCGAGTGTGAGGCCCTGAATTCAAGCCCCAGTACTACCAAAACCAAAACCAAAACCAAAACCCCAAACCAAAACAAAAATGGCAATAAACAATATCAAGAATGATTTAATTTCTTACCATACAAAGACCCATGAAAATGTTACTAGTTCTCAAGAAGAAATTAGATCAAAAGGTATGACACATATTTGGAGAAAGAATTTAGACAGACTTTAAAGTAATTTTTACCACTATGCTCTATGAAGTAAAGGAAAAGTCTTTCAATGAATAAAAAGTAAGAGTTTGCAGCCCAGGAATAAAATTCATGAAAGGGAAAAAATGAAAATTTCAGAACTAAAACATGACAATATAAGCATTATAAGCATGACAACATAAGCAATATATAAATAAAAAGCATTCACTAAATGAATTCAAAAGAATGGAAATGACCAAGAAATTTGTACTATCAGTGGGTAAAATTTAAGATAAAGCAATATAAATTATATAATAAAAATAATAAAGATAAAAGGTTAAAATAAAATTAATAGAGACCCAGATAACTATGGGACAACAGCAAAAGATCTGGTAATCATGTGTGTCGATCAGATTTGTGTTACTGCAACAAAATATCCAAGATAATTAATTTATAAAGAGGAAAAAAGTCTAATGTGGCTCACAGATTTGGAGATTTCAGTCCATGTTCAGTTGGCCAATTGATTTTGGACCTGTAGTAAGACAGAACATTATGGCAGAAGTGCATAGTGGGGCAAAGCTATTCACCTAGTGGAAGTCAGGAAGCAAAAAGAGAGAAAGAAAAGGACTAGAATTCCAATAACCCTTTTGAGAGCATGACCCAGTGACTAACTTTCTTCTACTGGACCCCAATTCATAATGGTTTCACCATCTCCCAGTAGCATCACAACCTGGGAATAAAGCCTTTAACACATGGGCTTCCAAGGGACATTTCATATCCAAACTATAGCACCATGTTATTGGAGTCCAGAAAGAGAAGGAAAAGAAATTAATATAGAAAAATGATAAAGATATTCTGCTGAAAACTTCACAAATTTGATGAAAGACATAAGTTATAAATCCAAGAAGGTCAACAAACCCTAAATAGTATAATAGAATATAAGAAAGAAAACAAGGAAGGAAAGAAGGAAGGAAGGGAAGGAGGGGAGGGAGGAAGGGAGGGAGGAAAGAAAGAGAAAGAAAGGAGAGAGAAAGAAAGAGAAAAAAATGAGAAGTGAAAAGGTCAGATACATCATAATCATATGACTGAAAATTAAAAATATAAATAATTATAAAAACCCAGAGATAGGGAAAACATTACATATAAAGGAACAATTATTCAAGTAGTTCCAAAGAAAGGGAGTGTCAGTCTTAAATACTTGATCCAGTACAGTAAAAACATCCTTCATGAATGAAGGTGAAATAAATCAATTTTCAGATACAAAAAAATATAAAACATTTATTGTAAATATCTTTAAAAATAAAGCTAAAATATTCATGTGAAAGAAATAGAAAAAAGGAAAAATTTTAGATTTCATGAATAAAAGGAAAGCACTAGAAATATTAATAATATGTAACAATAAATAATAACTAAAATAAATTACTTTTTTCCTCTTAAGTTCTTTAAAATATGTGATGTAAAAAGTAAAATTAACATTTATATTTAAATGTATACAGATGTAATAGTATGGCAATTATAATACAAAAAAAGAAGGACAAAAAATTTTTCTTACACAGCATTTGTTCTTTTTTTGAAGTAGTCACTCATTATCTGCAAATTGTGAAAGCTTCTGTTCTAGTGCTAATACAAAGAGATAGATGATGACTGAATGGATATATACAAAGTTAGATGAGTCTACAACATGATAAATACATTAAAATGAGATATTAAGTAATCAAATAGGAAAAAAATTATCCAGTTAGGGTAGCAAGAAAAGTAAAACAGAAAAGACCCTTTGCCTTTCCCTAATAATTAAGTGGCAGAACTAAATCCGAACATTATCAGTAATTATTTTAAATGCAAATAGCCTAAGCACACCAATTAAAAGATGTAGATTTTTATATTTCATTTAAAATAATCAGACCCAATTATTTGATGTCTCCATAATGACAGAGACTGATGTCTTAGTGTATTAGGGCTGCTACAACAAAATACTTTGAATAATGTAAAAATAGTAAAAATTTCCTTATGTAAGTTCTGGAAACTTGGAAGTCCAAGATCAAGAATTCTTATCTGAACTAGCAAAAATGCTTTGTCTTTCTTATTGTTGTTTATACTCTCTCTTCAACAAAATAGAGATAAGGGCAGAACAGTTTCTGCCTGGAAGCAAAGGGGCAGGATGGGGAGAGGGAGGGTAAGGGGATAGGAGGGAGAAATGATCCAAACATTGTATGCACATATGAATAAACAACAACAACAAAAAAGAACCCCACAGAGTTGGGACCCCATGAAAGCCCACATCCTACTTCACAAATAGAACCTTCTTTGTGTGTTCTCAGATGGTAGAAGAGTTGAACAAGCTCCCTTTAGCCTATTTTATAAGGTCACTAATTATATTCATGAGGATTTTGCCCTCATTACTTATCACCTCCCCAAATATTCCACTCCTTTAAACCATCAAAACAGTGATTAGACTTCAACATATGAATATGGATAGGGGTGGGGGACATAAGCATTCAGACCATAGCAACAAGTTGAAAGTAAAAGGCCTTAAATATATACTTCTAAATAAGCATTGGGTTAAAAATGAAGTCTCAAGAAAAATCAAAATATATTGTGAACTATATAAAAATAAACAATTCAATATAAATTCAATGTAAATGTTTGTGGGATGTTGCAAAGCAATACTTAGAAAGTTACTGCATTAAGTGCTTGTATTACAAAAGAAGATATGTCTCAAGCAATTTGTGCTCTATATTTTAAAACTAGGAAAAGAAGAACAAACCCAAGTCATGCAGAAGTAAAGAAATGTAAAGACCATAGAAGAAAACCAATGAAATTAAAGGTACAAAACCACTAGAGAATATAAATGAAGCCAAAAGTTTATTCTCTACAAAGTTAAGTTACATTAGTAAACCTCTTGGCAGACGAAAACAAAAGGAAGAAGATGAATATTACAAATATTATAGCACTGGAACTAGAGAAGATGTCAGTGCATCTCCATGGAGGCAAATGATATTAGCAATACTACAAACAATAATATGTCCCCAAATTTGACAACTTAGATGAAATGGGTCAATTATTTGAATCACACAAACCATCAAAATTCACCAGAACAAACAGATCATTGAATTTATTGAACAAATAAAATAAATGTGTTACTCCCAGTCAGCCACAAGATCATGAGATTAAAAACACACATCTCTACAGTATACTGTGTTGCTAAACTATGTACCTAGAGCAGAAAGGAGGAAGAAACAATCTCTTATTTATCTTGTGTGATCAGAATAACCTTGATACTATGGGGAGGCAGGAGAGGGAAAGAGAATGTTACAGAGTGAAAAACATTGAAACATTTTGCATCCGTGTATGAACATAGCACAATGCACTGTACACTGTTAAATAACAGGGGAGAAGGGTAATAGAGAAAGATTAAGTAATGGAGGGATAATCACATTAAAGCATGATATATACATGTCTGAAATACCAATATGAAAATCCCTTGAACTATCAATATACATTTCAAAAAATAAAGAAAAGGACAAGAAGGTAAACAGGTCCTTTCTGGGAATAGGTATTTGTGTGAAGGGTAGGGCACAATTAAAGGATGAAGGAATGCAAATATGGTGGATGTATTTTGTATTCATATATGAAAATAGAATAATGAAACCTGTTGAAATTGCTCTAAGAAGGGGAGAGTGGGGAAGAAGGAGAACTACAATGTAGGAGGTAAATCTAATTAAGATATATTATAAGCACATATGTAAATGTCAAAATATATCCCTCCTACAACTATTACATGCTAATAAAAATATCTCGTCATTAAAAAATGCAAGAAAAGAAATCTACACACCAGTATTCTTTATAAACTTAGATTTAAAACTCTCAACATAAAACAGCAAACCAGAGTAATCATGATTTTGAAATATGGGCAGAGAGTGATCATTTATATGGTTTAATGGAATTGAATAGTCAGTGCAGAACTAGACGCCCATCAATAATACCAAATGATTTTTGGCAAAGGTACAAAAGAAATTCAGTGGAGTAACTAGTCTTGTTAACACATGGTATTGAAAGGTTTGAACTTACATGCCAAAAAATAAATATCTTAGCTCATTTTCTGCTGTTATGACAGAATACCAGCCTGAGTAATTTATAAAGACAATAAATTTATTTCTCACAATTCTAGAAGTTGGGAAATTCAAGATCTAGATTCAGCCCTCAGGTGTGGGCCTTCTTTCTGCATCATAACATTCCAGAAGGGATCGCAGACATGTGGGAGAGCCTGGGAGGAAGAGGACACATGTATCAAGAGCTCACTTTTATAACTAAACTATTCCTGTGGTCACTAAACAACTCCTGAGATAAGGCAATAGTCCATTCTTGAGGATGGAGTCCCCATCATCTAATCACCTCTTCAATGTCCTACCTCCCAACACCATGATAGTAGCAATTAAATGTCAAGGAGTTTTGAAGGGAACATTCAAACCACAGCAAAATACAAACAACAGCTCTCGACCTAAGTGTCACATGTTATATAAAAAGTAACTGAGTGGATCATACATCTAAATTTATTTTAAACTATTAAACTTCAAGAAGAAAAGAAGAAGAATATCTATGTGATCTAGGGTTAGCCAAAGAGTTCTTAGACATTATACCAAATCAACTATTCATAAAAAATGATGAATTGGACTTCATTAGAAATGAAAACTTTTAATCTGCAAACTACATTACTAAAAGAATAAAATGCCAAGCTGAAATCTCAAAAAGCATTAGAAAATCATGTATCTGGTAGATACCAGAATATAAAAAGAGTACTGTAAACCTAATGGTAGAACAAACAGCCCAATTAGAAAACGGGCAAATTTTTGAACAGACACTTAACCAAGGAGAATATATGGATGGCAAATAAGCACATGAACAGATAGATGTTCAACATCATTAATTATTAGGAAGTTCAAATCAAAACCATGATGTTAAACCATGTATTAGAATGACTAAACTAAAAAAAAAATGCTGGTAATACCAAGGGACAATACAGGCCTAGTACAACTGGATCTCTTATTGTTGGTATGAATGAAAAATGGCATAGCCACTTCAGAAAACAGCTTCACAGTTTCTTGGCTCAGCAACCACATTCCTGGGTATTTAACTTAGAAAAATAAAAACTATGTCCCATACAGACCTGTACATGAATGTTCATAATAGCTTTAGTTGTAATAGCCCCAAACTAGAAACAGCTCAGACGTTCTTCACACAACAGAATGTTACTCAGCAACAAAAAATTATTGATACAAGCAGGACTTGGATGGATCTCAAGGGAATCAAACTGAGTGAAAAAAGGGTCAGTTTCCAAGTTTGCATAATGTATGACTAAACAGTTAAATCATACCCAAGGTTTTATATATATATATATAAAATCCAAGGCTACATAATACATGACTCAATTGATCCAGTGCCCTTGATTGATAAAATCATAGCAATGGAAAGGGTCAGTGGTTACCAGGGGTTTAGGAATGGAAGGAGGTAAATTATATAGTGGTCTCCTTTTTCTATGGCTTCATTTTCAGCAGCTTCAGCTACCCACAGTCAACTGTGGTCTTAAAATATTAAATGGAAATTTCCAGAAACAAACAGTTTTATATTCTGTGTCATTCTGAGTGGCACGATGAAATCTCACACTGTCCTGCCCTGTCCTGAGTGGGATGTCAGTTATTCTTTGCCAACCATAATAGTCTTGTACATGCTATGCCATTACTCGCTAAGCAGCTGTCTTATCAAATCAACTGTGTCAGTATGGCAGTGCTTGTGTTCAAGCTACCCTTATTTTACTTAGTGGTCCCAAGCACTAGAATAGTGGTGCTGAAACTATGGATAAAAAGATATAGAGAAGTCATAAAATGCTTCCTTTAAGTGAAAAAAGGTGAAAGTTCTTGATTTAATAAGAGAAGAGAGAAAATTGTATGCTGATGTTGCTAAGATCTATGGGAAGAATGAATCTTCTATCCCTGAAATTGTGAAGAAAGAAAATGAAATTCATGCTAGTCTTGCTGTCACACCTCAAACTGCAAAAGTTACAGCCAAGCTGTGTGATGAATGCTTAGTTAAGATGAAAAAGGCATTAAATTATAGGGTTCAGTACTCTCTGGGGTTTCTGGCATCCACAGGGGGTCCTGGAATGTATTTTCTGAAGATGGGGCTGTCTACTGTAATTTCAAAGCTCATAGAATGGGTTTGTACCCTGATTGTGGTGGTTATGTGAATCTGTACCTCAGACAACATTTCATATAAGTACACCCACATGATTATATGCAAAATATTATTAAGTCCAAATAAAGTGTGCAGTTTATTTAATCCTACTGTACCTGTATTACTCTCCTGGTTTTTATAACTGTACTGTGCTAATATAATATTTTAGGAAGGAAAATTTGTTAAGGGCACACAGGAACACTCACTAATATTTGCAACTTTTATGTGATTCTCAAACTCTTTTCAAAAAGTGTTAAAGAAAAATATTAGCAAATTGAATATGGCAATGTATAAAGAGAACAATATGCCACAATCAAGAAGAGTTTATCACAAGAATGTAAAACTGGTGGAGCATTAGAAAGTCAATCAGTGTAATTCACCACGCTAATAAGCTAAACAAGAAATAATTAAAGATCATGTCAATAGATGCAGAAGAAGTAATTTAAAAATATAATATCCATGACAAGAACAAATAAGCAATAATGAGTAATAGAAAAAAATTTTCTCTATCTGATGAAGGTCATTTATAGACACCATTTTATTTAATAGTGAAAACTGAATATTTTACCCTATAATCAAAAGTAAATTAAAAATTTTCACTCTTTTATTCAATATTGTTCTAAAATCCAAGCCAGTAAAGTAAGGCAAGAAAAAATAAACTATAAAGTTTACACAGATTTCAAAGGGACCAATGAAACTCTACCCACTCACAGACAACATAATCTATACAAATAAAAGAAATAAATAAAAAATTTCCTGTAGTTAGTAAATTTAGCAAGGTCGCAGGATACAAATTCAATACCCCCAAATCAATTATCTTCTACATATTGGTTATAAATAATCAGAAAATAAAAAGGAAAACAGTATAACTTTCAATTGACCAAATAAAAGAAGTTCTTAAGCATACATTTTACAATATAGTCAGATAATCTGTATACTGAGAACTACAAACTACTGATAAAAGAAATGAAAAAAATCTAAACAAATGGAAATGATGTGTTTATACACAAGAACACTCAAGTTAATAAGATGACAATTCTACTAAAATAATTGATAGTTTCAATGGACTCTCAAATCTCAATGGCATTTGTTTTTTGGTAGATATGGTAGCACATTCTAAAATTTACATGGATATAACAAAACCACTAATAAAATGAAGAATGAAAAGGAGTTCTGCTGTTCAATTTTAAAACTTACTATCCAGGATCAACAACAAAAGCATCGTAGCATGATGAATGGACAGACAGAAAAAATGGAATAGAACCAAAAGACCAGTTGTAATTACATATAAACATCACAACTGATCTTTTGGCTTTTGACAATTTTCACTTTACCTTTACAAAATATCCCTTTGACTTGACTTTAAAAAATAATTTATTAAGGTGCAATCTACATAGCACGAGATTAACTATTTTAAAGTGAGCAATCCAATATGATTTAATATACTCACAAAACTGCACAATCAGCAAATCCATGTAATTCGAAACATTTCTGCTACTCTGAAGTGATTCCTTTACTCATTGTTTCCTCCCCATTCCCACCCTCTCCTACACCTTGTCAGAAATCTTCCTTGCACCTCTATGGCTTTGTCTATTCTGGATATATCATATTAATGGAATCATACATGGTGGGATCTAGTTTTGTATCTGGTTTCTTTCAGTTCGCATAGACCTTTTGAGGTTTATTTGTTCTTGTTGTAGGATCTATAGGGACCTTTTTTTTTTTTTAACTTTAATAAAGGTATAATTGAACAACTATTACAAATGATAAGAAAAGTAATGAGATGGTTTGGTACAAATAAATATATATAAATAGAGATTTCATATAGAAATAACAACCTAGAATATGTAATAAAAATATTCACTTTGTGTGACAAAAATGACAAAAAGAACAATAAATGATTAAAAAGAACAACCAGGGATAAACTCACTTCTGGCTACACATTTGGATCATCAGCTTGAGGGCTTAATAAAGAAAGCAGCAATAATAACACAAAAGTGCCCTGCTCTGGACTTAGAAGTTCACATTCTATTGTGTGGAGTGGGACCTCTGTAAAATTCTTCTTATTGTGGCAAAAAATACATAATATAAAATATGCCACTTCAACTACTTTTAAGTACACAATTAAGTGGCCTTTATTACAGTCACAAAATTGGGCAAACATAACATTATCTGTTTCCAAAACTTGTTCACTCCAAATAGAAACTCTGCATTCAGTAAATAATAATTCCTTAGTTCCCTTTCACCCAACCTTTAACCAAATTTTTCTCTATAAATTTCCCTATTCTAGATATTTCATAAAACATAGTCATTCATGCAGTACTTGTTCTTTTGTTTGTTGAATTTCATTAAGTATAAAGTTTCAAGCTTCAATTATATTGCAGCCTGTATGACAACTCTATTCCTTTGTATGATTTAACAATATTTCATTTTATGTATATACCATATCTTGTTTATGTGTTCATCTGCTTGATGGACACGAGTTGTTTTCACTTTTTGACTTTTCAGAAGAAGGCTACAAAGCTCTGCATATGCTAAATGTTGGTATTTTACTTTCTATTTTCATTGATATCAAATATTTTAGAATTCTCTATCAATTTTTCTAATTCTTCTATTACAAACTTATTGTGTAGCAGTATGTTTGATTTCTGTGTTTAAGTAAATTTTCTGGCTTTTCTTCTTTTATTGGCTTCTAGCTTCCTTCCACTGTAGTTGAAAGGGGATATTTAGAATGATTTCAATCTCTTAAAATGTATTGAGAATTGTTTTGTGGCTGAACATATTTCTTCCTTTAATTCTGTTAATATTTATTTCATACATTTTGGGGCTTTTTTATATGGTTCATCTATATTTATAATTTTTATAGCTTCATGATGAATTGACTTTTTTATCACTGTGTAGCATTTTCATATATCTCTTATAGCAGCTTTAATAGTTTTAAGTATATTTTCTCTGGTAATAGAATAGCAATCCCAGTTCTCTTTTGGTTATGATTACAATGGATTATCTTTTTTTCCCATCCCTTCACTTTCAAATTATTGTTGTCTTCAGAAGTAAAGAGGATTGCTATGGTTTGTACAGGGTTTCAGTTTTTCCTCCAAAAGTTCATGTGTTGGAAGCTTGGGCCCCAGTGTGGCAGTATTGAGAGGCAGTGAAACCTTTTAGAGGTGGGGCCTAGTGGAAAATGATTAGGTCATTGGGAATATTGTCCAGAAGAGATTAAAGGTGTTATCATGGGATCCTGGTTTGTTCTTGGGAGAGTGGATTGCTATAAAAACAACAAGCTTGCCCCTGCCCATTCTTTGGATTTCTGTCTCACTATGTAATAGCTCTCTCATGTGCATTTCCATCCTGATTCCATCCTACATGTGATGCATAGAGGTCCTCATCAGAGCTGAGCAGATGTTTGCTCCATGCACTTAGACCTCCAAAACTGGGAGCTAAATAAGTCTCTTTTCTTTAATAATTACTCAGCTATAGGTATTTTGTTATAGCAACAGAAGATGGGCTAGAAGCAAACACCTATTTTCATCTACATTATGAAATGCTGAGAAATATTTTTAAATTTATCTTCATAAATTTTTTGCCTTTTCCAAATAGTCTCTGATAAACCAATACTACTTTCATGATCATAATTTATTGCCACAAGTACACACAAGAAAATCACTATAGAAGTGTAAAAGAGGAAAGGTTAATTCTAACAAATAAAAAATTTCAAGAGAAAAATGGAAATAATTTCTAAGGCTTGTATTGCTTTTTTCCATATGGATAAGGATAGAAAGTGAACATTATAGATTTTCAGAGGATTAGAAGATAACCTTAGGCTTATATAACAATAAATCTTTGTGGAGGAATTTAGATTTCATCCAAATCTGACAATGGGAAAATGGAAGAAATTCTACTTGTAAGAAAATGACATGGGCAAAGGTGTAGTTTGGGAATTAGAAGGTGCGTTTGGAGGATACATGCTAACCTGTGTGGTTTGTTTGTAAGATTGCATTTCTTATTTTCTTGAAAATGTGTATCTTTTCTTAGTTGTAGAAATACAGTGGGATGATGTCTCTGGAGGTCTACACTAAATCCCTGAATCACTGTCTGCTTTACTATTTTATAATAGGTAGCTCAGAGAGCTATTGCCTTTTCATAACACATTTTTCTTTCTATTTACCTTGTCCCTCATATAAAATTAAAATATGCACACTCTGGTTGAGAATATGTGGCTAATACATAGTTGGTTATCTTTTGAAGGCCAGGCCTATCTGACATAGTCCAGGCTGGAGAAGGTCAGAGGATCACTGGCCATAATATGTTTTAGGTGGGGCTCCTCTTTGTAGTCCCTCAGCAACTTATTTCTAGCTACAAGCCCCATGAGGCACATCTGAGGACAGATGCAAAGTCACAGCTAATGCTGACAACTTCAGAGGTCCTGGCACTGGGGAGAGGCAGCTTCAGCTGCATTATATAATGTTTAGTTTACCAGAGGTTTCCTTCTCTTTTCCTAAAATTTGGGTTTGTCTTTCATTTTGGATGCATTTATTTCTGTGTTGTATGACATTTTCTTTCCTTCCTCTCTCTGACATGTGCCTTTTTCCTTGGGGATCAGTGTTCTTCTTGTACCAACTTATTAACATAAAGCTTTAATAAAATAATATGTTTTTATCCTGGCCTTTGGATTTCATCAGATCAGGACAAAAGAAATGCAGATGTGGATCACTGTCAGAGAAGCTTCAGTAGACCTTGATTAATCCTGATTCGACCTTGTTTTTCTTTTAGTTCTACCTCATTGCTTCTCAGTACTAGCCTGAACTTCTCACTTACTTCTACATAACAACAGCTGTTAAGTCACATGACATCAACACACTACTTCCAATTCATGTATACATATAAATATACACAGATCATGTACCCAAGAGTGGTAGTTGTAGAGGAGACTAAGAGAGAAGGAAAAGAAGGAAACAGAGTGAACAATAATAAAAATACGTCACATCTACATTCATGTAAGAACAAGATACAACCAAACACACTGAACACTGTGGATCAACACAGCATGGGGACAAAGGACTAGGAAGTGCAGCAGAGTGGGTCAGATTGACTTAAGCACAATACATTTACTGGTGAAATATCAAAGCAAAAATCTCACTGAATAACAAACAGAAACCTAAACAATAAAGGACCAGAATGTAAGACTGGTCATGCTAAGGGGAGGGCACTAATGAGAGAGGGAGAGTAAATGAAGAGAGCAAAGAAAGTAAATATGATTAAGGTACTTTCTATACAATTATGAACATGGACCATTCAAACCTATTGAAACCACCATAAGAAGACTAAGGCAGAAAGGAGAATAATGGAAGGGATGAACCAATTCAGTGTGTAATACATATATATTAGGAAATATCACAATAAAACTCCTTATATAACCATAATAATTAAATAAAAATGTCTTTTAAAAAACATGAAGGACAGGTAGGTAAAACAAGTCCTGTCCAGCGGTTGATACCAGTGGGATGGGGGAAGGGAATAAGGAAAGAGTGAAGGAGAATAAATATGGTGGAAGTACATGTATTCATATATGAAAATCTGTTGAAGCTGTTCTAAGGAAGGGGATAAGGAAGATAATGAAGAAAGATGGAGGGGGTGAGTCTAAGATACACTGTAAGAAGTTTTGTAAATGTCACAGTGCATTTACAAAACCAGTGCAACTATAATATGCTAATAAATAAAATAAAATGAAATAGAGAATATAAAACACTACTTTTTCTTTCTCTGGAGAAAATCTCACACAGGAGGTAAATAACTTTTGATATGGGACTTGAAAGACAAGTAAAATACTGAGAACTGTCTTTTCTTGAGCAACTACTATATTCTAGGAATCCTATAAGTTTCTTTAGAACTCCCAGAAACTTGCAAGTTAGTATTATTTGTTTTCCCATTTCTTTCGTAGATGAGGAGCTGAGTCACAGACAAGGTAAGCAAATTGCCTACAGTCATTCTGTAAGGAAGCAACTATGTTGGGCTTCATATTCACTCAGCCAGACTTGGGAAACCATGTCCCAGCCATAGGAATAAAAGGATGCAGGAGACATTATGTATGCAAAGAAAGTTAACACAGAATGCAAAGTTACCAGTGTATGAGGTCTTTTTTTGTGACACAAAAGTGAGGATTTCAGTTCAGCTCAAATACAAGTTTTGTTAAAAGAGAGACTAGAGGTTAGCTGAAGAGTTTTATGGATAATAACTAAGAGAACAATAAGAATTTTGAAATAGACAGAAAACATTAACCTCTGAAAGTTGTAACATAGAATAAATATATAATAGACCACAGCAGAAATGTTAATTCATTTTAAATAGACTAACTCTTTGCAAGGTTAAGATTTAACTATAACCTGATTAAAGATACTAAGTTATATTTTTAAAAGTCTATTCAAATATTACTTTTTCAGAAATGGAATCACCTAGATAAAAGACTCAAAGAAGCAAACAGGTACCACTTATAACCAACACAGTTCAGTAGATAGAATGTGTTTGATCCCAAAGCATTTATTAGAATATCTGAAAGTGGTGAGACTTTTGGTATCATCATCAAATTAAGAATTAGTGGGTTGCATTTCCATAGTAAGCACTACTCTTTCCTAGTGAAATTTTATATAAAAACTGAACATTATATAGGAAGGAAGAAAATACACTTAGATAAGGAAGGTTGGGAGGGCCTAGATCTCAGGAACTCAGATTCCTTTTACTCCTATAATTACGATATAATTAATTTCAGAACAAAGCATATATCCATGTGGCAATTCTGTGGTTACTAAAAAGCCTTATTATGAATTTCTTTCTTATATAGATTAGATTGCAAGTTGGGAATACACTAAATAGAACACAATCACATTCTGGTCTTGGTTTCTGAGAAACATTTGTGCAAAATAAAACAGTCCACCTGATAGATATATATCTATGTAAATGAGTATGCTGGAATTCCACTTTGTTTATTGGCTCCTTTGAGTTAACTCCATCTTGTTCTGATATAATTTCACTTCTAATCCTTAAAAATGTGACCCTTCTGTACACCGGCTCATGGGTATTTTCTTCAAAACAATACTTTATGTACCAGGCTAAGAAGCTTAAACTTAATCTGTCAGCAATGGAGAGCCAATATTTATTTTTTAAATAAGGGATCTGCATATGTCTATTTTGGTAAATATTTAGAACTATCAAATATGAATAGGATGAAGGTAGGGATCATTTCATCTTTTTCTTGTCTCAATTAATTTCATGTGACTGTAATCATTCCATGGTAAACCTTATGCTATGTGCCAATGCTATTTTAAAGACTGGTGATAGAGTAATGAACAGATGAAAGTGTCTGTTCTCATGGTCCTTGTATTCCACTAGGGGAGACAGACAATATAAAAAAGCAAACTATCTTACAGAGCAAGAGATTCCACTTTCAATAAATCTGGCCTGTTAGGTGTTTTTGGAAATAAGGTTTTATTACAGCACAGCCATACCCATTTGTTTAAATTATGTGTATGGTCACATTCATGCTATCATGGCAGAGCTAAGTAGCTGCAACAGATTGTATGGCTTGTTGTAAATATTTACTATCTGTCTCTTTCCTGAAAGAGTTTGCTGACTCACTGGTGCATAATATTTCTTTTTGCAGCAGATACAGTGGGATAAAATAAATCAAAGAAAGGGAATAAAATGTGGGGGAAATTTCTAATACATCATACTATACAAGTGAATGAGTAGAGTATTCTGAGAATCCCTTACTAAGGGGTTACATGAGCAAATATCAATTTCCTTCCACATCAACCTAGTTGGATGACTTTATAGTTCATCTTTTTGTGGATAATCTCTCCAACTTAATGATAGTTTCTCTATATTAGTGTCTTATTCCTTTGCACTTTGTACAATTGCAGTAGCACTGTGGCTTAGCTGTTCTATATCCATCTCTCTCCCCAGTGACCCATCCTGCACTATTATATATCCAAATGAACCTTTTTGAATTATTTCACTCTATGCTCAAAAACTGCAAATTTCTATTAACTGTAGGACTACTGCAGGTAGTCAAATTCTTTAGTCAGGCTTCAGCACCTTTCAAACTCTCTCATAGTAACATTTCCAAAATCATTTCTCTTTTTACCCCCTAAACAATAGTCAAATTATACTGTCCATTGTTTCTCTGTCATTGTAAGGTTTTTTTGGTGGACTTTAGTGCCTAAAATCTACATATAACTGAACCCTTCAAGGACACAATGAAAAGGATCCCCTGAGCAGAAAGCTGAAGGAGAAGAATAATTGAAATACCTGCAGATACACAGGAAAAGGGCAGCTGATGCAGAGGGAGAACCAAATGCAAAAGCCCAGCAGCAGGCATGTGCTTGGTCTGTTTCAGGAGTAAGCTGGAGCTCCTTGGTGAAGGAAGGTAGACAAGTAAGGAGAATGTTGATATAATATAGGTGACTACTATCAGTGTCTTGGACTCAGGTGGTAGCTATGTACTTTGGTTCATATTAGTGTAAAGGCTTGGGAGATTTTATGGACCTTTAAGAGGTAGGGCTTAGTAGGAAGTCCTTAGGTCACTGAGAGTATGTCTGCACAAGGGAATAGGGGATCCCCAGTTTCTCTCTACTTCCTAATGTGTCAGCACACTCCAACACATGCTCTTTCTATGATGTGGCACCATTTGTCACTTTCAACAGAACTGAGCTGAGCTAGTGCCATGATTTTGAACTTCCCCTCCCCGCAAACTGTGAGCAAATAACTTTTTTCACTTTATAAGTTAGTCACCACCAGCATTTTGTTGTAGTAACTTGAAGCTGCTTAATATACTGCAACAGAAAATTTCTTGGAATTTCAACACTTCTGAAAGTAGAAAATGGGTGCCAAGGTCTCATGCCTTTAATTCTGGGTACTTGGGAGGCTGAGGTCAGGAGGATTGTGGTTCAAGGAAGGCCAGCCCGGGCAAAGTTAGTGAGGCCTGACTCAACTAATAGCTTGGTATGGTGGTATAAACCTGACATGGCAGCTACAGTGGGAAGCACAAAACAGGAGAATTGTACTCTAAGGAAGCCTGGGAAAAAAGCAAGACACTCCAAAATAACCAGAGAAAAAATGGCTAGAGGCATGGCTCAAGCAGTAGAGTGCTTGCCTAGCAAACACAAAGCCTGAGTTCAAACTCCAATACCACTGGGAAAAAAAAGTAGAGTCTACAGGAGTTTTCTCATGGATTAGATGGAAGGCACATGCAAAGACTGGAAACTAGAATGAACCTCAAGTTTTGACCTAAAAATCGTAACTATGGAGGTGACATTTACTGAGATGAGGAAAAATGAAGGACAACAGGAACATTTGCGGGGAACTGGGGGTTAGAGGTAGATCAGGAATTTTCTTTCAGACATACCAAGTTTAAAATGTCATTTATATTTTTAAATAAAGTAGGTGTGTATAAATTTGGGTGTATGAATATTGAAATTACAGCGGAAGTAAAGGTCAGAAATATAAAGGCCCTCATTTCTATACATTCATGCTCCCATCATGGAGATGTACAATTAGAGTGTGTAGGAGAACACACTACTTATAATTATCTGTGATTAGGCTATAACTCAATTTTACATAAAAACAAAAAAGTACTTTGTTCAGTTTTAATATACACTGAATTTCCCTAGAATGCAAGCTATTATGCAAATCAAGGAAATATTGCCCTTAAGTTTTGTTCAGAAGTTTGAAAGAGAATTATTCATCATTTTAGAAGATTGTATTACCAAACAGCAATGCTGATTGAAGTAATTAAATCACTTACAACATACCTGTGTTCTTTTGTACTTGGAGCTATCACCTTTAGACCAAAGTACAGAAGCAAGCGTCTTAAGTCATATCTTATATCTGACCATTTACATATAATACTTTTCATTTTAGTGTAATTTTCTTTATATTATAGTTATTATTATGAGTTAATTCCTTTGTACTCCTGTTATGTATTATTTTCAAGCACTTTATATATGATTTTTTTCCCACCATGTGCTTTCTGGAAAATGTTCTCCCTCCTTCTAGGCTGACACTAAAGTAAAGCATTCACATGATCATATGAGTGGATACCCATCCAGACTATAAAGGGTCTCACTAAATAGCTACAATAAAAAGAAGGCATAGTGTTTTGTAAGGATGAACTCTCTGCTCGTGGTGATTTCCCGAGCAGCGTATCCAAAGCCCTTAGCACATGTCACAGGAAGGCTCCAAACTTACACCTGTGAAATTCCCAAGGGACAGCAACAGATGATATATGAAACACACAATTAATGAACCACACAATGGACATTATCCAAATCACAGGACTGGATGGCCTTGCAGGGTTTGGCTTTTGTTCTATGGATTTCAGCTTTACTTGGTTTTTAAAAATAGCAAAATTAGCATTTCAACTTCTTTTCTTCCAAAAACATAAATAAAATGATCAGTTCATATCTACTCTGTTTTCTGAGATGAACAGAGTTCATTTTTATTTATTTTTTTCCTTCAATACCCCCCACTCACTCTTCTCATGCCAGCCCTACTTTGGAAAGAGCACTTAATGATATTTTTATTTTCCTTTGTCACCAATTACAATTCACCAGAAGATGCCACAGGATTCCTTGTTTATTTAAATAGGCACTGCTTATTTGATAATGGGTCCTCCAGGCTTTGACATTTTTTTCAGTGTCATATTAGGTACTTTACTTCTCCTGCTTATGCACTGAAAGCCCAATGTACTTTCCCTGACAAATAAATTTATAGCTGCAGATTTGAATTGTATTCAGAGTATACTTTCTTAAGCAAGGCTTAGAATGTTCTCAAATCCCTTTCAGTGATTTGAGGTAATACTTCCCTTTCAGAAAACCTGGGGCTCAAAAAAGAAGGTTAATCCAGGGCCAGAAAGATTTGAAATGAAGAGAAACAAGTATACAGACCATTCGCACCAAAGCAAGACACAGGAAGGGCTTAACCAGCAGGTGGCCACGTGCACAGAAGAACATATTCAAAATGAATTGCCATGTCAGGTTCAGGTCTCTCAGATCCCAGAGCTCAGCACAGACTCTCCATCTATAACTGGTTAAAGTTTTAAAAATATGTATTGTTAGGCAGGAAATATACATTTAGAAATGTGTCTACCCAAATGCACCAGCACAACAGAGTTTTAGAAATCATCTCAAGACAAAGTACAAACATTTGTGCACGTGCACGCACTTTTGGGTGTGGGTGTGGGTGTGTGTGTGTGCGCATGCATTTCTATAGAAGTGTTGCAGAAAATTGACTCCCAATCATGTCAAAACTGATAACATGTTTTATAATATTTTTCCTCAAGTTTTTGGTTCCATGTAGGGCCTGATACAGTATTAAATCTTGTCTCGGGACCACTGGATGTGCTCTTTGTTCTATTTGGAGTAAAGTCACACTCATTCTTTAAATGTCTAATCCATACTTATTATTTAGGTTTTAGCTAATCAATAAATTTTTCAGAAAGATCTTTTTAATTTTCCATATATAAAATTTAATGTCCCTTATGTGCTAATTTTTGTTTTCCTTTACCACTCTAATATCAATTTGTGATGCTTTATGTATTTGGTCATTTATGAAATGTCAATTTCTCCCATTGGGCAGTATTCATCATTAGGGAAGGGACCTTTTTCTGTTTTGTTTATTTGTACCTCCCCATCACTTAAAGACATCTAACAAATAGTACTTATGACTGGATAAATTTAGAGGAATTAGGAAGGAGAAAGTAGGAATGGATATATCTCACATTTTCTGTCTTTAAATCTCTTGCTAAATGCATTCAAGTTTAAATGTAGGTTGAGCATCTGTAATCCAAAAATCTGAAATCTCATGCCACAAATGGATAACTCTGCACCTGACTTAATGTGATGGGTCACAGTCAAAACACAGGTGCACCAAAAATATTATATAAAATAACCTCCAGGCTATATGTAAGGTATTTATGAAACACAAATTAATTTTGTCAATAAACATAGTCCCCATCACCAGGATGTCTCGTTATGCATTTACAAATATTCCAAAATAAAAAATAAATCTGAAATCCAAAACATTTCTGGTCCCACACATTTTTAGCTAAGGCATATTCACTGTGTATAATGAGAGAAGATATGATGTGATCTTTTGTTTTTAATGTTTTTCCTCCTCTGGGGGCATTAATTCCTTGTTTCTTAACCTAGCTACAATTGTATTTCTTATTTGTGAATTTATAAACAATGATATACAATTGGGTAGAATTATCAGAGAAATCACTGCTTAAGTAGAATCATGAGAGAAATTTTAATATATACCAGCAACTCTTTTGTTCTCAGAAGCACAGTATTAAACATTTAAGTAATCAAGGAACTTGGCTTCTATTACATATCTTAATATTTGCATATGTAAGGAATCATATTTGTCAACAAAGGTCAATTGATCATTGAGACAATGCTTCTGTGTGGAGGGGCTTATTGGTCCTTCACTGAAGGATGCAGTTGTAAGACATAAACTATCATCTCCAGAGACTCATTAGTACATGTACGTGGACAGTAACGAACATAAGTCTAATTTCCATTTCCATCATTTCTTTGCCCGAGACTATGGGTCAAATAAAGTACTTTAATTCTTTAACTATAACAATTAAGAGAACTCTTGGTTAACCCAAGCATCTACAGATGTTCAGATTGATAGAGAAAAATAACATAGATTAAAGTCATTGTCAACACACCCCACCATTAGTTGATCCTCTGTCTATCTCTCTACATGCCTTTATTCTGTTGTGTCTTCTCCTAACAGCAGCTTTTCCAAACCTTCATCATCCTTTAATCACACAGTACTGGCCTGAAATACTTGTGACAAACAATAGACCCTGCCTTGTTTGAGTAGATAAGGCTTTCTTAAGTCTAAAAATAGTTTTTGAAATTGTAGAGAGAGCTGAAAAAACAGATTCCAGAATGAGGTTCCAGGATTACCTTCCAGAGCACATCATGGACCAAGGTGACAGTATTAGTCAGCTTTACATTACTACAATGAAATACCTGCAGCGCTTACCTATAAGAGAAAAGGGTTTTATGTAGTGCAGCTCATACTTTGGAGGCTAAAAGTCATGTTATGTGTATCAACTCAGTGCTGATGAGAGCCCTCTCTTTTGACTACATCGTATCATGGTGGTGATGTGTGTATATGTAAAAGCATATATTGCCAAACAAAAAGTCAGAAAGATTGGGGTCACCCACCACCTCCCAATATTGCCACCTGTGGAGCCAGCCTTCAATCACAATGGACCCTGAGGGACAAGCAATCCATATCCAAAGGGTATGCTACTGCATCTTCTGTGATTAAGGGCTTTCAGATCAGAAATGTCCAATCTCCACTGAGCTGATACCACTGCTTTTATATCTACATCTCTGTGGGA
Source organism: Castor canadensis (assembly GCF_047511655.1). Classification (NCBI taxonomy): domain Eukaryota; kingdom Metazoa; phylum Chordata; class Mammalia; order Rodentia; family Castoridae; genus Castor; species Castor canadensis. The sequence goes on from NC_133387.1 coordinate 169,421,773, forward strand.
AAAGCATATATTCTATGTGCTGCTTTGTTCTCTTGATAACTCTGTTGCATATCAGACTTTCACAGTATATTTTACTAAAAAAAAACTAACACATCTGTCTAGTCTCCAACAAGAGAAGCTGAGGGACAGAGTTTTTTGGGGGATGGAAGGAGCAGATTCTGTATTAGTAAAGCAGGATTTACACTCTGAGACATGAACAAAATGGAGAAAGGACAATTCAAAACATGGGAGGATGTCACAAATGACACATATTTAAAATTCTTGGCATGCTGGACTATCTTGTTGAAATGTTGTCTTCTTGGCCCCTTTCAAAAATGTCCTCTGAATTGCACTTCCCTGGATGTCCTTTTCTGTGTCATTCTGACCACCTGGTATCTGCCAATGAGAGGCATCGTGTGGGATAATCCAGGTGGAGGGGAAGGAAAGGCATCATTTTTTGGAGGCATTTGCAGTTTGATAGGTTCATAAATGCAGAATTCGAAGGAATTTCAGAACCACTAACTTACATATGCCAAGATATTTGGTTAGGTAACTCTAAAGGCTTTTGAGATTCCCAGCAGTTTCCCTGCTAGCTCTTGGGATTCTCCTGTTTTGTAAATGAAGGCTGAGATTTTTCAAGTTGGCTACTTGACTTTCATAGCCTCAGCATTTCCAATATTTGTATAAACCACTAATTCCTAAAGTAACATCCTTCTTTCTTGGATCTGAATACCGTGACTTCTATTTTCTCAACCAAACCTAGCTCATACATTCACATTCTGTCATCACCAATACATATATGCACCATAATTTCAACCATGTACAACATATAATCTCATTTCCTACTTTTCAGAAAAAAGTCTATACAAAAAACTTCCTGATTTTATATTGATTATCGTATCTCCATTTGTATACCCTTTTAGCTCATTCCCTTCCATCCTAAAGGATGAAGTATTCTTCCTTGGAAAGTTAATGCTTCCATTAGTTTGTGATCCTTCAGTCTCTCTTTTTTCCTCTCTTCTGTGTCTTTATTGTTTGTCCTTCTGACTGGTATATTTCACCTCTCCTACATTAGTTAGTTACCTTTTCATCATATAACATATAAAAAAGTTTTGTCATTTCAAATACACAGATAATATACCATTCATCAGGATGTCTAAATTAGGCTTTAAACCAATTCTTACTTCTTAGTCACCCCCATGTCATCACCTGTCATAGTCATTCTAGTCCGTCAGAGGCTGAAAATGGCAGACATTCAACCATTTTCACACAAAGCTTCAGGGCTCAAAACTGCAGACAAAGAGAATATGGAGAATTGGGCACCAGTCTAAGTGTGTCTGCTTGGAAATGACGTGTGTCACTTTCTTTTTTTTTTTTACATCATTGCCAAATAAGTTATATAGGAATGTATAAATTCAGGGAAGAGAAAGAATCAGAGGGGTTCTCAAATTATTATTATCATGGATCTCTACCAAAGACCTATACCCCTTTCTCAATCTGAGACAGATTCCCCACCCTTCATAGTCAAACTGTTACAAACTGTGTGGTCTGTATTTTACTGCCTGCATTTCCATTTATTCCATTTCCTTCCTAACAAATGACTGCCTAGTTATTTTGTATTTTTTTTTTGTTCTGGAAAAAGAATTGTAGCTGGCACTCATTTCCTTTAAGGATCATTAAAAGTATTGGTTATGTATTGTTACTGTTATGTTCTAGAATCCAATTATGCTGTTCAGAAATCTGATGCCACTCTTATTCTTGATGTGTTGCAATATAGGATTATTTTCCTCTCCAATTGTTTTAGGTTATCATCTTCGTACTTAGTGTTCTAAATTTTTGTGGTATGAATTTTTGTTTAATAATCTTTCACTTCTCACAACATCTTATTATGTCCAGTGTTTGACAATCCCTTTCAAGAGGGATGTATTTAAAAAAAATCTTTGACGGTTTTCTTCTTTTCTCAGTTCTCTGGATTTCTGGAATTCCTATTAGACTTAGAATGATGATTTAATTCTTTTTCCTCTTTTATATCTTCAACTCTATCTTTTTATTCAGCTTTCCAAGAGACCTGCCTTTATCTTTTAACACTTCTGTGAAGATTTAATATCTTTCATATTATTCTCCATTTCCATTTCTATTTATTCTATTAATGTTCATTTTTATAGCATTTGTTGTGACTTCATGGATGCACTGTCCTCTTGTACATTTCATGGGAACATTAGTGTTTCTAGTAGTTTTCTTTTGTTCTCTACACTCTCTTTTTCTCTGGTTTTCTTTTTTCTCTTCATTTCCTTTTCTATTTGATGTTTACATTAAAGATTTCTTTAAATTATCATCTTAATCTTAGTTGTCAGTTTACAACATTAAAATACCTTTAGGAAGCTCTGTGCGTAGTAATTCTTGACAGGAGGTAGAGTTCATTGTGGGATAATTGAACTGGCTCCAAATGACTTTGTAAGGGAAACACTGGGCTGGTGAAACAAATACGTCCTTTTTCTTCTGGTCGTTTTCCCTTCCTTGCTGGTGTAACTCTCTGGAGTCACTTTTTTCTTATTTATTACTACATAACAAATTAGCCCAGAACTTAGTAGTTTCAAATAACATTAATTACCTCATAGAATTTATGGTCAGGAATATGAATGAGATAACAATAAAAAAAATCTTATTAGTAAGACAAACAAATATCTTGGTTTTCCCAGAATGCTCCCAGTTTTAGTCCCGAACGTTCTGTGCCCTATAAAACTCCTCGGTCCTGGGAAAATCAGGATATGTGTTTACCATTACATTCCTACAGTCATCTTCAAGCTAGATTGGGATGGGTCTATTTCCAGCCTACTCTGTGGGTGTTGTCAGGGTGTTTGATGGAGGTCCCCCTTTGCTTCTTTGTATGTGGGTATCTCTATAAAGCTTTCTTCATCAGATCAAACAAATAGGAAGTCAAGACAAAGTGCCAGCAAAGATGCTAGAAAGATTCTCTACTTTGTAACTTATTCATGTGTGTGACAGAGATTTTGTAGTTCTCAGAAACACAAATTGGCCCACTTACTGCCATCACAGGGTCAAGTCCCCTTAGGCACCAAGTTTCAGTTTTTCCCTGAAGTCATTTGTTCCCAATCCAGCTGTTTTCTCTCTGCCTACATTAAATCACCCTTCACTAACCTTTTCTACCTTATTAACTTCACCTTTGTGACCATATGTTTTCATTTGACTCTAGTTTCAAAACAGTGATGTTTCAAGAGGAAGAATGGATCAGTCAACCAGGTTAAAACAAAACCCCTATTAAAAAGCTACAATCCATCCTTTTTCAAATTCCCATTATCATAGGCTAATTTCTGTATATCCATGACTGTTCTGTCTAGCCACTGACCCATAAAGATAGTTAAAAATAAATAATTGGATGAAACCAAAGTAACATAACTGCCTTTAGCACATGCATCAGACAGAAATCTTGACCAAAGAAACAAGCAAGCAACCAACCAACCAAAAAAAATGTCAGTGTCTTCTGCCCATTATCCCAAGTGTTAAGAAGAAAAATAAACAGGATGTGGAAAACCTCCTTTAGCGTGACAGCCCTGACATCCAGAACACTGACTGCTATATAGAAGGTGCTGAATAAATGTTTGTTTCATGCATGAGTGTAGTAGTGACAAAAAAAGCACATTGAGCTCAGAAGACTTGGATGAGAAGTGAAAACAGCTTGACTAATTCAAGTAAGACAGCGACTCCACTGAGATCCATTTCCTTATTTCTAAAGCATGGACTATGAAATTTATACAATGATATTGCTCTGAGGACATTCTGGGACAGTGTATGTCAATGCACATGGACAAATTCCTATGCCTATTTTCCCATAGAGTATATATTCTTTCCTTACCTAGTGAATGAAAATCACAGTCATAAAAAATTAATATGGTTTCATACTGTTACTAAATATACCCTCCAAATATCCCAGATTATGTCTTGTTTTATATCAGGTATGACCATCAATCATTTCCTTTCTCTAAGGATATGTATATACGGGGAAGGGACATAGCTCCTTGAATGAAATTTGGTGGACAACTTAACACATGTACTAAGAGGAGAGTTGCTCATGCTGGTTAGAGGGTTGTGGAGAAATTAATCCTTTCTCAGTAATTAACTGTGATTTTTCCTGTCATGAAGGCCAATTGTATCTTCTTATCCATTTAGGAGACTCAATGTTCCGTCTGTCCAAAACCCTATTGTCACCCCCTATCCCGGGTCCTACTGACCACTTACTGACCTTAGCCGTATAAGTCCAAGTTGGAGCGAATAAAAGCTGGCAGATATCTAAACTCTTAATTGAATCTCTAGGTCTTTATTGACTTTTCCTCCTTCAGTCCTCCTCCCTCCTTCTTTGTATCCCTCTTATTTTAGAAAGAAGTTTTTCATTAGTGAATAGAAAATATGTAGGTGTCTGACATCTCCAGAGTGGTAGTGATTACATTGTGCATTAGCTTTAAAGTTCATCCCCAGCTTAATAGGCCTGAAGAGGGATGGATGCACTTTGGCTAAACCAGGAATCTGATTGCTACCTAAATAACTAATTCATCTTCATAGCAGATGGATGTCAAGGATATTCAAAAGCAGATACACCCAAGGTCATGCCAATTAGTTGTGGAGGAAAGCCTGACTAGAAGGTAATTTGAGATATAAACAGCCTCCATTTCCCAAACCTAGTTTCCTTACATAGTTGAAAGGCTTTGGAGATGCACCCAACCTCTTATAGGGAATATGGGAACATGGGGATGAATTCTTCATAAGAGAATACAGATAACCACCTGAAGGCATTATCAGCATGAGGGCAATTATGGAATTGACAAATTCTCCTTAACTGTTTAGTTGCTGGTTTTTCTTCTTTCCTTGCTTCCTTGGATTCACCTTGTTGCCAACACATAGGAATTTGATTCTTCATAATGTTCTGAAAGGAAATTTGAATGACAGGATGAAAATCATTCAATATTCTTAATGTATGTAGCTTCAATATTGGGATGATGTGGAGTTTTGGAGGAAGTTGTATATATTTCCTCAATAATCTTTTTAAAATTGAATACCAACATTCAACTCACACACAACATTCTTCATGCATGAATTCTCATCTACCATGAAAAAGCAGCTGCACAGAACCTTAATGTACACTATCCAGGTCCTTGTTTCTACTTTGTCAGACAGATGCCAACCAGTAATGGTAACTAGTGACCCACAGAAGGCATTATTTAAATAGATTGTTTCTATTTAAAACTTTCTGCTACTTTTCTGATATGAATTGGCTAGTCACATTGATAATATTGCCTAATGGTTATAATTGCTCTCAAGACTGGCTTCATTTTTAGTTCTCAGCAGCCAAGACTATGCAAGATGAATGAGCATTTTCTGGACCAGGTTTAACACCAGGTATCATCTCAAATCAAGTAGGAAAATTGGACCAAGAAAGTAGATCTCAGAAAGCAGAACAAATCAAAGTAACTTTTAAGGAAGGCCCAAGAGTCTGAAAAGTTTGGGAGAAGATTACATCAGCATGAACCTTTATTATTTGCCCTGTCCTAGGTGGCCCCCTGCAGTGTCTGCAGCTCAACTTGTGCTCAGGTTTTCTATTTTTCTGGGAGCTTTGTTAGACTAATTTGATATTTTAAAACTCTGTCACTGCTGTTCTTATTTAATAAGTAACTAATCAGCTCTGCAGTCTGTTGTGCCCTGCTGTTGCTAGAAAAACTAAAATAGGACATTTTGATTAATATTTTTTCATTTTTGAGCAATATGTTCTGATAACTTTTAATATATTGACTCTAGAATATTTGAATGCACATTCTGAGTCTGATGTTGTGCCTTGTGGCAGGTGTTCAATTATGGAGACAATACATTTGCAGGATGAAAATGTCATCAGTGTATAGCATGCATGTAAAGACTTTGCAAAACACAGAATGTTGATATCCAGAACTGAAGACTTTGCAAACATTTTCCTGAATAAACGTCTTGACAATAAAATATGCTACAGAGTTTCAAGAGATTTTCCTGAAGGGAAACAACTTCAAAATGATGGATATGCTAATTAGTCTGATTTGATCACTCCACAATGCATACACCTATCAAAACACCGCATTGTATCCCATAAATATATATTATTATGATATGTCAATTTAAAATAAAATAAAACTTTAAAATGCATTGATATTTCTCTTATAGTTATAATCATTCCTCATCTTTTCTACAAAATTCTATTACTATAAAGTCTACTTTACAATAGACTTTTTATTCACAGGCTATTTTTCTGTTACATTATACTCCACATATAGGTGCACTATCATGATCTGTTATACCTCCATTTTTAGAACACTCAAAATAATTTTTAAAACTACATGTTCAATCTTATAGTGGTTATAATCATATTGTAGTTAATCACCAATTTTAATTTTTCAAGTTTTGGGCAAAATTCCCTTGAATATATAAGTTCTTTGTTATCTTTAAACATGTTTCAGTTTATGGAAATACAATACATATTCAAATATCCAAAACATCTGTGTTGCCTAAAATAAAGTTAGCATCTTTACAGATTAGGTGATATACACTGATAATGATGATGACAACGACGGCAAACATTTATTTAACACTTAGGTACAGAAGCCTGCCATGCAATGTTTTGCAATCATGGAGAGCTCAGAATATTAGTTGTCACATTATCCTTTAGAGTGTACTCCCTTTAATGAGGTAAGAACATTGTGGTAATACATTGCATCAAAAAGAGAAGCACAAATACTTGCTTGGGTACATTTGCCAGAAGACAGACTATTGTTAAAAACAATTTCACTCTGTCAGCTTCAGTGAATAAGTGACACTGAAACTGGGGAGAGACAGGTTCAAGGTAATAGAAGATCTCAGGCCTTGTGGAACTTCAGAAGGACCTTGAGAAACACAATGTGGCAACAAGCTTCAAGGAGTGTTTTTTGCATTATTGTCAATGAATATGACCCCTACAGAAGCGGTATACATTTCTAGACTGTCAAATACATGCATACAAGAAAGTAAGCACATCTAAAACCACTGGGTGAAATGAGCAGATCTGTACTGCAGAACTCCCCATAGCCCTTCAAAGCAATGGTAATTCAGTTTTTGCTTTAAATAAATTGGCTTGTTTTCTCTCTCTCTCTCTCTCTGTCTCTCTTTCTCTTTCAATTCCCCAACACTCAAGGCATCAGGATAACTAATTTTCTTTTGACAGTTACTCTGGAAACTACTGTTTTAGACCATTTGAGAATTATTTGGATTTAACTATACAATAAAACTTATTAAACACCTGTTGATTTAATTATTTAGGAAAATCTGCATCTTGCTAAAAAATAATAATCAAAAAGCTCAAAATGAATGATGGCATAAAACAGATTCATTTTATTGAAATAAGGGATCGGTCCCAAAAAAGCAATCAAGAGGACATAAGCTTTATCTTTATGTTGTTCACAGAAATAATTTCTTCCCCATTTCCTCAGTGGTGGTGATGAAGTTCACATACGATTAGTTACATCATAGTGACTCAGCAGTTCCTAAGCACTATGAAAACAGCACTTATCCTAAAGGCAGTGAGGTATTAATGATACTTGAAGTTATAAGATCAGGACTAAAATGCCACCAGTACTAGTGAACATGCAGTTGATTCTTGGAAGATAAAACTGCATATTTCACAGGACTCTTGAAAGAATTAGAACAACTGGCACATATGTGACTGTACTTGGGAAAGCCTAAAGCATTGTAATGAGATTTTCTCAAAGTGAATACACTCAGGGGCCCATTCCAAATTTTGTTTTATTTATTTTGCATTCTCTTATTAACATAAATTAGCCATACAAAGGAGTTTCATTGTGATAGTTACACAAACATATAATGTACTTTGATCAACTTTATCCCACCTATATTAGTCTTTCTTAACTACCTTCCTTGCTCCTTTTCTACAGTTGTTGCTGGGTTTCCCTATACTATTTCACACATATATAATGTACCTCTATCATATTTACCACCCACATCCCCTCCCTTCCCTCTCCTTCCACCCACTGTTGCCCCCACCAAACAATACCGCCTTTTTTTAGGTATAGATTCCTCATGAGTGAAAACACATAATATTTATCTTTATGAGGTTGGCTTGTCTCCCTTTTCTTGCAAGTGACATGATCTCATTCTTCTTTATGACTGAATAAGAGTCCATTGTATGTATGTAACACATTTTCTTTATCCAATCATCAATTGTTTTGAATCTAAGTTGATCCTATATTTTGGCTATTGTAAATAGTGCTGCTATAAACATAGATGTAGAGGTATTTCTCTTGTGCACTATGACTCCAACCCTTGTTTGAGTTTTAATCAACAACAGTCATGAGATTTACTTTTGTATGTGATGCTGGAGATGGAATCCAGAGTCTTATGCATGCTAGGCATGTGCTCTACCACTGAGCTAAATCCCCAATTGAAAAATTTACATTTTACAGATTTCCTCAGATTTACAAAAACTATTCCACAGTGGTCATTTTCTTTCAAGTCATTTTTAAAGTATAAGATCTTGTTTCTTTATGTTCATGTTTCTCAAAGTGAGATCCATGGCTGTCTCCTTGAGGTCTGAGAGAACTAAATTTACTTTGAATTGCTCTGGGAACATACAATTTTGCAAATTGTATGTTACAGATATTAAATTATCAAAATAACTTTTAACAGCAGCTGTTGGGGATGCATATACCAGGGAAAATGGGCCAACTTCCCACATCTCTTAAATGACTTTACAAAAGCATAACTTAGAAATTTTACTCTGAGAAGCTGTACCTGGGGTGTCCTCATGATGGTTCTACACGAATCACCAGCAGAGCCCCCACTAATTAGAAGGAAGATGAATGCCAGGTCTGAACTAAATAAGCCATGATGCAATTTAATTAAAAAAACAATACTGAAGAAGTTCAGTATTCAAACGATGACTTATCAGCAATGAAAGAGTTAACACTTTTCCCACACATTTGTAATTAAATTCATCACACTGTAGTGATGTAGTTTTATGTTGAATGGCTGGAATTCCTCTGGCCTCAAAGCTTGGCAAACACCTCATCTTCATGAGTTACACAAGCAGAACTCCAATTAGAGTGGCCACCAAGGCACTCAGAATCCTTGGCACTGGGACATCTGTGAAGCACACCTTTCTCCAGGTAGACTTCTCTGTTTCCTTAGATCTGCCTCTCCTGATCTCTCTGTGACAAGTGTATTCCCTACAGCACAAAGGGCAAGTCTCATTACAAAACAGGCTAATTCACAGAGGGCCCATGTCAAAACCTTACACAGGTATGCATGCACTTGAGATCATCCAGTGACTCAAGGAATCTTCCAGAAGCTTCAAGAATTCTGGAAGAATTCTTATACTATTATTATTTAAAAGTGAAACTATCACCCGTAGCTCCTATTTTGGAACTTTGAGAATCTTATAAATGACTTCTTTATTCTGCTATCTCTCTCACTTTTTCTTTTTTGGGGGGCAATATTGGGGATTGAACTCAGGGCTTCATGCTTGCTGGGCAGGCACTCTACCACTTGAGCCACTCTACCAGCTCCCTCACCCTCTCTTTTTCTCATTTATACTATAGGGGCAGAATCTTGAACTTTACAAGAGCAAGTTATGAGAGATTAATAGACCTACAGATTTCTAGTCAATGAAAAGTTCATTATTTGCAAGTAAAATATATGGGGCTCCAAGGGACAGCATGCACTCAGAACAGCTAAAACATTTAAAATACAAACATTATCAGATTTAGATCCTTCTGTTTCCTGCATGCTATGATTATCATTTTCTGTGGCAGTTTTCATGAGCCTAATGGGTTTATCTTTTTGTGTGACATCTTGCAGATTAAAGGACCTCAATAGGGGGGAACAGAGGTGGTCATGCAATTAATTTTAAAGTCAATTTATTTAAAAAAAGTCACCTTGAATATGTATATTCTCATAACCACAAAAGTAATAATTAAGTATAAGCATTTATTGAGCATTTACTGCATTAAGCCCTGGTCCAAGTGCTGCTTTGAATTTACTTATATAATAAACTTAATTTACAGATGAGGAAATTATGCACTGTTGGGCAAGAAAAATATTTAAATTCTGCAAATCCGATTTCCATTAGAAACCACAAATCTGCCCATAACAGGATATATTGAATTTTAAAATTGTGTACTGCAATATTTTAAATGCTTTGTATTTTGCTCTAATATTTTAAAAGGTAATAGATCAAAGAAGAACAAATGTTACACTAACAAATTGAGAAAGGGGACAGGAATTTGAGTTTTAATATTACCAATAATAACTATAACACTTAACTTAAGGAAGTCATTTGACTTTCTGACTCTATTTCCCTCATTTGAAAAATGAAATTGTAGGATTGTTTCTTTCATTGCGAATATATGGAGCTCATGTTAATCCCCTAATCTATATTCCTGATGTAAATCACTATCTGCTCTTTTCCACTGAGTTTGAGCACAGTATTACAACCTTCTCAATGTGCTAAGTAACAGCTTTTGATTGATTGAGGCTGGTATGTAAGATTCAGCCTAGTTTTCCTCTCTCAGAATATGATATATAAGATCTTTTCTAGTTCTAGTATTAAATGTTTTTCCTGTTTAATAACATAATTATATGAGTGGGGGAGGATCTGAGTATATGCTTTAAAGTGAGGATAAGCAGAGAAATCCGCAGATGGATTGGGAGGAAAGGGAACTGAATACTGAGAAACATGAAGACACCATGTGAGTCTTGAAAACATTTTCAAGGCTGATTCAAGACTGTGTACTGAGCAGTAGGAAGCCTTCTCCAATGAGAGAATTTACTTCCCCATCTAGGCCCTGCTTGATTTCCCAGCATGAAACCAGAACACTGAATTTATTGCCAGTACAGTGAATTATTTCATTTAATCACAGACTTGGATCTTGCTGTTGCATCTTCTCTCTAATTGTTCCATTTCCTGTTTAGGTGAATGTGCCCTTATCCACAATCTTTCATTTGTTCTTACATTTTACCTACCACTGAGCATGAATGTTGTTATGTATTATATGTAGGCAGACACATGTACTTAGCTTCCTAATAAACATATTCAATGAGAATAGAAAGAATAAAATAGGTAGGAGGAAAGAGAAGACAGATTTTGAAAGGGGTTTGATTCAAGGCACTATTAATCTGTTGGGAGAATTTACATATGAAAACATAAATGGATTTAAAATTCTAAAATGAATTCTGTTCTCATTGTTTTCTTTCCAGTAGAACCATTCTGTCTTTGGATAGTCTAAGTCCTAGGATAGTTTAAACAATATGCAGATTAAGAAGGAAGAAATAAAATTGCATTTATTTGCAAATGGTGATTGTCTGTACAGTACATCCCAATGAATCAAAAAAATTTCCTGAACTAATACACAATTATAGCAAGCTCACAGAATAAAAATTAAATACACAAAATGGTCAATTCAATATTGGAGAGTGGCACAGTCAAAAGACTAACACTACACATCTTCGAGACTTATTATAAAGACACAATCATACAGTATGCTTGTCAGATATGGTAGTACACACCTATAACCCTAGCACTCAGAAAGTTGAGGCAGAAGAATCATGACTTTCAGGCCATCCTTTCCACATAACAAGTTTGAGGCCAGACTAAGGTACAAAGCTCAAGACCCAGTCTCAAAAATAAGACTAAACAGGAAAAAAAAAGACAAAAAATATAGTGAATGTTTGGTGAAATAGACAAACAGATCAATGGAACAAATGCTAGAAATAGATCCATACAAATACAGTTAAATAATCTTTGATAAAGGAGAAAGAGGAAGTAAAAGTAGTCTCTTCAACAAATGGTGCTGGAATAAAAAAATAGTTATAAAAATTTCATAAAAATCAGCTCAAATTGGTTTATAGACTTAAATGTAAAATGCAAAATGATTACATTATTAGAGGAAAATACAAGAGAATATTTAGGTGACCTTAGGCTTGTTGGTGAATGTTTTATGTACAATATGATAGAAGAAACAATTGACAACATAGACTTCATTACAATTCAAAATTCATACTTTGCTAAAGACAGCATCAAGACAATAAGAAAACATGTGAGACAGTAGAATAAAATATTTGCAAAAGACTTAGCAGATGAAGGACTTGTCCAAAATATATAAACAACTCTTCAAACTCAAACAATTTTAGAAAAGTCCTAGTTAGAAAATGGACAAAGGATTTGAAAACATATCTCACCAATGAAGATTACAGATAAAAATAAATATAGGAAAACATGCAAAATGAATGTCATTAAGAAATTATAAATTAAGCAGCAATGAAATACTACTATACACTTATTAGAATGGCCAAAATTCAAAACACTGACAGTACCAAAAACTAGCAAGGATATGGAGCAACAAGAACTCAATTTATATTTTGGTGGAAATGCAAAATTGTATCATCACTTTGGAAGACAGTTTGGCAATTTCTTAAAAAATAGTCATAATCTTACCATATGATCAAGCCATAGTTTTTCTTAGCATTGGTATATGTATCCTTGGTGTTTCTTCAAAGGAGTTGAAAACTTAATTCTACACAAAAACCTGAATGAAATATTTATAGCAGCTTATGTTCATAATTGTCAACTTGGAAGCAATCAAGATGTCCCTTTATAGATGGATGGATAAATAAACTGTGGTACATTCATGCAATAAAGTATTTTCTAGCTCTGGAAAGCAATGAGCTGTCAAGCCATGAAAAACCATGAGGAACTTTAAAATGTATATTACTAAGTGAAAGCAGCCAATCTGAAAAAGCTATACACTATATGATTCAACTGTATGTCATTCTGTAAATTGCAAAACTATGTAGACAGTAAAATGATCTGTGATTTCCAGGGACTAAGGAGAGGAAGGGATGAAGAGGTAGGGCCCAGAAGTATTTTAGGGCAGTGGGACTCATTCTGTAATGGTAGATACATGTCATTATATATTCATCCAAACCAAAAGAATGTATAGCACAAAGAGTGGACATTAATTTGGGGTGAAATGATGTAGCAATGTAGGTTAATTGGTTGTCACAAGTTATAACCTTGACTTGGGGTATAGATAATGGGTGTGGGCATGCTCATTAGAAGATGGGAGGACTGAGGGTGTCACTCAATGGTAGAACATTTGCCTAGTGTGCATTAGGCCCTGGGTTAAACCCCAGCATCTTCCCAAGAAATAAACAAACAGACAAATAAATAAATAGAATTGAAATATGTAAGAATTCTCTATACTCTCTGCTGTTTTGTTGTGAATCTAATATTTCTCTAAGAAAGTGTATTACAAAAACCAAACTAATAGTACCTTAAGGAATATACAAATCCAATATTCTCAGAGATGTCAATATCGGGTATCAATAATTGAAGCCAGTTGTATGGAATACACCTGTAATCCCAGATACTTAAGAGACAGGTCAGTAGGATCATGGTATGAGGCCCACCTGGGCAAAAAGTTAGCAATCCCCCATTTCAACAAATAAATTGAGTATAGCAGTGCATGCCTGCCAATCCAGCTACATGGGAAGTATAGATAGGAGGATCATGGTCTGAGGTCAACCTGGTCAAAAACATGAGACCATATCTGAAAAATAGCTAAAAATCCTGAAAGCATTGAGAATGTGGCTCAAATGGTAGAGCTGCTGGCTAGTAAACATGAGACCCTTAGTTTATACACCAGTCCTGCCAAATAATAATTGATGAAAACAAGTAGACAGAAAATAAAGGCATAAACACTTAAAAAAGAACCAACTTGACCCAAATGACACTCCACCCATGAACAGTAGAATATACATTTTTTTCTAGTACATAGAACATTCTTTAAGTTGGACCACAATCTAACTCTTAGAACATTTAAGTTAAATGTTAAATTAAATTTAAATTATTTCCAGTCAATGAGGAATAATCTCTAATTGCAATGGAATAAAACTGGAAGTTGAAAGCAGAAAGATCTTTGGAAAATATTCAAATATTTAGAAACTAATACTACACTTCTAAGTAACCAATGGATCAAAGCATATAACAAAGGGAAATTACAAAGTATTTTAAACTGACTGAATGGAATGGAAATGCCACAGATCCAGCTAGGTGTGGTGTTACATGCCTGCAATCCCAGCATTTGGGAGGCTGAGGAAGCAGGATTATAAGTTTGAGGCCAGCCTGAGCTACATAGGGGCATTATCTCTCAAAAAAAGTATAAAAATACAAAAAATCCAGCATGCATAATATTCACGTATTAGCAATGAACAACTGAAATTAAAGCAATAATACCATTTACAATAGCAACCAATATACAAATCCTTCACAATATAAAAGCTTATATGTGAACACTATAAATTCACAAAACACTTTTTTAATTTCATTTATTCATATGTGCATACAATGATTGGGTCAGTACTCCTCCCTTCCCCTGCCCCCTCCCTCTTTCCCCCCGACCCCCTTGCTTCCAAGCAGGAACTGTTTTGCCCTTATCTCTAATTTTGTTGAAGAGAGAGTATAAATATTAATAAGGAGGACCAGGGGTTTTTGTTAATTGAAGTGAGGATAGCTATATAGGGAGATTCCTAATATTGCTTCCATGTACTTGTGTGTTACTTTCTAAATTGATTCTTCTTGAACTAACCTCTTCTCTAGTTCCTAGTCCCCTTCTCCTATTGGCTTCTATTGCTTTAGAGTTTCTGCATTATTTCCTTTGCACTGAAGACATCAAATGCTATCTTTTCTTTGGGGGGGGGGTTTCCTACCTATCCTCATACCTCCCTTGTGTGCACTCACCTTATCATGTGATCAAAGTCCAATCCCCTTGTTGTGTTTGCCCTTGATCTAATGTCCGCAAATGAGGGAGAACATATGATTTTTGGTCTTTTGGGCCTGGCTAACCTCGCTCAGGATGATGTTCTCCAATTCCATCCATTTACTTGTGAATTATAAGATTTCATTCTTCTTCATGGCTGTGTAAAATTCCATTGTGTATAAATACCACATTTTCTTAATCCATTCATCAGTGGTGGGGCATCTTGGCTGTTTCCATAACTTGGCTATTGTGAATAGTGCCGCAATAAACATGGGTGTGCAGGTGCCTCTGGAGTAACCTGTGTCACATTCTTTTGGGTATATCCCCAAGAGTGGTATTGCTGGATCAAATGCCAGGTTTATGTTTAGATTTTTAAGAAGCCTCCAAATTTTTTTCCAGAGTGGTTGTATTAGTTGCATTCCCACCAGCAGTGTATAATGGTTCCTTTTTCTCCACATCGTCATCAACACCTGCACAAAACACTTCTGAGGAAAATTACTGAGGACACAAATTGATAGAGAGATATACAATATTCCTGAATGAGAAAAGTCAGCATTTTTAGGGTGTCAGTTTTCCTCACATCTACATAGTCAATGCCACATTAATCAGAATTCTTCCAGACTTTCTTAGAAACTCAGAAGCTGATTGGAAAATAATTATAGAAATGCAAATGACCTAAAATATTCAAAACAACTTTGAAAAGAATGAAATCTGAAGAATTACATTGCCCAACATTCATATTGGCATATTGTAGAGGGGAGAGGGACAACACAGCAGGGAGATAAAATTTTAAGAATCTGAACATGAGGTAGGTCACATAGCACTGAGAGTGAAGTAGCCAATAGAGATGTGTACAACCATATATGGGTTAAACTTTGTTTCTTGCTTCTGTAACCTACTTGCAAGGATATATAAGCCAAAGACCCTTTGTTCTCAGGTGTCAGCCTTCCAATGGAATCCACTAAGCTACTGCAAGCACGCTAATAAATATTGCTTCCTGAAAAACCTTGGTGTCCCATTTCCCTGCTTAAATGTTCTGCAACATTTTTGGAGGCTCTTGTCTGGGATTTGGAGGTGGTATTTTCACCTTATTGTAGCTGGGACTCTGTGTCCCTGGCTAATTGGGAAAGCTGTTCCACCAGGCACCAGTGGGCCTGTTGATCCAATGGAGGGACTAGACTCTCCTGGTACACCAGAAAGTGAGTCTTGGTTGCACAAAGGAACCAGAAGAAGGTTCAGGAACCAACGGGGAGCCATGCCTATCAGCGAAAAACAGTACGTCAATCCCTGGAAGGCCCAGGTCAGAATTCAAAAACATTTTGACATACTCCTAAAACATGGGATCCTCTGACCTTGCCAGTCATCCTGGAACTCTGCCTTATTACCAGTCTAAAAACTGGGGACCAAGGATTTCAGGCCAGTTCAGGAACTCCAGGCAGTAACTTCAGCAACTGTCACTTTGCACTCTATATTCCAAAATCCATATATACCTTTAGGCCTTGTACCAGCTGAGGCAAAGTTTACCTGTCTAGATATTAAGGATGCATTTTTCTGCATCTGCCTAACTCCACAGAGCCAGCCTATTTTTGCCTTCCAGTGGGAAAATCCCAATAATGGAGAAAAGTGGCAACAAACCTGGACTCGGTTGCCACAAGATTTCAAAAACTCCCCCACTATCCTTGGAACAGCCTCTGCATGACTTCAAAGCTTTCTTACCCGACCAGCATGACTGCACACTCCTTCAGTACATACATGACCTCCTGCTGGCTGGACCAACTTGGAAAAACTGTATGAAAGGGATTTGCCTCCTTCTTTCTCTTTTATGGGAGGCTGGATACAAATTCTCTTGGAAAAAAACCCAGATTTGCCAAAACACTGTCAAATACCTCAGCTTTCACCTGTTGTAGAGACAGTGTAGGCTTGGCCCTGAAAGGAAACAGGCTGTCTGCTCCATTCCAGCCCCCAAGAGGCAACTGCTGGCAAATCAAAGAGTTTTTGGGAGCCACAGGTTTCTGCAGAATCTGGATCCGTAACTACTCCCTCTTGGCCAAATACCTCTATGATGCCAAAAAGCAGGGAGTATGGGAACCCTTATGGAAAGAGGAACAAGAGAAAGGCTTTAGAGAAATTAAAAGGGCACTCACAAATGCCCCTGATCTAGGCCTGCCAGATATGATGAAGCCCTTTTTTCTGTATGTCCATGAACAAAAAGGGACAGCTATCAGGGTCTTAACACAGCTACCAAGCTCCAGGCATCATCTGGTGGCTTACTTGTCCAAACAGTTTGATGCCATTGCCAGAGGCTGGCCACCTTGCTTGAGAGCATTAGCAGCCACCACTGCCCTGGTGGCAGAGGCAGATAAGCTTGCCCTGGGACAAGAACTCACTATCTGAGTTCCCCACTCTGTCTTAAATCTTTTGGCATATAAGGAAAATTATTGGCTGACCATCTCTTGGATGATCAAATACCAGAATATGTTATGTAAAAAGCCACATATCTGGCTAGAGGTTGTTAGGACTCTAAACCTAGCCACCCTAATGTCGGTTGATTTGAGCCTCCTGGAGCATGACTGCTTAGAAGTTATAGATGAAGTTTGCTTGAGCTGGCCAGATCTAACTGATCAGCCTATCAGCCATCTGAACATTGAATATTTCACAGATGGTAGAAGCTTTATCCAGGACAGCACATTGTTTGCTGGGTATGCAATAGTAATTTTGGGACTCATTTATTGATTCCCACCTACTGCTGGTTGGAACTTCTGTACAAAAGGCTGAATTTGTTGCCCTCATACAGCCACTCCAGCTCACTGCAGGAGTATGAGTAAATATCTACACTGACTCTAAATATGTCTTTACAACCATTCATGTCCATGGGGTCCTATATAAGGAGAGGGGCTCCATTAATTTGGGAGGAATAAGTATCAAGTATTAGCAGGAAATCCTTGAATTGCTAGATGCTGAATGGAACCCTAAATGGGTCACAGTTATACATTGCCAATGGCACCAAAAGGGAGATACAATTGCTCAGGGAACTGGAAATCTGATAGGGAAGCCAAACAGGCAGCCCTCATGAGGGGACCAGCCCCAACTGCCCTGACAGCTGCCTTGTTCCCATGTTCCTTACCTGAATGGGACCCATGGAACACATCACATGAACAGGCTTGGTTTAAGACAGAGGAGGGAAGTTTTCTACTGGAAGGATGGTAGAAGTTTGCTGATGGCCACATTGTCATCCCTGAATCACTGGCTCCTAATTTGTCAAGCAGTCCCATGAAAGAATTCATTCAAGGTGAATAGCCCTCAAGAACACCCTGACCCAGCACTTTTATGTCCCCAAACTCTCCAGCCTAAGTGAAGCAGTATGTGAAAGACATAGCCTATGTTCCAAAAACAATCCCCAGCAAGGGCCATGGCACATCCCCAGGTGCAGAGCGTTGGCTGAATTCCTCTTGAAAACTTTATCATGGACTTCACTGAAATGCCGTGGGCTGGAGGATGCAAATATCTATTGGTGTTCATCTGTACCTTCTCAGGATGGGTGGAAGCCTTCCTCATGCAGAATAAAAAGGCCTAGGAGGTGGCCAGATGTCTGCTAAAGGAAATCATCCCTCAGTTTAGAATACCTGTATCTATTGGGTCAGATAATGGGCCAGACTTTGTGGCCAAAGTGGTACAGCTGATGGCTAGGGCCTTAGGAATCACCTGGAAGTTGCATATGACCTACCACCCTCAGAGTTCAAGAAAAGTAGAACATATGACTAGAACCCTAAAGTTACAGTTGGGAAAACTGTCAGGAGACCCATCTGCAGTCAGACCCATAGCATTATGGAGGATTAGGTCTAGTCCCACAAAGTGGACAAGGCTTTCACCTTTGAAGTCCTTTATGGACTTAATTATAGTCCCAACCTCCTTAATCAAAGGCATACAGGGGGACCTCAGAGAAATAGGGGACCTTACCATGAGACAACAGATACAGACTCTTGGGTTGACTCTTTCAAAAATCAATCACTGGGTCTGGGAGAGACTTTCCATTAGCCTGACAACTCCCATACACCCTTTCAGGCCAGGGGATGCCATCTGGGTTCATGTCTAACTGCTAAAACTCCATTGGAGGGGCCCTTTTGTTGTTATTTTGTCTACTCCCACCACAGTTAAGGGAATGGAAATTGCTCCCTGGGTCTACAACAACCGAGTAAAGCCAGCTTCTATCTAGTGGGAGTGCATCCCTGATCCAACTTCACCATGCAAGATATTCTCTGGAATGCCTGTGCCCTTCCTCAGCAGGACCCTGCTCTCTGGGAGACAACAGGGGGCCATGAACTCTGGAAGCTGATTAGTCAACGCTTGGTGGAAGGTTGAGGAGTCATCTTCTTCCCCCTCTAAGAATGGGTCTTTTCTATGTTGTCCTTTTGTTAAATTTAATCAGCCCCTTGCTCAGGAACCTCCAGATCTCAAACTGTGGCTTATATTTGCATACTACCTGGGCAGGAAGTGTTGTCACCGGGACTATGCTTTTCCATACTGACTATTCCTGTGCAAGCACTATCATGAGGTCATGTACTTACAACCATATCACCTATTCAGTGTGCTCCCATAGTAATCAGCATATCTGCTTCAACCCCACCTACAGACCTCAGTAGCAACGGCTGGAAGCTTGAAGCTTTCACAGCATTGGGGACCTTATTAACCATATCTGGATTAGTGATTCCAACAAACCTGTCCATTTACTTTGACATGTGTGCCACAATAGCTAAAAACACAACTATGTGGGGCGACTGTGGAGGCCTGGCCTGGGAAAGGGCTATATGCTAAATGACCAATATACATGTCCAGAGACCACCAGCCACGTGTTCAGCTGTGCATCCTATAAGCAGCTCTACCGCTTTATGGGGCTGTGTGATATTGGTGACTTGAAAGAGGAAGAGGGCTACCATCCTTCTCCAGAAAGGGGAAGCAACCTCTAACTGCACTCTTGGCACTTGTAACCCAGTAAATTTTACCATTTTCAATCTCAGTGAACCCACCTGGGGAACTGGACAGGCAATTGGCATTTTAATTGATGGAAAGGGTGCAGACCCTGCTGGTACTCTGCTACACTTCAGGTTCATCACAATCACCCGTAAGAGTTCTTTTTACTAAGTCTTTCATTCCTTTTAAGAGGAAATGAAAGTGAGTTCCCTATATCTGTAAAGAACAAAAACTTGTTCTTCTCACTGACTGAGTCTATAACCCAGACATTGAATGTCACTTCATGCTATGTTTATGGAGGAACCAACATGGGAGACCACAGGCCATCAGAAGCAAGGGAGCTAGACCCATGGGTGCCCTTTAATGGAACCACTTTCCTGAAACACAGGAAAAGAATCTGGTTCCTAAATACTTCCAATTACTCCTCACTAAAAGTCCAGTTCTCCACCCCAGTAGAGGATTTAACTTGTTTAGGACAAAAGTTTTACAACAACACTATCCAAAAGACCCAATGGTGGGGAATTCCAAACCTCACAGAGCCACAACCCCACCCATTGGCCAACTTCTCTAATCTCCAGAAAATTTGGAACAATCTTACCATGAACATAGATTGGCAGGACCCAGGGGGCTATATTGGATCTGTGGGAAGCAAGCATATATGGTGCTACCCAGTAGCTGGTTTGGGTCTTGTGTGTTGGGCACAATCAGGCTGTCCTTCTTCTTGCTCTCCCTCAGGCAAGGTGAAAAGCTGGGAATTCCCATATGTGAAAAGAGAAGTGAGCTGCTTTACAAATTAGCAGTTGGAAAGTTAAGGAATGTCCTCCTGAGTCCTGCCACTTGGGCAAAAGACGAATCCTGGGACTATCACACCCTGATTTATATGCTTAACTACATCATCAGGATATAGACTGTTGTTGAAATTGTAACTAATGAAGCCCCAAGAGCCCTCAATTTACTAGCGAAACAAAGCACTAAAATACACAATGTTATCTATGAAAACCGCTTAGCTCTAGACTACCTGCTTGCTTCTGTGGGAGGAGTTTGTGGAAAATTCAACCTAAGCAACTGTTGCTTACAGACTGATGAAGGGAAAGTCATAGAAGAAATCACAGAAAGAATGAGAAAGACTGCCCATGTCCCCATCCAGACTTGGAGAGGATGGAATCCCAATGACCTATTTGGGGGAAGGTTCTCTGCCATAGGCGGATTCAAAATCTTGATAGGGGCAATGGGTTTGTCCTGGGAGCATGTTTAATATTACCTTCTCTTGTTCCCTTAGTACAGCAGTCTATCAGGACCATTATGAAGGCCACTATAGAAAGAAAAACAGCCACCCATATAATGATGCTGTGGAAATATAAACCCCTAAATCAAGATGATGCTCTTTGATCCTAGGTGGGTTCAAGCATCAAATGGGGGAATAATGCTTCAGGGAGAAGAGGTGCAACATAGCAGGGAGACAAAACTTAAAGAATCTGAATATGAGGAAGGTCACATAACACTGAGGGTGAAGTAGCCAATAGAGATGCGTACAACCATATATGGGTTAAACTTTACTTCTTGCTTCTGTAACCTGCTTGCAGGGGTATATAAAGCAAAGCCCCTTTGTTCTCAGGTCTCAGTCTTTGGATGGGATTCCACTGAGCTGCTGTCAGCATGCTAGTAAATATTGTTTCCTGAAAAGCCTTGGTGTCCTGCTTCCCTGCTTGAATATCCCACAACAATATCATCAGCACAGAACTGAAAAGTTCAAAGATAGGCAAACATATATATGCTCAATTAATTCTTGACAAGATTCAAACTTAATTAAGAAATTATAGCCTTTTCCACAAAGGTTCTAGAATAATTGAATATCCATATGCAAAAATATGGGATCTGATTTGCATCTTTCAACATCCGTAAAAATCAATTCAAAACAAATCATAGAACTAAATATAACACTTAAAACTGTTCAATGTATAGGAAAAATGGGAGAAATCTTTATAACTTTGGGGTAGCAAAGAATTTTTATAATAGATTCACAAATTGGATTTTATAAAAAAAAAACTGTCCTCTTTGAAACACATTATTAAGAGAATCTTAAAGAAAAGCAAGGGACTGAAAGAAAATATTTGCATATAACATAAATAATAAAAGCTTTGTAACAAAATTAGGCAGAGTTTTTTCAAAATGCAATAATAAGAAAACAAATAACTCTATAAAAATAGCAAAATACATGAGCAGACATTTTACCTGAAAAGATGTTATAAATTAGATACATAAATATTCTCAAACTCAGTGGTAAATAGAGAAATGTAAGTGGATACTACAGTGAGACAGCTCTACAGATTCCAGAGTATCTCAAATTTAAAGTGCAGACCACACGAAGTGCTGGGGAGAATGTTGTTTTACTGGAATTCTCCTAGGCTGCTGATGGAAATGTAAAGTCGTACATCCACTGTCGATAACAGCTTGTCAGGTTTTTTTAAAATTTAAACATTTGCCTAGCATGTGATTCAACTATTCTACTCATTAAGTATTTATCCAAGGGAAATGAAATCAGATGTCTTTACAAGGACTTGTGTATATCAGTTTTATGAGTAATAGATGAAAATATGGACAAAAATCAAAAGTCTAACAAGATGAAAGTGGATAAACAGACCGTGGAATAACCATGGTATATTGTTATTCTGAAATACAACAGTAGACAGTAAGAGTACATTATGTAGGATTCTACTAATATAAAATAGTAGAAAATATAATCCACAATCATAGCAAATTAGATGCCTGGAGATGAGGAGTTGAGCAAGTGAACTGTGGAAGGATGGAAAATTACAAAAGGGCCACAGAATTTTAGAGTGAAGGTTACTATTATCTAGAAAGTAGCCATGATTTTGATGGTGCCATATATTTCTTTCCACTTATAGAATTGTACATTTTAATGTTGAAAATTCCCTAGAGAGGAAATTTTTAAGAAAGGAAGGAAGTGAAAGAAGAAAGAAGAGAGGAAAAAGGAAAAAGAAGAACAATGGTAACATACATATATATGTATATATATATGTTTATTAGCAGAATTACAGGCTTGGAATATTTTGTTCCACGTACATGCTGATAACTAAATAAACATTTGGAATAATCATGAATTAAAATATCAAATTTACGACATTGATAAAAAAAAACACAGAAGCTCTAGCATACTTTTGGTCATTTTAATTGCTTTTTCTTGTTTTGTTTTATTTTTTGTAGTACTGGGGTTTCAACTCAGGACCCTGTGCTTATCAAGCAGATGATAGATCACTTCAGTAATGTCCCCAGCTCTTTTGTGCTCTATGCATTTTATGCCTGGTCCAGCCTGGACCACCATCCTATTTATGCTTTCCACCTATCTGAGGTAACAAGTGTACCACCATGCTCAGGTTTTATTGGTTGAGATGGGGGTGGTGGGGAGTCTCAAGAACTTTTTTTGTCTAGCCTGGATTGAAATTGCATTCCTCCCAATCTTGGCCATCTTTGTAGTTTGGGATAGCAGGTTCACAGCTCTTGGTTGAGATGGGATCTTGTGAACTTTTTGCCAGAATTTGCCTAGAACCATGATCCTTCTGACCTCTGTCTCTCAAGTAGCTAGATCACAGCTCTGAGCCACCACACTCAGCTTAAATGTTCTTCTAATAATATTGAATATGGAGTTTTCAAAGCTCTCTATAATATTTAGGGGCAGAGAAGGTGGTTGGGAAAAAACACAACTTCATTTCTATCTATAACATTTTTTCCTTCTATTATCAAGTCACTTTAATGACTCAGATCTGATTTGCCACTTTATCATTTATCAAATGTGAGAAAATAACCAAAGGACACAACTTTCCTTCAACTTCAATATCTTCCATACATTAGTTTAATTTAACACTGTAAATAAAGAAAATATAGCTGGGTGGTTTGGGAACGCATGAATAAATTTAGGCAGTACTTGGAACAAACCAAAATCAAATCAATGATAATTCAGTACAGACTTCCCTTTTTCTGTTATTATATAAATACAATTAAATTATGTTCAGTGTCTTTAACTGATTGGATTAATAAGATAAGATGTTAAAACACTAAATTGGAGGCATTTGGAGGTCCCAGAGCACAAATGTCAGGTGACTTCTGCTACATCATGAATAACAAACAGAAGCCAAATTTGCTCAATGGGGCTCTGCTCTAATCCCTAGTATTCCTGGTACCATGTTAGGTAGAACCACCTACTGGAAAATCCTTGACTCTGCCAAATACCATCGCTTCTAAGTTTTTCCTTCCCCTCAAAACCTCAACAAAAATCACTATCATATAATGAAAATTAAGGGAATTTTTTTCTCTCACGTGTTTTGATAATGTCTACTCTCAAAAGTGAAGAGTATCTCAGGTCACAGGAGGGAACTCAGCACCTTCCATTTCCTCCTACATGGTTCATGTCACTAAAGAAGCAGAAGCACAAGTCATAGAGTAGAGAGGCTGCTGTACACCAGGTGTCAGACTTGAAAGGAGTCATGCAACTGGAACTGTTCCTGGACCTTTTCCAGGCATTGACCTTTCAGATTTCTCTCATCCTAAGCTGTGGCATCCATCCAGTTTGTTCCCAACAAGGAAACTAACAATCTTCTTTCACTTGTTTTTTTTTAACCTTAAGGGAAACTGAAAACACAAAGTAGTTAAATTCCTACTGAGACTAAAATACCATTGCCATAGATTACTAAGCATGATAAAATCACAAGGTTTTATTTTTAATTCATTTGAAGGGACATTATTTTATCCACCTCTCTCTCTCTCTCTTTTTCTCTCTACTTCTCTGTGTTTCTCATGCATGTGCATACATATACACACACACACAAAAATATATTTTCTCTTTGTAGTGCATATATACCCATTGGTTCATTCTTAAAAGAATGACATAATACCAATACTACTCACAGTCAAGACAGAGAGTTAAATACTGGAGATATAATGGATATAATGAAATAATTATAAGAATGATTCCTTTTCAATGGGAATTTTCCATGTTCTTTTCTATCCTTTACCTAATAAAATATCTGTACAAATTTATTCAAGTAAACTGAATATTTAACACTTAAATAAAACCTTAAAACCAACTCTAGCAATCATTAAGAAAGCTTGTTTAAAGCTGACATTTCAGTGTAGTACTTATGAATACTACTGCTTCCTTGGCCATCAATCTATCTCCTCTTCCCCTTCCAGGTGATCTCTGTCTTCTTATGTGACTTGTCAGTAAGTTTCTCATGTACCAATTTCAATTTAAATTTCTGAAGTATATGCTATTTGTTTATTTTTAGTTTGTTTCTTTTTCATTTTCCCTTGTTGAATTAGATTTAAAATGTCTACCAATTTTTCTATACAGTTTCAGTATCTCTCAGTCAAAAATGCTTAAGACTGGCTGAGTGTGGTGATACATGCTGACAATCCCAGCACCCAAGAGACTGAGGCAGGAGGTGAGAAGTTCAAAACCAGCCTGGACTGCACAGCAAGACTCTGTCTTTAAAAACTAAAATAGATCAGAAGTACTTCAGACTTCAGACTTTTTTTTGGCGGGTGGGGGGGTGCTTGGGAAATATTTGCATATACATAATCAAGTAACTTGAAGAAGGAACCCAGGTCTAAACAGGAAATTCATGTGCATGTTGTACACATAGCCTAAAGGTAGTTTTATTCAACATTTCTTAGTGAGTCCTTGTTTTTATGGTCACATGAGGTCTGGAGTAGAATTTTCCTCTTGTGATTTCACTGGCTGCTCAGAAAGTTTCAAATTTTGGAACACATTGGATTTCAGCTTTGGGGAGTAGGGATGCCTTGCCCATACTAGGCTGTTCTAGATGGTGAAGCTCATGTTTAAAGTGACCTTCAATTTTCACAGATGAAATAAAGTGGTACTCTGTGATGCTCAGCCCTCCTGTTGTAATAACTTCTCTATTCCATCTTCTCCCACACAAGAAAGTGCCTGTGAAAGGTCATCCCAAGGGTGGTCTCTGCATGATGTTGCTTAGGGAAAAGTTATGCTTCAGATCTAGAAAAAGTGTCTTTTCTTTTACTTCAGTTCCCCTTGGAAATGAAGATCATTCATTACCATCTGCTCAAGAAACCAAGGGGTTATAAAATGTTGGAAGTTTAGATTCCTGTGCAAGAAACTTGTATGTGGAGGGGAGACAAGGAGCCATTCAACAGCCTAGACCTTCCCCCATCTGGGTTGATAATTTAGCACAGCATCAAGTGATATCTTCTTATTGGTCCATAGGGAAAGAAACATTTCCTTTTCTCTGGGCCATTGGTTCTGGTGCTTCAAAGCTCAGCTGTGCAGCTACATCTGATAACATGGGACACCAGGTGTTTTCTACTCAGAGAACTTGGAAGTAGAAGGTAGAGTTCCCAGGGGAAGTGTGGTTAAGAATACTGCAACCCAGAGATGCTGTTCTTCAAAGGAAAACCTGGAACACTGTGTCAGTCAAGTGAGACAAAGAAGATTTCACATTATATGTTATAGCAGAAGTAGAAATGAGAGTTCAACCCTGCATGGTCTACCGTGAAGGTCAGACCTTCCTTCTCACCTAAAGGACTCTGGTTTCTAAAAATAAGAATTACCAAAAGCATAGAAATGCTAGGTTCTACCATCAGAGATGGATAAATTCAAACTCTTCTGCTTGTGTCACATTCTAACTCTGATGTTGGGCTGCTAAATCAATCTCTCTGAGTCCCTCTTTTCTCCTTTCTATCATTGATGGAGCCCTAATTTGAGGAGTGCTCATGAGGAGAAAATGAACTAATAAAAACACAAAGACCCTTCTATAGCACCTGCCATTTTAGTAAGTGCTCAATGAATACTAATTCTCTACTTCTCTGAACAAATCACTTCTCTTTTCACTTCATTTTATAAATGAAGGCTTCTTCTTTAATCATACCATGAGGCTTACTAGACCTAAAATGAGGCACAATATAATCACTTTGTCATCAGTCCCCTTCCCAGAATTCCATGCTTCCCGGGGTACATGAGCATAGCAGATTTCTGATGTTAAGACACTCTCCCAAGGAGAGATTAAACACCACATTCATTATGGCAGCTGGAAGGCTGCATTATTGCCTTTCCAAGAGAGAGAGATTTATGGCTGTACTTAATGAATGCTAATAGTTTTCTTATCAGTGGGTAGCAATACAAACATTTTTGTGTATGGTAAGGTTAAAGTAAACCTTCAGAGTAGCCTTATAGAACTTGAAAGCTAATGATTAGTTCTTGACAAGCCTGCATAATAACAGGGGCTCCTGGAAGGCTGTATAGGTCTGGCTTAGCCAAAATGCATTATTCTTCAGTGTTTTATGATTTCACATCTGTCCTTTCAGAAGTAGGCTGTCACAAAAATGCACGCAGCTTTTGTGTTTTCTTAAACCCGTAGGCAGTTGTATTCTTTAACAATGTAATCTTGTTGTTGAGTAAAGGAAAGCCAAAAAGCTTTCCCAATCAGTTAGGGGAAAAAATGATCACTTCACTTAAATTTGCTATGCAAATACAGTCAGATTCAACAAATATTTATTAGGCATATACTATTTATGGAAAATATTTTAGACTATTTTACATGCATGTGCCATTTGATCCCATAAGGTCTGGATTCAGAGGAAACTGGAACTTGGAGAGGTGTGGAGTTTTCCAAGGTTACATTTGCAAACCTACATCTGACTTCAAGTCCAATGCACTCAGCTTTGGATGTCATGGAACATTTCAAGGGCAGCTAGCCAGCCTGTTTTTCTAAGCCATCTACAAGAGGAACGTAGCCAAATGGGACTTGAGAGCTTGAAATGTAAACATTTCCAAGACAGGATAATTTCTAACATGAAAGTACATGACTAAAAGTTAAAAATGAATATTCTTATATATTGATAAACAATAAAGTCAGATCATCAATTTATATGAATTATATGCTGAGGAAGATTTGAAATAATGTTCCCTAACATGTTATTATAGCAGCTTAACAAAATAATTACATTTACTAGTTAGCCTCAATACTGCTCAGTCTCTCTTACACTTCCTACATTGCTTATGAGTCCAGCAATAAAAGTCGGATATTTCATGTCAAAAAGCCCATTACCCCCAAATCATTCTGACTGAGCCTAATTTACTGCAAATTTTATGGCTTTTTCTTCTTCTTTTGAAAAAAATTAATGAGAAAGCAATAGGTAAGTATGTATTAGTGTAAAGAATCTTAGCTTTGGTTTCAAGAAGTTTCATCTTCAGTAATGATATAACTAAGGGGGTTTACTCAGAATCTCTGATCACGATTCCTTTGTTTTTGACATTGAAATGATAATATCTACTTCCAGAGGCTATATTATGAAAGAACATTTGTCAAAATTTGGTTCATGTAATGAAAAAAATCTCTACCTTCATCATGGGATTAATGGATTTTCTCTTTTAGTGAAGGACAAATGAAATTAACAAATTGTGACTGATTTCTATTATACTAAATTGAGTCACATCGAGAACTGCTGGTAGCTTTCCCAGAAGATAAATTGTACACCTTGCAATGTAACAGGGCTTCTCTGCATAGTGCTTAATGTTATAACTTAGTAATCGAAAGGTTTGCTATTGATTTCCCTGCACTGGAGGTAAAAGTGTCAGGAAGGAACCTCAAGGCTGCCAATGATTTTGTATCTAGTCAGATAATGAGGTCAGAGTACCTCACAGGGAACAGTCATCTGTGTCAGTCATCCACCCCCTCAAAAAGAAGAGGATGCTCTAAACTGGCATGGTGGTCCCCTGCCTGCAATCCCAGTACTCAGGAGTCAAAGCAAGAAGAGTCTTGGGTTCAAGGCTAGCCCCAGGCAAAGGTAGTCACAAGACCCTGTCTCAAAAACAAAATAAAAGCAAAAGAACTACATGCTGCTCCAGTGGTAAATAAGTAGTTAATAGAGTTTACTTGGGCAAAGAGCCATTCATAAATCAGACAGCACTCAAAACTGAAACAGATTTCAGAAACCTCCTTCTGGCAACCTCCACAGTGAGCTTTTATAGACTGAATTAGAAATACGGAAATTACTTGATTGGCGAGCCTAGTTGGGCATGGTCTCATGGGAGTTCCCTAGTTATAGAACCAATAGGGTGGTTGACTGAGGCAAACTTTTTTTTTTTAAAGTCACTTCCAAGAAATGGCTCCATGTTAAATTTCAGTTTGTTTATGGAAGGGCTGTGTATACAGAGACATCCTGAAGCCAATGACCTTCTTCTTATTTGCCTTAACATTTTAAAATAGCAAAAATATAAGCGCCATTATGAATTATGAATTATGGCATAATCTAGAAACAGAATATGAGTGCAAAGCTCCTGGCTCAGAGAAAGCCCACAATTAGGCATCAAGGGAAAGGCAGCAGCTTTCTACTTCTTGCTCCTTGTTAAGGTAGGATTGAGTGAACACAACTGTGCATAGCCAGGTACCAGCCAACCATGCTGGTCAAAGGGGCTCTCAGAGGCAAGTCGTTAGCAGTGGGGAGTTTAGTTTGCTCTAACCTGGTCTAGAAGATGTGCTCCAAATAATAGTATGACGTGAATGAATCAATTGAAGAGCTGAAACTTGTTTGTGGGGCTAAGTCTTTGAAATCGTGTTGATCCTTTCCACCTCCAGGGGCCTCTGTCATGGACTCAGAAAACTTCAAATCAAAACAATATCAAAAAACTTCTCACCTTCCTCTAAGGGAAGCACATGCCCAAAAAGCAACTGACAGGGCTTCTGACTTACCTAATTCTTTCCTTTCTCTCTTTCTTCTGGAAACATGCAAATATGGTACATGTAGCATTTCATGACCACATGCCAAGATCACTGGTGTCTATTTCTGAAGTAGCACATATATCCACAGGCAAATCTTGCCTTGGGGAATTCCAGCAGCTGTCAACAGCTGTCTCCAACTGACTTTGTCACTTCCGATAGCTCCCTCACCTTTGTGCTTTTGTTAGCAGGGGTTTGGTTAAATTCATAAGCCAACAAGGCTTCCAAGAATATAATCTGCACTGCAAACCAATAAATTTAGAAAAAATATGAAACTTCTGCTGGTAGATGACAGTCAGCATGTCAACCTAATCCATAGGAAAAGTTTGTGTTTTGAAATTCTTTCAATCTATTTAAAAGATATGAGGTTGTCATATCTTGAACTCAACTCTACTCACCGTCTTTTCTCTCTTAATGAGTCAACCACTGTATTATTCCTGGATGTGGAGTCATTTTGGAAGTTGAGGGAAATTATCTTCATATGTGTCAAAGTTTGTCAAATATCTCAAAGTCATTGGGAAGAAAAATGGTAGGAACACATAAATCCAAGCCAAATATAGAAACTTGACAATAAGGTCCCTTGAGTTGAGATGCCTTTCACCTTCATAATCTGCCAAAACTTCAAGTGCAGAAGTCCAAAATACCAAAGACGAGATGAGGAAACTACCTCACCTCCCCTTCTCCTGCCTGAGCTCAACCTCAAGGAAACAAAACAGGGTCCGCAGAAGGTGATGGGGCTGGGTTGTCAAATTTGCTAAAGCTCGGAGGTAGATGACTGTCCAGATTACAATCTGCACTCCAATGCTCCATCTCACTGTCAAGGCGTTTCCTGCCTGTCCAGCACCATTGGTGGAGTCCCTTTGAAGAGGGCAACACCTCCAGGCTGCTGAAAGCAGATAAAGGCCTGTTGTTTTACATGGACTGAGTGGGGGAGTGGGTGTAAATCTCTTTGCACTACACAAAGGCAGCCTGATAATAACAAATTGCCTTGTCAACCACAAGAGATACTTTGTTATTAATGGAAATAGTAGCAGATTATATCAGCTTTGCACACTATAATCAAAAGGAAGATCAAAGGCAACTAATGTTACAAACAGTTAACAGTGAAAACATGCTAATGAGATAAAAACCACTTTCATCTCCCCCTTCCCAAATGTACCACTAGAATAATTGATAATAAATGATGTCCTTTAAACTTGGACAATATTTTTAATACCAAAAGTCTTACACAAATGAAGCTTTTTCCTATTAAATAAAATTGTTTTCAGAGTTAAAAAAAATACTTAATTGCATTCTGCTGGTGCTGTAGGAATACATGCTCATGAGCCAGCTAACTGATCTCAGCTGGTTCAGGCTAAACTCCCAGTGCCTTTGCTGTTACTGCAAACATTTAGCAAAGAGCCATTTCAGTTTGCTAATAATTGAGGCAGGATACAGAACCTGATGAACCCCTCCCTGACTGGCCATTTAGAGGAATATTGCTCTCACAGTAGAGAACTTTTCATATTTACCTAATCTTCTTTACCACTAACTAAGCCCTTTGCCTCTTTGAAATACTTTACAAATATTAGTGTGTGCCATTCTTAGGAGATAGACAGATATTTCTATCACCTTTTCTCTTATAGAGAAAAATGACAAAAAAAAAGGCTTATCAAAAATAGGTCATTTTATTCTTAAAACGTCTTCAATTGAAGTTTCATATTCAGTCTGTAGAATTTGTATTATTCCCACAATTACACAACATTTGGGTATTAATTTATATGTCTTAGCAGCAATATGTAATAATTCTGACTTTTTTTAAAGAAAAATGAAAATAGGAGGTCCAACATAATGTGGAATGCCTGGCCAAGGATTCATATAGGCAGAAGCCATGGATTTTAGCCTCTGGATGCATCATTTCATTATTTTATGAATTTGGAAACATTAATAAATACATTTAATTTCTTGTTTTAAATTTGGAGAAAGTACTACTTAGCCTTTCTTTATCACAATATAAATATAACTTTAACCTTTAAATTTTAATACATTGTATATAAGTATGAAAATGAAATTTTGTTTACCAATCATACAGTAACCTTGTTTCAAATGTAGCTCATTTTCACTTTCAACAAAAAGTGAGGTATAGACCATCTACAGGAGAAATCAGAAATGTCTGAAAAATAGAGACCAAAAAGATTATCAATAAGGAACCAAGTGGGATATGAACAAAGGAATCTCAGCAAAAAATAAAAACAGATGGCTGAAGAGGAAGTGAAAGTTATTCTTCTAGCCAAGTTCCAAGGGAAACATGACCACTATCTGGGTCAGAAAAAGATAAATTAAAAAGGTCATTCTCTATGAAATATATAGGCCACATCTCCTATGTCTCTTCTCCTTCTCCATCAGTCTCTGCCCACAGAGTAGGATAAGCTATGGTGGCCCTTGAACTGCAGAAAAATGTAGGCATATCAAAAGGGCATGAAATCTTATTTCACAGTGAAATACAGAGCAATCTGAGATTTCTACAGATTATAGTACATTAAATAAAATAGGAACCCATGAGCCCACACTGATATAAATAAATAAAAGGAAAATATATGTAGGAGAAAATATAGCAAAGTGTCAACTAAAATTAATTAAAGAATAAGATTCTTATGAACTAATATTAGAGTGGGAAGCCTAGCAGGCATCATCTTAAACATATGAGAAAATTTAATACCATTGGTAATGAAACAGGTTTTCATTGCATGTGATGCACTAGGAAGAGCCACACCACAGTTGTAGTGTTCCCACCAAAGTTGCCTAACCTGAATCTAACCAGCAGGAAACATCACACAAACCTAAGCCAAGAGACTTTCTGAAAAAAGACTTGCCTGTACTGTTCAAAACATAAGGTCAGAGAAGACAAGTGGAAGATGGAAGGCATCTTGGAGATTGAAGGCTATCAGAGGAATTAGACAACTGAACACTATACAGGATTTTAAATGGAAGTATCAATGCTTTAAGAGTATTTGAGGACAAAAAGCAAAACTCGAGTGGGTCTTTGATTTGAAGGCAATATTAATATCAGCAATTATTTAGGATTTTGATGGTTATACTGTGGTTTTCAGTAGTGCATTTTTTGCTTTTAGGATATGGACATTGAAGGACTAAAGGATAATGAAGACTCATGTCTGTATCTTCTAAGTAGTCAAAAATTGCAACATGTATAAACAAGTACAGAGATTGACAAAGTGAACATGGAAGGATGTTAACATTGTTGAATCTCAGTGTTATGAACTGAATAGTGTTCTTTCCCAAAATACTTATAGTGAATTCCCAACCCTCATAATATGTGACTATAGAATGTGACCAAATTCGTCTGCCCCCTTTATCTACAGGGAATATGCTCCAAAATCCCTAGTGAATTCCAAAAATCACAGGTAGTATTGAACCTTATATACATTATGGTTTTTCCTAGACATATTTATGATAAGTATTAATTTTAAGCTAAGCATGGTAAAAGATTATCAACTGTCATAAAAAATAGAACAAATATTATCATAATTGTTGGTCCTAATTATGATCATAATAAACCTATGTGAATGTGGTGTCCTTCTTTCAAAATATCTTACTGCATTTTAACTTTTCACTTAAGGGGAGCACCTACAGCTTCACTTTGGCATATCTGAATTTCAATCTCATTCCTATTGTGTCTTAGAGCTATTATTAAGTGAAATAAGAGGTTGCTTGAACACAAGCACTGCAATATCTTGACAGTTGATCTGGTAACTGAAAGTGCATTAAGTGACTAACATGAAGGGCACATATACAATGTGGATATATTGAACAGAGATGACTCATGTCCTGGACAGGACAAATCACAGTAGTACAAGATTTATCCCCCTACTCACCAATTCAAAACTTATGAATTATTTCTCAAATTTTCCATTTAATATTTTTGGACCACAAGTGACTGTGGAAAATGAAACTGTGAATAAAGGACACCAACCACATGTTCAGAGACAGAGGTTTTAAAGAGGTAATTACATTTAAATGAGGTCATATGGATGGACCCTAAACCAGTCCAACCACTGTCCTTATAAGAAGAGCATATTCGTACTGAGGCAGGAGGATTGAAAATTAAAAGCTAGTCTGGGCAAAAAAGCAAGATCCTGCCTCCCCCCCCAAAAAATACAAAAGGTAATGATGGGCCAGATACATAATAACACACGGAAAAGAAAGATCCTATGAGTGTACAGTGAGAGGTAGCCATCTGCAAGCCAAGGATAGGGACCTCGGGAGAAACCACACCTTTCTGCACTTTGACCTTGAACTTCTGCTTCCAGAACTGTGAAAATACTATAATGAACATAGGAGTGTAGCTATCTCTTCTAAGTACTGATATTAGTTCTCTTGATTATACACCCAGAAATGAGACTGCTGGATCACAATGTAGTGAGAAACAATTAATGAAGTGAAGAGACAACCCACAGAATGGGAGAAAGTATTTGCAAACCATATCTGACAAGGAATTAATGGCCAAAATATATAAGAAACTCAAACAACTCAATAGAAAGAAAATAAATAATATCATTTTAAAATGGGCAAAGCATCTGACAGACATTTCTCTAAAAAAGACAAACAAATGGCCTCATCTAGGCAAAAACATGTCCAGCATCACTAATCATTAGAGAAATATAAATCAAAATTGCAATAAAAATCACCTCACACCTGTTAGAACAGTTTTTATCAAAAAGATAAAAAATAAGTACTGTAAGGCTGGTGGAATGGGAAAGTAAATTGGTACAGTCATTAGGGAAATGGGTATGAAAGTTTCTCCAAAACACTACACATCAAATTACCATTAAGGAAACGGGTATGAAATTTTCTCCAAAAACTAAACATTGAATTACCATACAGATGTTTTTGTACCATTCTTGCCACTTTTATAAGAGTTGGAAATTGGTTTTTAAATATTAAAAGAAAAAGATGAAAATTAAAGAAAAAAGAAGGCATGTCTATACAGAAAGAAAAATTACTCGTGGCCGAATAGGCCCATTATACAATGTTAAAATGATTGCTTCTAGGGAACAAAAATGATAAACTTGAATGAATAAAAATAGGACATTTACGTTTTGCCTTACAAACTTTTATAATTTTCAGACTTTTTTTTTTGCAAAGAGAACATGGGTTACATAAATATACTATAAAATCCCTGTAATACTCCACTTACATTGGCATTTCAGTGGAAGGTGGGCACCTAGTCTAACCCCGCTTCGTTCACACACTCTGACATACCACAATCATGGAGCGCACAGCAGCATCTGTGTTATGCAACCTCCATGTATGAGAGAGAGAGTGTGTGTGTGGGAAGGGGATATGTGTGTATTCCAATGATATTTTCAAAAACATACTGCATCTATAAAGCAGGAATGACTTATTATAAGGAAAGGAACAATAGAAGAAACAAAGTGTTTAAAATGTAAAATGCATGCTTAAATTAAAAACAATTAAAAATAAAGGAGATGGCAAATATGAAATAATATTCAAGGGATTTAGAGGGTCCAGTATAGGCTCTTCAAAGTATAATGTGAATTTGGGAAAAAGAGAGAAAGGAAGGCAGTAAAGCAGGAAGAGCTTGGTAGTTAATGAAGAGTAAATGAAAGGAAGAGAAGATATTAATTGATGTAAGAGTAGACTAGAGAAAGACATTAGTTTTCAATCATTTTAATTTTCATGGTTAAGAATTTAAAAATCAACTATAGGCATTCCAATAACACAATTTATATTTCAGTATACTTCTGTAAGATAAGAACATCTTTTCCTGCAGACAAGAATGTATTTCCCCTAAATTTCATAATTTCTCCATAAAAATCTAATAACACATTCAACTGTCTGAAAATATTAAAGACAAACAGAGATAGAGATATATACTTACATACAGTCAGTTCTCATTGCTCATAACAGTTATGTTCCATCAAGTCAACAGAAACACTGAATTTAAAAGCACTGATTTTTCTTCAATTTCCTAGAGAAATAAAAGGTTAGCCAGACATGATGGTACAAATGTGTAATCCCAGATACTCAGAAGTGGAGGCAGGAGGACTGTAAGCTCAAGGCCAGCCCAGGGAAAAGGTAGCCAGACCCTGGCTCAAAGACAAAATAAAAACAAAAAGCTGACAGCATAGCTCCAGTGGTACAGTGCTTCCTTACCATGTGTAAGGGCCTTGATTCAATCGCCAGTACCACAGAAAAGAAGAGAGAAAGAGACAAGGTTAAGTTCTCTCTAGCCTGAGATCACCTTTTCTTCAACTGAAATATACTACTGGCACTACTTTGGTGAGTTTTTCAATGTCCCTGTAAAACAAGCCTGCTTTTCTGTATACTGTTTATGGTATAGCATTTAATAGCTTTCCTTTTCCAGTTTTACATTTTGCGTCCTCACAACCTGTGTCACCTGCATGTTTAACATTTTTCACGCTACAACAACCTTTGAAATGTTCATGCTATCAGCACTATCCAGGAAAAGTAACATTCTCCTGACTTATTTTTTATTGGTCATCATCTCCTGACTCCACAAATTTAACCACCTTGCCATCTTTTCCATTGCTTCATTATGCACCATAGAAGTTAATTTAGCACTTTCCAGAACAGCCCCAAGTACAGATCAGCAAATTTCCTCTTCATCTTTCCCAATGTACCATATTGTTGATTCATTAACATTGGACCCACAGCCAACAGCATCATAATGTATGCCTGAATGAAGCTTATACAAATGAAGTTTATCTAACACACATACTTTCTCTGTAAGGCATATCATTGCTTCTTGAATTCAGAAACAATAGACAGCACTTCAATACCACACTCCAAGGTACAAGAATGTGAAAAACGTGTCACCAAATTGACCACAAAAAGGATACTTGTTTTATAAAAGACAACAATTTGAGACCATAAATAAAAAGGCAGGGTCTTGCCTTGTTCAGGCTCATCTGGGAACACAAACAGAGGGCAACTGAAATTTTTGCAGCTGTTCACATGCCCATGAATGACTGAGTATTGATTTTAGGGTTACAAATAAGTTTTAGCAAGTAGATTAAGTTGCAAATATGGAATCTGCAAATAATAAGTTTCATCTGTGTATATATGTATGTGTGTGTGTGTGTGTGTGTGTGTGTATTTGTAATATATATTAAAACCAGTTTGTATCAAGCTTCAATATGGTCAATATGGCAGGATGTTGAGCAGATGACAAAAACATAAGATTGAAATGACAATTGATTTAATTCTGCACCTGAGTGACGAGTGCAAAGGGTCAGTTGAAGAAATAATTAGGGGCTCAATAGTTCTCATTTAGTCAATTTATATGAGTTAATAGACTAAGACATATAAGCTAAATTATATTACCATTGAATCCTCCATTTTTTGCAACATCAATTTAGATAATTTTACCCATGATACATTTAAACAAACATGCTGAATAGAATATACTTTTAAAATATGTTATACACATCAATGAGTTGGCAAGGAAATGAAAAATCCTTAGAACTAAGTGAAAATAAGAACCAGATAGAAGCAGTCAGATCATTATGGTTGGCTCTTGCCTTGAGATAATTTGTTAAACTGTTGTGTGTGAGTGCACAGTAGGGTGACTATAGGTAACAATCACATAATGTATATTTTAAAAAGCTAGAAGAAAGGATTTTGGTAAAAAAAAAAAACTACAAGGAAATGATAGATTGCTGAGATAAACAGTTTAACCTGATTTAAACATTATCCAATTATACATGTGTTGAAACATTACATGGTATTTCATTATTTTGTACAAATTTTATGATTTTATATGTTGATTATAATGTAAATTTTTAAAAAGCAATAAATAAATGAATAAAAATTAAGGAAAACACTCAGTGAACTTCAAAGCTTCACTGTGATCTTCAAAGCTTGGCAAGGCATAGAAGGAACAGTGTTGAGTCCAGGGTTAGGAACAAGTCACATGCAAAGGACTAGACTCAGACAGTTCTAGGTTTTGTGGGTATATGAAGCTTATATAATTGTAATGGATTATTAAACAAAAAAGACTGTGACATGATAACTATGACATGACCAAAGTTGGTCTTGCATAAGCAAGGGGCTCTGAAGCTTTAGCTTCATTAGATGATTTCCTGGGTATCTGATCCCTAACTACATCCTGCTGGGCTCTGGAAAATTAACAGCAAATTATTAGAGGATGGCCATGACCTTTTCTTAGTGAGTCAGAATATCAAACTGGCCTCCTTAGTTGGTCAAAAACTATCAAGCTAGAATTTAGAGGGTTCCCAAGTTGGTGGTACTTTCATTCAACTTACAAAAGGACCTTCATTTCCTGTTAGCTACAATTCAGAAATGATATTTGGAGTGTAAATAAGTGAAAAAAGATTAGGATACAAAACATGTATATAATCCCTTAAAGGAAAGGAAGGGAGGGAGGGAGAGAGCAAGAGGAAGAGAAGGAGGAAGGAAAGGAAGAAGGCAACTACACCACAGAAAGGAAAAGGCCAAGATCATTGAAACATTAAAACATGACCAAGATCATTGAAACTTAAAAGAAAATAAAATTTAAAAACTTATGCTACAGTAGATGAATGTCACAGGCAGTAATGCTAAGTGAAGTAAGTCAGATAACAAAAGGAAAATACTGTATGATGTCACTTGAATGTAGTCCCCAGAGAAATCAACAGAAACAGAAAATAGAACAGTGGTTGTTACAAAACAGTGCAAATGTAATTAACTTCACTTAACTGTGAAGTTATGTGCATGTTACCATTAAACATTTTTATGAAGTAAAAACAAATCTGAAATACTTTCATTTCTAACAGAAAGTCAGCATATAAAACTTGACAAAATTACATGCATCAAAAAACTCATACACGTCTGATGGGAGTACAAATGTTATGTCCACTGGGAAAACAGTTTGTCGTTACATAGTAATGACATGGAATTCTTAGTATCTAAGAATTCAACGCAAAAACTGCATGTCTGAACTTGTTGGCAGGTTATAAAATTAAAGGGTAACAACTAGAACTTCTCTTAAGGTCCAGAATAACAACATCACAGACAGCAAACCCAGTATGGTGTCACTAAACACTTTTCTTTATGCAATTTGTGCACATGCATGGAAAGATTGTGATCTAAAATGTTCTACTTACTGTGACTCATTCTGAAATGACAGAAATATTACCCTACAACAGTGTTTGGTAAACTATGGCCTGGGCCAAACCCAGTCTGGGTAATGTTTTTGTAAAGCTTATAGTTAACAATAATTTACATTTGTAACTGGTCATAAAAGTCATATAAATAAACAAAAGCCCAGAGCATGTAACAGAAACAGAAGAAGCCTGAAAAGCCAAGTAATAGTTATTGTCTGACTCTTATGGAAAAAGTTCCCCAACCTCTGCCCTGGAGAAGTTCTTGTACATAAGGAATATACATTGCAGCATTATTTATTTTAGTGGAATACAGTGGAATTAATGCAAATTGCATGAAAGCCAGAATGCATATATAAATTGTTTTTTCATACAATTACAACAGGAAAAAATGAAAGAATTACGGCAACATGTTACAACCTGGAAAAATCTCACAGACAAAAAATTAGCAGAAAAAGCAATAGGCACAGAAATACACTCAGTAAAGTCTACATATGTCAAGTTTAAAAGCATGATAAAAGAAAAGATATATTATTTAAGGTTATAAATATTTTTAGAACTATGACTCAAGCAAAAGAATAATAAACACATGGTGCAGAGTAGTAGTTATTTCTGAAGGGGTCAGAAAGGGACTAGCATTGGGAATAGGGGAAGAAGAGAATAAAGGGTATGGAAACTGGGCATGGTGGCACACGTGGGAGGTGGAGGCAGGAGGTTTTCAAGTTAGAGGCCAGTATGGGCTACATAATGAGACTATCTGAAAAAAAACAATGGCTGCGGACCCAGCTCAGTTATACAGAAGTTACTTAGTATGTGTAAGCCTTGGATTTGATCCCCAGCACTAAAAAAAAAAAAAATCATGCTATGTATTATACATATTGCATGCATGTTCTCCTGGATTTATTTATTATTCAATAAAAATAGAGTTGTGTGAAAAATGTTAAGGAAAAATACAATAAAATCACTAAAATTGGAAGCAGGGAGCAGAAGGGGTATGTGATGGAGGCTAACTTATGCAAGCCAGCATTCTCATCTTATGCCAATGAATGGATGCTAAGTATGGTACATTAAGAAATGGAGTAAGAAGGATTTTATCTTTAGATAAGGAAACAAGTTCTAGAATGGAAAGCAGAAAGAGCTAAAGGTGCTCGTCTGTGAGATACTGAGCTGGGGATGGGGAAGGTTGTGCAGAAGAAGTTTCACAAGTTGTTTATCCTTCTATTAATTTTAAGCCAATTATCATTATTTATGTAAATGTCTCATCTTAACTGTTAGGTGCTGAATACTTGAAGTCTAGTTTTAATTGTCTTTGAATAGCTCCTACGTTCTCATTCTATGGGTGCTCGTGAGGGAAACTCAAAGTTTTGCAAAATCAATTAATTATTTGAGCATGTAGCCTATTCAAGACAGATTTACCAAAACTCATTATTATTGTTTTGCTTTTTGAGACAGAGTCTTGCTATATAGCTGAGGCTAGCATCCAACTCCATACTGCATCAGTCACCTGAGTGCCAGGATTCTAGGCATGAATGCAGCACATATGCATTCACACGTATTCACACATGTCACATAAACATATGAACATATCTGTGTGTTTATGTACATACACGTATAGACTCATGCTTCAATGTATGTATGTGTGTGTGCAAAACAGCAATTACTATGCTTCAATAGGAACCTTGCCATGAGTACTGAATATTTGACAACTCATTTTCTGCTGAAGAAATCATGAAGATTGAATAAATGAAGACTAATTTTACCTGCATCAGACTCTCTATAGATCTTCCTTGAATGACTAATCAAGCTTCTGGTGGCTTTTTCTTTTGAGCACAATATCCAGTTTATATATTTTAAAATGATATCATAGTGGAAATAATATACAATGAATAGTTTCTGTTTTTAAAGAATTGTTTTAGAGTAATATCCTTTTCATTCTTTTCATGGAACACAATGCCTATATGTGGAAAGATTAAAACAACAAAGACCCCAATATAGTTTCAGTAAAAGAAACTATACTGTTGACCATTTTCAAAAACAAGAAAAGATATTTCTAATCTTCAAAACTAGGCTACAAAGAAAATTCCAAATACCTGATTTTCCAAGGATACAAAAAACCCAAAAAACAAAAAAAAAAATCTGACACATTTGGTAACTCGTATTGTCCAAATGCTGCAATATTGCCATTAAAAACAAACAAAAGCTTGCAAATTCCTTTTTACCCTTCATCCCTCTTGTGCTTTCCCTAGTAAAAGAACTGAAGTCTTCCCCAAAACCCTGTTTCTACCTGCTCTCTCTGTGGTCTCTCCTCTTCTCTCGCAGTGTACTCCACAGCAAAGCACTTTCCTGCTCATGACCTCAGTGCAACCTCAGTCAATGCTTTATATCCTAGTCCACCCTTCCCCAGTGCTGATGAGACAGGACAAGATTACCTGGGGGTATTCTAGTGATTGAAAAAGAGACCCAGAATGAGGTGGAGGGACTCCAGATGTAAGACGGGAATGGTGAGAAAGAGAACAATTCAGGGACAATCAGGTCCTAGAAACCAAATGAAGAAGTGTTCCTGGACTTCTTTGACTAGGAGAATGAGGATCCTAGTCATTAAGTATGATGTTGGCTGTAGGTTTGTTATATATAGCCTTTACAAAGTTGAGGTACATTCCTTCTATTCCTAGTTTTCTTAGAGCTTTTATCATGAAGTGGTGTTGGATCTTGTTGAAGGTTTTTTCTGTATCTATTGAGATGATCAAGTGGTTTTTGTCTTTGCTTCTATTAATGTGATATATTACATTTATAGATTTGCATATGTTGAACCACCCCTGCATCCTTGGAATGAAGCCAACTTTGTCATGGTGGATGATCTTCTGGGTGTGTTGTTGGATTCAGTTTGCCATTATCTTATTGAGGATTTGTGCACTGATGTCCATTAAGGAAATTGGGCTATAGTTCTCCTTTTTGGAGGTGTCTTAGTCTGGTTTTTGGATGACAGAAATATTGGCTTCATACAATGAGTTAGGCAGTGTTTCCTCTTTTTCTATTTCATAGAACAGTTTAAGGAGGGTTGGTACTAGTTCTTCTTTAAGTGATAGAACTCAGCAGAGAATCCATCAGGTCCTTGACTTTTCTTTTTTGGGAGACTCTTAATTGCTGCTTCAGTTTCATTTTGTGTTATAGCTCTATTCAGGTGATTAATATCCTCTTGGTTCAGTTTTGGATGATCATAAGTATCTAGAAATCTGTCCATTTCTTCAAGATTTTCAAATTTATTAGAATATAGTTTCTCAAAGTAGTCTCTGATAATTTCCTGGATTTCTGTGGTTATTGTTATCTCTGCTTTTGCATTTCTTTTTTTTTTAATTTCCTTTATTCATATGTGCACACAATGACTGGGTCATTACTCACTCCTTCTCCCCGCCCCCCTTTTGCACTTCTGATTTTACTGATTTGGGTTTTTTCTCTCCACATTTTAGTCAGGCTTGCCAGGGGTCTGTCAATCTTATTTATTTTTTCAAAAAACCAACTTTTTGTTCCATTGATTCTTTGTATGGTTTTTTTGTTTCTATTTCATTGATTTCAACCCTTGCTTTTATTATTTCTCTCCTTCTGCTTCTTTTGGGATTTGCTGGTTCTTGTATTTCTAGGAGTTTGAGATGCAGTATTAGGTCATTGATTTGAGATCTTTCTGTCCTTTTAATATATGCACTCATGGCTATAAACTTTCCTCTTAGGACTGCATTTGCTGTGCCCCATAGGTTCTGGTAGGTCGTGTTTTCATTTTCATTAACTTCCAGGAACCTTTTAATTTCCTCTTTTATTTCATCAATGACCCATTGATCATTGAGCAATGTGTTGTTCAGCTTCCAATTGTTTGCCTGTGTGTTACTGTTGTTTTTGTTCTTAATTTCTAGTTTTAATGCATTGTGATCAGACAGAATGCATGGGATTATATCTATTTTCTTATATTTGCTGAGGCTTGCTTTGTGCCCTAAGGTATGATACATTTTGAAGAAGGTTCTGTGAGCTGCTGAGAAGAATGTATATTGTGCAGTCATTGGATGAAATATTCTGTAGACATCAGCTAGGTCCATTTGATCTATGGTATGATTTAGTTCTAGAATTTCTTTATTGATTTTTTTGTTTGGATGACCTATCTTTTGGTGATCGGGACATATTAAAGTCTCCCACTACCACTATACTCAAGTCTATATATGTTTTTAGGTCCTTCAGAGTATGTTTGATGAAATTGGGTGCACTGATTGGGTGCATATAGGTTGATAATTGTTATTTCCTTTTGGTGTATTTCCCCTTTTATTAGTATAGAATGTCCTTCTTTATCTCATTTGATCAATGTAAGTTTGAAGTCTACTTTGTCTGAGATAAGTATTGCTACCCCTGCCTGGTTTTGAGCGTCATTGTCTTAGTAAATCTTCTTCCAGCCTTTCACTCTCAGCCAGAGCTTGTTTCTGTCAATGAGATGGGTTTCCTGTAGGCAGCAGATTGTTGAACCTTCCTTTTTAATCCAGTTTGCCAAATGGTGTCTTTTGATGGGGGAATTTAGTCCATT
Organism: Castor canadensis; assembly: GCF_047511655.1. NCBI lineage: Eukaryota > Metazoa > Chordata > Mammalia > Rodentia > Castoridae > Castor > Castor canadensis. Next base: position 169,465,034 of record NC_133387.1, read on the forward strand.
AACATTCAGTATCAGTATTGGTAAGTACGTGGTGATCCCGTTATGCAGTTGTCTTTGTTGTTTAAGGGTTTGATTGTGTGCAGCTGAATCAATGTTACTCCATACTTTCTTACCTTTCCTTCTCCTGTGGTTTGGTACTGCCTGCCCTTTCATGGTTTTGTTTGCTTTCATTTGCTGTGTGCAGAATTCCTTGAAGAATCTTTTGCAGTGGTAGCTTGGTGGTCATATACTGTTTTAGTTTCTGCTTATCATGGAACACTTTTATTGCTCCATCTTTTTGGAATGATAGTTTTGCTGGGTAGAGTATCCTAGGATTGAAGTTAGGGCTCCTATGAGTTCATTTATTTGTTTTTGTGTTTTCTCATATTCTTTATTTTTGTTGTTTTTTAATTTCTTGAGTGCCTCCTGTACATTTTGGTTGACCATGTCTAGTAACATCTCCATGAAATTCTCATTGATTATTTGCAGGATTTCTTCTTTCAGAATGTTTTTGTGGGCTTCATTGGGTTCCTTGGTATAGTTTATCTTTGTTTTGTTGGAGTCTGGATCTGAGTATCTGTTTTCTTCATTTCTCTCTGAATCCTGTAGTAATTTATTTTGGGGGGAGGGAGAATGCTTTCCATCCCTTTTTCATCTTCCCATCATTCCACTTATTTTGTAATTTTTGATTGGTCTGTCTCTCATTATGTCATCCATTTGAAATGTAAAAGATGACATTCAAAACAAAGTTTCTTCATAAAGAATTTGTATTTATTTCTGCCATGAATAAGGGAATTCCCAATTGTGAACTATTTCAGGTTAAGATTTTATCTTGGCTGTAGAAATTTTCTCTAGATATCTAGACCATCATACTACAAAATCAACTATTTGACTGTCTCAAGTTTTTAAATTAAAAGTGAAGTTTAAGTAGCCTAAAATTAGGCTTACATATGATTAATGATCTGTCTGTTTAAAAAAATTGCATTTCAAGAGAGTATTTTAAAGTTTTTCTGATAACATGGTAAAATAAATATGAAAGTGGGTCTAGTTGCCAGTCTTTTCCTAAGCTTGCTCTAATCTTGCTTTCCATTTGGTTTAAAATTTTTACTTATAAAATAAATGAATTTTTTTAATCCCCTCTCATTATTAGGGCTAGTGACTGGTTCAGGAGACCTGGTCTATATTGCCTGATTGATGGATGGGATCTTTCTAAAGCTGTGAGGACTCAGAGATCTGAGGGATGCTTATACCTTAGACATATAGATACCAAATGAGTACAGAACCTAAGTAAAGAGGACAAACTCAGAGGCTGGAAGTCAGAAGGTAAAAACATATATCAAAAGGCCAAGAAAACAGAAAATGCTTCAGTTTGAAAGTAAATTGGCCCAGCAGGTCAAATTCTGTTGTATGAAGCTGGTTTTTCATGGGCCAGACTTTCCAAGGTATGGAAGAATCAACTATATTAAGAGGGTCACAAGTAAGGCCAGACTCACATGACCTTCAAGGTTTAGAACAGCCCATGATTTTACTTTTGTTTTTAAGATTTTATGATCTAGAGATAAAAAAATGCCTTTTTAAGAGAAGGCCAAATTGTACAGTTGTACAATGCAAGCTAAATGAGCAAAATATTGGGGATTCTCCTTTTCCTCCTTGATCTCTCTGCTTTGTAGAATATCTCAGAAATGAAAACAGTCCCTTCATGTACAAAAGGTACTATCAGGACTTTGTGTTTTTTATGGCATCATTTTGAAAAAATTTGTATTTTGTGTAAGTGTTGTAATGCATACAGTTTGTAACTCTGAATTAAATATGTTCACTCATTTATTCATTCATCTACTCCATCCACAATGTCAAGTGTCTTCTGTGTGCCAAACACTTCTAGCATGGGATATAAATGTGAACAAAATGACAAATATCTTTGCTTTCACAAAAGCTATATGGGGCAATACAGAAAATAAACAAGTGATAATGTAAATACACATCAAGTGATGATAAATGATGCAAAGTAAAAAAATAAAAATAAACATGGTCCATCAATCAAACAGAACATGATTGGAGCTGAGTCTGACTGAGGAGAATGGGCTGCTTGAGGAAGGATGGTCATATGAGCCTCTTTGATGAAGCTGGATCTGGAAGGCATGAAGGAGGAAACCAGGCAAAGTTCTGGCCTATGACACCACAGGTGCACTGGCTGGAAAGCAGGACCTGCCCTGACATATCTGAGAAAGAGCAAGGTCGCTATCCAATGGCATGGCTAAAACAGTAAATTGGAGTGAATAAGATTGCCAAAGATAGGGGAAAAGGTCAGAAGGACAGACAGAAGGCAAACTAGAAGAGTCTTTGTAAGCACCTTAAAGTATATGATTCTGTTCTGAATGAGAAAGATGATATTGGAGAAAGTTAGCCCCATGATTCAATTTACCTATTTAAAAGATCACACTGGCTTTGGTATTGGAAATAAATCACAAGGGAAAAAAGTAAGAGACTAGGAAGCTGGGAGGGAGTTGCAGGATGTAAGCAACAGATCTTGGTAGCTTAGATGAAGAATAATAAATAAATAAACAGAACATGTTTGGAGCTGTGTGTATATTTTTTAGAGTTGCACAATCAAAAAGACTTGGAATCCACTCTAAAAAAAAAAAAGGGATTCTTAGTACAGGAAGGTGATTTCAGAACAGGCTAGAGACATTTCCTAGTATTTTATAGAATGTCTTTTTTGGAGTTGTCGATTCATTGCAGGTAATGATTTTTAGAAAGATATGTCTTTTTAAAAGATATGCAACAAAAATATAAAGATATGCAGAAAAATACAACCATTGATAGGCAGGTACAATATATTTTCTTCTCAGAAGTTGACTTTTATTTTCTTTAAATGTGTAAAATTTATTGGGACACAGCCTGTTTAAAAAAAAAAAAAAAGATTGTAGGCAGCCATGCTTAAATATGGGAAACCTTGGAGTTCCAAGTATAATATGGAATAAAAAATGTGTGAACTTTTTAAATCAAAAGGAACTTGTTAAAAATATATTTTGTCTTTTAGAGCTCCATTGAGAAAATCAAGGATTGGGACTAGATTAAATCCCAGACTTTGGCTCCAGTCCTGTCTGGATTTGTTTCACACATCTACTCTGTAAGAGTTAGTTGGACTTAGGCAACTTATTTAATCTCATTGAGCTTCACTTTTTAAATCAAACATTGAAACATGTTGTTTCATGTAAAGTGTTTGTAAGTGCATAGTTCATCTATGAAAATATGCAACCCAGTGTGTGGCACAAGATAAATTTTATGGCCATCAATTTATTATCATTGTCAATATTGCCCAGCAACTGGACTTGCAGTTCTCAGGGTATCAAAACAAGTAAAGTGGCTTTAGTTTACCCTGAGTTATAACTGAGAATGAAATGACATTCTACATTGATTTCTACTTTCCACAAAAATCTTTCAAAGTAACATGGAAGAATACTGAAATTCCAGTATTCTCTGATCAAAATCACAAGGTTATAGATCTCTGCTTCCCCTGTTCTCAAATAAATGTGCTGGAAATATGTTTTGAATTAATGATTCCTGGAAGTTACTCCACTATGTTTGATGAAGTAGTTGCTTAATTGTTAATTAGTATATAATAGTTGTACAGGGGGTATACATAATAACATTTATATTTGTGCTTACAATGTATCTTAGTTTGATTTACCCCTTCCATCATTCTCCTTCATTCTCCCTCTCTCTTCCTAAAAAATTTAACAGTTTTCATTATTCTATTTCCATATTTGGGTACAAAGTACATTCACCATCTTAGCCCTTCTTCACCCTCTACATTTGCACCACTCCCTCCCACTGGTACCCATAAGACCTGTTTTACCTTCTTGCCTTTCATTTTTGAAGTGTATAATGACTGTTCAATGGGTTTTCACCTTGGTATTTCACATGTGTATATATTGTACTTAAGTCAGATTAACACTCTCTATTACTCTTTCTCTATCACCCTGCTTCCCTATTATTCAACAGGTTACAGTGTATTACATTATACTATTCATATACAGATGTATTGTGTTTTAGTATGATTCCCTGTCTATATTCTCTTCCTCTCCTGCCTCCCTGTAGGCTCCTCAAACAGACCCACTAATACAACCATGCTCTCCTGAGAAGGAGAGAGAGAGCACATATACAAAAGCACACACACACACACACACACACACACACACACACATATATAAAGAGAGAGAGATGTATATTTGATCATATATGTATTCATGTATATGTTTATCTTACAGGTGTAGCTTCCACATATGAGGGAAAGCATTCTGAGCATGGCTTACTTCCCTTAACATGGTGAACTCTAGTTCCACACATTTACCTGCAAACAACATAATTTTATTTTCATTTTATGACTGAATAATGCCATTTTGTGTATATATACCACATTTTCTTAATTCATCTGTCTGGGCTGTTTCCAAATCTTGGCTACTGTGAATAGTGCTGCAAAAGCATGGGTATACAAGTGGTTGTACTTCAGATATGTGCCCAGGAGTGGTATTGCTGGATTGTATGGTATCTCTTTCTAGATTTTGAGGAATCTCCATACTGCTTTCCACAGCAGTTATACTAATTTACATTCCCAACAGTAAGTAAGGCTTCCTTTTCCCCACATCCTCACCAACATTTGTTCTTGCTTGTGTCCTCCATGATAGCCATTCTGATTGGAGTGAGGCAAAATCTCAAGTTTCCTTTATGGTCAAAGATGTTATGCATTTCTTCTTGCATTTACTGGCCATTTGTACTTCTTCACTTGAGAACTGTCTGTTCAGTTCATTCAATGGGTTGCTGATTCTTTGCTAGATTAGTCATTTTGAACTCCCTATATATTCTTGTTATTAACCCCTTGTCAAATGCCTATTCTTGTTATTAACCCCTTGTCAAATGTATATTCTTGTTATTAATCCTTTGTCAAACGTATAGTTGGCAAAGATTTTCTCCCATTCTGTGGGCTGTCTTTTCAGTCTAGCAACTGTTTTCTTTGCTGTGAGGAAGATGCTGTCCTATTTGTCAATCTTTCCTCTCAAATACTGAGCTGTTGGACCTCTAGTCATGAAGTTATTATCAATGCCTATGCTTTCCCATGTTTTCACTGTTCTTTCCTGTAGTAGATCACATTGTAATCATGTGTATTCATTTTTTACTTTTGATCATGTGCAATATCTCTTCAATCTTGTCCCAATTCTAATATTCTTTCTTCTATTTGCTTGTCTGCTGATGTTATCCACTATAATTTTTATTTAGTTTATTGAGGTTTTCATTTTTGACAATTCTATTTGATTATTGTTCATAATTTCCATTTCCTCAATGAATTTCTCTTCCATAATGCTGAATTTCTTGTCTTAGTCTTGGATTGATTTCCTAACTTCATTTATTTGTTTATTTGAATCCTCTTTGAGGTCACTAGTCATTTTTAGTAGTGGACTTGTGAGTTTTTCTCAGACATTTTGGCCAATTCATTATCTTTGGATTCAATTGTTGATTTGTTATGGGTTTTGGAGAGGAGACACTGCCTTGGTTTTTTATATTTAAATTTCTATGCTGTGACTTGCACATCTGTTGGTCTAAATTTCTCTTATATTTCCTCTCACTGAAGTAACAAGGTTAACAATTCAGCAAAAAATCAAGTATTTGAATGGGTAAGAAACAATTAGAACCCCTTATTTACCTTCTCACCTGGGTCATATGGAAGATAAATTCAAGTTTCTCAAGGGATGATCTGGGAGTTTATTACTGGTTAAAAGGTATAAGGATTGAAATTGATTAATGTAAGGGATGAGCATGGGAAAGGGAAGAGAGTGAGGAGATGAAAAGAAGGAAAAGTAGATATAGAAGATAATAGTACAAGAGAGCTTTATGTTACAACCGAAAAATACAGAATGGTTTGGGGGATGAGAAAAAAAATTCTAACAACTAGAAATCAAATTGAAAAAAAAAGGAAAGAAATAGCCAAACAAAACAAAATTTGATGGAAAGAAAAAAAGTAGGAACAGGAAGAAGTTTTATTTCTTGCTGAAGAAAGTGTTGGTATTCGCTGAGTTTTGTCTAAGTAAATTCTTGCCCCAGTTGTTATGGGAACATCGTCAGGAAGGTGGAGTTGCACCTCTAAGCTTACGGTGTTGTCAGGGGCCACAGGGGAGGGAAGTTTGCACTGCGTGGTTGACATACTCCAGGGCAATTCTCTTAAAGCGCTTTGCCTTTGGAGTTTTAGGGGAACTTCACGGCCTCAGTAGATAGTGGATTGAGACTTCCTGTTGAAATGTGGAGAGATCTGAATGGGCAGGAACTTGTTCTGTGAGTAGGGCCTGCGTGGATAGGTCCTTAGTTAATGGAACTGTTGTAACTTGAAAGGACAGGATTACTGCTCGGGTCTTTTACTGCTTTTCAGATTGCCCCTGTTGAAATCTCTCCCTCTCTACTTCTGTCTCCAATAGCAGTTTCCCACACAGACACTGTTTCCAATACCTGGGACTTCTGGAGCTGTGACACTTTAACTCCCAGGCTTGCTCAGTTTCAAAGCTGAGCTGGCAGGCAGCTGCTCTAACTGGAGCTGGTCCGTGGGGGCGATGTGCTGTTTTTAAAAGGACCTCATTCAATGGGGTTGCTGTGGTATGAGGACTGCGGACCTCGGACCTTTTACTGATTTCCGGCGGGAGCCAGGCAGGCTCAGTTTGCCCTGTCAAACTTTCTCCTTCTCCACAGCCCCTCTGGTGGCAGACTCCCATATGGGAACTGAGGCGGGAAGTCCCAAAACTTTGAGTTGTGATTTTTCAAATCTTCGTGATTGCTCAGTCTCAAAACTTACTTGCCAGAAAGGAGCTTCAGAAAACCCGCTAGGTGCTTTGTTTTGGGAATTTTCCACAGACATTTAGGTGGGGCCACCAATACTGAATTTTTCCCTCCCCCAGATCCCTTTAACTTGTCAGCTAGTCCAAGTCAAACCCTCTCTCTCTTCATGAATCTCTCAGGTAGTCCCCTCTCCTACACTGAAGCCGGCTGTCTCAAACAGCCTGAACAGTGATTTCTCCTTATTTTCAAGAACCCCCCAGGTTCCTCAGTCTTGATTAGAGACCCTCTCTCAAGATGGCTCCTTGCCACATGGCTCCTTGCCATTGTTCTCTGAGATACAGAGAACGAAGGGTTGTCTTGTCTGATGCTGGCTTTTCATGCTGGGGAAGTTACTGTCCCATCAAATCCCCACATCGAGCTTAGAGTTTGCGTCAGGTGTACCTTTTGTCCCACAACTAGGTTTACCATACTTTCATGGAGATTGCCTGGCTTACCTTGGTGTGGAGGTTTCAGCTTCCACTGCCCCACAGGGATTCTAGAGCTGGAGCTGCAAACTGTTTCTTAATTTACTTAATTGCCTTTCTGTTTCACCATATATTTCAGCAGTCCTACCCACTGTGTGTGGTTTTCAGTACTCTTCCTCTCTTTTGCTCTTCTGTATGTAGTCTTTTCTTTGTTCTTCAGTCTCTAATTCACAGAGTCAGATGGGGAAAGCTTCTATCACTCCACCATCTTGTCCCACAATCTCACTCTGTGAAGGGCTGATTTAGAATGCAGACTGAATTATCATCCTCCCTGGGCATCTATAAGAATGAGGGTACTGATTAGAAAGTAATGGGATCCTGAAGGTTAGAATGGGGATGTGTGAGAAGACCTTGTGAAATTGGGGACATTGAGCCCCTAAGTTCTAATGAGACTACTTTGCCAGAAGAAAAGCATTCTCTCCATTCCAAGTGGAATCAGCTCATCCATCCCCATATGGGGAGATTAATTCTGCATTGCTGGAGGAAATCATAGTCGCCTCCCCAAAGACAATTGTCTGGTAGGGCAGTTGGACAATGCTAATTCTTTTCAGGACTCACCCTCACCACCCTTCTGTTTCTAAATATAGCATTCGGCTGACATACTAACAAGCCCCTAAATGTGAGGTAGAGAGTGTGATACATGAGGAGGTATGCTATACTCCCAAGAAACTACTAGAGTTTATATAGAGAGAAATCCAGGGAATATTTTTGCAAATAGATACTCATAGTGTGGGATCATAGTAAAAGTGATATAGAGTTAGATCAAGCTGTATTTGTTGATATACGCCCACTAGGTAGAGTATCTGCATTCAATATTAAAACCCACAGAGTAAAAAAAGGATTCTTGACCAAAAGTGGCCAAGAGTACGTAAGCAAGAAAGACTAGACTTGTCTTAGTTTTGTATAAAGAAAGTGATTCCAAGGCCTAGGGAGACTGGAATGTTAGACTTGATTTGTTATTAAAAGTCTACATTGGAAGAGTCCAAAAAACATAGCTTTCACCCCAATTTTGGGTAGTGAGTTTGTGAGGGGAGCCCCAGCATCTCTGAAGAGCTCCATAATTGCTCCTTTCTATTGTCTGAACTTTACAGTGAGAACTGCAGCCTCTGAATTGGGAAAACAAAATGCAATATGAGTGATCAGAATCCAGAGTGCCAGAGTCCACATAGTGGTTTATAAACACCAAAAGCAAGGTAAGTTTGGTACTGTAATAGACAGCAGGGTCAAAGCAGTGATCAGAATAGTCACTTATTAGGTGCTGGATGCTGAAACACAACTATCTCAGTGAATGCCACAAACAACCCTAAGAAGCATTTTATATTACAGAAGAGGAGATTGTATGGCAAAAATGTAAAACAGCATGCCAAAGGCCCACAACTTGTACATGCTTAAGTCGGAGCCTTAAACCCAAGTAATCTGACATCAAAGCTCAAATTTTTAGTGATTCTACCTTACTACCTCTTCAGCAATTTCAATTACAGGGGCAAAGAAGACATATTTTGAGATGCCTACAATCCGAATCGGCAGTTAGTCTTCTATCTAGTTCCTTGCTGCTTTTTTCTGAACTATGCCTAAAATTGAATTAGACCTGACTCCTCTTATTTCTGCCTCTTGATATAGAAAGCAGCATAACCTGCCTTCCATTCCCACTCCTCTTTCTGTCAGCATTGCAGAAGAACTTTAGTATGCTTCACACAAATGTAAAAAGTCATATTAGTTCCTTAACCACAAGAGAATGGCCTTCCCATTTTAAAATTTCATTAGGAAATACACCCTGAGGCTGGGATGTGATGAACTCAGGTGATGCATAAATCCAGGGAGGCAGGAAAGTATTGGAAAGAGGATGGACATTGCTTGCTCCCGAAATGTGAGGAGCAGGGTTTAGTGAGAATGTATGTCTATAAGAGCAGCGTAAAGAGACTGTTGGTGAAGGCTGAGAGCTCACTCCCATTGCTTCAGGAGGCTGTAATTCACAAATTCAATAACAAAGGCCACAAGGCAGAAGGTAAAAATAAGAGGAGGAAAAGTAAAGTTCTCTAAGGGAAATTAACTCAAGTTCAAGGATGCTAGTTGGGATGAAGGCAGGGAGAGGGCTGGGGGAAAATCGTTTCTAATGTTTCTTGGTAACCTGTAATCCTTTAGTGTAACAAAAGAATGTAAGAGGCAAATATATTTGTACTTCACAATGGCATTTCTGATTGGTATTGAATAAAATTATACAGTCTAAATTAAGACTAATTTTACCATTTCTAGTGTAAACCAACTCAAAATCAATGGTCCACTGCAGATCTTCCCATGGGGAAAAAACAAGGCAAAAGAGACTGGCATAGCAAAGTAGGTCATATGTGTCTGCTCCAGAACCTGCTCCTCTATCCATCAAGCTGATAGGCACAAATAATAAAGAACCCAAGGAACAGCTCTGTGAATGGCTCCTGATTGCAGCAGAAGGCATTGTCGAAAAAGGAAATGAGGTCTGAATAGGGAAGAGATTAGAGTTTGTCTACCAGATGCACTATAGGGATTTGCATGTTCTTATTGACTTTCTCACTATAGCAAATAAAACAGTTCTATTGATGAGCTCTCTATCCTCTTCCTTCTTCTTGCATAGGGATTTTCAAATGTTATACCTAAGAATCACCCAAAGTCATTTTCTAAATGCAGATTCTAGTCAAGCTCAGTGCTTTGACTAGATCTGCTGGGGGTGAAACTCAGAAATCATTTGTAGGCCACACTTTAAAACACCACAAAGGATAATACATGTGTAGACATACCTATGATACAGAAACACAATTTTTGTTATTAATATTTGAATCCATGGGTATTGAGTGCTGGGTGTTTTGACATAAATAGCATCACAAGAAAGCTTATCACCTCCACAAACCTATCTCCAGTGTTTCTAGGTTGGTAATAAGATGGATTATACCAATCACAAATGATAAATCTGTAATCCCAAAGGTAATTTCCATCTTGCTTTAAATATTTGGGTTTTTAAAAATGATGTTTACAACTAGATAGCATTTGTTGCCCTCAATGTACAGAAACTAATGCAGATACTTTAAAGTGACAGAGGGCAATAGGAGAAGTGAACCAGGAACTAGAGAAAAGGTTAGTTCAAGAAGAATTAATTTAGAAGGTAACACACATCCACAGGAAAGCAATGCAAGTCAACTCCTTGTACAGCTATTCTTCTCTCAACTAGCAAAAACCCTTGGTCCTTCCTATTATTGCTTATACTCTCTCTTCAACAAAATTAGAGATAAGGGCAAAATAGTTTCTGCCTGGTAGCGAGGGGTGCGGGGAGAGGGAGGGGATAGGGAGGTAAGGGAGGGAGCAGAGGAAGGGGGGAGAAATGACCCTAACATTGTATGCACATGTAAATGAAAGAAAAAGAAATGATGTTTACAAATGAACATTAACCATGTCCTCTAGATTACCTATTAGCTAATTTCTGCATAAGTGTTGTCACTAAAAGTTAATGCATTTCTTTTATCTAGGGACAGCATTTTTTCATAGTTTATTAGCATAAATGATGAAAGTTCATCTTTCTGTTTGTTTTTAAGCAATTAATCATTCATTGAGGAAATTCCTTTACTTAAAATACTTTTTCACTCTGAACCAGAGCTGTATAGAACAGAAACAAAGGAAATTAAGAATAAAAACTTTAAAATAAAGTTTTGGTAATTCAAGTAGTTATCACTCATGATATCTGTTAGTTAGTAAACCACTGCATGAAAATAATGCTTGATCAGTTTTCTATAAAAAGAGTTTAAAAAACCAGAACTATCCTGTATTTTTCTTAGAAAAATCTGTGGGTTAGTGCAAAAATTTCGGAAAAAAGATTGTTTCAAAAGACACTTAACATCTATAGTTTTTTTCTTCCTTCTTCTCCTTCTTCTTCTTATCAGCTTCAATGTGCCCTGCACCAGTTAGATCTGTAGAAAGCAATTGTCTCCAAGGTCCTTCATTCTAAATACTTAGAAGTCTTTATACCTCCTATTATTATATTAGATACAGACAGACACTTCATAAGTAACTTGGGAGAGTGGACAAAGATCACAAGTAAGCCTACAACAGTTTAGAGCAAAAATGGCTGGTCAATTTTCCCTGCAAAACCCTGGACAGGATCAAGAATAAGAGGCACCAGGTACCAAGGAAAGCAGAGGTGAGAAAACTAGTATGAGCCTAAAGGGATTAGCTTAGAAATGTGTAGAAGGTCCCTATTTACACAAAAAGAAAACTTATCCCTTATCAACCATAAAGGGATTTATTATAGAACAATTCAGCCACAGTGGTTTTGGGTATACAGAGAGCAAACACAGGAGGTGAGAGTTATGAAGTTCTGCAAAGAAAAGATTCATTAAATTAAAATTATATTTTGCATGGAGAAAACTCTAGTTCCCTTATTCTACCAGATGCAAAGTACTAACCATGAAGTAAGTACTTCCTCCCTCTCCAGGCAAAATAGGCAAGAGGACATCCTTCTGGAAAAAAGCCCAAAAATTTAGGAAATGATCTATAAATTCCAATGTTTGACTCTTTTCTTTTAAAATTGTGTTTTATGTATAACTTAAAATAAGATTTTGTACATGACAACTATATATATGTGTGTATATATATATGTATATATATATACAATTTTACCTATTAAATAAATAAATGCTGGACACCCAATTGTCACTATATAATGATACTAAGAAGGTCACAACACATATCCTTCTATATTCTGTTCTCAATCTACATTTTCGTGTCTCATTCTTAATTATTTTTCATCTACCTATCTACCTATCCATCTCTCCTACCATCCAGCTAACCATCTATCAATCCATCCACTATGAGCCACCAGGAACTTGATAAAATGCTTCTAACAAGAAGAAAAGAGCAGAATAAATAAATAGGAAACATATAAGAAAATAAATTTGAAGGTAAGAGGAAGACATAAAGCAGAAAAAAATCACCAAAGAAAATAATTCTCAGAGAAAGCAAAGAAGTTGTTTAATTTTTTCTAGAAGGCTAAAAGGATATAAAAAGAGAAAAAGGGTAATAAATCCAGAAAATAACACAGGAACAAAATGGGGTATTTTGAAAAAGTCTAACATTTGTCATTGCGTATGAGAATGAAAGGAGAATGTAGAAAGGAGCTGGAAATATGTTGAGATTCTGACCCCAACTTTTTCAAAATCTGATTTTAAAAATATGAAGCAACAGATTCAAGATGATCCACAAAGTCCCAGAGGTCTCGATACAAAGAATAGCACAAGTGAGCATATCATAGTGAACTTCTGAAAACCAAAGAAAAAGAAAATCTTAAAAGGAGCCAGAGGGGAATGATCTTATACCTTCAAAGGAGAAACCATGAGTGTGATGTCTGCCTTTTCAGTAGGAAAAAAAAATGGAAACCAAAGGACAATATAATAATATCCACAAAATGCTAGCAAGTAATTTTCAACCTGGGAATTGTACACTAAGTGAAAATGAACTTCAGAAATAGTGGTAAAACAAAGACTTTTTTGTATAAGACAACAAAAAAAGTCTATTGGTTTCATCACCAGCATATCTGCAGAGAAATAAATTTTTAAAAGGGGTTTTCACACAGAAAAAAACAAATTTCTTCAGATGAATAACAGTTAAGAAGGAGGGAGATGGTGAATATTTAAGTAGATCTAAATTGCCATTAACTGTGTAAGACCAAAAGAAGAATATCTGTGACATTTTGGATATTTATGAATTAAGACACATGAAAACATAGCATCAAAGTCAATCAGGAAAAAAATTTACATTACTTTAATAAAAAATATTGATATTAAGTAGCATTTGGTATGTAATGGGTGAATCTGTGTAAGAAAAGTAAAATGACATATAGTAAATGAAATGATAGAATAATTTGATAATTCTAAAAGAAGGCAATAAGAGAAGAAAAAGACCAGAAAAAAGATAAATATAAAACAAATAATGACATCAAAGGTATAAAAACAAATATCCAGAATTGGCATTAATATCATGGACTAAATCCTTTAGTATATTAATATAAAAATATTATCATGCTTAATAATGTAATTGAACCTAGCTATATTCATTTTTATAATGATACACTTTAAATATAAGAACAGAAGATTATAGACAAAACATTGGAAATGTGTTCCATCCAAACAATAATTTGAAAAAGGAAAAAACATTTAATCTAACATGAAAAAATTAAACTGCAAGGAAAGAAACACTACTATATATAAAGACATTTCATAGCAATAAAAGGTCCATTCTTCATAAAAATATAACCTATATAATCTTGTATGTACTTAAAACTGCAGCCTCAGAATGTATAAAGCAAATGAGAATGCATAGAAAAAAAACTCAGCCAACTCAAAAGCCATAGTTGGACATTTTAACACACCTCAGTATCTTTATAAACAACAGATATATTCAGTAAGCACAAATAAGTACAACATGATTAACAAAATTACCTTAATTTACATACTAGAACACTGCACCTAGTAGTAGAATGACTCACATTTTCCAGTACATACAGAATGCGTTCCAAAATAGACCATATCATTTATAAAACAAGTACAAAAGTACTCAAAGGATTGATGTCATACAGAGTACATTGTCATAGGGGAATTGAGTTAGGAATCACTAGCAAAAGTTAATCAGAAAATCTCTGAAAGGCTGGACATGGTGGCACGCACAATAATCCCAGCACTCAGGATGCAGAGGGGAGTACTAACAGTTTGTTGTGAGCAGGGCTACGCAGTGAAATCATAAGTCATCATTTGTCATAAGATAAATGTTTAGAAATTAAGTAACATATTTCTAAACCTGAATGGACATTGAAAATATTTTGAACTGAATAATATTAAGAATAAAATATAGCAAAACTTATGGAATGCAGCTAAAGCTGTGCTCACAGAGCACTTTACAACCTTAAATGTATATATGAGAAAATACAGAAAACAGAAAATAACCTAAGCATCGTGTAAAGAAAGTACAAAGTGCAAATTAAATTCAAATAAATTCAAAAGAAGGAAATGATAGAAATAGGAGCAAAAACAAATTAAATAAAAGTAAAATAATTAAATCTTCATTCTTTGAAAAAAACTAATAAAATCAATAAAATAATTAGTGAGACTGACCAAGAAAAAGATAAGCCACATATACCAGTATCAGGATCAGTATTGATCCTACAGATAATAAAAGTAATTAAGAAGATAATATGAATCCATTCGTGTCAACTCATTTAAAAATTTAAAAGAAATGAATTTATTTCCTATAAAAACAATTTGTCAAAACTGATGTAAAACCCAGAAAATTTGGATATTCTTATACTGATTTTGTAGCAGTTGTTCTTCAATTGAATACTTTTCTACAAAGAGAAGTCCCAGCCCAGATGACTTCACTTGTAAATGTGTTCAAACCTGAACAGGAGAAACTTTTCATAAGTTTCCAGAGAGCAGATAAAGAACATTTCATGATGCAATTTGAAAAACCGCTTTAAAGTATATCACAGGATTTTAAAGGACATCAAATGCAATTTATCTAATGAATGTAGCTGAAACAATTCTAAATAGAATATTAAAAGTCAACATCAGCATAAAAACATTATACTTAAGTAAAGTTTACTCCAGAGATGTGAAATCATTTCACACTTTACCATTAAAAATCAAACGCTGCAGTTCACCACATTAATAGAATACAGTATAAAACCATGTAATCATTTTAATGAATGCAAAATATTTGAGGGAATTCAACATCAATTCCTGATTAAAAAGCACAATCTTTCTTACCATTCTTAGAAAATTAGAAGGAATTATTTCCTAATTTAACTTATAATATTTTTTAAAAATACAGCAAAAAATGATTTGTAGAGCTGGGTGTGGTGGTACATGCATATAATCCCAGCTACTTGAGAAGTGGAGTTTAGGACTATACTGGTTTAAATCCAGCCTAGGCAAAATGATTAGTGAAAAAGCATTTCAACTGATAAGGCAGGCATAGTCTCACTTCTATAATCCTGGCTTTGTGGAAGGCATAGGAAGGAGGATCACCATCTGAAGCTGGCCTTGGGCAAAAGATGTGTAAGACCCTATCTGAAAAATTACTAAGGCAAAAAGGGTTGGAGGCATAGTTCAAGTGGAGCCCTTGCTGGACAACTTCAAGGCACTGAGTTCAAACCTCCATTCCCCAAAAGAATGATTTTTAAAAATCTTTTCCCTTGAGAATGGAAGGAAACAAAGATTCCTGCTATTTCCAGTTCTATTCAATATTGTAATGATGGTTTTAGGCAGTATAACATGTAACACAAAAAAGTTTAAGTGTTTGGAAAAAATAAAAAAATTATCACCGTCTGCAAATAACATTATTACCCATTGGACATTCAAAATAGTCTGGAGATAGCTTTGGAGTTAAAATGTGAATTTAACAAAGTAACATGACACAAGGTCAAAACACAAAATACCAATTGCATTTTTTCATATTCAATTAGAACATGAAATAGAAACCATGACATTTATAAAAACATGAAACATCACTTAGTAATGGGTGTTACAAAAGGTGTTGAAGACCTTTATGTATAAAACTAAACACATTATAAAGAGAAAGTAAAGATCTAAGTGAATGCAGAAATGTAGTATTTATAGATCTGAACAAAATTATAATGATATCAATTCTCCTCAAATCAATCTTTACATTCACAGACATTCCAAATAAAATCTTTTCAGTGTTTTGTTTCTTTCTTTCCTTAAGGAAAATGACACACTCTTTCTAAAACGTATGAGTGATAGGTATTAAAGTAGTGGTTACTTTCCCATATGGCAAAGAATTGAGTAAGATTTTGCTTATTTTTCGAGATAAGGTCTTTCTATAAAACATAGTCTGGCCTAGAACTCAGTGTTTAGACCTGGCTGACTTCAAACTCATGATCCTCCTCCATCAGTTTTCTGAGGGCTGGGATTACAGTTGTTCACCACATGCCCACCCTGAATTGGTTTAATATGAGATTTCTTGGGTGTTTATAATATTTTTCACCTTGACATATATGGTAACTCAGAGATGAGTTCATTTAGGAAATATCCATTCCATTGTACAACTGAGAATTATAGACATTAAAAAATGCAAGTTGAAATTTACAAACCAGTAAAAAGAAAAAAACGGGATACTACTACACACATTACAATGATTAAAATTTCAAAAATTACAAGCAAATCTGTCAGAAATCACTGTGTAAATGTGTGTAGAGCAAGAACTCTCCTTCACTGTTGGTCAGAATGCAAAATGGGACTGCCCCTGGAAGGCATCTTGACAATGTCTTACACCGGTGAACTTCATCTCATCATGTGCTCCAACAATCATTTGTCAGGTATTTAACCAACTGATTTTGCAAGTTATAGCCACACAAAAACCTGAGCAGAAAGGATTATGGGAGCTTTCTTTATAATCTCCCCAAAGTGGAAGCAACCTGGATATCCTTCACTAGGAGATTAGATAGACTGAGTTACATTCGTGCTATGGAATACCATTCAGTTAAGGGGAATGAGTGAATGCAGGCATCAAGGTGGATAAACTTTGTATTGCTAAATGAAGGAAAACAGGGTGAGGATGGAACCATAGCCTATGATGCCATTTAAAAGACACTGTGTAAAAATCTAACAGGGAAAAGAAAGGATTTGGTGTGAAGGGAAGGCTGACTATTTGAATTAGAGGGAATTTTTTGTTTAGAGCATGAAACTATTCTATGTAGTAAAATAGTGGTGACTCCTGACACTATCCCATAATCAGATAGGTTAGTGAAGTAGTATTTTTTATAGCTCTGTATAAAAATTCTTACAGAATTTTACAACAGGAATAGTGAGCCTGCATGTATACATGCAGATTAGAAAACAAAAAAGTGAAAGAGGTGCATATGGTGGACATACTTTGTATATGTGTATAAAAATAGAACAATGAAACTCTTTATTCTAAGAGTGGGGAGGGACAATGATGGAGAGGGTGAACTAAGATACATGTCATTACATACATGTAAGCATATATGTACATATCACAATGAATCCCCCTGTACAACTTTTACATGCTAATAAATAAAAAAAAATAAAAATGGGAATTCAACTAGGAGGGTTTAGGATCCCACCCTGAAAGGGTGGGAAAGAACTGCTGATCATGTAAGTAATTTTGGAAATGATGAAAGTTTTAAGACTAATTAAAGAAGGAACAGCGCAAAAGCATTTTACTCTATGTGATAAATGTTTCTTATAAGAGTATGGATTCAGAAATTAAATTGTTGTATGTGTTTACTGGAATTGGACAGATAAGTAAATTATGAGCAGATGGTGTGAGTCAGATTTCTTTAAGTTGAAATGGGTCATTTACAAATAAACAAGAGGAGGAGAAAATAACTGAACACAAAATAATTGATTAGAGCCAGAGACATCAGTATGAACCCAGGGTTAGCTTAAAATAGATAGATACAGAAATAAATGCACATAAGTGTACCCAAAAGTGCCAGTGCACAAACATGTATTCCCTATCTATGTCCATTGTCAGGATTATGCCCATTCCAGTAACAATGAACACACCTGGTACCCAGGTCTCGTTTTCTAACATCATGAAAGGGAAAGTTCTCATTGGAGAAATGGTCAATCCTTGGGCAAGGAAATCAATAAATGACATCTAAGGTGAGCCCAGAGCATCTTGTAGTGTTAAAGTAAGGAAATATTAAAACAAACAAATAAAAACTCACAAGACAATAGAAGACAAAATGAAGAAATTTTCTCAAAGGGATGCAAAAGCAACTGACAGATACCCCAAATAGTCAAAGCTGGAACAATTTGAGTAAAAAAGTAAAATAAATAACATATTATTAGATCCTAATTCAAGTATAAAATCAATATCCACAAGCACATACTGATACAAACAAATAACTAAACCATCAACTAAACATGAAAAAAGAAATAAATCTTTCATGAAAAATTCCAACCAATGTATACAGACACTACCCACTCAAAGAGGCAAAGCATTCCCATCCCTTAAGTGTGGATTTCACGCAGGGATTTGTCTTCAAAGAGTATAACATGGGAAGAAGAAAAAAGTAATGTTGCAGAGGGGAAATCTGGCAAACAGTACCTTACAAGATATTCAACGTCAACATGAGCAGTGATAGGTTACATTGATTCTCTGTATCTTTGATGTGATATGAGATAAATGACACTTCACCTGTCTGATCCTCCTCCTGAAAACCTTAAATGCCAGTCATACTGGTGATAAATACCAGATAATCCAAACAGAGGACTTTCTACAAAGTGTCTGAGAGATTTTCTACAAACTACTGCTTAAGGTCATTATCTTATTATCAAGGTCATCAAAGCAAGGAAAATGAGAGAAACTGTCACCTCCCCAGAGGAATCTAGAGGCATGATGTCTAAATGTAATATCATATCCTAGACAAAATCCTGGAATAGAAAAAAATGAGACTAGAGCAAGAAGTAATGAAATGTAAATAAAGCATCAACATTAACAACATATAGATAATATCAATATTGCTTAATTGGTTTTAACAAGGGTAACGTACAAATGCAAAGTGTTAACAATGAGAAAATTTGGTGTAGGGTACAGATCACTTTTCAATCTGCAATTTTTCTGTAAATGTAAACCTATCCTAAAACTAAAAGTTTATTTAAGTACAAAAAGTCATTAAAAAGTTTGACAGTAAGCAGAGAAGTTCTCAAAAGAGTAGAATTGTTTTAAAGTACAATCAAAGATAAAAATAATAAAAGTGTATGGCAAATTCTATATAGAAGTTTCCACATTTAACCAATAGGATTCCTCCCCTGTACTCCCAAAAAAGAATGAAGAAAATTGTGGGAAGTAACTATCAAATAACTCAGCCAATGTGAAAATTCCTAGAACTAAAAAGCACAACTTAAAGTTGAAAAGAAACAACAAGTGAAAAAGAAAGAATAAAAGGAGAAGAAGGCTTTTTTCAGAAAACACTCAAAATATACAAAGTACTGGAAATAACAGCAATATCACATTTCTACCACTGGGGGATGGGTGAAAACAGAAAGATATTTTGAAAATGCTCAGAAAAATATTGTCCTATCTCCAATTTTTTTATAACTATTTTTATCAACATATGTTAATGGAACAGATGTGATTGCATTGCAATAATGCCATGGATGTGTGTAGTGTAGTCTCAACAAATTCACCCTCCTATTGTATTCCCTTGACCCTACTCCCTCCCCCGGCTTATCAAACAGTGTTTGGTGAATTTTATTATGCTTTCTTCATATATGCATACTTCAGTAACCAGTCAACCAAGGAATCTAGTGTGAGGACAAAATAAAGCATTTTCTGATGCTTACAACTCAAAATATTTATACCTCTGAACTTTATCTCAAGAAGCTGCAAAATAGAAACTACTAACCCCAGGGGAAAGGTGTTTTTAGTACCTTTTGCATACTATAATGAAATACCTGAAGCAGGCTATTTTTTGAGGAAAAAAAGTTTATTTTTGCTCATGACTCTGGAGGTCCAAAGACAAGGAACCACATCTGTTAGAGACCTTGCCTTGCCGCCACAGTCCTGAGGTAGTATAGGACAGCACATGGCAGGGAACATATAGATTTGACTCTTTTGTCTCTCCCCCTCTCAGTAAAGCCACAGGGGTTGCACCTTTGGGCTCCACTCTGATGAATTTATCTAATTCTCCTTACCTCTTCAGAGTCCCATTTCTAAACATCAAACACTGAGGCTGAGTTAAGGTTCCATCCTCGTAATACCTCACAGTGGGGATTAAACTCTCACGCTTGGACCCTTGGATACACTCAAACCATAGCTAAACCATACAAAGGGTGGCACAGGGGACCAGCACAGGAGCAGGGTGAAGGGAGTTTCAGGATAACTGTGGATAGGAACCCTAAAACTTGAAAACTGGGCTGTGGACTTTCAGAGAGGCCAGTGCAGAGGGAGGCAGTTCTGAAGCAATATTTCAAGGGAAGGAGAGAAGCAGCAAATGGTTTGGATAGCTAAAAAATTATATCAACTGGCCTTTACATAGCTGTTCCTGAGGATGGAAAGCTTTGGCCAATGAGTCAAAGAAAACTAAAAAGGCGCTTTAATTTCACTGGGGCTGAGAGTGGGCAGTATGACATAACAGTGTTGTTAGCTGGACTCCACAGTGAATACTGTTTGCATGTCAGAAAACCGATAAAATGACCAGGGAATGAACCAAAAGTGAAATATTATAATGTTATCAGGATGGGAGAAATAAAAGGAAGATTTAATGGAATTTCTCAATAGGTAGTTTATCGACACTAAATTCAATAAATTAGATGACTGAAGTATAAGTATAATAGATATTAAGGTAAAAGTTTTTATAAACAGCTTAAAGAGTTAAAATTAGTTTCCTACAAGACTCAAGAAATGAATGAGGATGACAAGGACAGGGTTGCTGGGTCTGATTGATGTGGTTACTGATACAAGCCTTTAGCACCTTTTGATTTTTCAAAACCATGTCCATGTGTTTACTTGTTGATTGCTACAAAAATAATCAACATCAAAGATGACAGAAAATGAAGAGACATAACAATATATTTAGTTGCTTACCTCTGAAAACCAAGTAGGATAGTCTGCTATTTTTTCACAGCAATCCATTGTTTCTTCAGGTTTCAGATGGACATGGGTCTAGATAGTCACTCCAGCTAGTGAACTAGCAAGCCTTCTGCAGTGGCATGGAAAACATTTATTAATTTATGAATGGTGAGACTGTCAGGTGATATGTAAGCATTGATTTTTGAGCATTCATTTACCTAATCTTTTGAGAAATTAATCTGAGAATTTGTAGAGAGGAAAATTAAGCTTTTTCTTGAGCATGGTACTACGCATGAAGTTGTTTATTACGATTTTCGGTGTTTCTATGCCTGATAGCAATAAGCTTTTGATAGAATCCACTTATTCCTCTCAAATCATGGAAACTCTATTTTGTTCTCAAGAATGAGATAATTGGACTCATTAAGTGATGTATCAGAAAAGAAAGATTTGTTATTGTGTTAAAAACAAAATATTTGAATTAATAAATAAAATGTGATAATAGTCTATTAAAATGACTAAGAACTTTAGAATAAACTATATGAGGTATAGTTAGAAAGCATTTGTGCACATATACATCCCTATATATATTAGGTTAAAGCCATCTTTGGAATTCAAACCAATCACCAACGAGTCCATTAAAAGAAAATGTTAAAAATATATTAAAACCAGAAAAACTCAATGACTGGTGGATGAAAACTTTGCTATATAACATTCTCTAACTCTAAACTTTTGACACATATCAGGACAAGAGTTTCATGAATTATTTGATAGTCTTTTTTTTTTTTTTTCATGCCACATAAAAGGCACCTTGCATATGAAGAATCTATTCCTCAACCCTTGAAGGATGGGTGGGCTGGCCTGCCAGGAAAAAAGCCCAGGCCATAGTCAAGGCAGAGAAACACAGCTCTTCTTCCAGATGGTTAACTGTTATTTCAAGGTCATGCTCTGCCCAGAGTTATGGTGCTTCAAATTTTCAAGCCTGGGTTTCAATGTATGCAAAACTTTCACAGATGAGTTAAAGCAGTTATTACTCAGGCATGAATTTTCTTTAATTATTTTTCTCAACTTTTACGTTTGGAAAAAAAAAAAAAAAGATCTTACTGAGCTACATTTCCTTTGTGCTTAGCAGCACAAACACAAAGGAATCAGTTGTGAAGATTCCAGCTGAATTTCCTTTCTGAATTTCATCTTTAAATGTATTAATACTACACTAGTTTTCACCCATATTTAGAATAGAGTGTGAAAAGTATTGTCAGAATATTTGAGTTTAAATACAAATTTTACCATTCATCCACTGTATAACTTTGGACAAATGATTTCAGCCTTGAAGTAGGTACTTTCTCATTTGCTGAACAACAGATTCTCAATTATCTACATGATATAAGAATTGAAAGTTTCCAAAAAAGAGAAGACATTTTAGAACATTCACAAAGTACAATGCTCATTTCTGGCTTTTGTTTATCTTCCCTTATTTACTGGAAGAATTCATATTCTTCAGCACTGTCCTCCAAGGCTCATTATTTCTGGAGCCATGTCAAGGTAGCTCCAGCTATGGGAATCCCAACGATATTTTCTCTTTCCCCTTTGTGTTTTCACACGTTTTCTCAAGACACACTTTTCTTTTCTTCTGTTACACTTATTTCCCTCTATGTGTTGTCTCCCATTCACTACTAAAAATACTCACTTGGATCTTTGACATATTTGTCTCTTCCTTCCCCATGTTGCCACAACAGTACAATGAGCAAACAACTTGGAGAGCTCACTTGTAAAGGAACAGCTTGCGTTCAGTTAAAGTTTTTTAGTGTGGTGCTAAAAAAGATTTTTCCTGGAGACTCTAAAATGTCTAAGCTTATCATTTGCATGTCCTGGGCTCATTGCCCCCTCATGGAGATCACCTCTACCTTGCCTGTATGGTACTCCATCCCACCTGGGCTTTGTCTCTTGATTCCAGGTTCTCTAATGTCCCTTGGACTGGATAGTTCTCTTGGTTACTTGTATTAAATTCAGTGCTAGATGCTCTTGTACTTTCATATTCTGCTCCTCATCAGCTTTCACAAAAACTGTACTCTAACTCCAGCTTATTGGAATTTAAGCCATGACATTGAAATTCTGTAATAACATCCAATTTATAAATAAATACATATACATATGCATGTGTATGTATAATATACATACACACAAATGAATGAAATTTATGTGTAATGGCAAAGATATTATAAAATTTCACACGTAAATAGGCTAAGGGACCTAAAAAGTTCCCTATTCTAGCTCTCAGATCATGGTGTAATCTTGTGAAGCCACTGAAAATTCATTCATGCATAATGACCTCCTAAAGAGATTTTGCAGCCACCTCTGAAAGCTGTTCCAATGTTTAACAACTTTCATTCCTTAGAAATTTCTTTTTCTTTTTTTTTTTTAAGAAACAAAAAAGGCAACCTGCAGAGTGTGTGAATAATTCATTTGATTTGCATTTATATACTTTCCCATTTGGTTGGATTTTTCTGGTTTTTACCTTTTAGCATTTTCAGTTTTTGTTGTTCTTAAATTAATCCTGAAATAAATATGGTTGGTGATATGCTAAGAAGAAAGATAGGGAATCCTTTCTTCTGAATAGGGTTTCCAGTGCTGGAACTATAGTCAGAGATCTTTCTCCCACTATGAAGTTAAAGTATGCAGTGACCTGATTTATTAATTTATTACCATCTGGACCATAGCCACATATAGCTATTCACCTGTTACTTCCTGTTGTACATTGTATGTCTATCCTAGTAATAACACTATCTATGTTTCCATGCAGTAGGAAGAACTTCAAGAATGGAAGTATAAACACCACTGGAGTTAGCATAACCAATGAGAAACAGGAGGAATTGGTCCCCCAGTCATATTTCATCTTTGCCTTATTTGTATTAGGAACTAGGATGAGAAGTCAATTGCAATGGGGGAGGTGGGAGATACCTCACATATCTGCTATAATAATAGTAGAATGCCACCTCATAGGGTATCTCCAACATGGGGAAAGTATAAACATTAGTAATCTTAGACATCCAAGTTATTCAATCTGCAAATGTCTCCAAAATAAATTACTTCAGCAATTCTATTTTACTTAAATTGATAAAGGGATTCCCTGATTGAAGGAAACAATACCTCAATCTTAGAATATCAGACATTTTGAAAAACAGTGTAAATTCACTTGTCCAAGGAAAACTGTTGTGTAGAATCTGATATTAGACTTGCATATATAAAACTCACTTTTCTATGAGGCAATCCACCCAGTACCTTCACGCACCACTTGGTAAGATTTTGCTTTGTAATAAACCACATATATAACAGTTATTCTGGAAAAGTATAATGGAACTGAAAAACCCCTACCACGAGGTGACATCACAGCTGTTGCAATGTCCTATGGCACCACATTACTCATGCAATCGTGGTGATATTGGTTGGCATAAACAAACCTACCTTACTTCTAGTCATATGAAAGTGTAGCACGTACAATTATGAATACTATGTAACACTTAATCATTTTAATAAATGACTGCTACTGGCCAGGTTTTGCGATTCTATATTTTATTGTTATTTCAGAGACTACTCCTACCTTTTTTTTTAAGTGCAGGATTATACTAGCAGCAACCTCATATATTTCACATTTACTGAATCTCTTGATTTTGTCTCTTCCTCTTGTGCTTAATCTTTTTTTTATTTTTAACATTTTATTTTATTATGTTGTTCTTGAGCTTAATTTAATCTTAGCTGTTTTGTCCATCATTGCTCTAGGAGAAATATATCATATTAAATATAGCATAGACAATAATATCTAGGTTTAAGAAAATATAATTTGACATGTTCACACAATGACATATGACTCTATTTCTGTTCTTACTGTTCGGTCTACACTGTATGAGATGGTCCAGGCAGAGTCTATTTAAATTAGGATGTTCTGAGCACTTACTTACATGTACCTTAAATGGGTAGCTGATGTTTGGTTTCTCATTTAAAGGAAACCTTAAACTTCTCAATTCTTGATGCCCCCAAGGCCTGCCAAGCCTGTGATCCACACACACACAATCTCCGTTCTGCAGAGCCGTACCCTCCCCACCCAGGCCTGCACAGGCCTACACAATATCCACTCTGCAAGCCTGCACCCCTAAGGCCTGCCAAGCCTGGGATCCACACATGCATGATCTCTGCTCCACCAGGCCACACCCTCAGGCCTGCACAATCTCTATTCTGCTGGACCACACCCCCAAGGCCTGCCACACAGGATATCCACACACACACACACACACACACACACACACACGATCTTCCTTCTGCTGGGCTGCACCTCTCAGGCCTGCACAGGTGTGCAGGATATCCACTCCATCAGGCCACGCCCCTCAGGCCTGCACAGGCCTGCATAATCTCCACTCAGTCAGGCCACACCCCAAGGCCTGCCATGCAGGCAATCCACAGACATTCACAATCTTCGTCGGGCCACACCCTCAGGCCTGCACAGGCCTGCACAATCTTCACGGGGACCATGACCCTGAAGCTTGCCAAACCAACAATCCACAGACATGTAGGATCTCCACTCCACCATCCCACACCCTACAGGCATGTCAGGCCCAGGCTCCAAAAGCCCACTAGTTTGCCTCAACTAAAGGCTTCCACCTGTAGGCCCATGGGACCCAACCCACCTGCCATCAGCCACAGGAGAGCTCCAAACCTGCCTAAGAGACAAACAGACAGGTCTGGATTGGAAGGAAGAACATCAGAAAAACTAAGACTGGAATTCTACTGTTCCAGAACTGGTAATTTGTTTTCTTTTTTGTTTTTTCCCTTCTTTAAGGGATTTGCTGCCTGGTCACCCACCATCTCTCCCATTTTTTGTTTCTTTTTTTTTTCTTTTCTTTTCTTCTTTTCTCTCTTCCTTTTACCTTTCCATCTGTTTTTCTAGCTAGTACTAAATGACACATAGTCCAGGGATAGAAACAGTACATAATGGAAATATGGGAAGAAAGAAAAGGGAGGGAAACCATTCTCCCTCCAAAAATAAATTAGTACAGGATTTAGAGCAAAGTGAAGAAAACGGATACCCAGATCAAGACTCCAACAAAGCAAAGATGAACTATACCAAAGAACCCAACGAAGTCCAAAGAACCTCCTGAAAGAGGAAATCCTACAAGTAATTGATGAGAATTTCACAGAGATGTTACTAGACATGGTCAACCAAAATGTACAGGGGCACTCAAGAAATTCCAAGACAACAAAAACAAAGAACATGAGAAAACACAGAAACAAGTAAATGAAATCATAGAAGACCTAAAGAAGCACCAAACTGAAACTGAGACCACCATAAACAGAGAGATAAATGAATTAAGGGCAAAATTTGACAATATTAAAGAGGAAGTAACCTACAATATAGAAAACCTCAGAAAAAAAGAATGAAACAGAAATACAGAAAATGGAAAGCCATTACAGCAGAATAGAACAAAACAGAAGACAGAATCTCAGAACTTGAAGATGAAATGGCAATTAAAGGAAAAACTGAAGAATTATTAGTTAAACAACTCAAGACCTGTGAAAAGAAAATGCAAGAACTCACTGACTCCATCAAAAGACCAAACCTGAGAATCATGGGCATTGAAGAAGGAGAAGAGGTGCAAGCAAAAGGAATGCATAATATGTTCAACACAATAATAACAGAAAATTTCCCAAATCTACAGGAAACTATATCCATTCAGGTACAAGAAGCCTCCAGAACACCGAACAGACCTGACCAAAATAGAACTACCCCATGACATATTATCATTAAAACAACAAGTACAGAGACTAGAGAAAGAATATTGAAGGCTATAAGAGAGAAAAAACATACAAAGGTAAACCAATCAAAATCATAGCAAACTTCTCAACAGAATTATTAAAAGCAAGAAGAGCATGGAGTGATGTCTTCCAAGCACTGAATGAAAATAACTTCAACCCTAGGATACTCTACCCAGCAAAACTATCATTCAAAATATATGGAACAATAAAATTCCTCCATGATAAGCAGAAACTAAAACAATATATGACTACCAAGCCACCACTACAAAATATTCTCCAAGGAATTCTGCACACAGAAACTTAGAGCAAACAAAACCATGAAAGGGCAGGCAAAACCAAACCACAGGATAAGAAAAGGCAAGAAAGCAAAGAATAACACTGATTCAGCTACACACAACAAACCCTTAATCAACAAAAACAACTACATGACAGGGATCACCATGTATTTATCAATACTAATACTGAATGTTAATGGACTAAATTCCCCCATCAAAAGACACCACTTGGCAAACTGGGTTAAAAAGGAAGATCCAACAATCTGCTGCCTACAGGAGATCCACCTCATCAACAGAAATAAGCACTGGCTGAGAGTGAAAGACTGGAAGAAGATTTAACAAGCCAATGGTCCCCGAAAATAGGCAGGAGTAGCAATACTTATCTTGGACAAAGTAGACTTCATGCATACATTGATCAAACGAGATAAAGAAGGACACTCCATACTAATAAAAGGGGAAATACACCAAAAGGAAATAACAATTATCAACCTATATGAACCCAAAGTCAATGCACCCAATTTCATCAAACATACTCTGCAGGACCTAAAAACATATAAACTCCAACACAGTGGGGTAGTGGGAGACCTTAATACCTCCCTATCACCAATAGATAGGTCATCCAAACAAAAAAATCAATAAAGAAATCTTAGAACTAAATCACACCATAGACCAAATGGACCTAGCTGATGTCTACAGAATATTTAATCCAACTTCTGCACAATATACATTAATGCATCAACAACAAAAATAGCAGTAAAAAACATGCAAACAATTGAAAGCTGAACAACACATTGCTCAATGACAAATGGGTCATTGATGAAATAAAAGAGGAAATTAAAAGGTTCTTGGAAGTTAATGAAAATGAAAACATGACCTACAAGAACCTATGGGACACAGCAAAGGCAGTCCTAAGAGGAAAGTTTATAGCCATGAGTACATATATTAAAAGGACAGAAAGATCTTAAATCAATGACCTAGTAGTACAGCTCAAACTCCTAGAAAAACAAGAATAAGCAAATCCCAAAACAGGCAGAATGAAACAAATAATTAAAATAAGGGCTGAAATCAATGAAATAGAAACAAAAAAAATACAAAGAATCTATGAAACAAAAAGGTGGTTCTTTGAAAAAATAAATAAAATTGACAGACCCTTGGCAAATCTGATTAAAATGAGGAAAGAAAAAACCTGAATCAGTAAAATCAGAAATGCAAAAGGGGAGATTACAACAAACTCCATGGAAGTCCAGGATATTATCAGAGACTGCTTTGAGAGCCTAAACTCTAAGAAATTTGAAAATCTTGAAGAAATGGACAGATTTCTAGAAATTTAAAACTGAACCAAGAGGATTTTAATCACCTGAATAGATCTATAACACAAAAACGAATTGAAGCTGCCATCAATAGTCTCCCAAAAAAAGAAAAGTCCAGGACCTGATGGATTCACTGCTGAATTCTATCAGACATTTAAAGAAGAATTAATACCAACTGTCCTTAAACTGTTCCATGAAATAGAAAGGGAAGGAACACTGCCAAACTCATTTTATGAAGCCAATATTACTCTAATCCCAAAACCAGACTAAGATACCTCCAAAAAGGAGAGCTATAGCCCACTTTCCTTAATGAATATTGACACAAAAATCCTCAATAAAATAATGGCAAACTGAATCCCACAACACATCAGAAAGATCATTCACCATGACCAAGTTAGCTTCATCCCAGGGATGCAGGGGTGGTTCAACATACACAAATCTATAAACGTAATACAACACATTAATAGAAGCAAAGACAAAAACCACTTGATCATCTCAACAGATACAGAAAAAGCCTTCGACAAAATCCAATGCCACTTCATGATAAAAGCTCTAAGAAAACTAGGAATAGAAGGAAAGTACCTCAACATTGTAAAAGCTATATATGACAAACCTACAGCTAACATCATAGTTAATGGTGAAAAACTGAAACCATTTCCCCTAAAATCAGGAACTAGACAAGGATGCCCACTCTCCCACTCCTATTCAACATAGTACTGGAATTTCTAGCCAGAGCAATTAGGCAAGAAGAAGAAATAAAAGGAATACAAACAGGTAAAGAAACTGTCAAAATATCTTTATTTGCAGATGATATGATCCTACCTTAAAGACTCAAAAAACTCTACCCAAAAACTCTTAGATACCATAAACAGCTAAAGTAAGGTGGCGGGATACATAATTTACTTACAAAAATCATTAGCTTTTCTATACACCAACAACGAACAAACTGAGAAGGAATATATGGAAACAATTCCATTCACAACAGCCTCAAAAAAAGAAAATACCTAGGAGTAAATTTAACAAAAGATGTGAATTACAAACTCCTGAAGAAAGAGATGGAGGAACACTACTGAACATGGAAAGATCTTCTGTGCTCATGGATCGGTAGAATCAACATAGTAAAAATGGCTATACTACCAAAAGCAATTTACATGTTTAATGCAGTTCCCATCAAAATCCCAATGACTTTCATCACAGTGATTAAAAAATCTACCCTAAAGTTCATTTGGAAACACAAGAGACCATGAATAGCCAAGGCAATACTCAGCAAAAAGAGCAACGCTGGAGGTATCACAATACCTGACTTCAAACTATATTACAAAGCAATAGCAATAAAAACAGCATGATATTGGCACAAAAACAGACTTGAAGACCAGTGGAACAGAATAGAGGACCCGGATATGAATCCACACAACTATCCCCATCTCATTTTTGACAAAGGTGCCAAAAATATACGATAGAGAAAAGACAGCCCCTTCAACAAATGTTGCTGAGAAAAGTGGTTACCCGTGTACAACAAACTGAAACTAGATCCATGTCTATCACCCTGTACAAGTATCAACTCAAAATGGGTCAAGGATCTAAATATCAGACCTGAAACTCTAAAGTTACTACAGGAAGGAGCAGGAAACACTCTGGAACAAGTAAGTATAGGCAAAGACTTCCTCAATAGAACCCCAGTAGCTCAACAACAAAGAGAAAGAATGAATAAATGGGACTTCATAAAAGTAAAAAGCTTCTGCACAACAAAAGAAATAGCCTCTAAACTGAAAAGACCACCCACAGAGTGGGAGAAAACATTTGCCAGCTATACATCAGACAAGGGACGGATAACCAGAATATACAGGGAACTTAAGAAACTAAACTCTCCTAAAATCAAGGAACCAATTAAGAAATGAGCAACTAAACTAAACAGAACTTTTTCAAAAAAAGAAATTCAAATGGCCAAAAAGCACATGAAAAAATGCTCACTATCTCTGGCCATAAAGGAAATGCAAATCAAAACCACACTAAGATTCCACCTCACCTCTGTTAGAATAGTCGTCATCAAAAACACCACCAACAATATGTGTTGGCAAGGATGTGGGGGAAAAAGGAACCCTAATCCACTGCTGGTGGGAATGCAAGCTCATGCAACTACTCTGGAAAAAAATTTGGAGACTTCTTAAATATCTAAACATAGACCTGCGATATGATCCAGCAATACCACTCTTGGGGATATATCCAAGGGAATGTGACACAGGTTACTCCAGAGGCACCTGCACACCCATGTTTGTTGCAGCACTATTCACAATAGCCAAGTTATGGAAACAACCAAGATGCCCCACTACTGATGAATGGGTCAAGAAAAGGTGGTACTTGTACACAATGGAATTTTACTCAGCCATGAAGAAAAATGAAATCTTATCATTTGCAGGTAAATGGATGGAACTGGAGAACATCATTCTGAGTGAGGTTAGCCAGGCTCAGAAGACCAAAAATCGTATGTTCTCCCTCATTTGTGGACTTTAGATCTAAGGCAAATGCAGCAATGTGGTTGGACTTGGATCACATGACAAGGGAAGAGCACATACGGGAGATATAGGAATAGGTAGAAAACCCAAAACATGAAAGCGTTTGATGTCCCCACTCCAGAGAAACTAATACAGAAACCTTAAAACAACAGAGGTTATCATGAGAAGGGGATCAGGAACCAGTGTACAGATCAGTTAGAGTTGAATCAACATGGGTCATAACACATGCGTACATAAAAGCAATAGTAGGAACATCTCTGTATAGCTATCCTTAACTTAACTAGCAAAAACTCTTTGTCTTCCTTATTGTGCTTATGTCTTTTCTTCAACAAAATTAGTAATAAGGGCAGATCAGGACCTGCTGGGAACTGAGAAGGGGGAGAGGGGAGCAGGGTGGAGAAATGACCCAAAAAATGCATGCACATGTGAATAAATAAATTTTTAAAAATTCTCAGTTCTTTTGAGAGAATCTGTAACAAGTAGGAGTTCAGATATTTTGTGCTGAAGTTGCTCTCATCTTCTCAGTAATGATGACTCAGTTGAGTCAAATAATTTACCCATTTTCCACAGAAGGAGTGAGAATTTATTCTCTAAAAAAATCAGTTTATGCCAAAAGTTATCTATAATTTTAGTTCAACTCCTATTAAAATCCCAGTGGCATTTTTATAGAATTAGAAAAGTAAATCCTAAAATTCATTTGGAATCACAAAAGGCCCTGAATAGCCAAAAAGATTTTGAGCCAGAAAGAAAGTTGAAGGCATATTTTCTGAATTCAGATAATATTACAAAGATATAGTGATCTAAATAGTATGGTACCATCATAAAATGGACATGCAGACCAATGGAATTGAACACAAAACAAATAAACCCATACATGTTTTGTCAGCAAATCTTAGTCATGGATGCCAAGAATGCACAACGTAGGAAGGATAGTCTCACCAATAAACAATGATGAGAAAACTGAATATCCACATAAAAATGGATGAAGTTGGACTCTTATCTCACCATACGCAAAACTCAACTCGAAAATTAAATATGTATTTAAATGTAAAACACAAAGCAATAAAATCTCAGAAGACTATGTAAGGACAAATCTTTCTGACATTAAATTTGGTAATGATTTCCTGAATATGACACCAAAAACACAGACAACAAAACTGAAGAGGTGGGATCACATCAAATCTAAAAGTTTCTGCAAAAAAAATAGTCAACAAAATGAAAAGGCAACCTATGAAATGAGAGAAAACATTTGCAAACTGCACATTCTATAAGATGTCAATATCCAAAATATTTAAAAGTTCCTATAACCCAATAGAAAAAAATAATAATTAAAAATGAGCAAGAGAAGCTGGGCATGGTGGTTCACACTTGTAATCCCAGCACCATGGGGCTGAAGCAGAAGGATGTAGAATTCAAAGACAGCCTGAGATACCATAGTGAGACCCTGTCTCAAAACAAACAGACAAACAGAAAGAAACAATAGAAGGGCAGTGGACATGAATAGACATTTCACCAGACAAGACATAGAAATTTCCAAGAGGCACATGTAAAGGTGAGAAACAATGCTAACTATAAGGAAAATACAAATGAAAATACAAATCAAAAATACACTTACATATAACTTCACACTTGTTAGAATGTCTATTATCAAAAACATTAGAAGATAGCTACTGACATGATAAGGATGAGAATGTAAATTGGTGTGGGCACTTTGGAAAACCATACAGATTCCTCAATTCATTAAAAATAGAATAACCATTTGATCCAGCAATATCACTTCTGGACACATATCCAAAAGATATGGGAATCAATATGTCAACAAGATATCTGAACACCCATGTTCATTGCATCACTATCATAGCAACCAGATAGGAAGACAACCCAAATAACCATAAACAGTTAAATGGATTCAGAAAATCTGATATGTACATAAAATGAAATATTATTCAACCTTAAAAGAGAAGGAAAAACTCTGTGATAATATGGATGGCAGTGGAGGGCATTATGCTAAATCAAATAAGCCAGACATAGAAAGACCAATATTGTATAATTATTCTATTCCAGGGAATCTAAAATTGTCAAACTCATAGAGCCAGAGAGTATAATAGCATTTACCAGGGGCATGGCGGGAGGAGGGAGAATTGGGCAGATATTGGTCACAGGGTGTCAAGTGTCAGCTGTATAAAAATGAGTAAGTTCTAGAGTAATAAGTACTATACAACATAGGGCCTATGATGAATAATATTGTGTTAGACTTTCACTCCAGTGAAAGTATCACTGAGCAAACAGCTTGAGAAAGAAAACATATTTTTCTCACAGTTCCAGAGGTTCAGTCCACAATGGCAGGGAAGCCTGGCAGAGCAGAACAGCTCACCTCATGGCAGCCAAGAAACAGAGAAAGAAAGAGAGCCAGCTAATGTAGGCTTTTGCTCCTTTTCACTTTTATTCCATTTGAATCCTCACCTATTGGATGGAACCAACCACATTCAGGGCTGTTCTTTCTCCCTTAGTTAATTTTGCCTAAAATTGCCCTCCCAGACACATAAGAGATGTGCTTTAATCTCTCAGTTACTTCTCAATCAAATCAAGCTTACAATCAATACTAACCATCACAAGTCCACCCTTCCTTTTCAACACGACACATCAATATACCTCCTTAAACCTAATGCAAAATGCGTCCAATCAATCCCCAAGAGCCTCAAAGAGTCTTAACATTTCCTTAACAGTTTCAGCATGGTTCAAAACTCCAAAGTCAAAGTCTCTTCTGAGATTCAAGACAACTCTTGGTGTAAGCCCCTATAAAATCAAAAAGAAAATTAATGTACTTCCAATATACATGGCAAAGAGTAAACATTCCCATTCTAAAAGGAAGGGATCATGCCAAGCAAGACAGAAACCCAGAATAGCAAATATGAAATCCCATAGCTCTATGCCTGACATCTGGGGCCCGTGGTGGTGTGATGTGAAAACCTAGGATATGGTAGCCCCACACCCAGAGCTCACATGGCCCCTTTTGCGCTGGCTATATTCATTGCCTGCAGCTTTCCTTAGCAGACATTCCATGTTCTGGCATCTTAAACGTCTTCATTTCGGTTTAAACATCCCCCTGACAGTTTCACTTATCACCTTCTCAAGAGCTTCCTTCAAAGCTCTGATCCTGTCACATAGTGCCTGGCCTCAGGCTTTCCTTTGAAATCTGGGTGGAGGCCTCCATGATCCCATAATTATTATATTCTACAGATCTGAAAAACCAACGTGACATGGAGAATGCTAAAATCTGCTACCAGCTAAAGCAATAGCCAGGTGCTTTGGACCATGACATAGCTGCACTGGCCTCTGAGTGCCTGCGTGGCTAAACAAGGTTAAAAAAAATTTCCGAGGAAAAACTTTCTAGGTAGACATGTGTGAACAGGGCACCTTGAATTCACTTTCTTCTCAAGGGAAATTCTTCTTTTTTATCATTGAGCCTGAGATGGATGGAGTCTGGGTAATTCCTAAGATGCCCTCAGGCATTTTTGCTATTGCCCTAATGTGAATACTTTGGGTTCTGTTTAATTGGCACTAATCTCTTCAGAAACCATGAGTTTCCTAGCCCCAACTTTACACAGACGTTTCTGACCAAACTGCAAGTTTTCTTTCACATTTCTATTACTCTGTTTTTTTATTCTCAACTCTTACTATAGACCTGTATAAAAGCAATCAGCAATAACCATGCCAGAGCCTGAGTGCTTGGGCTGCCTTAAAATTTCCTCTGCCAGATTAATTAATCCATTACCTTTAAAAACAACCTTCCTCCATTGCTAAAAACACCGGCAAATTGTAGCCAAGTCCTTTGGCACCATATGACATGAGTGGCTTCTAGACCAATTCCTGAAAGAGTACTCATTTCCATCTGAAAACTCATGAGCCAGGTCTTTACTGTCCACATTCCTATAGGCATTTTGGTCTTCTGTGCTCCCACCAGGATCACCTCTTAAGCTCTGTTTACAGCATTGTATGCTTTCTTTAGTCTGTTTCTCCCAAGTTTCCAGATTCTTCCTGCAAACTAGCTCCAAAGGCAACAATAATAATTAAAAATCTTGGTACTTAATGACTTAAAAGGAGTCTAAGTATGTTTTTTAATTAGCATATCAATGTTATATGATGTCAATTGCTTGAAAACAATTGTTACTTTAAGTATTCTCTCTGAAATATGATTTATACATTTGAAGAAAGCATTTGACAATGAAGAAGTATCAATATGCTCCTTTATAATTGCCCATGATATATCAGTGAAATAATTCAAATTACTGAATCAGATTACTTAAAGGCAATAAAAAACTTAGTATTTTTCTTAGACTGGAATTTTCCCAGGATGTTTCAAAAATTCTTAATGTGGTGAAATAATAATTAAAAACTATTATCATGATTTTGTTTTTAAGGAATTACCTGTTTTTATGTTGAATAAAGTGTGCTTATAAGATTAAGATGTTTGCTCCTTGTGACCTGCATTAAAATGGCAATAAAATTATAATAAAATTTTTAAAAAAAGGAATTACATGGTCAAGTTTATTCACAGCAACGACTCCATTCTCAGTACAAATTATTTATGTTGGTCAGACTTTCATCCCTGTGATGACAGGATCTTCCTGCCTTAGGTAATCCTATCTGGAATCACCCTCACAGATACAAGCTGACTTCTGCTTTACTGATGTAGTTGTACTTCTCAATCCAACCAAGTTGACAATCAAGATCAACCATTACAAATACTATATGTGATACTTAAAAATTGCTGAAGAGGGTAGATATTTTGTTAAGTACTCTTAAACACAAAGGAAAAATAATTAACTTTAAAAAAAGAAAATAGAAGAGGCAGAAGAAAACTTTTGAGAGTAATGGGTAGCCCCTGGTTGTGGTGGTAATCTTGCAGGTGTACATATACTTATCTTCAAATTCCTCAAGCTTTATACATAAAATATGTGCAAATTTGTGTATGCTAATTATATATTAATAAATTAGTTTCAAAAAGAAAAAGTCAATTTAGTCTTGTAATTCTTGATTATCCGGTGGAAGCCTATAGACATTGCAGATTATCTATTAAAAATTTTAACATTGAGCTACTTTTCTTCTTGATACCCAACAGCGTGTTGTTCCTGGGAATACAAATTCATTTTAATATTAAGCTAAGTAAAAATCACATAAAAAGATGGGAAAAAACTGAAGAATTGTCATTCTCTTCAATAGCCAAATATAAATGACTTTGGGATCTCTCTGTGTCCCTACTCCCCTCTGTTACAGCACATAATCAAATATTGGCACCAAATTTAAGGGTAAGCTGAAAATGAAATAAAAATGTGTTTGTGTTCCTGGAATTTCCTGGCCAAGTCAGTGCCAAAGAATTAGAAATAGCCAGTGTATAATGCCACTGGATGAAAATGTTTGACACTTACCGAACTAGCGAGCGGCTTCCCAATATCCCTGTGAAAGAACCCAGCTTGGCAAAGAGGAATGATTAGGATGAAAAAATATATTTGAGAGTCTGGCATCATAAAAATTGTTCATTCCTTTTGATCAGACTTTATATTACCACTCAAGTGGCTGATTTAGAAATTGGACCAATAACAAATGATGCAACTGTATGCAGAGCATCATTTGTTTTTCAGTGCCATCAAGGACTCTCTATCTCTGTGTGTCTCTCTCTGTGTCTGATTCTTTCTGCCTATCTGTGTGTGTGTGTGTGTGTGTGTGTGTGTGTGTGTGTGTGTATGTGCTATTTTTATATAAATTTACAAAGTGATTTGTTGGAGCATTTCTCATTGTGATCTAAGAGGTATTTGTGTCCTTCACGTCACATTTCAAATGTGACTTTTATTTCTGAAATCAAATGTTAAGTAATGTGTGATGTAATATAATAAATACATAAATATATATGTTTGTAATATAAATATAATACTAAAAATAGAAATCATTCTACTTTTAAAATGCCTGGCCTAAAATAATTCATCTTTGCTCTAGATGAGTAACTACTCTATGTTTCCCAATCTTTCCTTTTAAAAATAACAAATTTTTATTTTATTTCTTACATTGACCTTTCTATTTTACATTATGCAATGTTAGGGGACATATAGTACTTTTAATGATAAATTCCAAGACCACAAGTGTCTTACATACATGGGCCTGATAAAGAGATCTTGGATGTTGAACAAGAAATAGAAATTTGGTTTATTTCAAGTTGTCCTTTTTTTGATGATACACTCTATTCATGCAGAAAAAATCCATGGTGGGTGAAGGGAAAAAATGTGGGAGACATTAACACATGACTACAAAATATTCATGCTTTCCAGTTATTTCTGGGAAGTGGCTTCCCAGATGTGGAATATAATCTTCAACCTCCTTTGCATAATTGGAGACATACAACTAGATGTTGTTGATGGGTTGTGAACAGAGTTAAACAAAACCAATTACAGGTTGAGGTTACCAAGCAAGGGTAACTTTTCCACTCTCTTTTCTCCGAATAGCCAGCTGGATAAAGAAAATTTGACAGAAGATCTGAGGCCTTAACAAATATTGAAACCAAAATTCAAAGAAGTCTGGGCCATGAATAAAAATCACAGAAAAAGCTCACCTGCTCAAAGCATCTGGTTTAGACTCAAATAAGTTTTCAGGAGTATTATCCTTATTAAATTTCTCGTGTTTGTTGGTTATGGCACCTGATGTTACCTTAGTGATGATGTCACCTTAATACCGTGTCATTTACGAAAGTCCTTCTGAATATCTCCTGTGATATCTTCTAAGTCAAATTCTAAAATTATACCATAAATCTCATTCAATCAACAGATCTATAGTAAGTAATAGATATGTGAAGGATTTTTAATATATTGATTTTTTCCTAGGAAAATCAATTTTAAAATATTAGTTCTGAAATTGTAATTATATATACATATTCTACGTAGAATATATATGTATGCTATAATTCTAATAATACATATGTCAAGAAAATGTAAATTTGATACAAGATTATAAATTTTTGTTCTATTGCTCAATATCTACATCCCTTCTCTCACTCATCCACCATTGGA
This sequence comes from Castor canadensis, assembly GCF_047511655.1. Classification (NCBI taxonomy): domain Eukaryota; kingdom Metazoa; phylum Chordata; class Mammalia; order Rodentia; family Castoridae; genus Castor; species Castor canadensis. The sequence goes on from NC_133387.1 coordinate 169,502,892, forward strand.
GTGACATTCTCTTTCAGAAACTAATTTTGCCATTTTATGAAACTGGGCAGGAATGGCATGTTTTGTTGATAGTTACCATTTCTAAATCTGTCCAAATCCTGTTAAATCCTTCCAATGTCACTGGGAAGTGTTGATCCTCCATGTGGTTTTCCATTATTAGCAAATTAAGATGTGCTTTGGGAACTTATTCTTTCACATAAATCATTTAAATACTGTACAGAGAATACGTTTAACCTCAATACTAATCTTTTTGTGTTGGTAGAAAATCACCAGTGTGTACTCTCAATCTCCTGCAATTCTCTGAAGTCCAGGCTTCCAAATGGGAAAACATGTTTCTTGATCAAAGGAATGTTCAAATCCAATTAGATAAAGTCTCACAACCTTATGAAGTTACACTCTTGCTCAAACAAAAACTCAAGTCAACTTAGGAGAAAGAAGATGAAAACTTTTTTTAAATTCCATTTTCTGTAGTTTCTAATGCACCAACTTGATATGAGTTGAACTGGTACTAAATTCTCTTGACCTCATTAAGGTTTAAATTAAGGCTAAGTCCCCCTAATAATGCCATTCATAGGATATGAAATTTCCAAACTCTGTCAAAAATGTGTTTCTCATGGAGTTGCAAAATGATCAACAATCCAGTCCCACCAGGTGAGAAATACCAGCTACCATCAGAATAAATCTCACTCAGAGAACTGAATAAAAGACTCATAGTCAAGTAAAACTCTTTCAATATCCTCTCTCTCCACCAACACCTTGATGTCTCCTTCAACATAGCTCCAGGTGATTTGTGCCTCAGAGTATATATTAGAGGTTCTGGTCCAATGGAATTGCAAAATGGGTTTTGCCAGGAGCACTTTCTCGCATTCATTTGAAAGAAAATTGCAACCACTCATTTCTGATCCATTTATGCGCAAATCATGAACATTTTGGCTTTTGGGAGATTTCTCATGACCAGCTAGATTATGTTACTCCTTAATGAGACTTTAAAACACATTTCTCTTGAAAAACAGGAAACCACAGAGTGCTGACCATCTCATTTATTATGCAAAGCAAGTATTCTTCAAATGTGCAGTAAAAATTTTAAATCATATTCAATGTCAATTTTTGCTAACAAAATCTATTCCCTAATTTGTAAAGCATTTTATGTTATGTTTTCCTTCATATTTTCATTGAATTTCACTTTCCTTTTAACATTTCTATCAAAATTGAACTCACCCTTATGGTTCATGTCAGATATTTCAGTGGTTTCAATGTTTGGTACAAAATATCAAACTGGATTTTACATTTCAGTACAGTTGCCCTGCACCTCTAAACTTTCTAGGTCAACTCACTGGTCTTCACTTAATTCCCCTTTCTTCACTTTTCACTCGAGCCAGGGTTCTATTTCTGGCCCATAGCAAGGTGGTTACTCCTTCAGCATCACAGGTAAGGGGTAGTGGAAACAAGATGACATGGATTAAGATTTGAGTGGTCTAAAATTTACACAGGCATTTATAAATAGTAGAATTTTTATTGAATGAACTGTTCTACTCCAGATATCAAAGTGGAGTTTATTTTGCTGTTTTTAATTCATATCAGTGTATAACTAATCATTCCAACTGAAACAAATATTTTTCCTATAAACAAAACAATTTTTCTCATCTGTGTGAAATACGACTGAACTAGGAATCAAAAGAACTGGATTCTAGTTTAATTCCTGCTAATGGATTACCATTGTGACTCTATAGTAGTGGACAATTCTCAATGTATGCTAACTACACTTTAGGCACTTTATATGTGCTCAAACAATGTTATGAAATAGGTCATATTACTATCCTTATTTTATAGATTAAAATGCTGAGACTTAGAGAGGTCAGACATTATGGTTTGGACTTGAATATCCCCCAGAGGCTCATGCTTTAAAATCTTGATCCCCAATGCAGTAATGCTCAGAGGCTCAGAGGTAGAGCATTTGGAAGGCAGTTGAATCATGAGGGCTCTGACCTCATCAATGGTTTAATCCACTGATGAACTCATAATTTAATGAAATTATTGGGAGGTGGTAGAAATTTTAGGAAGTGGGGCCTATTTGGAGAAAGTAGGTCACTTGGGAGCATGCATTTGATAGGGGCTAACTTGTCCTAACACTACCTTCTCACCTTCTCTCTCTCTCTCTCTCTCTCTCTCTTTCTCTCTCTCTCCTTCCCAACTGCCATTACATGAGCATCTTTGCCTAACAACATGTTCTCCACCATGATGGTTTGCCTTACCATGCCCTAAATCAATGGAGCCACATGACAATGGACTGAAACCTGTGAATCTATGAGCTAAAATGATTCCTTCCTCCTTAAAGTTCATCTTCTCAGGTATTTTGTCACAATAGACAGTTGACTAATGCAGAAATCAGGTGGTATGGTTGTAATTATACTCCAGGCATTCTAATTCTAGAGCATTTCACTCCTTCCCTAATATCATTTCTATTGGAACATTAATATATTCATGGGTGAAATAATAGCATTAAAATTATTGCACTCATTTTTCCACTCAGAAAACACTTATTATACTCCTACATGTCAAGGTATAGTTGTGAAAAATGAGAATGAAATGACAAGTGATATAGATGGGATTTCTGTGGTCATGGGGTTTATTTTGCAAGATCATTATAGGTCTTTTTAACTTTAATATTATCTACTTAATGACTTTGTATAAATCCCACCTACCCTTCTATGGATAACTCAAGTCTGAGCTCCTTTATGAAGACTTTTACTGAGCTATGTTCACTTTTGCTGAACTCTCTATTTTAAACAATTATCATTTGTTTTCCATTATATTGTCATTTAACAGTTGTATTTAAATAAGCTCACATAATAAAATTTAAAAGTTAACAGAGAATGAACACTTCAGGGAATACAGAAATGTCCTGCACTCAGCAGGTTTCAGTAAACATTGTTTTTGATGAAGTCGATAGTAGATTCTCAAATATTTAAACTTATTCATTCTTCTTTTTTTCCCCTGGATCTTCTCCCTCTGTTTTATTTTCAATTCTGCTTCTGTGTTAGTTAGCAATTTCTCTTGTTCATTCTTCCAAACACTATGTACTTCACAAATTCTTAAATTCATTCATTTATATTCATTCATTCATTCATTCATTGAGCACATCCTTGCAAAGTCTGGCTTAAGGCCACATAACAGAAAGGGTGATGTAAAGCTAAGTTAACAACCCAGAAAACCCAGCTTTGTAGGAGACAGATAGTGAATACATAAATGGAAGTATAATGATGTATGGACCATAAAAGATACAAATAAAGGTTAAAATTAAAATGTAATACTAACAGGAAATGGAGAGCTATTAGCACTCAACAAAAGTTGCCTTTTTTTTTTTTTTTAGTGATACTGGGGCTTGAACTTAGGGCCTCACACTTGCTAGGCTGACTAGGCAGGTGCTTTTCTACTTTAGTCACTCCATCAGCCCTAAAAAAGGTGCCATTTAAGTGGTATTCTGAATGCTAAGTAGAAATTGTCATGGTGGAGAAATATGGCCAAGAGAATTTTTGTAGTGAGGATGGAATGTGAGAGACTGATATCACAAGGAAATGGTCTGGCAGTTATACAACATTTGTGGGTGGCTGAGATGAGACTGAAATTATATGTTGGGTGCAGTTAACAAAGTTTGTAAGACAAATGGAACGCAGTAAGCAGTGGGAAGCTTACCAAGGCTGATAAACAGAAAAGTGCCATTGAAAAGGGCACCAGAATTTTCTAGTTTGGAAGACTATGTAAATGGTAATGTCCTTACTTATGTAAATGAGCTGCTGTCATAAACCCAAGTTTATCGTCCTCAATACCAAATGCCCTGGCAAAAATCTACAGAGAGTGCTAGAATATCAGGACTCAGAGTTGGAAACAGTGGGACTCCATCTGGATCAGCGTTATAAGACACAACACTTGAAGAAATTTCTATACCTTCTAAACAAAGTACTCAGTATGCATCATGTGAGATTTCAAAACAATAACGTAAAATCTTGTATAGAAGATTCTATAGATTTTTAAAATCTAACTCAGGTAAGAAAACTGGGACATGAAAAGATTTATGTTGACAAATCCAAATTATAATTTATACACACATGTAACAAGGACAGTAAAATAGTTGACATGACAAATACTTCATAATTATTTTCTGTGGCTTCTGGACAAATATTTGGTCTACTCTTTGATCTAAAATTTGGTTTTTAAAACTTTGAGATGATTTATTCCTTAATAAAATAAGACATCTCCGAGTAGGACAAAGCATTATGTCCAGGACCAGAGGGATTCACATGCCATTGTCTTGACTTTGCCCACCTCAGAATGATGGCTGTTTCATCCTCAGGCTTGCAACAAGGTGGCTTCTCTTATTATAAGTGTCATAGCCAGGTAAATGTGGAAATGTTATATATCCAGAAGTTCATAGGACTTGGCTCTTTTTAGGTGTCTTTCTTAATAAAAAAGAAAGTTTTTCCAGGAATTTTCCAAAGAGATCTTCCCTTCCCAAAAAAGTGTTTTCAGAAATTGCTAAGCATCAATGTCATTAATTGTTATGATTGGATCATATCTTTAGAGCCAGTAGTATGTTCAGCATCCTCTGGATTGTATGTTGTGTAGAAAAAACAGAAATTCTTGAGCAAAATTAAGATTTTGCAAAGAAGAAGAAAGGGGAGTTGGATGGATACTGTATGCACAATTCACTCTATCATCTGGTTGGTCAACCTAGCTACCTCCAATTCAATATATCTATGATATATTGTAAAAACTTTGGTAAATATCACAGTGTAGCCCCAATATAACAATAATATAATTTTAAAAAAGAAAGAAAAGAGTTTACCTGCAGAGTTTATTGTTCTGGTGGAGAAGTGGTGGTTGAAAGACTTTGAAACCAGTGTCACACATCCTTGCCTACTAGATGTGAGAAGAAATCTGCTTCTAGTAAGCTGCTCATATTGCTATTTTTGTATTTGTTTTATTTTTCTGGTGATTCATTATGTCAGCAACCAATAACAAATCTGGTGAAGTATTTACTTTTTATGTTTTCTATCTTCTAGCAAGAGTCTTCAGAGTTTTGATGAACACCTAAATCTTCCATTAATAGTATCCATTTTGGATCCAGGTGAGTGTTTAAGGCACACATATTTTGCCCTTCACCAATGAATGGGATTGAAGTGGGAGGTATTTTGTAGTGGGATATTATCTATAAGACTCTCAGTTCACATAGACAGGAGGTGGGTCTGCATTTGCCTGTTCCATTTCTTTATTTTCTAGCTCAAAATCTTATCATTGCCCTTCTGAGGGCAGGGGTGAATAAGGTGGATGTATTTTGTATTCATATATGAATACAGAATAATGAATCTGTTGAAATTGTTGTAAGAATGGAGGGGGGACATGAGGAAGAATGATGGAGGGGTGAATCTAATTAAGATATATTGTAAACATGTATGTAAATGTCACAATGTATCCCTGCACAGCTAATGTATGTTAATAAAGAAGAAAACAAGAAAGGGAAAAAATATATCTTATCCTATGGCTTTCCATCTTATCACCTACAATTTCAATGTTCATCTTATTATCTCCAGTAGTAATTGTCATCATCCATAAAAAGAAAGACCCTTTCTGGTACTTGCTATTACTTCTCAAAAGGATAAGCTGAGACCAATGCTTATATTGTATTTAACACTTTTAAAGGCCACAAGAGAATTTAGCATCTCAATATTTTTTTGCAATTATCCCAATGATCTACCTTTAGTAGTACAGGTTAGCTTAACCAATTATTTCAATACTATGTGACAAAGATTGATTATTTTCCACCTGAGAATGGGGGGACCTGTTCCCCACTGACTTTCTCCACACTTTTACCTGGTTTGTCTTCTACTTTAGGTTCTGTCACTTGTCATACTTAAGTTGAAAGTACCAATTCCTACCTCAGTAGGAACTATTCTGGTTGTAATTTTTAAAAGAGTTTTTAAACATGCCTTTCCAAAAAAATGCAATTCATTACCCTACTAGATCAGAAAGCTTAAGGATTGCTTAGGGTTGGGACAGTTGAATCCAAGGATGCAAAAGCTGTAACTAGGTGCTGACTTTCTATCTGGGCTCTGCTCCTCCCTACATGGAAAAGTCCTTCTCACTCAGGTTCTTTCCATGAGTCAGGAAAGATGGTTTTGGCAGCAAAAACCATCATTACATTTCAGTGCCTTACAATCCAAAAGAAAGAGAAATAACCTATCTTCATACCACATATCAAATCTTTATACATTGATGGAACACGTCCTTTATCTGCACAACTCATATTGATCAAGGTAGAAACATATATGATTAGAGTAGTCTTGATCATAATAAACTCTTCTGGCAAGAGTTGGAGGACACCTTGACAGACATGTTGAAATTACATGAAGGTTGGAAGAAGGTTCAGAAGGTAGAGGCACTGAGATAACAAAGTTAATATACTCTCTGCAGTAGAAAAGAAGGGCAGCTCAGTCAAGGTTAGATTTGAGTGCCATATTTTCCCATCCAGATTGAAGAGCCACCATTTCATTCTGCTCTCTAACACTTAACAGTCAACTTTTTCTGTGTGGGAAGATGCATTTGTCCACTAAGTGAAAAGAATCATATGGATGTATCTTAAAGAGTTCTTCCGATGAATGCTGCTTTCCAAGTGTGAAATGCTGTTATGAGAAAACCTCTGCGACTTCAAGTTAGTTTATGCAAAGGAGGGTAGGGGGCTAGAAGCAGCAATACAAAGTCTTTTCACAGGCTGTCTTTTTCACAGTTTACATTAAAAGACTCCCTAACCCCCTCAAAATTGAAAAAAAAATTCCACCATGGAATAAACTTCAGTACTATTTTCTTTCCCAACAGGATTGCTTTCCATCTTCCTGATTTTTCCAGTGAGCAGATCATGTGAAAGCATTAATGATTGCACAATGCATGGGGTTAGTAAGGTAAGTGGAGCTCATAATTACCTCATTTACATTCTTTTATGCACTGAAACAGAATTCTTAATGACTTTTATGTGAAATGCAGGGTAATCAGCGCAAATGAAGCTCTCTGGTGCAGGGCAGAAAAGTGAGCCAAGACGCAGGCTCTCGGCAGAAAACGCCTGATCAATGGTCAAACAAAAAGCGCAGCTTGGAAGCCTGAGATGTACAGTTTTTAAGAGAATGAGCAAAATGTTGTGTTTTTTTGAGACTAGTGCAACTAGGGGATATTTAAAGAGCGAGGCTTAAAAGCAGAAAGAACTGTATACTCTTATCACCTCCTTGATGTCTGTAGGAGAAATAGCCAGTTATCTTTGCTCAAAGTATCGTGTGTAGGACAAAACAAAATAAAAACAATGAACACAGACACCTGAATTCTAGCTCTGACCTGTGCCAAAGCTGTCTGTAAAATGTTCAATAAATTATTTCACCTCTCTGCTTTATGAATCACCCACTTGGGAGACATAAGCATCTGAAGAACAAGTTCCCTTAAACATACTGGGCATGTTATGTAATCCTAGCTACTTGGGACATTAAGATAGAGAAGATCTCAGTTCAAGCCCAGGTAGGGATAAAAGTCTTCAAGACCCCCCCTTAACCAATGGTGGTGTGTCCCTGTCATTCCACTGATGGTGGGAAGTGTGAAACAGAAGGATAGGATCATAGTCCAGTCCACCCTGGGCAAAAAGCAAGACTCTATCTCCAAAATAACTAGAGCAAAATGGTCTGGAGGAATGAATCAAATGGTAGAACACCTGCTTAGCAAGTGCAAAGACCTGAGTTCAAATTCCAGTACTGTGAAAAGGAAATGTAATTGGCTTCTTTCATTTGCAGAGTTTAGTATCTCCAGGACAAGGGCAGAACCATTGCATTTTGAACCAATTCCCATGTGATCTTTAAACAGCTAGAAAGAAAAACAAAACCTTAAAAAAGCCACATTAGCAAGAAACTCTTTAAGGGAGTTATTCTTCACGTTCAAAAACAAAAAATTCTCAAAATACAGAAAAGATAAAAAGAGTAGTCAAGAGCCCAGGCATGGTGGTACACAACAGTAATCCCAGCTTTTCTAGAAGACAGAGGTAGGAAAATCATGGTTCTAGGTTGGTCTGGGCAAAAAATATGAAACTGTATCTGAAAAAATAGCTAAAACAAAAAGAAGAGGAATTGGAGGAATTGGGGATTTGGCTCAAGTGCTCAAACCACACTACTGCAAAAAAAAAAAGTAGTCAATTAACACACATACTTGTGGCAGTATGGGTATTTAAAAGACAAAGTAGAATATATCAAATGTATGGCAATTAATAAATTTAGTGGCAATATGAACCAGACTGTGTGGAGGAGAGAGACAATTTCCTAATATTAAGGAATCCTGAGATTGAAGGAATACTTCATATTATGCTATCTATCTGGTGGGCCAAGAGGGGTAGCACCTATATAAACACTTTATCCTAATTTCTATACCTCTCTTAATTTGCTCAGAAAAATTAGCCTTGTATTTTAACATTATTAAGTTCTCAGATCTCAACCTACCACCTTCTGCAATTTCTTACAGATTGCATAAGTGATTTATGTGATTACTAGACACTTTCCATCACTAATACATCATTGGTATGGTAGAAAATGTGTGTAATCTTGACAGACATTTCAATTATTTTAGAGATACTCTGCATTTTTTTCATGAATGTGATGCTGATTTTTTAGCATGGTGATGTAAGGCCCTAAACTCTGTAAGCCAGGCAAATTTTATTCTATATATCACCCCATATTGATATAGTAATATTATGCATGAAGAAAACTCATTTATGTCATTTTAATAAAAATTCCTGACAGCTAACATTGTCTTCTGTGAAGGGCACAGTGCCTAGTGTCTTTCTTCACACCCCTACCTACGTTTCTTTCTCTTTAAATCTGTGATACTATAACCATGAATTGCCATTACGGCAAATGGTACCACCCATGTGTAGAGGGAAATGCACTAACACAGTATAGTAGTCATGGTGGCTAATGTCTCAGACTTTCATTAGGTAACTATTGTATACTAATATGTATAGCAAGGATCACATTCACCACATATGGAATTAGTTTGTGCTTCTCCCCACCACACTATTGTGAATTTCTATTTTGTGTGACTCTTACATTTCTGTCTTTTCTCTCTTATCATTATTTCCCTCTTATTTTCAAACATCCCATTATATCTGCAGAGATACAAAATAGAATGGCACATTGTGGCATCATACTCCTCAACTTCCTATATTTCTAGGGACTTCAGTCCAATAGCTCTGGTGCCCTAAAGCAGACTGATATGAGGCTTGGAAACTGGGCTCGAGAGAGGTTAGACAGTGGTCAAGGACCTGCACAGTGCTGCCTGCAGCACTGGTACATCAATCAAGAGCAGAGTTGGCTCAGTCTCACTCTATGCTGAGTCTATGACCTCAGGGCTTTGTCTGGTTCCTGCAACTTGGTTATTGGAAGGAATTATTTCCCTCTTTGATTGTTGCAAAATGTTTTATGAAGGCAAACACTACACAGTGCTAGTTTACCAAGTGGAGCAAGCATAAAGAGGGTCTTTCTTTGTATCAAAAAGCTCAGCTACAATTTAAGATGCCACATTCAGGAGCAAAACCACCACATCTTTACCAAAGTCTTGTAACTAGACAGATTATAGATTAATGCATGGGCACAACCACTATGCAGGCCAAATATCCACACATATCCCTTCTCTCACAAAGCACATGTCTCTCCTAACCAGCCTGGCCCTAATGCAAGCATTTTTGGAAGTTGATAGGTTACTATCCCACGCTTGTACAGGAAATTCATAACTTTATCAGCTATTGCTTCTTGTAAGAATTTCCATTTGGGGCATCTCGGTTTCTGTGGGCTCTTCTTCCAAGATCATCAGTGGGCACTAGTGTGTACTGCTATTTAAACCAGTCCATTCCCACTTGGCAGGACTGCTGCTAACCACTACAGAATACTCTCCATTTGTCCTTGAAGTTGCTCTGTGTCTGCATGGCATTCATCCTCTCCTATAGTCTCTTCCTAGAGAATACAGACCTCCCAAACTGCAAGCTGGACTCTATGACCAAGTGGAGGAGAATATTCTCTGCCCTTTGTGGTGAACTCTTTTGAAAATGTCCTAAGCTACTGACATTTTGCCCTTAGTGGATAATAGAACTCAGTCAAAGGCTTTCTGATTCTAGCACTTCCTTTCTAGCACTCAGTCATGCAATTAACTTTATGAGAAGCCTCTGTGTTCAAGTCCCTCCTTGGTGCTAAGAATCCTGCTCCCCAAACTATGGCTGTGGAATTTGTTCCAAGCTTCTGTTTCTTAGCTCTGTATCTTGAAAATGTATGTAACAAATGCCCCTTTCCAGAAAATTTCTAAAGATTGAATATGCATTTAACAAAAGGGAATAAATCAGGAAGGGAAGGAGACTGGATTGGAAAGTGGCTTACTAGTGACGAATAAGGGAGACCCTAAACTGAAAACTGTGCAACAAGCACTGTAGAATACAGAGATGAGCTGAAAGGATAACTGTTATTTTCAGAACATATGATTACTGTAAACCTGACAATCTCAATAGTCAGCTAAGGAGTTACTAGAAACATTAAGAAAAGACAAGAGGTGGTTATCTACAGTTTTATTATACAAAAGAAAAATATCTTTCAGCTTTGTTCAAATAAAAATCAGTGAAAAATAAATGCAAGATGAGACACTGTGGAAATTGTCAGTCAAAAACAATAAAATGCTTATGAAAATATCTAATGAATTTGCAGAATCTAAATGGTGAAAACTTCATGGAGAATGGTACTGGAAAATAAGATCTAGGAACTAGGTTTGCTTATTATAACAGGGATCACCGTTGTTTCCAGGTCCTGTCAGCCAGAACAGGATGGGAAGCTAAGTATTCATTCTAACTTCTTCATATATTCATTTCTATAAACATTTCCATATGTGTCCATCTGTATCTATCTTAAGTTAAATATTACTTCCCACTGATGTCTCCAAGTGTAATGCATTATCAAGCAAGCCATTCTAGACTTTTCCCCTTGATTATTTATCTGTAACTTCCAACTCTAACAGTAAAAAAAACTAAATCCCACTATCTACAACCCATTTATGAACTCATTCAATTCCAATATGCTTTTCAGACTTGATAATCATAATCTTGTGAAGAAAAATTAAAACACTTCATTTAGTAGAAGACATTGTTATGTACAGCTCCTTTAGTCTTTAGTCTTACAGATACCATCATTTTATCTTTTTCTTCTCTTTATTCATATATTCATATGCACATACATTATTTGGGCCATTTCTCACCCCTGCCCCCCCCACCAGGTCTCCTCCCTCTCCCCCCTACTCCACTCGCAGAACAAGTTCTGCCCTTTTCTCCAATTTTGCTGAAGAGATGACATAAACAATATTAAGAAAGACATAGCGTTTTTGCTAGTTGAGATAAGGATAGCTATACAGAGAGATTCCTAGCATTGCTTCCATGCACAAGTGTATTACAACCTGAATTGATTCATGCCTATCTGACCTCTTCACTACTTCCCGCTCACCTTCCTATATTGACCTCTGTTGCTTTAAGGATACTGTATTATCTCCTCTGCAGTGGGGACATCAAACACTTTCAGGGTTTGGGTTTCCTGCTTATCCCCATTCCTTCCATATGTGCTCTCCCCTTAGCATGTGACCCCAGTCTAACAACATTACTGCCTTTGCCCTAGATCTAAAGTCCGCACATGAGGGAGAACATATGATTTTTGGTCTTCGGAGCCTGGTTAACCTCTCGCAGGATGATGTTCTCCAGTTCCATCCATTTTCTTGCAAATGATAAGATTTCACTCTATTTCATGGTTGAGTAAAATTCCATTGTGTATAAATACCACATTTTCTTAATCCATTAGTCAGTAGTAAGGCATCTTGGCTCTTTCCAAAACTTGGTTATTGTGAATAGCACTGAAATAAACATGGGTGTTCAGGTGCCTCGGGAGTAACCTGAGTTACATTCCTTTGGGTATATCCTTAGGAGTGGGATTGCTGTATCATATGGCAGATCTATGTTTAGTTTTTTAAGAAGCCTCCTTATTGTTTTCTAGAGTGATTGCACTAGCTTACATTCCCACTAGCAGTGGATTAGGTTTCCTTTTTCCCCACATCCTCACCAACACCTGTTGTTGGTGGTGTTTTTGATGATAGCTATTCTAACAGGAGTGAGGTGGAATCTTAGTGTGGTTTTGATTTGTATTTCCTTTATGGCCAGAGATGGTGAGCATTTTTTCATGTGTTTTTGGCCATTTGAATTTCTTCTTTTGAAAAAGTTCTGTTTAGTTCAGTTGCCCATTACTTTATTGCTTCACTGATTTTCGGAGAGTTTAGTTTTTTGAGCTTCCTGTATATTCTGGTTATCAGTCCTTTGTCTGATGTATAGCTGGCAAATGTTTTCTCTCACTCTGTGGGTGGTCTTTTCAGTTTAGAGATCATTTCTTTTTTTGCGCAGAAGCTTTTTAATTTCATGTAGTCCCATTTGTCCATTTTTTCTCTTAGTTGCTGAGCTGCTGGGGTTCTATTAAGGAAGTCCTTACCTATACCTATTGCTTCCAGAGTATTCCCTCCTTTTTCCTGTACTAACTTCAGAGTTTCAGGTCTGATATTAAGGTCCTTGATCCATTTTGAATTGATACTAGTACAGGGTGATAAGCATGGATCTAGTTTCAGTTTTTTGCAGGCAGATAACCACTTTTTCCCAGCAGCATTTGTTGAAAAGGCTGTCTTTTCTCCATTGTATGTCTTTGGCGCCTTTGTCAAAAATGAGGTGGGCACAGCTGTGTGGACTCATATCCAGGTCCTCTATCTGTTCCACTGGTCTTCATATCTGTTTTGTGCCAGTACCATGTTGTTTTTATTGCTATTGCTTTGTAATATAGTTTGAAGTTGGGTATTATGATACCTTCAGCATTGCTTTTTGCTGAGTATTGCCTTGGCTATTTGTGGTCTCTTGACACCATCATTTTCAAAGGTAACTTAAGTCAGAACCTTTACCTTCCACATTTTTAAATATAGTTGTTTCATTTATCTGTAATATATTTATTATTGTACTATAGTCTGCCTTACATTCTTGAATTCTCTAAATGATTTTTAAACAATTGCATACTTAAGATTCACTTTTTGGTTCAACAGTTTCAAACCAATACCCAATGTCATATATCCACCATTCAAGTATCACACAGAGTAGTTTCACCACCCTAAAAAAAAAAAATCTGTGCTCAGTTTGCCCAAACCTTCCCCTGCACCAAACACCTGGCTACCAGTATTCCCTTTATTATCTCTGAATTTTTGCCTATTCCAGATTATCATATAAGGGGAATCATGTGCTATATAGGCTTTTAGTCTTACTTATTTCACTTAGTGAAGTGCATATGTTTTTATCACTGAATAATAAGTAGTCCATTGGTAAATGTGCCCCAGTTAACTTATTCATTCACTTATTCAAGAACATCTTGGTTGTTTCTGGTTTGTGAAGATTATGGACAAAGCTTCCATGAACATTTGTATACAGAATTTTACACAGACATGTTTTCAGTCAGTTGGGCAAATACCTAAGAAAGAAATGGCAAAATTGCATAGTAAAGCTATGTTTAGCATTGTAAGAAACTTCTAATGTTCCATATCACTTTATACTCTGTATTTCCATCAGCAATGAATTAGAGTTCCTGGTGCTTCATATCCTTGCCAGCAATTGATGGTGTCTGTTTTTGTGTGTGTAGTAGTTTTTCACTGTGGTTTAAATTTGCACTCCTCTAGTGACAAGTGTGCTAAGTAGCTTCTCATATATTTATTTGTCACAGGAATATATTTTCTTTGATAAGGTGCCCATTCAGATGTTGTGCACATGTTTGAACTGGGTTGTTTGACTTTTTATTATTGAATATTTAAAGTTCTTTCCATTCCAAACACTTTTGCATAATCTATAGCTTGCCTTTTCAATCTCTTTGTAGTGTCTTTTGATGAGCAAAAGTTTTTAATTTGAAGAAGGATCAACTTATCAATTACTTTCTTCATGGATAAGTGTAAGAGGGTTGTATCTAAAAACCTGCCAACAAACTGAAAATGACCTAGAATTTCTTTCAGAAAATGTTTTCTCTGTCACTTTTAGTTTTTCATTTTGTATTTAAGTATGCAATCTATCTTGAATTGATTTTTGTCTAAGATTTAAAGGCTGACTTTTTTGGGCATATAAACATTAGGCTGTTGAAATTCTGTTGAGAACCCTGTCCTTTCACCATTGACTTGCCTTCTCACTTTTGTAAAAAATTAGTTGACTATATTTATGTAGGTCGGTTTCTGGGTTTTTAAATCTTTTTTACTCATTTGTTGCCAATATCAAACTGTCATGATTACTGTACTTTTATAGTAACCTTGTAAAGCAGGTAGTGAGTGCTCGAATTTTGTTTTTTCAGCATTTTCTTGGTTGTTCTAGGCTTTTGCCTTCTCATAAAAATTTTAGAATGTATTTGTTTGTTTTTGTAAAATGGCTTTTTAGAATTTTCACTGGGATTTCAGTGAATCTACTCATTAAATAGGATAAAATTGACATGATAACAATATTATAGTCAAATCAATAAATAAGGACCCCCGTCTATTTATTTAGATCTTTGAATTCTTTCTTTAGTGTTTTATAGTTTATGAATATATATCTTTCACAGAGTTGTTAGATTTATACCTAAATTTGTCAGGCATTTGTAAATAGCACGTTTTATATTACTGTAAATAGTATTTTTACATTTTAAATTTCAATTATTAATTGTTGATACAGACAAGTGCAATGGACCTTGATTTTTGTGACCTTGCAGTTATTGGTTCCAGCTAGATTTTATTCTTTTGGAGGAGTACTGTTCTACCTAGATAATGATGTAGACCTCAAATAAAGAAAATTCAATATTGTCAGAATTCACCATTGGAAACATCTGAGCTTGACGTTTTCTGAGAGGATATTATTTAGTGATTTAATTTCTTTTGTAAATGTAGGACTATTCAAGTTATCTCTTTTACCTTGTGCTAGGTGTAGCAATTTTCACATTTTAAGGATTCTACTTCATATAAATTTTCAAATTTATAGGCATAACAGTGGTTTCTTTGTGACATTGCTTTACTTATTTTATTTATCTATATGCTATAAGTACACAAAATATCATTCCTGTTGTTACTTTTACAACTGGTTATATTGTAGGTCCATTAAGAATGAGAGATAATATTTTATTTTACTTTTATTTATCATTTTTCTAGCACTCTTCCTTTATTTATTTAGATCCAAGTTTCTGATCTGTATCATTTTCTTTCTGCCTAAAGGACTTTTGTTATATCTTACAGGGAGCATCTGTTAGTGATAAATTTCCCTCAATTTTTGTTTATTTGGGAAAGTATTTCTCTTTCACTTTTGAAGGATAATTTCACTGGATAATGAAATCTAGGCCAGGAGTTTATTCTTTCAACATTTTAAATATGTCACTATATTCTGCTCTTACTTGATGGTTTACCTTTGTTCTTCACTAAATAAAGGGGGTTTTTTTTGGTCTGTTTTCCCTATGTTTATGGCTTTATTCAGTTTGAATATGACATGTTTAAGGGAGTGTGTGTGTATGTGTGTGTGTGTCTGTGTGTACCTGAGTGTGTTTGTAGTTATTTTGCTTTATGTTCTGAGTTTCCTGGACCAGTGGTTTTGTGACTGTCAGTAATTTTTGAAAGTTCTTTTCTATTTATTATTTCAAATATAATTTTTTCTTCACCATTTTCTCTTTTCTGTCTCTCCTTGAATTCTAATATTTCATAGTAATATGCCTTTTAATAATCACACAATTCTTGGATATTATGTTTTCCTTTTTTTTTTAACATTTTAGTTTGTTTATCTCCTTGCATTTCAGTTTAAGTTTCTATTGACCTATATTCAATGACACTAATTATTTTTGCAAATATATCAAGACTAAGGATGAGCCCATTAACAACATTCATCATCTCTGTTGTAGTATAATAACAACTGCATTTTCCTTCTGCTTATATTGGTCACCTTTCTTACATGCTATTTTTCCTTTACACCCTTACCATATTAATAACAGTATGTCTGATAATTCCAAATACATGTCATATCTGAGTCTGTTTCTCATGGTCCCTCTGCCCATTCAGAATGTGAGTGCTTTCTCTTGGCTTTTGCCATAATTTGTACTTTTTTTCTGAAATCTGGACATTTTCTATTGGAGATTAAACTTGAGGTTAGAAAGGCCTTTAGAGTGAGGATTTACATTTATCTGGCTAAGAGTTGAGCTGTGTTTAATGTTTTCTGTGCCCATAGGTGCCAGAAGTTTAAACTTGCCTCAGTTACTTTGTTTTTCCTTCCCTCTTCACTTTGGGCTTCCTTCTATGTTCCTCTGCTCACAGTCCATCTTGCAGCACTTTCAACTGTAATCCAGTTCCTGCACTGTGGCCTTCTTGGTCTGCTAGTGAGATGTGGGGAGAAAATAACTTTTTATAAACTTCTGATTAAATATTGGTCTTCTCATGGCATGTGACTTCCACAAGTGTCTCTCCAGTGCTATACCTTGTCTACCTCACCACTCCCAGACCATTACTCCCTTCCTTGGCTGCTGTGCTTCCAATCTATTTATGGAAAGCTCTTACCCCTTTTATTATCTTTTGTTCCAATGTGAGACAGGAGGGCAGGAGGGAGCTGTTGTATGAATTACTTTCCTCAAGCTAGGATAAGACTCAAGTTTCTTTTCCCTTATGAATAGGTCTTTGTTATGAAGGAGGCTCTGGTGTGCTTCAAAATAATTACTCTTCCATTCCTTTGGCTAGACCTAGGGGAGGGAGGCATCTCAAACCTTCATCTTGTCAATCTAACAGGATTTTTGGAGTTAAAGCTCACAAGTTGTTCTCCCCACCATGACCAATACTACAGCCTCCAGGGAGATTCTTATTCTCCCTCTAGTCCTCATGCAGCCTCCAGCCATTTGTCATAATTAGTATTTAAATATTCCTGCTGATTAAGTGCTCTAGTGGCTTCTTCTGCAGGTAAGCAGATCTTTTTGTGTCTCTCTTGAAGCTCCTGTCTCTTTAGATTCTGAGATACTGAATTACCTTACCACTTCAGTTATCAGATGGGTCCAAGAAAAATAATTGTTTTTCAGTTGGTTCAGCTTTTGTCTTATAAGGATGAGGATGCTATTTTCCAAGGTCTTCACATATTGAAATTGAGTCAAGGAGTTTTATTGGAATTTAACTTTTGCTTTCTTTCTACGTTCAAAAAATGTTAGTTCTTTCACTCTTTGATTTAGAAGGATTTGCTTTCCAACTTTGATTACCACCTGAACAAAAACGATGGCTGTTCTTCTGATCCAGTTTGCTAACAATGGCTAAATAGAGTTGCAGCCCTCTGCTAGAAAAATCACTAAAATAAAAGGCCATTTTGCCTCCTTTCACACATACAGAGCAAAATAAAGAAAATAATGTTTACTTTCATTGTCAAAGTATTGTAGTTATGATTTACTGCACCTTAAAATTTCCCAATTGAATAAACCAAATAATTGGCTTTTTCTCTCTAAATTTGAAAAGGTTAATAGTAAAAAAAAAATCTCAGATGCATTATTACCTGTCATTCATTGCCATCGTTTATATCAACCTTCTAGTACCTGTGCTTATAGCCACTACTATAAAATCTCAGTTGCGTAAAACAATGAATTAAAATGACTTTAAAGAAAAATTCTAAAGGAAATCATGATTGCTTTTCTTTACCTGTGTGTGTATGTGTGTGTGTGATGTGTGTGTGTGTGTGTGATACCAATTGGAAAAGGGGCCCAGTGTCTGAAAACTGTGAATGATGGTTATGGATCTCCATTGTTTTTCTTCTCTCTTTTTCCCTCTTATTTCTTTGCCTTAAGGGTGGTTTCAGTCATCCTTAACAACATAGGTATTAATGTTGTACATAACAGCATCATATAACAACATTATGCATAATAATATTTGTGTTTAAAATTCTAGAAGTAATTTTTCTTTCTTGTCCAAGTAATACAGAATAGGGGCCTCTGAGAAGCAAAGGGTTGGGAGGGAATCTAAGAGAAGACAGAGCTGTAGAAGCAGACACTCTCATTCTAGGTATAAATTGACATGTTTGAGTTGAATTTGAGCAACATTGCAACAGAATGAAAGATGGTCTCCCTGAAATTCATACATTGAAGCTTAATCCCAAAGTATTAGTATTGGCAAGTAGGGGCTTTCAAGAGGTGACTAGGTCATGAGGGCAGAATCTACATGAGTAGGATTATTGTCCTTATAAAAGAGACTCCAGAGAGTTTTCTCAGCCTTGTAGACTTGTGAGGACTCAGTAAGATAGGTGACTATGAAGCAAAATACAAGCCCTCAGCAAACACTCAGTCCTCTAAGACATAAACCTCCAGAGCTGAGAAATAAATTTCTGTGTTTACAAGCCACCCAATCTGTATTTTATGTTGTTATAGTTGTAGTTCTAACACCTTGAGTAGACTAAGGCAAGCACATCTGTGAAACAGACCCAAAACAGCACAGTGAAGTCTATGGAAAGTAAATTCATCGAGTGGAACATGCATAGGAAATACCCAAAGCAACAGTGTAAGGGTTTTAAAAGTAAAAGGACATTTTGAAACATCACCTGCAGAAAGTGATACAGAACTTGCAGTCAGATCTGAAGGAAGTTTTTTGTCTGTTAAGCGAAGCAAATAACATTCTCCAGAGGTTTATAACAAGACCCAGGATCTTGGAATATATTGTTCAAAGAGTTCAAGATACAATCAAAATGATTTAACACACCAAGAGCAAGGAAAATGATAAATTCTACAGAGAAAAAACAATCAACAAATGTCAATTAAAAATGACCCAAATGGAATTATCAAAGGTTTCAAATCATCTATCATTAATATGTTCTATGAAGTAAAGGCACTCTTGAAATAAATGGAAAATAGAAGTTACTGACATAGAAATAAAAGCTACATGAATAAACCAAATAAAAATTTTATAATTGAAAAAATACTATATGAAATTCTGAAATTCACTGCATAAACACTTTAGCAAAATTGACATGACTGAGTATAATCAATGAACTTCAACTTGAAGTTCATTCAATATAAATTTCTCAACCTGCTAAAAGATTTTAAAAATTGTTTGCCTAAATTTTATGAAAACCAACACACTTTACAATTATCATTAAAAATAAACTCTGCTTGGCTCAGAACAGACTAGAGCACAGACACTCCCTTTACAATCATATGGTAATGAAAGAAAATGTAGATATACCTTTTATTCGACTATAGAAATGGATAACACTGGAGATTTCTCATGGGATGTATATACTCCTCTGAGAAAGGAACCAAGTTAAAAACTTGAATGAAAAGTAAAGATTTACAAAAGAAGTCAGGATTTTGCACAAACATTGAATGTACTTCTTTCCCCTTCCCCTATCTAAGGTTAGGTCTCATAGTTAAAAAAATAAAGTTATGCTATGACTTTGTTTCAATAATATTTCACTTGCTTTACAGCAATTGATGGTTGTTTCATTGAGGAAAAGTTATGGGCTCACATTCCTGAAGCATTCATTGGTGACTTGGTCTAATGAGAGAACGACCTCTCTGTTATTTGGGTAATCTCCTTATGCTTTTCTCCATCCTTGTCTGAGGGAGTTCAGTCCACAGAGTACATAAGGCCATGAGTCAGGGCTGATGACATAAATTACATTTCAGATGTTTAAGTATTTCTAGTTTGGTGGATCCAGCATGGTACCTTATGGTGGTTTGATGTGCATTGTCCTGATAAGAGCATAAGTGGTTCTCAGTTTGCAATAGAAGTGTGAGGTTATAAAAACCACTGTGCAAGTAAAGTATCCAAGGTGATGTGAGCAATCAATGGAGTTAATCACATTTGCTTTAAAAGTTCCTGTTAAGACATTTTAAACAACTTTAACAGTTACAAATGTGTAGGGATGTAAAAATTAGTAATGTAATATTTACTAAGTACACAGTAATTTAAAACATTAGAAATATTGTGAATTAAAGTGTTTTATTTCTTCTTAACGAATTGTCAGAAGAATTAAAATACTACCTTCCTTTTTGTTGCTGTACAGCATGATATAGAGAGAACATTTTTTTCTATGCCTTAGTAAATTTTCATACTCCTAAATTTGGGGAATTTTATTCTTTATACTTTATCAAAGCAGTGAATGTTACTTTACGTCATTTCCAGAAATGAGTATTTACTCTGCTACTGTAAATATATACATTATATTTCCTTATTAAAAGTTTCCTTTTAATTTTACTTATCACATTTGGTGAACATGAAATTATTTTTGTGCTTGGTGTGAAGTACATATAGTTTTTTTTTTTCAACATTATTAGCAAATTATCCACCTTCTAATATTGCCACTTTGGTGATCAAGCCTTTAACACATGGAACCTTGGAGGACCTTTAGCATTTAAATGATTGCAATGAACAATATTCCTATAAGGAAATAGTCAACAGGATAGGTAAGACAGGAAGCCCTTCTGTATTATCATAGGGGACATTAAATAAGAAAACAAGTTTTAAGAGGACTGTTTCAACTTTAAAAGGATAATCAATTAATTTTCAAGTCATCTACAATATTGAAAAACACACCCCTACTTAGATGTTATCTTATACTTTCTCCAGTACTAATTGTCAGTCCTGATCATCTTAAATAATGCTCCTTAAGTATTTTTTCCCTTTAATCTGCAAAGTCCCTTTCTCTTACATAAATCACGTATCTACCTATCTCTTTAGCTACATATACATATATTTCTCTCCTCTTTCTCTCTGTCTACCCTCCCCCCTCTCTCAAGTTTCTATTCTGTCCTATTAACCTAGATGAATATTTATGAACTCAGATCACCATATTTGAGTGACTACAACTTTAATATAAGTTTGATACAATGAGTTTATTGTATCAATTACATATCCTTTTCTTCTCCAAAATTGTTTTGGTAATTCCCAACTCTTATTTTGCCATATGAATTTTAGAAAAAATTATTTGAGAATTATAAAGTTTTATTGATATTTGGGTAGGTTGTATCAGTCTTTATGTTTATAAATGTAGTTTATAACTACCTTTGCTATATCTTTTAATTGCCTTTAATAAAGTTTTATAGTTTTTCCTATACAAATCTTGCACATCCAGAAATAATTGCATAATTTCCAGAAATTTTATAGTTTTGGTGTGACTATAAATAGTTATTGGCCTAAAGGTATTTAATTGACCACTTTCAATGTATAGAGTTATCAGTTTTTAGATTGATTTGGTAATCTTACTGAGTTCTCTTAACAACTCAGATATTTTAAATTATATTGAATATTTTGCAAAAATAGAATATTATCTATTGGTAAAGACAATTCATTTTCTTTTCTTTCTTCAGCTTTCTTCTTTTCTTCTCTTACTGCATTGGCTATGATTTCTAGCATAATGTTGGATAGAGGTATAGTATAAGATTTCCCTTTTTCCTGATATTGTCAGGAACACTTTTATTCTTTTTGTGGAAAATTAAATATAGTGCTTGTGGTAAATATGGATGTATTCATGATATAATAATAATAATATTTTTATAAATATTAGTTACTAATAGAATTTGGATTTTGTCAAATTATATTTGTTAGAAAATGTGATTTTTCTCATTTAATCTTTAAATTATAAATTTTAAAAAATTTGACATGGATATAAAGGCCATAACAACATATGAGGGCCAAAAAGTGATTTCAAACAGTTGTACTTAAGCTCCATTAGCTAACAGATGATTAATTTCTTCCAGGTAAGCAGATCACTATGGGAAACCTGGTTCTAAGGTAATCATAGTCCAGATTAGAAAATCCAGAGTGAGGTCAACTCTGGTTGAGTCTCTGTCAAAACCCCAAAGCATACCTTTGTTGTTGTGCTGTTGTGTTGTATTTTGTTTACCTTTTCTTACTTTCATATATAGGTGGTACTGAGGAATAATTCCCTTGAGTCATGGGAATAGTGTATTCACTTCATACTCTTATATTAAACTCTGAATTTAAGGAACCTGACTGAACTACGCCATGGAGCCAGGAATCTACATTCATTGATAAGCAAGCAGCAAGATTTCTGTTAACCTAACCTGTTGGGTTCCACTTGTTAATAGGCATCTTCCCTTCTACTGCCCTCTTCTTTATGTCACCTTCCTGCAGACACAGCAACTGTCACGTGGAAGTTTCCTTGCTCTGCAAGGCTGCCTTGTTTACAGGGAGAAAAAACAGGGACAATTTCTATTTTTCTGTGGGAAGTTGTAGGTTCTTGCCAGACACAACTATGCCTTTAGAACAAAAATAAGCCCAACAAAGAGGACAGCATGATAAGCAGCACAGGAGCACAGGTTTCCTGGCAGCCTTCATCAGAATTCAGCTAACTTGCATTTAGTTTCCTTTGTGGCTACAAACAGGCAGGGCAGAATTCACAGCCTGCCAAAGAGCCATATTTCCCTTTTGAAGGAACTGTATTAGGGAGGCACAATTGCTGAATACATTTCTGATCAGCCTATGGACGGAAAAGAAGAGGCAGAACTTATTCCACTTCAGCCTTGCAGCAGTCCCCTAAACCACCACCGGCATGTCCCCATGCCATCAGCACACACCAAATATTCCTGGAACAATCCCTCTGTCTCTGTTTCAATACAAGAGGACTGAATATGTTTCAAAGTGCTTACAAAAAGCTCCCTGGCCCACTACTTCACACCCTCCTTATCATGGGGGGAAGGGATTACACAGTCTTACTTAGCCATTTATTTTCTAATTTTTCTTTATTATCTGCTAGTTTAATATAAGTTCAACATTAATGGGATTTGAAATACTGTTTTGTTACTGCTTCCTTCATAGAACCTGGAATAGCTGGGCATAGAAGAATGAATTCTTAACAAACATGTGTTCAATGAAGAATAGATAAAATAACATTTTCTTCCATAGCCACTAGCCTGGTGCTTATTAGTCAGATACTTACTAGTGAAGATTGCGTGAAGAAGACTAATTCATGAAATCCCATCTCCTCTCTGTGTTTATGCTAAAGACTCTTGTGAGGAATTCAAGCTAGAAAGTTTGTGGGTGGTGCCCATTTCCATGTGTAATATAGATATGACGTGAAAACATCACTGAGTAGGCATAAAATACAGGGCATTTGGCTTCTACTTAATTCCTTCTTTTTTTCCATACCATTTCCCTCTGGTCCTAATACCAGAAATGCCCCAAGTCCTGAATTACAGATAGTTTTGTTAGGTGTTTGAATGGTGTCTGGCCCTTGGAAGAGAAGGTTACAGATTCACTAGACCTGGTTCTTTAGCAAAGAGAAACCTAATGGGACCAAGTCCATTCCAAACTTAATTCCTCAGTGAGGCATTTTGACCATCACAACCTCCTCAAAGTTTAGGACTGTGAAACAAGCATTCAGGTGATTAAGGTAATGTTTCATAAGAGAATTTGTCTATCTACCTTCCAATTAATCAGATTTAATAATTAGTAAAGAAGGAAAAGGAACTGACACCATTTTGTCTGCTTACCAGGATCTTTCTAAAAGGCAAGATATATGAAGAGGCAAGCAAAATGTATAAACATATTCCCCACCCTAAGTTTGATTTGGTGCTCATGGTGTGTGTGTGTGTGTGTGTGTGTGCCATCTTTTTATATTTATGTAAGGAATGTGTATGATTCTGTTTGCATGTGAGCATGTGAAAATATTCACACATTTATACATTCAACAAATAACTGCCTATGACATTCTGACATTATTTCAGGTATGGAGCTGAGCAGTGGGCAGTATGGACACAGCATTCTTCCTTACTTAAATGGGTAATATTGTTATCATAATGTGAATTGTAATTATAGATTGTCCCCGATTTACCATGGTTTGACTTTATGATGGTGTGAAAGCAAAATATATAGTGGAAACTGTACTTGGAGTTTGAAGTTTGATCTTTTCCTGGACCTTGCGATAAGCAGCAAAATAATCTCTCAGATGCTGGGCAGTGGCAGCGAACCACAGTGCCCCCTCAGCTGTGCAATCACAAGAGGAAAAGCCACACTCCACAGTGCACTTCCTGGCTAAGCTAGGATGTGCAGTAGGCATTAGGTGTACGAAATGCATTTTCCACTTAATGTTCTTTTCAACTTAAAATGGGTTTCCTGGGATATAAACTCATCATAAGTTGAGGTCTATCTGTACTTGTATTTTCCTCTAAATATCTTAAAGCAAGCATACATAGACCCTTCTTAACTCAGATCAAAATGCTGTTGCAAGAAAGCAAAATATAAAGAAAAGCACTGTATGTAATCTAAAGTTCTGAGTTTCTTCAAGCTTGGGTTCCTCCTGGTTTGGGGAAGTATGATGGTTTTGCTGCCTCCCCAGGAATTTCTGCTATGAATGCTGTATAAGAAAATGTTATGTTATGTTGCTGAGAGAAACAGCTGAGAGAAAATATTATGTTGCTGAGGGATACTGGAAAAAGACACACTAAATAAGTATTCCATCTCATAAGCTTGCACTTAATGCTGGGATTTCTCTTACCAAAGTTTATATTTGCTTATCATTGGCCCTAAAATATATGTAATCCAGAGAGAGAATGATTTACAGTTTCTATAAATTAATAATATCTTAATGTGATTATGTCATAAAAATATTTCTAAAAGGCAGGTGGTTGTGCATAAGTCATGATACAGAAGTTAGAAGGGATACCGTCCATGACAATGCACTGAATTGAGACCCTTTTGGCCAAAAAACTGGCCAGACAGGGTAGCACAGAAGGTGAGGGAGGAAAGGAAGGAACTGAATGACAGGAGGTGTAGATTGACTTTGGTGCAAAATAAGGATTATTAGCAACATAGGAATCATATTTTTATATTTATATTCATGAGCTCAAGCACAGCATGGCAAAAGTTATAATGAAATCATGTGCATTTATAATTATCATATTATACTAATAGAATCAGAAGGTACCATATGTTAAGCAGCAAATGAAGAAAATTCATTGTCCTTTAAGTCCTTACAGTAAAGTGACTACAGATTGCTAGGTAAGAATTTATATTTTTGGAGTGCTTTATGATTATTGGATATGTACGAAAAGCAAGTATAAAAGTCTTCCTTGTGGATCAAGTGAATGAGACTCTGGAGAAGACAGCTGGGCTAATTAGAAACTAAATTTTATCCTAAAATCACAATGCCAATCTGTTGATTTTCAAGGGTCAATGTAACTTCCAAGATAAGTGGAGATCAGTGTGTCTGCTTACTCTGATTTACTGGCATGAAAAGAGCATGATCTGGAAATGTAAGAATAAGCTTAATGTTCCCACAGATGTGGGTGCAAGCCCCGATTCTGCCATGCAACAGCCTATGATCTCAGCTCTGTTCCTAACCTTTTTAAACCTCAGCTAATGCATTTGTTTTATATTGTCTGTGAAATAACACCTACCTTAGAGGATTATTATGATGTCATGTGTGCAAAGAGAATAGCACAATATTGATTCCATTTAGATACTCAGTAAATGGTGTTTTTTTATCATTACTTTTGTAATTCAAATACATGATGACATCATTCTGACAGCCTGATGTGCCTGTCAGACTGACAAGGTCCTTTTTTTCCTGAAACAGTGTTTGGGTAGAAGCATAATGATGTTTACTGAGTTCATAGCAGTGGGTTTCTACCTCCAAGTTTTGGCATGCCTCTGATTAACGCACTTGGTTCAATGTTTGGCATTGGAGGTTAAAGGATTGTAGAAAGATTACAAAAATAACCAGGGAAAATTAGTTTTTGCTTTGCTAGGAAGTACCATACACTGCCAGCATCCTCTTATACTGTTCGGATTCCAGGGGCCCAGATCAGCTACCAAGACCAGAAATTACAGCTTGTAATTGCCCCAATTAGATTAGAACCATGGAAACACTTCAAGGCTAACTAAACTTATGACAGATTTATGTATTGATCTTTATCTCTGTTCATTATATGGATATCCACAGGGCATGGGTGTGGAAATGTTCCAGGAGCCAAAGTGTTCAAGTATTTCATAGGTACATTCTTTCTCCTACCATTCCCCAAAACCCATGTTTGTGAACTATTAGCTGACTGGGGAGAATGACATTTGAACAACAGGAAGTTGATTGTCAAAGGAAATGTTTCATGCAGACCTCAACAGAAGTAGGAATTTTGGTATGACCTTGCTAATCGACAAATGGTTATTATACCCCATAAATCAAAAACTGTCACAGTCATGTTGCATAGTAAACTATTCCATGACAAAATGCATTACAGAATTAGGTATTTATTTAGCTTATGTATCTGTGGATCAGCAATCTAGCCTAGATTAGCCAGGTAGTTCTAATCTTACCTAAGTTTACCCTGCTGTCTGAAAGTGGGCTGAGGGTAGAGTGAAGTGATAAAAGTGACTAAGCCACATTCCTCTCTTCTCAGACGACAGATATATTCTTGCTCCTGTAAGAGGGTAAGAACTTACCCACAAGGACTTGCTCATTTCAAACTGCTCATATCATATTTGCTAAGCCCACTGACCATACCAAATCACAAGAACAAGGTTAGAGCAAGTGTGGGTAAGCTCTAAAGTTTGCCTAGGAAAGACCATGAGTATAGGGAGATAAGTAATCGGGGCCATTACTGCAATTGATTGGTCAGGGACTCACTTTCACATGTTTGCCTCTAACCTTGACTCTATACAATCCAGTGTTTCTAAGGCTCTCTGCTGACATTTTAGTGCTATTGACTGATGTTCTCTATTTCTTTATGCAATATTTTTTCTGATTAAAATAATACAGAATTATTGTAGAAAATTTACAAGATTATAAATATTCTCTTACCTCAAGATAGCATGAATCTTTTTAGACTGCTCTGTGTACTTTGTTTTATTAAATGCAGTATACGCTTTCTGTGAAATGTGGAAAACACAGAACACTGCTAATCAAGAAAGTTACAGCTCTCTATAACTCCATATAATCATTATTAACATTTTATCAAATTTCCACTTGGTATTTTCCACTGCAAGTGTATGTGCACATATTTGCATATATTATACTTCATGTATGAATTTGTATCCCATGTTATTTAAAATGTTAAAGCAATAGCATTTTACCATTAGAGGTTTTTCACAATATTTATTTTTGTGAATTAATTTATGTGAATATACTATAAATTAACTATTCTTGAACTATTGCACAATAGGTTGTAATCAGTAATCAGTTTCACCACTCAACCCATTTGCTGAAGCACTTACCTAGTACAAGGCCCTGTTCTTGGTAGTGTGAATAAAGTGACTATGGCAATAAGGTTCTTCTCTTAATATGTCTTCATAAGTTAAATTTATATTCATCTTTGTTCAC
The DNA here is from genome assembly GCF_047511655.1 of Castor canadensis. Lineage (NCBI taxonomy): Eukaryota > Metazoa > Chordata > Mammalia > Rodentia > Castoridae > Castor > Castor canadensis. The sequence continues at coordinate 169,530,295 of NC_133387.1, forward strand.
ATCTCTAGTTACTTCTATAAGCACTATTATTAGGTTAAAAGGTATGATTATTTTTAAACATCTAAAGGGCTATATCAGTGTATTTATGTGCATATGAATAAAAATGTCCCTATCTTACTGGACCTTCATAAACACTGTGTATCTAATTTTTAAAAGTAAATTTTTGCTTTGGTTTCATATTTTTGATTAGAAGTAGGAAACATTTTTATTTATTTATTTGTTTTCTGTTTTCTTAATGTGCTTATGATATCCAAGGCCTTATACGTGGTAGGCATGTGCTCTACCACTCAGTTTTATCACCAGTCCCATTTCAGCACACATTTCTCCTATTTTCTCTTATTCATAATTTTAATGATTTTTCTCATTGCCTGACATGGGCTTTTCCTATATTAAGGGTCTTAAGCCAGACGTTTTCTCCCTTTGTTACTTGTTTGTGGTTTTGACAAGAGATATACAATTGCATCTAGTTGAGTGTATTGATCACTTTCTTTGCAATATCTCCTATTAATTTTAAGCATGGGAAGTTTGCAGATCCAGGATTGGACAATTATTCATTTATATTCTTCCGATTTATTTGTTTTTTAATGGGAGTCTTTAACTCATCTAGATTCTATTCTGATGTTTAGTTTTATAAGAAATCTAAATTGATTTGCTTTTCCTCATAAACCTAGTTTACTTTCCCAGCACAAGCTATTGAATAATTCCCTCCTCATCATTGATTTGTGAGGTTTCCCTGTAACATACACAGGCTTCTAACCTTAAACATGCTGCATGAACCAGTGTCTGCTTGGGGTTCCACTTGTTGGTGATCTTTGTGATGTAAATCCAAGGACAATACAGAATTGCTACACATAGTCTTTACATCCATAAGAACACTGATTCATACAAAGGAAAAAACGATGACTTCTGAGATTAAAAATATCTGCGCTGAAATCCTGCTCTTTAATCTAGCAAGGATATGAACCTGAGAAGTACATTTAACGTTTCTGAACCTCAGTTTCCTCATCTGCCAAGTAATGATGATGATGCCCTCTTGAGATGTTGGGTGAAGCAACTGAGGTAGTTCAGAAGCAACTGAGGTAGTTCACAGAACTTTGTGAACTGTAAAATGCTTTGCTAGTGTTAAATCTTAGAATTAAAGTAGAAAATTGGTAAGTCCTAGACTCTGATCTCATTATGAACAAAGCCTTATTGGATGTAGCTGTTTTGAGTTTATATAAACTTAGTAAAGAAAAGGGAAAGAAGACAGGAAAAGCCCATTCAGATCTCTGATCTATTACACTTTAAAGAGGTATCCTTAGTCATCTTTAAGAGTGTTTTCCATTTTTGTTCTATGTAACTGGAAATCAATGTTGTAAACACCAAGCAGGATGAGTATTAATTAATAAGGTCATGTGTAAACACCATTAGATGTGGAAGAGAGAAAGCAAAGCAATTAGTGGGAACTCTATAGAACTCAGTTTAAATAGCCACATGGAAAGACTGCAAATAAAAAACCTAGCCTTGCGAAATTATTCCAGTCTGAAGAAACAAAGGAGTTGGCAAAATGACTTTCTCTTCAAACCTGTGAACTCAGTATTAGCCAGATATATGATATACTATAAAATACTAACTCTCAACCAAAACAATTGCTCAAAAACATAAACTAGACAATGAGTTTGGAAAGTCACGAAGGAACAAGGTTTGTTTATATTTCTCTGAAGTTCTAGCCCAAGAAAGAAAGAAAAAAGTGTTTTCCAGGTTCAAGAATGTTCTCTAAGGTCCAACTGAAAGAAAACTCTCAATGATCTGCATGGCAGAGACACCTCACCTTGTGCAAAGTCTGAGAATTCCTAGAAGATTTAGTTCATGGGCAAAGCCAACAGAAGCAATTACATCCACAGCCTGAAAGCTGAATCTGTTTAATGACCAATAAAAACTCATATTCATCCAGCACAGCAGGATTATTGTAGATATTCACTCTATGGGTGTTAAATTGAGTTAAATAAATTATGCCATCTCTGTACTCATTTATGTGACTGCTTATTTGGATTTCATTCTCTGTGATGACTCTTCTAGAAACTGAGGAATACAGAAACAAGTCAGATTTTCTTTTTTGTCCAACTACCTAAAGTTTAGTAAAGGGATGAGACATATAATCATGAGTATAAAACAAGATAAACAATTATAAATGGCATAAATGTGAAGGAAAACTATTTAGACATGTGGTGGGGGAAGCATGGAAGCTGGGCAACAAGAGAAACGTAGGAAGGTGGGGGGGAGAAAAAGAAGGAGCATTTGTGATAGAAAATCCAGTATAAGAAATATTCCAGTGGTACAAAAGTCAAGGGGATATAAAAAGGAAACTGAAAAAAATATATTAATAGTTTTTTACAGGCAGCATCATGAATATCAAATAATGGACTACAGCTGGGATTTCAAGCCTCTATAGGAGAAAAGCCAAGAGCCCGGAAACAGTAGGCATTTTGTAGGGAGTGTGGATAGGATATCTTGTCTTTGTGCCTACCACAGTGCTCAGTACAGTACAAAAACTCAGTTAATGAGTGCAGTGCTGAATTTAGCCACACATCCAAAAAAACCAATGGGAAGACCTATATATATCCAGTGTCTACCTATCATCAAGGAGGAGAGTGGAGAAGAGTGGATGAGTGGTAGGCTGAGATTCCAAATCTGCCATTTTCCATGTGAGTGGCTTTTAATAAATCAAATATGTAATTTTCATCAGTCTGATCTATGAAATAAGGAGGTTGTATGACCCCCCTTTCCTGAACTGTTACTCTAAGATTTATGAGATAGGTGCTTATTGCCATGGAATCACATGATTTTTACTATATTTGACAATGTTTTTGTTTCCAGGTGAGGTATATTGGCTCTGGAGGGCCTTCAATGCATGAGGACTCATCTGAAGAAAGACTGGGGCCCCTCATCTAAAGGAAGATGCAGGGAACCCTTGCCTCACCCCTTCTGCAATGGTTCCCTGTGTTGGTCACATCAGTGAAGTGCCAGTTACAGAGGCTGCTTGGTGATGTGTACACTGATTCCACCAAGCCCTATTCTTGATTTCACCAATGAACCCCACATTCCCCTTGAAAAGCAAATACTAGCCATGTTGCCTTCCAAGTATCTTTGAAATCAAACATAACTGATAAAATAGGTAATGATACCCTTTGTCTCTTCCTCCCTTCCCCTTATTTTTTGGCTCAAATTATGTTTTTTGCCTGATTGTCATGTGACTTGGTTTATCATAACATGATATCTTAAACTAAAATTGAGCATTAATCACAGTAAGGGCTAATATATATGTTAAATGATTTCCTACAGTTTATTTCCTTTTACTGTCACAACTACCATGTGTAGACATGCATACTATCTTGCCTGCTTGAGTTCCTTCTAATGGAGAATTCAGGGATTCCAAAATGTAAAGAGCTAGCAAATGCTTAAAACACAATCAAAAGAGCAGTGCCACATGTCTATAATTTCAGCTCTCAGGAGACTGAAGCAGGTGAATTGCCAGCCTGGGTTACAAAATGAGACTGTCAAGGAAAAAAAAAAAAGAAGAAGCTCTTCACAAGTTTTCTCATGTTTGTTTGTTTGTTTGTTAATGATAGTGGGGTTTGGGCTTTGAACTCAGGCAGGGCCTTGTGCTTGCTAGGCAAACACTCTACCACTTGAGCCACATCCCCAGCTCATCACAATTTAATAGCAGAATGATGGATGTTTGAACTGATAGATCTACACTTTAGTCCTGACTCTGGGCTTTGCCCTCTATGTGATCTTGAGCAGACCAGGCAGCCAGTGTGGACCTCATGTTCCTCATCTTCAGTAAAGAAAAATAAAAATATCCACCTGTTATGGCTTGAATATAGAATGCCACCCCACCAGGCGTATGTGTTGAATGCTTGGTCCCCAGATGTTAGCACTATTTTAGGAAGTGGTTGAAACTTTAGGAGGGAGAGACTAACTGGAAGGAGTAGGTCACTGGGGGCGTGCCATTGAAGTTTATACTTGGCCTCCAGACTCTTCCTTACCTACTTCCTGTCCACCATGAGGTGAGTAGCTGCTACAGCCATACTTTGCCTCACTGTGGGCCCAGAAGCAATGGAGATAAGGACCATAAAATGAAACCGTGATCCAAAATAAATAATTCCTCCCTTTAAGTTGTTCTCTCTTAGTTTTGGAAAGCTGACCATCCATATGTCACATTATTTACGTGATTAAATAAGTAATGTGGGTAAAATTCTTTCATAATCTGTAAAATCCCAGATACATGAAAAAGATCACAAATGACAATAATACCAAATTTCCCCAAACTCTCTTTGATTTTACGTTCCTTCAATTATATTTGGTAATTGGGTCTGGATGTTTTCTATCAAGTCTAACTAGCATTTACCATCCTTAAACTTCCTGTTATTGTCTGGAAATAAAAGTGTTATTTATATTTGGAAATCAAAGAATATCTCTTCTGGCTTTTGGCTTAAACCACTCTAAGGATAGGCAGCTCTCTTGCCCGTTTAAAAGTGTGCCCTTTGTCCTTTCTGCTCCACTGCCCACCTTTGGGCAGAAACTGTGTTAAGTGCATGTATGTTTCTAAGTTTTTGTCTTTCCAGATCAGTGGACAATGGTTTTTCTGCTCATCCTGTGCCTCACTTGTAGATAACAACTCTCAGTTCTGTGCAAGAATTTCTAACTCTCTCTCAGCTTATCACTTGGTTAACTGCTCCCTGAGGACTAATCATCATTTTCCCATAAGAATATTATCACACAGGATATATAATATTATTAATATCAGTAAATATAATTAACATGGATTAAGCATACTCCACAAGGCTGGTGTTTATAAATTATTATATTAGCTAATAATTTAAGCTAATATTCATTGGGGGCTTACCATGTATCAGGCACCATAATCAATCTTGTTTCATTTATTATTAACAACAACTCTGAAAATTAGGTATTATTAGCTCCATTTGATAGATGGGAAATTTGAGACAAAGTGAAGTGACATGACTTGTTTAATATCACAAAAAAAACTACATGAAAAGTCTTTAATTTTGATTCCCACCTGATTCTAAAGCCTGAGACATTTCCATCACACCATGTGTTAGGTAACTGCTATGTGGGACGGAAGAGATATTTAAGCTCTCATGCAGGATATACTGGCTGTGCCCCTCACCCTTCAGTTTGTAATTAATTTCAAGAAGCCATTAATGCATCATTTGGGGCCAAAGAGGATAGAAATGAAAATGGACAAAAATCAAATCATCCTTTGCTAAAGGCTGGTAGAGATATTCAGAAGCTCGGGACAAAGCAATCCTGAGGAGGAAATGGAGTGGAGGCCCATTGGGCTGATTCATTGTGCATCACCAATGCTTCAGAGCCATGACTTGTGGAAGGAGAGGTTTCTTACACAGCTCAACACCTCAGAGTGAAGTGCTGTACAGTGCTCAGTAAGTAACCAGCTATGGCATCCAGGGCTCACCCTATGGAGAGCCTGTTTAGGTTGATTAGTGCCCTAATAGAGGCCAGATGCTTCCCTGATAAGTCAGGCAGGGCCCTTCCTAGGTCATATGAATAACAAATACTGCTGCCTGCCAGGAGGGCCTACTTCCACACCCACAAATAATATAGGTTTAGATTGGAACACCTGGGGTCCCATTGCCTCCTTCTTGCAGATGGGGAAGGGAGATAGCTCAGGAGCTGACTTACTTTCCAGTACTCCATTCTGATTTTCCAATGACTGTCTAAATCCTAAGGCCATTTGTGATCATCAGACTGCTCAGTTAAGAGAGAAAGTGATTAGGAAGTTTGTAGCAGAACAATAAACCAGACAGATCAAATCTGCAATAAATAATAGTTATAAAACAAGTGACCTTAGTCAGGAAGGACAAAGACAAAACTAAGCATCTGATGGTTTCTGGGTACCAGATCTTGGCAGTGAACCTGTGGGGCAGCTGGGGATACAACCTTGCTGTCATCTAAAAACTTTATTCTGCTAATTCTCTGGGGATAAATGAAAGTGCCCTCGGATTATAAGCTTTGTGGAGTAAGAACTGATTATCTTGCAGGCCTAGGTCCATAGGGGCAATGATACACATCAAGGTGGCCTGCATGTGATGTTTATCCTTCTCATCTGCACAAAAGACTCCCATCAAATTAATATGGCAAACTTGTTACAGTAAGTGACGGTGCCTGGCTTTTCCTCCCACGTAGTACCCCATTTATTTCTTCTAATTAGAATTACACACTAACTGAAGGTTTTGCTTTCCAAACTTACAGCGATATGCAATGTACTTTTATATATGGAAACAGAGCTGAAAATGTATATATTTCTTAGCAAATTAATGAAATTTAGATGTGACATTAATGTTACCATGTATGATCAATGACTCAAAGGTGCACTTATTTACAAAGTGAATCAACCATAAATGCCTTGTTCAGAAAGAGTATATGTATAATAGATAGTGATAGAGATATGTGAGAGAAAATTGAAAATCAGAATTTCTTAATTTTTGTAAGATCAATATGTTCCATGTTTGACCTATTCCAAAAAGAGATTTAGAACAAAAATAAATCATTATTTAGTCTCTAGTAGCTTTATTCTTCACCATATGTTCTCCATATGTTTAGAGTTTGAAGGGATAAGAGGTGGAAACTACTAATGCAAGGTAACCGAGGCACTCCTCAAAATGTTTAGGAAACAATATTAAACTTAAACAGCAGAACCAAAGTGGCATAGAGAGTATAGTTGTAATTGTATGAAATAGTCATGTATGGGTAACACAAGTAGTAATTCCAATGACAGTTTTAAGGTGATGGGATTATGAGATTCTCACCATTAGCAACAGTTTTCATGCCAGTCAGGATGGTTCACAGGCCTTATCTCTGTTCTTCATGCAGTGATGTAATGTTTCCAAACCCACTCCCATAACCACAGCTATGCTCTCCCTTTTCACTCTTAGATCACAGGGTTCTATATGAGAGTTTGGTAAAGGACTGTGCAAGTGAGTTGTGGGGTAGCATGTTACTAACAAAGCAGAAAGCAAAAAGGGCTAGATTAGGGAATCAAAGGCTGCTGAGTTGTCACTCTGATATCATAGTACATTGGCTAGAAAATATTGGTTGTTATTTATCTCTGGCCATGTTCTCCCTTAACAATTGTAAGTAAAGCTTTTTTTTTTTTAACTCCATGGCTAAGGATTACATGAGATCACAGAGACCATGTTTAACATGGTGCTCAGTAAACCCTTGATGAATTTTCAGTTCTTTTACCCAGTCTCATTGGTTCCTATCTAAGTCACCATTTTCATTGCACATGGCCAACCATCAATAAACCATAGAATAGTTAAGTGTTAGGACTAGAGAGAACTTTAGATGGAATCTATAAGGTCCCTGATCATATTTTAAGAAAAGAAGTCAAGAAAAAGAAATGTCAAGGACATACAAAAGGATGTATTGTGCATGAACCTGAATTGTGACTATAGGTTTTACTGACAATTCAGACAACTTGTGATTTTTACCAGTATGAAAGCATTATTCTGTAAACAAATCAGATGGGCCACAGATATAGGAGGCAACAAATAATTGAGGCTTACTCTTTCCATTTCTCTCTCTCACTCCAGCCCACTAGTTAGGACCATATTTAAGATTAGTCTACTGCAGCCGAAGTTACCAAAGCAAAGTGTTTCCCTCAGTGCTACTAGAAGTACCATAAACCTTTATCTCCCTCTTTCCATGAATCACATTCCAAGCAAAACATTAGCATAAAGAAGAGTACAGAAAGGGTGGAACGTTTGTCTTTGTACACCTTGACCTTACAGAGAGATTACATATGTATACATACATGCACATGCAGAATACATGTCTGTTTGCTATGTTACTATGCCAGGCGGCAGTGCTGACTTCCCAAGAATGTGAGTCTTTCAAATACTGCATGGCTCAGAGAGCTGCAGAGAATGGAAAGACTTTTTTTGGAAGGTCAGGACAAGGACAAATGACTGATTGAGTCAGCCATAAGGAGAATCCTGCCACAAAAGCCATCAGCTGTGCACCTTGCCCTCCAAGGCAGTGTGACTAGCACATTGCTTCTTTCCTAAACCAAGGGGGCATTCTTTTGGAAATCCACAAACCCACTTAACTAACTGCCTTTACCACATATTCTTGAGAAAAAAACAGATTTCTCCAGACCACACTATCCTTTCCCACATTTGAAGGGTCTCCAATTTCTTAAATTGCTTTCAGTAATTTGTGTGGCTTTCAGCCTAGCCTCTCCAGAGATGCCTTGTCAGACAACAGCACTTGGCAACTCTGTTGTCTTCTTCCCTCACAGAGTTACATTATTTTTTATTTCTTACCTCCACTTGCTCCTAAATGGTGTCATTGGAGACTGACAGAAGAATGACATGATTTGTGGGGATTCCTCAGGCAGTAAATGCCTCTTCAGACTACTGCAGAGTAATATCAGTATTATGGCTTTCCAAAATTGATTTTTTTAATGTTTGAAATATAATCTTAGAGAAAATAAATCAGAATGCAAGATAATATGTAAGTTACAATTGATAAAATGAATGTATACAGATAGAACCTAAGAAATTATAGATACAGATAAGAACAATTGTTTGGGAGGTGGTAGGATTAAGAATAATTTGCTGCTGTTGTCATTATCTATAACATTTTCAATTTTAAAGAATTCCAAAATACTTTCTAAGATTGGCCATCACCGAGCTAGTCTAATTTCAACCACTGAGTATGAATGAGCAGTAGTTTGGTCTCATTGCCAAATATCTATATCCAGAATTGTAAACATAATGTGAACTTCTTTCCTAATTAAGCAAAATTCTGTCAAAGAACAATAAAGGAAGAGGAATAGAGGAGAGGGGAGCTATTAAATTATATAAACTCAGCTAAATCTGACAATCATTATGAGTCTTTCAAAAGTAGGAGTTAACTCCACGACTTTGGGCTAATATCCACTGGGTTTCATGGACAGAAGCTTGAAGGGTGACTACAATTTACAGGTCTACAAAACACTGAAAAAAAGATTGGAACTAGATTACAAAGTATTTGCTTCAATTTAAGTGCAGAATTAGGAGAATATACTGCAGTTGTATTCAGAAAACAAGAGAAGCAACAAGCCTTTCTCTTCATGTTTCCTTCTTTTCAGTGTTAGCATCCTTTGATATTAACAGGGTTTTAGACCTGCCTTGCTTATTATGCTTGATCCTCCTATATTTGGATATTGCAACACTTGGTTCAGGTTATCTTAAAACCCTGGAGAACAGTCCATATGCAAAGGAACATCTTTAAACTATTTAATCCATGGTAGATGGTTGGTGAACAATGTAAAACTGCTTTGCTGTCCCAATTTCTTCCTTTACCTCTTTAAACTGAATATTTACTCCTCTTAGCAATTCAAACTAAGCATTTAGCCTACTATTAGTATTGCCTTCCAACCAAAAGAAGCATGAACTGTAGGATAGCATTCATAGAAGAAACAACTTAGCCTGTTTAGTGAGCCATGTGTGTACTTTCTTTAACTTCTCAACTCCAAGAAGAGTTAAGTGCACAGTTTCCCAGAATGAACTCTGAACTCTGCTGCCTTCATTCTTAGTGACCATTAAGATACAGCCATGATCCTCTCCTGAGCTTGAGATAATAGATATGCCAGGAGCACTGCCCTGCTTATTGTCTCCAACTTATCATCCTACTATCAAAAAACACTTTGGTCAAAATTTGTCTTATTTGACTTAAAAAAAAAAAAGACTTTGATTGCTTGTATGCAGTGACAGAACAGATATAAACTCAGATCTTAATATGTTACCCATTTTTTTCTGCAACTATTTGTTATGCATTACTCTCACTGGGGATACATGTGTGATCTCAGGAATTTTAAAGTCCAAGGAGAAAACTAATACTTCAAACCTTTTAAACCGTATTGCTCAATAGAACTTTCTGCAAGTGAAAAATGTCTATATTTGTTCTGTCAATATGTGACCTCTAGCTGCCGATACTATTGCACATATGAAATGTGTCTAGTATGATTGAGAAATGAAAATTTTACTCATCTTTATCATGAACTTAATATCATGTGTTACCAGTGACTGCCATATTGACAATGTGTGAGTAATTCTGTGAGAAATATGCATGGCACAATAAAAATGCAAAGGACTGACCTCTCCCTGAGACTGGTTCAGCAAAGGGTGATGAGTATTTGAGAGTAAATAGAGTCAGCAAAGTAGATAAAGGAGGCAGAGGACAACACTAAGGTGCTCAGGTGGGAAACGGGCAGTGGAATGGGAGAGAACATAGGTGTTACCAGTTCACCTTAACCACATTTTGAGGCAAGGAGGCTGATGATGAGGGTCCAGGGGAAATGATTGAAGAAACAGCATCATCAAAAGTTGCATCATCATCAGACTTGCTTTTACAAAGCTCACCCCACAAGCAACATGTAGAATTAAATCCCTAGGGAAGAGACTACAATCAGGGAGCCCCACTAAGAGGTCATTGAAATAATCCTAGTGGTAGGGTGAAAAGTTTGAACTAAGTGACAGCAGTCTTGGTGATTATGCAAACAATGGTAACCTCCCAGCATGTTTCTGAAACCAATGCTACCAAAAATGGTACCAAGGAAATTATATTTCACTTCAAAGATAAGAGGGTGGCATTCTCAGACACTGCTTTCATTTGCATGTGAGTAGAGAGTCCAGAGGTGGGGAGAAATCTAAAAATGACTTTTGTTACAATACATGTTAGATGTTATTTTTGAGTCTAACGGTTACTGTCAATTTTTAGCTTAATATTGCATAGCACCCTACTTTACCATTAAAAACATTTATTTTGATGAAAAGAAGAAAAAGAATTTAAATTTATGGGCTTTCCTTACCTTACATCAATCAAGATATGATCCAGAATACCCCAACTCCAAGCATCTTTTATGATGTTGGTTCAAAAGAAGGCTTCTCTATCGTACACCATTCGGTTCTTCACCAAACACTCTCCCAACAACTTGGGCATCAGAGCCCTTCACACAATTGAGAGCAAGTTATGACTTGTGTAACTCTGTGTGTTATTTCTGTCTCCTCTGCAATTATAATAAGCTCCATGAGGCCAGTGTTTGGTCACCGTGATGCACCACTGTTTCCCGGCACCTGGCCCAGTGAGTGGCACATTTTCAGTAAAGAAGCCTTGGGTGATAAATGCAATGTGTGAAAATGCAGAGCAATAACTTAAATTAGAATTATCCTCTTTTTGTTTCAATTTCCTCTCTAGGGAGAAGAAATAATCATTGCATATTCAAAAGATTGCTATCATCCCCTGTTTTCAATACTACATGCTGTTTTATTCTCTGCATCATAATGGCTGAAACCTGACTCCACAGTTTCTCCCCAAAGAAAGCACTCAGACTTCAAGTTCTGGAAAGACTATAGTCTCCCTTCAATGTATCTGGAATAGAGTTAAAATAAACTAAAAGAAAAAAAGAAAGAAAGAAAAAAGGCTGTATAACCCCATGTTTAGCACTGTGACCATTGTTCATAAGTCTGTATGACAGACATAGTCTTTTTTGTTAAAAGATGAGAGCTGGGAATGGCAGTAACATGGCTTTGCGCTTTCTGTGTTGTGCTGCATTAAGTGGACTGCAGGGACGTGAGCTGATACACTTACTGTTCTAGCAAAGTGTAGAGATGAATCAAAAACTTCAATAAGAAAAAACCCAGCTCTACCTTTCCCATTTGCCTTTCAGGCTATAAAGGATTTAAGTCCAGGAAAGGAACATATTTTGTGCAGATTATGTATTTTTTCTTTGAAGGAATAATAACAACTGTTGCTGCCTTGAGCAAGGACTCAGAAGAATCTCTGTCTTCTGTTGCAGGAAAACCTCATGTGCCAAGGCCAGAAGTTCTGACAGTACTGAGCCAATTGATTTTCGTCACATGGGATCATAATTTGATTAAAGGGGTGCAAGAAACCTTGGCAAAGCCCAAATCCACATTCTGAATAAACACCTATACCCCGATGAGCCTCTGCATTTAGTTCAAAATGGCTAATAGCCCAAACTTGCAGGAGTCCCCTAGCAAGCCATGCTATCCTGTACAATAAAAATAGCAGCTCATTTTCATTTACATGGATCATTCCTCTTCAACTCCATAAAACTGAGATAAAATTTCTTGAGATTTGCTTTGTCTATTATAAACTTGAAATGAAAAGATATGAGGTCAAGTGCAGACTCCATATTCTTTTTCAATGCCTGGTATCCAAGGATTTGAGTTTAAAATTTATTTAGAAATGGCACTGAGAGAGATCTAGAGGTCATGGTAGTAATAAGCTCAAACAGAAGGCAATAATGCGATACTGTCTGCTCAGTTTGACCTCTGTGGACTTTAGGAACATGATGCTGGAGACAGAGAAAGGTCGTAACTCAGCTCAACAAGTGAAACTATCTCAGGCAGATGGCTTAAATTCAGCCAGTGATAAACAAAAGCAATTAACAGAATTTAAAGTGCCTTGATGTTGTTGGAAAACAGTATAATTCAGAAATTGGGACTGTTCCTAGGTTATCACTAGGAATTATTCAAAGAATTATTAACAATGCATGGCTAATACTAATTTTCTCCTCAAAATAATATCAGCAACTACAAAACAGTCTTCTGTTAATATTTTTCACTGCTTAGTCTTGGGTTCTTACGGAGTAGGAAGTCAAAAGCACTTACTGCATGAGTGAACAAAGAAATGAATGACATGGTCTACAATTTATTTGTACAACCATTTGTCACACTTGTATTTTTAAAATCAGTTTTCCAACAGTCTTAAAATAATCCACCAAAGTCCCAAATACATTTCTGTTTTTTGGGGTTTTTTTTGCTTCCTAGGCCTTCGTAGTAGTTTGTATCAAGATTATAATGAAAAGTTAGAAACTCGATAGGATTCATGTGCTTAATCACATAATTCCTTCATCTGCCTTATCTGGCACCCCTGGTTTCTTTGAAGAGGTGTCTAATATTTTCCAAGCCCAGCAGAGTAGTGCCATGTTAATCAACTTTGTCAATATTCATATCCAAACATTTTGCTTGGGTACACATGCATGTGCACATACAGAGAAAAGCTACATTAGTAATCATAACCCTGATTAATTCTTGCTTACAAAACCACTGTGTAGGCAAATTTAGTACACAAATCCAGACATGTCTATTGATTTGTTCCCAGGGGACAGTGCATGTTGATCTCTTCTGTAGATCATTCTGATCTACATTTTGTATGATTATAGATGATACATAGAGGCACCCAAGGGTGACATGTTTCCAGGCATCTTGGATAATAGTGCTTCTATGAGGTTTTTCTTTATCAAAGAATTTTTAAAGAAATGTCTCAACGTAAAGTTTATGTTACAGTATAAGTACTAAGAAGTATGAAGACTAGTAAGGCAGTATCTTAGTTCAGGCAATTAATTTTTTCTCCTAGAATAAAAGTCCCCAAATGCAATCACCATAATAATTTTACATTAATTAGGAGGAGTGGTGAATGAGGGAAGACACAATCTATCATGATTGCACTTGAATTTTTATTATTTTTGATGTGACTACAGTCCTTTACAGGTTAACGTACACAGAGGAAGATAGAAAATAACTTCTTTCAGTCATTTCCAATTTGTTCCCAAGAGTGGTGTATAAAGGTAGTCAAATACCAGGTTAAAAGGGAATTTACAGGACTTTCTATTTTATGAGAATGTGGGAAAAAATGTAGAAAAGAGAGAAGCAAGGCAAAGAAATCAGTCCTTAATGAAATTCTGCAGCAAGCATCAATAACATGAACTGTCCCTTCATCACTCTCATTTCAGGAAAGTATTAACTTCACGCCTACAGAGGTCATCTAAATAGAAATATGATTAAGTTGTTGAGATTATTTTATTTTTTAAAAATGGATATTCATCTCTGGAAATTTATTATAAAATAGACCTACATTAGCAAATTAAAACATACAGAATTTAGTAAATGTGAAAAAGTCTGTATAATATTCAGAGTTATAAATAAGTCTATTAAATGTAAAAGTTTTTGAATCTTAAAGTTTGCATGTTTTGACATAAGTATACTCTGACTTGTAACTCATCATTGCATTAGAAGTTGTTTTGCATTTGACATGAAGGAAGACAAATACAAACTGATACAAAATATCACAATGTGTCAGGAACACGAGTAATACAATTACTAAAGGCCTCAATACACCAGCATATGCTTCATTTTGTCAATACGATAAATGCATGCAGCTGAGGTTTTTAAATATAGGTGTATATATGATTATATCAATGATGCTAGTTAAAACCCATCTCCATTTGTCCAAGAAAATGCTAATGTGAGCCTCAAAGCTTCAACTTTATTATTTAAAGAAAACATATTGTTTTATATAACCACCATCTTTTTTCTAGGGTTTGTGTTAATCATTTTCCATTTCAAATACAAAGTTACCTCAAGCTGTTTGGTTGGGGAAATGTAATTGCTATTATTCTGATAGTTATTGATAACACATAAGACTAATCATGAAATGCCTCCTCTGGGACTTAGCATACTGGGTTTCTAAGAACAGCTCTGCTACAGGGAGAGCTGTTACCTTGGGGAAGTAAGGTAATCTCTGTAAATTTCCTCATTTGCAAAACAAAGGAGTTAGTCTAGCCAATCTCAAAGGACCCTGCCAGAGAGAATTTTCTAAATATCTGTGATCTATGACTGTCACTAGTTAGTCTAATTTGAAAGGCATTGACAACTTTTGATCTGTTTTCTTCTCTACTACTGTAATTATTATTGATCTTTCAGTAATATTCTGTCCAAAGCCTCAGGGAATGTTCGTAAAATGGAAACACAAGTGCTATGAGAAAACGAAATGGACAGAAGTTTCTGTAATAATAAATATTTCATTCTATCCTCTGGTCAAAACATTTTGATGCGCTCACATCAGTCTCGAGGGAATCCAGGTCAGGGCCCTTCACCCTTGACTGGGGTGCTCTAACTCCACAAAAGGCAATTAGTCTTTCTTCCCATTCTAGAATTCTACAGACAGGGATTGAGCTCAGCTTGGTAAGGAGAGGCATGGAAGAAGGTGTATTTTTGATCTAAGCTGAGATATACCAGTGCTGACCTCCTTTGATGCTCTGCTGAACAGCTCTGCCTCCATTTTTCTTGGCATTAATGTAAATCCTGCTCGAACTGGCTGGCCATGGAGGAGGAAGAATTTGGCTTGGATAGATTTTGGCTCTTACTCCTTTACAGCTCTTCTCAGCTTGATTGGCAAAGCTCTGGATAGCAACACCGCCTACTTCTTTCTCTTTTTTTGCCTCCTGTTTCTACCAACCCTCTTTCATTTCCCCTTGCTGATATAGAGAGGTAAAACCTGATTTTATGGCCAGTAATTCTGAACACAGATGCAAACACAGAACCCAGGAATGCTTGGCTTTCTCCAAGTATCTCAAGCTGTCAGAGGCCCCTTTTTTTTTAACAAGGAATTGTACATACAGTCCAACTCCACTCATAATGAGATCACAAAGTGATTCAGTCTCTAATTGTTCTAAATGTTTATGCAAAGGGTCCAGGAGGAGATACAGCTGACTGTTTAACTGATAATTATAGAGTGATTAAGCTTGACATTTCCTGAGAATTAGGTGAAAAACCTACTAGACACTGACAGGGTCAAAAGACCAGGCACCTTTATAAATTTCAATACTACAACATTGCTCTGGTTAGTGGAAAGTGGTAAATGAGGAAATATTCCCAGATGAAAAAAAAAGATTTTATGCTAATGGACTATTAAACATTTAATGCTCTGTTAACAAATGGTTATTTCTCCATTAAGCACCATCATGACCTATGCATAGTTTATGAACATTCCTGTTGTCCTTGAGAGAAATCACATACTGTAGTGGCTAAAAATAGCAGCCACAGGAGGAGCAGAGTGTAATTTGCATCGGAGTTCAGCTGACATCACCAAGCTCAGAAGCTTGCTTCAGACTCGGGCAAAGGCTCCAATAACCTGTCACCAAAGTGGAATATTCTGGAAATGACTAAGTCCCTTTCCTTAGTGGAAGTCAGTTTAGAATGATGTGACTTCTATTTAATAGTGAAATACATTGGATAGCTTTATTGCAGTCTTTAAAATTCAGACCTTTCTCCTTTGTTTATGCTCCATGCCCTAGGATGTACCTTTCTCCATCCAAAAAGCACCAACCTCCTTCATACTACTCTCTTAACAAAATCGCATGGACCAGCAGTACTTGAAAGGCATTTTAAATTCTATCTATCTCTGAGCTCTCCTTTGGCAGTTACTCCTTTTACAGAAACAGGGAGAAAACATTTTAGAAACCCAAAATGTAGCCATACCTTCCCCTCCTACTAGAAACTGGATTATAATTCTGAATCCTTGACTAGTAGTCTTTCTTACTGCTCTTTCTACCTATTTAATGTTTTCAAGGTTGCTTCTTCCTCCATGAAGCCTGTGATGACCGCTATACCTAACAATTTTTTCTGCATTTCATATAGCTTACCACACATCCTGACTCTAGACCCTTGCCATGTTTGAAGTAAACAGGTCCTCATTTCAAATGATGGAGGGAAGTCAAGTGTGTGAGGAAGATGAGAAAAGAAATAAATGAGGACAGAGAGGATAGGTTGACCATTGGGTATTCAGAGCATGGAAAAAGTAGCTGGATATAATTTTAGCTAAACAATAACACACCCCTTCCAAAAAATGTATCATCATCATGATTGGTCTCTCTTATCCACAGCATTTAATAGTCCTAAATCATGAATTGACCTATTTTCTTCCCCTAATTAATACAGAGACACCCCCCACTGTATCCATGAGGATTGGTTCCATCCAAGACCCTGTAGATTTCGAAATCTATGAATGTTTAAGTCCTGATATAAAATGGCATGCTATTTGCATACAACCTATGCATATGCTTTTATAACTTTAAACCATCTCTAAATTATTTATAACACTATATATAACATAAAGGCTACACAAATAACTTTGCACAGTATTTAGGGGATAATGACAAGAAAAAAATGTCTGTACATTCTCAGATTGGTTGAATCTACAGAGCAAAACCCATGGAAAGCAAATTGAACTCTTCAGTTTTATTCTAATGACTATATGATTAAACCAACTCTTTCTCATTATAAAGCAAACCCTATGATGTGGTTCACATTAGCTTTTCAGTCTATTAATATTTTCAGACAATTCCTGCTTTGCACATTATCTTCTGGTGATAAAGAAGCTTTTTCACCCCTACCTACACCATATTGTTTCAAGACCCATTGTCATTGTTCTTCATTACCTGGATCTCAATCATATCTTCCAAACTTCCTTTTCTGGATTATTCTTACCTGAGGCTCCTCTGAGGGACCCTACCTTTCTGGTATCTTTTTGGTAACCTCCATGATGAGCTATCCCTCCTGGCTTTCCAGTGGCCTCTGGCACAGCATCATCTTTGGCCACAGAGTACAATAGGCCATGAGTTCCTAAATTTAAGGGCTCTGTTTGTCATCTCTAAACACTGCCTAAATACATATTACCTATCCTGTGGGGGTTGTGGGTGGGAGAGGCATGCAGAGTGAATTGAATCTTCCAGATATGCTGTGTAGAGAAGTAACTGTGTCAACAGAAGTGATGGTATGAAAATTGTCTCAAAATACTTGTGCTTAGATTGTCCACAGTGAATTACAGGAGAGATTTTTCTGATTACGGTTCCCCAATTCCCACAAGAAACTGGAATTCCACAACTTTATAAGCAATAGATTGCCATAAAACTTAAAATATATTTATTCTCATTATCATTACTCTTATCACCATGTCACAAGTTTAAATCTAGAATTCAAGGCTAGATTTAAGTGATAATCTATGGCAAATCTATGACAACAGCTCATGCTATCTTAAAGCAGAGAATGGAAATAAGACTATTTTGTTGTTGTTGTTGTTAGAGTACCAGTATGGATAATTACCCAAGGCTCAATTTTTCAAGACCTTCCATATCAGACTCCATTGTATAATTTGCAAGTGATTCCCTGGTGAGCCGAGAAGTCATCATTTGTCTTTGTAATCAAGATGCTTTCTGGGTTGCGGGTAGACTGTATTGTCCATTGCCTTTCCTCTGCTGCAGTTAAGGATGTTAACATTGTTCACTATGTTACATTCTGCCCAAATCACTGGGAGTTACTCCAATACAATGCAAGCAGAGCAAGGATTTTAGACTTCTTGCCTTCTTTGTCTCCTTTTTCTTTGCAGATGATTCTAAACACTTATCCCCTTCTTGATTTTTATCTTCGGAGAGAAACATGTGTTTGTTTATTATATACTCTGTGTCAGCCATATGCCAAATACTTTAATATATCATCTGTACCATCCCATTAGTCATCATAATTCTGTACTATTTATTACATTATGGAAGTGTACATTAAGTACAGCCTGTTCTGTACATCTTATTTCTCATAATGCAAAGCAACTCACTCACAAAAGAGAAATATTTAATAAAATTCAGAAATCTCATTGGCTAATAAGTGATTTTTCCTAGCATATTAAGTTTTGTGCCATTAAGTAACAACACCCAGACAAAAGTATATTAACTCAGAAATAAATAGAGAACATTATAGCAAAAGTATTTGCATCTCCTATGTTCTGGGCACAAAATGGGTATTATTTTCAAAACTGTTTGAACATAAAGATAAATTTAGGTGACTTAAGGATAGTCACTTAAGGAGTCGCACAACTGGGAGGTGAATCCAGCTCTGCTTGATTTCAGTCTACTTGCTCTTTTCATCATAGCATGCTGCTTCTCACCTCCCTCTTCTTTTCATCACCTCCTCACCCTCCAAGCAAGAAATAGTGCTTGGGGAAGAGCATGTGATGCCTGTGTGTGTGCACAGGTCTGCAAGTGTGTCTGAGAATACAAACCCGTGCACACGCACATGTTTATTCCAGAGGTCTCAAATTCCACCTGCTGGCAGTCAGAAGGTGTCAGCGCTTACGTGAATACGGAGATCTCTCTGCACACTGTGCCTTCTGGGTGAGGGAACACCTGGCTGGAATCACAATGTTTAACTTGGCTTCCAGAGCAGTCACATGAACAGCTACACCAATTACCATGCCCCTTACGGATGACTCGTGCTTTGCCAGTTTGATTGGACTAATGGAACACAGAATCTGGGCAGGAGTAAAATATCTCCATCATAAACTGAAGCATTTTGCCATTTGAACCGATGCCAGTTTTTATAACAATTTCCATCTTAAGCTGGCTCAATACATATTTAATGAATTCTTCTATAAAACCTTTAACAGTCCTCAATTCATTTCAAGTGGCAAATGACTCAGCAGTTTGAAATGATGAGCTGGATGCTGCCTCTATCTTCATAACCTAAGAAGAAAAAGTGATTTTTCTAAAAAAAAAACTTTCTTAAATAGGGTTCTCTCCTTGTGATCGCATTTATATGATGGGAAAACAATCATGTCTGCCAACCCTCTTTCTCCAAAGGATGTGATTAAACAAGAGGCAAGTTGTAAATTTTCCACAATGAAGAGTAATGATATATATTAGGGCTGCTTATTATGCCATTTTTGTATCATTCAGCCCAAATGACCTCTTATTGTGCATCACTCACTCATTTATCCAGCAAGTGCTATTGATATTTGCTCTTAGGAAAAATCTCTTTAGGTGCTATGGAAAATATAAAGGTAAACCAGGAGGGAACATTAGCCTCAAGATGCCTCCATGCATAGGCAGTACTATTAAAAAAATGAATCTGATCTCAGAAATTACTTTGACTTGTTCAGGGTACCATGTACCTCATGCTGTAGCAGATAAATCTCTGCAAACTCTGGTACCTTAAGTTCAAAGACTTGTGCTGACTTCTGTTCTCAACCACTTTCAATCTTGAGGCCCCTTGTCTACTGCAAATCTTATTCCAGCTATCCTAAATGGGCAATAAAGCCAGGAGCCCTTCCACTCCAAACTCACACATACTTACTCACAAACAGCATACTCATGCCCAAAGCCCTTTATTACCTCTCCAACCTCATCTTCTACTACTTATCTCCTCCCTCAAGTGGCGTCTGCCCACTGGTGTAGCATATTTCTAGTTCAGGACACTTACCCTTGCTGTTCTCCACACTTGGAATGTTTTCCCTCCCATAACTTCATCATTCTTCTGAAAAACATTTTAGCTTAAAAGATACTTCATAAATGGCCAATTTACTTAAAATAATACTCCTTAAACCAGGTGTGTTAATACATGTCTATACTCTTAGCACTTGGAAGGTGGAGGTGGGAGGATTAAAGATCCAGGCTGCCTGAGCTACATAATAAAATCCTGTCTAAATAAATATGTAGATAAATAAAAGCAAAAAAAAAAAAAAAAAAAACTCCCAACATTCCC
Organism: Castor canadensis; assembly: GCF_047511655.1. Classification (NCBI taxonomy): domain Eukaryota; kingdom Metazoa; phylum Chordata; class Mammalia; order Rodentia; family Castoridae; genus Castor; species Castor canadensis. The sequence goes on from NC_133387.1 coordinate 169,550,703, forward strand.
TGTCTCCTTCCTTGATCTATTTTTCTCCAAAGAACTTACCACATTCTCTCTTCTTACATTCACTTGTTATTTGAGATTTCTGGCTTTCACTACCCAAATATGTAAAATTCACAAGAATAGATTTGCATGTGTTTTATTTGTTGCTGCATTTCCAGTGCATAAAATAGTGCCTACCCCAGGGGAATGTCTCCTTAACCATTTGCTAGATGATTAAATGAGTGAATGCAATATATACCCATATATGAACATGTATTTTTTTTTTTTGCCATGCAAAACCACACTGTACAATAAGGTTCTTGCCACAGGAAGAAGGGGAATTCCTAGTGTGGCAGTAACCAACTCCCATAAAACAAAGTGAGCCCTGCAACACACACTCTGTTCCACTTTAGAAGTCAGTTGTCATTGGTGCACATCTTCGCCAACCTGCTTGACATTAGGTTAAATGATTGTTTGCTATGAAATCCAGACAACATTATCACAGTGTATTTTATGAATGTGGTTTTAGGGTTGCATTTATTTTCATGCTCCATTTAAAAAGTCTCTCAAACCCAGCTACTCTATGCAAAATAAATGAAATCAAATAGAGCAACTGATAGCAAGTGTACATTATAGTTGGGCTCTCTGGAGTGGAAGCATCTTCCTAAGGACAGAGGAATTGCTTCTGCATCAATTCCTGCAACTTCAGGGTACCATTCCTTCTTTTAATAACCAGGGTCACTTCTTGCATTTAATGTCTTCCATATCATACACATTAAGAAGTTTTATACATTGAAAAACCAAAGCACCCCAGTCTAAATGCAGGTTACAAAAGAGAAAATGAAAACTGCATCTCGTAAGCATTGTTTTCTTTCTTCCTTATGTTGTTGCTACTTCTAATTGGCAGGGAACATACCCCAACTAGTGACAGCAAGAGTACCAGTATTCTTGGAGGGAATCTACTCTGGAGTGATCTTCTTCACAATTCCTCTTCCAAGAGAGACTGTAAAGTAATTTTTTCATTAATTTGAAATCACACACCTTCTAACTAAAAGGCACCAGAAAACTATATTGGAGAAGAGACAGCCTTTTCAATAAATGGTATTGGGGAGACTGGATATTCATACATAGAAGACTAACACAAGACCCTTATATCTCACCCCATAAAAAATTCAAGAGGGATCAATGATCATAAAGTAAGACCTCAAACTTTGAAACTACAAGAGGAAAGTTTAGAGAAAACCCTTGAACATATAGGCATAGGTAATGCCTTTCTGAGTGGGAGTCCAGTTGCTCAAGACATAAGAGAAAGAGTTGACAAATGGAGTTGCATAAAATTAAAAAGCTTTTGGATGGCAAACGAAACAATTACCAGAATCAAGAGGCAACCCATAGAATGGGAGGAAATCTTTGCCAATTATGCATCAGATAGAAGATTAATATCTAGACTATATTAAGAGCTCACAAAACTAAACACTAAAAGAACAAACATCCAATTAATACATGGGCTAATGAACTGAACAGAAAATTCTCAAAAGAAATACAAATGGCCAATGAATAAATGAAGAAATATTTAATATCCTAATATCCTTAGCCATAAAGGAAAGGCAAGTCAAAATTACAGGGAGATTCCATCTCACTTTAGTCAAAGTAGCTTTTATGAGAAAAGCAAACAATAGCAAATACTGGTGAGATTGTGCAGAAAAGGAGTCATCATATACTATTGGTTGGAATGAAAATTAGGATAGCCATTATGGGGATCAATACAGTGCTTCCTCAAAAAACTAAACATACAATTATCATATGTTCTTGCTGTACCACTTTTTTGCATATACCTGAAGGAATGTAAGTCAGCATATAATTGTGATACCTGCACACCTATTTTTATAGCAGCACTATTCACACTGGAGTTTATTTAGTCATAAGGAAGCATTGAATTATGTCATTTGCAGGACAATGGATGGAACAAGCGATCTTTGTGTTAAGGAAAATAAGCCAGACCTGGAAAGACAACTATTGCATGTTCTTTTTCATATAAGAACTCTAGAATTTTAAGTAAATAAATGGCATGGGAGTAAAACAGGGACTGTTTGTAAGGAGGTAAATAACAGGATGGGAGAAGACAAAAGAAGAGGATGAAGCAGGGGCAAATATGATCAAAGTACTTTATACACATGTGTGAAAATAGAATAATTAAACTCATAAAAATTGTGTAGAAAGAGGAGGAGGGGGATATAAGAAAGAATAATAATAGGGGGTGTATTTGATCACAGTACATTATATGCATGAATATAAATCTCATAATGACACCCTTTGTGTAATTAATATATGTTAATAAAAATAATGGGTCACCCAACAGAAGACACTGAGTGTCCAGTAAATTATATTCCACATGTCCCATTATTTTATAAAACAATGCCCAATAGGACATCAAGTATTTATGTACTAGTGGTGGGTTTCTGTTGGGTTTCTGCTATCTGGGAAGTTACTGCTATTGTAATTTATTTAATCCTTTCTACTTCTACCACTGTAGGGAGGGTGTCTGACCTCCCTGAACACTTGTTGGATTAGTATCTTCATTGAACAACAACAAAGGTTGTTTTCTAATCAGCTATCAGCTCACTGATTGGAATTAGAACTTCCAAACCACTATTGCAATGTGCCTCTTTATAAACCTCACAAGATTTGCAAAGTATTTCAACTCCAAAGATCACAGAAATGCCTGGACACATGCCAGAGATGCAGCAGATGCTTCTGAGCTCAGTTGGTTCAGGGAAGGAGTGAGTGCACAATAATTCAACTAGGACCAACTGCAGTGGGTGCTTATTTGAGAACTTTTTTCAGAATCACACCACAGATCTCTTCTGCCTAATCAGAATGACAGAAGCCATGAGCTATTGCTTTGCTTGTGGTTAAAAGCAGGCAAAGTAAGAGAAGTTTGAACAGGCCTTGTTCCCATCTAGGACTCTGCTTTATAGCAACTGGTTTCCCAGCACTTTCTAAAGCTGTTCAGTCCAATGAGTGTGCAGCCTTTGACATGTACTCCCCATTTTTCTTCTAGAAAGGTCCTTGTTACATGCTTCTAGGTCACCTGGGAGGGGGAATGACCTCTAATAAGACACTAGCAGTCCCCTACAAGAGGACTTCCCTTGCCCAGTAACTCACACATAGCACTTGATCTGCCTACAGTGTCCCTCATCCAAGACACTGGGATAGATTCATCCCTCAGGGCCTAGCCCAAATTCTCTTTCTTCATGAAAACTCCATTGCTTTCCTCCCCAAGGAAATTTTGATGTTTCTCTTCCTATGTCCCTACTGTAATTAGTATAGACTTCCAAGGTCGAGACAGCTTCTTTTATTTTCTTTTTTGTATCTATATCCTTTCTTAAATGGTAAGTTTCATAAGAAGGGAATTACACTTATTGAACTTTGATTTCCTAAAGCTCACAAGAATGACTGAGTCATACACTTAAAAACTTCATTAAATCAATGAATGAACAACTCTCTGGGTCTCTGGAATCATTGCTTTTTAGTGTCTAACCTTCTTTTATCTCTCCAGGATCTAGGGACTGATAGGTGACATTAGAGATTAAAAGATGGAAGACACCAAATTTAAGACTGAGGCAACAGGGTAATGACAGGCAGGGGCAGAGCTCCATTTTGAGAAAACAGAGATTCTAATTTTTTTTTCAAGGCTAAAAGTCATATTTCTTGGCCCCAGGAATAACTAAGACTAAAGTTGCAGAGCTCAGTGGGACTTCAGTTAGTCTCACTTCTCCTTATGCCACCTGTAAATGAGTAAAGGAATCAACAGATGGCTGAGGTCTATATTTGTAGACTAGAATGATGAGAAAAAAAAGTCTTGTAAACAGCTTCTGAGCTTAGAGAGAAAATTCTTTGCCTCTTTATAGATGAGATCCTGAAAGAAGATGGAGGTCAGTGGCAGTCAACACTGAAGAGCAGGTGTGTTCTTTTTTTCAAGTCATAAAGTAAGCAATGTTCAATCTATGAATTTTGACATCATTTAGCAACATTTGTGGAACTATAATCAATTAGTGGCCATTGGTGAGGAAGGACCATGCTTGAGACAACTGGGACACTAATAATGGAGGAAATCACCACCCACTGACTACATAGTGTGGGCTGGAGAAGTTTTCTTACTGTGCAAGACAAACTAATGATGTGGAGTCGTGGCTCATGTTGTCATTAAGTATTGTATCTACTCAAGGATGATTATGGTTTATAATTCATTTCAGAATGTTTAAAATCAACTCCTCCCAAATAATTTGTTTTTAGTAACTGAAATTAAGAATAGTTAGGGTGGGTGTGGTTGCTTGGGCTTGCAATCCTAGCTACTTGGGAGGCTGAGGTCCGGAGGATCATAGCTTGAGACTAGCCCAGGAGGAAAAATGTTCATGAAGTTCCATCTCAAACTATAGCTGAGTGCAGTGGTGAACATCTGTCATTCCAAGCTACAGAGGAGTCTGAGACTGAGAGGATCATGTATCCAGTCCAGCCATAACAAAAATATTTGCAAGACCCCATCTGCACAGAAAATAGCTGGGTATGGTGGTATGCACTTGTCACCTCAGTTACAGTGGGAAACTTAAAACTAGGAGGATCACTGTTCAGGCCAGTCTAGGCAAAAAGCACAACCCTATTTCCAAAATAACCAGAGTAAAAAGGGCTAGAAGCATGGTTCAAACAGTAGAGCACCTGAAGCACAAAGCCCAAGTTTGAACCCCGGTACTGCCAAAACAACAACAACAACAACCAAAAAAAAAAAAGAACCCTGAAATTAAGAATATAGCTAGGCCAAACACAGTGAGTCAAGCCTACAATTCTAGCTATTCAGGAGGCAGAGATCAGGAGTTCAAGGGCAGCCAGGGAGGTTCACAAGACCTCATTTCAGCCAATGGCTGAGCACCAGTGTCGTGCACCTGTCATGCCAGTTATGTGGAGAAGCACAAGTAGGAAGATTATGATCCAAGTTGGCCTTGGCTTAAAACAAAGTAACCAATGCTGAAAGGGCTGTAAATGTCTCAAGTAGTAAAGCACATGCCTAGTAAGTGTGAGGCAGTGAGTTTAACTGCTGGTACCATCAAGAAAATAGACATTGTTGTTAGGACTCTTGGTGTCTATATTTTGCTTAGTACAATATGGGCTACTTCTATAAGGCAAGATGTAAGTAAGTCATTTTTGTATGAAGAGAAACATTCAGCTTATAAGCAACACACATGTGTTCTCCTTTGGTGACGGGTCATATTTTATTGATTAAGAACAGTTGTTTCAAAGTAAGTAGGGCTGAAACATGCCACAGACAGTATCAATGAGTTAAGAACTCACATATTTTTAAGCACTACCTTTAAAGCAACCCAGTCTGAGAAGTATAAAGAATTTTCTTTCGTTTTCTTAAAAGCTTCCTTATGGTCTCTGGAAACTGAACTATGTACAAAAGGGCTATTGCCAAAATTGAATTTTCAACTCACTGAAACCACAGCAAGGACTGGTGGACATGGCTCAAGTAGTAGAGCACCTGCCTAGCAAGAATGAGGCCCTGAGTTCAAAGCCCAGTACTGCCATAAAACAGAAACCACAGCTTCATAAAGACAAGATCCTTAATCTTCCACCAAACAAATGAAATCAGTTAACTTCCAACCTTTTGCATTTATTTTTCATGAGGAATAGAAGCAAGCCACTAAGAAACCCACCATGTTGATTTCAATCATGTCACATTCATGAAGTTGTAAGAAAGCCAAAACATATTTAGCTAAGCAAGCACCATCATAAGTTGCTGTAGTGTACATGTTTCTCTTCGACTTTGTGGCACTTAAAGGGCTAATATGTGACTGCGAGCAATGTAAAAGAAAAGTTCATTAGAGCTCGTTAAAAATGAATACAATTCTAAATCAATTTCCATTAGTTAAAGTGTAGAAATTGCACATGTCTTAAAGAATAATATTATAAATTAATTCCTAACCCTGTGAGTAATGGTAGTTAGCCCATGTCTCCTTTCCTAATAAAAAGGAACAGGAATCTGCAACCAGTGCTTTCTTATTACATGAAATATTAAAAAGACGTCATCTTGTTTCTCATGGTCATGTCCTGATTATGTCAAACCAAATTAGTTGCATATATAAATCTGAGTAAACAAAAGTGACAGATAAATGAAATGCATGAGGACACTCCCATAAAAACCATCTATTGATTCTATACTAGGTGGCAATTTCATATGACCCTATTGGGGTACCCAAAAGAAGAAGCCAATCTTTCAGTGGTCCTGTATTTGTGTCAACATCACTCTTTTCTTTCTGCATCTCTGTGTTTGATATTTTTACCCAAGATCTATAACTTGCTCTATGAAGATAAATGGAAGAGTAAGAGTCACTCTTTGATATTCTTTCATTTCTCTTTCTTTATATCAATCAGTCTATTCTTGTAAACAAGTTTATTTCATGAAATTTATGGAATACTATCTCTAATTCCTGTTAATGAATATTCTCAGATGTTGATGTGCAGATTGCCTTTCACTAACTTACAATTGCAGACAATGTCAGTTGTTTAGAAGCCTTATGCTGAGTTTCTAGGAGTTTACTGTGCACTGAGCACTGTGTCAGGAATTAGAAATAAAGCTATGGGTAGTACAGAGGAGGCCCCTTACCTAAGGGACTTATAATCTAGTGAAAGAGAAAGGCAGCTACACATACAGTTACAGAGAGCATGACAGACTCAATGCCAAAGAATTCAAGTGCTGTGGAAACACAAAAAGAGGTACCTAAGCAGTGTTAGTAGACTACGAAAAGTTTACTGGAAAATATGATAATTAAGAATTGAAGGGTAGCCACAAGTTACCAAGGTGAAAGGATGAGATACTGTATGTTTAACCATTAGGGAGAGCATGAAGTGAAAGCAGAGAGGAAAAAAGGTAGATTACAGTAGAAAAAATAAAAAAGAACATGATTATAACAGTGGAAAGAAATTGGTCCTTGTTACTCTGAGGAGGGGTCAGAGGCAAAGTAAGGAAAGCCTGTGTAAGCAAGGTCAAAATTATATATTTTACCTAAAGCAAAGAGAGTAACATTGTACATAAGCAAATTGAAAAGATTGCTCTGGCTACAGTATGGAGAATAGATTATGGGAAACCCAACCAAGAGGCAGGAAGATAGATTATAATGGTGGATACAGACATTAGACAAGAATAGCTCACATTTATTAAGAACTTATAATGTATCAAATATTATTTAAAGTATTGCTTGCATGTTAACTCCTTTAGTTCTAACCATAAGTCCAAGAGGTAAATTTGACTATTATTCCTGTTTTATGTATCAGGATGATAGATTCAGTGAGTAGTTTACCCATATAAATACACAATTTTACACAACTAGTAAAAGACATAGCAGCCAAAGTCTTAATCCAGGCAGTCTTAGTGCAGACCTCATATCCTTAATAGTCACTAAGCTGTTGCTGTAACTTGGATATGGTTTTAGTGTACCTCTCAAAGGCTATGCACTGGGATATTGGCCCACAATATGGTTTTGAAAGGGTGGGGAAAACTTTAAGAAGTGAAGACTACTAGAGAATAATTAGATCATGGAGACTTTACCCTCATAAATGAGTTAGTGCTAGATTTCATGGTGTGCACTGAGTCTCACAGGAATGAGTTAATTTCCATAATAACAGGTTGTTATCAAGTGAGGTCACTCTATGTGCTTAGTCTCTTCTACACCTGGCCTTTTTCTTTTCTACTTCTTGCCACATCTTTGCTCAGGCAAGGGAAGTTGGGGAGGGTGGGGGAAGAGATCACTAGCATGGTAGTCCCATGTTGTTTAGACCTCTCAGTCACCAGAGTCGTGAGCCAAATTTTAACTTATAAAGGACCAAGGCTCAGGTATTTTGTTATGGCAATACAAAACAGGCTCATATATCTGCTATATTTAGGGTCTGGAATGTCTCCCTAAAAACCCACGTGTTAAGACTTGATCCCCAGCTTTTATTGTGAAAGTAATAAAACCTATCAAGAAGCCTGCAGGTAATTAGGGGAGATGTGCCCTCAAAGGCAATTGTGGGAACCTAGTCTCTTCCTTATTTTTGTTTTTTAACCATGAGGTAAGTGGCTTTGCTCTGCCACATGTTGCCTAGTGTCAACCAAGCATGGACCAAAACTTCCAAAACTGTGAGCCAAATTAAATCTTTCTTTTTTGTAACTTGATTATCGCAGTCATTTGCTATAGTGACAGAATGCAAACACAACACGTAAAGTACCTGGGCATCAATGGAAATAGAAGAGAGAGTGTAAGGACTTAGGATGGAGCCAGTTTCAGGTTAGAGCCAAGTTTTTGATGGTTAGGATTGAACTGAAAATCTAAATAGAATCATATAAATCCTTAGCAGAAATGTATCCAAACCCAAGAGGTCAAGACAAGTATGTAGGTCAAAATGAGGGTTCGCCCCACATAAATAGAAAAGGTCAGACACAGATGGAGTAGAGAAGAGAATTTCAAATCATAAAGCAAAGCAAAATAAAATAGAACAAAACATGTAGTCAAAAAATGAAGCAGATATTCAGGAAATAAAAATTCTCAGGAACTAAAGGGATAGAGCCAAGCAAACAAGAGAACAGATGTGAGGTAACAAATCAAGATAGAGTTTTCTATTGGAGACAGGTTTTTGCCTTAGGCCTGATGCTTTTTATATACTTCTTGTTGATTTCAAAACTAGTCTTTGTGACTTCTGAGCCTTGCCCTGCTGGAGCAGGGAGGAGGGAACAGGTAATTGGAAACATGTGGTCGCATTGAGGTCTGCCAGAAGATGGGGAGTAGCAGCTAATGGGATCTTGAGAAAAATATGGAGGATGTGTCATAAATACCTGCTATTAAAAGATTAGTGAGTCCTTTCTCATTGCAGGAGCTCAACAAAGACGTATTATATGAATAAATGAGCAAGTGAAGTACACATTTATCACAATAGATTATTAATAACTAAAATAAGGCATGGGGGCCAATACATCTAAATTATCTTTACTAATATTAAAGAATAATGAGCATCCTTTTCAATGATAAGACTATCATTAAAAATAAACCCAGATTTTCTATCAACAGTTTATTTAACAACTTAATTGGCTTTATTTTCAGTTCTAGAATTGGGCAACACTTTAAAAATACTTTCTTCTTACTTTTTAAAATTAGAAGATTACATTACTGTTGCCTATAGACACCCTCTTATACAGTAGCACAGCAGAATTTCTAATTTATATTTGTCACTTAGTACCTTTGATCAACCTTTCCCCAACCTCTGGTAACCACCCATTCTACTCTTAATGTCTCTGAGATCAACTTTTTAAGATTCCACATGTGGTACTTACATTTCTGTGCCTGGATTTTTTCATTCAATGACCTTCAGTTCCTTCCATGTTGTTGCAAAAGATAGGTTTTCATTCTTTTTATGGTTTCATAGCATTCCATTTTATGTATGCGGAACATTTTCTTTCTCCATTCATCAGTTGATGGAGTTGTTTTCACATCATGGCTATTGTGAATACAGCTGCAATGACCAAGGGAGTACAGATGTCTCGTCAACATACTGATTTCATTTCTTTGGGATACATACTCAGTAGTGGGATTGCTATATCATATGATATTGTTAAATTTTTTGGACCTTCAATATTATTTTCCATAATGGCTGTACTAATTTACATTCCCACCAACATGTGCCTGGGTTCCCTTTTCTCCACATCCTTGCCAATACCTGTTATCTTTAGTTTTTTGATAACGGCCATTGTTAGGTGAGGTGATACCTCATGGTTTCGATTTTTATTTCCCTGATGATAATGAGAATATTTTCATGTCTCTCTTGGTCATTTGTATCTCTTCTTTGAGAAATACCTATTAGGGTCTATTGCTTTATTTATTTATTCATTCATTTGGCAGTTATGGGGTTTAAACTCAGGGCTTCATGTTTGCTAAGCAGGCACTTTGCCCATTGAGCCATGCTTCTAGCTCTATTGCTCATTTAAATTACTTCAGTTACTTTTTTTTTGTTAAGAATGAAGGCAGGCCAGGTGCCAGTGGCTTATGCCTGTAATCCTAGCTACTCAGGAGGCAGAGATCAGGAGAATCACAATTCGAAGCCAGCCCCAGGCAAATAGTTTGCCAGGACCCTATCTTGAAAAAACCCATCACAAAACAAAAAGGACTGGTGGACTAGAGAAAAGGTGAGATCAAAAAGAATTAGCCTAGAAGGTAACACACACACACAGGAAATTAATGTGACTCAACTCCCTGTATAGCTATCCTTATCTCAACCAGCAAAAACCCTTGTTCCTTCCTATTATGGCTTATACTCTCTCTACAACAAAATTAGAAATAAGGACAAAATAGTTTCTGCTGGGTATTGAGGGGGTAGGGGGCAGAGGGAGGGGGCGGAGTGGGTGGTAAGGGAGGGGGTGGGGGCAGAGGAGAGAAATGACCCAAGCTTTGTATGCACATATTAATAAAAAAAAAAAAAAAGAAAATGCCTGATAGTCACCAGTAAAAATAAATAAATAAATAAATAATCATTTAAAAAAAAAAAAAAAGGACTGGTGGAGTGGCTCAAGGTGTAGGACCTTAGACCAAACCCTAGTATCTAAAACAAACAAACAAACAAACAAAAAAACCCAAACAAACAATGAAGGTAGGGGGGAACTTCATTATCATGCCAATTAGAACTGACCTATTTGGAAAATTTGACTGCTATCACTCTAATCTTAATTTCAGAAGATTTAGGTGAACAGCCTAGTTTCACCTTGGTTAGGTGGAACTTTAACATGAGTTTTGATGCTTAGCTGGTTCTGTTGGGGCCTAGCATAGGACATTAGTCCAAAAAAATACCTTCCTGTAACTTTTATTTAACAAAGAAAAATCAAAAGAACCAAAAAAATAACAGCAACAACAAAAAACAATAAGAATTAAGAATTAAGGAAGTTAACTGACCAGGAATTGTTCATTACTTTCTGTTTCATGTTCTAATATTTCTCAGGGAGCTCCAGATTAGTGTGACATGTCTCTTCCTCTTTTTTACCTTCCTCTTATAGAAATCACACTTTTTCCATTTTAATTAAAAAAAAAAAACTAAAGGAAACCTCAATGATCAACATTTACTCTTGGAAACTTCAGTTTCACTCTGTTTTCAAGACAGAAGTTCAGAATAAGCAAATCTGAGTAGCGACCTAGTCTCTTGCACAGCCTGCCTACCTACCTTCCCTCTTGAGCCCAAGACAGAATGGATGCTTTGCACAGAGCCCAGCTGGTGGAGTCCAATCTCCCTGGCTTTGCTGAGATCTTGGGTGAGAACTCTGGCCTCAGAATGTTAGCAATCCTTATTTGCTAGTTCCAATAGATACATTTTGCCTCTAGCAAAAAGTCTGCAGATAGTTAATAAGAATAATGAGCAGTAGCAGAGAATTAATGGCCTCTTTATTATGAGAGATAGAGTCTGGTGTTCAGTGTTCTTGAATAGGAAAATTGTTTTATAGGCAAAATTAACTGGAGAGACCTTATTTAGCCAATTTTAAGCAATGAGTTTGGATCCTAAATGTCAGTAAATTCAAAAAGAAAGATTCCAGGCAAAGTCGGAGTCCAAGGGAAGCTCAGTCATGCCTCTCTCCTGCAGGTGGAAATGACTGCTTGCATCTCCTTGCAAAAGGAAAACAAGGACAGTAGTCTTTCTAGGTGCATTTGAGCTTTATCTTCACTTAACTTTTGTCTTGCACATGATTTCTGTTTTTTCCAGGATGTCTTCTGGAGAATCATGTACTTACCTGAGTGAATGACCCTTACCTACCTTATTGTCACCATGACCTCTATTTAGCATATGTCCTAAGACTGCTGAGCCAGACTCCAGGAGGCCTGTTCTCAGGTGAATTGGATTTGGGACTCTGCTGTCTGATAGATTTGAAAGATGTCATTGCATTGTTGTCCTTTAATATGTCCCCCAAAGGTTTATATATTGGGAGTTTTATCCCCAATACACCAGTTTTGTGGGGAAGGCCTAATTAAAGGTGATTAATGTTGTTATCATAGTAGTGGGTTAATGATCATGAGAATGGTCTTGTTAAGAAATTGAGGTAAGTCTTTTTTTGCTCCATTTCAAGAGTGTTTCTCCCTTCCTCTTGCCCTCTTGCCTTCTGTCATGGGGTGAAGTGGCATGAAGGCTTGTACTAGATGTGAACCCTTCAGTCTTGACCTTCCCAAACTCCAGCTCTGTAAGTAATAAAATTCTCTTCTTTATTACTGTGGTTTTCTGTCATAAAAGCACAAAATGGACTAAGACAACCATTAGTAGAAATGTAATGGGTCCAATCCACAAGCATATAGGATTATACAATAAGAAACCACCTTTTTTGCCTGTCAAAATTAATTTATTTAAAACTGAAGAAAGCAACAAAAAAATTGTACAAAAACACAAAGGCAAAACTACATCAAGTGATGCTGAAATAATGGTAACCATTTTCAAAGTATTAGAGTCAGGTTGCAAAAGGTGACCTGGCAAGGATACTACTAATACACAAAGAAAGAGGTGTCATCAAAAGAAAGAAAAGGGTCCATGATAAGCCACACTTTCTATCCTTCAAAATTATCATCATTTGGGCCAATATTCATGTCCATTTTTTAGGACAATTCATGCTGAAGAACTCAAGCAGTTTTCAACAAAGGCTTCAAAGTCCTGTTTTAATTTAAGTGCATATGTTTACACTGCTAATTTATTTAATTTTAACTTTTTCACAAATAATATGGCAATGTTCCAGGCACTGTGCTGAGTTTGGCAAGGGAAAAAAAGAGATATCATCACAACCCTGATGGGTCTCATTGACTACATGGTACAAACAAGAGGCCTATGGGAAGCTAAAAAAAATGTGCTCAGTGCCTTAAAAAGGAAAGAACACTATGAGAAGAGGTAATCACAACTCATAATATAGGTGCCAATATAGATTGGATCTGTAGTGGACCCCAAAAGCCCATGTATTAAGGGCTTGGGCCTCAAGTTGGGTTATTAGAAAGTGGTGGAATCTTTAAGAGGTGGGGCCTAGTGGGAGATCCCAGGTCATTGTGGGGGAGAGGGGATGCCCTTGAAGGGAAAAGTGAAATAAGGGATTCTTCCTCTTCTTTGTGTTTCCTGGCTGCCATGGGGTAAGAAGATTGTTCTACCATGTGTTTCTGTCATGATATCCTGCCACATCAGAGGCCCAAAAGCAATGGGACTAACTGAACATGGACTAAATCCTCTAAAACTGTGAGCCAAAATAAACTCTTCCTCTTTTTAACTTGACCATCTTTGGGTACTTTGTTATAGTAATGGAAAGCTAACACCCTGTAAAAAGGCTACCCAAAAGACATGCTAACTGATATGTACTTTAGAGACATGAGCAAAAAAGAGCTTTCAGAATTACTCGAGGAGAAGAAAACAATATAAGTAAGGCCAAGGGACAGGAAAACATAGAGAGTTCCACAGACCAGTTGGAAATCCAGTTTAACATGTAGGACAGTCAGGGGCAAAATACAGTAGAGAGTCTACAGAAATAGACAAAGTAGCCAACTGTGACATTATTTTCATGAAAGACCTTAGTGTAGAGTTTCATGTGGAGATTTGCAATATTATGGTCAACCTGGTGGGTTTGTAAGTAGTAGATTTCAATGAGGAGAGTAGGGGAGCAGGGATTTCAGCTGGGCTGCTGTAGGCTCCACAAAGCTCATGTTAGTGACTGAATGGAAGTTACTTTGGAAGGAGTCTGGAATAGAGAAGAATTTAGATGTTACTGTAATATTGCAGATAAAGGAGCAAAGCTTGAATTTGAACTAGGATGGCTATAGTGGAAAAGAAAACATGAAAGAATAATTTTGGAAGTAGGGTAGCTTCAGTTTAATGACCAAGGAAGTATTGATGCTATTGACAGGAAGTGGTCTGTGGCCCAGATTAGTTCTCTTTCAAAGCTTGTCCGTGTCAGTTTTCTTCACCCCTCCTTTAAATGTCTTTTAAGTTTTAATATATTCTCTTCTGAGGAGGAATTGAAAGCAAGTGTCCAGTCTCTAATCCTGTTTTCCTTGCCAAAGACTAGAAGATGCAATCCAAAGGACATACTCCAGAACAGATATTTGGGAAGCTGCCTATCACCCATGGGCCACCATCCTACACATGCTCAGTGTTTCACACAGGGCCTGAGACCCAGTAAAATTTCAATGAACATTTACTGGATGAATGAAGGAAGACTCCGTTTATTTACACTTTAGTGCAAATTAAGGTGAATTAATTCCAGCAGTTCTATATCACAGGCTGTATGTGGTGGTGCACTTCTGTAATCCAAGCCATGTGGCAGGTGGAGGTGGGAAGTGTCCAAGTCTAAGACCAGTCACTGGCAAAAAAGTTAGCAGACCATATCTGAAAAATAAGCTAAACCTAAAAAAGTTGGGTGTGGCTCAAATGTCAGAGCACTTGCCTAGCAAGCACAAAGCTCTGAGTTTAATCCCCAATACTGTCAATAAGTGCTTTATCAAGAGTAAAATAATCTCCCTCTTCTTTCTGTTCCTATTCCTCAGAATACTACCAACCAACTAACATTTACTAGACACTTTCTGTGCTGAGTCAATGTAATCAACAGACCTATTAATCCCAATGATTTGTGGTTTCCTCTACTTTCACAGTTTTCCCTTACACGGAAGAGTTAAAACTAGCCAGGACAGCTCATCTGGACACAGTATTCTCATTGAAAATTTAAAGAGACAGGAAATAAATTGTCTTGAACTTTATCAAAGCTTTCTTCCCCCAAAAAGTCCCCCTAACAAAACTGAGAAGTTAACCAAATTTGCTTTCAGGACAGCTCCCACTGCATTCCTTCAACTGTTTGTTTTGGGGGATGAGAATAATGGAGAAGGTAGCAAAGAATTCTGGGATCCAAACATCATGCTGCCATCAGGCCCCAGAGTTTCATAGAACCATGAGGAAGGTGCCATAGAGGTGACTGGCTTTGAAGGAAACTCACAGAGATAATCAATTTGATCACACAGGCAGACACTAAGGTATTTGTCAAAACGTCAGGGTTATGGATAGTGCCAATATATTTGCTTTTGGATGCATTAGTCTTTTTAAAAGCCTATATCTAATGTGACATTGGACATAGTCTGTTTTCCTGCCATCACAGATTTCTGTTAAGAAATAGTATATACCAGTTTTCTTAGGGGTGCAGGGCTTATACACAGACACTTCCTGCCAAACAGATAAATGAGAAATAGTTATTTGTACATGTTTGTTAATTTTAGAAAGATTCAGTGAAGACATAGCAGTAAGTGTGTAACAGGTCACATTTATTCTCTGCGCTAAACCTCAAACACAGTTGAAAAAGCTAATCGTAAAGAGAATAGAAGATTGGCACAGGACAGAGCCTTGGACCAAGTACCTCCTTCCAGAGCTGATAAAGGTAGCTGTTACCTGTCTTATTCCTGCTACCCACGGAGACCTTGTAAAGTCTAGATTAGCCCACTGGCTCCTGGGCAGATACGTGACAGCTCCACAGAGTTTGACCTTGTGCTACTGTGGTGATTTATTTTGTGCCAAAGACCTGCATGGTTGATCATCCTAACCTGGAGATTGTTTAACTTAAAATGGAAAAGGTAAAGATAATCAACTCCTACAGAAATGATACCGTGTGCATAAGGCTACTGCTGTGACTCTAAAAAGATAATTTTTCATATAATCAATAGGAAAGAAAATAGTCTGTTGCTCCTTAAGTGAATTATTGGGACAGCTATAGAAAATATTTTAAAGAAATTCTGTGTTGAATTTTTAAGACAGAAACTAGTCAGCCATTAAAGTCCACCATGTGAAAAATTTACACATATCAGGCTATTAATTATGCAGGTTTCTATAGATTTCAAGGAAGATCTCTTGATTTCCTAAGCATAGTGATGATAAACAGACATGGTTCTCTATTGCCTTTCTGTTCCTTCATAAGTTTATTTTTCTGACCAAATGAGAAGAATATTCCTCCAAGTGCTTCTCTGCCATGTGCAGGGGGATCTCTTATTCCCCTGGAATGTTTATTTGCCTCACGCAAGAACTTAAAGATTTTGGAGTTCTCCTTTTAGTTCTTCTGTAGCTCTGGATTTGGACCTGGGTTTGTGCCCTACTTCATGATCAGCTATATAAATCTTGGCCAAATAGTTAAAATTTAGAGTTTCATTTTCTTCATATGTAGCTGGTCATGATAGTTATAATTATGACAATAAATATTTAGTAAGTACTGGGTCTAGTTGTAAATGCTTCATGCACATCAACCCATTTTACCTACTCTGTAACTTTGAGAAAGGTATCCTAACTCTAGAAATTAGGAAATTGAAGACCAGCAAGTTTCAAAAACTTAGCCAAGGCAAGGCTGAGATACATAGAGGAAAACATAGTGCTGATCTTTGGAAAAGTGCTTAAGAAAGGTCCTGCATCCTTCTCTTTGTCCCCAGCTTCTACATCATTACATATACTTTCCTATAAGCCAGAAACCACTGTGCACATAAAGAATGAGGCACAATGCAGTTTGGATACTTTTACCCAAAACACAAAATATGTAGTTTCAGTTGTAAATTTATCATATTATATTTGTGCAGTGATGTTTTTGTTTTTCTTTCTGTTCTCAGCACCTAACATGGTATCATACTTTTTTTGTAAAATATAATATGTGTGTTTGGTTTGCAGTCAGCTGGAGGAGGCTGGCCTGGCTCTGAAACTGATTTTGACAAATAGATCCTTAGGAGCATTGGATGATCCAGTGAATCATTTAGCCTCAGTTTATCCATCAGTAATAGTGGGATTTGTAATAAATATTTTCACCTAATTTTCCATAAGGATAAAATGATACAATGAATATGAAAGCAACTTATAACTAGAAGTAATTTTTCATTTGAAAGCAACTGATCTCACATACCTGAAATAGAGTTGAGTTAGTTCTCAAATGGCACCAGTCTGTTACAGAAGGGAAAACACTGCTGTCAAATTCATTCACCATTAGTAACTTTGTTCTGAGCACCATGACATAGGGTGATCAAAGCAATTGCCATTCCTAGTCACACTTCAAGGACTCATTTATGTATCTAGCTCAGTTTTAGAGATCCAGTAGTTATTACTGAATTTAATCCAAAAAAGTAGAAGGCAAAAACATATCTGTGTTAAGAGTACATGTGTAAAAGGCGCTCAAGTCGCCTTTGCACTGACTCCTACTTGAGCCCACAAATTAAGTAAAAACAGGAAATGCTTGGCATCTCTGTCTCCATTTTGTATCTGTCTTTGCTTTAAGCTATTCTCTTTTCAGTCACTTTACAATTAGCTTGGATTCCAAAAAGGACAAAACTGATAATATCTTTATGACAATGAACTAGAGCTCCCATTCTCCCAGTAAGGACAATTATCTCAAGAATCCTCTCAAACAAGAACCAGATTACTCCCTCCAGGTAAGTGATAACTTCCCAGAACTGGAACAGACCACCAGATCACCTGTCAGACCAAGAATACTGACCCCACCAGTCATGAGACCAACCAGACCACACCTATGACTGAACTGTTTATGCATACCTTTGTCCTTTGCCCCCATTTTTTTTTTGTCTATTTAAACCTATAGCTCACGTCCATACTCCAAAGACAGCTAAAGATGAGCTGAATGCTTACTCTGCCTCTCCCTATGGCATGTCCTGAGTTGTGTTATAAACTTCCTTTCTTTTCCTTCATCATGCACAAGTGGTCCCATCTTCATTACCTCTACTGGAGAAACAAGAGACTTCCTGGGCTCTCTGCAAACTCAAGGCTCGTACAGCAGTTTTGCTAAAAAGCAGAGAGCAAAGCAGTGAGTGTTATTAATATCATATCCAGTTTGAATTACAAGAATAGGAGATAGGACAGAGAGAGAGACAGAGAGAGAGAGAGAGAGAGAGAGTTTAAATGCATAATCAATAGTACATACTGAAAAACTAAGGCAAACTTCCTTACCAGACTCAGCACAGGAATATTCAGCTAGCTAAAGCACACCAGATTATGTGATTTCAGTCTTAACTTTACATCACAGAAAATAAAAATTAGTCTTCCAGAAGAGAGAGTACAGGACTTCATTCTCCTACAAGCGTTACAAATGACAGTGACTAACTCCCCCCACTCCAGTCCTTCCCTCCTTTCTTTTCTTTGATATCCTTTGGGCAAAATGCTAATGTATGAAAAGCATTCCAGATTGCAGATATTCTCATTCAGATTACACAATCTGACTTCATGCTGATCACCACGTTGCTACTGACAGTATTAAAATAGAATTGCATCAGTTCACTCAAACCCATAGCCCAGACCTCCCTTAAAAATCTAGAGCTCTACATTTCAGAGCAGTTAGCTGAAGGGGTTTACCTGCAAGTCTACAGCAATGAACCCAGCAAGACCCCAAAAGGTATCTACCAGCATTCTTCTCTAAGAGGCTCCTTAACTAGGAACTATTCAAGCAGGCTTGTCTTTTCCTGTTATAACCTTTAAAGTAGCTATGCAAATTAGCAAGAGAGAAAAAGAAACCACAGTATTGGGCAGTAGAATTTTTTAAGGCAATATCTATCACTTAGCCATTGTTCTGGCTGTTATTTTAAGAGCCATAAAAGAAACACCTCTCACATGCCCAGAGTTCATGGGCTGAATTCTGAACACTTTGCTTCACTTGCTCTACACTCCACTGTCACTTTGCTTCACTTGCTCTACACTCCACTGTCACTTTTACTCTATTGTGCACTCTATTTTTCCTGAGTCTCTTGGCAACAACCTTTCTGTCTGCCTACCTCTTACCTTTCCTTCATGCTGCCTAGGCCTCATGCAATTACTCATGGACTTCCCCCTACTCTTTTATCAGCTCCCCTTGGCTCTTGCTGGCTACTGATAACATTTCTGGAGTAGTCCTTTCTGTGTGACCTGGCTCTCCAGGTGTCCCAGCTCAAATGTAGCCTCTCTGAGCCTAATGGGGCCAAAACCCATACCCATCTAACTAGGATGCATAATGTGACAAAGCACCTGAACAGAGTCAAAAATTTCTTGTGAGTCTAGTATATCAAATATACTCTCATGTAGCATAGGATTACTCCAAATCTGAAAATTCTACCATTGCATTTTTTTAAGTTGTCCAAATTTATCTGAAGAGTAAATGTTATCTGAATCTGTTCCATCAAATTGTGCCTTTTAAATACATATAATAGTATCCCTTCCCTCAATGTATCATGTAGATTTTGAGACAAGGCATAAAAATAGATGAGACAATCTAATACTAAGCAACAACAAAAATTACAGAATAAGAGATGTCTCATGGGTGCATGATCAACTGCTGAGAAAGAGCTCTACTCAATGCAGGCTGTGAGTTCAGAAGGGAGGAGGCCACTATGTACTAAAGGCTCCACAGCACAGTGGGGAGGTAGAAGGTGAGACAGCTAGAGCAGCGGTTCTAGAAGAACTGCTTTAGGAGTGGAGTGGTAATCCATCAAGAAGGGAATGAAAATCCTCACAGTGTGGGATGGTTCAGCAGATATCCAGGAAGGCAGGGCTGTAGGCACTGATTCTATAGAAAAAAATTGAAGTATTATTTAGGATTGAAGTTGAATGGAATTACATATATCTTCCCCATTTCAACAATAAATAAATAGATAAAATGTGAAACCCCAAAGAAATAGAAAATCTTTTAGGACCTCAGGAACTTATGTTCCTTAATAAGCTCTTATACCTGGCACAAGAAATTATTTGTTTTGCAAATGGTCTTGGCAGTGACTTAGTATTTCATTTTGTTTTGCTGAATAGCACTTCACAGGTGGAGAGCAGCAAAGAACCATCCTTGGACACATAGAACTTATTCACATACTGCTTGATTCTAGTCAGATTGATGTTTCATTTCCTCAATTCTTTTTGCTTTTCCATAGTCCTACAGCCCTGATCTAACTGATTTGATGCCTTTGAAGCCCTGCTCTGCCTTTGATCCATTCTATCTCATTATTAGCTCAAGTTATTTGATCTCGAATAAGTCATAAATATTCTAATATTAAAATCTACAAAGATCCACTTATATAAGCCAGGAACCACCCATTCTGGAAGATTCCTTTGCCCCTGATACTCTGAGACCTAACCTATCATTTATTGGACTTCTTTGATAGGACCTTATGAAGGTGACCTTGAGTCTTTCCTCTACTGATAGCCTCACATGGCAGCAGAGTTCTGTCTGGAGGTGATCTGGTCCATAGGTGAGCACCGTTCAGTTCTGCTGTCTGCATTTTACAGGTAGAATGTTGTTCTGCTAACAGATCTGGGAGACACTGTGCCTGCTAGCCCATAGTTGAACACAGTTGCCTTTAGCAATATAGGTAGTAAAAGCATGTAATGCAAATAAGACTAAGTACAGCTGTGATAAATGTGTCTTACCCAGGGCGGTGTCAGCAACATGATCTGAACTCACAAATTTTCCTACTGGACAGCAACATAAATCCAAAAGGATGTGTTAGCAGCAAAGGGCATGGGAAACCTGTGAAGGAGTTCGTCACTAAATCATGGCAGAGGTAAATAAATATCTTCAGAATGTAGATGATCATCCTTTCAGAAGGTGGCCTATGGGGACAGATTTATTCATTCTGCATTGAAAGCCACTGGAACTAGAAGAAACTCCATCCTGCAACCGTTTTCCACGAAGGCAAGCAAGGGTAGGTTAATACTACTTCTCAGATTTCTTAGAGAATACTATTTTATTTTCTTTTATTCTTTCATATAAAGTTGAAACATTATAATTATTTCTCAAAGTACTGTAATTATTATAGATTTTTATAAAGTCATAAATCAGTGGGAAAAAAGCCTTTGTAAGATCATGTGTCCAAGTTTTGTTGTAGGAAATTTATGGTCACCATAGCTAGCAAGCTTATGCTGTGACAAGTTCTGCCTGGGTAAAAATGAAGAACTCTTGCCCATAGTTTTACTGCTTTCTAGTAGAAAACAAGGGATAAAAGAAAAGATCTTTTAGGTTTAGTCACTTCAGCTCTCTGGTTTCTTGCCATTATATACATAACAATAATGATCATAATAGTATCACTTTATTTTGATATCCCATGTCACAATTTATAAATGGTTTTCATACATATTACTATGGTACATATAGAGGAGGATGGTAATCCTTTATGCCCATTTCACAGGTAAGGAAATTATGGGCAGAGAATTAGAGAATTGTATAAGGTTGCAGGGTGAATAAATAATGGATCTGAGCTAGCCACCGATCAGGTGTCTTCCCAGGAGATGTTCTACTCTGTCTATTCTCTCACATTATTATAGGAATCCAAGAGTCTCCCTGGCCCCAGGACCACTGGAGAAATAATGGTATAAAAGAAAAAAAATGATATAGTTACTGTGAAAATTTTCAAAGATCCAAGAACCAAGATTCATTTTTAAAAACCAAGAAGACTCAACACTAGCAAAAGGGAAATCACACATACCTAGAATAAGACACTGTGTACTTTTACTTTGATGCACTTCTCACAGGAAAATTTAGATTTAATTGTGTGATCTCTTAATTAAGTTTGTCTCTATTGACAGGCTGAAATTTCCATTAGAGCAGGGATCATATTCACAATTTTGTATACCATTTTATCTCCCTTGTCTAGCACAGTGTCTGGCCCTCAGTAAGTATTAACTGAACGGTTGAATAAATGGACTAATGAGAGGACCAAGACTTTAAAGAAGGATAAAAGAAAATATGGATTTCAATTTAAAATAAGGAATCTCATATTAAATAATGAGAAGTTTAGATGGGTCATTATGATTAACACAATCCACTCTTTTCACTTTTATTCCATATGCTTCAGAATAGAATCATATCAATGTTTCTTTTATTTTCAGTTGCTGACACCTTATTGTGGGAGATCAAAGAAGTCAACTTTATTGAGGGTGAAAGTGAAGGAAAGGTTAGGAGGTTAGGACCATGATGGAGCAAAAACCAAAATTGTTGGCATACTAGGAGAATGTCACTTTGCAGACTGGCACTTTGCAGAATGTACAGTTGGAAAGAGCCATGATTACTTTTGTTTCTAGGAGAGATCACCCTAAGTCCTGCCCTAACAAGGAATGCACCTGCATTGTATTGCTTAGATATATCCACTTAAAAGTGGAAATTCAGGAATGTTAGAAAATTCTAGAGTCAGGTAGATAGACGAAGCTAAGTAGTTGTAATGGGATTTGATTCTCAATTCTGGCCTCATTAATAGTAAACTTTATTAACTTGAGCCAAGTGGCTTTGGTTCCAAGTTCAGCTTCTGTATTTTGATCTTCCTTGTTTCTTTTGTCTTCTCTACAGTTTTATAAAGGTCATTATGAGGTCAAGTTGACATATATCCCATCTCAAAATGGTAAATGGCCTGTTATGGGGTAATAATTGTTATGCACTCAGCACTGTTGATTTCTTATAAAAGAGTATTTTTTGCTAACTGCAATAAGACAGACACTCCTGGAAGTCTTCATATTTATTGCTATTGGACACCAAGATTTTAATTTGTTGCTCTTCA
Source organism: Castor canadensis (assembly GCF_047511655.1). Lineage (NCBI taxonomy): Eukaryota > Metazoa > Chordata > Mammalia > Rodentia > Castoridae > Castor > Castor canadensis. The sequence continues at coordinate 169,573,235 of NC_133387.1, forward strand.
ATCAAGTAGAATTTTTGCTTCAGTAAGAACTAATCAATTTCTATATAAGTTCACAATTATCAGTGTAAACTTTTTCTTTTATGTTTGAACAGATTGGGGTTGAAGGGTTGATTTTACAAATGTAACTGGTAATGCAAGAAGTGTCTTATTGATAGTTGTGCATTCTCCAGCTTCTAGGCATGTTAATTTTAATATGGAAAAAAGTGGTCTATTGGTTAAAATGGGTCTTAAAAATCCAGGTCTTGTTCATTCTCCAAGGCCTGTTTTCTCTATCATGGTTCACTGTTCTGCTTCTTTTCCCTGTGCCATTCCTTCTTCTTCCCCAACTATGACTCACTATTTTAGGTCACCATTTCAAGCACTCAAAGTGTGTTAAAATACAGGCTGAATATATAGGAGGTGCTCCAAAGAAATTTGTTGAATAATTCAATTAACAGTGGAGGCAAACCCTCAAAGCCAGTCAGAATTATGTTCTTCCCTGGGGAGATTTGCTGACATGAAAAAGTATGACGTGAATTAAGATGCCAGATGCAACATTACGTCCAGAACTGAACAGAGCTCAAACAAATGCATCATTACTAGATTGCTCCTAACAAGTGCCCTTTCCATATCAGGAATGCCAAATCTTGCTCATTCAAGTCTTCTTCAAAGACAGGTTCTAAGACTTCATTAATGTTTATAAAACATTTTGAAATCTCCCTGAAAGTCATTAAGGAATGAAATGTTAGTAGTAGTTATAGCCCAGCTGGAAGTCAAATTCGTCAAACATCTCCAGGAAGAATCCTCTAGCTAATTGGACTTTACTTGTTTTCAGACACCTGCCAGAATTTTTTCACACTTTAGGTCCTCAACTGAATTATAATTTCTGGGATTTTGGTTTTATCTTTCCTTCCAGAAGTTCCCAGAAACTATTACTTGCATCCATACATTCCTTCTCTAAACACCTCTGTGAAATATGGTAGGATGGGAAGTGAATGGGGATTTGGAGGGACCATTTTCAATTTGAACCTCATTAAGAAAATATTTTTTTCTTCATGTAATAAATTTTGGAAAGCTGAGACTAGAACTCTGATCTGTTCACAGAACAATTGGAGGAAATCTCCAATTGGTGTTATCATTTCTATTTACAGGCCATAAAAGTCAAGAGGCAATATTAAGGCACATGTAAGATGTCACAGTGCAATCTGAGCTCAGTCTGATAATCAACTCAAGAATAAAGAAACCTAATTTTGCATGTTCAAGACTCTGGCTGATCTCTAGCCCTGTGGGTACTAGAGCAAATTTCCTGTTATTACCTGGCAGCCACCCTTTGCCTCATTAAATGACTGTAGATCAATGAGCATGTGGAATCATAAGACAGCTCTGTCCTAGGAAAGGCAAATTGCAGACCAACTTCAAAGCAACACACCTGACCTCATACGAAACTGTTCCAGTTTATTATTTTGCACGATTGTGTGTTTCAATTTATTACACTGATGACTTACCTTGTACTACTCTGTGTTCAATTATGTATTTCCTGTTCTCATTACAGACCTTCAAACGACCGCAAAAATACATTCATTTAATGCTTTTTCTGTTCTTTTAAAATTTTTATCACTCTGAAAGGAGGAAGAAAATGGTTTGAGCATTAGCACTGGGTATAAACTCAGATTGATTCTATGTACTTAAATTACTCAGATAATTGGAGCAAAGAAACTCAACTGAAAGAGTTGAATAGTAGCTAGAAAAAAAACCTGGGATTTTAACCACAGAGATAATTTGAATACATTAATACACCCAACATATAGCACAATGCAGGGAAAGAAGTATAGCATTACATGTTTGGGATCCAAAAGAGATCAAGTGTACCAAGGCAAGATTTTGGAATGAGATGGGAGCAATAACTTCTAGCTCTAGTTCAGAATCTTACACTTACTAGGTTTATAATTTGGAGAAATTTTGAGGGAACAGGAGATCTAACAAGTTGCTCTCCATTTTAAATTATATGACTTGAATTTTTATTTTATAAGCTGAAATTAAGACAAGTTAATTCATTAATAAAATACATACAAAGAACTGTGTGTGTGTCAGTGTTTTTTTTTTTTTCCACTCCATAGAGGAAAAATGCGCAATGGGAATCATCTAGGCTTTGTCTTGTAAAATGATCGATCCTTCCAGTGGGCTATGACTTAAGGAACAAATGTGAGAGCACTTCTATTCCTGTAAGTTTCATTTTTGAGATTTGAAATTTATTTATTCATTGAGGGCCATAAAGGACTAAGACTTAAATACTAATGTTAGTAAGAGAAATAATTTAGCTACTTCATTCATTCTGAAGGATAAATAAGAGCTGGGCATGCAGCTTAATGGTAAAGCACATGCCTACCATATACAAGGCCCTGGATTTGATACCCAGTACCTCAAAAATAAACAACAAACAAATAAATAAAGAGGTAAATGAATGGAGACAAGAGTGAACCTCAGAGCCATTGATAGTATCTATGAGGAGAGTAAGAATAAAGGCAGGTATCTCCCATTGAAGATCCTTCCTGCCAAGCCTCTTCTCTACAAACTGTCTCCACCATTACCAAGGCTGAATGATGCTTGCCATCAAGAATGCTAGACATCATTTCTTAGGCTATCCATTAGTAGTTCTGATCTGACTACCTCTTCAGTCTATAACCACTTGTCCTTTGTATGGCACTAAATTATCTCCCCAAACTTTATAATTATAAAAATAATTTAATAACTTTATTATTATAAAGTTATTAAATTATAAAAATAATTTAATAATTATTTTTATCCTTATGAATCAAAAAGGTATGCATTCAGCATTTTGAATCACAAATGATATTATCACAAAAAGAACATCATAGTATTATGACTCAGTACTAGAATCATTAATTCAAGGTAACATGTTGAAATGAAAAATATTGGACAAGCAACCCTTTGTTTAGATTACAGAATGGCAGGGAATCTACATGCTCTCCTAATTCTTTTTACCAATTTAATTCAGTTTAGAAGTAGTAAACTTCATGACTGTTATGGCATTTCACTGCATCCTGAAATCCATTTGTCATGGTTTACTTCATTCATTGCTTAGTTTCCTGATAAACATTTATGAATTTCTAAAACTCTGCTAGGTGTTATGATAAGTATTTGGAATATGCAGACTTAAAGGGAAGGATTGCTAACTAAGTCTTCTGCCAATGTAGGGCTCCTTGATATGTACCCATCCTGTAACCCTGTTTTGTCTCTTTCCTCAGGACCTTGTGAGGAATTTAAGACATGAAATTTCTGGATTACTTAGTTTTTCAAGGTCATTGAAATAAATATACACAACATCCCTACTATCAAGAGCCTTCCCATGAAGATACTTTGCATTTTACCTGGCACCAAACTCAATTTCTTGTTCACCCTGACTTTAAGAAACTATTTTTGATTTAAATCATTCTCAGTCTGATCCCCTTTTTTCAACATCACAGAGCGACGCTTCAGCATCACCCAGCTGTGCCTCTTCTTTACCACCTTCTTGAGGTGAAACCCTTTCAGTGGTGTGCAAATAAGGGAACATCGTTGAAAGGCAAAGACACAATCTGGAGCTGCCTTTGCTGAGAAACTCTCCTCATTATAAAGGCATCAGATAACCTATTTTGAAATATAAAACAGTCCTTTCAGGCTGCAGTTGAAAAACAGTATTTTAAGATTTGTCTTGAACGCCTCCCTTCAAGGGCTGCTTAATGAATTCCTGAGTTTAAAGGGAGTCAGAGAAGAAAAGTATCCTCTTTACTTTTTCTTTTGTTCTCTTAAGAAATTAATATATGTTGTAATTTATGGAGGCCATTCCAAGGCACATCGTGTCTAAGATCCCATTTGTTAAGCACATCTTGCAGAGTTTCATTCCTGGACCTATCTTCAGGGATGGACAGTGTACCACAAAATCTCCCAGAGGGCACAGATGGTGCAGTCAAATTAGACTAATTCAAGAAGAATTTATTTACAAAAAGACTAACTACAAAGGTGCAGGTGGGTGTTAGGAACCCCAAGGAATGGTATAGGAACCCTGGGGTTCCCACAGCAGCTGATGCCAGCTCCAGGCCTAAAAGCATTTGAGATGAGCAAAGCTATCAGAACCTAGAGGGGAAAGAGGTATACATGCAGACTTCCTGGAAAGGTTGTGGCTTCTGTGGAGGGACACAGTCAGAAAAACATTAAAGGAACCAGAGGAACAAATACTACCTCCTCCCCCTCCATGTCCATTTGGAGTTCCCCCTTTGACTGAACTCACCTTAAAGCCATTGAACACTGGATCTCACAGAAGATTTCCATATAGGTCAGTTTTCTGGGACAGTGGGCAAAGTGAAGGCAGATAGAAGGTGTTTCTAGAGGGGTAAAGGGAATACACCTAGTACAAGCAAGGAGCATGTGTCTCACTACCCCCTCCTTGGGAACTGTTGAAGTAGCTTCCACCTGGTTTCCCTCCCTGACTTGGTTTAACCCAGGACAATGTCTATTATGTTTTTCTTATACACACACACACACACACACACACACACACACACAGAGAGAGAGAGAGAGAGAGAGAGAGAGAATCCATTTTCACTCTCAGAAGCATCTTGATTAAGCTAATAATTGCATATGTATCTTCAATTCCTAATGACACAGAGTGTGTTCCTCAAGTTAACACACTGATCATTTAAAATAACAATGTATGCACATATGAATAAATAAATAAAGAAAATATTCTAAAGTGGAAAAAAATAAAATAGAGAATGGGATCAAACAAATTATATATGCCCCAAACTCTGAGCCAGGACTTGCCTCCTAATTCATAAAATATCAAAAATCAAAAATCTGGTAGGCTATAGTATACCAGGCTGAAGTACTTGGCCTCTCTGATCTTATCTCTTTCCCTGGCTTCTTGTGTCCCAGACCCACAGGCGTCTCCTTGTTCTCTCCTTCAGCAAGCCAATCATAGTTACCTTGGATATTCATACTTATTGTTCTATCTGTCTGGAAAGGTATTCGCCAAGACAGTCTTCTGACTTGATTTCTCTCATTTCCTTTATATTTTTAATGGAAAAAGTAATAATCACATTTTAAGTATTCTCTTTTGACCACCAAGTTTATTTCCCCCCACAGTCAAACTCTTCCCTTTACACTACCTTATTTTCCTTCTTGACTCTTCACATCATCTGTGTATTTATTTGTCTATTTTCTGCCTTCCAGCACTGGAGTAGAGGTTTCCTGTGAACAGATGTATTTTTTTGGACAATTGCTATCATCCTAGAGTTTAGTAAAATGCCTGGTACATATTATATGCTCAATAAATATTTCTTGGATAAATTAAATTACAGGAATATAAGACAGAATTGTGATTAAGCCTGTGAATATCAGGACGATTTAAATATTCTTCAACTAGTTAAACAACTGAAGAATATATGCTCTGTAAATTCTAAGACATGATGCAAAATGTGTGTGATTATTACTGTTCTTGTCATTATCATCAACTTGCAGGGTGAATGGATAGACTAATCATATCTCTAGGTCCTGCCAGTTTTGTGTTTAGTTATAAGTATTATGTTTTTTTCAATTTAAAAAAATTTAGAATGTTTCTGATAAGGAATCCCTTTACTACTCTACTCACTAAATTATGAGTCATCGTGACAACATAGGATTTTGTGCTTGGTTTATTCAGGCCCTAAGAACATGAGTGAATTACATTAGATCAGACACCTAGCCAATGATTAATATTGTATTAAAATACAAAATGTAAAGAGAAAGGGGTTCAAGGCTGGGCTGAGAGAAAAGTTTGCTTTAAGAAAATTCTCATGACAGTTGATCCCCTGGGAAAAACTTGCAGATCTGTGTTGTTTCCTCAACCTTATCATCCAGGAAGAGACTAATTTTTTTATCCATCCAACCAAAAGATGACAGTCTATAGAATGCAAGGTTGTATCTCTTCTAACATTGAAAATAAAGCAGTATTCACATTATATTACCCATATTTTCTTCCACAACTTAAGATATTTTATACATTAAGAATTTTGAATTGAAAGCCATGCTTTGGCTTAATAAAAGATAAGAATATAATTTCTTATAATGTATTTGGTATCACCCACAGCTTTCAGCTGCTCATATCCTCATCCTGTCTTAAGGAAAGTCCTGATATGAAAGGACTGAAAGGAAAAGGAGAAGGTGCATCAGTGTAGTGGCACCTCTTCTCTCATCAAAGCTTCACAAGTATGGTTCACCATTTTTATGAATGATGATGTTGAAGTCCAGCACAATTACATAACGTGCCCACAATGATTCAATAATCCTAATATTTGATAGGGCCAGGAAAATTTTAACCTTTATCCATCTATCTCTAAAAGCAATGACATTTTATTTAGACCATTCAGCCTTTTCATTTTTGACTTACAGAACTAAAAGGACATTTTATTGCTAGGGTTTAAAACAAGTCCATGCCCAGACTCCACCAGCTCAGGGATCTGAAGCAATTTCAAAGAATCAAAGTTAACTCAATTGAATTTAGAACCAATTTGTTTCCATTCTCTTGAGGAAGAAAGGTGTCAGCTGTTACCATTCCTACCATCACACTTTTTTGCTTTTAAAGGGCCACAACTTGCCCTATTCCTACAGAATTCTTGAATCCTTGGATTTTTTATTCTGAAGCCAAGGTTTTGGAGGCTCAATATTTTACTATACTAGATAAGAATATTCTCTTTATATAAGAAACACTTAAGTTAGGTTTACTTTTCTAGAGTGAGATTATGGGTGAGGACATTGATTGATAAATACCTCATTCTATTAAATAAGAAAAACTCAATGAATATTAATACCACAAGATGTTCTAACACATAAAATATTTGTCCAGAGAACAATTTTAACTTGCAAAATTCACCTTTCCTTTCCTAGCACCAAAAATGTGATTTGCTTTTAACAACAACAAAAGCGGGTATCCTTATGTGATTCAGGAACATACTAAGTTTAATAAGTATTTGTTAGTACTACCTGCTATGAGCTCACTGGAGTGCAGCAAAAAGATTATGATATGATCTGTGACATTTGGGGAATTTTAATGTCATACAGGAGCCAGAAAATATACTCGCATTTGATAAATTTCTATTTTTTAAAAAAAAATCTGCTTGATTGTTCAAATAACTCAGGCACAGTAAGTTCTTTGGAAGTATAGAAAAGCTATGAGCTTCAGATGAGGGAACACCCAATAAGACTCAGCTATATAACAAAACAAAGGTCAACTTTGTTTTTCTAGACCTTAGTAATTCTTAGAGTCATCTCCTTTTCTCTATTTTAACACCTGGCTTCACATTGGGCTCTTCTTTTCTGGCACCTAGGCCCTTTGCTACTGAAAACTTGGGTATTTGTTAAAAATTTAAAATACAGGACTGTAATCAAATCTCCTCAATCAAAAGCTACATCTTAACCGTGTCTCTGGGAAGTTTATTCATGCATTAAATTTTGAGGTGCACTGACCTAGCCTGATATGGTCACATCTGCAAGATCTGGGTTGGGAACTCCTCACACTCCATATAGCCTGACGATGATCTTTCTACTGTACATGTCTGGCATCATCATTCCCCAGCTGAAAGCTCTGCAACAACTCTATGCTTACAGTGGTAAGTCTAAACTTTACAGTATGAAGTGTGTTCTGTTTTATGATAACCCTACCATTGTAAGCTCATCTTTCTCTCCATAAACCTATCACCCATTCCATTCTAAACTTCCAGTCCTTGGGAAATTCTCAGACATCTTTATATTTTCATCTATCTTGCTATTTAATGTCAAATCACTCTAACTAATCAGGAAAGCTTTCTTCCCTTAGCATTGCACATACCTATGGATTTCCCAATGTTTTGCTTCAGCCCCAAACTCTCAGTGGAAATTTACAAGGTTTGCTCACTCAGAACTAATAGGTTCTTCCGTGGTCTCAAGTTCTTTGGTTCAGACATCAACTGTCCCACTTATCTAAAATCTTTGTCCCCAGTGAGATAAACTCATGGTTTTAGCCATAAGATAGTTGAATAGATGGCAGGTGTCATTATGTATCAGTTTATTAGTTGTAGTCTCATATGACAGCTGAGACAGCAAAAGCAAAATGAGTTTAAATTTTAAGGCAATTATCCTATAGAGTTTAGTCTTCTCCCCCCTCTTTTCAGTGCATGATACATTGGGAAGAATGTAGGACTCTGGAGTTGTAAGACTTCTAAACTCTGACACTTCCTAGTTGCACCATATTGGACAACTAACCTCTAAGAATAAGTTTCATCACATTAAAATATGAATAATAATTGCAACTGCTTTCCATTATAATTGTAAGGATTAAGAGATATTTTATAGGCAAGCATTGAGATAACTAAAATAGCAATGTATTCATAACATGCACTATATTTTAATATAATTTGAACATAATTTTTTGAAAACTGTACTAGATATCCAAGTTATCAAGATTATTCAGAAATAGCATCAGTCCAAATAAAAATGTCCAAGTGCATCAGGGGAGGTTTGTGCAAAGGAAAAACTTTAAGACAATGTATAAGATGCTATTATGCCAGTACAAAAACTAATTAAGCATAAGAAATTTTGGAAAAGGATTCACAGAGGAGGTAACAATTCAGTTACCCTCCCATTACCTGATTGAGGATAAAATTTGAAAGTCCTTCACTAGAAGGATGTATAATTATTGAGTCTTACTTTGTCTAAACAGATATAACTGAAAAATTCATTCAATTCCAGAATCTTAATATTTTGTAGATCCTTAGATGGCAGGACTTTTCTTCCTCTTCATTCAGACACTGTTGTGGCATGGTGCCAATACATCTAAATATTCCATCTCATCTTCCCCTCCACACCTGTCCAGGGCTCTGCACACTGTTTGCTAAGTATGCTATACTCACTCTTGACTTCTATTTTGAGCTCATTTCTTTTGTGTGTAATTTCCTTGGGTTTCATCATTGGCAATTTAAATATCTTTCTCATGAAAGTCTCTTCAACTCCTTGTATCATCCAGGAGGTAGGCCTTGTTGTCCCAGCACACAGAGGAATTCTGCAGTTCTTGACTGTATCCCCTGGTAAATCACTTTTTCACAGACATGGTGCTACTACTCCACTCTTTTATATTTATGCTGTTGTTTCTCTGGGATGAAAACTGCACAAGGAATGGAGTCTTGGTGTTACTCCTACCCAAGTTGTTCCATTTCTTATTCTGAGATCTTGAATAGGACTTCTCTATCCACCCTATGTTAGCTCTCTGGGCCAATTTCCTCATCAGTAGAAGTAAAGGAGTCTAACTCTTCAGCTATAAGGTTAGACTGATGAGTCTCAAGTTGGCCCACAGCTAAGACACTATGATTTCCTTTCCATGAAGGACTGCTCACCTCATTTTCTTTCTTTCCTCCTTCTTTTTTTTTTTTTTAGTGGTGCAGGGGTTTGAACTCAGGGCCTCATGTTCACTAGGTAGGCGTTCTTCCACTTGAGCCACTCCTGCAGTCCATGCTCACCTCATTTTTGGAAGCTTTTTCTAGTATAAATCTGAGCTCATTTTGAATCCAAAATCACGTGTACTCACCTCTGTCCTAATACTCTAGGAGAAAAATGCAGTCTGTTTTGCAAAACTTGTCACCGTTCTACCATGTAACATCCTATTATTCTTCTGAAATGGAAGATTAAGTTTCCCAGCATGTCTGACTGAAGGCCCAATATCACCAAATACAAAACCATTTGCTTGCAATACCCCTGAGGAAGGTTATTAACAACAACTTATTCCCTGATAAATGGATATGTTTCTAAGGTAGTGGTTTATATCAAGGTTCCTAAATACACATCATTTAAATTTGCCCAGACAGTCATGTGTCAAATAAACAGCAACTGATCATAAAAACACACACTCATTCTTAGGTGAGCGACTGCTGTGTAACCCTGGGTGTTCTGCATCATTGATTTGTTTTAAGCATACAAGTATATTTAATAATCTATACCCTCCTCTCATTACCTGATTAAAGAAAGTTTGCAGTTTTTCTGAGAGAAAGAATGGTTCATTGCTTGTCACCTGTAGCCCCCAAACATATCTAGTAACACAGAGTTTAATGTTGCCAAAGCAATTTAAAATTGCTCATCGAATGTTGGGGTGAAAGGGAGCCTAAAGACCTTCAAAACCAAGTTCCATTTAGTGACCAAGTGCCTTTTCTCATCATGCTCACAATGGTTACTTGTATATGACAGTCTCCAATTCAGGAATACTTCAGGAGAAAGTATATCTAAAGTGTGGGCAGTCCTCAAGTCTTTAAAACGTGTTTGCCAGGAGATTTTTTATCCTTATTTCTAGTCATTCCTCCAGAATAAACAACTACCTCTAAATGAAAATAATGCAAGGAAGAATGAGTAAAGCTAAGTCTGTTATGAAGCATATAGTGTTTTTGTTTTTTACAACACGCACTGTATCTATATATAATATATATGATCTCCCTATCAGATCTTAATAACTTGTGAGTCACTATAACAACATGTTCCTTGACCTCACATAGACAGGGTTTAACATTACAGCTTTCTACAGTACTAACAGATAACCCTTGGCAAGTTATCTACTTCTGTATACCTCAGTTTTACCCCCAATAAACTATTATTTAATCTCAATGGATTATTGTAAAGATTATCTGTCATTATGTGTAGAATGTATACAGTGTGCAATGCCAAAGAAAAATGCTCCAAACAGAGCTATTTTAGTAAGAGTAGCAGTAACATTGAAGCATGAAGTTATTACAGTTCTGTTTTTTGAACATAGCTATGATATCTTCTCTCTTCTGTGGGTTTAACAGCCTTAACTCAGTCCTGAATGTGGAAAGTCTGCTTCCAACTCAGGTAGCCTAGCCTTTGCAATGATTCATACATTCACTGAATATAGAACCATAATAGGTGACCAATAAACTCAAGCTGAAGGGGAGCTGTGGTCTTGCCTCTACCCATTACAACAGTTACATCCATGTCACAAAAACTGTGACCACCTGTGCTGTAACATCTCCTTAAGTTCAGTAAATGTCCTTTGACACTGGTCAATTTCCAGTAAATAGCTCAATAAAAATTTTGAACATAAGAAAATCCATTTACAGCTATCTTTAAGGCACAAAAATGTCTTTATTCAAAAATGAAGGGCAGGGAGGTAAAATAGGTCCTATTTGGGGTTGTTACTAGTGGGAGGGAGGAGAACATAAGGAAAAGGTGAAGGAGGATGAATATGGTGGAAATATAATATATTCATGTATGAAAATGGAAAAATGACACCTGTTGAAACTATTCTAAGAAGGGGCATAGGGAGAATAAAGAAGAGTTATGGAGGGGGTGAAGTTAATTAAGATATATTGCAAGCACTTTTGTAAATGTTGCAATGTAACCCAAATACAATAATAATATGCCAACAAAAATTTAAAAAAGAGTTAAGGAATATATTGATCAATTTTTAAGCAAGTGAGTGGCCAAGTTAAGGAAGACAGACAAGCAGTAGATAGGAAGAAAGAAACGTGTGCTTCCTCAACAGCCTGGGAGGCCTGGAAGAGAGAGATTTGATCTTCTTTTGGAAAGGAGCTCTGTCACCAGATGATCTGGCTACCTCACCTCAGTCCAGGAATTCTAGAGATCTACTTATCATGCTTGTTCCAATATTTGCTCCTGCCCACTTCATCACCCCCAATTCTTACACGTTTTTTCTGCTTCTCCTCACTGGCAGTTGCCTCTTTATCTGTGGAATGGGCAAAGAATTCTATTATCAGTACTCTCCATGAGCTTCTCCTCTGAGTCTAGAGCTATATAAGGCCCCAATATGTGTACTGCTTTGACCACCACTAAGCTGTGAACAGAAGTTTTCAGCCTTTTTAGAAATCAGACACAGTTTTGCAGACCCAAGGAAAAACTGTAAAAGGTCATTAAACAGACCACTTTCATTGAAAAAATTGCTGACGTCGACATGACTTACTTGGTCATAGTATTTTTTTCTACCACTAACCTCCATTTCTCTACTTCTTTCCCCAATTAGCACTTGGTGTTTACTCTGAAGATCTTTTGTGAATGTTTGGTATTAAAGGGAACTCTTCACTGAGGCTGGCTGACAGGAAGAGGTGCCAGCAGAATCTGCCTCTGTGATGAGAACTGATCCAACCCATGATTGTAAATGGATCATTATAAACTCAGCATAATGAAGCAGTAATTACCTAAGGGGTGATGGATTTAGGAAGATTTTCTAGGCTAAATGATTTGCAATGTGTGGTATTACAGCAATTAAGCTAAAGCGATCACATAAATGTTGCACTTGACTGGTACAGGTTTTCTCTTTCCCCTCTCTCTTTTCTTTCCTCCTCCTGCCCTTCTTGTCTTTCATTCCTTCATTCTTCCTTTCCTTTCCTCCCTCCTTCCCTCCTTCCCTCCCTCTCTCCCTTCCTTCTTTCCTTCTTCCTTCCTTCTTTCCCTTTCCTTCCTGCTTTTAACCTTGTTCTGTAAAACTTATATTCTAGTGACCAACAATAACTGCCAGGTCTACTATTTCAGAGTCAATACACACACACAAATACACACATACACGAGAAACATGTTTGTATTGGCCATATGTTCAAAATCCTAGTGTGTATCAGATATCAGACATCCATCCATAGGCCAATTACCTAAATCTAAAAGGACCCATGAACCAGACAGTAGTCAGAGGAGATGGTAGTTTCCAATCAAACTTCCTAGTTAATGTAAGGGATGAAATGATTCTTAGAAACAGAAGGCAATTTGGAACTACTGGGCTTCTACCTGTATTACTTTGTCTGCCCAGCTACTTCCCTAGAATTAATTTGCAGTAATGTAAATTAATTACATAATGTAAAAGAACTTTTCCATCTACCTTGCCTCATATTCATGAACTCAGTGCTATAGTTAAGGTGCTATCCTTGCCTGTAGCAGAGTGTCAACCAAAGAGAAGAGACATAACCTTTGTGGACTTTTCTTTTTTGTACAGACTGTAGTATTAATTGGTTATAAGCATGATTAACCACAATGTCATATTCTATGTACTCTGGATAAACAGCTATTTTGGAATTCCAAAAAGAAATAACTAGCTAAAGAATATTGAACAATAGGACAAAGAGGTAGAAGTGGAAGTTTGTGACCAAATAAAGAGTATAACTAATTGATAAATAAGGAAAATCTTGCAGGTGGAAGTACTTGAGGACCTGACTATGTGCACTGGGCAGAAAATAGGAAGGATCTGTCACAACAGTAAGGATCCTAACCTAGGCCATATCTTAAGTAGAGATAGAGAATATGTATTTGCAAACAGGGAACTGTTTGTTGGAAAAAGGTCCATTTCCAAAGATTGTAGAGTCATTAAGCAATTAAGAATTTTGCACATTTTATTAATCATTGTATTAGATCTGAAACAGAAAAGGTGTCAAAGTTGGGAACTTTAGATTAAGTTTTAGCTCTGGTATTTGCCAAAGAAAATAGAACTGCTATCATTTCCAGAACTGCAAAATAAGGACAAGAATAAGCCTGCCCTCGCTCTTTAGCAGGATTGTCATGCCTTTCCTGTAAGAATAAATACTTCACTCCCAAACTGGCCACATCTTGATACTGTATCTATCTACCCTTTACTCATCACTAAATTCCCATTAAAATAGGAGATATTGAAGAAGTGAATAAATGTTGGGGTGGGAGGAGGAACCTATAATCTTTTGGAAGAAGACCAAAATCATCCACAGACAGAAGAACAGTCACAGTCTACATGTGGAAAATGAAAACAAAGCCTTAGGATAATGGTCATTCTAAGAACATCTTCCTGCTTTGGAGGTATTCCATTGATTCACCTGAGTTCTACCTGTCTCCTTCCATACACCCTTCTAGAGATGGCTGCATGTCATGGGTCAGGCAAAAGTGACTTTTTCATCTGCTGTACATAGCTCATAAAACATTTTGGAACTCTGCTAGAGGAAAGGTACTGAAAAGATATTATTCCACATAAATTTTAAAAAGTCTTGGCAAGGTAAAAGTATTTGATCCATTTTCAATTTCTAGGCAGCTTCAACAACCCTAGGATTTTTAGTTGTCCCGTTATGCATTGTAGTAGACAGCTTAGTTCACACATGAGGGGGAGCATTGGATGCCTGACTCCCACATAGAATGAGGAGTGATATCACTATTGGTTGCAGGCAAAAGACTAAAACTTGAGCCAAACTCATTACCTTTTAGTAGACAGTGTCAATTCTCTGTGTTAAAAATAGTTCAGTCTGATGTCTTTTAATGGAATAAAGCTTCACCGGAGCAATAATGAAAAACAAATTGTATGGGACTCAAATACAATTGAGTGATTGCAATCTGCATCTGCACTTTCATGGAGAGTCTGTTGTTGAATTGGATTTGATAAATATCAGAGGGATAATGCCAAATGGGCTCCTTACAGCTGCTGTGATTGACAGCTGTCAAATGCTGTGACAAATCAGGCTGTCTTTCAAAAGAAGCATGATTCATAGACCTCATTACAAGCGAATTGATGGTGCGTACAAACTGGAGATGGTTCTCTGGGCATTTATTCTCTGACATGCCAATGGGGAGTACACACTTGTATAAATGACCAACTCAATCGCTTTACCTACTGTATTGAATTACGTCTTCTCTGCCAGCTAAACTCCTGTCTAGCTAACAGCTGGGTGTCCATGTCCAACCAAGATGAGCAGCTGTTTATTGAGAAGCTGCACATCAATGAACTTATTTACTGCATGTCAGCCTCCTTACTTGTTTTATTTATCTCTCCACTCACTCCATCTGACTATTGATTTTTTGTTGTTGTTGTTGTTCTTGGGCTATAACAATAAGCCAAGATTTAGGAAATAACATAAAATTAGATCTCTCCTGCCTAGAAGGATCGCTGCATCTCCTGGGTACTCATTCAACAAGAATTTCTCTTTCTCCCTAGCCAAGATATGACTAGTGCTCAGAGAGGTTTGCCATAGATTAGAGTGTGGTTTAAACATGAAAAGTTCAATGAGAAAGAAAAGCAGAAGTTATAGAAAAGAGAAAATGCATATTTCCACTGTCTCTGATTTTTATATTTTTTAGAAGATATAACTACAAAATTTTATTTAAAGAGTAAACATGCAAATCCCCTTTGTTTTAAAACTTTCTGAATTATTTAGTCCCAATAGGCTGCTTGGTTCTAAAAGCAGACTGCATACCAGTCTCTCTGGGAAGGATCACCTCTTGGGGTGATTGTCAAGCAATCTCAGGGGATCAGAGCTACCAACTAAGATCCCAGATCTGTCAATCTTTAGCAGAACATTGATGTTAAAAATTAGAAAGGGAGAAAAATCTGTAAAGCAGTATGGTGAATTTCTATGTTGGTATTTTCTATGTTAAAATGTTTCTGAGCAGATATGTTAAAGCTTACAAAAGACTTATATTACTTTTTAAAACATGCTAAAATTTTGATTTCTTAGAACTTCTGATGAATACATACCCTCTAGGAACACATGAAGAACATCCATTTTTACAATGAGGTAATGGTTAAAAATAAGTCTAATCAGAGTCCATTTCAGATTTTGTAAAAGCTTAGTGGTTTTATTAATTGAAATCAGGGTCACTCTTATTTCTGCCCCTAACATATTTTCTGTGGCTTTTCTGGGAAGACTTCCAGCTCGACTGCTCTCTTTTTAAGCAAACTACTTTTCAGTAATATCATAAATCATTCTTCATTTTATTAATATCATTTTGTCTAATAATAATACCCACATTTACTGCTTTTTTATTCATCCAAAGTACCATCTCATACTTTATCTTAGTTTAATCTACTAACAATTCCAGGAGACAGAGGTTCTATACCTAAACTTACAGAGAAAAGGACAATAAATGAAAAGCTATTAGGCAACACTTAATAGCAACAAATTTATTAATGGCAGAGAAGAGATGAACCTACACTTCTTGACTCTCAATCCATGGCTTTTACACTGCATTAGAAAGGCCCATAAAATACAGACATGGAGGGGTGGGGAGTGAGACTCTCAACACCAAGAAAGTGTCTGCGATTTTGTGTTTGTGCATAATGTATTTTATTCTCCCTGTGGAGAGAGGATAAGCACCAATGAACTAGATAATGTTGATATTCTTTTTCCAATCTTCAGGGAAAAATCTATTCCTAGAGACAGAAAGAGTGGTTACCAGAAAGTAGCTGTCAATCTTTATTCAGGTCAACTACAACTTCCTCTCTACAATGAAGAGGCAAATGGAGACAATTTTTCAGAAAACTGAGATCAAATTTAGGAAAGTGTCTATGTGAAAATGTTTATTTAAGTGTAGTAAGACTTCTTAAAGTATTTTTAATAAGTAAGGAATTACTTTGAGCTTGAAGACTTGGTAATCCCTATGGAATCTCAAAAATAGAAAAGAAAATCAGAATGAAAAAAAACATAAACCCTACCTTTCAGGCATTTTCAATCTCAATCATATTCCAAATAAGAAGTAAACTGAAAGAATGAAAGAGTTAACAACTTTTGCACTTTTACTTCCTTAGTTGTAAAGTAGGAATAATAAAAGCATCAAGAGCAAGTTGGACTTGAGATTCAGATTTCTCTGTCTGCAGTTGCCAGTAGATTAAGCAACCTGTTGGTCTTTCTATATGAGACACTCTTGACACATGTCATCCTTATCAACCCAGGTAGGTGAGTCCACACTCACCTTTTGGGGCCTCCACAATGAATTGTACTCTAGGCACAGTCCTAAATATCCAAGTTGGTCTAATTGACTTTGCTCTCTTCTTTATAATTTCCTTGTTAGCAAGAACTGTACCTTACACATGGCAAGAGAGCAATAAAACTTTGTTGACTGAATAAATGAATGGATGAATTTGTGTCTTCCATGTCTAATCTAGACTTTCAATGAATTTTTGGTGCCTGAATGAATTTGCCATATCTTGAAAGCATAAATGAAAATGAAGCAATAAAAAGGCATTTTGGGGGAATGAAAATCACCTGTAAAATGAAAGGCTATCCACAGAAGAGGAGACAAGAAAACTGTCAATTTCCTTGTTATTGAACATTTTTATTTCTTTTCCTTTTGCGCTGGCCCTGTGATTTCTCAGAATTACATACAATAGCATCCAAAATGCTTTTTCATGCAGGTGACAATATTTTAAAAGAAAGAAAACTTCTGTATATATAGTCTAAATCTGTGGTCTCAAATTATATTGTTAGTAAAATCATATCTCCCATGACTTTGGCTATTATAAATTTCAGAATAAAAGCAATTTCTAGACTATTTAGGAAATAGGCCTGAAAAATTGACTATGGGGATAAAGTTTGGATTCTGGAATACCTGGTTGTCTATCTACATGACTTGTGTCATTGTGGTCATGTTTCAGCCCCCTGTGTTGTTATGTTTGTATAGATATTGCTTCAAGTCATTATTTAGAATTATAAAAGTCTACCATTATCCAGTTACTGAAATCACAATGCATCCTATCAAGCTTACTCCTATTAACAAAAGCTTCAAAATGACTCTCGATTCTAGATTCCAAAATAGCCAAGACCTTACAGTGAGAAAATAAAGTCAATAGCCCTGCTATCTGTTTTTGTTGTTGTTGTTCTTAAAGGAAGTTAATAATGAAATTTCTCTATGTAGGATCAACTCAAATTCTTTAGCCAACAGTCAGTTTAAGCAGCTATTTTTACCCATCTAATAATAATGTATAGATCCAACTGGAAAAATAGTTTGGTGATAAAGAGCTTTATCTGTCATATAGAGTCTGGGAAGATTCATGATGAAGGAAGACAGAAACTAAAACAGAGTTTTGGCTCCATCTCAGGAGTGGAATTTAGCCAAGCAAGCAGGCTAAAGCATGCTGCCTCAGTAAAAACAGTCAAAGTAACCCAAAGTGTTGGCCCTTCATCAAACTCTCCTGAGTAACCATTGAGATTCTCTAAATGAAGATTTCCTGAAGAATTAGAATTAATTTGGTCAGCCAGGAGAATTCTTTCATGACTGAAACTTACTAAAGATACCTTTAAAGAATATGCAAGGTAAAATCTAGGGAAACTGTTTGCCTCTCCAGGAATAATCTTCTCTCATTTATCTGCCTATGGAAATGTTTGTTTCTTTGCATAGATCACTGTTAATCACTTTTGTTACTATGACAAATCAACTTGAAGGAAGAAAGGTTTAGTTTGACTCACAGTTTCAAAGATTTCATTCCATGGTCACCTAACTCCATTGTGTCTGGGCCTGTGGTGAGACAAACATTATGGTGGGAAGCATGAGATAGACCTTGTGACAGACAGAAAGAAGGGAGAGAGAGAGAGAGAGAGAGAGATGTGAGGAACACTATATACTCTTCAAAGACACGCTCCCAGTGACTCTTACTTCCTCCCATTAGGCTCTGCCTCCTAGTAGACCATTTAGCTATGAACTCATCAATGGGTTAATCCACTGACACAGGTAATATACTAATGATCCAATCACCTTTCAATAGAGCAATCCATCAACACATGAACCTATGGTGACATTTAATATCCAAACTTCACCAACCACCCCAAGCACATGCTCTTTGAAGTCCTCCCAAAACATGACAATCCATGATAACCACACGTTCCCCTGGACTTTGTGTCACTTATGTGTTCTACAAACCAATTAAAGTACCTACTATGCATCTGGCAAGAATATGTAAATAAAGGCAGGTTCATTTTTTCAAAGTGCCTGCTCATACTTCCATTCACAAACCAGCAATTGTAACACTGGATGCTTAAGTTGAGGAACAGTGAGACTGGAGGTGAGGACACAAGCACCCCAAATGATTAGACCTTCACTAAGGAGATGAATATGGAAGCGAGGACAAACGTACCTATAAATTACAATGACAATAATAGAAAAAGAGGTGATTGATTTCAGATATGTATATGCATCTCTATTGGGTTCTAGCATATTTATTCTGACTTTTATTAGAATATTTGAGTGCATATTATCTATGTCTTTCTCTAAATTATAGATTCCTTGGAGATAATTGTTAGTTTTGTTCATAATTCTGTTTCCTACAATCTCTTAACACACTCTGTTGAAAAAAATTGTGATTGAGCATATTATAGGTTAAAAACTATCACAGCCCCACACTGCTCATTAGTCTTTTTTTGACCCTGGTAGTATCTAATGGCTCAATGTTAGTCAGTGACCACAGGTAAGTATATGAATAAAAGATGCATATGCTCTAAACTCCTATCTTAGAAATAAATGCTGGAATCATCTATGAACCCAAAGTCAAGAATCTGACTTGTCTAGTGTAATTATCTTTATGATACAGAAAGATATGGTATAGCTGTCCATAAGTCAGCTCTGTACCTTGGTCTCATTTTCCCAGCTAAACTTTAGATTGGAGCCTGGTTCTCAAGGGAATGATGTTCAGAGCTTCAGAATTGGGTCATTGCCCATCACCATCATTAGGCAGAAGCGAGGAAGACCTCACTAGGGATTCAGAGAGAACTAGACTCAAAATTGAAATAAGATGGTGTGCTGTCTCCTAGGGGAGATAGCATCTTAAGTTGAATAGGTTGTATCTCTGAGGTTGCTGGAGGGGCGCGCAAACAGTGTTACTCTCTTGAAAATGCAATGTAATTAATCCACCTTGATAGCTGGTGATAGGAAGCCAAAGACTATTCATAGATTAGATATATTTTGATGAAATGTGAACATGATAAAAATGGTCAGATTTGCAAGGATGTATATTTCTGTTGGGTCTGTATTCTATGGTATCAAGAGCCCTATTCTGTTGGTCACTGCACTGAACAAGAATGGAAAACTAAGCCACAAATTCCTACTTATAGAGTGAATCATGAGCAACACACATAACATGTTTTGGGGAAATTAAAAAAAAACTTACAAGTACAAATATATGTTTTTGTTCAAAGTCACCAAATTTAAAAGTCTGTACTTATTTGATGGCACTTTTATTGTTCAAACAATTCTTTGCTCTCCCTCTTAGGCCCTGTCTTGAAAACAAGGCAAGAGCCAGGTAAAAAAAAAATCACACAGAAAACACATACACACACACACACACACACACACACACACACACACACACACACAAAGAGCCCCACTACCAATAGGTTAGTTACTTCTTATAAAAATCCATGTCCTAGTTTCACTCCACAGGCTAGAAATCAGATGCTAAGTCAAGCAAGTAAAAGCCACCTGTATAAATCACACAAATGCAAACATAGACCAAATGTAGAAAACTTACATGCTGTCATTAAATGTATAAAAGCAACAGACAGTTTCCATCAAAATCTCTTTGGCACAATATGACAATGTCAAAGCCTTGGGAACAGGTATATCCAAACCCACAGGAACTAACATTGTGTCTATGCTGTTTGTTGTTCTATCTTCAGAATCTAGCAGCATCTTAGCCATAGCAAAGAAGTAGTTCAAGATTATCGAATCATTATTTTTCCTAGTTATTTCTATTGATGTTTGAAAGTTTGTGGGATTACATTATTTACAGTTTTGTTCTGTCCCTAGCAGGCCCTGCTATCTTGTATCCCCTTTGGTGAGAGGCACTTGTAAACCAGTAAGCAAGTGCCTTAAATAGATTTATAGGAAAGAAGTGTTCATTTACTAATGCATAGTAAAATTTTGTAAGACATAATGTAATGTGAATTGTACAATTGCCTAGCTAGAAATCCATCAGAGATATAAATGAGATTCTGCAATAAGATATTCATAAATAATCTATGATATGAAATCTTGAATATTGAAAGATTCTGATTTGCATGTACTTTATAAATATATCAAATATTATGATTCAAGAAATTGGAATGAGGTTTTTATAATGTATTTTATTCAATTTTAGCTACTAATCCACACTAGTTAGGGAGTCTCTACTGACTGCTTTCTTAAGCGACCAAAAACACTGAGTTAAAGGCTTGGGAGTTTCTCTTTGCCTGAGTATATGAACTAATGTTTAGTTGTACCAACTAAATATCATGCTCTTTATACAGTCTGTCTTAACATATCATTAGATTGAAAAAGGCTGAGACAGACACCAGTGTCTATTTTAACAATCACAGATTTGAAAATAAGATCCAGGTGTGAAAGAGAGGAAAATAAATGCAGGAGTAAAAGAGTCAATAGATATATCCATTCCAGGTCGTTATCACTGTTGTGATTCCATTGGTGGTGACATTTAAGAACAGTTTATCCCACCAGCTCTATTTCAATAATAGGAATAATAAAAACTAAACAAAAATGGGTGACTCAAGAAATAGGTTATCTCCCTAAAAGAAGTAACTCCAGGCTTCCTAATTAGCTGTTGGATGTTGATTCTATTCATAATAATTGTTAAAGTCCAAACAAATTAGAAAAAAAAAAAACAAAACTAAAATCAAAACTCCTTGAGAACATAGGACTGCCCAGAGGTTCTGGGATCAAGAGGAACCCAAAGTTTCTCTTTTTTGCTTCTTTAGTCAGGCTTGTTGGCAGGAAAGACTTAGTTGTTTACAGAAATCAACAGTTCTTGAATAATAACAATATTAGTTAATGTATACTGAGTTATTATTATGTACTAGGTACTGTGCAACAAGCTAGAAGTGTGTTGTATTTAATTCTCAAAGCAATTCTGTGAGGTTCGTGAAATTTTAATATGTTTTATAGATAAACAAACTGAAGCTCAGAGGACCAATCATCCAAGGCCATCAGAATGAATGGGAGAGCTATGACTTCAAAGTATAAATGCTTGCTTACAAGTCAATGTTCTTAACCCTATGGTTACTGCTTCAAGTCATAGGTCTACAATTTAGTGGAATAATTATCCATTAATATTTTAGAATAGCACAGCCTGTATTATATAATCATTTTCTTATTATACATCATTTTCTTATATGCTACTAGGTTGCAATATA
Source organism: Castor canadensis (assembly GCF_047511655.1). Taxonomy (NCBI): domain Eukaryota; kingdom Metazoa; phylum Chordata; class Mammalia; order Rodentia; family Castoridae; genus Castor; species Castor canadensis. Next base: position 169,595,134 of record NC_133387.1, read on the forward strand.
TGGCAGCTTGATAAGTTAGGTAGCATGTGGGTTTTGCCCTGTTAGCTTCCATACAGTCACCATATTGTACAAAGACTATCTCCTAGTTAGGATTCCTGATTGTGTTTTACTAAAACTCTGCCAAGGGTTAACTTTTCTTGCTCATATGAAAACTACATTTCTTCAACACTCCTTGGAACTCCTTGATGTTCCTAATCTATGTCAAAGTCTGTTTCTGAGCTATAAACAGGACTCTGATGATTGTTACCAATAGGCTTGGTGAATACCAAGCCGGGGGTAGCTGCATTTTTATACAGGGAAGGTTATGCACTGAGGGAGAAACGGCGGTTATCATAGTACAGATTATGAAGAAAATTCATAAAGTTCTATAAGCCCAATATTCTTCATAATATTTTGGATTTTTGATCTCTCAGCTACCTATTTTAATTGGGCTTTAAAAATTATCCTAGTTACCATATACAATCAGCCACCAAATTTTGGGGGAAGTAGCTGCAAGTCTTAAGAGTGTAGGCAAGCAAAGTATCAGTATGGCCTTTTTCTAGGAATCTCTTTCAAGATTTCACGGAACCTAAAATAATGACTTATGTACTCTTCTGGGAGCTCATATAACTAACCTATTGTGGCAGATGCTGTGCCAATTCTCACCCCTCTCCTGATCACTTATTAAGGATAACTATTTCCTCTGCCACCTAGAAATGTTTCTAGAAGTGACTTCACCTGTCAGCTCCTTCTTAGGATTGTCTCAGCTTGGTTAAATAAGATCTTGCCTGAAGTCACACTTCCTTTCAGACAGGCCAAAACCAATGACTAATGGATTAACATCCAGCTCTGCTTTCTCTTTATCCCAAGGAGGCACAGAGTTGAAAGGTCATCTCCAATCCCAGAGCCACGGATGGGCCACAGTTAATAAAGTCACAGGGACTGTATCACATCTCAACATTTCTCTCTACTCAATACTACCTCCTTGTCATCATTCACAATTGTTTATCTAAGAGTACTTCCTGAAGTTCTGCATGCTGATATCTGCTTCCCAGAAAATATAATCTGCCCCACCTATGCTCACAGAATTTCCTTAACTCTCTTGGCTAACAAGATTCTCATGTATTAGTAGGGTATGGGAACCTGAGTGACAAGAAAATGAAGGGCAAGTCACAGGAACATGTAACAACACACACCCCATCAACTAGCAAGGAAACACTTCCACCCTTTTGAATTGTCTAAAAGCACAGCCTTTCAAAAAAAATTTGAATTCGGATATGCTACCACTGAGATTTTAATTTTTAACTAACTACTCTGGGCATCTTTTGAGCTATATTAGATGAAGTAAAATATCTAAGAAGAGTCACTGCTTGTGGGAACAGAGGAGACAGAGTGGGTAAAATTTGCTCTTCCTTTTGTGTAACACGTGATCTTTGTTTAGAATGCAGCCTCCTACCCCCCACTCTGATATCTAGCTATCTGGGTATCATTCTAGTTCTTGGTCTCCAAAAACCAGTCAACAAGGACTCCAAAAACCAGTCTCCAAAATCAGTTAAGGATTGATTATGAAGTAAAATACTGTTAAGGGATCTAGTCAAAGCAATCCAGCACCACCTTACTGTTGGTGTGTATTTAATTCCTCCCCAGGAGTCAAGGAGTGAGAAGCACTCAGAGAGTAAAGAAAAAAAAGTCAGAGGTGTCAACATTCTAAGCAGAGGCAACATTCTGTATTGCTAGACAAAATTCACTACCATTTTTTCCATGGCTCTATTTTCCTTAGTTCAGTTATAATAAGCCATAATATCTGTACTCATTACTTATCTAGAAAACAACATCAAATTATTTTATACAAATATGAGTCTTCTTTCATAAAGTAACTTTGGCTAAATTCCCAGGAGTCTAGCCATAGTATACACTGGAATTCAGGGATCTAACATCCCATTCAAATCAAAGCAATAATAGGGACAGACAGTCAACATCTTAATTAATAAAAAAAGTTCTATAGTCTTGGAAGTCTTTGGAAAAGAGAAAGGGTAGAATTGATTAATATTCAGCAAATGAGAGTCATAGGGTTTTACAAACCATAAAGTTAACATACCTGTCTTCCAATAAACCATGCTGGAGGGATGGCTACAGTTTACAAGTAATTCAAGCTGATGCTGCTACTTGGAGGACCGTGCTGAAAAATCAGACCTCTACATGAAAAGAATCTGTGTATAAAATCATTTAAAAATAGGTAAATATCCAGCAGCACATGGTTGCAAGGGCTAGTAGACAACTCATTTCCAAAAAAAATCCATGTCGAGAAAATAATGATGTGAGTGACAAAGGGCCATGCACTCTCCCACAGGTTAAGGATCCCTTAAATGAGATAATGTAAAATACCATCTTGCTTGGTAGATAGTAGGTTCTCAATAAACAAAGGGAAAAAAATCAATGGCCAGATGCTGTTGGTTCTTCCTGAAAAAGTTATTGTACATTTTTGTAAGACTTGCAATAAAAGACATTAGGAAAGTGTGTTTTCTCCCTGAAAAGAATGTGGGGACCCAGATGCAAATATACAAGGATAAACAACAAACAGAAGAAATTGGCTAAGTCAAGCAACAAAAATAGAAGGAAAACTGACCCCCTTCCTTCTCTATTCTCAGGCTATGAATTGAAATAGAGAAAGTAAGCTAACAGAATAAATGGTACAAAGTAATTTAGCTGCTTTGCAAAGTTCTTTAAGTTTTAATAACAGGAGCAAGATCCCTTCTTAAAATATGAACTTCATCTCGCCTATGTGCCTTTAAGGGAGCATAACTTATTCATACTTTCCTCCTTTCCTCTAATTTACCGACTCCCTCCATCTCCTGTACTCTCCTTTTCAACTAGAACAATGGGGTTTTGAAGATAGATATGTACCTACAGCAGCATCTTCAGTTCCTTTATGACTCCTCATTATAAGGCTATTTCCTTGTGTTTGAAATAGAAATGCTGCCTTTGATGATATCGTTTAAATTTTCTTCTCCCTTTTTCTAAAGAAAGTGTCTCCTACTTATTACCTAGCCTTGTCACCTTGGCATAATGTGGTAAATAGTATTCTTAAATAAATATTTTCTAATATGCCTTCAAGTACAACTTTCCTTTTGAATGCAAATAGGATAATTGGACAGAGAAGAAGAAAGCATCATTGAATGTGCTGTTTTAAAGGAAGAGAGGGTGATTTTCCATGGGTTGATCTCGTGGAGGGCTCATCAGCAATTTCCAACAGCCTGGTGAATTCATGAACAACATTTCAGTGACTGAGCTGCCTGCATTTGAATCTCAGCAGGGGCAAAGATTTGAGACACACTTCCAACTAGAAAGACAGCTATTCTCTTTGTACAGTACATTTCTCCTGGTTGTTTTCGTAGCTTTTCCCACTCTTTCTGACTTATTCCATTGGCCTTTTTCACCCTGACTTATGCACTTCCATGAATTTCTTCTTCTCTCTCCCTTCCCCTCTCTTTCCTTCCTCTTGTCTCAGCTCCCTTCCTTACCTCTGCTCCTCTGTCTTCTATTTGTTTTCCCCTGCCTATCTCTCTTATGTTTGCACTGACATATGGATCTGCTCTACTTACTACCAAGTTGCTGCTTTTGGCCTTCTGACAACTCAAGGTGCTGCCATCCTGAAAGGCAGAAAAAGGCAGCAGGCAGGCATATGCTAATGTGGGGGAGGTGCTGGATACAGAAGGGCTGTTACTTAATTAAAAGCCAAAAACTCCTAACGCTGGTTGTCACTTTCTTCCTTTGAGAGCACAGTCATCCCTTTGGTGTCCTCGGTTTTGAGCAGCACCCGTCTGGGCTCTTTTCAACTCTGTGAAGTTGGGTCTTATCTTTCCAGCTGATAGGTAACAGGCAAAGGAGAAAAAAATGAAAAAGTTGCTGGGAAGCTGGAAATAGTAGGACAACTATTTGCACAACATCAAACCACAGGCCTGAAACCATGGTGTTGAACTTTATTTGTAGTCCCCAGGCATCAACTGCATGGTTCCTTAGTCCACGCACTGCCCTGCTGCTGAGGAACACAGAGCAATAAGACCCCATCTGTGTGCTCATGTCCTGGGAAACAGAGTTATGGACACCTAAGGGCTTTCCTATTCCCCACAAAAGCACACAGCCTGAACTCTACCTCCTTTCCGTAACTGTGGCTGAAACCAAGCTCCTATTGCCCTCAGCCATATTTCTACCCTCAGTCCATTAAATGATGCTTCCCTCTTACCATAAGCCTGGTGTGTGCCATTCTCTTCCCACATCATTCTCTTCCTTGTCCTTCAGATTTAAACTCAAATATTCCTTCCTTGAGTCAGAGTGACCAATATATCCCTGATTCCCTGGGCTCTTTCCAGTTTTAGCACAGGACGTCCTGAGCCAGATGACATACCTCCAACCCAGGTAAATTAGGATGGTCACCCACCCCAGCCAAATACCTTGATGTTAATAAACATTTTAAAAAACTTACATAACAGATTTCTTGAGATATATTTCACAACTTTAAAATTCATCTCTTTAAAAGGTACAATTCAATGTTTAGTAAATACACAGTTAAGTAACTCTTACCACTATCTAACATTAGAACATTTTTATTAGCTCCAATTACCACTCAGTCCTCATTGACCCCTCCCCTCAATCTCTGACAACCTCAAAATCTACTTTGACTCTACTGATTGGACTATTTAGAACATTTCAAAAATAGTCATACAATTGTGGCCATTGCGACTGACATTTTTCATTTAACATGGTATTTGCAAGGTTCATTTTGTGGCATTTATCAGTAATTCTTTCCTTTTTATTGCCAAGTAATATTCTAATACATAAATATATCATGAGTTATTTATTCTTTTGAAAATTAAAGATATTTGGGATGGTAGATTGTTGAGAGTTACCAGATCCCTGAGTCTTCATGAATCTGAAAGACAATCTTAGGTTCATGACTTTAAGGGTAGATGGGCACGTTAGTACACTAAAAAAAAAAAAAAAAGGTGCTAGTATAAGGACAGACCCCAGTGATCTAAGTCTCTAAAAGTGAAAATCCATGGCTGGGGACATGGTCCAATTGGTAGATTGCCTGCCTAGCAGCATAAGGCCCTGAATTCAAACCCCAGAACCACCAAAAATAAATGAATAGATAAAAGTGCAAATCTCCCACTAGCATGTGGATAATGATAGGGACCTGCTCCACCCTGCACCACTGCCTACATTGTGTTGGGGGATTTGGATTTATTTTTTTCCTTCAAACCTGAGTTGTTTCTCATACACAAAGGCTACCCAGCATGGTAAACATCAACACAGAGAGATAGGATCCTAGGCTGAACCATACATAGGACTGTAGACAACCACTGACCTGCATTCCTTCTGATACCAGACAACAAGCCTACAACCTAGTAAAGTGAGCTAGGCATTTTCAGTCCTGTGGGCTACTGCACAGGCCAGTTCAGCTTGCAGAAAATAATTCATCTGACCTTCAAGAAATCTAGTGACTAAGAAAGCTGAATTTGACCCCAGCATACCCCAAGAAAATTTTTGGCCAAGAGGACCAATTGAAGGCCTACAAGATCAGTCTGGCAAGGGTGAGTTAAAGCCACTCAGCCCATTATCTCTGTCAAAAGGAGAAGCAAGGAACCAACAGGCTAGCCAGCTAGAGTTTAGAATCCTGGTTCCTATCCCAAAACAAGGAGGATGACTAGTTGAGATGGTCAGCTAGCTAAAGTCCTCAAATAAGCATTCAACCCAGAATCATATGCATATTCACAAGTAACAGGAACTATTCACCTCCACTCCCCAAATGAAGCATTAAATTGAGGCTTACATTCAAAAGGGGAAAAAGAGAAAAAGCTCATCATGGACAAGCCAGAACAGCCATCAGATTCCCCAAACAACAAAAAGTGTAGGCTTCGAAAGCAGCAAAGTGTTTTCAAACCCACAACTGACTCACAACAGCTATCTTACACACCTAGGCCTGCCCTACCTCACTCCAGTAGCTGTCCTAATCCAGGCCACACCCCCCCAACTTGATTATATCTGGACAATCCATGGCCTTAAGGATTTACAAGAGAACCACAGACAAAAATCTGAGGAACAGAGATTGGAGGGGAGCATCCAGTGAATTGATAGAGCACAGAAGACATCCACTCATCTCATCAACAAGGAAGAAATATGGATTAAAAAAATTGGGGTTAAAATTTTAATTTGTCTATCCCTTTTATATCACTAATTTTTCTCATTTATCACTTCTTCACTATCTTTTATTCATTTCTTTTTTCTTCTTTTGAAAAAAACCCCACTTTCTGAGCTTAAAAGAATGATAATAAGAGCAATTAATGAGATGAAGGAAGACATGCAAAAACAAGTCAACAAAAATCAAAGAGAATATGAATAAACATCAATTTTTAATACAATGAGAATGCAAAGAAACAACTAAATGAACTCAAAGAGGATACAAGCAAACATCTGAGTGAATTCAAAGAAGATACAAATAAACAGATAAGGAAGACAATGCAAAACATGAAAGGGGAATTTAATAAAGACATAGAAAGTCATTAAAAATCTAATTTTAGCTCTAGTAATAAGCTACTCTTCAAGACAAATAAAAAATTCAGTTGAATGTCTCTCTAGCAGACTGTAATAAATGGAAGACAGAACGTCAAGACTTGAAGAAAAAGTAAATGTACCATAAAAAAAGATGAATACACACCAAAATGAATGAAGGAAAATGAATGGAATATGCATGGACCCTGAGATTCCATTAAAAGACCAAATCCATGAACGATGGGCATTGAAAAAAAAGAAGAGGTGCAAGCCAAAGACATAGGAAACATATCCAACAAAGTAGCAACAGAAAACTAAGCAAATCTTGAGAAAGAGATGCCCATATGGGTAGGCCTTTATGACATCAATCAGACAGGACCAAAATAGAACCTCTCCATACCATTTTATTGTGAAAACATTAAGTACAGAGAACCAGGAAAGAATATTGAAATCTGCAAGAGAGAAACTATAAATCACCTGTAGAGGCAAAGCCATCAGAATAATAACAGATTTTTCAACAGAAACATAAAAATCAAGGAGGGCATGGAATGAGGTATTTCAAGCAATGAAAGAAAATAATTTCAAACCTGGATTACTCTATCTGCAAAGCTATCATTTGTAATTGAAGGAGAAAAAAAAACTTCCATGAAAAAAAAAAAACTTCCATGATAATGAGAAACTAAAGCAATTTAAGAGCACTAAACAAGCACTCCAGAAGTTACTTAAAGGAATCTATACATGGAAGCTGAAGATAAAAATAACCATGAATGTATGTAAATAAATAATTCTCATCAGATGAGCAGATATGTGAATTAAGAATAGGAAAGGATCAAAAAACTTTAAATATGAACCCTGAATGTTAATGGTCTCAACTCCCCATCAAATATATTGGCTAGCTGGATGAAAAATCAAGACCTGACAATTTGTTGCCTACTGGACGGTCATCTCACTGACAAAAACAAACAGTAGTTTTGGCTAAATGGTCAAACAAATTTTAAACTAGTCAGAATATACAAAGAAGATCACTTCATACAAATAAAAGGAGCAATATACCAAAAATAACAGTAGATAACTTATATGAACCCACTATCAGCTCACTTAACTTCATTAAACAACCACTACTAGATTTTAGAGTGCAGATAGACCACAACACAATGATAGTGGGAGTCTTCAATACTCATCGTCACCAACAGATAGGTCATCCAGACAAAAAAATGAAAACAGAAACCTCAGAATTAAATTATACCATAGATCAAATGGATTTTAAAAACATCTACAAAGTATTTGATCCAGGAAAAGCCAAATATAAATTTTTCCCAGCATCCCGTGGAACATTTTCCAAAATAGAACATATTTTAGGATACAAAGCAAGTCTTAATTAATATAAAAAATTGCAATAATTCCCTATATCCTCTCATACTACAATGGAATTAAACTAGATTACAATGACAAAAGATATACGGAAAATATTCAAACACATGCAAATTAAAAAACCACATTGTCAAATGGTCATTTCAGTGGCTCATTGAAAATAAAAGAAGGTAAATAAAAAAGTTTCTGGAAATATTATGCACTCATATATGTAAACAGAAAAATGAGACCTGTTCAAACTGTTCCAGGAATGGGGCAAGGGGATTAAGGAGAATGATGGAGCACTGAATTCAACTATGATATATTGTAATATCTCTTGTAACTGTCACAATGTACCCTCAGTAACAATAAATATTATAATAAAAAAACTTCCTGGAATTTAATGAAAATGAAAACACCACCTATCAGAATCTGTAGGATACAACCCAGGTAGTGTTAAAGAGAAAGTTTATAGCTATGAGTACCTATGTTAAAAACACAGAGAGACTTCAAACAAATGACCTAATGCTGCACCTCAAGCTCCTAGGAAAGCAAGAACAAACTAAACTCAAAATTAACAAAAGAAGAGAAATAAAAAAAAATAGACCACAATAGAAACCAAAAAAACTATACAAAGAATCAATGAAACAAAAAGTTAGTTTTTTGAAATGATAAATAAGATTGATAAACCCACAGCCAATCTGACTGAAAGAAGAAGGAAAAGGCTGAAATTAATAAAATTAGATGTGCAAAAGGAGATATCACAAAACATACCAATGATATCTTGAGGATCATTAGAGAATACTTTGAAAACCTATATTCAAATAAGCTGGAAAATCAAGAAGAAATGGATAAATTTCTGGATGCATTTGACCAAAAAAATTGAAACAAGAGAGTATAATATGAGCCACATAAATAGATATATAAAAAGCAATGAAATTGAAGCAGCAATGAATAGTCATCCAACAAAGAAAAGCCCAGAACCCAATGGATTCACTGCTGAATTCTACCAAACCTTTAAAGAACTGATAGCAACACTCCTCAAACTTTTCCATGAACTAGGGGAAAAGGAACACTATCAAACACATTCTATGAAGCCAGTAGTGCATTCCAAAACCAGGACACATAGTACTTGCATAAAACTGACACAGAGACCTATGGAGGAGAATAGAAGACACAGACATATATCCACAAATGGTGCCCCAAACATATATTTGAGAAAAGGTAGCCTCTTCAACAAATCTTGCTGGGAAAACTGGATATCTGCATGTAGAAGACAAACTAAACCCCTTTCATCCTCTAATAATATCAATTCAAATTCTTTTGTTATGTTTACTACATATTTTAGTTACTTTGGTAATGGTTGACTGCATATTAACTTAAAATCAATCTACTTAAGAATAAAGTCAACTTAATTTCAATATATCTAAAAAATTTGCTCTAGTACAGCTCTGTTCACAACCCTTTACTTTTGTGATATTATTTTTATACACATAACATCTTTATGTACTATAAACTTATCAATACAGTTAGTTAATTATTGTTTTAAAAGTTGTCTTTTAAGTCAGACAGAAATGAAAAAGTTATCAATGAACATACATTTATATTGCCTTTAATAAATACCTGAGCAATTACTTTCACCAGTGTTCTTCATTTCTTCCTGTGAATTTAAGTTATTGTCTAGTCTTCTTTTCTTCCAGCCTGAAGAAACCCTTTGTAGTTTTTCCAGGGACAGTCCATTAGCAATTCACTCTCTCTGCTTTTCTTTAATTAGAAATATCTGAATTTCTTCTTCTTTTTAGGATGCCCAGACTTATGGTTTTAGTCAGCTCTGGGAGCTTGGGCCTTTATTTCTTCAAACATCTTTTCTAACACTTCTCCTTCCTCCTTCTGTAACTCCTGTTATGGGTATGCTGGTGCATACAATACCATCCCATATGTCTCTGTCTGTAATTCTTAATTCTTTTCATTTTTGTTCCTCAGACCGGATTGTCTCCATTGACCCATTTTCAAGTCGGCTGTTTTTTGCTTTTGCCTATTTAAATCTGATGTTGAGTTCCTCTATTACAATTTTAACTCGAGACATGGTATTTTTTAACTATAAAATTTCTGTCAGGTCCGTTTTGACATTGCCTTTCTTTTTTTTTCTTTGATATTCTCAATTTGGTGTGAGATTATTCTCAATTCTTTGTTTTGGCAATACTAGGTTTAAACTCAGGGCCTATGCTTGCAAGGCAAGAATTCTACCACTTGAGTCAAACCCCCAGCTTTTTTTTGCTTTAGTTATTTTTCAGATACATTCTCCTGTTTTTTGACTTGGGCTGGCCTCTTTCACAGTCTCCCCTATGTTCATTGTCCTACATCAAAGTGGTACATTTATTACTATTGACACAACAATAAAACCCAAAGTCCATGGTTAATATTAGGGTTCAGTCTTGGTGGAATTCTGGCAGGTTTTAACCAATGTATGATATGTATCTATCATTTTAATCTTTTAGAGAATAGTTTCACTGTTCTAAAATTCCCCTGTACTCCAGGTATTAATTTTTTGCTCCTCCAACCCCACAAACAACTGATCATTTTTATTTTCTCTTTGTTTTGCCACTTCAAGAATGTCATGTAATTGGATTCATATAGTATGTAGTTTTTCCAGATGGATTTTTTTCACTTCTTAATGTGCAGTCAAGGTTCCTCTGTCTTTTCATGACCTAAGAGTTAATTTGTTTTTAGCATTGAATAATAACCTATACTCTAATTTACCACAGTTTATCCATTCTCATACAGAAGATATCCTAATTGTTTCAAAATTTTGAAAATTATGATCAAATCTATCATGAATATGCATCTGAAAGTTTTCATGTGGACATAGTTTTAAATTCATTTGGGTAGACACCAGGGAGTACAATTGTTGGGTCTTAAAAGAACAGTGTGCTTAATTTTGCAAGAAACTACCAAACTCTTCTACAGTGGTTATACCATTTTGCATTATCTCCTGCAATGAATGGGAATTCCCATTGTTTCACATCCTCATCAGCATAAGGTGTTGTGAGTGTTTTGAGTTTTGGCATTTCTAACAAGCATATATTAGTACCTCATTGTTGTTTTAATGTTTATTTTTTAATAACAAATAATCATAAGTATGTTTTCATTTGCTTATTTTCCAGATATATAAATTCAGATGCTTTGCTCATTTTTACTTTATATTTTTGATTAGCATATAATAATTATACATATTAAATCATACAGTGTGATATTTCAACATACTGCTCTGATCAAATAGGGTTATTAGAATTTCCCCTTCCCTGTTATTTCTTTATGCTTAGAGCCTTATATGCTTCTCTTCTAGAGCTTCATGAAATACATAATAAATTATTGTAAAGTATAGTTATTCTACTGTGCTCTAGACCACCAGAACATATTCCTTCCATTTAATTGTATTTTGGTACATATTATCTAACGTGTCTTTATTACCTTTCTCCCTAACTGTCAAAAGCTCTAGTATTCCACTAACCTATATTCAGATTAACAGTGTTAACTTTTACATGTGAGAATTTGTCTTTGTGTTTATGGCTTCTTTCACTTAATATAAAACCCTTCTACTTCATTTTACTACAAATGACAAAATTTTATTCTTCTTTATGATTAAATAATATGCATTGTTAATATATAACACATTTCCTTTCATTTGTTATACCTGGTTTGATCCTACATCTTAACTAATGTGACTAATTCCACAACAAACATGAGAGTACATGTATCTCTGTGGCATGTTGCTTTTTCTTCTTGTGGATGTACATCTAGAAATGAGATAGAAGGATTACATGTTATAATAAAAATAGTGAAAAAATTAAGTACATTAGGCTCATACCCAAATATAGTAAAGCCTACATATGCTAACTTCACAGGCAACATAATTCTGGTGTTTTTTCTGGGGAAAAGAAGAAAATGTTTCCTCTATGATTTGGAATAAGACAAGGATACCCACTTTCACCACTCTTCCTCAACAGAGTACTAGAAGTTTTAACTAGGTCATCAGGCAAGACAAAGAAATAAAAGTCATACAAATAGGAAGAGAGAAAGTCAAATTATTCATTTTTGCACATGATATTATTCCATATAGAAAAGACTAGAGGCTCTACCAAAAGACATAGAATTGATAAATGGTTTCACAAAATTGTAGGATACAAAATCAACATACAAAAATCAGTAACATTTTTATACACTAATAAAAAGGTGATGAAGGAGAAACCATGAAATAAATCCCGTTAACATAAGCTACAACAAAAATAAAATTCTACGACTAAATTTAACCAAGTAAGTGAATGACCTTTAATAAAGTATTAATGAAAAAAATGAAGAAGAAATACTAAAAATAGGAAGACCTCCCATGTTCATGGATTAGAAAATTATTATTTAAAATGTTTACCTTACCCAGAAAAATATGCAGAGTCCATGCAATCTAAGTTAAAATTCCAATGACATTCTTTGCAAAATCCCCCAAAATATTAAAACTCATAAAGAAGTAAAAATGACCCCATTTAGACAAGGCAATCTTAAAGAAAAAAGAACAAATCTAAAGGTATTACAATCCTTGAATTTTGCCCAATTTTTAATTAGCTTGTTCAAGCTCTTAAAGTTGAATTTTAAAAGTTCTTTGCATATTTTAGGTATTATTCTTTTATGAAATATGTCTTTTGCAAATATGTTTTCCCACTGTGTGGTTTATCTTCTTATTCTCTTGGCTGTGTCTTAAAAGAGCATAAGTGTTTAGTTTTAATGAAGTCCATATTATCAATTATTTCTGTTATGGATTGTACCTTTGATGTTGTGTATAAAAAGAGATTGCCATATTCAAGGTCACTTAGAATTTTTCCCATTTTATCTTCCAAGTGTTTTATAGTTTTTCATTTTATATTTAGGTCTATGATCCATTTTGAGATTGTTATTAGGCTTCTGCAGAGAAACAGAGCTGACAGGAGATTAGATAGGTAGATATAGACACAGATATAGATATAGGTGAAGTTTTATTATGAGAACTGACCTCCCATGACAATGAAAGCTAAGAACTCTCACATTCTGTTATCTGCAATCCGGAGAACAAGGAAAGACAGTAGCATAATTCAGAATCCAGGGGAATTCTAAGTTACAATGAGTGGGATGGGAGTTATAATGATGTAATTCTCAGTCCAAGTCTCATGGCCCAGGAAGCAGAAGTGCCAGTGCCTGAATGCAGAAGATAGACATACTAGTTCACAGAGTAAATTCACCCTTTCTCCATGTTTTTATTCTACTTGGGGTCTCAAATGAATAGCTATTGCCTGCCATATTGGTGAGGGTGATGTTACTCAGTGTATCATTTCAAATGCTAATCTCTAATCTCTAGAAACACTTTCACAACCACACACACAAATACCACTTTATCAGTTTTCTGGGCATCCTTACAACACCAGTTAAGTTGACTCATAAAATTAACCATTAGTGCTAATTTTTGTGAAGGCTACAAGGTCTGTGTCTTGACTTGCTTTTTATTTGTACATGTAGATGTCCAGTTTTGTCAGCACCATTTGTTGAGAAGATTATCTTTTCTCTTGAATTGCCCTTGCTCCTTTATCAAAGATCAATTAACTATATGTGGGTCAATTTCTGTGCTCTCTATTTTATTCCATTGATCTATTTGTCTATTAACAAGGACACCCTTAAAGCACCATTCTAAGCCTTTATTACAACATGGATCACAGGTAAGATTTTACATATAATTTGCTATTTATTCTTACTTTCATAAAATCCAAGATTGTGAGGGTCAGCTGTATTCACTTGGGTTACCATGATAATTATCACTAGCTTCTTGTACTTTGTCTAATGCATGGCAGGAGGTCAATAATATTTGCTGATTAAAAGAATAAATGAAAACTCTCATGATAACACAGAGATGGAACTGATTGTATATGATGAAATGTTTGGCAAAAAGGTCCAAAGTAATTTGTTCAAGAACTGAAAAATGTCAGCAAAAGACCTGCAGCCCTCTGCCTTTCAGAATTTTCTCAGCTGTTATAAGTAAAGATGTTGCAGAATTTGATTCTTTGGCCTCTTGATCCTAAAGTTCCACAGAAGCTCTGTTACAGCATCTAAAAGTGGTAACAGTTGCTAATTTGCTTAAATAACTTCTGTTTTCAATACTATCTTCTTTTTTTCAGGTGAGTAGGGTAGTAAAAGCAATCTGACATGCAATCAGTTGAGAAAGGTATAAATTGCAGTTCAGTTAAAAAAATCACTATTTTAAGAGACTAACATTGTGAGTTGTTCAGTGTCTTGGCATGGATTAGCAAAGAAATGCACTCCTTTAGGGGAACCCCAAAGATCTTATCTGTTTCACAGTTATCCTCTCTTCAAAGAAAGTTGGACCTGGCTGTAAGGTGATATGACATTTCAGTTTTGTTAATTATGCGCAAAATCATTTCTTTAGATGCATGCACATTTCACTCATTTTGCAGCTCTTCAAATACTTCATTGCAGAAAAATAAATGTTTTTCTAGGTTTTTTTTCTGATTCCCCTTCCATTGCATATTCAGCTTTTCAAAAAGCAAGGGACTTGTTTGTCAGAGTGCAGGTCTGAATGGATAGAAAATAATGAGACTTCTGAAATGAAAGGAATTGTTCCTGCATTCTTAAAATACTTGCTAGGTCCACTTCTTTCATTAGCTGGGAAAAGAAAGCAAACCCAATAGCACTTCAGGTAGCATCAGAACTACTTCATCTAGCAAGATTTCTCTAGAAAAGGAAAGGAAAAAGCTAGCTGACTCAGTACTTTCTCCATAGATAAGCTCTACACAACTAGACCAAGGTAGTATTACTAAATACAGTTCTGATTCCCTTTGGTGTAGAATAAGTGATGTGTGATGTTGAAAGCAAAGGACTGTATTTGAAAAATCATTCAAGCACTACATGTTGGCACTGATTTTTTAAAAAAAAATAAATTGGACCAAATGAAAACTATTAGAATGATAATGCTTATCTCACCAAGTTTGTGTATAGAGAGGTTACTTGGATTTGGAAGAAGTATTTTATTTCTCACTTCTCAAGCTATTTTGTGCCCTGTTTAGATATGTTATAATTACATGCACTTAACTATGACTTAGAGGGCATGTTCTTCTTCTCTATTTCATCTTTTGTCCCTAATTGTGTCTAAAATCCACATGAGTTATATTTGATGAATCTAACCCAAAGGATTAAATATAAAAGACATTTTAAGGGCTTCAAGTTATCATATTAAAGGGCATCACTAATTCTTATGTAAATGTGTTTTAAAATTATTCAAATTATTTTGCATAATATTTATAATCTGTGAAAAATATATTTCTTTTAAATAAGAATCTCTGTCAACATCTAATTTGGAGTGAGACCAAGGAGATAATTTGCTAAAGAGTAATCGTTAGTTGGCCTCTTCAAAATAACTTTTATTTACAGAGCTGTGCTAGGAAGGAGGATAAGTGATATGGTTGCCAAGGGAAACACTTCTTTGATTGGAAGAGAGGTCACACAGGTTTTTATAAAGAAAGAGGAGGGATGGCTTTATTTCCTAAGTTTTTTTTTTTCTTGCTCTTACAGTGTAGGAAAAAAGAAGCAGAAACAAAAATTGCCTTGTCTGCTCCCTATTCATTCCTTGAATTCACAAGAAGTCTCTGGATAATGAGCGTCCAAAGATGCCCATCTCCCCACAAGAACTTTTCATAGTATTGTCCAAATTATTATTTGAATGTGATACTGTTTACCTCTGTGTTTAGGCTTGTTATGTCAATTAGAATGCATGTTAGATATAGTTAAGGGCTACATTTTTAATATGTTACCCAAATGCCTTGTGCATAGTAAAGTATTAAAAAAATGTATCTCAATGCATTATAATTTTTAATATGAAATGCATATTTTTGAATGAGAAACAGCTGTTTATCAGCTGTTTAGAAACATCAATGGTGGCCTGGACCTATATACTCATAAACAGGCTCCCCTGAAATGCAAGGTCTCAGAGGGCAGGGACTGTATTTGACTTGCTCACCTGTATCCCCAGCTCTGAGAACCATACCTAGTGTATATGAAAAAATTACTGTTTAATGAATGGGCCTCTATTCCTGACAATAAGTGGTAGGAGTGCCAATACAGAGTAACAGAAGAAAATAAGCTTTTCCATGTAGGTAGTCCTAATATTAAAAATTAAGTTAAAGAAGGATAAATTCCAAAGCTCTTTTAAAACTTTAAAGCAGGGCTGGATGTGTGGCTCAACGTTAGAGAACGTGCCTAGTATATGTGAAGCCCTGGGTTCAATGCCCTGTACTGAAAAGAAAAAAATAAAATAATTAAAATATAATAAAACATTATGGAGATGACTCAGAAATAAGTTAGATATGTTAAAACAGGAACAAAAATATGTATGTGGAAATAATTGTTTTGTAATAATATAGTATGTGAATACCTGACAAGAGGCTACTAAAGAACTCTAAAAGGAGGTAACTCTACTAGAATATTCAATTTGTCTCCTTGTCATACTGACAACTTCCATTTTCTCTCAACTGAGTACTTTGGGAGCATTTCTGTATTTTCTCCTTAGCCTTGAAGATAATTCCTTAGCTAATGGGACATTTTACTAAAATCTGGGTTTTTAGTAGTGATACCCAGAAGCTAATCAGCATAGGGGATGAAACTATTGAAGGAAATTTACCCAAACCATGAAAAGTCCAATTTTTCATCCAGATCTCATCTCAGATGATGTAGCATCAATAATAAGGGCATCAATGAGCCCATCGACAAATGTGGGGTTAACAACAGTAATCCCTGTTTATTGAACACTTACTGGATGCCAGGAACTCTGTGAAGCGCTTTCCACAAATTATTACTAATTTGTACTATAAAACTATAAGGCAGATATTACTGACACCATTTATAGATAGGAAAATTGAGGCTCAGATAAATGCAGTAACTTAGGTAATGAAATTTGAAAATGCAGGTTTGAAGCTTAAATTCATGTCTGTCTCACATAAATACAGAAACCTTATTTCATCCAACCAACTTTTGACCACCTGTGACCCAAGCCATATGTGCAGACTATTCACAACTTTGACCATCCTCAATCATTGCCTAATCCTTTTAGACTCACTCAAAGTCAGCTGTGCCATCACTCAGCTCTGCCAGGAACTACTGAGGAAATGATGTATGGAAAAGATTACCTGAGATTTACTATTTGTCCCCAGGGGGAGACTGCATAACATACTACAAAAAGCTTAGGGTTATTCCAGGCAGATAGAACTTAGTTTAAATCTCACTTCATGGCTCCTTGTTTAAGTCCCTTCACATTTCCAAGCCTCTGTTCAATAAATTTATATCTCAGCTTGAAATCAGTCTTTCTCTTACTGTTTATTGAAATTAGAGCTAAAAGATGGTGGAAGCCACAGAAACTTTGTGCTCCACTGCCATTTTTGCAGCCAAGAACAGGAAGTTGTTGCTATGACAAGGAGGTAACATACAGATTTTTGTTCCTGGTAAGTACTGCTTTCATTTTGGAAGTTAATATCTGTAAGTCAAAACAGCTCTTGCAGTGGCTCAATGGTCAATCCAATGTCATGTTTACTATCTGAATATACTTGGTGAAGATAGTGTTTGCAAGACAAATGTAGATTGACCACTGACATTTTATAATTAATTACCACCACAAAGGGACATGTAAATGAAATATTTAAGAATAAATACAATTTAAGAAATCAATTTAAGATACATTTTTTATTTCCACGACATCTCTCTAACAAGGAAACCAGTCATTCCTGCAATTATAAGGATCAATGCACAATGGCAAAGATCAGGCAGGATATGTGTACTGCCAAGTATTTATGAGTTGGGTGAAGTTTTTTGAGGGTGAGAATAAGGCATTTTCAGGGTTATTAAAGGTCTCCTGTATCACCATATCCACGTTTTAAAATGAGTGGATTTGATGTAGTTTGATACACACTCAATATTCATTGGGATAGTAAAGATTTCTTTTTAGAAATGGAAGGGGAATAGCAATTAATTTCTATTGAAAGAAGAAGGAAAGGTGGACTAACCAAAAAATCCATTGTAAACTTATTGAACTTAGACAGTACACATGGTGTTCAATGGGCCAGTGAGAACTGTATGTGTTTTTTCTTTTGATAAATTGAATTTATTTTTTCCTTCACAAGAGAAAAAAAGGGGAAGATGTTCTCTTTTTTAGGACAACTGTATTTTTATTATAAGTTTTTATTAGGATACATTCATTATATGGGAAGTGGGATTTGTAGTGACAATTCCAATTAAACTTATATTGCAAATTATTTACACTGCCCTCATCATCTCTCCTCCTTAGCCCCCTTAAAGCAATTGCAAGAGATTTTTAAGTTCTGTTTCATATAAGTATATGAAGTCCATCAATCATATACCATCACCTAAATCTCTTTCTTTCACCCTCCTACTACCACTAGTATGCCTTCCCACACACATTGTGCCTATTTTTCAGTCCTGATTTTTGTTATTAATATTTAAGCTGATATTCAAAGGAGTGTCTCAATGTATGTCCATTGTGGGTGTCCTTTACTTTGGTCTGCTCAATCCCTTCGAATACTCTCCCTTACCCCTTTACCTCCCACCCCAGTTTTTCAACAGTTTTCAATACTTATCGCTGTATCCTCTACCTTTACATCTTATAGTATGCGATATTACTGATGCTCTATCATTCTCTTTTCCTTTCCCCCTTTCCCAGAGTTCCATAGAGTATTTCCACTGTTACAAACATGTTCTGTATCTGAGTTTGTATATGATCATGCTTGGTTTTGTATATATATGTTTATCTTTGGATCTCTCTTCCACATATGAGACAAACATGTGTCTTTTGTGTTTCTGATCTTGGCTAACTTCACCTTGCATGACGTCCTCCAATTAACTCAAAAAACTCAGGCCCCAATGAATCAATACCCCAATGAAGAAATGGACACATAAATTAAACAGGGGATTTTCAAAGGAAGAGGTACAAATGGCCAGTAGATGCAAGAAGTGTTCAACTTATCTGGTTATAAAAGATATACAAATAAAACCAACACTTAGATTTCATCTTATCCCAGTTAGAATGGCCATTATTAAGGATAATAACAACAACAAATGCTGGCGAGGACGTGGCAAAACAGGAACCCTTATACACTGCTGGTGGGAATGCAGATTAATGCAACCAGTATGGAAAACAGTATGGAGATTCCTCAAAAAACTAGAGATAGAAATCCTATACAATCCAGTGGTACTGCTCCTGGGCATCTACCCAAAAGAATGTAAGGCAGGATACAGTAAAGACTTGTACACTGATGTTCAACTCTGAACTATTCACAATAATCAAGCTCTGGAAGTAACCCAGATGCCATACTACTGATGAATGGTTCATGAAATTGTGGTACATATACACAATGTAGTATTACTCAGCCACAAGGAATAATGACATGGGGTTTGAAGGTAAATGGATGCAACTGGAAATACTCTCTTGCCAAAAACTTACTTTCTGTCAGAAATTATCTCATAATTTTACTTACACTAACACTCTTTGTTTATACAACTACCTTACAAAATGAGACATCTAGAAGAACAGTTAGCTATAGTCTAGACAGTTTTCTGTATTTATTATGCTCCATTGGCTAGGAATAATTTTCATGTTTTTGAATGCTTACCTAGGTACCTACATAACATCCTCCATCTTACCTCTTGATCTGCAAAACCTAAAATTCTTACTATCTAGTTATTTATATTATCATCCTTGTGTTACAGATGAGAACAGTTGTTTCTTCTCTTCTGTTTGTAAGTGGTAGGACTAAAATTTGTACCCAAGGTGCATTCTACAATGTGTGCGCTTGCACAGCTACCAAAGAGGAAAAGCATCTGTCTCTGAGTATGGCTAAGAGGGAAAGATTAAAATAGAAATTAAGCCCATCACCTAAGGACTCATAGCTGTTAGAGAATTAAATATGAGGTACTCGTTTGGAGCTATTGGTGTAAAAACACAGATTTGCAATAGGAAACAAGTTTTAATAAAAGTCCAAAATTAGGTCCTAGAGAAAACTTGAAAGAGAGAGTAATATAGTAATGATTGGATTCCCACAGGACCCTCTTGACAAAGTCCAAAGGAGATGACATACAGTCAATACAGTATATGTTGTGTCTCATTAAGTTTCAGAGAAACAAAAAACAGTTCCTTCTCTCCTGAAAGTGAGTATTAGGACTGTGATGAAGATGGTCAAATGATACTGCATGGAGACAATCCAAATAAGCATGTTCTGAACTCCTCATCAAACTTATACCAGTGCCTGTGAGAAATCCCTAAAACAACCAAAGATAAAATTTGTTGGGCTCCCAAACCAGTCCTGAAACCATCACCCAGTGATGTTTGCCTCCTTTGGATCTGTTTCCTTCATGAATAAATATCTTTCTCTTCCTGTATTTTATTTTAGCTTTTATTAAAGGTAACATATCTTCCAAGAAATATTGGGCTTATGAGATGGAAGAAACCAGTACTGCAATATGTGTTTGAGGGGAGAGAGAGAACATCCAAAGACATGTAATGCTGGAGATTGCCACTCTAGTGATAGTGAGCAGCCCTATTTGTCTAAGGTAGCCATCACAGGGCAGAACAGAAAGAACATGAATTTGTTGCTGCCCACTGACAGAACAGGCCTGCTTCCTGTGCGTCCCATCAGGAAAACAGGGATTCCAACCAGTACCTCTGGTCTTCCTGTTGCTAAAGAAAACCTAATGCGCACTTCCAAAGTGAAAGCAGACATTAAAGTTGAGAAGACAGAAATAGGAAAAGGATAGCATATAGCACATGCCACCTTCACTTTCTTTCCACCTCTTCCTCCTGTCTTCGTCTTCTCATTTTTTTTATTTCCTTAACAAAATGCTTAATGCTTATGAATATGTATAAAATGTTCTGGAAAAAGATTAGATTAAGTATACATTCTATGAGCCCCTTATTAATTCTTAAGTATGATATCCTTTGTTTATTGTTTATTTATTTTCTATATTTTCATCTCGAATATTAACTCCACATATTTTGTTCACTGATGTACTGATATATATGAAGAATCTAAAATAGTTTTTCTTATACAATAGACCTTCAGCAGATATTTTCTGAAAGAATTATATATATATGTAGAGAAAAGAGGATAGATGTCTGTTTCATTGGTCATTTGAGCATAATGGTCTCCACTTCAAGGATTGTTCTATGATTAGAAAAATGAAATACAAATGGTACTCTTGGAGGGCATATTTAAGGAGCTTGGTAAATACTAAGTCCATTATACCAAGTTTCTTTCAGTAATTCCTTTCTTCTCCTAAACATCTTCAAGGATGATCACACAGTCCATTTATATAAGGCATTAATTGCATCTTTACCTCTTCAAGAAGTTCTAATGTGTGTCAGAGCATTAAAAGGTACAGAAAATAGGAAAGAGTCCAAGTTGAAATTCCTTTTTCTCTTAGACTGTTCTGAAGTTAACAAAGCATTGGCCTCCTCTGTAATGAAAGCTTGTTCTTTGGACCCAACAGTCAGGTGCCTACTTTCACCAACAAGGCGAGGAGAGACTTTGATTTGTGCCATCGCTAACTGCTTTGGCAGGAGAATTTTTGTTTGAACCACATTTTAAAAAGGAAAAGGACAGTAAAAAAAAAATCATGACTTCCCCTTTTTAACCTATTTCCTACATTTTTTCCTTTGGACAAATAAAAATTAAAAAGAGAAAAGAAGATCAATAAAATACTGTAAGAGCAAAATTATTGATTCTTCTCCAACACTTCACTTGCCTTCAAAAGAAATTTATGACAGAGAGTAAAAAATAATATAATAAAATGGAACAAGAGGAAAATTTCCTAAGTACTTGAGGAAAATTAAGTTCTATCCATTTTCTCATAGAAAGCCCTCAATATTCTGGCTGGAGATAAATAAACGTGTATATTTTTCTGTTTTATCTGTTCTTGCTTCATTTTAGATTTCAAGTACTTAGAAGTACATGATAGTTTTGGACCCCCCCAAAAAAATTGCACCTCTTTTTGTGCAATATAGAGGATTAGCCCTGAACCAACACAAAACATAAGCAAAACATTTACTGTATACATGGTAAAGGCTTACGCCAAGTTATTTTCCAGCAGAGATGACCTTCAAAGGTTCGTTTTCTTCATGTTTGCCCCATTCCCCCATTCTCTTAGATAGCTGAGATAGTTTGTGACTGAAAAAAAAAAAAACTTACGATATCAGCATAAGACTTGTCAAAGAATATTGACATGGTGGCAATTCTGAAAAAAATGAATGCAAGATTTCTTTATTTGTACATCTGATTCCCATTTTTTCCTAAACATGTTCAGTGTGCTGGGACCAATGAGTGTCATGGAAGCACATTTCAGTCTTTTCCTATGGAGTCCTTAGAACAGCTTTCAGTCTTTAGAGGGGAGGAAGATCCTCATTATGACTATCCTGGGACATGTGCCATAATCATTTCAAGAAACTTCCTCAGAAATTTTCAGTCTCTGTTATTTGGTGGCTTCATTTTATATTGTTTTCTTTGCTTTATTTGGTTTGGTTTTCACATGGTTGTCACAGTAATGGCTGTTCCTCTTGGTGCTATTCTATGTGCTTTGCTTCTGCTGATCTCTACAATCCTAGTCACCTGATTTTCTCAATTATGCTACACTAGGGACTGGCAAGAATATGGGTAGCCACATGTCCTCACTTATATGTAGAAGCTAAAAAAGGTGATCTTCTAGAAGTAGAGAGCAGAATGGTGATGATCACTGGAGGCTGGGAAAGGAGGTAGGAAAATAGAAAAAGGGCAGTTAGTCCATATGGGGGCTCAGTTAGACTGGAGGAATAACTTGTAATGTTCCATATAGGTACAGTAGGATAAATAGTCTAGACAATTCATTCATAATACTTCACAATATCTAGGAGAGGATTTTGAACATTCCAACACAAACAAATGATAAATGTTTGAAGTTATGAATTTGACAAGTACTCTAATCTTACATTATTCATTGTCCCTCTGTACATGTACTGTACACTGTACAGTACACATATGTACAATGTGTACACTGTAAATACGTACAATTACTATACCCAATTAAAGAATAGGTGTAGAAATTTGGGCCAAGGAGCCCAAATTTCTTCTGGAAGCTCACTGAAGAATGTTAAAGACCCCATTGAAGCTTTCATGCAAGTTTCTGTATCCTACCTCATGACGTTTTTTAATGGAAATCAAAAGTTCAGCAAGTTATTGTTATGCCCAAAATCATGCAGAAGTTTGGGAAAAGGAAGGAACAAGGTCTTAAATTTCTTGAGTCCTTGTCCTGTTCGTTCCCTTACAACACACTCACTGCCTTGGGCTCTTCACACAGGGCCGATGGGGTCAAGT
Organism: Castor canadensis; assembly: GCF_047511655.1. NCBI lineage: Eukaryota > Metazoa > Chordata > Mammalia > Rodentia > Castoridae > Castor > Castor canadensis. The sequence continues at coordinate 169,618,449 of NC_133387.1, forward strand.
GTACACACACACACATTTTCTGGGCACCTCATCTTGCCTCCCACAGACCTGGAACGGTTGTCCTTTGGTTGTCATAGCAAAGCTTGTTGGCAGATGGTGAGTCAGCCTCAGGCTCAGCATCAGCCTTTACTTAAAAAGAGCTCCCCCGGTATCCCTCCATTGCACTCTCTGGAGGATGCCCATCAGGCTGGTCCCATCTGCTCCCACTGTTTTCCAGGAACTGTGTATCTGGGTTTCACAGAGGGATACCATGTGCCTAGGGGCATTTTTCCTGACTACATTGCTTATGCTCATTTCCTTCCTTGGCTTTCTCTAGAGCAAATGTTTCAATATCTCCTTCACTTGAGAAGGACCTCACATTCCCACCACCCAATCCACCAAATTATGTTCCAACTGAACCATTTCTCTGCCTCCCTTTCTGTTACAATGACTGTACTCTTGCCACTGCCACCCAAAGCCAAACCCACAACTTGAATATTACACCCCATCTTCTTTCACACTTCTCTAGGACTAGACATCCCCAACCATCCCCTCTCTCATTTATCACCAAATTTATCTTCTTTAGGTGGTTGGAGGCTGTTCCTGATATCACACTGTCTTATGCAGTGATGGAGTTCACAACTGAAAGAGCACACCCACCCCCCCACATACACCAGGTACGACCTGGAAACTTAGCTGTCTGAAAAACAGAACTCTAGGAAGAGTGGTTCTTACTCACTTTTTTCACTTCCTCATTTCAGGAGGAATTCTACTTTATTCCCTGCCTCTCTAAGTCTTGCTAAAGTCACCAGCTGCATCTAGAAGACCTGGATTCTGCACCACCACCCCTAGAGGTTGTATTATCTCATTAATTACTCTTTATCTCCTTTTCTGGTTGTTTTGACCTCTAAAGATGTTGTTCTTACTTCTGGGTGAGAGTCTCTATCACCAGCTTCTCCCTAGTATTCTAAGTATGTAGCCAGATCCTCACATAAAGCTTTAAGTTTTCAAAAACAATATCCTCTTAACCATACCTCATCTCTATCTTCCTTGTATTTCAGTAAATATTTCTGCCATTCACCTTATTAGGCTAAAAAAAAGCACATGAAATTTCCTTTTCCTTCATGCCCCATATCTCAATCTATGAGAAAGTCCTGTAGATTCAAGTTTCAAGAAATTTCCCAAATACAACCAGAATACTTTTCTCATCCTTTGTCAATATTATCCATTGTAAATCATTTTTATCCTGAACCTGGATTACAAGTTTTGTAGTTGCTTCTGTTTTTCTCCTGTTGTAGCTTATTCTTCATACATACAGAGTGATCTTGTTATATAAGACACTAAAAAATCCTCCATAGCTTTTCTCCATATTTAAACTACGGGTCAAAATCCAAAAATTGTGGCTTACCAAGTTCTGTATAATCTTCTTTGCATTTGTTGATTCCTCTGTATGCAATAAACACTCCCTCGACTAACTTTTCACGTGGCTCTCTCACTTTATTCAGAGCCCTTCCCTAATTTTATCTATTTATTCAGAGGGGACGTCCATAGATCCTTATGCAAAATAGTTCACTTATGCATCTTTATCTTCCAATATTTTTCTTTAAACATGTGCTTCCTGAAATTATATTTTAATGTGTTTCAATTAATTTAGTGTTTATTATTTTTTTAATGGGAAATATTCCTTCAAGGAAGTGATTCTTCTTTTTTACCACCAAATCTCCAGAGTTCAGAATGGTAAATGACACATAGCAAGAGGTAAGTAAGAAGTTTCAGGGAAGAAATAAATTTAAATATACTTGCTTGTAAGCCATGTGACGGAATATTCATTGTCAAGTTCATAGGCCAAGGAGTCTGTCAACCAGGTTGATGTTAAAGATATAATAAGCCAGTCACCTCTGGCTCATGCCTGTAATCCTAGCTACTTGGGAGAACCAGAGGATTGCAGTTTGAAGTCAGCCTTGTGCAAAAAATTTGTGAGACTCCATCTCAATGGAAAAAAGCTGAGGGCAGTGCTGCATGCCTGTAATCCTAGCAATGGCATGAAGCATAAAATAGATGGATCATAGCCCAGGCTAGCCAGGGCAAAGTACGAAATCTTATGTCCAAAATAACCAGAGCAAAAATTTCTGGAAGCATGGTTGAAGTGGTAGATTACCTGCTTAACAAAGTTCAAAGACTTGAGTTCAAATCCCCATACTGCTAAAAAAAATTGCTATTGTGATATAAAGTAGAATATGTTTATTCAATGTCCTCACCCTGAAGGAGCCAGAAAACTGTTTTAAAAACTCATACACTTAGTAAACACCTCCTGTGTGTATTAATCTGTGTTAATTTCCAAAGTGCAATATAGTTGATACTTCTTCTGTTTTATGTCCTACTCTTCAACCTGGCAGACCAAGACCACTGCCAAGCAATTACACTTTCTTGTCTGTAACTATTTCCCTTTCCACAGAGACTTCTCTAGTTCTCATAAGTCTCTTAACATTTTATAATTTATCTTATATACAGTATCATATTTTCCATTCAAGTTTGTCCATTCTTTAAAATGGCATATATTCATATTATACCTTTTTAAAAGCATAAGTCACCATACAAAAAAGCATAGTTGCCTGCCCATTACCTAGCAGCCAGCCTGGAAAATATTAGACTCTTAGTGAATCATTATTAAAGGAATCAATCAATAAAATGAGAACTATTGAATAAAGTAAAACAAAGTTACAGTCTGTAAATAAATGGTAGGGCCAAGGGAAAAGAAGGACCAAGTTAACATTTGAGTCTGGGTTATATTTTTGAAAGCTCATGGATATCATACTTACTACAAAGTAGCTGAGTATTCACAGGCTTTTCAACTGTGAGCTGCCATCCTGAGCAGAGGGAAGGGGGGAGAAAGAGAGAGAGAGAGAGAGAGAAAGTATGTGTGTGTGTGTGTGTGTGTGTGTGTGTGTGTTGGGTATGGGTATATGTACACACAGTGTGTGTGTGTGAATAGTAGTGACAAAACGAAGAGGTCTTTGTCCAATAATCTTTTTCTCTTCATTTTGTCTCTGGTTTCCTTATAAGATCTCTGCTTCCTGACACACTGGCAGGGAAACAGGTATTTGCACAGGGAAAAGCATCCCCACAGTGTATAAACCTTGCCTAGGAAGGGCCTCTATCTTTTAAGGTATGGCTGATCACCCTCTTTCATGATTAGGGTCTGGCGTTGATTCCACTCCACATCAATCAGAATGTCTTGCACATCACACACAAGAGTTGTCTCAAGCTGGCTTTCTAGCAGTCTACACAGATTTGTTACTATTTCTAAGAACTGTATTGTTTTTCATGATCCAACCAAGTCTCAGAAATCCCAACATTGTCAAAGGGTGATGCATCTTAAAGGAACAAAGGCCATTAAACAGTTTTCAGGTCTACTCTCCAGGCTTTAGGTTGAATCACACACCACGTGGAAATATTAAAGGGGAGGTGGTCATGCTGTGAATCTTCACAACTACAAGTGTCACAAATTATACTTCTGAAGACATCTTGTAAGTTTATTTTACTTTGTAAATTCGTGATTGTTTTCAACATAGAAGCTATTTTGGGTGATACAAACTATTGCACTGAGATGAAGTAGATGTTTAATTTGAAGTTTGTCTACCTGCTAGAACAGTGTAGGAAGTCAAAGGAGTGAGTGGAACATTTTTCAGCTACGTTTAGACTTTCCTTACAAACTTGGAGTAATATATGATGTTTCAGTCCTTACTACCACTAAAACATGATTCTTTGTAAATGTGTTAAGGGAAGCCACTGAGCTCTTCCTTTTACTCAGAAATTAAAGGTGAAAACCCTGAATTGAAACAGAGCCACCAATTTACAAGATAAAAATGACCCTTAACAGGAAAGTCAGCTAACTAGTCCCTCTGGAAATTCTTTTCCTTAAAAAGTGAAACTCAGGGCTGATCTGGGCTCCAGAGCATTCAATGAAAGGAATCATCATGCCATTCCTGAGGGCCTTCGTTGTTTTAATCATCACAGCATGTAGAACTGAGGACAAATTTAAGCAAGCATCACAATTGAGCTATGGGCAGCAAAATCCTGATATTTCTTAGGGATTATGAGTAAAGCTTTAACAAAGTGTTTCAGATTCCCATTAATCTTAGAAGATAGGTTGCTTTCCCATGTGTCAATCCTGGACATTTTCTGGTTGAACTGTGATACATCTGTACATGGGTACAGCCTTTGTATTGACAGAAACAGGCCTTGCAACCGTTTCTTGCCTTGGACAAGTCACTTATAGGTAGCTTTTCCATGGACAAGAAAGACAGAATGTTCCTGAGTCACCTGAGTTTCTAGTCATGCTTCTGAATGGAGAAAGAATATAGTTCCTACAAAGCTTTGTTTAAAATACCTCTATTTTGAGTTTGAGAATCAGCAACATTTTTCCTCCTCTCCATAAGCTTTTCACAATGGACTCTTCTTAGGCAGCACTGAAGGTTGTCATTGCTTAATAGGTTTATAAATGCAAAGCTAATCCAAAGCCTCTAAGCCTGTTTGCCTGGCAGGTGCTATCACATTGTCCTGTGATCTCTGGAACTTTGTGTAACTGTACAGCTGAGCACAGAACACATGAAGGAAGACTTGCACAATCTAGGCTGATCTGGAGAAATATAACACTTTCTCTTAAGTGTGCTTAATATTTTGCTATTTCATGCATCTCTATGTGTACATTTAATGCAGTGTGTTCTTTTTCCTGCACACCTCTCATAATCCATTATGAAATCTGTGATGCTTTTTAAAATCAATTGTGTTTTGAAATCTAGGAAATATATTTTCCTCCATTTAAGGATCAAAATTATAATAACAGATATCACAAACTAAATGCAATATAAAGACTATATTAAAAAGCTCAGTGCAGACTGGTTTGCTAAACCAAAACATTAAAATAGATCTTAATATAACTTTCGGAATTATCCCCAAATTTTTTATGAATTTATCTTCTCTCTCTTCCGTCAGTACAGAATCTGAAAGCTTCTAATGGTTCCAGTTGTTTGGCTGCTACTCTAATTTTGTGCATGGAAATTCCATGGGAGGTTTATTTCTGGCTTGTTCCTGCATTTCAGGCTTGGAGTCTTTCCATTAGCTTGTTTATCTGACCTTAACCAGTATCATATCTGCTGCAATATCTTGGGCATTTGTGCTCACAGATCCACCTGAGGCTTCCTTTGTCCTCTGATGAGAAAAACATCTCCATATCCTGTTTCCTTTCATGGTTCAACCCCAAAGCAGCTCCTCTTACTTCCTCAGTATACGAACACATTATTTTGTGCTTTCTTAAGGAAAATTTATGACGCATTTCCTGTCTTTAACCACTTAACAGTTTAATATTTCTTGCTTTCTTCCTCAGACTGACCTAACCCTTCCATTAGAGATAGACCCTATACTTGTCAGGAGATGCTTGCTCCTGTGAAGAGAACAGACTCCAATATGAATCTCACATACATTAACAACTTTTGAGTGTAAACTTCTTCCTTAAGTATTTGAATTTTAAGCTTTTGAAACTTGATTATAGAAGTGGAAATTAGAATTTAAAAGTATTTCCTTTGTAATAGACCTCCATGCATCAGCAAGCCATAAAGAATTGAAAGGAATTGATTTTGAAATCATAAATTGATATTTTGCATATGTAAATGCAGTTTGCTCATGAACTTTTAAAAACTTTTCTGTGAAGTGAGAGAAAATGAGTGGAAAAAAATGTAACCTTTGTTCACTCTTTCCCAGGTGCCCCCATGTTTTCCTACAGAAGATCAACCAAGCCAAACTGTCTATAACTATTTACAGACTGTTATTAGGAGCTACTCAGGACAAAGTAATTGCAGGTCAGCCTGCTCTAATCCCTAACTCTTAACCAATACTCCCTAATGCCTACATTGATATTGAGCATTGCTACAATATGAAGCATATTCCTAAAGAAGGAACACACCAACGTTAATTCTAATGAAATACTTGTGTGATTATCATGGACACCCTATTGTAAGAAAATTTACTTTGTGTCAGTTCCTAAAGATCTCTCCTGAACTTCCTTCCTGCCTATCTCTTTCATCCTTCAACTGACAATAGCTTATTTTCAGGCTTAGCGTGCCTCAAAATTTGTAGATAATCACACAAAGACCTTTCTAATTTTGTCTTCTCCTTGCCCCACTCCTTTTTCTGACCTGTCTATGGATGAAGATTTCATTTTCACTTTCATCACAAATGTACTCAGCTTTGTGATTTCAGTACTACTGACCTTAAGAAAATATGGGCATGACTAGGTGTGGTCATGGACATGATCACACCTAGGAGGTGTAGGAGGATTATGAATTTGAGGCAGCCTAGGAGACATAGTAAGACCCTGTCCAAAAAAACCCCACAAATAAACAGACAAACAAAGATACTAGAGGCATGAAAACAGGGGGAGCCATGTGTGTTTCCTAACACCATCCCAGCAAAACAGAAGTGCACCAAAATAGTCTGCAAAATCCCACCGCTGTATGAGAAGTAGACACAAAGTGCTTGGGGCTGTGGAGGTTCCAGATCCAGGACCTTTGTTTTATGTGAACCAGTAATTATTGTGTACATGCTCAAGTATGAGAGAACTTCTTCATAAGTGGATAGCATTGGAGAAAAGCAAGTACTTGTGATGATTTATATCAGGAAAGGTTTGTTTTCTAAATTGTAAAATGTATGTTTATGTAAGAGCAATGCTAATTACTGTCATTGATATCTACTATTTACAATTTTTGCCTAGTTGCTATGTACAATGTTTCTTAAGCATACCACAATTACATATTTTTGTTTTTGTTTTTTTCTTGGTCTTTTTTTTATTATTTTATTATTCATATGTGCATACAAGGCTTGGGTAATTTCTCCCCCCTGCCCCACCCCCTCCCTTACCACCCACTCCACCCCTTCCCTCTGCCCCCTACCTCCTCAATACCCAGCAGAAACTATTTTGCCCTTATCTCTAATTTTGATGAAGAGAGAGTATAAGCAATAATAGGAGGGAACAAGTGTTTTTGCTGGTTGAGATAAGGATAGCTATACAGGGAGTTGACTCACATTAATTTCCTGTGCGTGTGTGTTACCTTCTAGGTTAATTCTTTTTGATCTAACCTTTTCTCTAGTTCCTGGTCCCCTTTTCTTATTACATATTGTTTTAACTTTCATTAATTTCTCCAATTCTGAAAAGAAAGGACAAAAGTTCTCAATAATTCTGCCCCCTCCAGGAGACTATGACAATAGCTTATATATTGTATATTTTTAGCAAATCATTTAATGAATCAATTAGTATTTACTTTTACTTACATTACACTTGAGTTTATGTATGTTTACCTAAATGACTCAGGAAATCATCCAGTCCCCTCTCACAACAACAGACACATACATGCCTTTCTTAGAATTCCTGGTAGTATCTGAAGTAAAGAATGGAAAAAACTTTTATTAGCTACCATGGGGAGGAGCTAGAGGAGGATGAAAAGGAGGAAGAGAGAGGAAAGGATGAAGAGGATTACTTTAGGAATTATAACTAATGGAAAATATTCTGCAATGCATATAGCAATCATTAAACATATGCTTTAATGTATTGCTCGGATGCTCATGAACACAAAAAGGGTACCACAGTTGTATGTGTCCCTTCCGTCACACATAGTACTCTGCTTCTCTGTGTTGTGTTTACTTCACTGTTCTTGCCACACTGTTGCCAGTTTCTCCCTAAATTGCTAATCACTGCATGAGGCTTCAAGCCTCATGCTGAATATATATTTAAGGTATGGATGTAAACTAGTACAACCACTCTGGGAAAAAAATTTGGAGGCTACTTAAAAATCTAAACATTGATCTACCATATGACCCAGCAATACCACTCTTGGGGATATACCCAAAAGACTGTGACACAGGTTACTCCAGAGGCACCTGCACACCCATGTTTATTGCAGCACTATTCACAATAGCCAAGTTATGGAAACAGCCAAGATGCCCCACTACTGACGAATAGATTAAGAAAATGTGGTATTTATACACAATGGAATTTTAAGCAGCCATGAAGAAGAACGAAATGTTATCATTCGCTGGTAAATGGATGGAATTGGAGAACATCATTCTGAGTGAGGTTAGCCTGGCCCAAAAGACCAAAAATTGTATGTTCTCCCTCATATGTGGACATTAGATCAAGGGCAAACACAACAATGGGATTGGACTTTGAGCACATGATAAAAGAGAGAGCACACAAGGGAGGGGTGAGGATAGGTAAAACACCTAAAAAACTAGATAGCACTTGTTGCCCTCAAAGCAGAGAAACTAAAGCAGATACTTTAAAGCAACTGAGGCCAATAAGAGAAGGGGATCAGGAACTAGAGAAAAGATTAGATCAAAAAGAATTAACCTAGAAGGTAACACACATGTACAGGAAATCAATGCGAGTCAACTCCCTGTATAGCTATCCTTATCTCAACTAGCAAAAACCCTTGGTCCTTCTTATTATTGCTGATACGCTCTCTTCAACAAAATTAGAGATAAGAGCAAAATAGTTTCTGCCGGGTAGCAAGGGGTAAGGGGGGGAAGGGGGGGGAAGGGGGAAGAAATGACCCAAATCATTGTATGCACATATGAATAAAATAAAAATTAAAAAATGTACGTATTCTATTCTCCCGTACCACTATCCTTCATAAGCTTTAAACACAAAATCATAAAGAAGAAAAATAATGGAAAAACAGGAGAAGAAAAGAAGCAAAATGCATACACACTCACACACACACAAATCAAATCAAATTAAAATAAAAAATTATAAACAAATTCTGATCCATCCTAAAAAAGAAGACCTAGTGAACAGGTGTTCTGACTGTGAACTTCTCTGTACATATATTTCAGAAAATCAAGCCATGGAGGTGCTGGTTTCTCATCCATGTGGAAGATGAACAGTAGCTTTCTTTGTTGTTGTTTTTGGAAGTGGTCACTGTCATGTTGTCTTGTGTCACTCACCACCATTTACTCCCTAAAATTCTGCTCATTTTACAACCAAAATACATTGTTTTCACCCCTGAGCCCATCCATTTTCAACAACTTGAATTTCTTAAACTTTGACACTCCCATGATGATTTTATTAGAGAACTATGTTTGTGGATGTCCATGCTTTAGAAGTACTAACCATATCCACATCTTTTCCAATGAATAAACAAATAAACAAGTAAATGGAGCTGTACACATGATTCTCTTTCCCAGTCAAGGAACATTTACTTCAGGTGGGGGGGAGAGAGAGGGGGCGGAGTGGGTGGTAAGGGAGGGGGTGGGAGCAGGGGGGAGAAATGACCCAAGCTTTGTATGCACATATGAATAATAATAATAAAAAAGGAACATTTACTTCAACCACCTCAGCAACTAAAATGTCAATCTTTCTCTCCCCAAACCAAATCCCTTTAGATCTCACATAGAATGATGTTTTAAAAATAGATTCATTCACTTTCTATTTAACTTTTAGGGATTGTCAAAAATGAATTCCCTACAAATTTGAAGATATTCTTAAGGAATCATTTAGATTTTGTTCATAAAAGTTTTGAATTTATATACAGTGCAAAAATTGTGAAGCACAATTTTATCTTTATAAACATCAAAAAAATCACAATACTTAGAGAATGGAGAACGTATACCTTACACTCTGTAAAAAAATAAATAATTACTAGAAACAAATATATATGTATTATGTATATCTTATGTTCACTAATAGATGGATGAACATAGAGAGAGAGAGGAACAGGGATAGAGGAGAGAGATAGTATTAGGATTAGTCAATAATTTAGTGACAATATTAGAATGTGAATTGCCTGAATATATCAAGTTGTTTTAATTTTTTAGTTATAGATATAACCCATGATTGGGGAAAACCATTATTGAGTAAAAATAATAAATGACAGCAAAAGCATAATTGTACATTTCAGAAATAGACACTTGTGTGTTCTCAGGTTTCAAATATTTTACACGTAATAGTGTTGTACCCTGATTTTACATAGATATTAAACTGAATGTTTTGATTCATAAAACTAGTTCATTGTGTGAATGGAATATTTCCATTTTATTTTTGCCATTTGTTTTCTTTTCTTTTTATTTTGCCATTATTAATATTGTGTGAGACTTTTAGACTGGACAGATTTCTTATGTTTATATTTTAGGATAGAGTTGTAGAGACAAAATTTCTGGGCACTCAGATATTAAATTTAGAATAGTGCTGCATTTATGGCCACATACTTTTCCACAATATTTGACTAATGTATGCAGTTTTGAAAAAGACACGAGTGTTTGAGTCTCTGCAACCTCACTGGCAGTGGTATACCTCTGTTTTTCCCATTTTCTTAAGTAAAAGGACATTAGATTGTGGACCTTTAGCTTTTCACATTTATCCAATTTCCAACATGCCATATCATTTGACTTGTAGCTATTGTTACTTTTAGCTCTATAAGTCAGATTTTAAATTTGCATAAATTAATTAAAATAGCTCAATTATAATGAACAGTTTAGTGTATTCCTAAATGTCTAATATTTTAGCTTACTTTTGTTAGGGGAATTTTCTTTTTTCAGAACTTTTAACTAGAGTTCCAAATTTTTATTCACCATTCAATATTCATCTTTTATGATTTGATTGTATACATTTTTTAATCGTCTTTATTTTGGCCTTCTTTTTGTGATTTGTATATTATGCATTCTCTCAACATGAATTCTTCATTGGCTACATACATTTTAAATGTGTTCTAGACAGTTACTTGGCTTTTTATTTGTTTGCTTAAAGTATCTTTTTTGTACAGACTATTTTAAAGTTTCATATATGAAGATTATTCAATATTTTATTAAGAAGTGGTCTTTCCATATCTCAAGAAATTCTTCCTTACTTCAAAGGCTAAAAGTTGATTATTCTAAATTTTATTCTAAATGTTTAGTTTCCTTACTATTCTTATGTCTTTAACTCCAAAAATTTTTGGAGGTAGATAATATGATAGAAAGCTAAGTGATTTTTTTTTCAGAAATATAATTACTTGGCCTAGTGTTACACTTTACCTATTCGTTGATTACTAATGTGACTTGTTTGCATATCAAGTTTTCTTGCATAAAGAAACATATTTCTAAGCTCCTTTTAGAGAAAGACACCTCTTTCTTGATCACTATACTACTAATACACTTTTATTAATAAAATATCAAAGTATTGATTTAAACTTCAAGTCCCAATGCTTTTTTCTATATAAGTTCCTTGACTATTTTTAGCCTTTACTTTTCTACATAAATTTTAAAATTAAAGGTTCAAAATCAGAAAGAACAAACCAAAAAGATAATTGAAGTTTGCTACAAATATTATGGGAAGAATTGACACCATTATGATACTGAACCATCTCTGAATCCTTAGACATGAGATATTTCTCTAGCCTTTTTTATATCCTTCAATAATTTTTTGAAATTTTCATTATTAAAGTTCTTATAATTTTTTAAGCTTCACCCCATGTCTCATAGGTTTTTCAATTGCTATGATAAGTAGGATCTTATCTCTTTAATTTTTTCAGTCATTTATTACAAATACATAAGCTAGTTCTTTCACCTAGTAACCTATTTATATTTCTAATAGCTTATTTGAAGAGTTCTTTTCAATTTCTCTACTTCAGTAATTATATTGTTGGCCAATAAGGATAGTTTGTGCTCTGGTTTTTAAAAAGATTATGATGCCTTATATACTTTTGTCTTTTAACATTGGTTTAATCTCCATATAACAGTAAATGACACTATTGAAAGTATATATTTTCTTTATTACTTTTATGAGAGAGACATAGTTTTTAGGATAAGTGAGCAGAATGAAAATCCCAGAGATAACGCAAAATCCAGAAATAGAATCAGAAGCTTTATTAGAATCAGATTGGAGACAAAATAGAAAAAAATTAGTCTACATTGATCAACAATTCCCAGAACTCATTAACATATTGGTTTCTCCTTACTCCTTCCCTACACTTGGTAATTAAAAGTTAGCAAACTTCAAAAAATTAACATATAGGCAGTACTTAACTTTATAATCATATTAGCATGCCTTCCCTTTGAGGATACGTTTTTATAAAACATACAGGAGCAGCATGGTGGTACATACCTATAATCCAAACACTTGGGAGGAAGATCATGAGTTCAGGGCCAGCCTGGGAAACATAGTGGGGCTGTATCTCAAAACATCAAAACAAATAAATAATAATAAATAAAACATATAGAAAAACCTACATAAATCATACAAAATCCTTAATTTACATACATTCACATTTTTATTTTTTTTCTCCTTTGAATATCAAGTTTAATATTAATAATGAAACAAGACTATAAAATAGGTACAGTGTAAGCATGGGGGTCCTAGTGGGAGGGGGAGAGTGAATGAAGGTAAGGTATGTGGTTGATGGACTTCATGTACCTATATGAAACAAAGAAACCTCTTGCAATTGCTTTAAGTGGGGTGGTGATTGGGCAGAGGGAGAGAGACTATGGGGGTAACATAACTAATGTACAATATAAGCCTAATCGGAATTGTCACTATGAATCCCCTCGTTAACAAATAAATCCTAATTAAAAAATTATTTTTAGGCAGTAGACTTCAAAGGAAAATTCCTGACCCTTAAAATCCATCTATTTATAAATACAACAGATTATCTTCCACTTTTGAGGCAGGGTCTTGTTGGGTAGCCTAGGCTGGCCTTGAATTTACCTTTCTCCTGCCTCAGTCTCCAGAGTGCTATAATTAGATGTGTACTACACCACACCATCTCTATAAACAATGACTTGGCCATTGTGTACAGGCAAGTGTACTTGTACGCTAAGCTACTTTACATCTTTAAGCAAGAAAAATACTTAATTAAAATTTGCTTTAAATATTTTTTTGGAAGGAAGAATACACCACACTTTTACTTGATTAAGAAGTTTACACAGTCCAAAGCCTTTTATTTTTTGACATCCTTCATGCCATGAATTCATAGGGAATAGGTTCCAGCAGCTCAGGCTCCTTTCCAGTGGTTCTCACAAAGTGGGCTTCTCTGGGTGGAGCAGGCTGGCGCTTCAGCTGAACCCAAGTTCCTTTCTCTTTGGCTTCTTTCTTTCTTTGATCATTTTCCTTCACGCGTTTCAGGAAGCCATCTCGGCTCTTTGAGTGCTTAATGTGCTCAGTACGCACACTAAATCTTGCCCTTAACTTGCTTGTTCACAGCAATGCCAGCAGCGTGCTGGGTGACACTGTAGACTCTTCCAGGTTTGCCTGGTAACATTTGTGGGGCATTCCTTTTTGAACAGTGCCCATGCCCTTGATATCTACTATATCGCCCTTCTTGTAGATTCGCATGTATGTAGCCAAAGGAACAACTCCATGTTCCCTAAAAGGCCTAGAAAACATGTATCGGGTTCCTCTCCTCTTTCCCTTTGTGTTCCTCATTTTGGTGGATTACTGGAAGATGGCGGTTCCTGCCGAAAAGCCATTCATATTTTTATTCAAAAGTTTTATTTGAATAATGAAATGTCTTGTAGACAAATTCATACAATACATATACCTTTTCTTATAAAATTGCCTTGTAGATTAAAGATCCTTTCAACAATTTTTTTCTTTTCTTATGTTTGCCCTCTCTTCCTGAAAATATGAACTTCTCACAAATTAATTACTTCCTGCCTTTCAAAGATTGCTCAAAATTTTACTTCATAGCTGCTTATCTCTATTCTTAGATTTTTGTATTCTTACTGAACAGAAGATCTTTGACTTTTGTTATAAAATTACTTTTATTTACATTTTCTTTATGTATTCTGGAGAAAATTCATTAAAGTTTATCAAATGACACTTAATGTCATATTCTTAATGATTAAAAACAACTTCAGACCATCATAAAGTTCCTTCATTAAAATTTACAACATATGAGTTAGATTTTGAGTTTTCAACTGAATTTATCATTACTTATACTATATACTTCTTTTATTCAAAAGTAGTCCTCAATTTCATACTCAGTTTTTAATTAGATGTTCGGCAGTTGTTTATACTTAGAATTTTATATTCAATGAATCTTTCTCATTCTGAGGAGATTAATATTTAAGAAATAGTTTAAGAAAATGCACCCTTGTTTTCTTATTACCTTTGTACACCAAAGAGAGTTTAGATTGCTGTCCAATTCCTAGTTTACTAGCCATATTATCTTTAAAATATTTAGAGACTGATAAATGTCTTATGGAGTCTTAGTAACATGATAAGCCTGAAGTGAATATGCTTTGCTTTGTTTCATTTTATGAATTTGTTAATACTTTTCCATATAAGCTTCTAACATTCTATCATTAAAACTGAAAAGGAAAAGCCAGAAGAGATCTGGGTGAGGGTTCTTTTATTAAAGACAAACTGAGAAATTCTTTTCTAATTGTAACTTGAGTGTTTTGCCATCATTTTGTGAATTCTCTCTGTGTTCTTTGATTATTGCTTCTCTTATTTCTGGGGGTATTCTTTTTGCATACATACTTCTAATCTTTAAATTCCATCTCCTCCCTTTTGCCCTATTTTTATAATCTACAATCATTTATGTCTTTGTCTTTTTACTCAGCATTTTAGGAGGGAATCAACAGTTTGTTCTTTGCATGTCTGATCTCATTGCCATCAAGTGTATTCCTAGTAGTTTTTGAATTTTCTTTTGTAGTCTTTTATTTCACCAGTCAGCTCCTCTGAACTTCTGATTTCATCTTAGTACAGTCTCTTATTGTACTCCCCTTTCACATTCCATAAAGGTCAAAATATCTTTTTCTATGGACTTTAAGTAGGAATCTTATCTTTTTTATTGATATTATTTCTTTAAAAAACCCTTTTACTAAGACATATTCCCCTTCTAGGTGTTCCGAGTTATGCACTCATTCCTCTCATACTTGAATGTTTTCCTAACCGGAGACTGTTTTTATTTTCCTCTTTATTCATCTTATGAAAGTAAAATGTGTACTGAAACTTTGCATTGTTTAGAACAGTGGAGTGTGGGGTGTGAGAGGAGTTAGTACCATGATTCTGCCAAACATCACTTCGTACCAAACTGCAATCAGTTCTAGATGAGAAAGACCTACAATCCATCAACAAATTGTGATGCTTAGAATGCTTTATTTGAACGAGTCTTGCACTATTTGCAAATAGTAAAACACCTAATGCTTATTCTGATCTTTGCATCATTTAAAATGTAAAAAGTCACTGTTATCTGTATGCGTTGTCTCAGGGCTAAGTTTTTCTGTCTTTGCATTAAATGATAAAAGCATTCTAACATGCAAGCAACACTGCCTCCCTTTACCCTTTCCTCCTTTCTTGGTATGTTGCATATTAAGAGCTCTGGTCTCTGAACATATACAGAAAGAGGTCCATTGATGAAAGTAAGCATTGAGCTTCCATCCATCTTGCTCACAGCATGCATCTTATGGCATTTGGAGTTTGGTGGTTTGCTTGCCCAGTGGAGCAATCCCTGCATCCTGGATTTACTAAACTAAGGATGGGCAAATTGCACAAATCCTCCACCTTCTCAGGAACTCTCTGGGCTGTGTTAGGCCAAAATATGTTTCAAGCAGACTGTAGCAAATGAACATATACTTCAGTCAGCCCTTAGCAAGAAAACAGATAATAAAAGTTTATCTAAGCACTGACATATAGTCTGTCTTAACTTAGTTTACATTATGTTACCATTAAAATAAATTTGCACATTTCCATAAAATATTTTCATTAAAAATTTCAAGAAAGTACATTAGGTATAACTATGTACTAAACATAGACGATGAATACAGATTTTTAAACTAGACCAGTATTAGTTTATAATGTATACTGAGTTTAAAAAATCTGAAACTTCCATCAAAAAGAAATTACCAAAATGTCTTGATAATAGCATGTCACTTAACAAAAGCCATTTTAGTGTGTGAGTCTTCTGTGAAGACTCACACTAAGTCCTGAGTCCATCTAGATATTTTTCAGTCTGACCTGGATATCCCCAGCAGGCTTTGGATGTCATCTAGTAGGTCTTTTTGTACCTTTCTGTACTGATTGTATGAATTAATGTGTGTGTTACTGAAAGCAATGCTATAAACCCCATTAATTCTGATGACATACTTTGAAATAAGAAGGGAGAGCAGGTGGGGTAAGTGTTCCATAAATTTACAAATTGAAAACCATTTATTTAAAGGGCATAATGGATTATATGAATTGTATATCAATTATGGAGGATTTTTTTAATGGTACCTCTTGGATGCATAAGGTTTGGTGGTACAGGCAGTGTGATAGAAATAACACAGAGTCAGAGGTGTTGAATACTCAGCTGTTTCTTGTCACCTCAGTTTTAGTAATAAAGAATTGAAACATGTACTTTCTCTTCTGAGCTTATATTTTGTGCAGTAGTCATCATTTATGATAAGCACTGTAGTATGACTTGGTTCAGGTTCCAAAAGGAGACTAGAGTGGTCAGACTCAAGAAACTTTGAATCAAGTTCAGAAGGGAGATCAGCAGGACAAAGGCTTTTTAATGAAAGAGAACAGCATGGTAAACCCAAGAAAATAGGCTTGGAGGAATAGAAAAGAAGTAACTGGTGAGGAGCCTTATATACCATGAAATGACATCAGTAACTGAAATAGCAAAAATCTATAAACAACTCAAGAATCTATCAATAAAAGAATAGATAAATTGTGGTATATGTATGCAATAGCATATGACAGAGCAAGGGAAATGAATGAGTTACAGCTATGTGCACCACTATGGGTAAATTGCAGCCAGATAATGCAGAATTTTAAAAAGGAAAATCATTGAATAAGCCTCCCTCTATTTATGCTATTTAAAAACATTCTGTCAAATGATTTTCTGATTAGGGATAAATATATGGTAAATGCACATTCACAAATACACATTTGTAAAAGCAAGGAAATAATAAAACTAAATTTCAAGAATGTAGATGTCTCTAAAGGAAGAGTGTAAAGGCTGTAAACATGGGGTAGAAGGATTTCAAAAGTATTGATTTTATTCTATATTTTAGGCTAAGTAGCAAGTACTTTGGTGTTATTTCTGTTTATATGCCTTATTATGTACCTATACATTAAAAAAAACTTATGCCTCTATTGAAAATTTAATAAAAACATTTCTATTCTAAAGTTAATTACTCCATCTAAATCACCTTTGCTCCTTTAAGGAAAATGACTTATTGTGGGTTCTAATTTTAATTGTAATGAATATTTTAACTGTTAAAACTTATTTGATGTCCAGAAAGTTAATCTGAAGATTCAAGAGATTTTTTTCAAACCTTTCTTTTTTAAACTGGAAATAAAGAAATGAAGTAAAAAATACTCAAGTGTCAAAGACTGCAAAGGTTGGATGACTGAGAACTCTAAAGCCCTTGATTGTATTGTGGGTTCATAGCTTTGGCCACAGAGGAGATTTCACCTTTCCATGTAATGGACAAAGCAAATGCAAATTTGTTCTCAATCACAATACACCCAGTATTAAATTTAGTAAGAGAAAATTGCACTAAGAGCTGAATTTTAGGCTTAGCTCTGTGACACTCTCTTTTTTGTATGGAATTGATCAGCTCAAACTGAAAGCTCATAACTGGGAAAATGACACAGTCTGCCATTGCCTTGTTTTAAATTTTAATGGTGCTAGGGTCTACTTTGACACTAATTTTACAGTCACTGTTGCTTCTGATTGTCTAGCAGGAACCAGCATTCTTCTGTTGCTTCTCAGCGAGGAAGGCAGCTGTTAGACGGAATCCATTTAGTATTGCTCATTGCAGTTTTCCAGCTAGCCCTATGCATATGAAATTGACTGTCTTCAGAATGAAGAAAAATTATTAAAGGAAAATATGAAAATGTAGAATTTCACTTTGACTTATCAGCTTAGGCAGATGCCCTCTCTGATGCTGCTGAATCATTTTCCCTTTTTTTCTTTGTCTTTTTCTTCTTCTTCCTCCTCCTCATCCTCCTCCACTTCTTTCTCCTCCTCCTTGTCTTCTTCTTCTGCTTCTTCTTCTTCCTGTTCTCCTTCTTCCTATTCTTATTCTAATTCTTCTCCTCTTCGTCTTTCTTCTTTATTTTTTTTTACTATGGAAATAGGATTATGTGGATGGTCCTTTCCATTTCTACAACGAACTAGTCTGAATATAATTTTTTTTGTTAAATGCTGTTTCTGAAATATTTTCAGCACCACAATGAGTATGATATGATGAACCTGAAATTGATTCTTGGGCTGATTTCAATTCTATGATTTAGCTAAACATCACATAATTATACTCACTGTAACATAGCTTGAATCACTAGTATGAAACTATCATCATCCAGGTTTTTCAATATATTTTCCCCTTAAAAACTGTCATCTGATATAACCTGTCATATGGTACATCCCTGTCAGCTACAGAGAACAAAGATGTTAAAAAAAAACTAGCATGGACATATGTCACAGCCCTTCCCCTTGCCTCAGAAAAAAGAAAGTAATCCAAAAACAGCAATTCTCACCTTATCTCCAGGAAGGAAAAGAATTAGATGTTTATCCAATGTCCCAACATTTCTGGAAGCTACCTGTGGAGTTGGTTTGTTTTGTTTTTGCTATCACACAGCACTGACAAGATGTGCCATGTGTTAAAACGAGGGAGGTCACAAGAACAAGCATGACAATTTGAGCTAATGCATGGATACTCACCACAATTCCTCTCCTGGCTCACCGCAAATCAAACAAGCCCTACCACTGCCCAAAAAAATACACCTTCCAGAAGGGGGAAAAAGTTGAATCATATATCAGATGCTCCAATTTTTCATGTGGCATGGCTGGAAGGGAATGGCTTTTGTCTCATCCTCAGAGATCCAATGGGACCTCACATTCACTAGACCCCTGGGGACCTCTAAGATCAAATGTAATAGTTTAGACTAGCATGAATTTTCAAAGGTCCTTGGACACTCTGATCAGCTGATGAGTGAGAATCTTCTTCAATACAAGTACAACCTATGAAGATTGGGAAGGATGTTTATTTTCTTTTGCTTTCCAGATTCATTGATACAAATACCAAAAGTCAAAGAAAAAATAAAAAAAGATAGAAACATAACCCAAACAAAGGGCAAACATAAATCTCTAGAAATCATCACTAGTGAAATGAAGATCTATCAATTACATGCCAGAGCATTCAAAATATTCAGCATAAACACACCAAATGAGCTAAGGGAAACAGTGCATGAAGGAAGTGATAATTCAAATAAAAAGAAATTTTTGAGGGGAAAGAAGATGGCAAATTGCAGACTTATCACATTCCTGTGTCTCCATGAACCAGAAATAAGAACTCAGCTATATGACTACAAGGAAAAGCAGGCAAGTTAGTAATCCAGGGGATGGCACCAGAAAAAGACTAGACAGATAGTAGCTAAAGAAAAATTTTGAATACTGAACTTTAGATATATATTTTTTTAAAAAAGACAAAACTTTGCTTTGGAAGAGCCAAAAGAGGGCACTCACAGAAGTAGGACTGGAGCTGCTTCATCCCTTGATTGTTCCAGCAGTTTTTGTTTGCTGGTTTTGTTTTGTTTTGTTTCTGACAAAAACCACCTGTTATGCCACTCTGCAAATAAAACAATTGCATGGAGAGCTCAGCACAGGACAGCATGCCTTCCTCCAGACAGGAGCAACTCATGACTGTGTCCTAGAGCAACAGGTGGGCATGGGGGAAAGGAAGCCAGGCAAATGTATTTCTAACAGGCTGCATCCTTAAGAGCACCATCCAGTCCAGCATGTAGGTGTAATTGTAACTGCCATCGACAGTCTTTTGACAAAGCAAGCTGACCAAAGGCCCTCACATCTGGCTCCAGTCCAGTGATCAGATAAAGCCAGTGTCTGTACTACTGGCTCAGTTCAAACCATGGGCACAGTAGTGAGCAAACTGACTGGCTAGGACCCTAAACCCACCACCCAATCCAGTGGGTATATATATATATATATATATATATATATATATACACACACACAAGTGACAGGAACTATTCATCCTTCACTTTATAAACAAAACATTAAGCTAGAGGCTTAGATGGGAAAGGGAAAAGCTCACTGTGAACAAGCCAGAGCTGCCACAGGATCCCCTATGTTGGCTAGGTACAGCAGAGATGCCCAAACCTTGAGAATTGCTGATATTCCACAGGACCTCCGCTGCAGCCAGTGATATAGAGACTTAACTAAACAAGGAACAACTCACCTAGGCTGTTCCCAGACAATTCATGACCCAGAGGGGATATGTGAGTAAACACAAAAGAGCTGTAGAACGAAAGCTGAGAACAAAAGACAGAAGAGCATCCATTGTGCTGCTCATAGACCTCAGCAGACATACATTCCTCTTCTCAACAAGGAAGAAATACGGTTGTATTTTTCTATTTTTTTTTTTACAAATTTTTATTGGTGGTTTATTCTACCTACTTTTGCTATTATTCTTAACCTTTCTTTCCTTTTGCAATCCCTGACTTCAGCATCCTTCTCCACAGTAATTTAATTCTATTGTCATACACAATTATTTCATCTACTTTCAGCTCACATATTTCAACCCCTTGTCTCCATCTTCCTTCTTTATTTTTCCCTCACCTCCCTTATTTTTAATACCAATTTTTAACTACTTTACAAATACATTTTTCTAAAAATTATTTAGAAATAAAAACCAATAAATGGTATTACTGAACCATATAAGAAAGCTAGTCCATTGATGTGTAACATGATTGGTGGTATAGATGATGAAGTAAAAAGCTTCATTGTAAATATCTGGTTCAATGTTGAACTGGTAAATTTGTTATTGCTGATTTATACCCCAGGACAGTGGTAAGAAGTGACATATTATCCCTGAAACTACCCAGTCCTGGAAGAATATAGAGAACAATTCAATTAAAAGATAAGTGATTATCACTTCCAATCAATGACATGAGTTTAGATGAGCAAATCAGTGCAGAAACACAAGAAATAAGAGGAAGTGAGGCAATATGACACGTAAAAGAGTCAACAATCACACAATGAAAGATGTGAATAAGAATGAAGTGAATGGAATTTCAAATATTGAACTCAAGAGAATGATGATAAGAATGATAAACAAAACAAAAATGGCATGTAAAAACACCTTTACAAGATCAAAGACAATTCAAATGAACAGAATAATGAACTCAAAGCAGATGAAAATAATTAGCTAAATGAAATAAGAAAGACAATGCAAGACACGATAAGGTAAATCAATAAAAATTATAAAAATCTTGATAAAATTCAAACTGAAATTCAGCAAATGAGGTAAGTCAAGTAAATGAATAAGTCAAATAAAATTCAGTTGATAGTATCTCCAGTAGATTGAATCAAATGGAAAACAGAATATCACGGTTTGAAGACAAGGTTGAAGTAATAGAAAAATCAGATGAAGATAAAGAAAAAGAATGAAGAAGTGTAAGTGGAATATGCAAGAACTGTATCTCCACAGTCTATGGATCATGGGAATAGAAGAAGGAAAAAAGGTGCAAGCTAAGGGCATATGAAGCATATTCAACAATAGTAACAGAAAACTTGAGAAAAAGATACTATCTAAGTACAGAAAACCTTTAGGACTCAAAACAGACAAGACCAAAATAAAACACTCCTCCCACTTAATATTATTGTTAAAATATTAACTATAGACAACAAGGAAAGAATGCTGAAAGGGAAAAGCACTAAGTCACCTATAAAGGAAAACCCATCAGAATAATAGCAGATTTCTCCACAGAAACCTTAAAAGCAAAGAAAGCATTGAACAATCTATTTCAAAGTCTGAAGAAAAATAATGGTCAATTATTACATTACCCAACAAAGATATCATTAATAATTTTAGAAAAAATCAAAATTTTTCATAACAAATAAAACTAAAGCAATGACAAACATTAAGCCAACTCTTCAGAAGATACTCAAAGGAATTCTACACAAAAAGGAATGCAACCATGAAAATATGGGAGAAAATAAATCTCACCAAATGAATAGATACACAAATGAGGAGTAAGGAAGAAGAATCAAACACAAAAAAACTACAAAATGAAGGGATTAGTACATAACTTTCAATAATAACTCTCAATGTTAACAGTCTCAATTCTCCAATCAAAAGGTACAGACTTGCTTACTGGATTTAAAAGCAAGACCCAACCTTGCACTTCACTGGCAAAGATAAATAGGAGTTTAAATTAAAAGGATGAAAGATGATTTCTCCTAGAAAATACAGCCCAGAAAGAAGCTGGAGTTGCCATACTTATATCTGATAAAGCAGATTTCAAATCTAAATTAGTCAGAAGAGCTTAAGAAAATCACTGCATATTGATAAAGGGAAGAATCCATCAGGAGGGCTTAACCAATGTAAATATATATGCCCCAAATATCAGCATTCACAGTATCATAAAGGAAACCCTACTGGACATGAAAGGTCAGGTAGACCACAACACAATCATAGTAGATGACTTTGATAAACCACTCTCACCAATAGATATGTTATCCAGACAAAAAATGAACAAGTAAATTTCAGAATTAATTGACATTCTAGGTCAAATGAACCTAATAGACATTTAGATAATATTCCATTAAACAGCCGCAGATTACATCTTCTGTTCAGCAGTTCATAATTTCTCCAAAATAGATCACATTTTACAACAAAAAGCAAGTCTTACCGAATATAAGAAAATTGAAATAACTTCCTTTGTTTTATCAGACCCCAATAGAATAAAACTAGAAATAAATAATAACAGAAACTACAGAAAGAATTCTAATACATGGAGACTAAACAATTCACTTTTGAACAATCAGTGGATCATTGAGAAATAAGGAAAGAAATTTAAAAATTTCTAGAAGCAGAAGAAAAGAGGACACAAGTTACTAGAAGTTTTGGGACACAGCAAAAGCAGTGCTAATAGCCATGAGTACCTATGTTAAAAAAATTTCAAGTAAATAACCTAATAGTATGTCTCATAGTCTTAGAAAAAAAGAGGAGTCAAGCATAAAATAAATAGATATGAAAGAATTAACAAAATGCAAACAAAAAGAACAATACGAAGAGTGAAAAAAACCTGGTGCTTTGAAAAGATAAACAAGATTGCCAAACCTCTGGCCAAACTAGCCAAAAGAAAGAGGCAGAAACCTAAATTAATGGAATTAGAGGACATCACAAGAAGTGTAAAGAAATCCAGAGGATCATTAGGAAATACTTCAAAAACTTACATTCTAATAGACTGGAAAATCTATAGGAAATGGACACATTTTTAGATGTATAGGACTTATAAAAATTGAGCCAAGAGGACATAGATCATCTAAACAGATTTATTACAAGCAATGAAATTGAAGCAGTAATTAAGAATCTGCCAATCAAGAAAAGCCCAGAATCAGATAGATTCACTCCTGAATTAGATCACACCTTTAAATAAGAACTAACACCTGTGCTCCTTAAATTATTCCATAAAATAGAAAGGGAATGCATACCACCAAACTCATTCAATGAAGCCATATTACCCTGATATCCAAACTGGATAAGAATATGACAATTAAATGAAATTTATACACAAATATCCATTAATAACATAGACACAAAAATCTCAGTAAAATGCTTGCCAAATTCAAAAGCACATTAAGAAGATCATGCACCATGATCAAGCTGGCTTCATTCCAGATATGTGAAGATGGTTCAACATATACAAATCATTTAACATAATACAGCACATAATACACTTCAACATGTAGAAGACTGAACCAAAAGTCACATGATCTCAATAGATGCAGAAAAAGCTTTTCATAAAATTCAGCATCCTTCATGATAATATCCTTGAAGAAATTTGGAATAGAGGGAACATACCTAAACACGTTAAAGGTTATATATGATTGACCTATAGCTAACATCATCCTAAATAAGGAAAGCCTGAAACCATTTTCTCTAAAGTCAAAAATGAGATAAGGGAGTCTTCTCTTCCCATTGTTATTCCATATAGTGTTAGAAGTCTAAGCCAGAGCAATAATAAGGCAAGAGAAAGAAATAAAATGGACACAGATAGTACAGGAATAATTCAAATAGGGATAATTTTATCCCTATTTGCAGATGATATGATCCTGTACTTAAAAGACCCTAAAGACTCCACTAAAAAGAAAAAAAAAATGTTAGTTCTGATAAACACTTACAGCAAAGAAGCAGGATGCAAAATCAACTTAAAAAATCAGTTAGTTTTCTATATACCAATAGTGGAGAAAGAAGTTAGAAAAATAATTCCATTCATAGTAGCCCTCAAGAAAATTAAACAGCTAGGAATAAACCTAAGGAAGTGAAAGACCTGTACAATGAAGACTATAAAATATTGAAGGAAGAAATTGAAGACACTATAAGATGGAAGGAGCTCCCATATTCATTGATTAGTAGAATTAATACTGTAAACATGGCTATACTACCAAAAGCAACCTACAGATTTAATGCAATCCCCATCAAAATTCTAATGTCATTCTTCACAGAAATAGAAAAATCAATCAATCCTAAAATTCATTAGGATACTCAAAACAGCCCAAATAACCAAAGAAATTCTGAGCAAAAAGATCAGTGCTGAAGGTTTCATAATAACTGACTTCAAATTATACTACAGAGCCACAGTAACAAAACAATACAGTACTGGCAGAAAAGCAGACATGTAAATCAATGGATTACTTCTGGAAGTGATCTTATACAGCTACAGCCATCTGACTTTTAACAAAGGTTCCAAAAACTTATGTTGGAGAAAAGATAGCATCTTCTCAAAATTTGGGGGGAAAACTGAATATCCATATGTAGAAACTAAAACTAGGCTCCTGCCTCCCACCCTGTACAAAAATCAATTCCAAATTGATGAATAATCTTAATGTAATATCAGAAACTTTGAAAACTTGTAGCAAGAAACAAGGAAATCACTTAAAGACATAGTGAATAAAAGTCCAATTACTGAATAAAAGTCCAATTACTCAGAAAATAAGAATAAGAGCTGGAAAATAGGATTCCATCAAATTAGAAAGCTTTTGTACATCAAAGGAAACATCCACAAGAGTCAAAAAAAGAACTTACAGAATGGAGAAAAATCAGTCAGTTGTTCATCAGATGAAGGATTAATACTCAGAATATATAAAGAGCTCCAAACATAAAAAGAAGTAATCCAATTAGTAATGAATTATGCAATTTTCAAAAGAAGAAGTAAAAATGGCTAATAAATACATGAAAAAGTTTTCAACGTTCTTAGCCATAAAGGAAATGCAAGTAAAAACATCATTATGATTCCATCTCAGCCTAGTCAGAATGGCTATCATCAAGACAACAAAAAATAACAGATGCTGGAGAAGATGTGGAGAAAGAGAAACTCACACACTCTTGATGAGAATGTAAATTACGGCAGCCACTACAAAAGTCACAATGGAGGTTCTTTAAGAAACTAGAGATATAACTACTATATGATCCTGCTATACCACTCCTGGGCACACATCCAAAGGAATATAAATCAACATAGTCAAGGTATCTCTACAGCCATGTTTATAGCATCTCTTCACAATAGCCACAATATTGGATCAGCCTAGGTGCCCATCAACTGATGAATGGATGAAGAAAATATGATATATATACAGAATAAAGTATTATTCAGCCATAAAGAAAAATGAAATTATGTCATTTACAGGAAAATGGATAGAACTAGAGATCATCATGTTAAGTGAAATAAGCCAGACTGAGAAAGATAAATATGACATGTTCTCTCAGAAGCAGAAGTTTGTCCTTACAAATACATCACAGGAACAAGACAGGCTCTGTCAAGATGTGGGTACTAGTCGGGGTTAGGGCATGGTAAAAGGAGATCGTGAAGAGGGGTGAATAAGGTCAAAGTATACAGATACAAGAAGACAGGACAACGAAACCTGTTGAAATTGATTTAAGAAGGAGTGAAGGAGGATGAAGGGCAGTGACCGAAAAGGTGAATTTATCATAGTACATTGTATGAATGTATGGAAATACCATAAGGAAACCCCTTCGTATAACTAACATATGCCAATAAAAATGTAAAAATGGAAATTTTTGGAAGAACTACATAGAAATATTGCAACTGAAAAGAATAACTAAACTGTAAAACTCAAAAGAGAGTTCAAGCAGCATCTTTAGTCAAATAGAAGAATCAGTTTACTCAAAGACAGTCACTTGAAATTATCTAGTCAGTAAAGCAAAAAGAAAAGATACAAATAAAGAGTAAAGAAAGCTTAATTGACTTATTGGAAATCACCTATGTTTAGATGTATGCATTATGAGAACTCCAGAACAAAAGAGAGAAAGGATAAAATATTTATTCAAAGAAATAAGACCTGGAAACTTCCCAAATCTGAGGAAGGAAATGGACATCCAGAGGCAGGAAGCCTCCCCCTCCACAAAACAAAACTTCAAATAAGAGGAACCCAAAGAAATCCACACTAAGACACATTATAATCAAATTGTGAGAACTCACACAACGAGAATTTATAAAGCAAAAAAAAGAAAAGGACATGTGCCTTGTCACATACAGGCAAATGTCCATAACACTATCAGTAGCTTTTTCAACAGAAGCCTGGTGATCAAATGGAAGTGGAATGATCTAGTCAGACTACTGAAAAAATATTTTCTAACCCAGAATACTATACCATGAAAACAACGCTCTTCAAAAGGACAGAAGACATTCTCAGAGGAACAAAGGCTAATGTTCATCATCACTTAGACCTGGCTAAGATGCATAGGAAGGGATTTCTTCAAGGTGAAACAAAAAAAAAGTTCAAAACCTATAAAATAGTGATGCAAGCATAAAACTTGGTTTGGTAAAGGTGAATATATAAAGAAATACAGAATGCTCTGTTACTGAGAATAAGTCACTTTCACATCAAGTACAAAAGTTAAAAGACAAAAGCATTAATAGTGCAAACAATAAATATACATTAATGGATACAAAATAAAATAAATAGATACAAATTATAACATAAGTTATTAGAAGAGATAAGCAAAATAGTGCATGTGCTTGAAGTTAAGTTGTTATCAGCTTAACACAGACTGCTATAATTGTATGATATTTTATGTGAGTCCCATCATAACCATACCTGAAGTACCTATACTACCCACACAAAAAAGAGAAAGAAATCAGAGTATATTATTAGCAAAACATTCACAAAGGAAGATAGCAAGGGAGAGAAAAAATGAGCAAGAAAATAAAATACATAGAGAAAACCCAATGTCAACAGGAAATCCATCCTTGTTAAAAATTACTTTAAATGCAAACAGGTTAATCATTCCAATCAAAGGGCACACAATGGTTGAATAGATGAGAAAAAACAAGATCAAGCGGCATGTCACTTACAAGAGGGCCACTTCAAATATAAGGATACATAAAAACTAAGAATTAAGTGATGGCATATATATTCCATGCAAATAGCAAGTAATACAAGACAACATGAGTGCTCATAATTATGTCAGACAAAAAGGACCTTAAATAAAAAATTCTCAAGCAACAAAGAAGAGTATCATAAATGACAAGTAATTATAAATTATCATAGCATGTGTGTATATATATATATATATATATACATATATATATATATATACCAAAGTATAGCATTGCTTCTACTCAACATAATATTGAAAATCCTAGCTGGAATGATTATTCAAGAAAAGGAAATAAAAGATATTCAAATTAGAAAGAAAAGAGTAAAATAGTATCTATTTGCAGATAATTTGATCTTACATGGAGAGACCCCTCAAGACTCCCCCAAATATATTAGAACTAACAAATGTATTCAGTAAAGTTTCAGGATACAAACCAGCAAAGAAAAACTAGTTACATTTCTGTATGCTAACAATGAAGCATCTGAAAAGAAATTAGGAAAAAATCACATTTATAATAAAAGAAAAAGAATACTTATGGTAAGCTAAACTAAGGAGGCAAAAGACTTATACACTGAAAACAATAAAACATAAATGAAAAATGAAAGAAGACACAAATGTGAAGATATCTCATGTTCATTTATTGGAAGATTTGACATTGTTAAAATGTCCATAATACTCAAAATAATTTTCAGTTTTAATGAAATCTCCATTAAAAATCCTAATGAAATTTTTACAGAAATAGAAAAAAATATAAAATTCAAATACATCCACAAAGAATTTCAAATAGCCAAAATAATATAGAAAAAGTAAGTAAAGCTTGGAGGCATCATATTTCTTAATTTCAAAATACATCATAAAATACAGTAATTAAAACAGAATGGTACTCACACCATATTGGGGATGTAGTTCAATGGTAGAGCACTTGCCCATCATATGTAAGGCTCTGAATTCTATTCTCATCATTTCAAAAAATTATGTCCCTGAAATAAGACACATAAATAGATATGTAGAACATAATAAAGCCCAGAAATAAAATCCATTGATTTTAAACAAGTATATCAATAATACACCATGTGGAAATGATAGTCTCTTCAACAAATGTGATGATAAAACTTGACACCCACATCCAAAAAAGGAAATTGGACTCATGTCCCAAACCTTCCATGAAATTCAACATAAACAATAGTAAGGATTCAAATACATGATATTAAACTATAAGTCTCCTAGAGGAAAAAAAAAGGGAAAGTTTCATGACATTGGTCTTGACAATAATTTTGTAGATATGTCAACAAAAGCATATATAACAAAAGCAAAAATAGGTAAGTGGGACCTCATCAAACTAAAAGGCTCTGTATGGTAAAGAAAACCATAAACAGAATAAAAAGGCAGCCTACAGAAAAAATACTTGCAAACTATGTCTCTGATAAGGGCTTTTCTCAAAATAAAAGTAACTTTTACACCCAATAGCAAATGTACTGAAAACCTGATTAAATTTTGTACAAATGACATAAATAGACGTTATTCCAAAGAAGACATAAAATATTCAACACATATATGAAAAAATGTTCAACACCATTGATCACTAAAGAAGTCCAAATCAGAAACACAATGAGATGTTACATTACACTTTTAAAATATATATTATCAAACCACACAAAATGAAATTTTTGGTAATGATGTGGAAAAAAGGAAATTCTTAGAAACAGTGGGTGTGACTACAAAATGGTGCAGCCTCCATTCTTAGCAGAATGCAGGTTCATTAAAAAACTAAATATAGAAGTAGCATAGGATCCAGAAATCCTACTTCTAGGTATTTATCCAAAAGAATTAAAATCATCATCTGGAAAATATATTACCATTCCCATGCTTATTATAACACATTCTACAATAGCCTATATATGTATACGTACATAAATTATCATAAAGAATGGAAGAATAGGGATATAACATGTGGTATATACCTACAATGAAATATGACTCAGCCTTAAAAGGAAGGGAATCCTGACATATGTGATATATGAGTAAACCTTGAAGACTTTATGGTAAATAAAATAAGCCAGTCAATGAAAGACAAACATTGCATGATTTCACCTATGAGGTATCTAAAATAATCAAACACTCTTCTACTTCTAGCAGAAGATAGAATTGTTGCTGTTATGGAGTATGGACTTTAAATTGAGGAATGTCCAATCCACAGACATAATGTTTATTTTATATAGGTGAGTGATTGCTAGAGATCTGCTGTAAAATATTATGCTGTAGTTTACAATACTTTACTACACTGTTAAAATCTATTAAGAGAGCAGTTACCACATTCACTACAGTTAAATAAAAAATAAAACAAATATTTTAGTATATGTTCTCGAATTAGTTTTGTCATTACAGATCATGGACTTAAAAATAAATGGTACATGGGTTCTGGGTCATGATGGTATTTCAGAATGAAAGTGAGAAATAAAGATGGTGGGAGGAGACTTGTTGAGATCCCACAGATCACTATCACTGGAAGGGTGACATTACACAAATAGTAAGTGAATTTATCAGCTATAAATTCATATGCACTTGTAACATGAGAGCAAGAACAAGAGTAGGAGAGCAAGAGTGAGGGAGGACACTTGAAGTGGATGCAAAGGAAGAATGTACCTAAAAAGCTAAAAATAAAATTCTTTACATTTATGTTATTATTCTTACTTGCTTTCCTGGGGAGATTTTGTTCATTTTCCTTGCTCATTTTTTTTTTTTACTTAATTCTTAAGAACTTAAAAAAAATTCTCTTAAATTTTCCTTTGCCTGTCATGTGTGCTGCTCACATTTTTTTCTCTGAGTCTGCCATTTGTTTGTGATCATTTTTCCCATTTGGAAGTTTTAAATTTTATTATAGACAATTGTCTCAATCTTTCCAATTGTGGATGATTTTTAAGATATGGTATTTCAGGGGTGGAGCAAGATCCTCTGAAGGTCATCTCTCCACAGGCATACAAGTCTGAAAGCTATTTATGCACCAGTCTACCATCACAAGAGCTGAGAAACACAACTGAGAGGCCACAGAGTTGGTTTCATATTGCAGAAGGAAGAAAAAAGTGTTGTTCATATCATGCTTCCCTAACATTAAGCTGTGAAGTGCAGAGAGGTATCTAGCACTAGAGCAAGGGAGAGAGAAGGCTAAGCCCAGGCTTTAGACCTGAAACTCAGTACTAGGCCCGCTACAGTATAACTGAATGCCGAGCAAAACCAATACCCATGGACTGAACTACATTAGACAGGTGACTGCCTGCTTCATCACTCCTCCCCCAACCTCAGGAAGCACAGAGGGTGGCTCAACTCTACTTACTGGGGAGAAGAACATGAAAGCAACCACAGGACTTTGTACTAGAGCTCCATGCTTGGCTCACCATGGGAAAACCCAACCACACCAGACAGAAACTAAATGCTCTATATCCATACCAGACTTTCCATATGGAGTCTCTAGACCTGCCTCAGTGTCAGAGACCTATGTGCAATTGGGATGTACTTAAATTTTGATATACATTAATGGCAGCTTTAGAGTTGGACTTGCAGCAGCTACATTATCCAGACAACTATAACATTATAGGTGTCTGCCACTGTGAGACTCAGGTATGACCCAGTTTAGCATCATCTTTGGTGGCCAAAGGACTGTTTCTACTACTCAGCCCTCAATGTCAGGCAGCATTGCTGTCCCCAAAGCAGTGCTCATAAATGGAGTTTATAAACTATGCTGGAACCAGGGGTAGTCTTGTACCTCCATGGTAAAGGTTCATATTTCAGCCTGTATCACTGACAGCTGTAGTATAGAGACTGGGTGCACACATGAGACTGTGCAGGTCTTGTGGCTATGAGAGTTAGGCATGGACCAGTTTAGCATTAGCCCTTGGTAGCCAAGCGATTCTTTCATCAATACTACCTTAACCTCAGGAAGCATATTGCAGAGCAAGACTCCATTTGTTGATGGTAGCACAGTGTAGTTATCACAGCACTTTGCCTTGGGACTCAATACTAAGCTGGGGAAACTCAATGTTAGGCAGATTCTAACAACCCCTATAACCAGGCCTGTGCCTTTGGAAAGTGCCTCTGCAATAGCCCCAGTGCCAGGGAAAGGCACATGGCCACAGTATATCAGAATTCCTTTCCAGTCAGTTGGAAAGATACTAATAAAAAAGACTCTACACTTGTGCTCCAAGTGGCTTGTTCTAGCAGTTTTGAGCCACAAGTCCACCTTACCAGTAGGAATCCCATAGTACTGTGAGCCTTGGGCCTACCACACTGCTTCCAGCCTTAAAAGGCTGTGGGTTCAGGGAATAAAATGCCACAGTGGCATTGGTGGACACAACTATGGCAAAGAAGCCTGTGACTAATCCCTCCATGGTGGTTCTGCCCAGAGCTGGGCAAAGCCCCACAGTGTCTGGCCCCATGCTAGTGACTGTATCTGGGCCTATCCCAGCTTTAGGTCATGCACTACCTTTCAAAGGTACTCCATGGTTGATGCTGAACAATATGTCAACTGCGGATTTGGGACACACCAGTGCTTGGATTGACCTCTAAGACTGAAACAGCAATAACAAACCAAGAACAGACTCATGAAAAATCTGGACTTTCAGTGCCATCCAATGTTGAAATAATGGAAGTGACTTCAGGCTCAGAGACACTTAGCAGCCTGCCTAGAATTATCAGAAACATAGGTGTGAATAAAGCTACATCATGAAGACTAGAATAAATACCTAATCCTTCATGCACAGACAATGTCAAACTCCAAGCATCAGGAGATTTCAGGAATTCATAACCTCACCTAATGGCAAAGTAAGGTGGCAGAAACCAAGTTGGTAACTAGTACCAGTGAACTCTTGGGTAGAGGATTTAAGACAAATATTGTAAAGCAGCTCAATGACACATTGTATATTCTTATAGATATTTCCATGTTAATAGTATAGGCATCTTTTATAAATATAAAGTAATGGAAAATAACAATGTTATTATGTTTTAAGTACTATTAATGCCAGGCATTTGATAGAAACTGTGCATATGTGATTTCTAGATTTTTTTGCATCGAGATATTCACAATGGGTTTGATTGCACATACTATATAAACTAAGTTCAAAATCTCTTAATTAGTTTCTCCAAAATCAAATAAATAGTATGATACTATGCTTGAATTGTGATCATATCTAATGGACTCTTAGTCATGGGCTATGTCACAATTGTAAATAACTTTAGGATTTAGACAGATCTTTTGACAGTACAGATGACATTTCCAGTAGAGGATGAGAGCTATATGACAGTCTCCACCTAAATCCCTTTACATACTAAATCTCTTTTCTTGTCCAAGCATACTATTTGTAAACCATGACCATAGAATATGAGGTTACCACATCCAAATGATTGAGCTCTTGAAATCAATAGATAAATATATTTCTCTATTTTGATGTGTATTTTATATTTTAATATAGCAACAATATTACAATGTAAAAAAATAAAAAAGCTCAATGATTTTTGATGAAACACAAAGAGTTTAATATTCTAACAAAGAAACAACATAGAGATGGAAGCACTACAAAAGCAGAAATTCTTGAGCTGAAAAATGCATGAAGTAACAATAAAAATCCAAAAGAAGGCCTGAATATCAGGATAGAGCAAACAGAAAAAAGAATTAGTGAGCTACAAGACAGGCTATTTGACAACCCTAAACTAACTTTGCAACTAAATGAGAAAAAAATGAAACTATTTCCTCTAAAGTTAAGAATAAGAAAAGGGTATCCATTCCACTCTTATTCCTGGAATCCCTAGTCAGAGCAATAATATAGGAAGAAAAAAATTAAAAGAAATTCAAATAGGAAAGTAAAAAGTCAAACTTTCCCTATTTACAGATGGCATGATCTTATACCTAAAAGAGCTGAAAAATTCACCAAAAAAGTTAGACATCATAAACATTTTCAGCAGAGTAGCAAGATACAAATCAATTTACAAAAATCAATAGCCTTTCTATATGCCAACAATGAACAGACTGAGAAAGAATATAGGAAAATAATTCTGTTTAATAGCCTCAAAAAAATAAATACTTGGGGATAAACTTAACAAAGGATGTGAAAGACCTCTACAAAGAAAGCTACAAACCATGGAGGAATGAATCAAAGAAGACTACAGAAGATGGAAAGGTCTGATATGCCCATGGATTGGTAGAATCAACAGTGTGAAAATGGTTCTATTACCAAAAGCAATCTACATGCTCATTGTAATTCCCATCAAAATTTCAATAACATTCATTACAGAGATTGAAAACTCAACCCTAAAGTTAATTTGGAAGCAGAAAAGACCATGAATATCTAAGATGATACTGAGAAAAAAGAGTAATGCTAGAAGTATCATAATTCCTGACTTCAAACTAAACTACAGAGCCATAGCAATAAAAACAGTATGGTACTGGCACAAAAAATTACATGAAGACCAATGGAACAGAACAGAAGACACAGATATGAATCCACACAGTTTTGTCCACCTGATTTTTGACAAAGACACCCGAAATATATGATGGAGACAAGAAAGCTTCTTCAAAATCTTTCTTGGAAAACTGGATATCTGCATTCAGAAATCTAAAATGAGATCCATGTCTCTCTCCCTGTGCAAATATCAACTCAAACTGGATTAAGGACCTTAATGTAAGGCCTGAAACTTCAAAACAAACACAGGAAGTAGTAGGAAATACACTGAAACTCATAGTCATAGGCAACCACTTCCTAACTAGAATGCTAATGAATCAACAAATAAGAGAAAGGATGAACAAATGGGACTGCATCAAACTAAAATGCTTCCACACAACAAAAGAAACAGTCACTAGACTTAAGAGACTGTCTACAGAATGGGAGAAAATCTTTGCCTGTTATTCACCTGATAAGGGACTAATATCCAGAATCTACAGGAAACTCAAAAAACTCAACCTTCAATGAATCAACAACCCAATGAAGAAATCGTCACATGAATTGAATAGGGAATTTTCAAAGGAAAAGGTACAAATGGCTAATAAATAAAACTTTCTTGGACATAAAAGAAATGCAAATCAAAACTACACAAAGATTTCATTTTACCCCAATTAGAATGTCTATTGTCAAGATCACAACAACAAATGTTGGTGAGGATGCAGTCAAACAGGAACCCTTACACACTGTTGGTGGGAATTTAAACTAATGCAACCATTATGGAAGACAGTATGGAGATTCTTTAGGGAGCTAAAAATAGAACATCCATATAATCCAGTAATATCACTCTTGGGCTATACCCAAAGGAATGTAAATCAGAATACAATAGAGACTTATGCACACTGATTTACTGCAGCACTGTTCACAGTAGCCAAGCTATGGAAACAAACCAGATGCCGCACTACAACTGATACATGGATTAAGAAAATGTGGTATGTAGATACAAAGGAGTTTTATTCACCCATAAGGAAGAATGAAAGCACATGGTTTGAATGTAAATGGATGCATTTGGAGGATATCATGTTAAGTGAAGTAAAGCCAAGTTCAGAAAAACAAAGACCACATATTTTCTGTCAAATGTGGAAGATAGATTCAAAAGATAAACATATCCATAAAAACAAACATGACCATATACAAACTTATGTATAAAACATGTTTGTAATAGTGGAACTACTCTATGGAACTCAGGAGAGGAGGGGAAGGAAAAGAGAATGATAGAGAGTCAACAATATCAAAACACATTACATCTGTGCAGGTAGAAGATATAAGTACATGTATTGAAATCTGTTGAATAATGAGGGTGGAAGATAAGGAATAAAAGAGAGTGATGGATGGGGTTGAACTGACCAAAGTAAAGTATACTTATAGTGGGGATACATTGAAAAATCACTTTGAACATTGACTTTGAAGTTAATAATGAAAGACAGGATTGTAAAACAGGAATGGTGTGGGGAGGTATTTGTGGGAGGGCCTAGGATGAATGGAAGAGATGAATATACATATACGAAATAGAGCAATGAAACCTCTTGAAATTACTTTATGTGGGGGTCGGGAGGACTTTGCAGGGGGAATGGTGGGGATGAGCTAACAAATGTACAATGTAAGGTACTCTGAATTGTTACAATGAATTGTCCCAATGAATTCCTCCTGTAAAATGAATATATCCTGATAAAAATGAAAAGAATTTAAAAAAATTTTAAAAAGAAAATATAGTTAAGAGGAGAAAAAGAACAAAGAGGAATGAAGAAAAGTTACAGGAAGTTTGAGATAGCACTAATACAGAAATAGTTTGTTGAAGTTCAAGAAGGACTGAAGAAAACCAAAGGTATAGAAAACTTATTCAAAGTCATAGGAAAAGAAAACTCCCCAAACCCAGAGGAGGCTACAATTATCCAGGTACAGGAAAGTCAATGGTCACTAGTCAGATTTAGCTCAACCAAGTTATCCAAAAACATATTACAATGAAGCTCTCAAAGGTGAAAGATAAAGAAAAGATTCTCAAGACAACAAGAGAAAAGAGCAAATAACACATATAATTCCCAATTTGCATAATAGAGGCTTCTTTGCAGAAGCTTTATAGACCAGGAGAGAGTGACATGAGATTTTCATAATCCAGAAGGAAGCAATCTGCCAATCAAGAATACTTTGCCCTGCAAAGTTATCCTTTAGAAATGAATGAGGTAGACATTTCCAGTCTAACAAAAGCTAAGAGAAAATATCTCCACCAAACCTTTCCTACTAGAAATGCTAAAGTGAGTTTCTTCAAACTGAAAGATAGAGATGTTAATGAGAAAAAATAAAGCATCAGACAATATAAAGTTCAATGGTGAGAGTAACAATACAGACAAATTCAAGATACTATAATATTGCAAAGGCGGTGCATAAACTATTCATCCCTTTAGTAAGAGGACTAAAATCCAAAACAGTTAAAACAATAATAGCCACATTAACATAGATAACCGTATTGGTAGCAATGGAATACCAGTGTAGAATTTTTATTCGTATCTTTTTCTTTTGTTGACTCCTGTCTCATCTTTGTGATTATATTAGTTGCTATTATTTAAAAAAAGCTTATAATCAAAACATTCTTTTTTTAAATATCCTGGTAGTCACAAGGCAAAAATCTGTAATGAACAAATTAAAAATAAAAATTAAGGAGCCAAAACCCACTACTAGAGTAAACCATTTAGCCACAAAGTAAGATTGTAAGAGAATAAGAAAGGAAAGAACTAAAATTATGAAACAAGTTATGAAATGGATGTCTAAAACCTTTCTCATTGATAATTACCATAAATATAAATGGTTTAAATTTTGAATTAAAGGACACAGAGACTGAATGGGAACAAAAACAAGCAAAAATCCACACCCCAACTACATATTCCTTACATGGAGATTGAAATTGTAAGGTGGAAT
This sequence comes from Castor canadensis, assembly GCF_047511655.1. Lineage (NCBI taxonomy): Eukaryota > Metazoa > Chordata > Mammalia > Rodentia > Castoridae > Castor > Castor canadensis. The sequence continues at coordinate 169,655,213 of NC_133387.1, forward strand.
AAGATATTTAATGAAAATTGAATTCAAAAGAAAGAATAGGTAGCCATATTTACATAAGATAAATTATTCTTTTAATTAAAAGCAATCAAAAGAGATAAGGAAAGTCATTATATGATGTTTTAGGGGTAAGTTTATCAAGAACTAATAAACCGTAATATATTCATACCCACTAAGGATGCTTACAAATATATCAGTCAAATATTAGTCAATCTAAAAAGAGATAGACTCCACTAGTAATTGAGGAATTTAATACCTCATTTTCAGCAATGGAAGAATCATACAGGCAGAAAATAAAGATGAAGAAATATCATAGTTAAATTGACTGTAGACTAAATGGGCCTTATAAAATAGTTACAGAACACACTTCCTTCCCAGCAGCACATGAAACATTCTCCAGAACAGACCATATAGATAGGCCACAAAAATAACTTTAAATTAAAAAAAATTGAAATCATGTCAAATATGTTTTCTGAACAGAATGAAAAAAACTAGAAATTTCTAACAAGAAAAAAATTTCAAAACTATACAAACTCATGTAAATACAGTAATGTTATCTTGAATAACCAATAATCAAGGAAGAAATTAAAAAGAAAAATTTTAAACATCTGAAACAAAAGAAAATGGAGACACAATATACCAAACCCTATGGGATATGGCAAGAGCAACACTAAGAGGGTATTTTGTAGCAATTATCCAATGCCTCCATCACAAAGCAGAAAGAGCTCAAATAAACAACCTCTCATATCAAAAGAGAGCTATCATAACTACAATAAATCAAATTCAAAATTAGTAGAAGGAAAGAAATGACAAGACAGGAGGGAAACTCAGATTTAAAAATACAAAAAGAGCAATAAAATGAAAAGATGGTTCATTTAAAAGATAAAATTAACAAATCCTTTGCCAAACTAAGGAAAAGAGAAAAAGATGCAAATAAATAAAATCAGAGATGAAAATGGAACATTACATTTGCCTCCACAGAAGTACAAAGGATAGAGTATAGTTATATGCCAATGAATTTGATAATCTTGAAGAGTTGGACAAATTCCTGGACACATACATCTTACCAGGATCATTATATTTGCCTCCACAGAAATACAAAAGATAGAGATTTTTATGTACAGTTATATGCCAATGAATTTGATAATCTAGAAGAGTTGGACAAATTCCTAGACACATAAATTTTACCAGGATTAAATCCTGAAGATATGGAAAACATTAACTGGTCAATAAAAAGTGATGAGAGTGAATCTAATAAAAGTTTCCCATGAAAGATAAAGCTGAGGACTTAGCTTCACTATTGAGTTCTACTAAGCATTTAAAGAACCAGTATCAGACAGCCAACATGACTGAAGAGAGGCACCTAGCACTCACCTACTGCTCCACAAAGAACAATGAAAGCAAAAGGCATATAGCTGCATATTGGGGTGAATGACCATAGATAGCACTGAAATTCAACAGCAACTCAACTGAAATTCAACTTGTAAAATCCAGAGACCTGAGACAGCAGCATAGGAAGAGAAACAAAATGTCCCATGACCATCACCCCATCTCCACTGCAAACATCTGTGAGTCTCCCCTCTGCAGGGGTAAAGGTAAAAGAAAGAGACCCAACAAACTCTATGAGATTTTGTTCTCATAGAGAACAAAGCTTGCAACCTAAACAGAAAAGAAGGTTGAAAACTGCACAGAAGCCTTGCTTTGAAACATGAATTCTCTTCATCTCTTAGTAACCCCTCAGGATGATATAACTGGGAGTCATCTTTAGAAGGAACCTATTGTCTGAATTTAGAACTCTGTAGGAGTCAGAAACCTCTGTATATGCCCATCTCTGTGTTCCACAGATATCCCACTGCAATAGCTGAGTGGGTAGTTTCTGAGAAATCTGCTGTTAATCAAATGGGGTTGCCCTTAAATGTGACTCAGCACTTTTCTTTTGCAGATTTTTAAAATTCTTTGGCCTATGCTTTTGGCAATTTGGCTATAACATTTCATGCTGTGACTCTATTCTGGTCATGTTTATTTGGAGTTCTATAGACCAGTGTGTCTGGATGTTAATATCTTTCCCAAGCTTGGAAAGTATTCTGATATTATTTCATTAAATAGTCTTTCTTTATGGCCTTAATCTTAATCTCTTCCCCTTTGGGTACGTCAATGACCCAGACAACTGATATTTGATCTTCCATGTCTTCTTCATTCTTTCTTATTGCTTTTCTTTATTTCTTTCTGAGGGTGATAGTTTAAAAAGTCCTGTCTTCATGCTCCAATGGTCTTTCCTCATTTGATCAAGTTTGTTGTCCAGGCTTGCAACCATATTTTTCATCTGACTTACAGAGCTCTTTACTTCCAGCCCTATGTTAAGGATCAAAGCCCTTGTAAATACTCATTCTGAGCCCCACAGGTGTTCCACTGCACTGTCTCAGTAGGTAGTTGCCTCTGGCTCAGAGAGATAACTCTGACACAGCCCACTGAGAGATATACAGTGTGGAACAAGGGTTAGAACATGGAAGGGAATGGAAGATTTCCTCAAGAATTAGAGGATTGGGAAGTCTCCCCTCTAAGACTGGGCAATGGACAGTTGTAGGTTCAGCTGGTTCCAGAACTGAGTGCTGTTGTCTACTTGGTTCCTGCCACCGTTCTCCCAGTGCCCCATATGGCTGTTATGTTCAGCACACAGCTGAAGAAGATCCAGAGAGAACCTGCCCCACTCAGCCATATTCTGTTCTACCTTGTTACTGAGAACAACTGCTGAGAGGAATTTTACTCAGCTCCAGCAGCAACACACTCAATTCTTGAACTGCATTACAAATGAAGGAAGCAGGGGAACAAAAGACCCCAGCCAATACCCCATTCTCAAGATGTACAATCTAAGAAGATGCAGAGAAGAAAAAGTCCTTCTGAGATAAGCAAAAACTGAGGAAATTCATGACCACAAATTATGCTTAAGGGAGTTCTATATCTAGAAGTGGGAGAAAGATAACTACCATCAGACAGCATATAAAATTTTTTAAAAACACTAAAAGAGTAGATACACAAATAAAGATCAGAAAACAATAAAATTTATTGATACAATAAAACCACAAACCACAATGATCAATAAGAGATAAAGAATCAAACAAAGAATATTCAAAACAACTAGAAAAAAAGCAACAAAATAGCTGACACAATTCCATACCTTTCACTAATAACTCTGAATATAAGTAAGTAAAATTATAATATATACATTCTATTATTCATTATACATATTATATATTATATAATTCATTATACATATTATATAATTATATAATACTATTATTCATTATACATATTATATACATTCTATTCATTATACATATTATATAATTCATTATACATATTATAATTTTATATTCATTATGCATATTATATACATTCTATTATTCATTATACATATTATATTGTATTATAAACAATCCATTCCAACTGGTTGAATGGATTAAAAAAATAACTAAAAATATGTTGACTACAAAAACTCACCATGACAATAATGACATAAGAGACTGAAAGTGAAAAGGTAGAAAATTTTATTCCAAGCAAAAGGAATCTGTAGGAAACAGAGTAGCCATACTTACATGTGACAAATTATGTTAAGACAAAAATATTGAGAAGAGACAAAGAAGGTTACTATATACTAAATCAAGGAATTAATCTAATAAGAAGATAGAGCAATTATAAATATATGTTCACCTAATAGTTGATCATTCAATTTTATAAAATAAATGTGTTAGACTTAAAGGGGGAGATAGACCCCCATACAGTAATACTTGGTGATTTTAATACCTCATTCTCACCAATGGAAAAACAACACACAATGAACTAACTTTTGAATGAGCAATGTGTTATGGAGGAAGTCAGAGGGGAAATTAAACAATTCCTTTAAACAAATGAAGATTAAAACACAATAAATATGCTAAAAATCTGTAGGATACCCCACAAGCAGCTCAAAGGAAGATGATGAGGGTCTATATCAAAAAAATAGGAAGATTTAAAAGAAAAACTTGATGCATCTCAAAATAATAGAAAGGCAGTAACAAATCATACACAAAATTTGTAGAAAGAAAGACAATACATAGGAAAGCAGAAATAAATGAAACAGAGTAATATAAGGGATCAAAGAGTTGGTTCTTTAAAAGGTAAACAAAGTTTACAAACCTTTATCAAAGAGAGAGGAAGAGAAGCCAGGTGAATAAAATTAAAATTGAAAAAGGTGATATTACAATAATTCAAAGAATCATCAAAAATTATTTTGAAAAACTATGTTAGCAAGTTGGAAAATCTAGAAGTGGGCAAATTTTTGGACATAATTGTCCTACCAAAATTGAACCCAGAGGATATAAAAAAAACCTTAATTGAACAATACCAAGCAATGAGATTTAATCAGTAATAAAAAGTCTCCAAACAAAGCAAACCTAAGACTGGATGATTTTACAGCTGAATTTTACTGAAGTTTTAAAGAACTAACACCAATGATGCTCAAATTATTCCATAAAATTAAAAAGAAGAGACTCTTTCCAAACTCACTCTATGAGACCAGCAATCACTCTGTTACTAAAACTAGACAAGAACCAAAAACAAAAAGAAAAATGTAGACCAATATTCCTGATGATGTAAATGCAAAAATTCTCACAAAATGTTTGTAAATTTAATTCAATATCACATTAAAAATATCATACACTATGATAAAATTGGCTTTATTCCAGGGATGCATGGGTGGTTAAATATAAGCAAACCAACAGACATAATACACCACATAAATAAAATTAAGGATAAAAACTATATGATCATCTTGGTAATACACAAAAATTATTTGATAAAATTCATCCATCCTTCAGGATACGAACCTTCAATAAAGGCTACATCATACTGAGTGCAGAAAACCAGAAAGCATTTCCTCTAAGATCAGGAACAAAACAAAGGGTATATGCTTTCACTGTTATTCAACATAGTACTAGAAATTTTAGCCGCAGCAATTAAGCAAGAGAAAGAAATAGAAGGCATATAAGTAGGAATGGATGAAATTTAATTGTCTGTTTGAAAATGATATGATTTTATGTGTGGAAAAACTAACGACTGCATGAAAAAATGACTAGAGCCTATAAAAATTTCAGTTAAATAGCAGGTTACAAAACCAACATACAAAAATCAGCAGCTCTCCTGTACACCAGATATATACAATCCCATTCATGATATCTATATACACACAAAATAAAATATCTAGGAATAAATTTAAGTAACATTGAGAAAGATATCTGTAATGAAAATTACAAGCTGGGCACCTGTGGCTCACACCTGTAGTCCTAGCTACTTGAGAGGCAGAGATCAGAAAGATTGCAGTTGGAGGCCAGCCCAAGCAAATAGTTCACAAGGCCCTGTCTCAAAAATACCCAACACAAAAAAGGGCTGGCAGAAAGGCTAAAGTGGTAGGGTGCCTGCCTAGCAATTGTGAGTTCAAGCCCCAGTGCTGCCAACAGAAAGAAAATTACAAAACACTGGAAAAAAGAATTTGAAGAAGACAAAAATAATGGAGATATTCTGTGTTCCTTGATTGAAAGAATCAATATTGTTAAAAATGTCCATTCTACCTAAATTGATCAACATATTTAATGCAAATCCCTATCAAAACATCAATGACATTCTTCACAAATCTAGAAAAAAACCAATTTTAAAACATGTATGGAAGCAGGGCACTGATGACTCATGCCTGTAATACTAACTACTCAAGAAGCAGAGATCAAGAGGATTGCAGTTTGAAGCCAGCCTGGGCAAGTAATTTGCCAGACCCTATGTTGAAAAAACCCAACACAAAACAGGGCTGGCAGAGAGGCTCCAGTTGTAGAGTGTCTGCCCAGCAAGCATAAGACCCTCAGTTCAAACCCTAGTACTGCCTCCCCAAAAATATGTGTATGGAACAATGACTAAACCAAATAGCCAAATCAATGTTAAGTACAAATAACAAAGCAGGAGGTGTTATGCTACCTGACTTCAAAATGTAATACAAAAGTACAATAATCAAAATAGCACGGTATTGTCATAAAAACAGAATAGAGTGAATGGAACAAAACAAAGACCTTAAAATTCAGCCATGCATTTACAGTCAACTTATTTCTGACAGAGCTTCTTAAAACATGCATTAGAGAAAAGAAAGGCTTTTGAAAAAATGGTGCCAGAAAATCAGGTGCCATCATGAAGAAGAATGAAACTAGACCCTTACCTCTCATCAATTACAAAAATCAACTAAAATGGATTCAAGACTTAAATGTAAAATGTGAAATTGTGCAAGAATTAAAATAAAACATGGGAAATGCTTAAGGACATTGAAATGAACAAAGATTTTTAGATAAGAACCCCAAAGCACAAGAAACATAAGCAAAAAATAGACAAATGGAATTCTACCAAAGTAAAAAGCTTCTGCATAATAAAGAAGTGCAGAGAGAAATGACAGAATAGAAGAATATTTGCAAACTATACATCTGAAAGAAGTTAACATCCATAACATAAAAGAATGCAAAATCTCAATAGAGAAAAACTCAATCCAACTTTTAAAATGGGGCAAGCACTCTCTATAAAAGACATATAAATGATAAAAGTTATGTGAAAAGTTGTCAAAACCATAGTGAGATATTCACCTCACCCCAATAAGAATGTCTATTATCAAAAATACAAAAAAATAACATGTGCTAGTAAAAATGTGGAGAAAAGGAAACCCTTGCACAGCATTAGTGAGATTGTAAATTAGTACAACCATATGGAAAATAATACGGAGATTCCTCAAAAAAAATTAAAAACGAAACTACCATGTGATACAGAAATCCCACTAATGGATACATATCCAACAATAATGAAATCGGTATGTTAAAGACATCTGAAGCTCTACTCACAATAGCTAAGAAATGGAAACAATGTAAGTGTCTAGAAACTACAGAATTCACAAAGAAAATGTGATTTATACACATATGGAATATTAATTAGCCATGAAAATAGTGAAATCTTGTCATTTACAACATGGATGGAATGGGAGGTCATTGTGGTAAGTGAAATAATCTAGGCACAGATAAACAACCAGAATATGATCTCACTTATATGCGGAAAATAAAAATATTAATCACAGAGTAGAAAGATGGTCACAGAAGCTAGGGAAAACTGGGGGGGAAAGGACTGAGGAAAGGATCAATGGACACCAAGTTATAGTTATACAAGAGTAAGAACTTTTGGTATGCTATTGCCCAGCATATTGCAATAGATAACAGCATGTACCATATGTTTCTAAAAACTAGAAGAAAGTATGTTAATTGTTTCCACAATGAAGAAATGATAACTACCTGAGGAAGTAGATTTCCTTTGGTGGTACTCGAGTTTGAACTCAGGTTCTCATGCTTGCTAGCCAGGCCTCTACCACTTGAGCCATGCCCCCAGCCCTTTTAGATTTGTCTACTTATTGAGATAGGGTCTCACATGTACTCCCAGGCCAGCCTAGAATGTGACCCTCCTATGTGCTCTTCCTGCACTGCTGAGATGACAGGAGTGCCCCACCTCATCCAGGTATTTGTTGGTTGATAATGGGGTCTCCTGAACATCCTCCCCACCTCATGCTGGTCTTGAACTGCAATCCTCCTGGAGGTAGACACTTTTAACATAAAAAAGTGTATTGTTTATTATTATTTCTGTGTTCCATACACAGATAACATACCTCAACTATCTTGTCAGTGCTGTAAAGGAGTGGAACATGCCTTCTATCCTCTTGAGCTTCTTAGGATCGTAGGATGTCTTTCACACATGTTGAAATAATTTTCCAACACCAAACTCTTAAGTTGGATAGCTGACTTGAGGAGGTGATTGGTGCAAGCACTAAAAGACAGGTAAGCAAAAACTGGCTTTTTGGTCACAAAGTCTTGATTGTCTATTTAGGAGAAAACTATACTCATGGAAATTGTCATGTATTTTCATTGTATTCTGTTTTATTTCCTGAAATGCTCATCAATGCCTGGGAAGGGAAGTATATATAAATATATACTTATCTATAAATATATATAAATATATATAATATTATATAATATATAATGTAGTTATATATAGTTATATATAATATAATATGTATATATTATATATATCCAATTTTATATATACATATAATGCAGGTGTTAAGACTAGTGTTCACAATTAGTTTCTAAGAAGCTGTAATAGATAGAGATGTATGAGGCAGGTTTCCTATGGCTAGATGTAATTGAGTTCATTTCATCACTAGGTCTCAAGGGTTCCTTTAATATTTAACTCACTAGCAATATTTTCAATGCCACAGACTTCTGCAGATTTACAGTCTAAAATGCAAAACCCTTGTAGAGAGCTTTAAAACTTATCCTGTCAGATGTATTTGATAAAGATTATTTGAAAAGGGATGGAAATTAAGTTTCTATTGCAGATTTTTCTGTAATAATGCTTTGGAGTTACATGGTATCATGTACTTCTTTTACCAGGTTTTTCAATATCCCTTTGAGATAGTAAAGCAGTTTTTATTTTCTTCATATAGCAAGTGAGAAGATAGAGGCTCAGAGTCATTAATTGATGTGACCATTCATATCTGTCAAATATTTATTGAGATAAACTAGGATAAGAATGTGAGTTAAGCCTTCTGAGTTAAATATAGTCCCAAAGAGCAAAGAGTTCACCACTACCTAGTAGAGATGTTATCATTATACAAATAACAGATGGCAGAGCAGGCATAGCTTTCATGAGAAATATAAACATCCCACAACATTCATACAAACAGAGGAATTTGATCATTAGGTTTGGAATCCTAAAAATCCTTGAATAAAAATTTCACATAAGAGTCTCAAGTTGTTTCCCTATAAAATGGAACTGCAATATGATTTAAAAAATGACATCTTAGAGTTTGAGATGTGATAATAGAGTATTTCCACAATAATGTTTCATGATTCCTTCCTAGTTTTCATCTTTCAGCATCATAAAAACCACATCATATAATTAGACAGAAAGAATATAATCAGAAAATATAGGAGAAAGAAAAAAATGGAAATTTTATTTCTCTCACCTACCCCAAATTGGATTATCCCAGAAAGACAACTGAAATTAAACACTGACGAAGCATTCTACACAGATGCCAGGGCCTGAGACAGCTTAACATTCCCACTAATGGGAAATTTTAGAGTTAGAATTATTTAAGTTACAGCAATGCTTCTTTAAACATTTTACTTAATGATATATTCATCTAGTGCCTTTCTACTCTGATTTCTTCTTTTCTATAAGTTTGATTAATTGATGGAAAGTATAATGTGTTAGAAAGGAATTTTAAATGATTTGAGTATGTACAGGCATATATAAAAACTAAAATAAATGGATATCAAAATGTAACATGTTTTAATGATTTTGAAGGCATTTGCCAAACTAACAATTTTTATTCAAATTACATTATTATTCCTTAAGGGTTAATCTCATTAAACTACAAATTTATCTTCCTCCACAAATGTCAATAGTTTAATAAGTAAAAGTGTACATGTCCACTCCTTCATTTCACATAATAGTAAAATAGTAATTTGGAGAGTAGTGTTACTGTCTATTGAACTAGTGCACCTCAAACATTTTCCCCATGCACAGCAATCTCCTAGTTTAGATCCAGGGGGAAATGATTTGTTTTTTCTTAACCACTATTATTTTTCTTCAAAATTAGCAGTTGGGTATCCCAACTACATTATTGCAGTCTATTACAACTACCTGTCACTTTAATGATCTGTATTGCCTAGAAAATGTGTGATCCAGAGTAGGTGTTCAGAAAATACATAATAAATGTCAAATAGTCACAATCTTTCTCATTTGTCAGATTTCAAAGGCCAAGGGGGTGAGGGAAGGAGGAGTTTAAATCCAAAAGATATGGAAGTTTTCTCTATTCATTTATTTTAGTATGTGTGATTTCTAGCAGTAATTGCTCCATATCACCAGACCAGACTGACCAAGAAAAGAGGTAATGAAGCAGCAGCAAGGGACATGTCTGGCTCCTGGAAGCAAACATCAAAATACAGACCACACTGCCTGAGAAGACACAACCAGTCTAGGAATTCAGAACCCTCTGTGTATAAGTTGTCATTAGTACAGGACTTCCTTTACTTCTTTTGGAAATCATAGTAACTTAAATGAGGAAAAAAATCAGGCTGCCTTAAAGAAGATTAACTTGTGTTTTTCATGTTGCCTCCCTGGGCATCATGAATTAAGTCAAAGGATTTCTCTAATTTAAGTCCAAAATGAGCATTCTGAGTATGAGATGTGATAATAGAGTATTTCCACAATAATGTTTCATGATTCCTTCCTAGTTTTCATCTTTCAGCATCATAAAAACCACATCATATAATTAGACAGAAAGAATATAATCAGAAAATATAAAAAGCTTCATTTTGAACTCAGATATGTTTATCCTCAAATTTCCCAAACTATCACCTCCAGTTAGCATCTTGTTACCTTATACTCAGAAATGCTGATGTATCTAGATGTCACCTCAGGAAATCATTTCACTGATACTACAGTTTGGGGCCTTAACCAGATGACCATAATCAGTGGTCATTATTAAAATATTATGCATATTATAAATATTCAGCAGACCATAAAGAGGAAATATTTTAACTAAGACAGAGATTAGTTTAATTGGTAAATAAACGCAAGAGCCTTAGATAATATTTGCAAAGAAATGGTAGCAAAAGCATTTTTTTGTGTGAAGAAAAAATTCTTTCTTTTTTGAATTTTATTTTTTCTTCTTTCTTTCTTTTATTTTGTCATTTTTACATTTGCTTACATGTGTATACATTGTTTGTACCACCTCCCTCCAGCCCCCTCCCTTCTGGTCAGAACCTTTTCTGCCCTCTTCTCCAATTTTGTTGAAGAGAAACCATAAGAGATAATAAGAAAGACAGCATTTTTGCTAGTTTGAGATAAAGATAAATATACAGAGAGCTAGCATTGCTTCCATGCACTTGTGTATTGCAACCCACATTGATTCATCTCTACCAGACCTCTTTACTACTTCATGGTCCCCTTCCCATAGTGGCCTCTGTCAGCTTAAGATTACTTTATTCTCTCCTCTACAGTGAGTACATCAACCACATTCAAGTTTTGGGTTTCCTCTCCTTTCTTTATTCTTTCCCTGTGCATTCTCCCCTTAGTGTGTGACCCATGTCCAATAATATTACTGCATTTGTTTTAGGTCTATAATCCGCAAATGAGGGAGAACATGTGATTTTTGGCCTTCTGAGCCTGGCTAACTTGTGAATGACAAAATTTCATTATTCTTTGTGGCTGAGTAAAATTTGTGTATAAATACCACATTTTCTTAATCCATTCTTAGTAGTGGGGCATCTTGGCTGTTTCCATAGCTTGGCTATTGTGAATAGCGCTGCGATAAACATGGATGTGCAAGTGCCTTTGTAATAACCTGAGTTGCATTCCTTCAGGTATATCCCTAGGAGTGGTATTGCTAGATCATATAGCAGATCTATGCTTACTTTTTTAAGAAGCCTCTATATTGTTTTCCAAAGTGGTTGTGTTAGCTTACATTCTCACCAGAAGTGTATGAGGGTTCCTTCTTCCATGCATTCTTGCCAACATTTGTTATTGTTTGTGTTCTTGATGATAACTGTTCTAACTGGAGTGAGGTAGAATCTTAGTGTGGTTTTGATTTGCATTTCCATTATGGCCAGGGATGGTGTGCAATGTTTTTTGGCCATTTGGATTTCTTCCTTGGAAAAAGTTCTGTTTAGTTCAGTTGCCCACTTCTTTACTGGTTCATTAATTTGTGGGGAGTTTAATTTTTTCAGCTCCTTTATATTCTGATTATCAGCCCTTTCTCTGATGTATAGCTAGCAAATATTTTCTCCTACTCTGTGGATAGTCTCTTCAATTTAGAGATCATTTATTTTGTTGTGCAGAAGCTTGTTAATTTCATGTAGTCCCATTTGTCCATCTTTTCTCTTAGTTGCTGGGCTGCTGGAGTTCAACTGAGGAAGTTCTTGCTTATTTCTATTGTTTCCAGAGTATTCCCTGCTCTTTCATGTACTAATTGCAAGGTTTCAGGTCTGATATTGAAGTCCTTAATCTACTTTCAGTTGATACTAGTACAGGGTAACAGGCAAGGATCCAGCTTCAGTTTTCTGCAGCTAGAGAGCCACTTTTCCCAGCAACATTTTTTGAAGAGGCTGTCTTTTCTCCATTGTATGTTTTTGGCACGTTTGTCAAAAATAAGGTGGGCATAGCTCAAAAGCTTTTTTGATGGCAGATATTTGTGTGAGAATTAAGCATCCTATATTTGATCCTAAGTGATCATGAATGTACCGTAATCAGATAAAAATAAGAAAAAAATGTAGATTAAATAATTTTAATGTGTGCTAATCATATAAAGGTTTCTTTGTGATGTCTGCATACATCATGCAATGCAATTTGATCATATTCACCCCCTTTATTATTCTGCGAAAGAACTCAATACTGAAAGCCAAGTTTATAGTAAGAATAGCAAGAGGAGCCAAACTGCAAAAAAAAATGTCTTGAAAAAGAAGAAGGGTCTTAAGTAGCAAAAAAATAAAAGGCTTGGCCATAGGAATCATTGCTATTTACAGTGACCTACTCTTCTGTTATTTGTTTGTTTTACTTTCAGTCTTTTCTCAAGGAACCTGTGACACTGACAGGTCAATGTCATCATCAATTATTTGATGATGGAATGAGTGATTTATAGAGCATGTCACAATGATGACCATATTCACAATGTGTGTTGAACACTGTAAGGAGCCACAATCTTTCTAGGTTTTTCTCACTTAGAGGGCTTGCATGACATGAAATTCTTTTGTTCATATATGATACTAGTGAAAGCAGTGAAGAATTTCAAATACAGTTACTCTTTATCAAATATATATTTACATTTTAATACACATATGTATGAGCTGTAGATATAAAAATGAATATACCACTTCTATATGTGCTATGTCATTTAAGCTTAGAGAAACAATGCAGACAGATATTTTAATCACTATTTCATATACAAAAACAAAGGTTCAGAAAATGTTGACTGATTTCCAAAGAGTAGAGAGGTATCCATTAGTAACAGCAGAATTCAAGCCCAAGCTGCAAGTACTAGTCTACCTAAATGGAGAAGAATGAGTAAATTTTATACTTTGAACAAAAGGACAAATATTGTCACCAGTAGCTTTCCTGATTGGGTAAGCAACTAATAGCAGTAGTTGGTTAGGAATTCTATTAATGCAAGTTGATGCAAACCCTTATACCTGAGTGGAAAATGCCCTATTTTTATGAAGCAAATGCCATGGTTTGGATGAAGATCTTTTTGGTAAAGATTTGGTGTCTAACTTGTGGTGCTATCAAAACAAGGTAATAGAAACATTAAAGGTAGAGCTAGTAGGAGGAAGTTAGATTTTTGAGGGAATGTCCTCAAAGAGGAATACAGGAGTCTCTTCTCTTCCTCTTCTTTTTTTTCCTTCCTAGTTGCCATGAGGTAAGCAGCTTGGTCTACCATGTGCTCTTCATCACGATGTGCTGTTTTGCCACAGGTCCCAAAGCCGTGAAACCTCAAAAACTGTGAGCTAAAAAAATTGTTTCTCCTTATAATTCAATTATTTCAGGTATTCATAACAGTAATGGAAGCTTACATTTACTATTAAAGAAAACCCTTATTAAGTGTGTGACCAAGGCAAGTCACTTAACTTAGTTTTCTCATCTAGAGAGACAATAATACCCATTAAATAAATTGATGGTGAGAATAATATATGCAATGACTGATGTGATGATGTAGAATATAAACAACCTATTGAAGTTCCTGGAATTTAACAAGTAATAACATTTATTTACCAAATAAATAAATGACATTTAACTGCAATTATTTGTATTACTGTTGATATTCATCTCATGCCAGTACTGGAGAGAATTTGTAAGGTGCCCCAGAATGAAAGAAAGTTAAACATTTTTTTACTTTTTAGGTTTAATATACATGTAATGGGAGAGAAGTGCACACCATTTCTCTTCAACTTACCATAAGTTGCTATATGGCCAAGAAGATAAGACACTTCAGTAAGTGTTATAAGAATAGAAAATTCCAGATAGAAAAGTTACACAGCTTGAGAAAATAGATGCTGATTTAAGGGGGGAAAATAACCTGGCAGGGTAGAGGATCTAGAAGAAGAGGGAAGTTGACACATTTATGGATGCTCTGTGACACAGCCTGTATTTAGCCCCACTGCTGCCTTGTGCCAGTTGATTAAGACTGGGAACATTTTCCCAAGTTGTGTGAGAGAAGCACAGCTGTCGTGTTCAGGAACTTGAGCAAGAAACGTATGCTTCCTGCCAAGCTTTCACTGGGTACAAGCTCAAAGCTTCACAAAAACAACAGTTTTAAAAATGATTGGAAAGATTCATTCTCCCTGACAGATGGAAAGTATCAAAGATTAGGGAAGTGTGTTTGTGTGTGTGTGCACATATGTGTAAATGTGTGTGCACACCCACACTCATATACATGCATTTGGTAATGGGATGTAAATAAAACTTATAAACTCTATTAAGAGCTTTTCTGTCACCATGTTGTGTTTTCTCACAAACAAACTTCCTTTAATAAATAATAATTACAACCATTTTTCTATGGACTTAAATGGTTGAGAACTAAGTATTTCCCTTGACTATCATATGGTATGATAGTTTGTACAGCCTGTTTCAAAAGTTTAAAATCATACGCAAAATACACAAACACGATTTTGCCATTCTGCTATTATAAACTCAAAATGGCACTCCTACTCAGATATGATAACAAGAAAGATGGACCTATTGTTTGATTTATAAAAGTAGTAGGGAATTTGACAGCAAAAATATTTTTTAAAACAGGAGAGATTTTTCCCCAGATTTTTCTATCTTAAGATTATTTTGATCTCACTTCTCATGGGGTAGGATTGGACCAGTCAAGGTAACTAAGGCAAAAGTCAATCCCAGACTTGCTGTGCTGCCTGAACTCAAGCCAATAGTTAACTGTATCATAGTTTCTTTCTCTGTTTGTAGTTACAGGAATAATTAATGGAGGTTCCATATGCTTTATGTGACCAATGTGATTAAGGGCCATTTTGAGGGATCGTTTCCATTCTTCTGAAACCTCAAAGCTAACTCAGAGAGAAAGAGAGAGAGAGAGTGCAAAATACTGGTGTTGCTGAAGTCAGAAATTACCAATATACATGTGATTTCATCATCAGATGAAATCTTGGAATAATGTTTCATCAAGTCCTGTTATATACCAGACCATCAGTGACTGCATCACAATGAAAGATACAATACTTGTTATTAAGCCACAAAAGCTAGAACCAATCCAGGATTTTTGATCCTTATAAGCATTCCTACTGTGACAACATCCTGTTGCATATGAGGTAATAAATATCACTAACATAAGTAGAATTAGAATTATCACTTTGGCTTTCAGAAAAACTAAGAGGAACAGAACATTCATATGGGCAAGAGTGGAATAATTCTAAGACTTGAACTTAATTCCATAATTCTAGGGCACAGATATGAGTCAGGAATCTCAATAGAAAGAATATTTCTCTCTCTCTCTCTCTCTCTCAATTTTGCACTTGAAAGCTCTGGAGAGATTAGAGGTAGACCCAACCATAGTAGAACATTACTAAACCTCAAGCCAGGCTTATCCAATGTTAGTCCCCAGTTAGATTAAGATGCTCATCTTCTGCCTCTACATGCCTAGAAGAAGAGAGAAAATTATCTATTCATTAAAACATTATCTTTGGAGGCTCCTCAATTTTAAAAGAATAATAGCCAATATTATAAATAAAATTACTGGGTCAAGGATGTAGCTCAGTGATAAACCACTTATCTAGCCTGCACAAAGCCCTAGGTTCAATTCCTAACACTGTTAAACAACAACAAGAAGAAATTACTAGACATATAGACAGATAGGATCAAATTGTTGATAAATGTTTGGTAGGGAGACAAAACAGAAGCTGACTCATGAATTAGGTAGATATTGAGATTAATACAAAAGTCATTCTAGTGTTGTTAATGAATTTAAGAAAATAGAGAATAGAATGAGTAGATGAACATAAATAGAGTATTGAAGCACATTAGAAATTAAGAGCTATTTAGAAACAAAAAATAAAATAATGTTGTTAGAGGTCGAGAGTATCCTTTCTGCTTTATTTTGTTTGTTTTGTTTTTGATGTGAGGGGTAATGACTATGAAAGGGCAAGAGAGGAAAATCAAAAGTGATGGCAAAAATTCCTGAGATGTGTTCCTGTTCACAATGTGCAGATAAACTGCAAAAAATGTGCAGATATACTGCAAAAAATGCACTGAGCTGCACTCTTCCTACTTCCATATATAGTATAAAACTATAAGGATCAAGTAATAAAAATGAAAATTATTAAATACATAAATAAAATTATATAGGATATGTGGCATTTGCCAAGTGGATAAGAGACTGTCATGTAGGAGATGTGCATTGATTATAAGTAATCAGTAGTGTCATGCAGTGACCATTTATCTATAGTACAGCTATCTATATTTTCAAACTTACAATTGTTGGCTTATTGAATAACACCAGTCACAATTTATCTCAATAACTTAGAAAAATAAAAGTAAAATAATCCCCAAGAATACATAGAATGTAGAAAATAATAAGGACAAGAGCAGAATTTAATAACACATAGAATAAAAGAAAAATAGAAAGATCAGGGTCAGAGTTTTTATATGAAAAAAACTAATAAAATTGACAAATTTCTGGCAAAATTGTTTAGGTAAAAATGGAGCTGGTATAATATCAGAAACTAAAATAAAAAGGCATTCTATACAAGTTGCAGTTACTAAACAGCAATTAACATACTATTTAAAAACTTTACATCAAAATGCTTGAAAACTGAGAAAAATCTGAAAATTCTAGAAAAAGGATGATTTATCAAAAATGATTCAGAAGAAATAGAAAATCAAGGTCATTTTGTGAACATTACAGAAATTAATCTGCAATGAGATTTTTCACTGAAAAGAAACACTCAGGCTCACATAACATTATCAATGAGTTATAACCAGTGTTAAAATAAGAAAAACTATAAGCTCATATGAAATGCAAAATAGCCTAAAGAGTAGAAAAAGAATTCTTTCTAATATGAAGCTAATATTGTACTGTTGCAAAACCAATAAGGGTAGCTTAAAACTAAACTCCGCAAAAATCAATGAACGAATGAAGAAAAGGGCAAATGAACTGAACAGAGACTTTTCAAAGTTAGAAGTCAAAATGGCTAAAAAACACACGAAAAAATTTTCATCATCTCTGGCCATAAAGAGAATGCAAATCAAAACCACTTTAAGGTTTCACCCTACTCCTGTTAGAAAAGTTAACATCAAGAACACAAATGACAACAAGTGTTTGTGAGGATGTGAGGAGAAAGGAAACCTCATACTCTGCTGGTGAGAATATAAGCTAGTACAACCACTATAGAAAACAATATGAAGACTCTTTAAAAAACTAAAATAAGCTGGCTATATGATCCAGCAATACCACTTTTAGGGATATAGGGGTATAGCTTACAACAAAAGCACACATATACCCATGTTTATTGCAGCATTATTCACCATAGCTAAACTATGGAAACAGCTTAGCTATGGTGGGATGCCCCACAACTGATAAATGGATTAAGAAAATGTGATATTTATAAACAATAGAATTTTACTCAGCCACAAAGAAGAATGAAATTATGTCATTCTTGGGTAAATGTATGAAGCTGGAGAACGTCATCTTAAGTGAAGTTAGGCAGGCTCAGAAGGCCAAAAGCCACAAGTTCTCTCTTTGTGGAATATAGACCTAACACAGACATAGCAATATTATATGACACTGATTATACTAAAGGGAGTTCATGCACGAGAGGGGTAGGGAAACTAAGAACTTGAATAGAGTTGATATACTCTCTATACAAGGATGAATATAGAAATCTAATCTGACTAAAACTAGCATAAGGAAGGGACTTAGATAGAGTGAAGAAAATTAGAGGAGATAAACTGGTTGGAGTTATAATACATATATACATGGAAATATCACAAGGAAACTCCCTGTGTAGCTACCCTTATCTCAAGTTAAAATGTCAGGTTTTTTCATTTTATCTTTTCTTTTTTATCTTCTACAAAATCAGAGAACAGAAGGGTGGAACAAGTCCTGAGGGGGGAGCTGGCATCAATGGGAGGGGGAGAGTGTTGGGGAAAAATGGGAAGGAGGGTGAATATGGTACAAAAATGTGTATACATGTAAGTAAATGCAAAAATGATACCTCTTGAAACTGCTCCAGAAATCAGGAGAGGGAGGGATGAAGGGCTGAGGAGGTAAATTCAGGTATATTTGATACATTGTAAGAACCTGTGTAAATGGCACAACGTACCTCCATCCATCATAACAATAAAGGGAAAATATTAATTTTTTTAAATAAAAAGATAAATTATAGGTCAGTCTTATTTATGAATACAGAAGCAAAAATTGCAGTGAAATAAATCTTAAATTAAATCCTGTTCACACATGTGTGTGCAGGCACCTGTTTGTCTTGTTTCCTTTCTCACATTCTCTAAGAATACATATTATACATTCCAAAGTTGGATTTGTTCCAGAAAAATAAGCTGACTATATCCTTATATCTTTAGAAAATGATCTTATTCACTATTTGAAAAAATCAATAGTCACCAAACTTTTCCTTAAAGGACTGTTATAATAAAATTTGAGGCTTTGCAGGCCACCAATTTACTATAGCTCTCTGCCATTAGCTAATCAACTCTGCCACAATAGCATGAAAATAGCCAAAGTCAACAAATAAATAAATGCATATATTTTTGTACCAATTGTCCATTTTCAAGCCAGGCATCAGTACTTGATGCCTGTAATTCTAGCTATGTGGGAGGCTGAAATCTGGAGGAACATGTTTGAGGCCTGTCCTGGGAAAAAGTTCATGAGACCCCATCTCAATCAATAGCTGTAATATAGCTATCCTCCAAAGCTAAGTGGAAGGCAGATATTTGAGGAACATAGTCCAGGCCAGCCAGGGCAAAATTGTTTGTGAGATCTCCATCTCACTGGGAAAAAGTTGAGCATATTGGCATGTGGCTGTCAGCCCAGAAGAATAAAATAAGAAGATAGCAGTTGATGCCAGCTCAGTCATAAAGCAAGAACTTATCTCCAAAATAATCAGAGCAAGAAAGGCTAAAGGTGTGGCTCAAGTAGTAGAGTACCTCCCTTGGGTTCAAAGCCTAGCACCACAATATTGGAATGTTATTTCTAGAAGGAAGCACCAGACCAGATTGGGCCTAGGCACTATAGTTGTCAACACAAATAAATTAAAGAAAAAAACCAAGTAATGATTATTTTAATATATACACATAAAATATTTGAAAATTTCAAGGAAAAACTATTAGCAAAGAAAAAGACTTTTGAAATAATAGAGTAAGGAGTTAAGAAAGGCCATCATCTCCCCAGGAAAAGAAGATAAAGTAAAAATCACTAAAAAATAAATCATCAAAAATCTCTGGAATTGACAATAGCAACAACAAAAGAAAAATGCTTAGAAATAAGAAACTATGATGCATGCACAGGAAAAAGAAAGCAGGAAATAGAAACAACCTTTGAATGGACACAGATGATGGAGTTGGAAGATAAAAACTGTAAATATGTTTAAAGTACTGAAGAAACCAAAGCATATAAATTTTAAGGCAGGTATGATAAAAATGAATCATTTAATAAAAATATCAATAAAGACATCAAATTAATGAAAAGATCCAAATGGAAATGCTGGAGTTTAAGGCTGTAAACAAAAGGAGATAACTCAGTGGAAAGGTTCAACTATATATTTGAGCTGACAGAAAAAAGAATTGATGAACTTGAAAATAGATCAATCGATATTATACAATCTAAAAATCCTAGGGGTGTTAAAGAGAGTACTAGTGAGAGAGGGAGGGTAAATGAAGAGGGTAAAGAGGGTGAAAATAGTCCATGTAGTTTTTATACATATATGAACATGGAACACTGAAACCTGTTGAAGTTATTTTAAGAAGAGGGAGGAAAAAGAGGAAGAATAATGGAGAAGATGAACCAAGGCAGGATTTATTACATGTATTTATGGAAATGTCACAAAGAAACCTCCTGTATAAGTAATATATAATAATAAAAGTGTTAAATTTAAAAATTTAAAACAAGGAGAAAAATGAAGATAAATGAACAGAGTTCTGAAAATAAATAATAAAGTCACTGGAGATATATTTCATGCTCACTGGTAGGAACACAGCATTGTAAAGATACTAGTTTCTCCCAACTGGATCTATAGATTCAACACAATACAACTCACTTTTCAATTGGATAATGACAAACTCCATTTAAAGTTTACACAGAGAAATGATGTTGAAAAAAATGTTAGAAAATTAACACTGACTTCAAATTTTGAAATACAGTAACCAAGAAAGACTAGGCAAATGGTACAGAATACAGAGCACAAATTGCCAACTGATCCTTGTGATCTACATTTTTTTCTTACATTATCTTGTAGGAGTTCTACATTTTTACATCAGATATTTAAATCTCTGCTCCATTTTGAATTTTTTTTTTTGTGACAGGCATAAAGTATGTTTACAGATTGATTTATTTATCTAACATGAGGATGTCAAAATATTCCAGTACTATCTGTGAAGAAGACTGTCTTGTTTCCATTGAATCACTTTTATTCCTTTCACAAGGCCTGACTCATGAAAGAAATAATGGGTAAGAGTAAAGACTTCCACTCTGCAAAAGACCCTGCCAAGAGAATAAGACAAGTCACAGAATGGAAGAAAATATTTACAAAAGAACTATTATCCTTGATGGGCATGGTGCACACAGTTGTAATGCCAGCAGAAAGAGATTGATATAATTGTAGTTCAAAACCAGCTCAGGCTGAAAAGTTCATGAGACACAAATAACAACAAACAAGCTAGATGTGGTGGTCAATGCTTGTAATCCTACATGGCAGGAATATGTGACAGGATCTTGGTTCAAGACTGGCCTGGGCAAAAATGGCCAAGCCCTATCTGAAAAATAACTAAAGTAAAGAAGGGCTGGAGGTGGTGGTTCAGGTGCCAGAGTGCCTGCCTAGGTCTTAGTTCAAACCTCAGCACCATCAAAAAGAGGAAGAAAAAAATAGAACTATTATCCAAAATGTATAATGGACTCTAAAAACTCTCTCACACACACACAAAAAAACCCAATTTAAAAATGGGCAATATACTCTGGTTTCTCTTCAGATCATATAACTCTTTTGCCTTTTACTAAAAATGGGCAAAAGAAGGAAAAGGTATAGGAGGGTGAATGTAGTGGAAATGTTATGTGTTCATGTAAGGAAATGGAAAACTGAGAACTGTTGAAACTATTCCAGGAATGGGGGAGGAGGAATAAAAAAGAATGATGGAGGGGGTGAATTCAGCTATGATATATTGTAAAAACCTTGGTAAATTTCACAATGTGCCCCTAGTACAACAATAATATGGTAATAAAAAAGAGTAGTGGAATTCCAAAACACTAGGCAAAAGAACCAAGACCTGGATAAAGATAGACACTTCACCAAAGAAAATACACATGGCAAATAAACACATAAAAAGATGCTTAACATATATCATTGGGGAATTGCAAAGGAAAAGAATGGTTTGATACCACTCTAACCTATTAAAATATCCAAAATCCCAAATGTTGGCAAAGATGTGGAATAACAGAATGATCCAAACACATTGGAAGATAGTATGACAGTTTCTCACAAAAACTTGAAACTTTTTTTGTATGACCCAGCAATGGTGTTCCCTGGAATCTATCCAAATGAATTTAAAACATGTCAACACAAAAACCTGCACTTGAAAGTTTGCAGTAGCCCTATTCATACTGGCCAAAACTTGGAACAAAAGTATCATTCCATAGATGAATAGATAAAGTGATAAGTAATCAGATTGTGTATTGTTACTTAGTGCTAAAAAGCAGCAAACTATGAGATCACAAAGAGATGTGAAGAACACTAAACTGAATATTTCTAGTGAAAGAAGTCAATCTAAAGACTATTTACTGTATGTATTTAACTATAAAATATCGTGGGAAAGAGAAAAGAATGCAGACAGTGAAAAGATTAGTTGTTTCCAGGTGATAATAGAGAGGGAAGGATGACTAAGTGGAGAACAGAGGGACACAACACTATAATGGTAGATACATGACATTATGCTTTTGTCAAAACCCACAACAGGCACAATACCAACAGGGTACATTAATGCAAACTACAGGCTTTGGGTAATCTTGATATGTCTATGTAGGTTAATCAATTGCCACAAATGTTCGACTCTGGTACATAATGCTGGTGATGGGGAAAGCTGTGAGTGAGTGGTAAGAGAAGGATGTATGGAACTCTGCACTTCATGAGCAATTTTGCCATGAACCTAAAACTTCTCATAAAATATGATGTTTATATTAACAAAAATGAAAGACACTTATTGAAATGTGGAACAAAAGCAAATCAACAAACACATAATAGAAGTGGCAGTAGTAAAGGAGAGAGAAAGGGACAGAAAGAACATTTGAGGAAACAATGAATTGATGAAAAGCATTAACCTACATATTTAAAAGCTAAAAATACTCCCAGAAGGATAATTGCAGAAATTCACACCCACACATCCACATTATAGTCAAAAGGAAGAAGTCAAAGATAAAGGGAATATCTTGAAGCTGTAGGAGAAAAATGACTCATTATATACAACTGATTCTAACAAGATTAACAGCTAACTTCTCATCAGGAAAAAAAAAAGTGAGGCCAGAAAGTATCAAGTTGACATATTTAAAGCACTTAAACTATAAACCTCTCAACAAAGAATCTTCTATTTGGCAAAACTATCTTTTAAAAATGAAGACACAATTAATATAGCCATTAATGAATATGGTGTGGAAGTTCCTCAAAAAAATAGAACTACCATATGATCAAGCCAATCCTGTTATTGGATATATAGCCAAAGGTAATGAAATCAGTGTGCTCAAGAGATATCTTTGTTTCTGTGACTATGACAGTACTATTCATGATAGCTAAGAAGTGGAAACAACTTATGTGTCCATTGTCCATCAACTGATGAATAGATAAAGAAAATGTGAGACAAAAGAAATGGTCTCTAAACTGAAGAGAACACCCACAGAGTGGGAGAAAATATTTGCCAGCTACACATCAGACAAAGGACTGATAACCAGAATATATAAGGATCTCAAAAAACTAAACTTTCACAAAATTAATGAGCCAGTAAAGAAATGGGCAAGTGAACTAAACAGAACTTTCTCAAAAGAAGAAATTCAAATGGCCAAAAAACATGAAAAAATGCTCACCTTCTCTAGCCATAAAGGAAATGCAAATCAAAACCACACTAAGGAGATTCCAAGATGGCAGCTAGAGGTAGGAAGCAGAAAGTGAGCCTCCTATAGTGAAATCTTGGAGAGACCCTGGAGACACACTTTGCAGGCATAAACACTGAGAAGAGGCATAACTTTGACCCCTCCACACCTCCAGCCAGCGCAGAGAATCTCTACTTCACATTAAACGGAGAAACCAGGAGGACCCCCAGGCTGCCATTCACCGGCGCCCAGACGGCTTGGGAAGACGCGGACCAGGTGAGCTTCATGGTACGCAGTACTCCCACAGATAAGCCTGGGCCAGAGCAGCACAGCCCCCTAGACAGACCAACCTCCACCTGGGGAAAAAAAGAGAAACTGAGTAATAAACAACAACAGCAATAAAGACACGTGGGAAAGAGGGTGGGGCACATTGAGGCTAAAGATTGGGGGAAGGGAATCATTCCCGGGACTATAAATAAACAAGCCAGGCGAGCTGGAGAGAGGGCATGCTCCCAGCAACCAGGAGCGGGAAAGCTTGTGAGAGGAGGGAAGACCCACTTCCCACGTGAACTGTAAACAAACATGGTGGCTGGCAGGAGCAGCAGCACTGCCCAGTAATCAGGAGCAGGAAAGCTTGTGAAAGTGGCTGTGGGAGGAAAACTGCACAGGAGAGGGAGGAAGATCCACCTCTCACATGAACTGTAAATAAACACGCAGGCCTGACAACGCGGGTGCAGTGTCACTTTTCCCAGTGTGCTTGGAAAAGGGAAAGCTTGTAGCAGAGGCTCACGCACAGGAGAAATCTGTGCAAACAAAGCCTGCAGGGCCAGGTGAGTGCTAAACTCACCCCTGAGATCTGCATAAATAACACCTCCAGCAACAGCAGGCTGACAGCAGCGGGCAGGCAAGCCACAGCTGCAGCTACCATTCTTAGAACTGTCGCCAGACTCTTTTTTTTTCTTTGTCTCCCTACTGTTGATGAGAGAACAACCGAATTACACCTGCAAGCTGAAAAACTTATTGAAACTGTATTGCATTTGAACTTGGGACACTTGGTGAGGTTTTTTTTGTGCGTGTGTGTGTAGTTTTGTTCTACTTTATGCATCCCCTTTGATGAGACAACTACAGAACAACATCTGAGGCACCATCTCCAGGATTGGACTGAGACAGACACCCAAATTATTAAGACTGAAACTTCATTGCATTTGAACTTGGAGGTTTTTTGGTTTTTTGGTTTTTTTAAATTTTCTATTTTTTCATTTTATATTAATACATTTTTATATATAGATTTTTCTTTGATTTACTTATTTTTTATTTTTATTCTTATCTTTTTTTATTTTTATTTTCAATCCTCTCTCTGTCTCTCTAATGTCTGTTCAGCTTACTGTCGATTAGTACATTAAAGCTCCCTGTTTATACCTTTGAAACCTTCTTGTCTGATACCTTGTTCTGTTTTCTCCTTCCAGTCTGTGTATTTGTTTTTCCCATTTCTTTAACTTCTTGCTTTCCATCTCAGCTCACCCTTCCATTCTAAATATTACCATTGTTATTACTACAAGCTAGAAAATACTTAATTGCACACAGTACAAGGACAGTAACAACACCAAAGACAATGACGGGAAGACAGAAGAAACAGGGAAACCAGTTTCCCCACAGCAAAAAATTAGTACAGGAACCAGAGGGGAATGAAGAAAACAGATACTCAGATCCAGACTCCAACAAAATGAAGATAAACTATGGCAAAGGACCCAATGAAGCCCACAAGAATAATTTAAAAGAAGACATACTACAGGTACTCAATGAGAATTTTATAGAGATGATACTGGATAGGGTCAACCAAAATGTACAGGAGACACTCAAGAAATTCCAAGACAACAAAAAATAGAAAAAAGAAAAAGAAGAAATAAAGGAAACCATAGAAGCACTGTATAAACAACAAAGTGAAAGAGAGAACATGATGAATAAACAGATAAATGAACTCAGGTCAAAAATAGACAACATTAAAGAGGAACCCAGCCAGGATATGAAAAACCTCAGAAAAAAGAACGAAACAGAACTGCAAAACAAAATGGAAGGCCAATCCAGCAGAACAGAACAAACAGAAGACAGAATCTCAGAACTTGAAGATGAAATGGTAATTAAAGGAAAAACCAAAGAACTATTAATTAAACAACTCAAGACCTGTGAAAAGAAAATGCAAGAACTCACCAACTCCATCAAAAGACCGAACTTGAGAATCATGGGCATTGAAGAAGGAGAAGAGGTGCAAGCGAAGGGTATGCATAATATATTTAACAAAATAATAATGGAAAATTTCCCAAATCTAGAGAAAGATATTCCCATACAGATGCAAGAGGCCTCCAGGACACCAAACAGACCGGTTCAAAATAGAACTACCCCACGTCATATCATCATTAAAACAACAAGTTCAGAAACTAAGGAAAGAATATTGAAGGCTGTAAGAGAGAAAAAACAAGTAACATACAAAGGTAAACCCATCAAAATCACAGCAGACTTCTCAACAGAAACATTAAAAGCAAGAAGAGTGTGGGGTGAGATCTTTCAGGCACTGAATGAAAATAACTTCAACCCCAGGATACTCTACCCAGCAAAACTATCATTCAAAATAGATGGAGCAATAAAAGTCTTCCATGATAAGCAGAAACTAAAACAATATGTGACCATAAAGCCACCACTACAAAGGATTCTTCAAGGAATTCTGCACACAGAAAGTGAAACCCAACTTAACCATGAAAAGACAAGCAGCACCAAACCACAGGAAAAGAAAAAGCAAGAAAGTAGAGAGTAACATCAACTTAGGTACACACAATCAAACCTTCAAACAACTAAGACAACTAAACGACAGGAATCACCACATACCTATCAGTATTAACACTTAATGTTAATGGACTTAATTCACCCATCAAAAGGCACCACTTGATGAAATGGATTAAAAAGGAAGATCCAACAATTTGTTGCTTACAGGAGACCCATCTCACTAACAAAAATAATCATAGGCTAAGGATGAAAGGCTGGAAGAAGATTTACCAAGCCAATGGCCCCCGAAAACAGGCAGGAGTAGCAATACTTATCTCTGACAAAATAGACTTCAAACCTACATTGATCAAATGAGATAAAGAAGGACATTCCATACTAATAAAAGGGGAAATAGACCAAAAGGAAATAATAATCATCAATCTGTACGCACCCAAAGTCAACGCACCCAATTTCATCAAACATACCCTGAAAGACCTAAAAGCATATATAAATGCCAACACAGTGGTTGTGGGATACTTTAACACCCCATTATCATCAATAGATAGGTCATCCAAACAAAAAATCAATAAAGAAATCCAAGATCTAAAATATGCAATAGATCAAATGGACCTAGTTGATGTCTACAGAACATTTCATCCAACTTCTACACAATATACATTCTCCTCAGCAGCCCATGGAACCTTCTCCAAAATAGATCATAGGACACAAACCAAGCCTCAGCAAATATAAGAAAATAGAAATTATACCATGCATACTATCTGATCACAATGCAGTAAAAGTAGAACTCAACAACAAAAGTAAAGACAAAAAACATGCAAACAGCTGGAAACTAAATAACTCATTACTTAATGAAGAATGGATCATCAATGAAATAAAAGAAGAAATGAAAAAGTTCCTGGAAGTCAATGAAAATGAAAACACAACCTACCGGAACCTATGGGACACAGCTAAGGCAGTCCTGAGAGGAAAGTTTATAGCCATGAGTGCATATATTAAAAAGACTGAAAGATCCCAAATCAATGACCTAATGAGACATCTCAAACTCCTAGAAAAACAAGAACAAGCAAATCCCAAAACAAATAGAAGGAGAGAAATAATAAAAATAAGAGCTCAAATCAAAGAAATAGAAACCAAAAAAACCATACAAAGAATTAATGAAACAAAAAGTTGGTTTGTTGAAAAAATAAACAAGATCGATAGACCCCTGGCAAACCTGACTAAAAGGAGGAGAGAAAAAACCCAAATTAGTAGAATCAGGAATGCAAAAGGGGAGATAACAACAAACACCATGGAAGTCCAGGAAATCATCAGAGCCTACTCTGAGAACCTATATTCAAATAAATTTGAAAATCTTAAAGAAATGGACAGATTTCTAGATACATATGATCATCCAAAACTGAACCAAGAGGAAATTAATCACCTGAATAGATCTATAACACAAAATGAAATTGAAGCAGCAATCAAGAGTCTCCCCAAAAAGAAAAGTCCAGGACCTGATGGATTCTCTGCTGAATTCTATCAGACCTTTAAAGAAGAACTGATACCAGCCCTCCTTAAACTGTTCCACGAAATAGACAGGGAAGGAAAACTGCCAAACACATTTTATGAAGCCAGTATTACACTTATCCCAAAACCAGGCAAAGACACCTCCAAAAAGGAGAACTATAGGCCAATCTCCTTAATGAACATTGATGCAAAAATCCTCAACAAAATAATGGCAAACAGAATTCAACAACACATCAAAAAGATTATTCACCACGACCAAGTAGGCTTCATCCCAGGGATGCAGGGGTGGTTCAACATACGAAAATCAATAATAAACCACATTAACAGAAGCAAAGACAAAAACTACTTGATCATCTCAATAGATGCAGAAAAAGCCTTTGATAAGATCCAACATCATTTCATGATAAAAGCTCTAAGAAAACTAGGAATAGAAGGAAAGTTCCTCAACATTATAAAAGCTATATATGACAAATCTACAGCCAGCATTATACTTAATGGAGAAAAACTGAAACCATTCCCTCTAAAATCAGGAACCAGACAAGGATGCCCACTATCTCCACTCCTATTCAACATAGTACTGGAATTCCTAGCCAGAGCAATTAGGCAAGAAGAAGGAATAAAAGGAATACAAATAGGTAAAGAAACTGTCAAAATATCCCTATTTGCAGACGACATGATCCTATACCTTAAAGACCCAAAAAACTCTACTCAGAAGCTTCTAGACATCATCAATAGCTACAGCAAGGTAGCAGGATATAAAATCAGCATAGAAAAATCATTAGCATTTCTATACACTAACAATGAGCAAACTGAAAAAGAATGTATGAAAACAATTCCATTTACAATAGCCTCAAAAAAAAATCAAATACCTAGGTGTAAACCTAACAAAAGATGTGAAAGACCTCTACAAGGAAAACTATACACTTCTGAAGAAAGTGATTGAGGAAGACTATAGAAAGTGGAGAGATCTCCCATGCTCATGGATTGGTAGAATCAACATAGTAAAAATGTCGATACTCCCAAAAGTAATCTACATGTTTAATGCAATTCCCATCAAAATTCCAATGACATTCATTAAAGAGATCGAAAAATCTACTGTGAAATTTATATGGAAACACAGGAAGCCACGAATAGCCAAGGCAATACTCAGTCAAAAGAACAATGCAGGAGGTATCACAATACCTGACTTTAAACTATATTACAAAGCAATAACAATAAAAACAGCATGGTACTGGCACAAAAACAGACATGAAGACCAGTGGAACAAAATAGAGGACCCAGATATGAAGCCACACAACTATAACCAACTTGTCTTTGACAAAGGAGTTAAAAATATATGATGGAGAAATAGCAGCCTCTTCAACAAAAACTGCTGGGAAAACTGGTTAGCAGTCTGCAAAAAACTGAAACTAGATCCATGTATATCACCCTATACCAAGATTAACTCAAAATGGATCAAGGATCTTAATATCAGACCACAAACTCTAAAGTTGATACAGGAAAGGGTAGGAAATACTCTTGAGTTAGTAGGTATAGGTAAGAACTTTCTCAACGAAACCCCAGCAGCACAGCAACTAAGAGATAGCATAGATAAATGGGACCTCATAAAACTAAAAAGCTTCTGTTCATCAAAAGAAATGGTCTCTAAACTGAAGAGAACATCCACAGAGTGGGAGAAAATATTTGCCAGCTATACATCAGACAAAGGACTGATAACCAGAATATATAGGGAACTTAAAAAACTAAATTCTCCCAAAACTAATGAACCAATAAAGAAATGGGCAAGTGAACTAAACAGAACTTTCTCAAAAGAAGAAATTCAAATGGCCAAAAAACACATGAAAAAATGCTCACCATCTCTAGCAATAAAGGAAATGCAAATTAAAACCACACTAAGATTCCACCTCACCCCTGTTAGAACAGCCATCATTAGCAACACCCCCAACAACAGGTGTTGGCGAGGATGTGGGGAAAAAGGAACACTTTTACACTGTTGGTGGGAATGTAAAGTAGAACAACCACTCTGTAAAAAAATTTGGAGGCTACTTAAAAAGCTAGACATTGATCTACCATTTGATCCAGCAATACCACTCTTGGGGATATACCCAAAAGACTGTGACACAGGTTACTCCAGAGGCACCTGCACACCCATGTTTATTGCAGCACTATTCACAATAGCCAAGTTATGGAAACAGCCAAGATGCCCCACCACTGATGAATGGATTAAGAAAATGTGGTATCTGTACACAATGGAATTTTAAGCCGCCATGAAGAAGAACAAAATGTTATCATTCGCTGGTAAATGGATGGAATTGGAGAACATCATTCTGAGTGAGGTTAGCCTGGCCCAAAAGACCAAAAATCATATGTTCTCCCTCATATGCGGACATTAGATCAAGGGCAAACACAACAAGGGGATTGGACTTTGAGCCCATGATAAAAGCTTTAGCACACAAGGGAGGGGTTAGGATAGGTAAGACATCTAAAAAATTAGTTAGCATTTGTTGCCCTTAACTCAGAGAAACTAAAGCAGATACCTTAAAAGCAACTGAGGCCAAAAGGAAAAGGGCAGCAGGAACTAGAGAAAAGGTGAGATCAAAAAGAATTAACCTAGAAGGTAACACACATGCACAGGAAATTAATGTGAGTCAACTCCCTGTATAGCTATCCTCATCTCAACAAGCAAAAACCCTTGTCCCTTCCTATTATGGCTTATACTCTCTCTACAATAAAATTAGAAATAAAGGCAAAATAGTTTCTGCTGGGTATTGAGGGGGTGGGAGGGAGAGGGAGGGGGTGGAGTGGGTGGTAAGGGAAGGGGCGGGGGCAGGGGGGAGAAATGACCCAAGCCTTGTATGCACATATGAATAATAAAAAAAAAAAACACACTAAGATTCCATCTCACCCCTGTTAGAATAGCCATTATTAGAAACATCACTAACAACAAGTGGTGGAAGGGATGTAGGGAAAAAGGAACTCTTATACACTGCCAGTGGGAATGCAAACTAGTACAACCACTCTGCAAAAATATTTGAAGGCTTCTTAAAAATCTAAACACAGATCTGCCATATGATCCATCAATCCCACTCCTGGGGATATACCCAGAGAAATGTGACACAGGTTACTCCAGAGGCACCTGCATACCCATGTTCATTGCAGCGGTATTCACAATAACTAAGTTATGGAAACAGCCAAGATGCTTCACTACTTACGAATGGATTAAGAAAATGTGGTATTTATACACAATGGAATTTTACTCAGCCATGAAGAAGAATGAAATCTTATCATTCTCAAGTAAATGGATGGAACTGGAGAACATCATTCTGAGCAAGGTTAGCCAGGCTCAGAAGACCGAAAATCGTATGTTCTCCCTCATATGCAGACTTCAGATCTAGGGCAAATACAGCAATGTGATTGGACTTTGGTTACATGATAAGGTGAGAGCACACAAGGGAGGAACAAGGATAGGTAAGAAACCCAAAAAACATGATACTATTTGATGTCCTCAATGCAAAGGAAATAATGCAGAAACTTTAAAGTGACAGAGGCCAATAGGAGAAGGGGATAAGGAACTAGAGAAAAGGTCAGTTCAAGAAGAATCAACTTAAAATGCTACACATTTGTACATGGAAGTAATGCTAGGAATGTCCCTGTATAGGTATCCTTATCTCAACTAGCAAAAATGCTTTGTCCTTCTTATTATTCTTTATATCCTCTCTTCAACAAAATTAGAGATAAGGGCAGAACAGTTTCTGCCTAGAAGCACGGAGGTAGTGGGGGAGAGGGAGGGAGCAGCGGGTGGAGAGGAGAAATGAGTCAAACATTGTATGCACATATGAATAAATAAAAAAAAGAAAATGTGGTAAATATATACACAAAGGAATGTGATATATATATATATATATATATATATATACACACTACTCATCCATAAAACATGATGAAACCCTTTCATTTGCAACGTATGAATATAACTTGAGGTCATTTTGTTAGATAAAATAAGCCAAGCAGAGAAAAACAAATACCACATAGTCTTACTCATATGTGAGATCTAAAACAATTGATCTCGCAGAAGTTGAGAGTAGAAAGGTTATTATCTGAGGCTAGAGAGAGGAGAAGTAGGGGTGCAGGGATGAGGAGAATTTTATCAGTGTGTAATAAGGTATAGTTACATAGGAGAGAAAAAATTCTGGTGTTCTGTTGCATAGAATGGTCATTAGAGATAAGAATTATATATTCTATATTTTGAAAGCTAGAAGAAAGGATGTTGAATGTTTTTACCATAAAGAAATTATTAATGTCCGAGAAGAATATTATACTTACTCTAATTTGAAGATAATATAGTATAAATATGTATTGAAATATAACTCAATATCTCATACATATGTACAACTTTATGTACTAATTGAAAGAATGAAGTGAAAAGTAAGGACACCACCAGATAAACTAAAACTAAAAGAACTCGTGGGTAAAAGTTTACTTTATAGGCAATATGAAAAGAAGTTCTTCAAACTGAAAGCAAAGTAATTCAAATACCTGTGTGGAAAAAAACCAGTGAATGTGATTAAGCTGATAGTTACTGAACAAAATACAAGAGCTAATTTCTTCTCTTTTTAAAGTCTGATTGATTAAAATAGTAAATTGTTCTATATTGTTTGGCCTAAAGTATGGAGAAATATAATGTGTTCAGTAATAAAACCACAAAGGAGATGGGTGGGAAGAAAGTTGCATTGGAGTAAGCAGTCCACTAGAGAAAATGAAAAGAGTAAAAAGGGAAGAAGAGAAGGTATTGTATTGTATTGTATTGTATTGTATTAGGAGAAAGTATTGTATTTGTAACATACATAGACTTATATGTATTATAATGATGCTCAGGGAAGAAATTTTATATAAAAGTAAAATTTCTATATGCAACTGGAACTAAGTATAAATCTAAAATCAATTATGGTAATTTAAGAAGCATTCAATATGTATGAGAGGAATCACTAAGAAAATAGCTCTAAAATATTTTAAAATCATTAAAGGAATTAAAGTGTTACACTGCAAAATATCTAATTAGCACAAAAGATGGCAATATGAATGATAAAAGGAACAAAAAAGAATTAAAATATACAGAAAACAAAAATTAAATCAGGACACATCAATAACAAAATTAAATGTGAACAGATAAGCAATTCAGTAGAAACTGGTTTTTAATCCAATTGCCATATTGGCTCTAATTATATGCAAAATTATGTATAAATTATATACAAAAGACACAATTGAACATCCAATACCAAAGACAAAGAGTGGAAAGTACTAGAATGAGAAAACATATTTCATGCAAAAAATAGTCAGAAAATAGAGTGTGACTTACAGATAGAGAGGCTAATGTCAGAGAAAACACACTGTAAACACAAAGCATTTAGAAATAAAGTGTAATATTTTATTTGAAAGAATCAATTCATCAGTAATGTTAACATTTATGAACATAAAGGCACGTACCAATAAAGCCCCAAAATGAATGAGGAAACTACAGCAGAACTAAAGGGAGAAGCAGACAATTCTACATTAAATATTAAAGATTTCAATACTTGAATTTCAATATTGGGTAGAACAACCATGCAAACAATGAATGAGGAAATGTAAAGTGAACAGCTCTTTAAACAAAGCAGACCAAAAAGAAGTCTATGCACCACTCTAATCAATAGCAGCACAACACATTCTTTCATAGTACACATGGAACATTCTCCTGTTTAGACTATATGCTAGGACAAAAAATAAGCTTCAGTAAATTTGACAGGTTTGGAATCATAGAAAATATATTCTACGATCATAATGGAATGAAATAGATTATATTAGAAAGAAGTAATATATATCTGGAAAATACCCAAGTATGTATAAATTACACACTATACTCACAAATAGCCAATGGGATAAAGAAAATTTATCAAATAAAATTAGAAAATACATTGAGATTAATAAGATGATAACACAGTACACCAAAACATGCATAGACTATTATTACAGTAGTGGACACCAGAAATTTTATAGCTATAAATACCTGTGTTGAAAAAGAAAAGATTTCCAATATCATTAGCCAACTGTATTCCAAAAGGAAGTAGAGAAAGAAGAGAAAAAATTCCAAACTAAAAAGTGAGCAAGAATCAAAAACTAGGATGAAAATGAATCAAATAGACAACAAAGAATATAAGTGGAGCCCAAAATTGATTATTTTATTCCTTAAAAATACCAAAAAATGATGAATTATATCTGGGCTGATCAAGCAAAGGAAGGAAAAGATTGATTTACTAAAGTCAAGAATGAAAGAGGAACATCGTTAGTAAACATGGAATTATACACACATATATGAATAACTACAAGCCATAAATTAGATAATCTAGATGAAATGGACAAACGCCATGGTTAATGATTCCTAAAAGTGAATCAAGAAAAATAAAAAAAATTCAAAAAATGACCTTTAATGTATAAGAAGATCAAATTAATAATTTGAAAACTTCTTCAAAAGAAAATAACAAGTCCCAGACGTGTCTACTGGTTGATTCTGCTAAATATTTAAAAAGTTACAATCAATACTTCCAAAGTCTTCTAAAAAGTTAGAATGTTGAGGAACACTTCCATCATGGCAGGTTCATTCCTAATACTGAAACCAAACAGACACCAAAGAAATTTCAGAGTAATATCCACTATAAATGTGACCAACAAAATATTCAACAAAATTTTAGCAAACCAAACTCAGCAAAATACAATATGTACAGGTTACTTAAGTAATATTTGTCCCAAGAATCCAATATTGTTTTAATATCAAAAAATCAAATAATGTGACATAATATTGTAATGGAATCATAAACAAAAGCTATGTGGTTATCTGAATTGACACATAAAAATGTTTTAAAATACAACACTTAATTGATAATTAAAATGTTCAGCAAAAAGGAAATGAAGAAGTTCCTTAAATTCCTTGACAATATCTGGGAAAAAAACAAAGTTAATATCATAATTATTGTTGAAAGAAATGAATGAGCTCTCTTTCTCCTTGAAAATAATAAGATAACTAAAATAAGTCAGTCAGAAAAAATATTGCATAATTGCTATTTTTGTTCATCATCATCCTGGATGTTCCACCAAGGTGAAATTACAAAAGTAAAAGAAATAAACAGCACCCATACTGGAAAGATAAAGATAAATCAATTAAAATATATTAGAGCTAAAAAACAAGCTCATGCAGATTTAAAGAAATAAAATTAGTATACAAAAATCGATTCCACTGCTTTAAACTAGAAATGAACATTCTGAAAATAAATTTAGGAAATTAGTCCATCTCGATTCTTTAAACATTAAAATAGTTAAGTGAAGCAAAAGACTTGCATACTGAAAACTACAAAATATAGTTGAAAGAAATAAAGGAGGATCTAAATAAATGAAAAGGTATCATATATTCATAGATTAGAAGATTTAATATTGTTGTTACGGCAATAACTCCCAAAGTAATTAACAGATTCAGTAATTACTATTAACTCACACTTGGATTCTTTGTGGAAATCAACAAGTTGATCCTAAAATTACACGAGAGAGCAAGTATTCCATAACATTCAAAACAGCAGTATTAGAAAAGAACAAAGTTAGAAGAATCATATTTCCTAATTTTGTTATTTATTATAAAGATGTATTATGAACTGTAGCATAAGGATTAACACAGAGATGAAGGAAATCAACCTAAGAATCTTGAAATAAATCCTCACATGTGTGGTTAATTAATTTGTCACAATGGTGCTAAGTAATTGAATGGATAAAGAATAGTTTTGCCCATCAGTAATATTGGGAAACTGGATAGCCACATGCAAACAATAGAAATTGGTCCCAAACTCACCCAAACTCACAGCATATAGAGAAATTTAGTATATACAATATACATGTGAATTTCAAATAGATGAAAGACTTAATTTAAGATTTGAAATTACAAAATTATTGCAAAAATGTATAGGGAAAATCTTCATAAACTTGGATTAGGTGATGATCACTTAGGTATGATTCCAAAAGCATAAGATAAAAATAGATGAATTCCCCCACATAAAAATTAAAAATACTTACCCTACAAAAGGTATAACCAACAAACAACAGCACATAAAAGAGAAAATATCTGACAAGGGACTTTTTCTCCTTAATTGTTGTGATGGGTGGGGGTACATTTTGGCATTTACACAGGTTCTTACAATGTATCAGATATATCATGCCTGAATTCACTTCCTCAACCATTTTTCTTTCATGCCTCCCTCCCCTGATTCCTGGAGTAGTTTCAACAGGTGTCATTTTTGCATTTGCTTACATGTGTACACATTTTACTGCACCATATTCACCCTCCTACCCCCTTTCCCTAAAACCTCCCCCCTCCAACTGGTGCCAACCCTCCTCCCTTGGCAGGACTTGTTCTACAATCCTTTTCTCCAATTTTGTAGGAGAAAAGAGAAAATATAAAACAAAAACATGACATTTTAGCTTGAGATAAAGGCAGGTACACAAGGAGTTTCCTTGTGATATTTCTATGTATGTATGTATTATAATCCTACTTGTTTTGGCTCCTCTAATTTTCTTCATTTTACCTTACTCCCTCTCTTATGGTAGTTTCAATGTGCTTAAGATTTTGATATTCATTCATGTATAGAAAGTATATCAACTCAGTTCTTAGCTTCCCTACCACTCTTGTGTGTGACCTCCCCTTAGTGTGATCAGTGTTATATAATATTGCTACATTTGTGTTAGGTCTATATTCTACAAAGGAGGCAGAATATGCAGCTTTTTTTCCTGTTAATATGTTGTATTACATTTAATGATTTGCTTATGTTGAACCATCCCTGCATCCCTGGGATGAAACTGACTTGGACATGTTGTATGATCTTTCTGATATGCTGTTGGATTTGCTTTGCCATTATTTTATTGATAATTTTTGCATCTATGTTCATTAAAGAGATTGACCTGTAGTTCTCTTTTCTGAATGTGTCCTCATTGGTTTTGGGATGAGCGTAATACTGGCTTCATAAAATGAGTTAAGCAATGTTCCTTTTCTTTCTATTTGGTGGAGAAGTATAAGGAGTGTATTAGTTTTTCTTTAAAGGTGTGGTAGAATTCAGCAGAGAATCCATGGGGAGATTCTATTGCTGCTTCAATTTCATTGCATATTATAGATATGTTTAGGTGATTAATATCTACTTGGTTCAGTTTTGGATGGTCATATGTATCTATAAATTCTGACAAGGGGCTTGAGTCCAGAATATGAAAAAAAACTCTTTAAAGCTCAGTAAAAAAAACCAAAAAAAAACCTGTCAATTGTAGCCTCAGATGTTTAAATCCCAATGTAGAAACATAAGCAATATAAAAACAAAGCAACATATCTCTTCCAAAAGTCAACACTTCCACAAAAAATTACTTGAACTATAGTGGAGCAGACGAAATTTTAGATAATAGGCTCAAATAAGCTATGATGACAAAGAATAATGAAATTAAACAGGACATGTATAAGCACCTGAATGAACTTAAAGAGCTTACATATAAACAGCTGAATGAACTCGAAGAAAATTCAAATGAACAAATGAATGAAGTAAAGAAGATAGTGGCAAATATAAAAAAGGAATTCAATAAAGATTTAGAAATTCTGCAAAAAGCCAAAATGGAGATCCTACAAATGAAAAGCTCAGTAAACCAAATAAAAATAAAAATCTCAGTCAAGAGCCTTACTAACATGTGGAACAAGTTGCCAATAGCATATTAGAGATTTAGGATAAAGTAGAAGAAATATGTCAACCAGGCAAAGACAAAGAAAAAATAACAAGAAAATAAAAACAGAAAATGCAAGACATCTGAAACACCATCAAAACCAAATCTATGAATCATGAGTACAGGAGTGGGACATGAGGTACAAACTAGGCATGGATAATATATTTAATAGCACAGAAGCAGAAAACTTCCCCAACCTTTAGAAATAGAGGGTTATTCTGGTATAGAATACTTTTGGAACACCAAGCAGCAGAATCAGAAAAGAAACTCCCCAAGACATATGATAATTAAAATGTAAAGAACAAAGAAAGAACATTGAAAGTCACAAGAGAGGAGCAGCAAGTTAAATATATAGATAAACCCATCAGAATAGCAGATTTCTCAACAGAAACATTAAAAGCAATAAGAGCATGGAATGATATATCCCTAGCAATGAAGGAAAATTACTGTCAACAAAGATTAATGTATCTAGCAAAGGTATCCTTCACACTTGAAGGAGAAATAAAAACCTTAATGAGAAACAAAAGTTAAAGGAATTGATGACCACTAAATCAGCAGAAGATACATAAAGGAACCCTCACACAGGAGGAAAATAATGCAACCAGAAAACTACAGGAAAAAAAATAAATCCCACTAGACAAGTAGATAGCAAATGATGTTTATTAAAGAAGCAAACATAAAAAAACTCAGCAAAATAATAGGAAATACTACATAACTTTCAATAATAACACTGAATACTAATGATCTCAATTCTCTAATCAAAATACATAGAATGGCAAGTTGGATTAAAAAGCAAAGCTCCACCATTTTTGCCTAGAAGAAACTCATGTCACTTACAAAGAGAAGCATTGGCTTAGGGTGAAAGGATGGAAAAAGTTTTTCCAAGCAAAGGAACCCCCAAAGCATTTGGTCCTATAGACCAAATGGACTTAACAGGCACCTAGAGAATATTTCATCCAGATGCTACACAATACACATTCTTTGTAATAGCCCATGAAACTTCCTCTAAAATAGACCATATTTTAGGACAAGAAGAAAGTCTTAACAAATATCAGACCACAATGGAATAAAACTAGAAGTCAACAGCAAAATAAATTGTTCAAACACATGGAGGTTAAGCAATGCATTGTTGAATGACTTATGGGTCATTGGAAAAATAGAAAAGCCCCTACAATCTGATGAAAATGAAACACAACTTACTGGAATATCTGAGATACAACATAGGTAGTACTAAGAGGAAAATTGATAGCTATGAGCATCTACCCAATAAGTCTGAGAAATCTAAAATGAATAATCTAATTATGCATCTCAACAGACATAGAAAAAGCCTTTCACAAAGGATTCATAATAAAATCAAGAGAGAGTCTTATACAGCCATGTTTATTGGTTAGGTATTCCACATCATACTTAAACAAGATGTGGAATCAGCCTAGGTGCTCAAAAACTGATGAATAGATAAAGAAAATGTGGTGTGTGTGTGTGTGTGTATATATATATATATATATATATATATATATATATATATATATTAGAGTATTACTGAGCCATAAAGAATATGATTAAGTTGTTTGCAGGAAAATGAATGGAATTGTCGATCATCATGTTGAGTAAGATAAGTCAAGCTCAAAAAGCCAAATATTGCATACTTTCACTCATGCACAGAATCTAGACATAAAACAACAATGATAATAAGGAGGGGAGGAAGAGGAGGAGAAAGAGAAGGGTGAGGAGAATGAGGAGGAAGAGAGAGAAAAGAGAGTGGTACAAGAGGGTACAGGAGATTCTCTGGGGGCAGTCAGTGAGACAAGGTGGAGGAGAGGGGAAAGGAGAAGGTAATGGATGCAAAATGGATTATAGATAAATAGATAGATAGATAGATGATAGACAGAAATAGATAGGAAGATAGCATAATAAAACCCATCAAATACTGTTTAAAAGGGTGAGTAAAAGAAGGAGGTTAAGGGAATATATTAGAGAGAGTAAAATTATTCATAGTACACTGTATGCATCTATGGAATTATTACAATGAAAGACCTTGTACTATTAATGTATGGTAATAAAATATGCTATTTGGGGAAAAGAGCCAATGAGATACTACTTCACACTTATTGGAATGGCTATAATTAAAAATGCAAACAAAAACAGGTGCTCATAAGGATTTGGAAAATTTAGAATCCTCATATAAAACCATGCAGCCCATTTGAAAATTAGTTTCACTTTTTGTAAAACTTTTAAGTGTAGAGTTACCATATGACCCAGATATTTTATTCTAAGTATATACACAAAAGAAATAAAATATACACTAAAAATGTAAACACACAAATAAATTGCAGCATTATTCATAATATTCACCCAATCCTTGTATGCACATATGAATAATAAAACAATAATATATATATATATTTCCAGAACTTCCTTATATCTCTTTCCTATTTGCTGATTCTTTTCTCTTTTTTTCAATTTGCAAAATTTTTGAACTTACACAAAATTGTTTAGTAAAGTAAAATACTCTGGGTAGCTTTATATTTTAATGAAGACACAAGAAGAAAGCAATCTTAAACTGTTTTTCTACAATAACAATTTACAAAAACACATCTGTTAATTGATCCAATTAGAAAAGAGAGTTGAATCCAAATTACAGTCATGACAGAATGAAAGATTAAGATTACTATCCAAGATGGGTGCTGGTAACTCATTCCTGTAATCCCAGCTACTTGGGAGGCTAAGATCAAGAGGATTATGGTTTGAGGCCAGTTTGGGCAAGTACTTCACAAGACCCCATCTCCAAAATAACCAGAGTAAAGTGGACTGGAGGTGTAGCTCAAGTGGTAGAGAAAAAAAAAAGTTAAAACCCGTATGTCCATCAATTTATGAATACATAAACTAAAATGTGCAATATCCCTATAATTGAATATTGTTTAGGAATAAAAATGAATGAAATATTGATACATGCTATACATGAACGAATCTGGAAATTGTTAAGCTAACTGAAAAAAGCTAGTCACAAAATACCACATATTGTCTGATTGCATTTATATGATTGTCTTTATGGGCAAATTTATAGAGATAGAGAGTAGAAAGTAGCGGTTGCCTAGACCAAGGCAAGGTGGAGGCAAATGTGTAATTACTACTATTGAGTTTAGTGTTACTTCAGGGGGAGGGGATGAAAAAGTTCTATAATAAGATTGTAAGGATGGTTCCACAACTCTGTCAATATACTAAAATACTTGAATTGTGTGTGTAGTTCAAAAGAATGAATTGTATGATTTGTCAGTTATACCTCAATAAAGAGCAAGAGACACAATCCTTTGTAGCCTAATTATGGAAGATACATTTCATCAAATTGCTATATTCTATGCATTAGAGATAAATCATTAGGTCTAGACCACACTGAATGGCAGTAGATTGATTACACAAGGATCTGAATTCCAGGAGCCAGGGATCACTGTGACCATCTTAAGTCTGAAAACTACAAAAATCTTTCCCTTTGATATCACAAATAATTTAATAATGATCTCTCTTACTACTTCTATTTGGCATTTTACTTACAATGTTACCAGTCACAAATAAATATGACACAAAAATGGTATAATGAACTGTTTAGGCATGAGTGGTTCATGCCTATAATTCTAGTTACTTGGGAAGCTGGAGGATCATGGCTCCAGGCCAGCCAGGGCAAAAATATATATATAAAGTTTGCTTCATGCGAATAGAAAAAAGCTGAGCATGATGGTACATGCCTGTCATGTCATCCCAGAGATGCAGTGAGAAGCTTAAAATAGACCAGCCTGGGCAAAAAGCAAGAAACTTTCTCCCAAATTACCAGAGCAATAGGGCTGGAGGCATGGCTCAAGTAGTAGAGTACCTGCCTAACAAGTGGAAAGCCCTGAGTTCAAATCTCATCGCCACCAAAAAATGTTATAATGTTATAATTAGGAAGAACAAATATCTCATTATTTACAAATTAAGTGAATGTACACATATAACATATATAAGTTTCTGTCAATACATAGCATTATAAAAAAATAAAATTGCTAAATGTAAAATGAAAAAATCAATTGTATCCCCACATATGAATTTCAATATGAAGTTTAGTCACACAATTTCAACAGTGCAAAAATGTGAAGTAGGTAGGACTCTACATGGATAAAATTAGGTGGAAAAGAAGTGCTTCAGTAGACCTTAATAAATGGAGAAGTATTCCTTGTCCATAAATCAATATTTGAAAGATGCCAAGTTTTTCAGCCTTTGGTCTTCAATCCATTTTCTACCTTTTCCCCAATATAGTATGCATAGTTCTACTAGATCATAAAGATTACTTTTAAATCATGCTAACAAAGATAGCACAGCATTGGTGTATAACTAGGTAAATAGACCAATGTAACAGAATAGAATGCCTAGAAAGTGGCTCAGTAATATAAAAACAGCTACTTTCCCCGGAGTTAGTATTTTAGATCAATAGAAAAGGATATTTTTTAATCAGTGTTTCTAAAACAATTGGATATCCTTACTAAACAAGGAAGGAAGAGGAGAGAGAGAAATTGAAGTACTACCTAAAGTTATAAACACAAATCATTTGCAGATGGACTAAAGAACTTAATACAAAATTAAAATTATAAAAATCTTAAATGATAGTTTCTGAGAAATTTTTCATTATCTCATTTTAAATAAAAACTTATTGGTTAAAAAAGAAACAGTATGTAATGAGAAATTACATTCAATTAAAACTGCTATTCATCCAAAAATACCACAAGAAATTGAAAAGAAGCAATGCACTAAATAGGATAGTCTCTTTGCAATTTATATAATTAGCCATGCATACTTAAGGTAAAAAAACAGAAAATACTAAGTCAAATAGAAAAAAGATGTGTACTGGAATTCACAAAAGAAAGAATCCACAGGATCTACATACATGTGAAAAAGTGTTTACACAAAATGAAATTGAAAAAGCAATAAAGAGACTC
This sequence comes from Castor canadensis, assembly GCF_047511655.1. NCBI lineage: Eukaryota > Metazoa > Chordata > Mammalia > Rodentia > Castoridae > Castor > Castor canadensis. Next base: position 169,697,642 of record NC_133387.1, read on the forward strand.
CCCAAAAAGAAAAAAACCAGGATCTGATGGATTCTCTGCTAAATTCTATCAGACCTTTCAAAAAGAACTAATATCAACCCTCCTTAAACTGTTCCATGAAACAGAAAGGCAAGGAAAACTGCCTAACTCATTTTATGAAGCCAGTATTACACTTACCCCAAAATCAAAAAAAGACACCTTCAAAAAGGAGAACTATAGGCCAATCTCCTTAATAAACATCAATGTAAAAATTCTCAATAAAATAATGGCAAACCAATCCAACAACACATCAGAAAGATCATCACCACAACCAAGTTGGCTTCATCCCAGGAATGCAGGGGTGGTTCAACATATGCAAATCTATAAATGTAATACAGCACATTAATAGAAGCAAAGACAAAAACCAGTTGATCATCTCAATAGATGCAGAAAAAGCCTTTGATAAGATCCAACACCATTTCATGATAAAAGCTCTAAGAAAACTAGGAATAGAGGGAAAGTACCTCAACATTATAAAAGCTATATATGACAAACCTACAGCCAGCATTATACTTAATGGTGGAAAACTGAAACCATTCCATCTAAAATCAGGAACTAGACGAGGATGCCCACTATCTCCACTCCTATTCAACATAGTACTGGAATTCCTAGCCAGAGCAATTAGGCAAGAAGAAGGAATAAAAGGAATACAAATAGGCAAAGACACTATCAGAATATCCATATTTGCTGACGATATGATCCAATACCTTAAAGACCCAAAAAACTCTACCCAAAAACTCCTAGACACCATAAACAGCTGCAACAAGGTGGCAGGATTCAAAATCAACTTACAAAAATCATTAGCTTTTCTATACACCAACAACGAACAAACTGAGAAAGAATATATGGAAACAATTCCATTTACAGTAGCCTCAAAAAAAAAATCAAATATCTAGGAGTAAACTTAACAAAAGATGTGAATGGCCTCTACAAGGAGAACTACAAACCCCTGACGAAAGAGATCCAGGAAGACTACTGAAGGTGGCCAGATCACCTGTGCTCAGGGATTGGTAAAATCAACATAGTAAAAATGGCTATACTACCAAAAGGAATCTACATGTTTAATGCAATTCCCATCAAAATCCCAATGACATTCATCACAGAGATTGAAAAATCTACCCTAAAGTTCATTTGGAAACACAAGAAACCACAAAAAGCCAAGGCAATACTCAGCAAAAAAAGCAATGCTTGTGGTATCACAATACCTGACTTCAAACTATATTACAAAGCAATAGCAATAAAAACAGCAAGGTACTGGCACAAAAACAGACATGAAGACCAGTGGAACAGAATAGAGAACCTGGATATGAATCCACACAACTACGCCCACCTTTTTTTTGACAAAGTTGCCAAAAATATACAATGGAGAAAAGACAGCCTCTTCAACAAAAGTTGTTGGGAAAAGTGGTTACCTGTCTGCAAAAGACTGAAACTAGATCCATGTTCATCACCCTGTACTAGTATCAACTCAAAATGGAACAAGGACCTAAATATCAGACCTGAAACTCTGACGTTAGTACAGGAAAGGGCAGGGAACACTCTGAAAGCAATAGGTATAGGCAAGGACTTCCTCAATAGAAGCCCAGCAGCTCAGCAACTAAGAGAAAGGATGGACAAATGGGACTACATAAAATTAAAAAGCTTCTGCTAAACAAAAGAAGTGGTCTCTAAACTGAAGAGACCACCCACAGAGTGGGAGAAAATATTTGCTAGCTATACGTCAGACAAAGCACTAATAACAGAATATACAGGAAAGTCAAAAAACTAAATGCTCCCAAAATCAATGAACCAATAAAGAAATGGGAAACTGAACTAAACAGAACTTTCTCAAAAGAAGAAATTCAAATGGCCAAAAAAAAAACATGAAAAAATGCTCACCTTCTCTAGCCATAAGGGAAATGCAAATCAAAACCACACTAAGATTCCACCTCACCCCTGTTAGAATAGCCATCATTAAAAACACCACTAACAATAGGTGTTGGCAAGGATGTGGGGAAAAAGGAACCCTTGTATACTGCTGGTGGGAATGCAAGTTAGTGCAACCACTTTGGGAAAAAAATTTGGAGGCTTCTTAAAAATCTAAACATAGATATACAATATGACTGAGAAATCCCACTTCTGGGGACATACTAAAAGGAATGTGACACAGGTTACTCCAAAGGCACTTGCACACCCATGTTTATTGGAGCGCTATTCACAATAGCCAAGTTATGGAAACAGCCAAGATGCCCCACCACTGACGAATGGATTAAGAAAATGTAGTATTTATACTCAATGGAATTTTACTCAGCCATGAAGAAGAATGAAATCTCATTATTTGCAAGTAAATAGATGGAACTGGAGAACATCATCCTGAGCAAGGTTAACCAGGCTCAGAAGACCAAAAGTCGTATGTTCTCCCTCATATGTGAACTTTAGATCTAGGGCAAATACAGCAATGTGGTTGAACTTGGGTCACATGATAAAGGGGGAGCACACATGGGATGTATGGGGATAGGTAAGAAACCCAAAACATGAAAGTATTTGATGTCCCCACTGCAGAGGAACTACTATAGAAACCTTAAAGTGATTGAAGTCAATATGAGAAGGAGATCAGGAACTAGAAAAAAGGACAGTTAGAAATGAGTCAATACATTTGTACATGGAAGCAATGCTAGGAATCTTTCTGTATAGCTATCCTTATCTCAACCAGCAAAAACGCTTTGTCTTCCTTATTATTGCTGATACTTTCTCTTCAATAAAGTTAGAGATAAGGGCAGAACAGGTTCTGCCTAGAAGTGAGGGGTTTGGGAAGGAAAGCGAGTGAGTGGGAGGTAGGGGGAGAAATGTCCCAAACAATGTATGCACATATGAATAAATGAATAAAAAAAAGAAAAAGTGTTTAATCCCCTACTGGTGGAAAAATGGAAATCAAAATCAAAATAACATACCATTATATGGGATGCATACACAGGTGTTATGAGATTCTAAAAGAAAGGCAGGAAATAATTGTCACTAATCCAGGAGAATGGGATTGTGTTCCTGGAGGCTCACAACTGGAAAGATGCTGAAATGTTCTATTAATCACTCCTCTGTTCAAGAAATAAACATCAGTATTGGTTTAATAACTATGTGCTAAATTCTGCATGTTTTATTTTTCAACAATTTCATTATATAGTGTGCTAAAAGTAAAACTATCCAGAAATTTAAAAAATTTACCTCTTTGTGGGGAGTCAACTAGTCCCCACAAAGGGTTTTTGTTTGTTTGTTTTGTTTTGATTTGATTTGATTAGACTTTTGGCAGTGCTCAGCCTTGTGCTTGCTAGACTGGTACCCTAACACTTCAGCCATGCCCTCAGCCCTTTCTGCTTCAGTTATTTTTGGGATAGGGTTTTGAATTTATGCTCAGGCTGGTCAGTATCACAATTCTGCTATTTATGCTTTCTGTATAGGTGGAATGACCAGAGAGTACCACAGCACCCAACTATTGATTGAGATGGAGTCTTACAAACTTTTTTCCTGGACTGGCCTCAAACTTGTGTCTTCCCAGTTGCTTCTGAGTAGCTGGGATTAAAGGTAAGAGTCAATAGTGTTCAGCTGCAATTTAGTCTTTTTAACCTAATGTTGGTTATACATTTGCTTTTTTATTTCCTTGTGGTACTGGGTATCAAACCCAGTGCCTCCAACATTCTAGGCAAGTACTGTACCACTGAACTATATCCTGAGCCCATGTTCTTTTTTAATTATTATTTTAATATTATGTTGTGTTTTAATGTACGTTAGGTATATACTTTTATATGAAGGAATTGTTTTAGAATTAACCTTTACAGATCCTAACCAAAAGAATCAAATGTACAGCATAATCTATAGTATAACAGAGCTACTCAAAAATTAACTGTTATTGTAAATTAGAAAGATTTGACTCTCTATAAGTGGTCAGCAAATCATAGCCTGTGAGCCAAATCTGGCCTACCACCTGCTAAGCAAGTAGTGGTAAGTAATCAATGAGGTTTGCATTTAAAATAGGAAAAAATGAAAAGGAATAAGAATGCTATGGCATAAAAATTACACGAAGTTCAATGTCTAAAAATAAAGTTTTTTTGTAATCCAGGCAAACCTATATTGCCTGTGCCTGTTTTCTCTATAAGTGCAGTGGTTGTGACATGGATAGTATAGTCTACGAAGAGTAGAATGTTTACTATCTGCTCTTTTACAGAAAGTTTGCCAACCCTGATCTAAAACTCTTTACCCTTCCCTCTCAAAGCCTGGTTGCCCTCTGCATTTGGAGGCTAGCTGCGGTGGTGCCTCCTGTGGGTTCAACTGCCTGAGGAAGGTTATCTCTGGAGTCCAGCAGCTTGCATGAACATAACTGTGACAGCAGCAGCCAAAAACATCCTGCAGCCTCCATCCATTGTCTGTCCCATGTCCATTTGCAGCCAGCACACAGGAGCTAGGGGATCCTCTATGAGAGCTCATTAAAACATTTGTTTCTATGGGAGGTTTCATGGGAGGTTTGAGCTATGCTAAAAATTGAAGGAAGGAAAAAGCATCTGGTTTTGCATTCTCACTCTGTGGTTTATCAGATATGCAACTATAGGAAATTTGTATCAACAATCTTGGGCTTTGATTTCTTTGTCCACAAAATGGGACTAATAAGACCTGCTTTAAGAATTTTTTGAGAATTAGGAATACATGCAAAATCTCTGCAAATAGTAGGCATTTCATTAAAATAAGCTATTAGTATAAGTATCCATTTAGATGGTATCAAGGCAAATGAAAAAAATTACAACTAGCCTCTGTAGTATTACAAGATTTTAGCTCTAAGTCCTTGAAGACCTTAGAAACAGGAGTATAATTAATTAATTCAGAAAGAGCCAGGAAGTCTGTGATCATCTCTTCCAGCTTCCAAAGTGATTTTTTCAGCTCCTTATCCTGACTCTTGACTAAGTTCAATTTTATAGGAACCCTCCCAACCATTTAGCCACCTCTTACTCTGATATCTAGACTTACTTTACTATTTAAGGTCATTCCCATTGTGTCCAGGGCACTAAGGTTAAGAGCCAAGGTCTCAGAAAGTTACCAAGGAAATAAAAAGGTCTTAGAAAAAACACTACTGTGAAGAGGATTCATCAGTCAGTCCTTCACCTTTTAGGGCCATGTAAGAAAAATGCCATTTCAACCCCAGGTGTGAAAAAACAGGACAATTCATGGCATTATCTGTTTATTCATATTAAAATAATTGATAGTTAGGATAAAATATGAATGTCTGAGAGTTAGAATGACTGTAATTAAGATGAAACTGAATTCAATTTGCTTTCAATTTAACTAGGTATAAAATTAGATTATTAATGTATTGAAACATGACATAGCAAATTATCCCTGTTACTAATTCTTGGTATCTTACATTAGAAGCCCTATTTAAAAAAAAGTAAAACTGAGTTAGAAAATTATTTCAACATTATTTCAAACAAAGAAGGACACCATGTAGAGAAATTTAATGGTGCTCATTCTTTTGGAGGTGGTAAGTAAGGAGGGGGAATCTGCAGATCTGGAAGAGCTGTGTGACCTGACCATGCACAGGGCTGAGTGCCTCCCACAGACCCACAGCTGGGTGTTACTGGACTGTACCTGGGCCACCCTGCTCAGTGCCTAGGAAATGAGCATGAGCATAAGGTCTCTGGAGATGCTTCTATATCTGTTCCTCAGAGATGCCCAGAATGAAGCACATGATCCCTTTGAATTTTTTATGTCATGGATCCAGGAAGACCTAGTGGTCATCACAGAACTCTCAAAAGTCTAAGAAATAACAGAACCATAACAATACTCAGCAGTTCCCAGGGCTTCACACTGTGCAAGGATTTGGTTTTCCTTTGATCTATGAAACACTCCATGGGGTCCTAAAATGTTTCTCTTATATATGAGGAAACTGAGGCTTAGTGAGTGGAAGTATGTCCCCCAGGGTATGGTAATCATCAAGCGAGAATTTCAAACTCTGTCTCCAAAGCCCATGCTCTTTGTCTCAACGTTATCATTTGCCCTCAGACTCCTCATCCACTTCCCTGATATGCCCTAGCCCTTGTCCTTATTACACAAAAGAGTTTTATTTTTTAAAAAAATGCATCCTTGATGCACAGTTGGATATCTTCAATTTAAGGTTGTTTTGTTTTCTTTTAATTCTCTGCATAATCTGTACCCATAAGTGTTTGTGAGACTGGCTATTTATTTATGATTTCTTGCAGAGTATATGTGGTGTTTAAGGAACTTTCCTTCTGTATCATGTAGCAGTGTCATACATAAATAAAACATGTACTCTGGTCAGAAAGATGTGCCTTTGCTGTATTTGAGAGGAAGGATAGGTCTGCCCATTGCTCAGGTGACATATAGCCCCAGCCTCTTCTTCTATTTATTTTTTTATTGTATGCTGAGTGGGGGTACATTGTGGTATCCATGAAAATTCTTACAATTTAACAAATACATCATGCTCAAATTCACCCCCTCCATCATTCTCCTTTATCACCCTCCCCACCCTCTGCCTCTTCTTGTATGTCCCACTGAGCAAGTAGGAACTAGATGGCTTTGTTATTATTTAAATCTATAACTGTCTCCCCTAAGTTCATGTGTTAAAGTCTTGGATGCCAGCTGATGGGCTTTTAAGAAGTGATTAAATCATGAGGACTCTCATTCCATCCACTGATGAATTCATAGCTAAATGAGCCATTACCTGGTAGGGCCTAGTTGGAGGAAGTAGGTCATTAGGGCATGTCTTTGAAGGATATATTTCATCCCTGATCGCTTCTTGATGATTTTTCTCTCTCTGCCTCCTATCTACCAATAGATGAACAGTTTGATCCACCATGCCCTTCTGCCATGATGTTCTGTCTCACTTCAGGCCCAAAAGCAATGGATCCAAGTGACCATGCACTAAAACCTCTGACACCATGAGCCAAAATAACTCCTTCCTCCTTTAAGTTGTTTTCACAGGCATTTGTCACAGTGATAAAAAGCTAACACACACTTTTATATTTTTTCAGAGATCTTCTATAGCTATCAGACCTAACCAAGATACCACAGCTGTCTGAACCTAGGACTGGGTTCTGGCTTCACCACTTTTATGTGTGACCTTGACCAGCCTCAGCATTCTCATTTGCAAAACAGAGTCTTATGGACGATTTTATGGTTTGTTTTCCTGGCTCAGTCTGGACTTCATTGACCACTCTACTGACCAGTCCCACTTCTCCTCCTGGTACTGAGGGCCCCATTGAGCACTGACCACATTCTTCATCTTATCTGGATTGTAGGAGGTAATCCAATGTCTTCATTGAAGAGGTTATGATGATGTCACTCAGTAGTCCTCAGTATCTCAATGGCAGGCTACTGTGCTCTGAAATTAGCCACTTCACTTCTCCTACAGAACAACAAATTGCCCTTAGTCCCCAGAACAGGAGTTGGCAGGAAGATCAACCCAAGTGTCTCTCCCTACATGGATTGCATTTCCATTGTTACTCAGATGATTCCCATAGTCAACATGAGATGATGCTTTGAGATGATGCAATGACCTCCTTCCAGACTGCACACAATGTCACTTATTCTTTTATCCTCTACTCTCCCCTCAACCCACCTAAATCTACCCCTCTAGAATTTTCCCTAAAGTATGGATACAAATATTTACCCCCATTCTTCCCATATTCCTGCCTCATTTGAAGCTGAAAGGGCTTTCTTTACCCTACCTCATTGGTGGAATGACTTCTATGTTACATCCACTTCCTTAAGAGCAATCTCTCACCTCATGAATCCCAAGGATCCTAATGGCAAAAGAATGGCTAAAAGAATGATTGGGGGAGGGATAAAAATTAGCATAAAAATTTTCAAAACATTATTTTAATTATAAACTTTTTTCATATAATAATCATAACAACCACATGAGAGACTGTAGAGTGAGTGTGAATTTCCCAGGGAGACATTCAATTTGGGATGGAACCAACAGCCCAAAGAATGACTAGGACAAATTCAGCGCTGAGTGGATAAGTTTTATTGGAGGTTACTTACAGAGCAGTGGTAGACTCTCCAGCAGCTGCTCTACCAAAGTCCTGCCATCCCTTGATTACATTTTTCTTTTATATATTAGAAACAGGGTTGCAGTGACTAAAGAACTCTCTGGGAGGGAAGTTGTTTATACCAATGTTGCCCCTGTAACCAGGAAGAAACGTTAACAGTTTCAGTGTCAATTATTACTTCAGGTCAATGTATAGTTGTGTGTATGTTCTTGTCTCTACTGTGGCCCAGGGTCTCTAGTTGGTTATCATGTCAACCTCTGCCCAAAATTGGTGATGGTTGGGTCAAACATGGAGGACCAGTTTTCTCACAGATATGCATCATCCTTCTCTTTTCACAAAGAAACTGAGCCTGTGATCCCAAAACTTGGAAGACTGAGGCAGGAGAATGAAGAGTTCAAGACCAGCATGGATGAGAGTTCAGGGATGGGGGAGGGAAGAAGGAAGGAACAAATGAACAAAGGAAGGAATGAAGGAAGGAACGAACAAAGGAATGAAGGAAGGAACTAAGGTCCTGAAGACTAAGGCTTTTGCCTGGGTCACATAGTAATTGACCTCTGTTTTGTCTAACTTCTTGCTTCTTCCACACCACACATCACTGGAGATGTTCAAGCAAAAGCCAGACATGCCCTTACATGTCTTTTATCTTGGTGATTAAACCATTAGTTAGGAATTTGGACTCAGTGACCTCTGAGACCTTCCTAGGGTAGAAATTTCTATGATTCTGTATTTCTGCTTCTCTGTTAATCTGAGTTGATAGATTTCAATGACTCTTTTCCCCTTCCCTTCAAAGAGTGTGTGAAAAGACCGAAATAAGTGAATTGAATCTCCTTTAAAACTCTCTGAAGGACCCTACAATTCCATCATAGCAGCTACAGAATAGTCCTGAGAGGAGGTTTTCTCCATAATTCACTCAGTGTTCAGGAGCTGGACAAGAGATACATAATTTATACAGGCAATTACACATCAATTGGTTATTAAAAGTGTGCTCATTGAGATATACTGCACTGAGGACACAGAGATAAATCTGGTTCCCCAGGTAACCAGCTTTAGCTCACAGACAGAAGGCAAATTTTCTGATTTTGGATTGGCATAACTTCTCTTGACCCTGCTATTCTCTTTGCTTACAGTGCAGTGCTCTGCCTGTGGGTGGGTGGGGAAAGACAAGAACAGCGGAATCATGAAAACCACAGTATGAATACTAGCACCAGACTTTTCTTGGAGTTCTTTCCTCCTGGAAAAAATAATTATTTTCCTAATTAATTAAACATTTATTGATTCACTACTCCATCCACTTAAATAATAAATATGATACTAACTTCTGTGCTAGATGCTGAAAGAGATAACTGTAAGAAAGTAAATGATGCCTTCCTAACTTTTAAGCGCTGACTGCTTAATAAGGAAAAACACATGCAAACAAATAATTACAAATATTTATAAAAGTAAAAAAATGAAGAGAAATGCAAATGGAAATGTGCTAGAAAGAGTGGTTTGTTTTCTCCAGGGAAGCAGGAAAGGGCTTCAAATAAAAGATTAGAGACAAACAGAGACTTTTGATAATAAATTAGAGTTTACCAGATTGAAAGAGAGTTTAAAAGCAGTTTACAAAGAGGGATGAGGATGTGCAAAGGCACACTGCTTCCCATGTAATTAAGGATGAAATATTTATCTGGAAGAAGTAACTCCACAGGACACTCTGGTGCATTTATAGTTCTGGTCAACTTTAGATGGAGAATAATTGAGTGATTCTATTGTTAATGGACTGTACCAGAATTTTCTGAGAGAGATTGTTGTTGGCTATAGTTTTGCTTGTTTTTAAAGTTTTATATTCCTAACTGACACATAATAATTATCCATATTTATTGGGTACACTGTGATGCATATATATATATATATCTACATATATATATTGCATAATGATCAAATCAGTGTTTTAGCATGTAATGTTAAATGTTAAGTGTTTCCTTATGGTGAGAACACACATAATTGTTTCTTCTAGTTATTTTTAAATACATGTCTTGATACTGTTTTGTTTAAATACAAAAATTTGATTCAGCAATTCTAGAGCTGGACCTATGAATCAATATTTTAAAAGCCTTCCAAGTGATTCTTTTGAAAATGGGACTCAAATAACACGCAAGAAAAACTGGGTTAGTGTCTAGGCTGAACTCTCTTCTTTTTTTATTCCTGTGCTGGATCCTGGAGGCCTCATTTAGTCATCAACTCCCAGGCAGTTTGCTTAATACCATCTAGTCAATTGTATCCCCAGAAGAGCCTATGTTTTTCCAGCTGTGTTTAAGATTTGGGAAGATGCCCAGACACACTGACAGTCCTTTGGCACCAGTTCCCAGTGAGCTTCCTTAGAAACATCGCATCAGTAAATCCAGACACCAGGTCCTGCAGAGGTGCAGAGAGCAGGCACCTCCATCTCCACTGTGCAAAATCCACCCAGGAACTCCCACAAAGGGGCAGATGTAAGGTTAATGGGTTGAGTGTGTTGGAATGGAGAGGAGCTTCCATTTGTAAACCACAGCATGTAAAGTTTAGCAAAATGGTAGAGGATATTCATGAGCAAACTATGAGCAAAATATATTCAGCACTTCTATGAGAAACACATATTATGAGGCAGTATGGGGGATAGAGGTAGCTTTTATAACATAGTTGAAGGTGGTGATGACTGACATACATGAAAATAAACATTGTAGCAATTTAAAACTCAAATAATAATTGTCATTGCCCCCAGTAAGATAGGTTAATGGTCTGAAAAGCAATTTTTAGTCATGATATCATTTCTTTAAGTACTAAGAAGTAAGAAACTATCAAAAATTCACAAAAGAAGTAATACTTATCCCCTAGGAGTTGTTGGTATGAAAATGTATTACTTTACAGCTTGTTCATCCCTTGGTTTTATCACTCATCAAAGGAAGAAGAAAGGAACTAACATTTGTTGAATGCTTATTATGGGATAAACGACAAGCCACATGCCTGTTGCAGGTATTATTTCATTTCAGTTTCTCAAAAACCAAGTATTATTATGATCCATCATAGATGGAGAAACTGAGTGTCAGGGGATATATGCACCTTACCCAGGGGCAACACCTGGGTAATCAGCGAAAGAGCTGAAATTACCTAGCTTGTCTCTTTAATTGACATTCTTCTTTATTAGTGGCTTTCTTGGACAGTGCCATCAGTACAGCTAATCTAGGTAAACAGGAGGATTTGAGGAATCCCTGAAATTCTGTGCATTCATTCTGCAGTGAGAACAAGGGATGAAATAGATTAGGAATTCTATAATAAATCATTGACTGTATTGAAACTCTCTCTTTCTTTCTCTCTCTCTCTCTCTCTCTCTCTCTCTCTGCTGAGAATGAAATCCAGGGCCTTGAGCATGCTGGGTAAGTGTTCTACCACTGAGCTACATTCTGAGCCCTGAACTGCAATTCTCCATAATAAATACCCATTGGTTTATTGCTTTGCATAATAAATGTTGCACTCCTTACTATGTTCCAAAGGTCTGGGTTAAAGCAGTGAACAAAATACTTTAAAATGTTCTATGCTCATGAAACTTCCATGCTAGAGTAAAAAGACTAAGCAGATTCTATAAACACCATAAATAAGTAAATACTATAAAAAGCTAGGAGATCAAAGCATTGTAAAGTAAAGAAAGAACAGTGACATCAAAGCCAATCACAGTTATTGATCTTCTCCACATAACCAGAAAGCTGTACTGGACCAATTTATTTCCTGGAGAAACAAAAGATACAGGCATTTAAGTTAACCCATTATCTTATTTTTCTAATATATATTTTTCATGTTTGAAATAGCAAATATAGCTTATGGGCCTTCTATTTACCTTGATAAATATCTAGAGTGGGAATCCTTCGCTTATTGTTCTTCTTTCTCTATGCCAATTAGTTAGCAAAATAGGTGCAAGAGAATCTTAGATCAAAACCTAGAGAACCAAAAAAAAAATAAGTGAAAATTCAAGAGTGGGTGGGGCTCAAGTGCTATCCTAAGGAAATCCCAATCCTTCACTAAAACTCTGTGCTCTATATCCTTGACCAATGAAAAATGATCTGAAAAATGAGTCAGATCTTATCCCACCTGCAAAAAGATGGAAGGAGGCTTTTATATCAAGATACCACACCAATATAGTGTACTCATCCATGATATACAGCTTACTGTCGAGGATGTAAGCTAATGTTCAATAATCTTTGGAATTATGAAATCCCCAATGTTGAACATGGAGTTAGTACCAGTCACTGAGTTATCATTCAAATTCAGGGAAGATCTGAAATACCCCCTCCCTCTCTAGAAAGGATTTCTGTGGAGTTCTTTGAGGAGGCTCTGATCAGTAGCAACCCTCTTAGTAGAGAACAACTCAGAGAGAGGATCAAGGAGAGAAAATGAACCTGATGACTTCTGTACCTGGGGTCTTTTCTTAGAAGCCAGAAAAAATGAGAAGAATTTTCTTTCTCAGGTCAGGGAAGAATTTGCTCCTGTCTACTCTAGTGCCTGGAGGATTCAGCAGCCCACACCTTCTAGAAACTGGTCATATCTCTAGAGTATTTCTTTAAAGATACATAAGGAATATAGAATGAGATCTCAAAAAGTGTACTCCACATGAAAGGAGAGGAATAAGATGATTTTTTTCCCCTGAATGCCTCCTGTGTTTGCAAAGGTACCCGATTATCATGAGAAGGTAAATCAGAATAATTCAGTCTTCTCGATCATATCCCTGTGCCCATCCTCCTAGGACTGTTTGTCACCAGATGTTTTTGAAGAGCAGGCTCCCCTTGGATTTGGATCCCTTTCATCCCTTCCTGTGATGAGTTTTGTATGTTAAATGTGTTGGCTAGATGTGTCTGTATACATGTCATCTGCCCTAGTGCCTGAGGTACAGAGCAACTTCAGGGCCAGGAGGTAGATTCACAGTGGACTCTCTGTCTGAAAACCATACTGCTCTTCCTCTCCAGTGCCTTTTCGTTTTGATAACACTGATGGAGCTGAATGCAGTCCTACTTAAGAAACAAAAAGAAGAAGAAAATATTTTCTTCACCTAGAACTATGAACCATTTTCCCTCCCATCTTCCATGACTTTCGCATTTTCTCAAAGATCCTCTTACTACACATATCTGCCCCCAACCCTTCTTCTTACTCACCTCTTTTTGCTTTCCCTGATTCTCTTTCCTGATATTTAAAGAGCCCTAAACAGATAACCAAACTGCACAAACAATTGGACATTGTAAGAGTAAAAAGTCAGGCCTCATCATCAAAATATGATGGAAACTGATTTTTCTCTGCAGTAAGGGCATATGTAATTGGAAATGTACATGCATTTTTGGGGAGTAGGTTATTTAATCATTAAATGTTTAATGGGTTTCACAAAGGACCGCAATCAGCAAAATTTTTTCAAACAAATCTTATAATTCCCTCTTTCTTGTCACTGGGCTAAAATCCTTAGCCAATATTGATGATAACAGATTCACATACACCACATTTGATGAAGTTTTCACTTCACACTCCTGACCTGTTGGTACTGAAAGTGTTAACAAATAGAAGCTCCTCTCTGTCTTCCTAAATGATTCCCTATCATCCACACACTTCCTTATCACAGTGTACTCCATGTCTGTGTTATAAAGATACTTGACCATACACAGGGCTCAAGAGGCTGTTCTACAGTCTCTGGTGTCAGTACTGCCCTCTGAGGTTTCTCCTCTCATGTACCACTAATTGCTCATTTCTACCTCTGAGCAAGGGGACCCTGCTGAGTTGGGGGAGGAGAAAAGAAAGAAGAGACTCAAAGTATTCAAGGCAAGCTTATTCACCTCCATCCTTTTCTGTCAAAGACTACCCTCTAACTCCAAACATGCTTAGATAAATAAAAGCTATAGCCAGGGGTTTTTCTGTTTTGACCTTCATGCCTGAGCACCTAACAGAAAAACTGCTATTAACTGCTGCTCTTAAATCACCATGAATCTGGCCTTCTGCAGAAGCCCTCACCCCAAAGTATAATCATTTCTGTGTCTTAAAGTTTCCTTTAACCATCACTGTCTCCTCTTATTCTTCTCCCCTCGAGAGCTATGCTTCTTGGAAGAGAAACAAGCCCTGTGTTTCAGGGTACAGAGGTTCTATATAAGACAGCATGGAGTTAAATCAGGGATGACAGAACCTTGAGCAAAAACATAAAACAACCCCATAAATTTCCAGGAGAAGTGTACAGAAGATACTGCTATCTACTAACTGCAGCTCAAGAAAGTCAATAATTTTGCCCTCTATTTGCATAGCATTTTATTATTTACAAAGTCTTTCCCCATGGTTGCCCCCACTAAATTATTCCATTTGGTACAGGGGTAATTACTATCCCCTTTACGGATAAAGTAAAATAAGACTTTAAAAGGTTGGGTAATATGCTTACATTTCCATGTTGGTGAAAACTAGGGTCTCTGATTTAAAACAAACAAAAAACACAGAAAAGGTTTTCAAGATAGCAATAGCAGAACATTAAACAAAGTGTGGAGTCCTGAGCATGGGGCCTAGGTGACACTCATAAAGCTACCTTGTTACTAAATGGAAATGGAGTGAGGACTCAAATTCAAACCTGTGCACTTCAGACTCATCCTTCCCATGACTCCCTGGCTGGGTCAGGATTCTGATCCCTGTCTTTCTTCTAACATTGAACAGACACTGCTCACTCAGTGTACATTCTGTTTCCCAACTATAAACCAAGATATTAGAGCAAACAACCATTGCAGTCCCTTATCTCTCCAGAATTTTATGATCTTTTTCATCTAGATCCTTGAGGTGGAGTGGAGAACTATCTCTATAATGATTCTGAAAATGAAGGTGGAAAATCTCATAAATGAATTTCTCTGTATTGTTTATTGTATGTTTTTTTGGAGGGGTCAGTACTATGATTGGTACTTACAGCCTCATGCTTGCTAAGCAGGCACTCTATCACTTGAGCCATGGCCCCAGCAACTTTTTGCTTTAATTATTTTTTAAATAGGGTCTCATATTCTTGACTAGAGCCAGCCTTGGACTGTGATCCTCCTACCTATGTCTCTCATGTAGGTGGAATTATAGGTACATACCACCACACTCAGCTTATTTGTTGAGATAAGGTCTTGCTAACTTTTTGCCTGGGTTGGCCTCCAAGTAAGAGTCTCATGAACTCTGTCTTCTGAGTATCTGGGGTTATAGGCATGTACCACAATGCTGACACCAAATTTTTCTGTATTTTTAAATTGTAGATATATCTTTCTTTCTTTCAAAATTTCCCATTTCATATTTAGTGTCCCTCTATCAAGATCTAATCTTTCTTTAATTCTGATCATTTTGCAAAGAAAGGAGAGAAAGAAAGAGAGAGGGGGAAGGAGGAAGGAAAGGAGGAGGAAGGAAGGAAAAAGGAAAGGAAGGAAGGAAGGAGAAGAAAGAAAGAAAGAAAGAAAGAAAGAAAGAAAGAAAGAAAGAAAGAAGGAAGGAAGGAAGGAAGGAAGGAAGAAAGGAAGAAAGAAAGAAAGAAAGAAAGAAAGAAAGAAAGAAAGAAAGAAAGAAAGAAAGAAAGAAAAAGGACCCCTGAAAGGCTCTGGCTGTGCAGATGGATGCAAAACTCCACTTCTACTTCACTCCAGGGATGATACACTCTGCAAAGACATATTTTGAAACCAAACTGGTTATTACTGCAGAGGCTCCTGACTCAAGAAACCATTGGAATGTTTTTCTTCCTGAAATTTGAACATATTCATCACACTGTGTTGTGCTCCTGGACTTGCAATTAATCATAGCTTGTTTCAAGCTTTATTAATTAATACCAAGGCCAGGGACTCAGTGGAGGCCCCAAATTTAATCTGTGATATTTTAAAAAGCATTATAATCTGCTAAAGGAAGAGCTGCTGGATTTTAAATGACTTTAAAATAAATTCCAAGAGTGCATTGCCAAGGATTTAAAGAAGTAATATGATAGTCTTGATGAAGGAGACCCTGAAATAACCAAATTTTGCTCTGATGAAGTGACATCTGGCCACCAGAGGGAGCTAAACTGAATTATAAGCATCATGCTGTCAGACTGAACAGACTTACAATTGAAAGATGGAGAAAAAACACCAAATGGAGACTACCAGACAGCTTCTGACAATAACAGTCAACATATGAGAAAGTAAGGTTCCCAGTAGAAGTGAGGGGAAAGAACATTTCTATTTCTTACCTGGGAGATACAAAATGAGCAGAATCTCTGAGTATGATCTCTACCCAATTAGAGAAAGGGCATTGCTAAAGCAAAGTGATCCCAAAGGAATAGGAAATCATCCATATGAAGCTACACCCAAGGGTTGATGGCCCTAATTTCACTGGACCGAGACTGTGGTATCTTCCTACTCTGTTCTCTGGGTTGGTGGACTCCCTAAACTGGAGTAAGGTAGATGCATCTGTGTCTCTGATGCATATTTATTTTTGCAACTCAAAACACCATGTGCCTATAGCTTCCTGTTAGTGCCTCACTTGTTAGATCAGTTATTGAGAAAAACTTTGATTTTGAAATAAACTACAGGAGGATAAACGGTCTCAGGATAATAATAGAGTAACACTGAAACATTCCAGAAAAAGAATAATTTGTTCATAAGTAAGTATTTATTGTAAAGACTTCTGAAGAGATGACTTTCTAAAATGCTTAGCTTGACACACACAGCTCTGTAAATACTGTCCCCAATGGGACTTGCATTCCTATTTTTCCAAATCATCGGTTCCCCTTCCAAACTTCCTATACCCCCAAACATCTTGATCTGCATACAACAGGCTTCACACATGATATTCCCTTACCTTTAAATCCCATCGGGATTCTGCTCATATCAAGACCCAAACATAACTCACCTTTCTTCTGAAGATGACTACTCCTATTTTTGTGTTTATGTATCTGTGACTTATTACAATACTTTCTAAGCAATATGTGCATGTTTTTAATTACTATACATGAATTGCTACTTTGTGTCATTTAATGACTGGAACAAGTTCTTTCAGATTAGGCAGGCAGTTTCATCATTGTGTAAGCTTCATAGGGTGTACATACACAAACCTCTATACAATCACTTGAGATGGCCTTTTGATGAAATCAAGAGCTGCAGTAATCTAAGCATAGTGGCTCACACTGGTTATTCTAGCTACTTAGGAGACAGAGATCAGGAGGATCACAATTCGAGGCCAGCCCAGGCAAAGTGTTTTCAAAACCCCCATCTCAACCAATAAAAGCTGGGTATGGTCGTTTGCTCCTGTCATCCCACCTGTGCAGAAGTGTAAATAGATATCACAGTCTAGGCCAGTCTAGGCAAAAGTATAAAATGCTATCTGACAAGCAAAAAGGACTGGGGGTATGGTTCAAGTGGTAGAACACTTGTCTAGAAAACACAAGGCCCTGAGTTCAAACCCCAATACCACTGCACACACACACACACACACAGAAAAACTATGACATAGTAAATTAACATTATAGTTATCAAGTATTATGTACTGTGTATAGTTGTCTATACCACCAGCAGCACAGAAGACTTGTTTACACCAGCATCACTGCAAATGCATGAGCAAAGCATGTTATGATGACTACGTTGTCACTAGGCAACAGAATCATTCAGTTCCATTATAATCTCGTGGGGCTACTGCTGTGTATGCAATCTGTCACTGACCAAAGCATCATTTTATGGTGCTTAACTATCATAAATTATGATGGATAATAAACAGATAAATAGATATAAACACATAAGTCTTTATGTCCAGACTTTAGGATGCCCAAGAGTGAACTCTTGTCTTTTCCATCTTTTATAAACTCAGCTCTGAGGGCAGTGCATGTGACATGCTAGGTGCTTGATACTTATTAGTTGAATGAATCACTTGAATGAATAAGTAGAGGTCACTCTGGGTCTAGTCTTATTTTATAAAAGGAAACTGAAGCACTAGCAGGGCAAATTACTTGTCTAAAGTCACACAATTAATTATCAAACACACTCATTTCCTTAGGTAGACAGCCTCAGACAAATTTCTGTTCTTTAGAGCAGCAGAATCTTCACTAAGCCTCATAGTTAAAAAGAGACAGAAAATGGTGGGCAGGGGATAAAGAATCTTTGAGTCACCTAGGAGTGGACAATATGCAGAGCCAGCAGTAGAGCCCAATGTCAATCAATCTCTATGTGTGTACAGGCTGCAGTTTAACATAGGAGACAGCTGGAAAACTCACATAGGTTGAAATCTCCAGCTTATAGGGCTACTGAGTCCTATTTCTGCACCCACATCCTCATTTCTGAGATTGAATGAGAACAATTTAGAGATTTAGATGAAAAAAACTCCTAAAGAAAAGTATTAAGGTCAGGCATTATTTCAACATGCAAATATCCACAGATATTTCCCAGATGGGGAGATAGACCAGTTCATGTAGCTCCATGACTATGCGCTCTAATCCAAATCATGAAAGCAACATCTGCTGGGGTTAAAGGGCAGAGACTCCAGCTTATGACAAAATCACCAAGCTTTCAAGACCTTCAAAAAAACAAGAAAGGGATGAGTTGGAGAGGAGTGAAGAGAATAAAGGAGCATGAAGTTTGGTCCCAATGGTTGTTGGCACCTAACCTCTACTCAATGTTAAAGATGCAATGAAGACTCAAGGGGGCAGGTAAGCCCTGAAGGACTGTCAGGTCTGAAGAGAATTTCATATGATGATGTGGCTCAATGTTGTCAGGTCTTCCTTTTATACAGAGGAAGCCAAATACCCAAATATGTGTGGTTCCTGTTTTGATTTTTTAATAGTCAAGAACTATTTTTCTGTGTGGAGCCAACTCAGAAAAAAATGTGTCTGCAGGCTGCAAATCACAGAAGTGTGACCCCTGCCTGAAATCTACACATCCTACAGAAATGCATTTTGCTATTGGGGGCTGAGGAAGCAAATTTCTAAGCAACTTTCTGGGGTTAGCAGATGCTGGGGAAAGGATTGAAAATAAGTGTATTTTCCCTTGAGCAGTTTAAGTCTTCATACATTTCTTCTTCATCTTGCTCCAAAGTAACCTCTGCCTCAGAATGAGAGACTAAACTATAAATGCCAGATTTTGATAGGATTTAAGTTTAAAATTTCCCTTTAGTCAAATAAATGACCTCCCTTGGGACTTCAATTTCCTTGGGACATTGCAAGGTGGGAGTATCCCACATGAGGTAAATGGCCAGGGATCCAGCCATGTCTCAGAATGTAGACAGCTGCTGAGGAATGCTGACAGAAGGATTGGTTACTATAAGGGATGTCTCCTCTATCCCAGCAGGTGCTAATAGAAAGTAGTGGTCAGAAGTAGGATTAAGCTGAAAAGCTGTCTCTGTAGAGGCCACCCTCAACTCTAGCCAGCCTCTGGGTATCCAATCAATGTGACTGCCAGCTCAATGTTTTCCCTGAATTCTACTGAGCTTTCTGGTCCTTTCTCTCTTCCTACTCATTAGCCCTGGGACCTTTCATTTTTGCTCTTGAGGGAGCAGAATGCTTTGTCTCCTGAATGACTCTAGATAATTCTTTCAGAGGCATTCACTCATAGGCAATCCCTATGCTTCCCAGACACCAAGATAATCTATATAATATAATCAATATAATGGTTTGAGCATTTGTAACAATTGAGGTGGAGAGAGCACAGGCTGTTCCCTGTCATAACCTCCTTAAAGCCCCGGATTATCTGCCTGACATTACCTGCTTCCATGGGTAGTCAGGTAGAAGGGAAGTGAGGCATAAATGAGAAAAAAAAAAGTATGTATAATTCTTCTAAAAACTATCAACCTGCTGCACTTCTTGAAAAGAAAAAAAAAAGAAATGCTAAACCTAAGTTTACTTAAAATAGATAGACCCATTCTTTGGGACTAGAGCTTCAGCAATGTGAAGTTCTAAGTATCTGTGAGCCCTGAGAGCTGTGTGAAAGCTCTCAACACTCTTCTGTCAGGCACAGCCAAGCACAGCAAATAAAACCCATCATGCAAATAAAACAGGTCCCAAGGTGCCAGAATTTACCTTTTCAAGTCTCCAAATAAGGTTTTATTGGGTGTGTCTCTGAATACCCCCAAAGAAGGATGGTTTACAGCAAATGGGATGAGGGAGGTAAGACAAAATGGAAAGGGGCACACAGGCTGCTGTGGGCCAGGCCTCTACAAAGCACCTCTGTGGGGACAGCTGAATAGGGCTACTGTTTTCTCAGTCTAACTGTATCTCTCCTGATATAAAGGCCTTGTGTAAATCCCACCTCTTCTTTTAAGATCCTTTATTCCTGGAGCCTCACATAGTGTCGGGAGAAAAAGCAACTACTGTGTCAAGAAAGCTGCAAGCCAGAAGGGAAGAGAACACAAGCAGCCAGCTCTTGAGGATGGATTAAAGGTTTTCACAAACACAGGCTATGCTCAGAGTCACCCTTACAGCCCTTCTCCACTCCTTCCCCCACCCAAATGGAGAGAAGTACATTTGATGGGTAAAACAGCCTGAGGGATCCAAGTGTATTTTCCAACCTGTGATGTGACCGATAAGCAGAAGCTCCCAACCCTCAAATTAGTTTTCCTACTGTCCACCAGAGATCAGATCATCACAAGAGCATCACTCTATGATGAGGCATCTGTCTCCATAGATCCCTGTTAAAATGCACATTGCTGCTGGATAAAGACATTCACTCAGGAGAGCTGTATACATGCATACATGCATTTGCATATGTGCATGTGTTCTGACAAAGGAAAAGATAGAAGACAGACAATACTTCTGCCTTCTAGAAGCTTGAAATCTTACTTAAAATAAAAAAGGCATTTCATAAATGATATATATTTTTATTTAAAATATAAATACTATACTGTATGACTATGCTTGCAGTATATTGAAAAGAGATCTGAATTTAGAATCAAAAGATGAAAGTCTGATTTTCAGTTTTGCCACTTATTAATAGCTGGGAAAACTTGAACAACTCATTTAATCTTCCTAAGCCTCTCAGAAGAGGCTCTGATACAGGACGGACATTCCATACATGTTAGAGATGTTGTGTGGTGTTATTTCTACCATTATTATTTTAAGTAGAGATAGTGTCGTTCTGCATATTTAGCTCCTGTCCTAATATTCACAAATTTGCATGTCCATCACTGTGAATAGTTTCCAAAAAGGATTCACTTTTCCTTCAACTGCTGTATAGTCTTTACAATGGTAAAATCTTCTTTACACCTATAGGACAGATTCTAACCCTGGCTGAGGACTCTTCAATAAATAGGTATGTAATCTACAAATGGGATGAGAAGACAGATTCATGTCTAAATTTAGATTTTCACTTTTAAATTTTTCAACTCTTTTATTATTAATGCTCTGAAATAAAAAAAAAAGACAATGAAGTAAATACACCCAAGGTTTTCATTTATACATTCAATAGATAAAGTGCCCAACTATGCGCAATATACTGGAGATACAGCAATGAAAATGACCAAAAAAGTTCTGGGTTTTTTTAATGGCACTCACATCATATTGGGAGAGATATAAACAAACAGGTGGCAGCAAATGATCACAAACTCAGAGCTGAGGGCTTAGGATCTTTTTTGAAGGCTGAGCTTCAGGTACTGATCCAAGTGGACATAAGCAATGAAATGTACTTGTCACATTTTGCCATAGTTTGTGTTCCTTTCTTCTACAGAATCAGTTCTAAGGTAATTGAGCCAAATCTCATTCTCTGAGATATAGCTGTACATTGTGTGTGTGTGTATATGTGTGTTTGTGCATGGATATGTATGTATGTGTGCGTGTGTGTGCATGTGTGTGTGTTGGTAAAAATACATTTCTGAAACTGGGAACACTAGCTAAATCATTGCTGCATGGTTCCTTAAAGCAGGGTCCTATGTCTATACTTATCCATGACTTCCTAAACTAGAAAACCTCTCTCCCCTTCTCTTCAAATGCCCTCAGGTCTCTGCCTCTGGCCATAGTTTCATGAAGCTTCCCTTCATTCAACTGTTTGAAAACACTTTCTAGACTCCAGTAATACTTTCATAATGTCAAAGCTTTCCAGCAATTCCTGCTTGCAAAGGACATAGCAGCAATGTACATTAGCTGATGGGGTCTGCCATCAGTCCTGCCCGGAAAAATCTCTGTACCTGATATGGTATCTGGTGGCTGCATATTTACAAACTCTTTCCTCAATCTTCCTCCTGGCCCTATACTGTGGAGTAATTAATCTACATCACTGAACTTTTATCAGTGATTTTTAAGCCTGGATCTCTTCCTTGATTTAAAGACACCTGGATTTCCCTGGATAGTCTCCTCCCTGAGCCAACTGGACAGAGCACTGCCTTCTCTCTCTATTCCCCAGTGATTTGGAGGACTGCCATGGATGAACCCATCAACTACCATCAAGTTGCAGAAGTTGAGTATTGCTTACCACCTGGAATCTCAAGCTGTTTCTCATCTAACTAATTAAAGTGTTTATCTTGCTAGTGATTTTATGCACATTATCAATGTTAACTTTCAAACTATCTCTACAAAGTAACCATTAATTATTTCCATTTTATAAATGCATTGACACTGAGGCTCAATGCATCTGATCATTCTTCCAAAGTGTTACTGCTGGTAATTTTAAAGGTTTGGGATTTAAAACCATATGGGGGCTAGGAGTATGGTTCTAGTGGTAGAGTACTCACCTATAGGCACAAGGCTGTGGGTTCCATCCCCAGTACTGCAACGATTAAATAAGTAAAAATATGGATCTGACAGAGGCAGGACAGCATGACTTTTGCTATTGACAACTGCACAATGCAGAGTTAGATGACACAAGTTCTTCTCTCTGCCTTGCTGGGTTTAGATCCTTGCTGTTGTACTTTGCAGCTATCCAAACTTAGGTTAAGTAACAGTAACAAGTAACAAGTCTTGCTTCTCTTATCTGTAAAACAGAGATAGAAATAGCTGCTTCATACAGCTGGTTTGGGGTAAGAATTATACGAGTTGCCCAAGCAAACCACTTACACAGTGACTGGAATATGCTATGGCATAGCACACACAACAGGTTTTAGCTATTAGTAACATCTTTATTATTGTTATTATTGCCATCCTAATTCCCTGAGCCACATTTTACCTAATAAATTGGATCACTTTTATATTAAGGTCTCCTGAGCCCATCTGAGCTTCTGAGTCCTCAGCATGTCTCAGTGAAGTCTAATGGAGCTGGGAAGCATCCACTGACCTAAACCAGATATGCACATCAATTACTCAACTGTGCAGAAACTGCCCTTTGGCCCAAGTGTTCTTCCAACTTCCTTTAGCACTACCTATTGTTATTGTCCCCTCTAACCTGATTATTTGTTGGTAGTTGCTTCTTTAAAAAATTAAAATTTCCTCATTGCCTAAAATGAAGAAAAATAACTATAAAATTCTATATCACTTGAATTTTCAAAAAGTATCCTCAATCTCCCTTTCTAATTTTTATCTCACAACTAAATGTACCCACCTATGCTATAAATCCATAGTCAACTGCCTTGTGAACATGTTGGGAACCTCCTCATTCAGTCTTTTCCTGAAATTATCTCTGAATGCCTTCACTTACCTCTACTCTGTATCTACCTCAGTCCACATTATCCTTTCTGATGGCTCCATTTAAATTTAAGTTCTTTCTAAAATCTAGCTAGTCCTACCTATCAAGCCCTAATTGAGACAATGTGGAAGGAACAGGATATGTGGCGGATAGGGCCTAAGTCCAGCTCCAGGACACCCAAGGAACAATATTAAGTAGATTCAATAGAGTTACCTTGAGCTATAGAGAATTCCAAGTCAGCAAATACTTAATCTGCTGTTTCCCTCACTCTTTCCAGTTATTTTCGGAGTTGTAACCTGAATAGATAAATTATTTTCCACGTCAAATGACAGCAGTACATACATGTTTCATTATGCTGTCAGTTGACATCCAGAATGAAATTCCTGTGCTGTATAAGTCTGACAAAGACACTCACAATGGTATAGCACAAATTTCCTCCCATAAAAGAATATCCCCAAATCCAGTGGTTGTGGTCTTCACCTTCACATGAACTTACCATAACCTTTTATTGCAGACATTTTGCTCATGCCTAATCTTTTGTATTTAATTTTAAGTTCCTGGAAGTAAGGTTTCATGTCTCACTTGTATTTGTCAAATGTCATAGGGCCCACTAAAAACCCTCCCTGAATTATCTACACAGGTCATGAGTTTGGAATGGCTGCTGTGAGTTAAATGAACATATCACGGACTTTGGAGTCAGTGTGTTTTAGGTTTGGTTGACTAATAATTTTCTCTGCTGGTAGATAACTCTGCAACTCAGTAATGCCCATTGTATTCACTGTTGTGAAGATTAATAGGACGAGGTTTGTAAAATACAATTTGGGTGTCTGCATAGTAGGCAAAGCATTGTAATAGATGTTTTCTCTTAATTTTACATGACAGAATAAACATTTTAACACACCATTGACATTTCCCTCCACCATCCTCTAAAGAGAATTCTGGTATTGTCCTCTCAAGTCTTATACTTCCCAGTATCCTAAAAAGAGCCATGCTTTGTTATAATACTGTTTGTGGCTTCTTTTACTAAAGAATAGGAGAGAAGGAAAAATGGCAGAAAAAACAAGCAGCACTGATGCTAGGACTGGGGAGAAGTCTAAATGTGGCAGAGGACATGATGAAATCTTGCAGGGGAGAAAAAGTAATTTGGGAATTATTTCTTTGTTCCTTGTATTTCCTTGTACTTGAGAGTTTGTCCAGAAGCCATATATTTCTTTCTAGAGATCTTGAGAGATTTTAAAGTTACTCTTTTGGCTGGTTTGAGACTAGAGCCTATAGGTCATAAGTATTTAAATACTAACACATATAACTAAGTGATAAATTCTACTGAATCTTTCAATCTCCACGATATGATCAAGAATAAACTTGAAAGAAACAAACTAAAGTGGTAATTATTCTTAGAAAGAAATTCTTTTCCATAAGCATACATACAAAGAATGAAGAGCGATGGCTCCACCCATTCCACAGACTGATTTGGGACCTTGATGACTCACACTTGCACAAAAAAGAAATATCCTTGCTGGATATAGCTGGCTCGTCTATAAGCCTAGCTACTCAGGAGGCAGAGATCAGAAGGATCACAGTTCAAATCAAAGCCAGCCTGGAACAAATAGTTCACTAGACCCTATCTTGAAAATACCCAACATAAAGCAGGGCTGGTGGAGTGGCTCAAGTAGTAGAGCACCTCCCTAGCAAGTGTGAGGCCCTGAGTTCAAACACCACAACTGCTCCCCACACAAAAAAAATGAAATAAAGAAATATCCCAAAGGTTCACACGTGTGGCAGGTGTTCTTCATTGTCAGCTTTGATCTATGTTTTTTTTTAATTTTTATTTTTTCAATTTAACCTCAGTTTTTTTTGTTTGTTTTTTTTTTTTTTGATCTATGTTTTGACATGACATTTTTTTCATTACTGGGGCTTGAACTCAGGACCTTGCCAGTCATATGAGCTTTTTGAGCCATGCCACAAAGCCCAACATTTAAATCTTTAAAGGTGAAGCCTGCTGGCTGACTTACAGACTATTTAGTGAGGTGTTCAGGTGTTAGAGAAACAACATAAAGAAGGAAAAGAGAGAGAAGGACAGAAGTATATTTCAACCCCCTGAGAATTCACAACTTTCTGTTTTAATTTCCAACAATCATAGGTGTACAAACATCCCAAGACCCTATGAGATGATTTTTATCTTGTTCATTTCTTAAACAGATGTTTACTGAGACCATATTCTGAATAGTTGCAAAGCTAAGTGTTGTAGTGCTATGGGTACATTGTTACACTAAATCCACTAAGATTACCTGACAGATCATATTACCATACCCATTCTAAGGACCAAGAAGCTGAGTCTCTCAAAGAAGTAGGAAATTGTCTTAAGCCAACAAGCTAGTAATAAAAGCATGTGGTTACAGATCACTGGTTCTCAACCATGCAGTGTTGGAGTGGTCATCGAGTATAGCCACCAATGTGCTGAAGAATGACCATGGAATTTTCTGCAGAACTGAATGCTTAATTTTCAGGTTCGAGTGCATAATGAAAATGAAGGGCTTTTGTTCATGAATAAAGAATTTCATGATAGCAACAACACAGCATTAGACCCAGCATGGGCCCTTCCAAGCATGGAGTCCCATGTAGCTACAGGGGTCACATATGCAGAAGCTGACTTTCTGCTTCAGTTATCCACAATTTATCCTATGTACCTAGCTCCCTCAATGAAAGATTCCTGCTGTGTTTTTGGATAAGTGTCTCCAAACATCCATTTGGTAAAGGTTTGGTCCCCAACTTGGCCGAGGAGGTGGAAATTTTAAGAAGCAAAGGCTAAAGGATGGTCTTCCAATCATTGAGGGGTATGCCCATAAAGGGAATAGTGGAGCCCTAAATCTTTACTTCATCCTTTGTTTTTCTCTCCTGGCCAGGAGATGAGTGGTTTTGCTCTGCGACAACTCACTTCCGTAACATATGCTACTTCACCACAGACCCCAAAGAATAGGGCCAATTGATCATGGACTGGACCCCCAAAACTCTGAGTCAAAATAAATCTTTTTTCTTTATACACTGATTATCTCAAGAATTTGTTATAGTGACAGAAAATGACTGACATGATTTCAAATTGTGCAGTGTGGGGTTCTGTAGAATTTAAGTTCTTTGATTTTTTTAGTTATTTTATTTGCATCTTTAAGTTGGAGAAAGCAAGGACTGTACAGATAGCACACAGAAAAAATTGGACCTGGTCTTATCAGGCAGAGATATCCAGGCTTCTGAAGTAATGACATGTACCAGCCTTTAGTGTATAGCAGTCCCTTAAACAAGCTTTTACGTAGGGGCAAAAAATGCAAAAGAACAGACATAAAACAAAACAAAAACGTTGAGAAAAAAGAAAAGTACAGATTCTTTGTGGCAAGGAGAATCAGCCACTCTGAACTCTGCAGAATGAGAATGATGCTCTTGGCTGCATAAACTGGCTTATGTTCCATGCAGTGGACTAGCATGGCAATCTCACAGTGTATGCTACCCGCCTCTGACAGTCATCACATTTGCTGAGATTTGGGCTTTAAGGAGGCTGCCCATTATTACATGAGTGATATCTTTGATTCACAACAGTGCTATATTTTAAGCAGAGCCATCCAGGCTGATAGAATATTGTGCCAATACTACACATTCTCTCTATTGTATTTATTCATTAATTTTCCAGGATACATTCCCTGAGTATTTCATGCTGTCACAGCTAGAAGCTCTTACAAAATTTAAGGGAACATATACTATCTATAGCTGCCCTCAACTATTGGCATTAAAACTCTAGTTACTGCCACATCTCAGGACTTTCTCCTGTTGGATTTATCAGAAGTCAAGTTAGTTACTGAATCATTTCTTCCTGGCCTCTGCTTTCCCAAAGCATTCCAGCGGGTGAGAGTCTAGCCAGCCCAAGAAGTCCAAAAGAACCATTAGGGCATAAATCTTCATACAGAAAACATCTCTGAAATCAATAGAATTTGGCAGGTCCTATCATATATCAAGGATTGCAGAAAATAGGAAAGAGGTAGCCGTCACCCTCTGTGACTTTATACCATAGTTCACTCACCTGCCACTCAAAGTCTCAGAGTCAGGAAACATTCTTGCCTCATTCCTGGAGTGACCATATATTATGGGTTTTCCCGGACAATCTCAATTTCAAATATCCTGTCCTGTTGTCCCCATAAGTGTACTTGCCTTGTCAAAACTGTATCCTGGTTCAGGAGTTGAGAAAATATGTTCTCTCTATTTTTTTTCTCATCATACTCATAGTGAAATTGAGCTGTATAACTCATGAGTTTCTTAAACCTGCTTGAACATCAAAATGTCTTCTCTGAAAAATATTGGAAAATTAAGGGAATGACTGGGTCCATTATATCTTTTTTTAGAATAGAACACATTTTTAAAGTTTAAATTTTTTATTCTTATTATTTTTGATTGGGAAACTATAATTGTATACATTTATGGGTAAGATGTGATACACACACACATATATAGTATAGCATGATTAAATCAAAATAACAAACATCACCATGCTTATCTATCACTTTTATGGTGCAGCATTTCAAATTTACTTTCTTAGTTATTTTGAAATATATAGTACATTATTTTTTACTATAGCAGTCATACTGCTTTCATCTTAAACTCTATTCTTTCTGTCTGTCTGTAGCATTGTATCTTTTGATCAACAACTCCCCACTTTCCCTCTCTGCACCTACCCCAAGCCTCTGGCCACCATCATTCCACTCTACTTCTATGAATTAAAATTTATTAGATTGCACATATAAATGATACTATGTGATATTTGTCTTTCTATGCCTAACTTATATCTCTTAGCATAATATCCTCCAAATGCATCTATGTTCTCAAAAAATTACAGGATTTTCCCCCTTTTAAAAGCTCTGTTGTGTATACAGTATACATCACATTTCCTTCATTCATCTATTAATAGACACTGAGGTTTTCCATATTTGACTATTGTGAGTCAGGAGGCAATGAACATGAAAGTATAGGTATCCCTTCGAAATATTGACTTCAGTTCCTTTGGATATACAACCATAATTAACAATTTTGAATCATGCTATGGGTCTATTCTTAGCTTTTTTGAGGAACTTTTTCCATAATGGCTCTCCTAATTTACATTCCCACCAATGATTTCTCTTTTATCCACATCCTCTCCAACACTTGTCTTCATGTTTTGATAAAAACTATTCTCACACATTTTAAATAGTATCTTATATACAACCACAGTATGCAATACCAATTGAGGTAGACATGTTCTAGTTAAATCATGTGATTCGCCCACTCCAGCACCTGAGATAGTTATCTTCTAAAGCATTCCTTTGAAATCTCAGTTTCTCAAACACGCTGCTTGAAAATATTTGGACTGAAGATTTCAAAGTACTGTTCCACCTCTAACAAATGCTGTAGATGTCTGAAAAATGTGCTGAGCTCAAAGAACTGGAGTGGACAGGGAAGGAGAGCACCAGAGGAAATACTGAGTTCAGCAGCACAGATTTCTAAGGAAAAGAAAAGGGGGGATCTTCTGCACATTTACCAATTGTTCCAAAGTGAAACTGTTCTGGTTTGTTTTCCAGTTCTTTAAGTAATGAGAGGAGTAACTTGTGATTTGTTTGGAAGTAAAACAACAGTGTGAATTAATGGAAAGCCTTTTTGTCAAGTATGAGAAGATCTGAGTTCTAGGCTTGGTCAGTCACAAACTACTTTTGGCAAGTCATTTAGTCTGGCTATATTTCCACTTCTACAATAATAAAATTGCTCTTTTATAACATATGATCAGAAAGGTCTCTTCTACTCCCAGCAAATTTGATGATTACACTATGGGATGTAAAGAATCTTCTAAGAAGTTCAACTCCATTTGTAACTCTAACGATGGGAGAAAAACAATATGTGTGTTTCTCTTTTCTCATTTTCATCCCAACACAACTCTAAGCTCTGTTCCATTACTTCATATATTCTGATTGCCCTTGCCTGAGGTTCAAGAGCTATAAACAGCAGTTTCATGGGAAAAAAGTAATTCTCTTATATTTCATAGAAAGGCCAAGAGGAAAGGGAACAGGGTTTGGAGTCAGATAAATTTGGGTTCACATAGTCACCTGTCACAGAGATAAAAGGACTCAGATAAGATGAATAATCTCCAAGGATACTTCTAATCTTCTATTTGAAGTGTTCATATCCAAAGGGAAAGAAAATTTAGTGATGGAAAGGCAATAGTCAAAACAGATTCAGGAGCATTCCTTGTTCACACATCATTAGAAAATCCCTGCATATTCAACTTTTAATTTCCATTTGCTAGTCAGTGACAAAAAATTCTGGATTGACTAGAGTATCCAAGACCCAGGCAAAATCCATAGGACTACAGAGCTATCACCTCATCCACAGTTCCACTTTTTGTGGTTTCAGTTACTCACAGTTAACCAAGGTCCAACATGGAAAATACCAGAAATAAGCAATTCATAAGTTTTAAATAACTTTTATTACAGTAAGTTAGTGTCATAGTTCTACTTTATTATTATTATAACTAATCTCTTACTGTGCCTACTTTATAAAATAAACTTTGTCACAAGTATGTATATATTGGAAAATATATTATATGTAATGTTCAGTAACAGCTGTAGTCTCATGCACTGGAAGTCTTGAGACATATCCAAGTATATGGACAAGGAGGTACAACTGTAACCTTGGATGGACAGAGTTCAGTTCTCTCTTTAACACTATTAAGTAGATATATGCCTGACACATATTCTAGGATAACAGACACTGATGTTATTTGTACACTCATTCCTCAGGCAATTCTTGTTCTTGCTAATAAATGACAGAGTCAAAGAAACAAATGCAGAAGCTTGGAAATGGAATGTGTAACTGAAGGATATTTTCCCCATGACCATCTGCTAACATGATATGCTTTAGATTCACTCATAAAATTTCTCACCATTAAATGTGACATTTTATACATAGGAAACAAAACGCTCATGTATGTATAGTAACTCAAAAAAATTTAAAAGTTCTCCAAATACTCTTGGGTCCTTACAACTTCTTCCTGTGACTATAAAGTTGCAAAACTAGAGCAAATGAGGAGCAAAAATGAATGCATATGGGGGACCTGATAAAATGGTGACTATAGCTTGTTTGATCTAGGGAGGGAACAAAATGCTGTGTATCTAACAAATCTAAGGTAATGCTGGCATTGTGGTTCTATAAAACACACTTTGTGAATCAAGGTCTCCCAAACATGCCAGTTCTAAGAATTTGTGGTTATATAATTCATTATCAGTATTATAAGGTACTTTAGTATGTGGGCTCTATACCTAGACTGTCTGGGTTCAAATCCATGATCTTTTGGCACATGTAACCTTGAGCAAGTTATCAACTTCTGTGAGTCCTCATTTTCTCTCATTGTTAAAAGGAACATGTGAAAAAATTTTCAGATACATATATATACATATGTATATATATATGTATGTATATATATATATATATATGTATATATATATATGATGCATTGAGCACTGACTGGCACACAATGAGGTCTCTTTAAATATTAGTTGTTATTATTCCAAGGACAGACTTTTTAAACCTACAGTGAAATTGGAGGGAGGTATTATGAGGTGTCTGGAAAACATGGTTGAGGAATACATATTTATTTATGCTGCTTTATTCAGCAAATGATTTATGGCAGCTGGTTATTAATTGCTTTCCTCAAGTATCCATATCCATAACAGCTGGCATGAATATAAATATATAAATATAGAGCAGAAAACAACTAGGAATGTTTGTATTCCAAAAATGGGGTACAACCCAGGTAAAGATTAAACTGTTAATATTGTTGACTGGCTGATCTTAAAGTCAAATGTTAATGCATTGATTAATGTATTAACTCATTGCATTTAGCTCATTTACTGAAATTTTTCATGCTTTGGATTCTAGTTAAAATTAAGATTTGAGATTTGGTTTCTTGATGAACTGAGAAACAGTCTGTTGTGTATGGTTTCTGTTCCAGTTATTTCCTATTATTATTTTCCTATTATTAAGATCACATGAGGAATTCTGGCAAGATTCCACTACATACTTAATAGAAAAGAACTCCTATTGGGTGAAATCCTAAACAAAACAGCCAAAGGACTCTGAAACAATATTACATTCCAAGAATGATGATGTGGGTGGTAGAATCTAGTTTGTCTATGGGAAGTTTTGACTGTGGACAGGATTTCTATGTAAGCAGTATGTTGTGAATGGGGTGTCCCTGAACAAATGTATAATTCATTTGGGACAGAAGAACCTGGAGGCTTGGAAGCACTAAATCCCTGTACCAATCCTGAACACTGATCTAGGACATGGTTACTTTCAAATCATTTCAACTCTCCAGGTCCTTGTGTACAAAGGAAGAATTAAAGACGCCCAAATCTTGAGTGCATCTTGTATATTCTGGTTGACCATGTCTAATATCTTCTTCAACAATTTCTCAGATTTCCTCCTAGATTTCTTCTTTAAGGGTTTTTTTTTGTGGGCATCGCAGAGTTCCTTAGTTACATTTATCATTATTTTGTTGAGGTCAGGAACTGGATATACATTTTCTTCATTTCCCACTGAATCCCGTATTGAATTATTTTTTTGAGGAGTGTGGTTTCTGGCCCCTGTTTTTCTTACCGTTGCTCCACTTGGTGCTGTGCTACTATATTTTTGCTAGGCTAGTTGGTGGATTTGATTTCCCAATTTCTTTCTCTGATTTAATTTGTGTGTTCTGGCTGATTTGGTTGTTAGCTAGATTGATGTGTTCTATCTGAACCTGGTCTGGGGGTGTAATTTAGCATTAACAAGTTCACAGGTTCATTGCCAGACCAGTTATTAACATATTGTATAGAAAACCCCTTGATGATGATATCTATAAACAGTCAGATGTGGGGGGAGGATAATGGTTATTAAGCTAGTTCTAGATTGTGGGGAATTACAAAATGTGGCTCTAAAAAAGGAAGGTGGGAAAGGGAGTGGGTGGGTGGGTTAAGAGTTATAGGAGTTGCTGGGTTTTGTGGCCCTTGTGTGTGTTTGGGTGTATTTCTGTTGTCATGGAGGGTGTTTGTGTCAGAGATTGTAGGGAGCTGGGGTTGTGTGCAGTTGGTAGAGAAGGCTAGTCAGCAGGTCGTGAATGGTAGAAGGGCAGAGTAGTGTGGTGACAGGTTTGGGGATGGTGGGAAGGGAAGGGGAAACAGGGTAAAGAATGGAATAGAAGGGGCAGAAAGAGTAGTTGGGAGGGAAAAGAGTGGAGAAGAAGGGAGAGTGAAAATGATGAGAATAGGGATAAGACAATAGTGATGATGGAGTTAATAATACAGAAATAAAAAAAGCAAAAAAAAGAGAAAAAAAAACCACATACACACACACACACACACACACACACACATACACACACACACAAAACCAACCAGGTTCAGGAAGCTGGTTCAGTAGTTCAGGCTATTAATAAAATTCTGGAGTTATTCCTTTAGTGTCCAATCTTGTTATTGGTGTTCAAGCAGAAGCTCTGATATGGTCTTACCAGGTGATTGTCTTCTGAGTGGTATTGGGACCTTCTATCCACAAGGTTAGTTGGAGTTTGTGAAGTAAGATTGCCAGCTTATTCAGGTTAGTCAGAGCTGTTTTCAGTAGGCAGCAGCTGTGTTGTTCTTCAGCTGCAGCTCTGTTTGGTCAGCAAGGTGGGGCAATTCAGATTTAAATGCTGCCCTCTGTCCCTGAGATGGCTCTGGGATCCACCTCCTGCCCTGCTTTGAGATGTTAGTTTGTCACTCCACTCTCTCTCTTAGCCTTTATGCCTCTCCTGATCTCTGCTGGGTGCCAGCAGCTCCTTTAGGTGGTTTCCCTAAGAAAAGTAGGAATAGAAGGAATGTACCTCAACATTATAAAGGCTATGTATGACAAACCTATATCCAACATCACACTTAATATGGAAAAACTGAAACCATTCCCCCTAAACTCAGGAATGAGACAAGGGTGCCCACTCTCCCCACTCCTATTCAACATAGTCCTGGAATTCCTGGCCAGAGCAATAAGGCAAGAAGAAGAAATAAAAGGAATAAAATAGGTAAAGAAACAGTCAAAATATCCCTATTTATAGACAACACAATCCTATACTTCAAAGACCCAAAAAACTCCACCCAAAAACTTCTAGACACCACAAACAGCTTCAGTAATGTAGCAGGATACAAAATCAACTTACAAAAATCAGTAGCCTTTCTATACATCAACAATGAACAAATCGAGAAAGAATACAGGAAAATAATTCCATTTACAATAGAAGTAAACTTAATGAAGGATGTAAATTACCTCTAAAAGTAGAATTACAAAACACTGAAGAAAGAGATCAAGGAAGACTACAAATGATGGAAAGATCCCACATGCTCATGGATTGGTAAAATAAACATAGTAAAAGTGGCTATAATACCAAAAATAATACCAATCAAAATTCCAATGACATTCATCACAGAGATAGAAAAATCTACCCTAAAGCACGTTTGGAAACTCAGAACACTGCAGGTAGCAAAGATAATACCAAGCAAAGAGAGCAATGCTGGAGGTATCACAATACCCAACTTTGAACTATACTACAGA
Organism: Castor canadensis; assembly: GCF_047511655.1. NCBI lineage: Eukaryota > Metazoa > Chordata > Mammalia > Rodentia > Castoridae > Castor > Castor canadensis. The sequence continues at coordinate 169,731,858 of NC_133387.1, forward strand.
GCAATAGCAATAAAAAGAGCATGGTATTGGCACAAAAACATGAAGACCAGTGGAACAGATTAGAGGACCTGGATATGAATCCACACAGCTATGCCCACATTATTTTTGACAAAGGTGCCAAAATCATACAATGGAGAAAAGACTGCCTCTTTAACAAATGGTGCTTGGAAAAGTGGCTATCTGCCTGCAGAAAACTGAAACTAGATCCATTCCTGTTACCCTGTACTATTATCAACTCAAAGTGGATTAAGGACCTTAATTTCAGACCCAAAACCTTGCAATTAGTACATGAAAGAGCAGGGAATACCCTGGAAACAGTAAGTATAGGCAAGGACTTCCTCAGTAGAATGCCAAGAGCCCAGCAACTAAGATAAAGGATGGACAAATGGGACTTCATAAAATTTAAAAAGCTTCTGCACAACAAAAGAATTGGTCTCTAAACTGAAGAGACCACCCACAGAGTGGGAGAAAATATTTCCTAGCTACATATCAGACAAAGGACTGACAAGCAGAACATACAGAAAGCTCAAAAAAACCTAAACTCCCCAAAGATCAATGAGCCAATAAAGAAGTGGGCAAGTGAACTAAACAGAACTTTTTCTAAGGAAGAAATCCAAATGGCCAAAAAACACATGAAAAAATGTTCACCATCCCTGGCCATAAAGGAAATGCACATTAAAACCACACTTAGATTCCACCTCACCCCTGTTAGAATGGCCATATTCAAGAACACCAACAACAACAAATGCTGGTGAGGATGCAGGGAAAAAGGAACCCTCATACACTGCTGGGGGGAATGTAAACAAGTACAACCACTTTGGAAAACAATATGGAGGCTTCTTAAAAAATTAAACATAAATCTGTCATATGATCTAGCAATACCACTCCTAGGGATATACCCAAAGGAATGTGACTAAAGTTATTACAAAAGCACCTGCACATCTATGTTTATTGCAGCAGTATTCACACTAGCCAAGCTATGGAAACAGTCAAGATACCCCACAACTGATGAATGGATCAAGAAAATATGGTACTTACACACAATGGAATTTTACTCAGCCACAAAGAAGGATGAAATTTTATTATTAAAAGTAAATGTATGGAACTAGATAACATTATTTTAAGTGAAGTTAGCCAGGCTCAGAAGGCAAAAATTGCGTGTTCTACTTCATATAGGTTATAGACCTAAAACAAATGCAATAATATCATTGGACATGGGTCACATACTAACAGGAGAACACGGAAATGGGAGAAATAGGGAAAGGAAAGGAAACCTAAAACTTGAATGTGGACTGAGGATCCAAGATGGTGACTGGGACACAGTCGCAGACTGGGTGAGCTCCAAGAATCAGGGACTTTGCTGAGATGCTGGAGACAAGCTTGGCTGAGGTAAAGCACCAGGGAGAACCAAAACTTTGGCACTCTGAACCCCTAGCTCGTGGAAGGCTTCTCCACACCACAATTTACTAACAGAACAGCCGGCACTGCCTGCAAGTCCTGCCCCATAGGCCCACGGATCCACTGCTCCACAGGCCATGAGATCTCTGCTCCTCCATTCCCAACGCTTCAGCTCTGCCTGGCCGGTGCTCCACAGGCCCGCACCCCTCCACCCAACCAGACCCATAATCCACACAGGCCTGCACGATCTCCCCCAAGCCCCTAACCCTCAGGCCTACCAAGCCCGCACTCCACAGGCCCACACGATATCCGCCAGGCCCATGCCCCTCAGGACCACCTGGCCCACACTCCACAGACTGACCACAGCCCTGTGGGGCACAGCCCACCTGCCATCCACCACAAGACGGCTCCAAACCTGCCTAGGAGTCACAGACAGACAGGACTAGATGCTAAAGGAGAAACACCACAACTACTAAGACTGAAATTCTACTGTTCCTGAACCAGTGATTTTTTTTTTTTTTTTTGCTTTCCTTTAAATGTTTGGCTATATGGCTTGCTGTTTGATCATCCACCATCTCTCCCTGCTGTTCTACTTTTTTTTCCCTTTTTCTTCTATTTCTCCTTCTTTCTCTTTTTTCTCCTTCTTCCTTGGTTTTGTTAGTTTCACTATTGTAACTCAGCTAACACTAAGTTACACATAGTCCAGGAATAGAAACAGTACCAAGTGGAAATATGGGAAGACAAAAAAGGGATGGAAACCATTCTTCCCCCAAAAATAAATTAGTACAAGATTCAGAGGGAAATGAAGAAAATGGATACCCAGATCCAGACTCCAACAAAACAAAGATAAACTATTCCAAAGAACCCAATGAAGCCACAAGAACACCCTGGAAAAAGAAATTCTGCAAGTAATCACTGAGGATTTCATGGAGATGTTACTAGATATGGTTAACCAAAATGTACAACAGGCACTCAAGAAATTCCAAGACAACAAAATAAAGAATATGAGAAAACACAAAAACAAATAAATGAAAACATAGGAGCCCTAAATAAACACAAAAATGAAACAGAGAACACCATAAATAGAGAGATAAATTAATTAAGGATGAAAACTGACAACATAAAAGAGAAAGTGACCCATGATATGGAAAATCTCAGAAAAAAAAAATAAAACATAAATACAAAACAAAATGGAAGGCCATTCCAACAGAAATATAACATACAGAAGACAGAAACTCAGAACTCAAAGATGAAATGGTAATTAAAGTAAAAACTGAAGAACAATTAATTAAACAACTCAAGACCTGTGAAAAGAAAATGCAAGAACTCACCGACTCCATCAAAAGACCAAATTTGAGAATCATGGGCACTGAAGAAGGAGAAGAGGTGCAAGCAAAGGGAATGAGTAATATATTCAACAAAATAATAACAGAAAATTTCCCAAATCTAGAGAAAGATATTCCCATACAGATGCAAGAGCCCTCCAGAACACCAAACAGACCAGATCAAAATAGAACTACTCCATGACATATCATCATTAAAACAACAAGTTCAGAAACTAGGAAAAGAATATTGAAGGCTGTGAGAGAGAAAAAACAAATAACATACAAAGGTAAACCCATCAAAACACAGCAGGTTTCTCCATGGAAACTTTCAAAGCAAGAAGAGCATGGAGTTAGGTCTTCCAGGCACTAAATGAAAATAACTTCAACCCTGGGATACTCCACCCAGCAAAACTATCATTCAAAATAGATGGAGCATTAAAGTCTTCCACGATAAGCAGAAACTAAAACAATACATGACAACCAAGCCACCACTATAAAATATTCTACAAGAAATTCTGCAAACAGAAAATGAAAGCAAACAAAACCATGAAAGGGCAGGAAATACCAAACCACAGGAGAAGAAACGGCAAGAAAATAGACAGTAACATTGACTCAGCTACACACAATCAAACCCATAAACAACAAAGACAACTACATGACAGGGATCACCACATACCTATCAATACTAACACTAAATATTAATGGACTTATTTCCCCTATCAAAAGACACTGATTGGCAAACTGGATTAAAAAGGAAGATCCAACAATCTGCTGCCTCCAGGAGACCCATCTCATCAACAGAAATAAGCACTGGCTGAGAGTGAAGACTGGAAGAAGATCTACCAAGCCAATGGCCCCTGTAAACAGGCAGGGATAGCAGTACTTATCTCGGATAAAGTAGACTTCAAACTTACATTGATCAAATGAGATAAAGAAGGACACTCCACACTAATAAAAGGGGAAATACACCAAAAGGAAATAACAATTATCAACCTATATGAGCCCAATGTCAATGCACCCAATTTCATCAAACATACACTGAAGGACCTAAAAACACATAAACTCCAACACAGTGATAGTGGCAGACCTTAATACCCCCCTATCACCAATAGATAGGTCATCCAAACAAAAAATCAATAAAGAAATCCTAGAACTAAATCACACCATAGATCAAATGGACCTAGCTGATGTCTACAGAATATTTCATAGAACTGCTACAAAACATACATTCTTCTCAGCAGCTCATGGAACCTTCTCCAATATTGATCATATCTTAAGGCACAAAGAAAGCATCAGCAATTATAAGGAAATGGAAATAATCCTATGCATTCTATCTGACCACAATGCATAAAAACTAGAAATCAACAACAAAAGCAGCAGTAAAAAATATGCAAACAATTGGAAGCTGAACAACACATTGCTCAATGATGAATGGGTCATTGATGAAATAAAAGAGGAAATTAAAAGATTCCTGGAAGTTAATGAAAACGAAAACATGACCTACCAGAACCTATGGGACACAGCAAAGGCAGTCCCAAGAGGAAAGTTTACAGCCATGAGTGCATATATTAAAAGGTCAGAAAGATCTCAAATCAATGCTGTAATACTACATCTCAAACTCCTTTAAAAACAAGAACAAGCAAACCCTAAAACAAGCAGAAGGAGAGTAATAATTAAAATAAGAGCTGAAATCAATGAAATAGAAACAAAAAAAGCCATACAAAAATTAATGAAATAAAAAGCTGGTTCTTTGAAAAAATAAATAAGATTGACAGACCCCTGGTAAACCTGACTGAAATGAGGAAAGAAAAACCCAAATCAGCAAAGTCAGAAATGCAAAAGGGGAGATAATACAAATAGCATGGAAATCCAGGAAATCATCAGAAAATACTTTGAGAGCCTATACTCTAATAAATTTGAAAATTTTGAAGAAATGGACAGATTTCTAGACACTTACAACCATCCAAAACAGAACCAAGAGGATATAATCACCCGAATAGATCTATAACAGAAAATGAAATTGAAGCAGTAATTAAGAGTCTCCCAAAAAAGAAAAGTCCAGGATCTCATGGATTCTGTGCTGAATTCTATCAGACATTTAAAGAAGAACTAATATAAATCCTCCTTAAATTGTTCCATGAAATAGAAAGGGAAGAAACCCTTCCTAACTTGTTTTATGAAGCCAATATTACTCTCCTCCCAGAACCAGACAAAGACACCTCCAAAAAGGAGAACTACAGGCCAATTTCCTTAATGAATATCGATGCAAAAATCCTAAATAAAATAATAGCAAATTGAATCCAACAACACATCAAAAAGATGATCCACCATGACCAAATTGGCTTCATCCCAAGGATGCAGTGGTGATTCAACATACACAAATCTATAAATGTAATACAGCACATTAATAGAAGCAAAGATAAAAACCACTTGATCATCTCAATAGATGCAGAAAAAGCCTTTGATAAGATCCAACACCATTTCATGATAAAAGCTCTAAGAAAACTAGGAATAGAAGGAAAGTACCTCAACATTATAAAAGCTATATATGACAGTCCTACAGCCAACATCATACTTAACAGTGAAAAACTGAAACCATTCCCTCTAAAATCAGGAACGAGACAAGGATGCCCACTATCCCCACTCCTATACAACATAGTACTGGAAGTTCTAACCAGATCAATTAGTCAAGAAGGTGAAATAAAAAGAATACAAATAGGTAAAGAAACTGCCAAAATAGCTCTATTTGCAGATGATATGATCCTATACCTTAAAGACCCAAAAAACTCTTAGACACCATAAACAGGTATAGCAAGGTGGCAGGATACAAAATCAACTTACAAAAATCATTAGCTTTTCTATACACCACCAACAAACAAACAGAGAGGAATATATAGAAATAATTCCATTTATGATAGCCGCAAAAAAAAATCAAATACCTAGGAGTAAACTTAACAAAAAATGTGAATGACCTTTACAAAGAGAACTACAAACCCCTGAAGAAAAAAGTTGAGGAAGACTACAGAAGATGGAACAGTTACCCATGCTCATGGATCAGTAGAATCAACATAGTAAAAATGGCTATACTACTGAAAGCAATTTACATGTTTAATGCAATTCCCATCAAAATCCCAATGACTTTCATCATAGAGATTGAAAACTCTACCATAAAGTTCATTTGGAAACACAAGAAACCACGAATAGCCAAGGCAATACTCAGCAAAAAGAGCAATGCTGGTGGTATCACAATACCTGACGTCATACTATATTACAAAGCATTAGCAATAAAAACAGCATGGCACTGGCACAAAAACAGACATGAAGACCAGTGGAACAGAATAGAGGACCCAGACATGAATTCATACAACTATACCCACTTCATTTTTGACAAAGGGGCCAAAAATATACAAAAGACAGGCTCTTCAACAAATGTTGCTGGGAAAAATGGTTATCCATCTTCAAGAAACCTAAACTAGATCCATGTCTATCACCCTGTACTATTATCAACTCAAAATGGATCAAGGACCTTAATATCAGACCCAAAACTCTGAAGTTAGTACGAAGGAGCAGGAAACACTCTGGAACTAATAGGTATAGGCAAGGACATCTCCAATAGAACCCCAGAAACCCAGCAACTAAGACAAAGAATGGACAAATGGGACTTCATAAAATTAAAAAGCTTCTGCACAACAAAAGAAATGCTCTCCAAGTTGAAAAGACCACTCACAGAGTGGAAGAAAATATTTGCCGGCTATATATCAGACAAAGGACTGATAACCAGAATATACAGGGAACTCAGAAAACTAAACTCTCCCAAAATCAATGAACCAATAAAGAAATGGGCAACTGAACTAAATAGAACTTTCTTAAAAGAAGAAATTCTTAAATGCTCACTTTCTCTAGCCATAAAGGAAATGCAAATCAAAACCACACTAAAATTCCACCTCATCTCTGTTAAAATCGCCTTCATCAAAAACACCACCAACAACATGTGTTGAAGAGGATGTGGGGAAAAAGGAACCCTCATACACTGCTGGTGGGAATGCAAGCTGGAGCAACCACTCTGGAAAAACATTTGGAGGCTTCTTAAATCTAAACATAGATCTGCCATATGATCCAGCAATCCCACTCCTGGGGATATACCCAAAGGAATGCAACACAGGTTACTCCAAAGGCATCTGCACACCCATGTTTATTGCAGCACTATTCACAATAGCCAAGTTATGG